>NC_135745.1:16157500-17457500 GCF_041903045.1 Epinephelus lanceolatus | reverse complement strand
ATGCATCCCTGCTTCCTGCTGTGTCTCTACTTTCAGCTGTGCATCAGCAGTTTATTTTTTGCTGTTTTTAGAGTGTGCTATTATTCCTGTACCTACTTTATATGTTAATACTCTCACACTCATATCATATTAACCAGCTCATGTTCCTATCTGCAGTGCTGAACATCACACACAGGCGAGGTGAGACGCTGCAGTTCTTCTAATTAAATCTCACAGAGGACATCAATTATTCAGTAATCCTGAGTATTTGTTGTATCTAGCCTCGACTATTCTAAAGTACCAAACAACAGAGGAGATAATCGCCTTGGGTGCTTTGTCACTTCTTCTCTCTCTCGAATCCACTTGAACACAAACACACACATTGCTTAACAAGCAAAGGCTTCAGATCTTTAAATTGTGGGGAGTTTTTCTGGTTTGATCTGTAAAGTTTGTGAAGAAGCATTTAAATATAACAATGTAACATCAATTTAAGTGCTCACTGATGCGCAGCCATGCCAACATACTGGTTTTGCCAGGGTTTTAAGATTGGAAGGGAGTGAAGTAAAAACAAACTACGATGTTGGGCGATACTGAGACGGCATGTCGATTTAGAACAGCCTCAGTAGCAGCAACTATCTTGTATATTGCACCCGACATTGTTGTTGTTAATGTTCATTGGTTCCGGTGCACCAATTGACAATGCTTGACAGCAATATTAGTCCTGCCTGTGGCACTGATTCGCTAATCACTCGTCCCCCACGGCGCACATTGGTTGTTTCTAATTTCAGCCAAGAACTGCTGTTTGATGCAACAATGCCAGATGAATCAGTCAACTAGTCCAAGGAAAATAACATTTCTAATGATATTAAATACAGAGAGGCAGAAAATCTTGTGGTTGATTAGTCAGTTGTCAGAAAGGAGCTTTGGAAATTACTAATTTTCTATAAGTCGCAACAAGCCAAAGAGCCAAACTTATTTTTTGGTTTCACCTTCTCAAATTTGAACATTTAATGCTATTCTCTGATGTAATGTAAAATGGATATCTTTGGATTTCAAAATGTTTTGAAGACATCACCTTGGGCTTTTGTTATGGGCACTGTTTTTATTATTTCTTTACATTTTATAGACTAAACTAATAATCTATCAGTAGCAAAAAGTAGAATCAACAAATTATTGATGACGGTGCATCTCTTAGAAAATCCTCACATTTGAGAGGGTGGAAACAGTTGGTTGCATTTTTGCTCGACACAAGACAAAAGATTTAATTGATTATCAGCATTTTTTTGCAATTGAAAATCCGTTCTTGACCTTGGAAACAGCAGCTGACAAAACAATCACACCATGTTGTCCATTTTAGTCGTTGTTCTGGAGCTTTCAATCATAAAATATTTGTGGTAAAGTTCAAGGTCAACAAAAATGTCTACATCTTCATATTTCCATTGCTTTTTTAAGCACTTTAAGCACTTTAAGGACTTTCCAACAGTGTTGAATAAGTTGAAACTGGTAAAGTTCAATCTTGACCTAAGAAACAGCACTGAAACAGAAGTGTGGTGCCATCGAAAGCTCCACAACAGCTGTGATTGTTTTGTGAACTACTGCATCCGAGGTCATAAATGAACTTTCAGTCCCACTCTTCAGGCCCTAATGGATGAAAAGTCCCTAAAAGTGCTCAGAAAAATGTAAATTTGAACATTTAGAAGTCCACAACAACTGGGGAGTCTCCATCTGGTGAGGAGGATGGTGCAATTGAAGACTCAGCTACTAAACAGCTACTAAATGGACTCTGCAAAACTGCTTGTTAATGTTCCTCTGACTAAGTAACTAAACAGCTAGTGTCTAGCCTGACTTGATCTGAACCTTCTTATTTTAATCTTTTCTCTCTTCATCCTTTCCCCTCTTTTCATCCCTGTTCCACCTCATCCTTCCTTCTCTCTTTCTTTTTCCTACTATAACTTTCCTTTCTTCTGTCTCTTTCCACCTCCTGCCATCTCTCACCCTCTCCATCTTGCGGTGGAGCTCCCTCATGCTGTCGTCCCACTCCTGCCGCTCCCGGTCGAAGCGCTCCAGCAGTTCGACCCTCTCGCGGCTCCACCTTTTCTCTCCGTGCTGCAGCTTCCAGCGGAGGTCCAGGGAGGTGCTGTGGCTGTCGGCCAGCAGACGCCGGTGCTCCTCGCGCTCCAGCTTCAAGGCCCGCTCGGGGTCTTCGGCCGGCTCCCCTTCACCTCCCTGAGCTTCGCCGCGTACCTTGCCTTGCACCTCCTCCTCCAGCTGGTCAAAGAGCGAAGACACAGTGACGTTAGGCTGATTACTTATTATTAAGTCGTTATACTGCTGTGCAGTGCATAGACAAAGAAGATGGATGAACCTGTGCTTTACTTTACTTTAGTTCTCAAAAAAAAAGAAAAAAGTTAACAGTAAACAGACTGTCCACAACATAAGTTTGCACGCAATAAAAAGAGCCTCTACCAAATTTGTTTTTGACCCATTTTTGTAGCACCTACCATCCACAAATTAATATATTTTTTTCAGCAGAGAGATGCATTAGTTTCCAAAGTTTTGTCAAAATCCAAACAGTAGTGTCTGACATATTGCACATGACATACAGACAAACCATCTTTCACTCTTTTGGATTTTACTTTTTGATCCTTTATTCTATTTTTTGGTCTTTGAGTTCAATAAAACAAAATAATAATAAGCTGAAAACAGAACAGGTCAAGTGCTCACAGCTACAAAATAATAAATCAGTGTCAAAGCAGATTAAAGGTATAACAGAAAATGTGTAGTTTTTTTGTGTATAGCCTTCTCGTGTTACCAACTAACAGAATTTATGAACAAGATAATGATGAAATGGTTCACTGGAGCTGTTTATTTAGACAGATGAAATAAGACTGACTTTAGTCCTGTGTGAAAAAAATGCAAGCCCCTCGTTCATTTCAATGAGACGAGTCCAGCAGCACAGCAGGGGTGTCAATGCAGGGTCATCCAGTGAAAAGGTTTAACCTGCCTTAACTTTAGCTGCAATGCAACGTCAGCTGCATCAGCCAATCAAATACATGCAAGCACATATTCCTGGTAGATTAATTTGTAAGGTGAATGGTGTATTTCTACTGTTTACTTTGTAACTGTCCTGACTAGGGCTGGGACATAGCAGATTTTCACTACACAATTACTGTGGCCAAAAGAATTCATGATGACGATATTATCGTAATATTGAAATGTTATCAGTGAAATTCATCTTTAACTTTGTTTATTGTGTGTCTTGTCTCTTTTTTGGCAAATTAATTGCACTCAAAAAACGAGAGTAGAGATGTGGAGAGAGTCTGTAAACATGAATGTACAAAGGTGTAGAATAAGAGTGATTACACTTAATGGATAGTGACAAAGCAACCAGATGGCGTTGGGGTAGGGAGACAAAGTGAGGACTGAAAGAAGTGCAAATGATTTTAGAGACGCAGGATTATTTAAAGAATATTATATGTGTATTATTAACAAAATATCAATTTTCAACTTTAAATATCACGGTTACCTGTATGTTGGGACCATAAACTGTAAAAAATAATTGGCGTTGCTACTGTGATGTCACCCATTGGTTTGTGGACTCCTGCTTTGAAGCCTCGAGGATGGCATTTTAACCATCGCCATCTTGTTTTTTTGGAGCCAGTAGTGACCAAATTTGGGTGAGAGGCTGGTGCTGTGGAGGAGCGAGGGGTTGATCTGACTGAGAAGCTGAGGAAACTAACAGACAGCCTATTACTCAAAGCAGCCCGACATTAATTAAACTTTAAGCCTTAATAAAACATAAATGGGTGAGTTATATAAAAATTCACTTCCTGTACAGTTGTCATGAATGTTGAAATTAGCTATAGAGACCAAAGCCATTTTTTGTACCAGGCTGTAAATATATCTATTTCTGCTGTAAAGTCGGGCATTTAACATGGGAGTCTATGGGGACCTACTGGCTTCTGGAACCAGCCTCAAGTGGCCGTTCAAAGAACTGCAGCTTTTGGCACTTTATGTTGGCTTCATTTTTCAGCCCCCAAGGTTGCCACTTGGTTGTGACACCCCTAGTCATGACAAAAAATAAAATAAGTGCAGGCATGATAGATTTTCAGATTTGTAAAATTCTGTCTTAAAATGTTAAACCACTGTGCAATGTGCAGACCAAAGGAGACCACAGTGGTGTTTTAACGTTTTTGGTATGATTGCTCGCTAATACAGTATAAACCACTGAATCTTAATTCCTCCTACTCACACAATGAGAGCACAATGAGATTATGATAAGGTAGCGTTAATTGTTTTGTAGTCGACAGTTAAAACTTGTTCAGGCTGTCCTCCCAAATTTATATTTCAAACCACCTGCTGGTAGAAGGACATGAACTGAGGATTGAGATGCACTGCAGAAATCTACAAAGCTGCAGAACAACAGGGGGAAGCCACTCTGGAAGAACAGAGCTTTGTAATCTTCAGACGGGCTTTGATGCTGCAACATAATGGTACAAACCAGAGTCTGCAGTGCTGGAGCTGCTGTGTGAAGAGCGAGTCAAGGCTGCCCTGAAACATCAGCTTACATAACTCCCATTCACAATTGTTTGTCTTGTATGGTTTTATATTGGGTCTGAAAACTGTCTGATTATATACTGGGCAGGATAACATGTACAGTAATAGCTGCTGACTGAATGCCAAGAGCCAAGATGTTGGACATTATAAATACAGACAGTAATTTTGGAAGCTTGACACAGTGCCAGTGACCAAAACAGAGTATGAAACAGGAGCCAGCCTCCTATTAATATCTCAAAAATGATCTTATATCCACATATAAATACACAGGTGAGGGTAATTTCCTCTTCTTCTCTGCTCTGTTGGGCTGTGTAATAATCCTGAAAGAAAAAAACAGCAGTCTCGGGGCATATTTCTGAAGTCTTAATCAGTACGAAGCACAGTGGAGCAAGAGAAGAACTCAACATTGTGTTATCAGAGGAAACTTAAGTAAATTAGTTCTCGTTGGGGCCTTCAGCGACCTCTGCTCTGTGCAAGGATATGAACCATGTAAAAGCTCTTCAGATTAGGAGCACCAGAGTTAAAAAGATAATCTTCCTCCTATAAATCAAGCTGCTTAATTGGGACCCAGAGCTGCAGTTTACTTTCTATCAGATGCAGCAGAGAAAAGACACTGCTCTGCTACTGTAGGTGTCAAATTTGATCTATCAACACTGTGGTCAAGAAACAGCATTCAATATCTCAAAATTGATTGCAAGCTTTGTTTGGCTGATCGTGCTCTGCCTCTCAAAGGGAAAGTAAATCTCAAGTTGAAATCAGACACAGCCGACAGTGAGTCTACAACTGTACCACAGCACATCATGGACTCAACAATCCTCTGTACCACACTGTTGTGCCATTCATACAAATGCAGGGCTTCTCACTGCAAACATAGTACTGATCTTTTTGTCAACTGTGAAATATTTGCACCACAAATAGCAAGTGTTCGGTAAAACTGGGGTGTCAGATATCATCTACCAGTGGTGGAAGAAGTACTCACATCTTTTACTAAAGTAAAAGTAGCAATCAAAGAGTGTAGATATAATCCTGCATTCAAAATTTTTACTTACGTCAAAAATACAAAAGTTGTAGAATCAATACATATCTAAATTACCAAAAGTAAATACACTCATTACACAGAATGGCCAACTTCAGAATAAAATATATTATATAACTGGATTATAATTATTGATGTATTAATGTATTAAACACTTTTATGTCAAAGCAGGTAAAGGTGGGGCTAATTTGAACAAATTAATATAGAGAGGCGAAGTACCTCCGCTTTCTGTGGATCACAATGGGACCTCATTTCAGAAAAAAATATGTATGGTTGTTGCGTGTGAGACGAGAGATGCAGTTCACCGAGTGGTTTTACACAAAACTAAATGGTACTACAACAAACCCACAACAAACTGGAACTTTCTTGACTTGCTAAATTATCTTTTAAATCAACAAAAACCATGTGTGTATTTCATTACAATTTAAACATGATTATTTGTCTCTTGCTGCTGATAGTTGTACATATTTTTCCCAAAATAAGGTCCCATGGGGGACATTGGTAGGGGAAGAACCTCACAACACTGCTCTGTTGCTTAATCCATTAGAATACATCATAATTAACTTGTTAATTATATTTTGTACCTTTAACCTGAATCTGCAAAGTAACTAAAGTTATCAAATAAATGTAGTGGAGTCAAAAGTACAATATTTGCCTCTGAGATGTTGTAGACTAGAGGTAAAATAATCAAGTACAATACAGGTACCTCAAACTGTACTTTAGCACAGTACTTGTGTAAATGTACTTATTTTCCATCACTGACGTGTAGTCTTGATGTCCACGGCCAATATAATGACGTCCATCCTGACCACAACTACGTGCAGTAGAAACACTTTCCCACTTTGGTTTCCCCAAGAGGGAGTATCAAAAAGACACAGTGTCAGATGGCAATGCACACTGCTAACACCCGGTCCCCCCATGAAACTGAACCCAGAACACTGAAACGAGTGCCTGAAAGCAGCACATAGTATGCACCAGTTCTCACTGGGATTTCTCTGCACACAAGTAGATTACTTTGTAACATGAGCGGGGTTATTCAACCCTACAACAGTCACAACTGGAAATGAAACAATTATCACTATGATAATATTTAAAGAAAAAGAATTGTATCTCATAATGTTATGTAGAGTTTTGGCATTTGATGATCCTTCAAACTCATGCACTTGTTCAATCAAGCCTGGATCACACGGAAATGCATTTCTGCATGCAGTCTTTTGTCTTATAAACAGGGTTTTTTCCTCCTTTGTTCTCCGGAAACCTCCCTCCCACACTCACAGTTATAAAACAAATCTCTGTCCAAATAAAGACACAAAAACACTATCACAGCACTGTCAAGAGCAAACCAAACCATCAGGCATCAATATAACTGTAACCATAAAGCCATGCATAGAAGAAGAAAAGAAGATGTTGGCCAATTAGAAGCCTGAGAAAAAGCTATTAGGGAGGCTACCTGGGACAGTGACCTCAATATAGATAGTGGACGAGTAACCATACATTTATATGTAAACATGTAAAAAGTCCTGTTAGCAGGTTAGAGCCAGCACTTGTTGTTTGTCTGCCATTGCACGAAATATCACCTCACCTGTGACACCTCACAAAGGAGATAACGGTTCACAATCTGCTGTTACAAGCTGAGTAAGTAAATAGCAAAAACTCTATTTTCCCTGTCAACACAGCAACACTGAAAATGGAGTGCTGAGAATCTTCACTCTGAACAGAGTTATACAAAAGACTCGGTTTTTAGTGCCCGAAAATGCAGTTTGTGGACGAAAGGCCAAAATGCGTAAAAATGCTGCTTCCATTTACCTTAGAAGTTGGAGGTCGGAGCTGGTAATGACGTTATGCCTGAGTTGATCACGATCCAATACAATAATAATTGTTGTTAGCAATACCAGTTCAACCCAGGTTAGCCATTGTTAGCAATACCAGTTGATTATAGCATATTATGCTGTATTTTGCGCATACAAACACTGTAGCAACACGTTCACAGACAGAAGATGGACAGGACTGTGTGTACGGCTGTTTTAATGAAACACAAATAAGACAGAAATGCTAATAAACCGTGTATCATTGCTGCTTTCACTACTGTTGATGCACAGAGCAGCCATATTGAATTTTGAGATCGGGGTTGGTGGTTCTCAGTTTGGGAATCTGACTTAAGGGGGGCATTCCGACTGCAAACTCAAAATTTTCGACTTCCTAGTACAAAAAGAACGCACAGAAAAAGCTACGCTTACAGAATCATCTGTGCCCATGAGGACTAGGCCTCAAACTGACCTTTCTGCCATATTTGATCATCTCAGCTCCTTGTGTTTTTAAATGTTGTGCTGGTTTTGGTCTTTTGGCCTGAATACCTAGAAACTTTTACAAATGCCAGGGTGTCCGC
This sequence comes from Epinephelus lanceolatus, assembly GCF_041903045.1. Taxonomy (NCBI): domain Eukaryota; kingdom Metazoa; phylum Chordata; class Actinopteri; order Perciformes; family Serranidae; genus Epinephelus; species Epinephelus lanceolatus. The sequence continues at coordinate 17,449,542 of NC_135745.1, read as the reverse complement.
GAGAAGTCTTGCAGTCTCAGTGGCCTTTATGTGAATAAAAATAGTTTTGATACTGACACATAAATCAGCAGCCTCCATATAAAATGACTGATAACAGCTTTCATGCACTGATATTAGTTGAGATGAAGACAGTCTGTAACAAATCTACAAAGCATTTACACTCCCATTAGGAATATAAGACGCCTTCTTAGCATCTGTTTGAGTTCATTGAGAAATGCACAATGAGGCAGACTGAACAATTAGGAACAATGGTGAATTAATTAGTTTGCACAGTGACAGAATATACCCATTACATAGTGCCAAGCAGGTGATTCATCATTTCCTTGTCTTACTGGAAGCTGTCCTTCCTCTTCTAATTTAATTGCAGAGGGTTGATTAAAAATTGGATTCTGTCCATTTGTTTGTCACTTATGATATGGATTAAGACACAATTTAATTTTACTGCTGCACTTTGAAAATGACACTGATTGGTCCAGGGGGGCAGACAAAATTACAGGACAAAAAAAATAAAAATTTGTTGTTTTTGACTTGTTACCGCTTTGCCCTGAGTGGGATTTCACCCATGGAGAAGGCAACATGTTTACTGTCACCTCGCTGCTTACAGAATGCACTGCTAGTTTTCTACACCAGATTGTGTCCTGTCCCTTTAAGGTGGGTGCTGAGACGCCATCTGTACCTGGGCGAACTGGCTCTTCATCTCTGCCCACTTGACCTCCCAGGCAGCTTTGTCATTGACATAGGACTGCTGCAGTTGGCATCGTCGCGTCTCCTCCTCCCGCAGCTCCTCTCGAAACTCGTCCAGCAGCGTCCGCAGGGCCTGCAGCACTTGCCGGTTCTCCCCAAACTGCACGGAGAGGATTCAGACAAAACAATCAGAAAAAACACACACAAATAGTAAAGGTTAATCCAACACACTCACGCACACGTGAACATGGTGAGTTTAGCAAGTTGTGTCCTTATCTTGATGGGCTTATCAGGGTCTGTGTCCTTTGTTTCTCTTTAAAGCACTTTGGGACAAACCTGCTTTGCAAGTGCTTTATAAATCAATTTGACTTCAACCTTTCCATCCTGTTTCCCATCTGTCTCCTGCTCCTCCTCTTTTTTTTTATCCTTGTCCTTTTCCATCTATCATTTCTTGACTCGCACCATTAAAGCACTAACGTGTACGCATGGACGGGTGTAAATAAGGGGTTGCACTGAAAAATTCTACCCTGAAAATAAGTAAAATCCCTCTGAGTAGTGCAGTAATTAAAGCTGCAAAAAAGCCTGTCGGACACCTACAATTTATTTAAGTCCATGTATGGCACAGGGGAAGTTTGAGATGGTGAAGAGAACGGCATGTTTTCCTGCTCTGAGAGGTGTGTGGAGACATGTTTGCCTCCCGCTGTGGAGAGTCTTCAGGTCTTGGCAGGAGGCAGCGAAGCACAAAGGAGTCAGCGAGTAAAACATCACCTCGAGGTATCGCTACAGCGCCGCCAGCTCTGCCAGCCTTGGCTGAGAACACAATATGAGCTCAGGTGCTAAAAGGCCAGTGCACTTCAAATCGGTGTAACCAGGAGAGTAAGGATACATGTAGCCAGGAAAAAAAGGGAACTCGATTGACCTTGTTTTTTTTAAGCACAATAGACTTTATTTTTCTCCTTGTTCTACTGTTGTGTATATAAATATGCATCACATGAGCATCAGATAGTCATTTTTTACTGAATGAATTCCCTGATGAAACAATATTTAAGTCTAAAAATACTGTGGTTTGTTTTTAAAGGAATATGACTAGCAGGTTTGCCAGCCACCAGTTTGCTACCAGTAGTGCAGCTAGCTAGCTTACAAGCTAATTTGCCTATTTTAAAGGCGAAGTATACGACATTTAGAGTCTGGGATTGTTTGTGAACGGCTCTCACGTCTGACATCACAAGCAAACATGGAAGTGGATGAGACATGTCAGCATTGTTAACAGTGCTAACAATGGCAACAGCGTTGACAGAGCGAATGATGTTAACGTCGGGGGGAACTGGAGAGTTGGCGTTAAGCTTCAGTGATGATGCTGTCCTGCCACTGTGGGTTGAGCACAGCGCAGAGTGGCGGCGATTAGTTAGCCAGTGGGAAACACACTCACATGCACTAATACACACGTGCGGCTGTCCTCAGGACACCATTATTCCACTATATTTTTACATAACAAATATTTGTTTGCTGTAGTAAAATCTCATTTATAGCGGGGTGAACAGACGTCCACTTTTTCCATGGATAGTCCTCGTTTTTAATAGCCTGTCCCTGGCTGGAGCTGCCCCTAGAAATATTCCCATTCCCTTCTTCTTCTACTTATTACTTGCTCATCTTAGTTTTAGAAATAACTGCTTCTCTGTGAATCCACAACATCATTACAAATGTCTTTCTACACCAGGTAAATTACAATTATTTACTAGCTAGTGATGCTTTAATGTCACAGTTTATTATATCTATAGATAAATGGCTTTTCAGAACATGACATTGTTGTCTTGTCTGTGGTGTTTCTGTAATGTAATTGTTGTCTCTGTCGCCATATGTCTGATAATTTTATCTCTCTGTGTGTCAGCCTGGTAGAGTTGCTTGTCTGTCTTCACTGTCTTGTAAGTATAGATAATTGAATACACTGTATTCACTCATTGAGTTGTCCATTTTCTTTATTGCGTGTTCCATATCATAGCTTCAGTCACTGAACTGTAAACTATGTATTTCTGACATAGCTTAGAAAGTCACTTAGTTACCAGTTTTATCAATTGGCCTCCACCATAGTATATTACAGTAAAACAGTTACCATGGTCAAAGTATGTGAAACAAGAACTGTCCCCCTTTTTTATTTCATAGATATAATATATAATATCATATTCTGATATTCTAATGATATTATGACCACTTAACTTGAAATGTCCCAGGTTTTAATTTCAGAAGTCTGGTTACCTTAATTTATTGAACCTTTAAGTTCAAGTTTTCCTGTAAATAATCAGTTCTGTTTACAATCAGTGTTTCTAAACAAAATTCACTTGTGTGTATCCTTGACGACTGACAAACATGTTGAATGTTTCTTTCTACTTCACCAATCACTGGCAAAGCAGTTCTTTTTATATGTTGTTCCCACTCTTAAACATAGTGTGTCATCAGACCTACTTGCCCGAAATGGCTTGTAGTCTTCTTTTGGGAGGGTCTAAAATAATCAGAAATATCCCATTTGTCCACTGTGTATCTTTAATTTAAAAGTATTACATGTAGCATTACATGCACACCCCAATAGTTGGGCTAAAAGTAACACATGGACTGTACTAATTTTCACAGGGACAGTCTTGTTTTTTCTACAAACAAAAGCTCCTTCCAAAAACGCCATCAGAAGATGCTGTAATCGCATTTTTTGCATCTTTCCCCGTGGGGTTTTTCATCCACTCTAAATATTAAGGAGCAGCAGTCAGCAACCAGGAGATTTGGCAAGATGCAGCTACACAAGAACTTTTCAAATATTTCACATGCATGTCTTTGATTTGATGTGTTAGCTGTGACACAGAAAGGTCCTAGTCAGCTTCAAACTCAGGACCCTCTCAAAAAAGTTGTTCAAGATATTTCAAGCTGATTTTACAACTGTTATGTCACTGTGATGTACTCATGTAACCGTGTGGAGTGATGCTGGTTTTACATGTACACTGAGTAGAGTTCCCTGCACCACATGAGATGACAGTTAGGGGGTAAAAACATCTAATCTACAGTATTTACAGTATTTATATTTAAGCACGTCAACAGTTTCATGCATCAGCAGCACCAGAGGCAATGAATCAGGACTTTTTCCTCAGCGAGCAGCCAAACTGCCTAAATCATGTTCAGGTCTTCAGTGAAAACTTTCAATGACCTCTCTGCGGCTTAACATACTATTATCTCACTCTGGCTGCAGGAATTATCATCTGCTTTGCTGTAGTGGCCATGTGTGCAAATGCTTACTAAAGCAAGTCTGCATTTCTGCTCGCGTGCATAAAGCTTAATATAGTCTACTGGGCACGCTTGTTAAAACAGGAAAACCTGCTCACAGAGTCAAGCAGCAATATCAGATCGCCATACAAACCATTTTTATGATGTTGTGGGGAAATCAAAACATGGAGATAAAGTAGAGCACTTAGGGCTGCTTAATAATGCATCCAACCCAAAATGCTTACCTACTTTCTTTAGTTTTACAGAAGGGCAAAGTGGTCGCCCGACATACTGAAAGCAGATCTCAACACACGCTATGTCTGTGTGAAATCTCTTCCACTGAAACAATGGGCAGCCTGAACAGAAGCTCCTTTTGTCTCCTTCGCATGTAATGGAGAGTCTATGATTTTGTTGAACAATAAGCATAAAACTGGCAGTACTCAAAAATAATTACTGCCTCTAACTAGTTATCTAGGCCAAAATTCTCATCGGCACACCGTGCCAAACAGCTCTACTGAACGTCTGCCAAACTAACACAAGGAAAATGAATGAGTGAAATAATTAAAGGCTAAGCTAAATGTCCAAACTCTCTCAATACACCAATTCATGACAGGAAATATACTTAACTACACCTTAATTTATTTGTGCCACAACTTAACAGTTATATTGTTTATTATGTGCACATATTTATACATGTTTATACAGTATGTTACTATATAATATCTTCTTTTGTAGAAACAGTTGTGTTTCTATTGTAATTTATGTACTTATTTCTATTTTATTTTCAGAGCTTTTTTGTTTAATTTATACATTTTCTGTGTGTGTCTGTATTGTGAAATGACAATAAAGCTTCATAATAAACCTTGAACATTATTAGCAGCCATGTCACTGCTGTTAGAGAAAATATTATGAAATATATGACATCTTTGATTGAGTCTGAACTTATTACTTTAATTTGAAGATTTATCATGAGCTTGGGATGCCTAAGACTCGTTCCCCATGATTAAAAATTAAAAAAAACAATACTGCAATTTAGTAATTTGGTCAAATCCAATTTAGCTAAAGACTCTAAGTGTAAGGAAGGAAGTGTAGATGGTAAAGTTTTCTGGTGTGGACTGATGTACATGCTGATCTAAGCTTCAGTCCAGGGGCCCCACATAGCCAGTGTCACTGGATCAGCCAGATATTTAAAATTTATTTAAATTTAATGATAGATCTGTATGACGTTTTGGGGGAATGCCCTCGGTATGTACTGTGACACAAATTCATGGGCCTCCCTGCAGCTGTACTGCATTTTAAATCTATAAGGGTGGGGTAGCTCTTCTGTGCAGAGTTTGCATGTTCTCCCCGTGTCAGCATGGGTTTTCTCCGGGTACTCCAGCTTCCTCCCACAGTCCAAAGACAGGTTAGGTTATAATTGGTGTATCCAAATTGCCCGTAGGAGTGAATGTGAGTGTGAATGGTTGTCTATCTCTATGTGTCAGCCCTGCGACCCTGAGTGAGGATAAGCGGTTACGGAAAATGAATTAATGAAATCAAAGAATGAATAAAAACTGGCTGGCAAAAAAATATTTGTCTGCTCTACTGAATACCTTACAAATGTCAAGAACTTTGGAGGGATAGTTCTGAAGTAATGGTAGCGCTCACAGGGAACAGGCTGAACCTGACTAATTTAAGAAATTAATCAGACCAGTGAAAACAAAATAACGAGCTGATTTCAAGGTGTCCGAAATCTGTGTGCAGGTTTTTTAAACTGATATAGACTCTTATCTCCACTGTGTTTCATTTCTCACCAGAAGCTCAGGTTAATGAGTTTATCTGTCTAACAGCTTTTAGATCACAACATGGCTGATGAACTCAAAACTGGTGTTAAATAATGCTTTGTTCAGTTTATAATCAAAAATGAATTCTGCAACCCCAAACAACAGTTGACAGTGGAGTCACTGGAGCTTTCTTAATAAAATTCAGCCAGAAACCAGTGGTGGAGTTATAAATGTCTAAGTACCTGTCTTTGATGCTGCAGGTGTCGATCAGGTGATAGCAGAGGGATGATGGGTCCCCCAGTGTCGGGGACGTCCCCTGGAGTTTGTGGTAAACACAGTCTATCATCTCGATCCGTCTCCCCCTCTGCCTGCTCCATTATCACTCCCAACTCTGGGATGCCCTCCAATTTCTCAAACTGGAACAGATGACAAGGCCATGAAAAGCCTGTGTTTTAATTCATGCACTCATTTTTTTCCTGCACCAACACATTCTGTTTGAGGCTCACAGTGGCTGAGCCTTCCCCAGCACGACATGGGCAGAAGGCAGAGAAACACTTACCAGTCCATAAGAGGCTAATACACTCGGCCATAGAGTCCCACATACATTTAGTTGTTGTTGTTTTGTTTTTTGAATAAATGAACACAGGCTTTGTGTTTGTAACTGCATACTCTGTAAGACGATGGTAAATTGCCCTCTATTTGTCTTTAAAGGGGGCCTATTGTGCTTTTCCTTATTTTCTGTCATATATGTCATGTTACAATGCTGGTTGTTCATATTAAATGTAGCCAAAGTTTTGAATAATACAGTAAACTTATGTAAAAGTAATCCCTGTGAGCAAAACCTCAGACTTCAGACAGTTCTCTATACTCTGTTTCCAGCGTTTTTTTGGCTACTCTACTTTGGCTAAAAGCTGATGTCAACTCATGACAGGTTTCTATATATGGTCATCTGCTCCAGGCACACTACTGCAAGTGTTTACATTACATACACTGCTACATGTAGCTACATGCTAACATCGAGAAAACGTGTAATCTTGGTTACTAATGTTGTTAATTTCTCCCATATTTCGGATCATATTCCTGTTGGAGCATGTCTGATTTTGTTTAGAAGCTTATATTGGTGATTTTTTTCCAGGTAAAAAGGCACCGCTATTCTCTGTTACAGTCCTTTCCCCAGCTGCAATGACGGTGCAGAGACCTTGAGATATGGAAGACCTGAAATCGCTGACCAATCTGGGGGGCCTTAAAGAGACAGGAGCTAAAATGAAGCGTCTCAGACAGAGGGTGAACACGGGTGTTCCAGCACAGACAATATGAGGAAAACACAGTGTTTTGGGAACATTAAAGCATGTAAACATGTTCTAGTAGAAAGCCAAAATACAATTATGAACCTGAAATTTATCATAATAGGTTCCCTTAAAAGAGAAACTGATAAGTCACACACATGGCCCTCAGTCAGTTTGAGAGATCTGCATTCCTTACAATAGATTTATAAAGCCCATTTAGGCCTACAGTATAGGCAAACTCTCTGATTTACTAGATATAAGGAGTGTCTCATTTCGGCGGTTCCCAAGACAGAGCTTTGTAAAAATGCCTTTGAATGTTTTTCTCCAGCAGAGAATTAAAGTTGTATTACCTGAAATGTGTCTGATTTTATTTATTTTGTGTCAAAATGTATTTTAATGCTTGTTTGGTGCTCTTCTTTCATACCATTTCATCATTTTATCCTTATCTTGTTTTGCAGTTGGTTAAGTTTGATGTCATTTAATGACAGACTTACAAACTAATTTAGTTGTGCTGTGTACACAGAGCTCCATGCACAAAAGAGTGAACTGCTCTCATTGGACAACTCTTTATAAATTGAGGTCTAATAAATGAAAGTGAACTTGTTCTCTGCAGCTTTTCCCAACCATTTTTATGATTTCAGATTTCCTCTGCCATCTATTTTAACATCAGAATATTATTTCTCGAGAAAGTCAGCAGAATTACAGACTTTTCAACAAAGTTTACGAGTCCATTACACAACAGGACTGCCTTGAACCCTTGCAGATGATTCAGGAAGCATTCTGTGAGTCCACAGATTGTAACCATTCTTGTCTTCAGTAAGTTTATAAAACTGAAAGGCATCTTTTCATTTGACTGTTTCTAAATGTGAGCACTGTAAAGCAGAGCAACGGTGATTAAGGGCTTTAAAAATAAATATGACTTGAGAAAATGTTCTGTTGGGATTCAATGTCAAGTCAAGGGCAGGTGGTAAACATCCCGCAAGGTACACGTGGCCTCCTCACTGCTGCACCATCTGTGGGCACAAATTAGTTTCACGACAAGAGGCTGCATGAATAAACTGATGAGTCAGGACAGAATTAAAAGAAAATAAACTATGCAGGATTTTCCTACAGACTTATACAGAAGTAATCCCTCTTAATCATCAGTTTTGACCCAGTAGACCTTTGTGGTGGTGTATTTATCTGCAGAGACCCTGCCCTCTGCCTGTATTTTCTTTTTTTCTTATTTTCTGTGCGTGAGACGTTTGTGGGTGTGCATCCCCACGGTGCTCAAGTGAGGTCGAGGCTTTATAAAAAGGTAGCAACGAGGTGTCAGACTGTAAGCAGCAGGCATCCAAGAGACACAATGCCTAAAAATGCAAATGTAGTGGGGCAAAATGCCAAATGAGGGTGAATCTGGGGTTGGCTTTTACTTTCACTGTCACTGGTGAGCCTGTTTACAAATAGTAACCAACAATCCTGCATAGTTTACCCCTAATTCCATAAATAATATTAAATTACATAAAAAAGTGCACAAACCACAATAAAAAAGAAGGTAATATTTCAAAAATAAAGCCAAATTATGTGTGTTTATGTTTCTAGCAACCACAAAAGACGTTTGTTTGGTATAGACAGGAGGAACTGGGCAGACAGTGTATTTCAGTTCACAGAAAATTCAGGGCAAAAGACTTCACAGTAGTGGCCAAATTGCTCCGTGGTCTCTGGGGATGTGCGGTGAAGAACTACCAGTGCTTAACATGGGAACATTCCCAAAAACAAAACCAGTACAAAGTCCATCTCATAAATTACAAGTTTACTCAACCAGGAGCTCGAGAAGGTAACAAGAAAAGGAGAAGCTCTGACTGCTGGATGAGCCAGCTGAGCATCAAACGGAGTCACTCAATCAGCCGGGCAATCAATTAACCAGACTATCAATCAGTCCTGCAGCCCTATCTGCACCCTGCCAGGAAGTACAGGACTGAATGTGGTTCAGGATGAGTCACTTCTTTGGTGCCACTGAACCACAGCCTGATATGCTTAAGTGCTTTGTGGATTAAGAACTGTACTGTACAACATACAGGAATATCCTGGAAGTTAATCTACCATCCGATGTATCCAATGATTAAGACAACATGGAAAAATGTCTCCTTTTAATATTAACCAGAACTCTTCACTGGGGATGGACAACAAATTCTAAATTCTCCCCAAAATCAGCTGCAACGACTCTTATTCAATTGAAGCTTTAGCAGAGGTTCATTTTTTAAGTTTTGCTTTTATTCCTGTATTGGTAAATTTCTGCTATTTCTTCCATCTCTTATTCTCTCTGCTACATCTGCTTTCCCACACAATCAGAGTTCCTCTCATTCACAAATTCTCTTCATCACATCCAGTTCAAAATTCCCATTCTTACTTACATAGCATTACACAGTCAGTTCAGCTCACTCTATATTCTACATTGCTGGTGTGTGGTGTGAATTGTGCGCAAATAGTTTTGCTAGTTGCACACTTTTTACTACGTGACCCATGTAGTCACATTGTCTTTATGATTTCTGTCTTGTTGTATAATGCCCTTGTGAAGCACTTTGTGACCTATGTCTTCAAAAAGCACTATATAAATAAATTTTACTTACATCTGCCCTGGTTTCTTGAAATGAAACAGGCTGAAAGTTGACTGACGAGCAGCATTGTTGTGTGCTGCTCTTTCCTGTCATTCTGTCTGTCAGTCTGACCATCTCCTTCCCACTGTAACCTTCAGATCGCTCCAGATGATTCAACTGAGAGGTTCTATTTTCCGCCACTTGGCTTTTCTCCATCACCAGCAGCATGGATACTGTCTTAGCTGCTGTCCTCATGTGGCTACTTTTAATGTTTAGCTTGCTGTTTTAGAGTAAGGAAGTCACTTTGGGTGCAAGAGGTCCCAGATTTAATTCCTGGACAAGCCCGAGGGGCAAAAGTGTGACTTCCTCCACATTTTCTGATTGTTTTGAAACTTTTAATTTAATTGCTCTTGTACACTTTCTATTTTCATTTTATATACCTTTAATTATATTTTACTTTTCTAGTCTCTGTGCCACTGCAACATCTGAATATCCCCTGTGGGGGATCAATAAAAGCTTATCTTATCTTAATGAAGATGTTTCACATTGATGAAATGCAATTGCCAAAGTCTTTCTCTGTTGCTACTTCAAAATAAGTACCTACATACTTTTCCAACTTTTCCCCAGCATGTCCAACTGATCTCTCTTTACTGAAATGTTTCTACATTTCAGCATGATGTCTCTGTCTCTTGGTTTGTTAAGAATATTGCATCTATACACATAATACAACTTCACGATATCATTAATAGTTGTGTTCATGACCCAACAGGCAGATTAATCATTTTACTCAGCTAAAACTGGCTAATAAGATTGGAAAAATTGTCTCACAGTAACTATACTGCATGCTTTAAAAGCTGGAAAATACATTTAAAGAAAACTAGAAAACTGACTTCGCTTTCACAAAAAAAAAAAACAGAAATATCTTCAAAAATGTGCAGCACGTACAATGGAAAGTGAGCAACACATGCATAATCGAGTAATTAAGAATCTATGCCTCTTATTATAAATTGGAGGCACATATTTATGTAATTCTCTGGCTCACCTCTGGGTTTACCATCTCCTCTCCAGAGTCGTCCTTGCGGCTGAGCCTCCAGTGCATAAGGATCCACCTGAGCTTCATGTAGAAGATGATGGTGTTGCGTCTGAAGAGGCGGAGCTCTTGTTGCAGCACGGCTCTCTCCTGAGGCCAGGGCACCTCGTGAGTCTGGAGTCCCTGAAGCTCCAGACCTGCACGCTGGGCCTCCAGACGCAGACGCTCATCTTCCTGCTGCTGAAGGGATCGTGGGAAAGATTTGATTCAGATAGACGATAACAGGTTTAAGTCAAAACTGTTGTATTCTTTTAATGGTGAGTAATTAAATAAGTGAGATTAATAGTAATGTATCGAGTCATTATTCTCCATAAATTTGAGTAGGTTTATTGGTTTAAGAGGGATTTTACATCCCTCATTCATCAATTAAATAATAAATAATATGAATAATATGAATGAGGGATGTAAAATCATAAAACATATTATGTTTTAAATGTCAGAAAATAGCAGAAAATGCCCAAGTTGATATATTCAAATTGCTCTTTTTGTCCGACCAACCGTACAAAACCCAAAGATGTTTAATTCAATTTCAAAAGATTACGCAAACTAAAAAAATATTTACACGCAAGAAGCAAGAACCAGAGAATTAGAGCCATTACTGCTTTAAAAATGGGTTGATCAACTAATTGTTTAAGCTCTAAATGATGCTGGTAATGATTTTGTGTGCCTAAAAATGACAAAAAGTTCATGTGTAACGTCAGTCTAAGTCTGCAAAATGCAGGTTTGGATATTAACGTAAAACTTTTTTGCCCCTCCGGTGGAGACACTTAATTAAAATCATGTTCAAACTTCAGCAAAGATAGCAGAACAAATGAAGTGTGCTACCGGAGTTCTTACGCTGGTGTTCGTATGGCATGACTGACTGCATTATTGTACCTGTGGCAGAGAAACGACAGCTTCCCGTTCCTCCGTCGCCGCTCTCAGCCTTCGTTCATGATCCAGGCGAAACTGGATTTCAGAGGCAGGCGTGTCCCGGAGCTGAACCCACAACAGCACAAAGCACAGTTACTTTACCAACACTTTGGATAAATCACATCACATCTTAATATCTCACTCTCATTCTGTTTGTCTCTCTGTTAAGCTTTATCTGATAGTCAAACAACATCACAAGGATTTGTGTATGAGATGAGCACACTTGATTTCACTTATTCTTTTTCATTTCCACTGCAAAACTAAAACTCACTGAGCAGAGCTGAAAAACCTCAAATGAGATCTGACTTTCACATGACTTCAAGTAGAAACCCATTAGACCTTCTTCTGCAACGTCTCAGGAAATGATTATAATTTAATGCTGCACACTTCGATCTGGACAAAATAAATTCTTCATCAAAGCTTTTTGATCAAACCTCAAACGAAACTATATAAATCTTAAAGAAATGGTCCGAAAACTTTGGGAAAAAGAAGATTGATAGCACTCTCATGTCTCTCCACCACATATGAAGCTACAGCCAGCAGACGGTTAGCCTAGCTTAGCATAAAGACTGGAAACAGAGGGAAACAGCTAGCCTGGCTCTGTCTAAGGGTTACAAAACGTCTGCCTACTAGCACCTCTAAAACTTTTTGTGTAAAAAAATTTCCTGGATTCTCAACGTCACCCCAGTGGAGACTCCAAAAAGCACTTTCCCCATAGATCATCATATCAAAGAGACTGCTGACTGTTTATTAAACTGTTGACAGGACACCTCAAACTGCTAACAAGATCAGTTTTGACTCTTTCTATTATGAATTTTGGTCCATGGAGGTTTTATATGTGAAAAGTCTGTGACATCATCACAATGTAAAGTCTATGTGCCGAATGGGAGCTCACAGGCGGGCCCAGTGGGAAAATTACTGCTGCACATATTCAGTAGGCCACATACTGTTGAAGTAAACCTGGAAGCTAGAAACTTTTTTGGCGCATGTGCCAGGCGAGCAGATCTGTTGGACTGAAGAGGCGCCATCCATCTTGGGTTCCGGTACCTAGTTATCATTACAGAACAATGATAACAACCGATAAGACTGCAACTCTTTTTTTTTTTCACTTTGATATTCTTATGGATTAAACAAACAAAATGTACCATGTTAATTTGTCAGCTAGGTGTCGGTAGGTTAATTTTGTTACCTTTGGACAGTGCTAAGCTGGCTGTTTACCATTTTTTCTTTATGCTAAGCTAAGATAATCAGCTGCTCGCTGTTACGTCATAGTTACCATACAAACATGAGATTGACTTCTATCTTCTTATCCAATTCTGATAAGAAAGCAAACAAATACATTTCCAAAAACTATTTCTAACTCTTACACAACCTTTTTTAGTCGATATTAAAAGGTTAAATAAAGGCTTGAAACTGTGATGAACAAAATTGTACTGTCACTGCATAAATACTGTACATTAAGACAGTGAATGTCCTCTGCTACAGCTGCATGACACTGATGACACTCTGACGAGTTCACTGTGGCATGAAAGCATAGATTTATCTCAATCATCGTCTCTACCACCAAAATAAAACATCACTAAACTGTGACAGTTATTATTTCCAAGAGTGCACTTTAAGAAATAAATCATAATATCTTATATGTCAAATACAGCAATTGCAAAAGAAACTGAATGCATGAGGTTTTATTTTTTTTATTTTTATTTTTTTACTGCGGGTGAAAAAATGCTCGTAGGGAAATGAGATGCTTATGTTTATGGTTTTGAATGTGATGATTCTTCTTCAACTCATTTATAAGACATCCCTGTCTGTCCCTCTGAAAAAACTCAAAGTGCAGACTTTGGAACAATTTGGAAATTGCAGCGGCTTTTAATGCGATTTCTTCCCTCCATCCTGCATGCGGGCCTTTACTGCACCCTCCAACAGTAAGTTGAGCTGTTCAGTGTGTACTGACCCTGGATCACCTCCCTGTCTGCCCAATGTCAAATGCAAATCACACAGGCCTACAGTGCAGTGCTAATCCTGCCATATCCGAACCGCTTTCCCATTCATTCATTTCACCTCGCAGATTACACTGCGGCAGAAAGCACAGGGACACAAAGGAATCCACACGAATGTGCCATAACTGTAACTGTAACAGTAAAGTGTCACAACACCGCCGCTGCCAGTGCTCTGCATTACATAACAGCGGGAAATTTCTCTATGAACACAGGCATGAGGCAGCGATTATGAATCACAGTGTCCAGCGATTACACAGCCGGTTTATTAAATAGCCGAGTCACTGAAGGATTTAACAGATCTGAGCTGATGTGCGCTGCAACAGCGTTACGGATTGCTCTCTCTGATTGTGCTCTTTGATTTTGTGCTTCAAGTGTATTGTGACACTTCTGTGTCAGCTGCACTTTCATATACATATAATCTGCTGAGTCGAGTCACGGAGGTGCAGCTGGTAGTGATGAACCGGTGCCAGAGGGCATCACTACAGAGTGCAGACTCAGCTGTGATACACTGAGTGCATACATACACCTAACAAGTCGATACGCTGTAGCTGAACATGGCTGCTGTCTCACACTGATTTAAAGGGCAACAAACTGTCCACCAGCAGATTAATTCACATTTTAAAACACAACATATCATTGACAAATTTGGTGAAATAAAGTCCTCTAATATGATCTATTATCTGCTTGTTAATTCAAAGGAGCAAAAATCAATCACAAAACATCCAGGGGCACATGGTGTGAATTTAAAAAAAGCAATAAGAAAATGTTAAAGCAAAAAGAGTTAAAAACAAATAAAGATCAGTGGCTGTAGGAGCGGATATTTAGTGTGAAAGTAGAGTGAGTGAATGAAGTGAAATCGTGTTCAGCATTGAAAAAAGTGACTGTGGCTGGAGTGTCACTAGACATGCTGGACTGAGCGGCCTTTTGATTACAACAAACCCTTTGAGAAAATATGATCCTGTGTTAAAATCAGCCAAATTTATAGTTTGTAATCATAATTTATAGTTGGAGAGACACTTGTATATTTTGGTTGTAATGTAAGAAGGCTTCAGAATTGACCTTGAATGGATATATATGGAAGTACAGTAGAAAAACTTGTTATTCTTTGGTGAAGTAATCAGATATTTTCTAGTGTTTTTTGCAGCAAACTGTAAAGTCAAAATTCTGTACCTGTAAATATTATTAATTGCTTCACAGCAGGGCAAGTTAAGCCTTTCTTACCATGGTGCACTGCTTCTCAAGCCAGCAGAAACTCCAAAAACAAACCTCAGACGCGCCCAGAATAATGTATTTCTCAGTATAATGACCCTCATTCTGAAACAACATATACTGCATTTCATTGAAGGTGTGACCAACGATATGACAACTTTAAAAATTCATTTTGCAGAAGCATGACTATAGATTATTTTAAGCCATATATTTGCCCGTATGAGAAACGAAATTAAATTAAAAATGACATGCTTTCGGGGCGTCTACAGGCCCTGCAGAGCTGTATTTCACAACAGTTCACCATGAAAGAAAGGACTTGTCGCTCTACAGAGAAGAAACTAATCAGATTTGTCTTTGATCGATTTAAATGATTAGAAAATAGTGTCCAGATCGACAGAAGGCCCGTGTACGGGGCTCGTGGTGGAGCCAGTGTTAACTCAGTCCCACAGGTGGAAGGGAGATGGAGGAGGGAGGAGGCACTGACCTCTGCTCTTAAAGCCAGGGGCCTGTGGTACCTAGTGAGTCCCGTGGCTCCCCTGCTCTGGGCCTGGCCCCCACCCTGGCTCTGGCTCTGGGGCTCCACGCCTCGCTCCTGTCCTAGACGCCACTCCAGCTCATCCCTCTGACCGGACTGTGAGTGACGTGGGGTGGGGAAGGGGGGGGAAGGGGAGGGAAGGAGGGTGGGAGGGGGGGTGTGGACGGTGGGTGTGAGGGGTTAGAGGGAGATGGGTGACAGGTGCAGGATACAGGGGTGCGGGTAGTGGTGGTATTGGGGGGAGATGTGTGAGGTGGTTTGTGGACATAACAGACAGAAGACAACAAACGGGGTGAGGGGACGAGGAAAGAAAGCGGGTGGGGAAAACGAAACAAAAACAAAACAGAAAATGGGTAAAGAATATAAGCAGAGGGGGGAAAATTAACTAACAGACTACACGGTGTGGAGAAAAACAAACGGACTAGAGTACGAAGAAAAGCGCAAAGAGAAAGACCAACTTAAAGATGACGGCGTATGAGAGAGATGAGAAGAGAACGAGAATGAGGATGAACAAAATCATGGGCTGAAACATCTGGCGGGAACACAAAGAGGAACAAAGAGAGGGAGTCGGGGGGGAAAAGAATGCAAAACACTTGTTATGAAGCGCATGCAATGAGGGATACATGAGTCCAAACCAACAGCTGAGAGATACCACGGCAAACTGCAGAGCGAGAGCTAGCACGCTAAAGGTTTCCAACACATGCCTGTGCACAGCCGTGTGCGTTGTTGAAGCAGTCAGCTAAGGAAAGTTGCATCTTGAGCCTGTGTGATGCATCATTGTTTTCAAACAGTAAAGCATTTAAAATACACTGGAGGCATCTGAGGCTTCAGTTGAGCTTTAAGACAGCGCCATGCTAGTTGCCCCCATCTGTAGCAGTGCCCACGTTTTATTTCTGCAAGTGAGGATCCTTCCTAACTAGCAGGAACTTTATATTGGGCCAAACTGATATCTATAGTAGTGTGTAACAATTACCAAATGAAAAAAACATATTCTCATAGTTATGACTTCCATATTTTGAAGCTATTATCTCGTATTTGCAACATCTTTATCTCATAATTATCTTATAAAATTTCATAATTACAAGAGCCGCACCTCTGAATTTTACCTCATTAGGGATACTGATTTTTTCACCTGCTTTGCCCAGGGGCCACTTTTGCAAAATGACAGGAGGCCAGGGGCCTGTCGCAGCAGCCTCTCACAGTTCAGGTGTATACAGTAGAGTTTCAAGGACTTGTGGACATTCAGAGCTGAGGGATACTCCCCTGGCACTTTTTTTAAAAAAAATAAACTAGCTCTTTTTTATGTTTTTTTTTGCACTCTGGTACTTTATTTTCAGTTTGAAAAATAAAATAAAATAAAATAAAATAAATTAAAAACTTGGAAAATGGTCGGTGGGCCACCCGCCACCCTACTGATTTAGCTTGCAGGACGTAAGTTGCATATTGCTGATCTAAATGTTGTTAATATAATACTAAAATAATAAAAAAATAAAGTGAAAACAAGAGTTCGACACCTCATAATTGTGGGAAAACACTTTTCAAGATAATAGTGAAATGAAAATCTGTAATGAGTGTGCAAGTTTCTTCACTATGAGCTTCCTGGAATTATGCGATGAGATTTGTCACAGTTACACATTACAGAAGTCATAATTACAAGAAAACTCCTCATACGATAATTACAAAACAAATATCATGATTATAAGATATTAAAATTAATATTACATCTCGTATTTATTCTTTATCTTAGAAAAAACTTAAAATCACAAGAGCAAAATTTTACTTGATGCTTTAGTTACTGAAACACCATTAAAGTGATGGACAGTGTGCAGGATACTTTGGTTATTTGTAATTATGAGATACGAAAGGCCTACTTACAAGATACCATTTCAAACAATTAACAAGATAAATGTCATCAAAATTTTTTAATCATGACACACGGCTCTTGTTATTATGAGATTATTAGAATAAAATTATGGGACTTATGAGGTAATTCCTTCTTCTCTGGTGAATGCACTTCTGTACATATCTTCTATATATATCATATCTCAATTTTTAAACAGATTATATATACATAAAATGTATGCCCTACTCTTTGCTGCAGTGGTGAATATTTTTGCTCTGTAGTCTACTACATTTAAAACTTCCACAGTTATTTTCAACAACTCTCAATGGACAGAGGCTTTAATAACTCTGAATAGGTGTGAGTTGTTAGTACAGTGGTTAGCGTTGACTAAACCACCCAGCTTTACCCAGACTAACCAGCGAGACATACAGGCAGAGGAGAAAAGCAGAAACAAGTCATTGGAGAGAATGAGTATGTAGGCAGCTTCATTCTGTTATCTCTACAAAGCAGATTGGGTTCTTGAAGTGAGAAATGTTTGAAGAGCTGTTTGTTTTACTCCGTACGACAGTCTGGCTGATTAGAAAACACACCCAAGATTTCTGCCTGATCATGCAGCGCAGAGATAATGAACCTGCTTTGGAAGAGCACACAGTAGTATGTTGACATGTTGACTTACACTAAGCTGCAATAAAACAAGAACAGAAAGCAGGATGCCAGCCAGCGAGGTTCTTCCACAGGCAACTCACACAGCACCATGCAACTATATTTTTTTTATTCAACAGAGGTTATTTTAGACAGTGCACACATTTTTATGGTTCGTCTCCTTGGCAACACCATGGAGTAACCAATCCCACGTGTGTCTGTATGTGTGCGAGATGATATGTTGTGCAAATATAATAGCTACACCATTTGTGTGTCATAATGAGTCACGCAAATGATAGCATGGTGTAGCAAAGCTGTAGAGAGAAAAATATTTACTAAACCTTATCATGCACTATGTCAGGAAAAGCTTTGAATCGAGCCAAATGGAAGAAGCTGCCATGACTCCTTTTGTGCTTACTCCATTCATACCAAGCACCCTCCCTTGGCCCTGGCTGACTGGAAACAGGGCAGCTGCAGACAGTGAGTGCAGGGAGAAGGAGGCAGGCAGGGCTGCTGGCTATGAGGATGTGCATGGAGATGCAGATGTGAATGTTGCAGCAGCAGGAAGCAATGGTGGTGGTGGTGGTGGGACAGGGGAGGGGTGGCAGTGGTGCCAGTGTGGTAGAGCTGGGTGGCTCATGTTGGAGAGGAGGCTCCTGTTATGTCTCCCTGCGCTGGCTCTGGACATCAACATTTCCTCTTCAGGCTTTAAATGATAGGTTCGGATTTTTCAAGTCTATCCAACCTGTCTCAGGGTGGTTTATAAGTGGGTGACCAATCCAACGCCTGGTGAATTCTGCTTCACAATAATAGGAAAAGCCAACACTGAAGGATGGACAAGCAGAATCACACAAACCAGCTGTGGTAACTCTCCTGACACTTCCTGCTTAAAACCATCAAAATCAGAGGGATCACGAGAGCCCAATTTCATGGTCTGTAACCAAGCTCTTCTTCTGTCTGCTCCACAGGAGGTTTCTGTCCTCTCTGAGGATTTAGGACACCCTGTTACCATTTGACAAGTGACAACTCCCCACCTGTTATAGTACGACTCCACATTAAAAACGCTGGACAAAATCCACAGCCCTCTCTGCAAAAATACATTCTGAAGTTGACTACTGTCTGACAATGATGGGGGCAATGGACGATATTTCAGGAGTTCTTGTGTAGCCAGCAAATATCTGGACCAAGACTTCCTCTTCTGTGCTCTGTGCACTGTCATTTTGGCTAATCACTTTAAACAGATATCTGCATATGAATGCAGATACATTTTCAAGAAAAATCTAATATAAAGCTAATTTGTCACCAGTCGAGAGCAAATGGGTTCAGAGACTGTATTTCAGCCAATGCATTCCACGTTTCCATACAGACTCTTTGTCTGCCACTCAAACTTCATACCTGATGACACAAACTTCTGATACCAAAATGCTGTCCCATTGCCAACAGATTCTATATACATATGCAAGAATCTGTTCATAAAGATTAAACCAAGATTAATGTGAGGCTTAATGTACAAACTCTGTACAAAAAAGACTAACTTAATTTGGTCAACTCAGATTGTTAAAGCCTCATATTAACTTTGGCTGACTTCAAAAGAGTTCTCCACCAATTCAGCAGTGCACTCATATAACCATTGCTTGACTTGCGATCTATTATTAATAAAAAAGAAAAAAGAAAAAAAAAGAAAGCAGCAATCAATGCAGCAGAACCTGTCTTTTTCATTCCATGCATTCTTCTTCCTTGTCAAAACCCAGTGCCTACATTACCCACAAAGCAACTCAACATCAAACAGTTTGGTCTGAGACTCAGGTGTGCTATGCTAGTAGCAGCTAATGTAGCCTCGAGCTGCTAGCCTCAAGCAGATGACCTGTGGCTGGTGACCTGGTAAGCTAAATTCTTTCAAACTTCACACCAATAGATTTTTTTCATTTTCAGAGTTGTAGTCTTCAGCCCCAACCAATGCTGACTCATGTGACATCACTTGAGGTTACTTATCAGACTTCCCACATCTCCCTGTGGAGCCACAAAAGGCTCTATACAACGTCTTCCACATTTGCATTAGTATTCTCCAAGACCCGTAGACAGACTGCAGGGGCGGACTGGTACTAAAAAACAGCCCTGGACTTTGACTCGGCCCAGCCCACAACAACCGGTGCACATAGGGTATGCGCTACCTTCTTCTTCAATTTGATTGGCGGCCGGCCGGCTCATAGATATCTATGGGCCGGCTGGCATCCAATTTAAAGGCTGCCACCTAGCGGACTGGATGTGGAACAGTAGATTATCAGGGAGAAAAAGGAAAAAAAAACAAACAAACAAAAAAAAAAAAACGGTGCTGACTGCATGGCGGCCGCCGGCCGTCCTGGAGTACCGGCCGTTCTGTGATTCTCCAGAACCTCCAAATGGCCAGTCCGCCCCTGACAGACTGGTGTGTAAAATTGTCACACTTTCCCTTTAAGTGTACATTTTTGCACCAAACGGGGCTGTGGATTTTCTCTTTTATTTCTTACAGTGGAGTCGCACTGCTGTCACTATGGAAAAGAGAAAGTATAACAAAGACCCGTAACTGTCTCAACATACATACAGGCATGTGGATATTGAGTCATGGGAACTTGAGAAAATCCGAACCTATCCTTAAAGCCTACAACTTAATGAGATTCCCATTGACAGGCATGGCTGTGGATCGTATGTGTTCTGCTAAAGATGCACAGTGCTGACACTGTCTTTAATTAGAGCTGATTTGCTGACTAAGAATCTCATTTATTTTATTTTGGCCTTAAATGGTTGACTAATGAATGCACACTTAGGGCCTTTTAAATCCAACCTAAATGAATTCTCACATTTACAAATATGCCGGTGGGTTTTCTCATGGCTATCTGCTGTTTGACAGGATTCTGCGGACTTAAAGTTTTTGGCTATTTTAAAGCAATGAAGCCATCTGGTGCGATATTGTCTTGTCTTCGGCCTTACTTTCCTGCAACATGATATCGTCTGGACAACCAGGCTAGATGCTTTTGAGGTTGGAGACTAATCAATGTTCTTATGTAAGATTTTAAGAGAACATCTTGTTTGCAGTGGTCGTCAGAAAATCCAAAGTATTGATTTTTTTCCCGAATGGCTACCTGCCACTGGCTGACAGGCTTTCTTCCTTAATATTGATATTCCTCTTTTTGCAACAGAACCAAGCAGCCAAAGAAAGAAAACATCTAAATGTACGGAGAGATGTCACCTCAACAACAGTGGTAAAAGCCACATGTAGTCTGTCCATTGAACTTACCTGGAAGTCTGTCACCAGGTCTCTTCCAAAGGTGCCAATGGGAGAGTCGCGGGACATGGACGTGACTGTGGACAGGAAGCTGCTGGACTCTGTGAGGTTTGGCATGGGTGACAGATCGTCTGTCCTTTCTCTCAGTCCCTCCCCCACATGGTCCAGCTTCTCCATGAAGATGTGTAGCTCAGTGCGGAAAGCCTTCATACGGGTGTTGATGGTGTCCAGGACTTGGGTGTCTGGTTTGGATCCAGATGCCGCCCCTCCTTCCAGGCTCTCTCCTGTTGTCACCAGCAGCCTGCCCTCAAAGATCAGACTGTCGGTGTCTGTGATCAGACGGTCCACCGTCTTGCCGAGTCTTTCCGCCTCGCGTTTCACGTTGGTGAATGACTCCCGTTCTTCCCTCCTGCGGTTGGCCAGTTCAGTGGCGCTAAGCTCACTGCCGTCTGAGGGTTTGATGCTTCCGAATCCTGAGGTGGTCGTCGTTTTCTCAAACAGGTCTTCAGAATCACTCTCGCCCCCAATAGGGCCCTCCCTCTTAGGGTGGAGGAGAAGAAGTCGCCCTGCCTCCTCTTCCTCAGTGGCTTCCCGTCGGCCTGCATCGCTATCTGCATCGCTGTCTCGAGGGCTGCCAGTGCGCAGGCCAAGGTGTGCAGCCAGGTCACAGCGCTGGACGTTGGACATGAGGACTCGGTTCTCGTACTGCAGCTTCATCACCTTTCCACTCAGCTCATTGATCTGCATCCTGGCTGATTTGAGCTCCTCCATCATCATCCCGCTGCTGGAACCATTACCGTTCCCTCCATTACCAGGCTTAAACAATACTCCCTCACTACCCTCCTCGCCAACAGAGCTGCTGCTGGGGCCGAATTTGAAGCGATTGAGTTCAGATGTCAGCTGCCTGTTGTGGTCCTCAATCTCTGAAATGGAGCGGCGCAGCAGCTCAGCCTCCTCCTCCACAAATTGTAGATGGCGACGTAGCTCACTTGCCGAATCCAGTGCATCACCACCATATGGTGACGAGGGCATGCTGGAGAAAGGTTCCCGCCCAAAGCAGTCTCTTTCATACTGACAGCGGATGTCTTCGTTTTCAGCCCGCAAGCTGCGGTTCTCCACCTCCAGCTCCACAATCTTTCTGCCCAGGATGTTAGCCTCCTCCTCCACCAGCTTGAGTCGTAATCGCAGCTCAGCCTCTCGAGTGGTGTGAGGACCACCACCGGAGCACTCGGCCAGGGGAAGAGGACTGTCCACGTCCCCGTAAACTGACTTGTACTTCTGCAGCTCCTGCTCCAGTTCGTCTTTTTCCCGGCCAAGCTTCGCCATCTTTTTTCTCATCAGGCCCGACTCCTCCTTGGCAAACTGGAGCTGGCACCTGAGGTCTGCACTGTCCTCCTAGCAGGGTGAAAGGGATGAGGAAACTTTAAAAACTTTAAAGGATAAAGGTGGTGATATTTTATACCGTATTGTCAACAAACAGCTGGGCACTGTAGTTTTTTGGAAACATTTTTATTAATAGGAGTAAATTGTGCATTTGGTGGAGACTATTTTGAGCGGTGGAATAATCCATATTTGATGATTTGGTAAGTATTTACAGCAGCAGGATGGTCTATGTGGCATTGATTCAAAATATACAGAGCTCATAGTAACATCGAATTTTGCTGTTCAGTACGAATATCTGACCATTACTTCCTCTTTTTCCACATAGAGTTTGGGAATTTAAGAATCTGAATGGGATTTAACGGAACATCCAGGGTGACAGTGACATTCATGCAATATAGTAAAAAAGCCAAGTTCGCCCTCCAAACTAATGTGTGCTAACTATGCTAACAACAGATTGAACTTAAGTTGCTGTGAGAGGTTAATTCACCACTTCTACCCAGAAGACAGAGGATAATGTCATGTTGGAGCCTTACCAGGCAAAGCCTCTCTTCTTCTAGGCAAGTGCTTCTGTCTCACTCAGACTCACCCTGGGTCTGGGTCTGCAGCTGCCTGTGCCCACGAGCAGCGTGAAAGCAAGCACAAAAGCACTGGATTTGAAGCTACATCTGGGGACTGAAACTTCCCCGGAAGTACATAAAATCTCAGTCGACTGAGGGGTCTAGGATCGATGATTCAAATTTTCAGGCCCCTCAGGCCCTCGTGCCACCCTCATGACAGTTTGGTCAGAAACATGCACACCAGTAGCCTGCTGGAGGTCATTTTGTAGGGCTCTGGCAGTACTCCTCCTGTTCCTCCTCATGCAAAGGAACACATGCTGGTCCTGCTGCTGGGTCTATGCCCTTCAACAGTCATGTCCAGCTCTCCTTGTGTAACAACTGACCTCCTGTTATCTTCTCCATGCTCTTGAGATACCTCTGCAACCTGACTGGATTGCAGGTACTGACTCCTGCTACCAGCAGTGACAAGGACACTAGCAGAACACAAAACTGGAGAAGAGTAAGTCAGGAAGGAGAGAGCAACTGTCTGTGGCCACCACGTGTAAAACCATTTCCTTTTCGGGGGTTGTCTTGCTTTTGCCTCTTCATTGCACCTGTTGTCACTTTCATTTGTACCATAGTCACAATCACTTGTGCTTCCTGAGATTAATATCCCTGAAGTTTAAATGACTTGGTGTTAGACTGTGACGATCAAGTGTTCTCTTCATTTTTTTGAGCGGAGTATACTGTAGAAGATTGGCTACTTGGGCAATACCTGTTAGGTCGATTAGTTCATTGTTGGTTTTGGTCGTTTTATGGTATTTGTTGACAATAAGAAAAACATATAATATCACCAAGCTTATCCTTTTTTGTATTTTGAATACAGAGGAAAGGGACGGAATAATATTTCTTAGAATTTTCTATTTTCTTACCTGACTTGTGGATTTCTTGTCTTTAAATGTTTCCCTGCTTCCTCGTCTCCTCAGTGCAGTCTGTAAAAGAACAAGGAAGAAAGGTGTAAAACGTGTACTCATATACCCTGATATTAAAATATTCTTCTAAAATTCAGTGGAGCTGCAAGGGGGAAACAGACATTTATATAAACAAACACACAGCACACTGATAAAAGCAATAAAAGAGGCTTTGTGAATTCAACAGTGAGGATATCTGCAGTCTTATGATGCTGATGATATTTGCATACATCACAATGCCAGTACTTATACACACATACACAATAACTGACAATCATAGGAACGACAGTACGGCATAACACCAGTGCAGTGGAAGAAATGTGTTTGCTAACATGCACGCCAACTCCTCTAATGTGAAGCAGACTTGTGCAAAAGGCAGAAAGAAGAACATTAATCTATGTGGATATCTTACATAACATTTCCATCATCAGGTCAAAGCTCGGCCTAATAAGGAAGTATTTACTCTAATGCAGATTGCAGATCACATGACATAATTACTGTCTGATTCATGCATGTAGTAATGGTAAGAGCCTGTACCAGAGGCCAACATCTGGTTACCATGTCAGAGTTACTGAGAGTGAGAGAATGGATTCTACTGTATGTATTATTTCCATGTTGTAAAGTAAGTCGTCACCTCAGATGTGTTCAGTTCAGAAATACTTGAGAGTACAGATGATGAGGATGTTCTGTCATGTCTTTTTTATGTATGATGCACCGGGGTGCTTTAGATCCCATTCAGAGCTCAGTGTGACAGACGTCTTATCCCAGCTCAGATTCAGTGACACATGGCGCTCCCACAGCGCCCGGGGGGGAAAGCATCTGCCTGTCCAGTGGGGAAATCTGTCCTGTAGCTAATACTACGCATTGCACGCAAAGCCCGGATAAAACAGGGTCCTCTGCATGCCAGCTTAGTCTTACCGACTAATAAAATCATTCATTTTTATCAAGTCTGTGCGCTTCCTCTCACCATCGGCTGCAGCTCCACAAGACAGAGACGAGATGAGCGGAAGGAAAGCAGAGAGGATGAGAGAGAGGGAGAGGAAGAAATCCCCCTCTATAAATGCAGAGCGCAGAGCTTTCAAGTGTGAACCTTTTTTCCAGGAACAGATTGCTGCCCTGGCAGAGTTATTTAAAGGTTCTGATGAACAGTTAAGCTGAGCTCCTTTCTAGGAAGCATAACTTTATATGAATATTTCTGATCTAAAAGTCAAATCATATTTCAATGTACTCTACAAATCATTTCTGATCATTTTACTAAGGCTGCAGCAAATGATTGTTCCTGATACAATCTTCTTGATTAATTGTCTTGTCTACAGTATGTAATGACCAAAAAAGTGAAAAATCTGTCCTAGTTTCCAAGAGCTGAAAGGTGACATCTTCAAATATCTTGTTTGACCAACAGTTTAAAAACACAAATATATTTAGTGTATAATGATATAAAACAGGCGGCATGTTGATGCAGTGGTTAGCACTGTCGCCTCACAGCAAGAGCGTTCCTCATTCGAACCTCTTCTGTGTGGAGTCTGCATGTTCTCCCTGTGTCAGTGTGGGTTTTCTCTGGGTACTCTGGCTTCCTCCCACAGTCCAAAGACATGCAGGTTAATTGGTGACTCTAAATTGTCCGTAGGTGTGAATGTGAGCGTGAATGGTTGTCTGTCTCTATGTGTCAGCCCTGTGATAGTCTGGCAACCTGTCCAGGCTGTACCCCACCTCTTGCCCACTGTCAGCTGGGATAGCCCAGAATCCCCAGCAGGATAAGCGGTTACAAACAATGAATGTTACAGTCATGTCTGTCCAGACTCATATGTAGCCATGACAGTAGGCAGTAATTCAAATATGGATGTGACAACAAAGAAGCTACATATTTCAAAACATAGATGATTCACAACCATCTTCTCTGCAGCAGCACAGAACATCTATACAACCAGCACAGTTTCAAGGTGGGCACCCAAGATTACTGTCACTAATTCAGCATCGGACCAAATGTCTCCCCTTCGGTTCTTGAGTTAAGATGTTGAATAATGGCCAGAAAACATTGTGATGTCAAAGTGAAGCTGACCTTTGACATTTTAGATATACAATGTGATCACACATCATTATATCCTGTTTGACATTAGTGTGAAATTTTTCCCTAATTAGCTACAAATTTTCTGACCAAAAACATGTTTTGTGATGTCGCAGTGGTCTTTGACCTTTGACCATCAAAATCTAATCAGTTCATTGTTGAGTCTAAGTGGACATTTGTGCCAAATTTGAGGAAATTCCCACAAGGCGTTCTTGTAATGTCGAGTTCACAAGAATGGGACAGACAACCCCAAAACATAATGTCTCCGGCCACAGCGTGGTGGGAGAAATATTATGATTATCAAATTGCTCTTGGTAAATCAAACATTTGACTACTTGTTTTGGCACAAAATCCTCCTCTGGAGTAGATCACAGTGGCAATGTTTAATATCTCTTTGATTTAATGTATTTGAACTTCACTTCTTTGCTGGTGTGTATGCCTTCGTCAAAAGGAATAGTGACTGCAAGGTGTTGTTAAAGTCAGCCTTACAGTTATTGGCAAAACATTAATACACATTAATACTGAACAAGTCCTTAAAAAGGCACATACGATTATCATAACATTGTGATTGGATTGCGCACTACATGCAAAACACACAAGTGTACAATTCAGGTTTGTGTCATGTTCAAACTGTTATGGAAATGTTGCTGATCTGGCCTTGTGAGATTGCCATCGTGATTTTTTAAACTGTCACTTTACGGATGAATAAAGTGTTTTGAAAAGAACCAAATTTTTCTCTCAGTTAAAGCCTCAGTCAGTCAACATAATAGCATTCATCAGTGTTTCCACTGCTGCTGTTAAAAGATACAATGGTCTTCCTTTACTTCTACTCTTCTTCTATTTTTTTTTAACTTTGTATAGAGCAAACTCTTCACTGTACAAGCTCTGCTGCCAGCTAAAACAGACCAGTAGGACAGTGTGAATCATTCATGGCCAGACAGATGGAAAGTGTGAGGGTGAACCTGTTTTGCCCGAAGCGGGAACGGACCTTGACTCAGTCGCTGGCTCTGCGACAGGAAGGGAGCGCCTACTTAGAAACAGCACCAAAACATGAACATAACTGTACTGTGGGCGGTCATGGTTACAGAAAGACATTTGTGCCTCCTACATTGCCATTTCTGTGACATATTTTACCTTTGGATTTTTTAATTACTGAGGACTGATGACAGCTTTCCTTTGCTGCTCAAAAGACCTTAGTTCTCTGTAACAGTGTGTATTAGTCTCTTTCATCAATATGTTACCGATGAAAATACAGAATTTCCGTCACACCGAAGAGTTTCAAGCTTCTCTGTCTGCCCTCTTGGTGCCTCACAATCTTGTTTGAAGTTTCTGTGTCTGATCTCCACCTTAGTGATGGTACTTTCAAAGGCAGCAACCTTCTAGGGGCTGAATGCAGAGAGGTTCATAGCACATGGAGTTTTTTGGGGCAACTCTTGCCTAGCATCGATTACATGTGTGTGACGCGTTTGATCTTCTCATGGCACTGTCTGCCCTTCAAAGAAAAGTAAACAGATTTATTCCCATATTTCACTTGTCAAATTCATTTTTTTAGGGAGTCCCAAATAGTTACATATCAAAAAGACTGAGTGATGACATGTTGCCGTTGGTCACCTCATGGCAAACTGCACCTATGCACAGATTGGATCACATAACCCACTTCAGCTTCAGGAATCTTCTCCAAGACTGTAGTTGTTTTTTAGTTGTTTTAACAGACTATAATTCAAGCTTTGCTCTAGTCATCTATTTACCAGTTACATCCACACCCATCCCAGCTCACTCCCACCCCCCGTCTGGTCTCAGCTTTGTGTCTGTGTCACTATCTCCAACACCAGTCGTTGTTTAATTCCCAGCCCTGGTGACAGAGCTAATCTCTCTGGGGAGACAGCGGATTAGACGACATCTTGTACAAAGCTCCTCACAACCCCAGACCGCCACAACCAGGGATCCCTGTTTACTGTATACAGATGTCAAAGCTGGGAGAAACAACAGTGTGATCAGAGAGCAAAGAACACTGATCAAATAAAAGCCAGTGTGTAAACTATGTCTGACCTTTAAATATTGGTTACTATTACTATTCATTATTAAATGCATTTCAAAACACATAGACTGAAAGGCAAAATGTTCTTAAAGCTTCAATTATATGAGCTGTAATTTACCTCATGCAAATTACCTTCTTTTTTTTTAAAATCTATAACACGTTTACTCTTTTTATTGTTTGTAGAAAGACACTGTCATTCAGGGAAGCACAAAAAAATCATTGGATATAACTGAAAATAGAACAAAACAATGTCACAACTTGACTGCTTGAACGGGAAACATACCATGTTCTCTCCTAACTAACCTCAACCATCAGCTATAGCTACACCGAAAAACTTTGATTAGAAAAGTTCTTACTTTATTAGTTTTTGAAAGCAAGCTGCTAAAATTGTGCGTCATGCTGCTGGGAAATAATGTCGATGCACACTAGAGAGAGCAGGTTTGAGTTTAACCCACTCAGACACCCACAGTCCTAATCACACAGTACAGGATCAATCAGATTAGCATTCCACAAAGCGAGGTCGCATAAACAGTGAAATAGGAGAGTCAGAAGTGCAACAGAGAGGTCATAGCTGCAGGGTTAGAGGTTTTTATCCTTGTAACAGATGGTGACTCTCTTCATACTGAAGTGCCTTAAAGTTAAACACTAAACCTTGGTCTCCTCCTGAGTCATCACTACTCTCTGACATCGCTCTTTGACAGCGACTGTGTAGTTATTTTTTCCTTCCTTTTACTTCATTGTCCTTAAAAGAGAACCACATATTTCGCACTGCCAGACTCATGATGGAGAGTTTAAAAAAGTAACAGAAATTATCTTCTTTTTATTCCATACTGTATATTGCCTTCCTTGTCATACCTGCACCTACATTACCCACAATGCAACTCAACCACAGACAGTTCTGTCTTAGATTCGGGTGTGTTATGCTAGTAGCAGTTAATGTAGCCGCAAGCCGCTAGCCTCAAGCAGAGATGAGGAGTGGCCTTCAGAGGTCTGGTGAAATCACTTCTTTCTAACTGCACACTGCACCCCCTCTGATTTTTTTTCATCTTAAAAAGTGACATCACTTGAGGCAATTTATTAAACTTCACGCAGCTCCCTCTGGAGCCACAAAAGGCTTCATACAACTTCTTTCACATATGCACTGCCCAAGATCTTTAAACAGACTTTGATGTAAGATCAGAGTGTCAAGGAATCAATATCACAATATTTACAGATATATTTTTAAATATCTATATATGTCACAATATGGTAAAAGTATGCAAAATAAAATGAGAAAAAAAAAACAACAAAAAAAAACCTAATGTTCAGTGTCGCATCAGACATAATGCTTTACATGCTAAATAAAATCCACATAACTCATTTGTTAGTTATTAATTTAATTTTGCTTGGGATAATTCACTGGGATAAAAGGTATATAATTTTTTCATTACACAATGTCACTATTGTAAAAATATAAAAACACTAACTCAGTAAAAATCATGTGTGCTTACATTAAAGACAATGCCAGGATGACACAATAAAGTCCAAAGACTTATCTGTTATTTGGTTCCATTGGGGATGGGGCTGAGCAAGTGAGGAGGCACAATCCAATACAATTCAATACAATCGTGATCTGTAATTATACTGTCAGTTCATCAGGTTATTCACTATTTTCAATTATCCACTATAACAGTACCAGAAAAAATTAAATAAGGACATAGTATTATCAGACATAATATCCTACACATACTGAATTAATGTCAACAGTAGGATTTGTCAAATTACATAATATATTCATTACTTTCATTTTGATTATTAAGTATTATTATTAATCATTTCAGTCATTTATAAAGCAAAAATGACAATCATTCTCTGTATACAGCTTTTTAAATGTGAGGATGCAGCATTTTTTATTCTATATATATGACAATTATCTTTTTGACTGAGAGAAAAGAAGAAAGGGCTCTGGGAACTTGTGAAGGACATTACTCACTATCTTCTGTCATTTTATAGACTATATATCATCAGTCGAAAAATAAATACATAATGTACAGCTTAATGTAACCATAATTATGGTAGTTTATGCCCTAACTGCACATATTGAAATTTGAGTCCACCACCAAGATCATTTTTATCTCCAAGTGTTTGCTGCAAAACCTACAAACCCTGATCTACACACACACACACACACACACACACACACACACACACACACACACACGCACACTCTCCGTTCTTTGTGTTAGTGTATTTCTTCCACTTTAACACACAATTGCACTCATGCACACACACAAAAACAGCACACAGGCACAAACATCCCTCTTCATCATCATCTGAATGCACTGCTCTCACAAGCCTGTTAGTACGGTTAGTGGCAGTCAGTCATGCAGTCATGCAGGCTGGCATGCAGCTCCAGCTGGTGTGGGAGCTGGCTGTACTGGTGAGGCTAGTTTTACTCCCCTGGGCCTCTGCCAGCCTGCGGGATTAGCAGATTGTAGTTACACAGTCGTTACCCTGCTGGGACTGAATGAACCGGGCGCCGTGGGCCCCGACTGACTTACTGACTGACTGACTGACTGACAGACTGACAGTTTGTATTTATCTGGCCTTCTCCTGAACCTCTCTTCTGGACCCCCCTCTCTTTCTGCTTGGTCTTACTCCCCCCTTCATTTATTCCCTCCTCCGCTCTTTCTTCACCGTCGACATGTGACCCATGACGGACATCTGAAATGGTAGGGGACGGCTAATGGTGTGTGTGGCTCTATCCCTCTGAGAGACAGTTTGAGTTGGTGAAGTCATGGTAGCCACCGATAAGATCTTGAAAGGCCTCATTTATGGTAAAGGATTATGGTTTAGGGTTAAGATAAGAATTAAGATTTGCTTAAGTTTAAAGCTGAGGTAGATTTAAAGCTTTTAATTTGGTTTAAAGATGAAAACTAGAGTCAGTGGAGCACCAAAAGTGATGCATTTTATGTCAACCAGCGAGAGCTAAAGTGGGTAGGAAGGGAGGGATATCATAGTGACAGAGCAGCAGCTACGAGTATGGTGGAGAATCCTAAGATGCATCCAAAAGACGTTCCTGTAGTGGATGCTCCAGATAAAAGTGTTCAGGATGGATTTAATTAAAAAAGAAAAAAGACTTGAAGAGAGCACTCAGGGGGGCAGGGGAGATGCAGCAAGCTACATAAGCATGCATTGACAGTGTAATTAATTACTCTCCTTGACAGAGGGGGGAGACAAAAGCTCTGCACTCAAACTTTAACTGAATGACTTCGCCATCTCCTCTGTACCAGTTCAATATAAGCTCATTGTAATGACTGATGAAACAGTGAAGCAGTTTTTAACACATTATATTGGTATATAATAGTGTGAATGCAGCCTAAAGAAGAAAGAAGAAAGAAACAAAAAGTTTAAGGTTAAAACCTGAATTAGAATTTTGCCTGGGTTAAAGCAGAGATGCATTCAGGTTAGGATTTGGCTTTAACTTGAAGGTTAGAGGTGGTTTAGGTTAAGGCGAGGTAAGAATTAAGTTTAGACATATAAGGATGAGTGTTCAAGTTTGAGTTTGGATTAAGCGGCAACCTCCTGAGCAAAAAAATGAAGTCAGCGCGGATGTACCCTAAAGTGCAGTTCCTCAAACGGCCACTTGAGGCTGGCTCCAGAAGTGAGACAATCCCCATAGACCCCCGTGTTAAAATGCCCAATTTTACAGCAGAAATAAACATGTTATGTTACAACAGCCTGGAACAAAAATGGTTTTGGTCTCCATAGCATATTTCAACATTAATGACAATTGTACAGGGTTTACCTTTTCTTAAGATTTATAGTTACGCATGATTCAGGGCCTGGCTGCTTTGAAAGACAGGCTGTCTGCTAACAGGGGCCTCTTAGAACGATCCACCCCTCAGTCCTCCACAGCCCCAGCCTCTCATCCAAATACTGTCAATTCTGGCTCCAAAAAACACAAGATGGTGACGGCTAAGATGCCAAACTCGAGGTTTCAAAATGAGAGTCCACAAACCAGTGGGTGACGTCATTGTAGCTACGGCCATTATTTTATAATGGACTATGGTTTGGATCAGCCACAAAGCCAGTTACACAAAAGTGTGTGTGTATAGGCATGCATGTGTCCATGTTAGGGTGTGTATGTAGAAGTATAGCATTCAGATGATAAAATCAAGAATGTGCATGATGAACAGCGCTGCTACTCTGCACCACAATTAGTTAAGCGTCACAAGTTGCCATTACAGTGTGTGTTTGTAGGTGTGGAACTGATTCTGGCTTCCATTAGTGTCACTCAGGGGAATATATTCAACAGATGAGTAAAAGCACATCATTCAATAGGTAACATTAACCCTGTGAAGATCTGTTCCTGAAAAGCAGAGACATGCTGCTTCTACAGTCTCACTACATAATCTTGGAAAAAGTGGTGCGTTCACAAGGGAAAAGGAGGATGTTGTGTACTCTGACACGCCTGTTTGCGTAAGACACTGAGGCATTTTTGGAACAAGTGCTGGGTGACATCACGAAATGACATCACTAAAATAAAAAAATCCCAGTGTTGAGAGGAAAAAAATGTTTTGGGGGTGGAGGATGAGTAAGAATGGGAACACGGCGAGTGTATTTTCGGCAGCATCTGTACTCAACAGCTTGGCCTATTTATGATTTTGCTCAAAGACGGTAACACAGTGCAGAGAGCGGCGTCTGGCTCTGGTAATGGGATTTAACAGGAAGTGTGGTGTGACCAGCGAAACAGGGCGGGATGGAGGGCTGATGGGGGGTTGGAGGAGCCAAGCACAAAAGGAGCTGCGACGGCCGCTGGATGCAGATAAACCCCTTCTCAGCCCTGACAGAGGAGCCTAAGACTCCAGCACAACAGAATAAATATTGCTCACCCGGCGGGAGAGCTCAGAGAGATAAGTCTCTATGAAATGTTTAGAGGCAGATTATATTAGTGAGATCTGGATGAATGAGCGCTCAATCTGGCCTGTAATCCATTTCAACAAATTAATTAATACTGCACACACACTTGAACGAATGGGTATAAGTGTCACATGCTCTCATTCTATCATCTAATTTAATTTTTTTTTGGTATCCAAGGACACGTTCGGACGCACAAGTGTTTTCTTTTAAAGCTGCTGCTACGCTATGATGTACGGCGCTGTGTTATTTTTATAAGGACAATCAATCTTTGGTTTGCAGCACCTGCAGTCTAAATATACTGCATCTGGATATGCTCCATCAACCAAATATGAACCATGCAACCCGTTGGAATTCAATTTGATGTTGAAAACGGTGCACAAACCCCTCACAGTGGCTACAGTGAGGCTGAGCTCTGGCAGTGATATTTCAAAAGGCCATAAACCAATCAAAGCTAACCGAATTAAAGTAATCCAGTAGAGTGCGCTGCTCAGTCGGTGTGCACACGTGTTTGTGTGCACACGCGTGTACATCTGCAGTCATCAGTCTCCCACATGTGTCTAAGAACGTGTGGGTGCATGTTTTTGTGCTTTTGTCAGCGTGTGCCCGCTCTAACAGTCCTGCAGCATGTACAGTGCTGTGTGCATGAGGCTGAGCTTTTGTGGGCTTATATACATCTGCCAGTGTGTGCATATGTTTGGTGGTGAGACGGGCTGAATGCAGCACTCTCGGAGGTCACTCCAATGTCAGGCCATCACCAACGGATATGAGCATCTTGTAAACAGACTCTGGCCTCTCTATCGCCCCTGCATCTTGACATCAATAGCTATCCAGAGATTGCTTTCCACCTCTGTGCTGGATGTGGAATCCTTATTGTTAAAACCAAGAGAAGTGCTCTTATGAATGTAGGAGCAGAGCTTTGGAGAGGATGCCAGGCATGGGGTTGCACGTCAAACTTCCCACACATCAAATTCAAGGATAATACACGGTTGTTTACTCTGTGATATTAAATATGGGCTTTGGCACGAAGCGCTCCACTGGTTCAAAATCAGACATCAAATACGCTCAAATGACCTTAAAGCTGCACTTATCAATAGCCCCTTTTACACTGCCTCTTTAAGGTGTGAAAATTGCACCGCTTTGCTGTTCTGTATTAAAGGTACGATCACAGAATGGGGAGACAAAGGTGTCTCGCCTTTAAGCCGGCTACACCAGTAGTGACAGCACCAAATCATTGTCCGTGTAAAAAGGACAGCCAGCAGGACCAGATCGGTGTGACTTTTTCACGAAGTGTTGTGAGTGCGACCCACCACCAAGAGATTCAAAAAGCAGCTGATAGCAGTTAGCAGCTAACTCGAAGAAGAAGAACACCAACTGAAAATGTCCGCACACTGGGGAGACAATGAGGTCCAGCAGCTTTGCACTCTCTGAACAGAGGAGATCAGCTGGCATGTAAAAGGGACAGTAAGTTATTGTTTTTGTCATGTTACGCCATTGTTTAGAAAGTATTGTCTGACGCGCATGTTACAGTATATGTCACGCTACAGACCGATACTGTTGTGTTACACATCATATCCATCAGGGCTCTTTTATTTCAGAACACCAGCATGCAATCTAAAATCGCACACTGCTGCGTCATTATGCTGGTGTTGTCTGGTTCTGTATAAAAAACCAAAGATGGCATAATGAAAGGTCTTCACTGCGGCCTTATTGCGGGATCTCTGTTCTGTTTTTCTATTAACAACAGATCAAACAACTATATGTAATGTGTGAGGGGTCTCTGTAGCTCTACCTAGCTTTTTAGTATTTCTCAGCTCTTTCTTTTGGTTTTCCGACCTGCAATTTCATTGTTTTGGTTGACTCTCACAGCTCTCATCTGTCATGTTTTGTCTTTTTTCAGCAAAAACTCTCTGATCAACCCTGTTTACTTAAAAATGTCCAGCATCAAATGGCAGACAACAAGCAACAAGCTGGTTAAGATAGCGGAGCATTTAGCAGCTAAATAAACAATATTTCCCTTAGGAGTAAGTAGAGACCAAAACAGAGCTAAAAGAAAAGTGAGTATAAGGCTTACATTTGACAGGTGGACAAACACAACTCCAAATGAATGTCAATGCTGCTCCGTGTCTGTTGGTTATGTAAATAAACAGCTGTCTGCTAACACGTTCACTATATCAACTTTACAAGGTGATCATATGCGAGTGCTGTGTTTTGCTGCCCCCAAGTGGCCAAAAAATCCATTGCTGCCGCTCAGAGTAAAGTCATCAAAGCTATATTTTAACTGTTGCCATATAAGGACAAATATCTATCACAGCGCACCTTGCAGTATCTGAAGTGCTCATTTTTGGAAGCAAAAAGTTGAAGCAAATTGGTGACTCTGGTTGGTAGACATATTCTGATTTTATTCTATTTTCAAGGCCATTTCTTTTCAAAAACCCTGAAAGTGTTATCTAATTTTTTTCAAATCACAAAAACATTCAAGGATTTTCTGGTGGTGTGGGAACAGTGAAAACCATCATTCAGTGGTTTGACCATGAAACTACCTCTGCCTGCATTCAACAGTCTACTTACGACCAACCTGTCTCAATAGCAGAGTGTGCAGGTGTTTCAAACCAGGGCCTGCCCTTGACCTTTTGGGGTCCGTAAGTGGATTTGGTGTGGGGGCCCAACTTGCCACTTCACATAGCACAAAAACCAACCTATGTGTATGATTTGTCTAAGCACTCATAATGTACAAATAAGCATGTACAGACTACAGTGGGACCTATTAGCAGCAACACTATCTGTAAATAGAATACAGTGAATACAGTATTTGTCTTTTACCCCCTAACCCCATGAATGGTCCTTTCCGGGGCCCTTGTGCTCGATCTGGTTAAAGTTTGATGCAAATTTTAGTGTTATGTTCTCACTGGGGAGGACTGAACCTCTGCTGTCTGATAAAGGATATGATACAGCCATTGTTCTGTGACAACGTGCTGGTTTGTGTGTTTTAAGATACCTCACCACATAACGTTAATGCGTTCTTAATACACCCTCTGTAGAGCTCAAACCTGCAATGCTGCACAATTTGCAGCCGATCTTTTTAACATTTGTTATTAAGATTCTTTTTTTTCTAATACAATTAATTAGTTTGGGAATTAACTGATATTTAGCTGCTGGTTAATATGTCCTAGATGTAAGACCTAGATGTTCCTTTGTGTCCTTGAATGCGGCAAAATATTTATGGCTGAAATGCAATAATCACATAATACTACAAATCCATTATCCGTATCATCGCATAAATCTAATTAACTGATTACTGGACTATGGACTATCTGTCAACCATATTTTAAACAAAATAAACATCAACTTTTCATGATATCTTGATAACAGACAAAGAGAGGTGAAAACATAACAACCTAACCTTGCTGACGGACATAAAAACAGTAAAAGAAAACACCCACCATAAAAAGCACATTTGCATTGTAATGTAGGGGAAAAAAAGCTTGTTGCTGCTTTTGCAATAAACCTGTGGCAATAAAAGCTGTGAATTAACAGGTGTTATATGAGGTGTCAACAGTGTTTCTATTCTTGGTTGCCCACTGGAGACCTGCAGGGCCTATAGCAAACTGAGAAAACATTAATTCTCTTAGGAATCGACAGTGGCAGCTAAAGCTACCAATGCTGACATGCACAAGTTATACATCATGCTGTGCTGCAACATGCGCACAATGTGCCTGTGTGTGTGTGTGTGTGTGTGTATTAATTTAATGTTTGTGTATGTGTGTGTCTGCAGGAGGTTGCGTGTCAGCAGCGGAGGGTCACTCCCATACTGTTCCTCTTCACTAAGCTGGCCCTGACCTCAGTCTGAGACCCAACATGCATTAAAGAGCAGCACAATAGAGCTTTTATGGGGCGTGTCACTCGCACTCTCACTCACGCTTTACAAATCTCCCAGAGCAACCCGACAGCCTGGCATGCTGCTTGCAGAAAACACGACGTAACGGTGCCAACTGGCGCAAACCAAAGACACAAGACTGAGATGATGTTGAGGTCAAATAAATAGTATGATATTCACCAGGAGTTTTCTGCTAATCCCTTATACAGAACAGAGCAGTGTTGTTGTTTCATGCTGATTCAAAATAAAAACAACAGGACACGGTAATTAGTTGCTAATAATAATTGGCAATGTTTTTGATTAGAGGATAAGGACTGAGCAATTTAGTGTCGTTCTCAACAGTGAATCAGGTTTAACAGTGCAACACAGACAAGCCTTATGATTAGTCACTGTGTGTGAGTGTGTGTGTGTGTGTTGCATGCATGATACAGTAACTTGCAGGCAAACTGGTTCTCGAATGCCTCGAGTGTGAAGTGCTGAATCGGCAGATCCCACGGTAAGGAGGGGGCAGGAGGGAGGAGAGGGTACACATCAGTGAGCGCTCCCATTAGCAGGTTTAGCTTCTCTGAGATGTATAATTACAACCAGCTTCACCTCAAGGTCCCTTCATGACACACAGACTCATTTTATTCTGTCATATTTTAGCTAAAGCTCTGCCTGATGCGTCTCACAGTTAAACAACCTCCATATTCTGCATATTAGCAAAAGTACAACCGATGAGGGAAAGCAACAGCTCTGCATCACAGTGCTCTGGTGATATATTTGGGGCACTTTAATAATCAGCTGGAGAAAAAAAGGGATTAAATAAGGCAGAGAGAGAGGCGGTGAAGATTCTGTGTTATCTTTGTCAAGATAACAGCATATGAGACCAGGTGGAGACAGACAAGAGGGAGGCCATGCAGAACCCTCTTATCTGAGCCTCAGGAGGTGAGACCTGTGCACACATCAGCCTACACTAATAACAAGAAGAAATGTGACAAGCAGCTGCTTGTGCTGCCAACACCAATAAATAATTCACTCTTACAAAACAGGTAATCTTATAATCCTTTTTATTTCTTCAGATTTTTTTGCCAATTATTATCTAGTGTCAGTAGCCCCTTTTACACTGCCTGTTCAAGGTGGGAATGTCATGCCGTTACTCCACCTCACCCCTCTGTATAAAAGGTACTATCAGGGAATAGGGGGACAGAGTTGTCTTACCTCAGGGTGGCAGTGAAGATAGTATTAGCGCCAAATTGAAGCCTGTGTAAAAGGGACAGGAAGTGGAACAGAACGGGTGTGATGTTTTGATTATGTCGACCCACCACTGAGATTTAGGCCCTGATCATATGGAAAGCATTTTAGCAGCTGGAGACGCCATTTTGTAATTGTTTTTAATGAGAATTAAGCTTTTTGCTCGAGGTTTTTGCGATGCTACACCCCTCGTCCTTCTGTGCTCTAGGTGCCTGCTGTTTTTGCCCGAGCACTCTGAACCCCTTCAGTTGAAAAAACTTTAACTCAGAGAGGAAAAATGCCTCACATCACCTCTTTTTCATCATCAGTTTTTCCATTGTCCAATTGGATGATTTTAGAGGCGGGTCTCATGTTGTGGTCACGACAACAAGTTTAAAGTTGGAGGTAGCGGTTGCCGGATACTCAGAGCTATACCACCCGACGATAGACAGCAGGTTGTCAAACTACACCCCGAGTCATCCTACAATATGCATGGAGACAGCTATCACAGAGGCAAAGCTCCTGGACCAACTGGTGGTACTCTCATGATCCATCCTCTGTATTAGGGTCTCATGTACCCACACAGATCTGTTTCCCTGTGCCAAACTATTTGCTGACAGCCTCTCATTCTCAACCAGAGCTAGATCACGTAGAGCTTAGATTGGGCCCAAAAAATCCAGCCCGACCCTACTCGAGCCCGTGTATGTTCTGTCCGAGCCCGTCCCGACCTGTCCCTTTAACTGTAATTATGAGCCCGAGCCCAGTTTAAACCCATCATTTTTTTTAAGGATACGAACGTGGACATCGAAGGCTGACTCTTGTCTTTCTTTCCATGGCAAGCCTTCGTCATGTGCCTCTTAAGTGTCAAGGTCCCCGTCTTTTCGCTGTCATACACCAGCATCATGCTGCACTTGGTACACTCGACGAAGCCGACACACGTTGTCACCGTCGACAACTCACATGTGCGCGGCCACCTGGCGCCCCAGGTGTGATAAGTAGTTGGTTCCATAGCCTAGGTCTATTATGAGGAGCCCGACCCGTCCAAGCCCGAGGATAATGGCAGGAAATCACGGCCAGGTTTTGGGCTCCTGCAGAGAATCTAAGCTCTAAGATCAAGTACCCACTGCCTAAACATTTTAGTAACTAGATACTAATTACTGGGGGAAAAACAGTAGATTGATTATACAGGAGGGTTAGTGTACGGGCATGATGGGGTGGTTGCCTGGCATCAACAAAAGGCAACAAAAGCAAGCTTTTTCTTCTTTTTTTTTTACTAGTGGCATTTAATAAAATAAAAAACAAAAAAGAAAGTGCAATGCGCCTTGCATTAAAAAGCAGCTAGCAGCAGTTAGCAGCTAACTCGAAGAAGAACAACAGCAACTAAACATGTCCACAAACCTACCCTCTGAGCAGAGGACGAGAGTAGCCACCATATAACAGAAATGGCAAATGATTGCTTTTGCCATGTTATGCTATCGTCACTGTTTAGAGAGCGCTGCCGATGTGTATGTTATATGTCACACTAGAGGCCAACGCTGTTGTGTTACATGTCACACACATCACGTCCTCCCTTGCGTCTGGAATGCTGGCATGCTACCTAAAATCACACAATGGGGCAGCGTTATGCCGCTGTTGTTAGGTTCTAATAAAGCTGAGCTAGCGCGATGAAGGGTTGTAGCTGCAGCCCTATCGCAGGATTTCTGTGTAAGAACGATTAGTGGTTATGACTCCTTCAAATGAAGCGATGTCTACCATGTAAATGTGATTTTTCCTTCTCAAAGTGTTTTATTTGAATACTTCTTTTTAGAGATTTGAGGGGGTCAAAGTATCCTTTTTTTCACAAAAAGTAAGAAAAGATTAGATAAAAGTCAGAAAAAACGGTATTCTGATTGGCCTTTTTTTCTATCTTGAGACCCCTCAGTTATATCCTGTGACCCCTGGGAAGGGTCCAAACCTCCACATTGGGAACCACTAATTTAGATGTGCTGACATTTGCACTTCTCTGTATCGTTTACTTGTTTCTTTATTCATGCTTCTTCTGCTAGTGCACTAATTCTTAGTAATGAGTCCTCTGTGTATTATTCAAAAGAAAACCTGCATTCATTAAATACAAATGCTTTTGAACTTCTAATAATTAACGGTAAAGATGTCGCTGCTGGCTCGCAGTCAGACACTATAATGGTTGGTTTCCTTGAGAACAGTAGTAAAGCTCAGGAAATCTTCTCACAGTAATTAATGACCCATCGCCTGGCTGGGCTGCCCATCAGCAGCTGCTATGGTAATGGATGGTTTGAGAGATCTGACCTGGGAGCAGACAGACTGAGACGAGCAGCCTCTTTAACACAGGGAATTGGGAAATTGATTCAGCGTAATGGACACAGTTAAATTTTAAGTATTACAATGACATTAACATATGCTGCTCTTGATATCCTAGAGACCCAGAGACAGGCAGGTATTTTTGGCAGCTCAAAGTGATCCTGTTTTCATGCTTGAAGCAGCAACATTATTGTGTTTGCAATGAACAGAAGGACCAACTGTGGTTTATCATGCAAAAAACTGAATCAAAACTTAATTTGCAGTAATCCACGGAAAGAAGATATCGCAGTAATGCTCTGGTTCTGTTTGAATAACAGATGTTGTTTGTTAAGTGGGATAACAAAAAACCCCGCCACAGACAACCAATTCTACAATATAAAAAGCAATTGTTTTCACCACTTGATAGATTACAATTAACCATTCGCTAAGCCTGTTAAGCTTTCCACTCTCGAACGGCACACATGCAGTTTATAAAGACAACAATAGCAGATTTACCATTGAAGTTCTCAGTCATTATATTTAAACAATTTTATTTCAGATGTAGACAAACGCAGGATTCTCATTTGCAGCCAGCAACCGTAGATTTTGCCAGCTGAAATAACA
The DNA here is from genome assembly GCF_041903045.1 of Epinephelus lanceolatus. Taxonomy (NCBI): domain Eukaryota; kingdom Metazoa; phylum Chordata; class Actinopteri; order Perciformes; family Serranidae; genus Epinephelus; species Epinephelus lanceolatus. The sequence goes on along the minus strand of NC_135745.1, from coordinate 17,408,597 downwards.
ACTGTCGCTGGCAGATTTTATTAGCTGTAACCAGCAGGCTAATTAAACTCTCTAATTAAATGATCAGCTCAGATGAAGTCTCTGACTGACTTTTAAATACCTTCAAAAGGTTTAAAATAAGACCCTGTAACTGAGACCTTTAATATGCTCCTGACTGCTACATAAATGATAAATTAAAAAATCATTATATTACTGTTTGGCTACTTAGTTTACTTTTTAGTGCTACAAGAGTAAAGGTTTCTTAGAATGAGAGCAAACTAATGTGTTTGTCAAACTTAACCAAATCCAGAGTAACGTTTTCTGGGGAGTAACTTTCCCTAATACAGTAAAGAGCAGGATAGGGCTGCTAACGTTAGCCTGAACTATGATCCACATGGGAAAATAGTACACAATGGATGTACATGTTATGTACTGGACTTTTTCGTTCACATAGCCTGTAACCTGACATACATAGGTACATAGATAGTTAATGATGTGCCCCTTGGAAGTAATTCAGGGTTAATACTGTATGTAATAAGCCAATTAGCAGGACATGCTAATCATTTTAGCTTATGCTGAAACAGATAAACACTGTTTGATTCATTCCTTATACTTGTGATGCTGTTTTTTGGTTTTGAAAAGGCAAAAAAATAAAAATAAAAAATAAATCTCTAGCATGACTATGGGGCTGTTGTCTCAGCCAATCAAGTGTCAGGATCACCACTCCTGCAATTTAACTACAAACCGCTCTAAACAATCCCTATTTGTGCTGTCATTCTTCATTTCTTTACTGTATGCAATATGTTATCCCATGAAATTTGGTCTTTATACTGTGGGATGTCGTCATGACACACTGTGGCTTTAAAGAACAAAGTTACAGACTCGATGCAGCCATGATAAACAGTGAGCTGCTGTGGGCCTGATTTAGCCCTCTCACTGATGTGGAGGGCTGACAAGTGCAGAGCTGGCAACCTCCCCCCGTGGCTCTGTGAGGGAGCCGCTGGTGGAGTCTAACAGGGAGACAGGTCCCCGGCTGCTAGAGGCCAGAAGGGGGAAGTGGTGATTGATACTTCTGTTATAAAAGGGACGTGAGGAGACGCTCAGGCGGGATGAACTGACATCTGTGAATAAGGACATTTTGAACCGATTTCCAGCCCTGAGACAAGAAGTATTACCAAACCAAACAGTGCTTGTCTTTGTTATAAAGTGTTTCTTACATTTCATACAGTGAATTTGTAATACTTCTACTTGTAGCACTAAATATATATTTTCAAAAAGGGCTGTATAAATTGATTTCTATGGGTATTTGAGTGATAAATATCCCAACATTTTGTTTTTATGCTAATTTAAACATTTAAATGTAACTATTTTCAAGGCAAAAAAAGGCTCTCTCTCTCTCTCAGAATTCTGTTATATACAGGATGGAAAAGCATCTAAATCAACATTTAGACAACCACATCAAACAAAACCAATATATCTAAGGTGGGATTTGGAGGCTGAAGCACATTTAATAGACACCCTTGGAGCTATTTGTATAAAATCATTCCAAAAGCTTCAACATCTTGGGGGTGAAAAACATTGCCTGTCTTAAATGTTTTGGGAAATACACTAATGTGTTTGTTCTTGCCAAGAGTCAGATTAAAAGATGGTTACTGCCTTTATGTCTATGTAGAGATATAGACACTGAGCCAGAAGGCAATTAGCCTAGCTTAGCATTAACATTGAAAGCACATCTCTAATCTCACTAATTGACACAGGGTGCCTTGTTTGTTTAATCTGTACATAAATAATAATGGTAAAACAACTATTTGCTGGAACTATTTTTTGGTGGACAGACTTTTAATTTTTTTTTTTAAATTTTGCAACCAGAAAGTCTGGTTAGCTGTTTCTGCCTGTTTCCAGTCTTTATGCTAAGCTAAGCCAATCACCTCCTGGCTGTAGATTCATATTTAGTACAAAGACATGGGAATGGTGTTGATCTTATCTAACTCTCAGCAAGAAAGCAAATAAGCATACTGCCAAACACCTAAAAAGGTCAACAGAGCATAATCCAGGGCTGTAGTTAAGAGACCAAATTGATGGAGTCCAAGACCAACTCAAGACCGAGTTCAGAGCAAATGGAGTCTGGTTCAGGACCATAACAGGCAAGTGTCTTTTCGAAGCTAATATAGTGATTAAAGCATTAAGATGGACCAAAATCATCTCTATATATACAGTACAGGCCAAAAGTTTGGACACACCTTCTCATTCAATGCGTTTTCTTTATTTTCATGACTATTTACATTGTAGATTCTCACTGAAGGCATCAAAACTATGAATGAACACATGTGGAGTTATGTACTTAACAAAAAAAGGTGAAATAACTGAAAACATGTTTTATATTCTAGTTTCTTCAAAATAGCCGCCCTTTGCTCTGATTACTGCTTTGCACACTCTTGGCATTCTCTCCATGAGCTTCAAGAGGTAGTCACCTGAAATGGTTTCCACTTCACAGGTGTGCCTTATCAGGGTTAATTAGTGGAATTTCTTGCTTTATCAATGGGATTGGGACCATCAGTTGTGTTGTGCAGAAGTCAGGTTAATACACAGCCGACAGCCCTATTGGACAACTGTTAAAATTCATATTATGGCAAGAACCAATCAGCTAACTAAAGAAAAACCAGTGGCCATCATCACTTTAAGAAATGAAGGTCAGTCTGTCCGGAAAATTGCAAAAACTTTAAATGTGTCCCCAAGTGGAGTCGCAAAAACCATCAAGCGCTACAACGAAACTGGCACACATGAGGACCGACCCAGGAAAGGAAGACCAAGAGTCACCTCTGCTTCTGAGGATAAGTTCATCCGAGTCACCAGCCTCAGAAATCGCAAGTTAACAGCAGCTCAGATCAGAGACCAGATGAATGCCACACAGAGTTCTAGCAGCAGACCCATCTCTAGAACAACTGTTAAGAGGAGACTGCGCCAATCAGGCCTTCATGGTCAAATAGCTGCTAGGAAACCACTGCTAAGGAGAGGCAACAAGCAGAAGAGATTTGTTTGGGCCAAGAAACACAAGGAATGGACATTAGACCAGTGGAAATCTGTGCTTTGGTCTGATGAGTCCAAATTTGAGATCTTTGGTTCCAACCACCGTGTCTTTGTGAGACGCAGAAAAGGTGAACGGATGGATTCCACATGCCTGGTTCCCACTGTGAAGCATGGAGGAGGAGGTGTGATGGTGTGGGGGTGTTTTGCTGGTGACACTGTTGGAGATTTATTCAAAATTGAAGGCACACTGAACCAGCATGGCTACCACAGCATCCTGCAGCGACATGCCATCCCATCCGGTTTGCGTTTAGTTGGACGATCATTTATTTTTCAACAGGACAATGACCCCAAACACACCTCCAGGCTGTGTAAGGGCTATTTGACCAAGAAGGAGAGTGATGGAGTGCTGCGGCAGACCTGGCCTCCACAGTCACCGGACCTGAACCCAATCGAGATGGTTTGGGGTGAGCTGGACCGCAGAGTGAAGGCAAAGGGGCCAACAAGTGCTAAACACCTCTGGGAACTCCTTCAAGACTGTTGGAAAACCATTTCAGGTGACTACCTCTTGAAGCTCATGGAGAGAATGCCAAGAGTGTGCAAAGCAGTAATCAGAGCAAAGGGCGGCTATTTTGAAGAAACTAGAATATAAAACATGTTTTCAGTTATTTCACCTTTTTTTGTTCAGTACATAACTCCACATGTGTTCATTCATAGTTTTGATGCCTTCAGTGAGAATCTACAATGTAAATAGTCATGAAAATAAAGAAAACACATTGAATGAGAAGGTGTGTCCAAACTTTTGGCCTGTACTGTACTACACAAACTCAATAATATCTCACTGGAAATAAATCTAAAATGTCAATAAAAAAAATCATATTTGTGACATCACAATACTGAGAGAAGTTTGGAAAGAATGGAGAACACAGACATCAGTCACTACCAGTCATTCATCCTGTCTTCTGTCCTCCTCCCTCTGCTGCTGAGGTGATTCACTGCCTACAGGTACCACAGGCAGAGTGAAGCAGGGGTGGTTGTGTCATAATAGTTAGACCACAGACATATACATAGACACTACACTGACTGCTTTGGCCCATTGCTGCGATACATGTGTGTAACAATTCACTATTTGCCGAGCTAGTAAATGTGCTTGCGTAAAACACAATGGTCCATGAGAGACTGTGGACAGAGCCGATCAAAATAGCCCATGGAAAGACAATTTTGATGCCAAGAGAAGTGCAAGACTTCAAAACAATGGTCTTGAGACCGCATTCGACTGGACTCAAGAACCACAGCCGTAGGTTATCCAGTTATCAGTCAAAATAACATTAACACTTCTTGCGTCTCACTGTCTGGCCCTCAAATGAGGTAGAAAACTGCCATTCATTTTTCAAGAAGGCTACAAGTTCGAAATGACAATAAAAGCAAAAGTGTAGTTGGCAGCAAAAGACTAAAGGTAAGATAAGGATAACATCAACTCTGAAACCAAGAAATATGAATGAGCAGTCCAATTCCCCCTTTACAGTTATCACATAGCCCTTGGTGCAGCCAGAGACTGTAGTGGGCAGCTCCCAGGTGGGAATGTGCGTAGCTATAAATGAGCTACAGGACGGTGCTTTAAGAGAACGTGCATACTCAGCAGAACGCTTCCCATGGGAGACACAGGTGACAAAAAGAGGCCAATAAATACACCTGAAAGGCATTCAATCCACTGTTTTGTCTGGAGGTCAGCTAATCTAAAAAGCCTGCACTCTCCAAAGAGAGTTCACACCCCCGACTGTAAGTGGAGGCTATAAAAAAAAAAAAATTCAATGTGTCACCAGAGTCGTCCCATTTGTGGAGCAACACTAACAGCTATAAATGACACTGTGGCTCAGACATGCCAGGAGGAGGGAAGAGCTGCCATGTCATCTGCCTGCAAACTCCTCAGCAGGTCCGCAGAGTATTCTGGGACGGCAGACTGGCAGCATGCCAGTGGTGTGTAATGCGCAGAGATAGAGAGTGAGCCATGTGGAGAGGGCGAATGTCGCTCTGCTCTCATCATGATGTACAGCGGAGAGGGATAATATCGAAGAGTTACACTTGACTGGAGCCCTTGGGCAAAATAATGCTGACAAATCACAAGCAGAATATGATATTACGTTACGCATGCTGTTCCTGTCATAAAAAATGTCACCGGTTCAGACGTGTAAAGAACACAGATCATCTCTTTTTTTTAATGCAACCTGCCTTTAACCAGTTTGTGCAGCTGAGGTTAAGAAGAAGACTTCAAGAATAAAGCTGGCGTTTTATGCTTGAATTTATTTCATTTGGCTGGCAATTTGTCCAGTCCGACACAACAATGAATCTCTGTTGCTTTGAACAAATCCCATGAAAAGACCAAAACCAACAATGGATTTATTCTGACAAATTGTCAGTGTTAGAACTTCCACCAAATCTATCACTTGGAAAATAAACATTAGATTAGTATGACAGAATCCAAATGATTTCTGGTAGCTACTAGAATTGTCGGCTTTGGCCTTGATAGACTGTTGCAGGTGTGTTGATCAGGGTTTTACCATGAGCGGCAGCCGCATATTAAAAGATTTCCAGCCGACTGCTTTCTTACTGTTTCATGTCTTGTCACCATCACTTTTTAGATCTTAGCTGTTTTAAAGGAATGTAACATGTTTAACGCATTAGCTTGACTCGGACATTCTCTATCAACTGAAGAGCGTTGCAGAGACACTGATTTTTAACCTGAAACTGCTTTATTCAGTGTTTTAACAGGTTTTGATTACCATGTCTGTTTTGGAGAGGAACAGACCTCTGAAGATAATTCAGCTCCCTGTCAAAACCTTGTGAACAATGAACACTGAAGGAATCCTAACCTAAAAACAAGCTGAGCAAATGTTGGTGGCGGCTCAGGTAGCAGCTTCTTCTGAAATCTGGCCATCGAAGAGCATCAAATTAACACCAATTTCTAACTTGAAACTGATATATTCAATGTTTTTAACCTGTTTAAATAATCTGGGTCTGTTTGGAGGAGGAAAAGATGATTTTAAAAGTAAAATAATCCTTAGCTTGTGGAAAACACTGGTTAACGCAATTAGAAAGCAATCTAACATAAGGACTGTCAGTGACAATAGCATCTTCACTTGCTCATTTCTCTTTACTTGTAAGTTAAAGACGATGATAACAAGACCTTGACGTGTGTAGAGAAATACTCAAGGTTTGAAGCCAAGTTTTCAGGGGCTTTAATGGAAATAGAGACGACTGGTGAGTCTTGCTGAAACGCTGAGAAGTAATGTGTGGAAACATTTTTGGATTTGAGACCAAAGAAATTTTATTTTTGGATAATGTTAAAACTACTGACTTTGTAAAATGCATTCTGAGACACGGATGAGGGTGATGATACAATGTTTTTCTTATTGTCAAGAAATGACATTAAAGGACCAAAACCAACAATGACTTGATCCTATTAAAAGCATTGTCTCTGTATCCAAAATCTGATATAGCATAATAGACCTTCAGACATCTCATACCAAGATCAGAGGTTGGTCAGGGGTCAGCATAACCCATAATGTAAAAATAGAAACTACCTTGATAGAAGCCCAAAGATCAGACAATTGAATTCACTGGAGCAAATCTCATTCCAGTGTAACAGTGGAAAACACAATAAGCCTATTTAGTCTGTGCTATATCTGATTGTTTCGGTAAACAGCCCTCTCAAGATGGCCGTCGGGCTTTAATTAAGCCTTTATCTGCAGCTTATTATCCTTCAGCCCGTGATTAGCATCTAGCTAGAGACTGCAGTCATTTCTAAGATCATCTACTATTCATAATTAGCACGAGCCAAGTTGTTTTTCAAGAGAAGGGAGTCTTCATCCTGTGATCGTTAAGTATGTGTCTATGGTAATAAGGCACAGATAAATAAAACCTCATAACTGCATGATCATAAACTTCTATCAGTCTATCTGGGACTCTGCAGAGGTAGCCTGGATCCTCCCTCTGGGCTCCAGCCATGTTTCTTCTGCTCCCTAATGGGAACCAGACAACAGAGTGTTATTCTCTGCTGCGACAGGAGCTTGGATGGGAGGCGGGTTAGAGGAGGGTGTAGAGGGGGGAAATGAGGGTTAAAGGGGGGGGGGGGGTGAGTGGACGGCAGGCTGTCCAGCTGGCTGATAATGAGGTTGTCCTCACCCCTGCGCCACTTTCCGCCACCCAGTACAGTCCCCTTGTGTGTGTCAAAAGGTTCACAATAGGTTGGTAATAGGAGGGAGGGGCCCTCGCCTCTGCAACACATGCCGTCTTTTGTGACTTGAAAATGGTGGGAGGGGAGCCAATAAAGGATGTGAAATATTGCGTTATTACCAAAGCCCAGCAGTCCACCAAGTCACCACAGAACATTGTAAAAGATAACGAACTATGAGCTCAGGTGGCAGCAGAGGCCCACAGTAATCTGGAGGGTCGTTACCTGGACTTGTTATCGGTCCACATGGAGGTTCATATCAGAGGGTTTGTGTTTGCGGTGTGACAGCCACCAGCTGAAGTAGAGTTTTTAAAGCTATGGAGGTTTTCCTCCCTCGGCTGAGCTGGATCTTCTGCTTTTCTCATGATTCTTGAGAGGAATCACAAGCGTAAAGGAGACTGCAGCCACAGCTGACCCTCTCGCTGCAGAGCTGATTAGTACCATGAAAAAATAAGGACGTGTCTAACATCAAAAGGTGCCTCACAAATCTCTCTTAGTTCAGTGGAAGCAGAGAGAAGTCACCTTTAATCAGGATAAAATGTTTGCCTAGCATAAAATTCCCAAACCTCCCTTTGAACAGATTTTATGTTTGTTTTTCTATCTTTATGCTAATGTAGGATCTTTAGCTAAGTTGGATATACCACCATTTATTTTAGTGGTGTGTGCTAGAGATGTTTTGATAGCATTTTTTTCCCTTACAATACTGATTCTGATGCTTGCGCTTACTAATGGCTGATATCAAGTACTGATCTGATATCATTGCCTTAAAATAAGAATAAAACATAAAAAACAGCTGTATACTTCTAACCCTGTATGGATGGGATAGAATTGTTGTAATTGTGATATAGCATGGCTCAGGTTAAACCCTTTGTAAAACATGAACAGATACAGAGAATGAATGCCATAGAACTTTCTTTTCTAATAAAATTTGACTGTCATTAAAAAATCTCGGTAACAGCTAATAATCCCTTTAAAAACTTGAAGCACAGCAACATCTTAGTGAAAGACAATTAAAATTGCAACAGTAGTGCAACAATAACTTTATGTTCTGCAAATAAATTCTTCTTCACTGCTCTAAAACAGTAGCTGCCAGTGTAGGCACTTCCTGAGGAGGCTACTGTCTTAAAGTAGCAAAAACTACCATTTGATCCGGATTTATTAATGAATTATGCAACATTAGATCGGTGTATAGACTTGCGTAATCACTGATTTGCAATCCAGCATCTTTGGCAATAACAGAGGTTGATACCAGTGTCAGTATCGGAACAACTGTAGTATGCACTTCACTATACCTGCTATTGTTTATTTTTTGTTTTATATTTAAGGTATGATAAAAAATAAAATAGTTTTTATCCTACTTTTGCAGAAGTCTTTGTTCAAAATGTTTTTGTTCTGTCCCCTCTCTCCGTGTCCCCTTCAAAACAGCATAGCATTTTTAAATACTTGACACTTGTCTAGTGTGCCAATGTTCATTAAAACTGGTTTAAAGGGGGAAAAAAAACAATAATTTATAATTTAATAATTTATCTATAACAAAGTGTGACTCTATGTGGGTCACACCTACAGTACTATGGATTAATGTGGATAAAATTATCCACCAAATACCGTTCACTAAACTGTTACTTTAATGGTTTTATTATTCGTCATGGCAGGGATTACTCAAATCCTGTTGGTAGTAGTGGGAATTCTATATTATTGAAAAACTGGTGATGATAACAAAGAAGAATCAGGACACGGCTCACATCTGCAAAACCTAAAACAATAGAGTTTAAATATTAATTTCGGTCTGTTTCACAAGTCAGCATAATGAAAATTACATAAATGCAGCAGCTTTTAAAGTTTTTTTTAAAACATCTTTGCAATTTAGATGAAGTTCTTCTCCTTTGTGTCAAAATCATACACTGAAAATTCCTCTGTGACCCACAAATGATCTTTTCAGTGCGAAACGGGAGGAAGACACTTTTTAAAACTTGTTAAAAAGTACAACACAGACAAGACAGACAGGAAAAGGGGATTAATCTTCAATAGAGAAGCTATTGAGAGCAAGTAAACGAGGTGGAGGAGAGATAAGATTCACTAAGATGTTCCAGCTTTTGATGAAGTCTTGCCTTACAGTGTAACGAGCTGTGTAGGCAGGTCTCTGTCTTTACTGCTGAAGTCATCAGTCAATAATGACTGCATGCAACATGCAACCCCACAGAAATGGGAGTGGCAGCATCTGTCTGCCTCCTCAGTCTTCCACGTCTTTTCATTTTCTATAACGAGCGTGCTTCACTTCAAACGAAAGCATTAGTCTATATGCCTCCGCAATACTTGAATACAAGCTGCTACAGCTACCTCTATAGAGAAAACGCTCAGGGGATTTTACCTATGCTGCTTCCAGGACCAGTATATTGCCCGAAATAGAGCACTTTGAATATGATAAAGGACTCTAAGGGATACTGTAGGCTTGACCAAGCACAGCTCCGCACTGTTTCAGGGAGCTTATGTGCTCGTGGATTGTAAAACAAGTTAAAAGCATGGTGAGTTGTTGTTTAAAATAACCAATCTCACGAGGGAGTTCTGCCTGGTGAAAAGTAGAGCTGGGTAAAGTTTTAAAATTACAACACTAGTGCCAATAACCAGACCTGAGTTTTGGTATTGATACCATAGTGGTACATTATTTTTTAATACCTTAGTTTCAGGTATGTATTTTTTTTTTTTTTTTACATTTAAATCTATACTTACAATATTGACAATATTTATAATACAAAACTGACTTTGCTTATTGTGAAAGGTGTCACTCATAGTGATGTGCCCATAAATAACAATGGTAAATGGACTGCATCTATATAGCAGTTTTCTAGTCATAGCGACCACTTAAAGCACTTTACAACACAGGCACCATTCACCCATTCACACACACATTCATACACTTGTGGCTGAGGCTTCTATACAAGGAGCCACCTGGCCTTCAGATAAACATTCACAAGCACTCACACACTGATGACACAGCCACCGGGAGCAATTTGAGGTTGAGTATCTTCTCCAAGGACACTTCCACATGTAGACTGCAAGGGTCGATTGAACCACTGACTTTCTGATTGTTAGACGACCACTCTACCTCCTGAGCCACAGCCCATGAGGATGGATAAAAAGACAACATTCACAAGTTTTGCAGCTCCTCTGAGCCTTACTGAGCTTTTTAGCACCTTTCAGCTCTTGTTTTGGTTTTATAGCTATCAAATTTAGTGTTTTGGTCCAGTCTCACCACTCATCATTTTCATTTCAACAAAAGAGATCTAAAAACCCACTGTGTTCTACCTGTCCAGCACTAAATGACGAAAAAGGTTGAACATAATCAAGCAAGTTGTAGCTAACGAGCCAGATATTTCCGTCAGGAGTTGGTGGAGTCCAAAACAGAGCGAAAGGAAAGTCAGGAAAGGAGTTATATTAACCCTGTAGCCACAAACGACTCCCAATGAATGTTGCTTCATGATATGTCCTTTGCCCTATCAACTTTATGAGGTGACAATATGTCAGTGGTGTTTTTACAGCTTGTTGCGCTGCCCTCTAGTGGCCAAAAAACGACAACAACAAATTAATGCAGGTTTAACAAAAGGAGCCAAACTCAAAGCTTAAATTTTGCTTAGACAAGACACTGTATAAAGATTTGCCTGTACAATAAACAGTCTGAAATTGATTAAATTTAAGTCCAAATCTATCTAAGAATAGTTGAACATGTAGAAGCATTAAACACCAGCTTTCTGGCTGTATTAGGCATGAGAATGCAGTTGTATTGTGGGTATTCTTAATGTCTTTTTGTGTACACAGTATCTAAACCAAAACCTACAAAGCATTTACAAATGTGAACATGCTTCCTTGTGATTGGCAGCTTTCGGTACAGTTTTTAATACATGGTGCTATAGACACGTATAGTTCAGCACCAAAACTGTACAATTTCTCTTCCATGACAAGGATATGATATTGTTCTGCACTAGACAGCCTGAAGAATCCTCCTTTAGCATTTTGTACTAAACATCTCTGTTGACACAGCCCTGTATCCCCCTGCTGCTGTTGGCCAGAACATGGTGACAACCTCTGTGACTCAGACAGCCTCTGACCCCTGCCACATCAAATGAACTCTTTTAGTCTGTCAAACTATCGTAGACCTCACTGGCTCCACACACTCCTCTATAAACAGGGGTGCACACAGTTTTAGACAGAGAGCCGTGGGCTGACACTGAACAGGTGTGGATTATTTGGAGATGTAACAAGTAGTGCATACTACATTATAGTTTTGATTCATAGGAGTGCTGCTGGTAGGTCAGAGGTGTCCCGACAAGATGAAATACTTGGTCACCAAAACAATCCTTACAAAAAGAGATAAAATGATGCTATTATTCAAGTTTCCAACCTCTCAAAGGCAAATATTCCTTGCTTTACTTTGTCTTACATTATAGTAAATCTATTTTGGGGGGTATTTGAACACTTAAAGTATCAGACAGAACAAATAAAAGATGCTACCCTGAGATCTTGTAATGATGAGTATTTTTCTGACTTTTTAAAGAATAACCACTTATTTGATTAATCTCAGCATTTTTATTTTTATTTACACTGTGGTAATATATTGCAGTATGACACACATATTTGTACATTTTTTCTTATATTCCTAATTCGTATTTATCAGTTTTTCTCTATATATTATATTGTGACATACACAGATTTTTTATACCTCTTATTTTTCTCTTATACATACATATATATATATATATATATATATATATATATATATATATATATATGTATATATATATGTGTGTGTGTGTGTATATAAGAGAAATTGCAACATGACCCAATTTTCGTGCGGGGATCAATGAAGCCAAACTTTTCAGCAGATTATTTGAAAATGAAAATATTTATTAATTCCAGCCCTGCTTACTATATAACCTCACCTCTGTACAGGAAGTGTAAAGCTGCAATTGTTGATTATTTTTGGTCCCTAGAAGCAGAAGAACTCCAGGAAAAGCTGACAGACACACAGTCCTGACATATTATCACCTTATAAGGTAGTTCTGACCAGGGATGTTCCCAACGATTAATGTCCCTGCCATTTAAACAGAGTTTTATACTTAGATTACTCAAATGGTCTTAAAGTAACGAAACAGTTGAAATTGAGCACAATTTAATCTGTAAGGTTAGACATTGTCCGAAGAAGTATTGCCTGCATTGTAAAAGCTGATATTGTTAATCACATTTTTAAACGACCAAATTGTATTTTAAATGCCACTGAAATGTGTGGCTCTTTGCACCATGCATCACACATGCACACATTATAACTCAGATCAGAACAGACATCTTCACTCCTTTGTCGAGGCCAAAAACTGTTTTGTTGAGGATGATATTTCACTCAAGGCTATGGCCCTCAACATACTATTGGGAGCTCTATTTTTTCTGGTGGCCTGTCTGTTCCTTGTGTTTGGAGGAGAGGTGAGAAATACAATGACTCAGTCTGACTTACAGCCTGCCAAGCTGCTGTCAACCTCCCTAAATATAACTGCTAATACCATTTGTTACAGTGGAGCAGAGAAGTATCCAAGAAACCAGCACCGGATGGGCACTGTGTATATTGTGGTGTGTTCAGATCTAGGTTAAGCTGAGCAGGGTACTGCAGGATGATGAGATAATGCTTTTTAGCCATGCTAAATGCTGTCTGACAGTTGGTCGGCCACTTTGGTTCAGCCTGATATATCTAAACAACCTTTGGATAAATTGCCATGAAATTCGGTACAAACAGATAATGAATCCTACTGACTTTGGTGATCCCTGACTTTTCCTCTAGTGCCACCATAAGGTTAACATTTGTGGTTCTGTTTGAAATATCTTGACAGCTGTCAGATGAGCTGCCATGAAGTTCAGATATTATGTTCCCCTACGAATGAATGTAATTAAATCTTAAAAAATTGAATTTGTCAATGACAAAATACCTGCAAAACTGATGATACTCACATCAGCTTCAGCTTTATTTTGTGTCTAATAATAATGAGCTAATGTTAGCATGTTAACACGCTGAACTCAGATGGTAAATATGGTAAGCCTGCTTACTATCTGAATATTAGCATTTTTTAGTGTGCTGATATTAGCATTAACTCAAACACCACTGTGTCTAAGTTAGCATGACTGTAGACTTTTATTTATCTTTATTCTCACTACGTCTGACACCTGTATTTCATCTGGGTGTCTGTTGAAACATCCCATGTTCTGTTAGGGGATGTTTCCATGAGAAATTAGTCTTAATATTAGGGATGTACATTTTAGGTAACTTCAATATTCAAGTACTCGCATTATATTGTTGTAGAGTACTCTAGTTCCTGCAAAAGAAAACAAACAAAAAAAAAACAGCTTCAATTAGTCTAGAAAACCATAAATCTAAAGTTAATATTAGAAAACTTTCAATTACACATACAATTTCAATTACAATTTCAATTACTTTATAATTACAAACTTTCTGTTGCTGCCATTACGTCTGCCCAGTTAGCATGAGCTAACACAACAGCAGCAGCTAACATCTGAGGCCGAGCTGTTTAACGGTTCAAAAAACTCACACCGACACCAAAATTGCTCAACTCTGCCTTTAAACCTGTTAATAACTGTTAGATAACGTTATCTGTGCAATGTTCACAGTTAGCCCTGTGACTTTGTGTGTCTGCGGGCAGCAGTGTGTCATGGTAAACAGAACAACAGCAACAGACAGCCTTACAAAGAAGCTTCACAAAGAAATAAAATTTTACCCATTTTAAATAGGAAAAAATATAAAAGCCATGTTCACATGTGAGAGGTTGGGTGGCAATTATACGTTGAACGAATACTGATGTTCAATCCAAAGTACTCGAGTACTTGTGCTTATCCCTACTTTATTGTTAAATATGTTTCACCTTCCTGCAGTAGATTAAATGCATCACCTAAGAGCAAAGCTGCTGGATTATCTTTACCTTGATTTTTTTGTTATTTTTAACCATAAACATGACCACAAATTGGCATAAAATGGCGGCAATATCTCTGAATTTGCACCAGTCATGGAACCAACGCTGGAAAGAGAAATATTTTTTTAACTCACAGACAAAGTGAATAGAAAAGCAGCTCCAAGATGCTGTTTTCCTGCCATAAACCATGACTTCATCTCAAAATGTGAAGACATTAAAAAACTCAAAATATATTCACTGTGATTGGGCATTTTATCCATTTTAACTACTACTTAAATAAAATGATGTTGATTGGTTATCTACAAAAAGTCAAACAGACATTTAACCAGCTTTGATACTTTAACTGCCACTTTAAATCCAAATAAAATGTGAAACATGAGACCAAGTCACCAGATTTCTGAAGATTGTGTTTAAGATGACTTCAAATGTGTTTCTACAAAACGTCCCTTGATGTGTCTGAGGACATTAAAGACACTTTGATTGCTGCTACAGTGAATGCTTCAGGATGTTTTATGATTATAAAGTGGCAGCTTTGATACTTGTGTAAATTAGAATACTTGCAAAACATGTTCATACGGAGAAGGAATTTCATTTTTCATGGGTTTTAAACTTCAAAGGACAGCACTTCAGAATTATAACACACCACTCCGGGGTTTCATGCAGAATTGATGATTTCCCCATTTGCTTTGTGTCGCTGATAGTTTGCCTGTAGGGAAATGGCGTCATTGCCTCTAAAATGCTTAGCCACACATCGTACAGGTTTAGCCTAATTTGAATGTCATTAAATTTGTGATAAACATACGTATTAATGTAATGAAGTTTAAACCTTTTTCAGGAATCAATTATTAGTAGTTTAATATTTTCACAACACAGGTGTAACCTTCAAACTTTAAATTTGAGTAAAAACATGAAAATCACCTAAACTAAAGTTGTATGGTCGAATCCTGAATAATATTTTATAAGCAAACACTTGTCCAATGTGTAGATGGAGATGTTACAGCACAGCCGCTGTGTGACGATAAGCTTTATATGGATGCGTTTCACTGCAGCAGATTTCGACTTACAGCAGAGTCCCTACGCTACTCCTCTCCTCATGACTGCTCTCCTTCCCATTGGTGGAGTCAGACACAAGATATTAACTAGGTCAATGAGATTCCTTCACACTCTTCCAACAGGGAACCACAGCAGAGGAGAGGAGAGGGGGAGATATGAAGGAGAAGTGAGAAGCAGTGATGAGAAGAAGAGAATGTTCTTCAAAGCCAACGCTTCTTCTTCAGCTGAGCTGTTGTGAGAGAGGGAAGTGCTCTGACATGAAACAAGTCATGTCTGCAGTGACTCCCACTCAGGTATTGTTGACGCGACTTATTGAGAATGCAGGCATTCCCCTCTCGTACCTTTGTTGTAGTGAAACACAGCGACAAAAGATTCTCAGTGACAGCGACTCTCGGAGATACCCTCAATTCCTATTTTTACATTCGTGGAAGAAAATGCTGCCAATACTCTGATTACCACAACAGTGCTAGTTGGTGTTACAGATCTGTACAGGATAGCTATTTTCTACTAGTGGTGCTAGTAGGTAAATTTTATTACCTTCGACAGAGGTGTGGTTTCAAGTTTACTGCCCAGATATTACAACAGTTTCAATCAGTTGATTGTCAGAATATTAATTTTCAAGTAAAAATGTCGAGCCAGTTCCCTGTTTTCAGCTTCCCAAATGGGAGGATTTTGTGTTTTCTTTGTTTAGTGCAGCAACAAACTATTTCTTCCTTTACTGTTCATCTCTTTTTATTATTTTCATGTTATTTAGTCTGCAAAGTTCCCAGGGCCCAAAGTACTGTCTTAAAATTGCTCATTTATTTTGATCAACCCAAAGATGTTCATTTTAAAATGATATATAACTGAAAAAGCAACACATCTCATTTGAAAAGGTGGATCTCAAAAATGTTCAGTATTTTTTCCCTTATTTTTGCTTAAAAATTACTGAAACTGATAAATTCATCAAAATAGCTGCTGATTGCTTTTCTGTCAATCCAGTAATCGAGTTATTGACTAATTATTGACTATTTTATTTTATCTTATGTCTATTTTAATAGCACCGTATCATTGTTGATGAGGGGAAGTGTGGTTGTTGTTTTTTATGAGCCACTGGACAGCTGAATTTCCCTTCGGGGATGAATAAAGTTCTATCTATCTATCTATCTATCTATCTATCTATCTATCTAATTGTTTTTGTTTTGGAATGTCACATTGGGTCGTGTGAAACTGTGATGGACATTTTTCAATATTTTCTGATTTTCTAGCTGCAGCCCTACATTAACCATGCAAATGATGGTTTTGGTTTCTTTATTAAGGTTTTCTTATATCATTTCTGATTTCTGCCTCCACTCTAATACAGTGGAGGTGAATGGAGTTTTGTTTCTAGTACGAATGCAAAGAAAAAAAATTAAGTTAATTTAAATAGTTCAATAATAATGTGAACATCCAGAAAGTCCTTGTTACTAAGTCCTCACATCTTAAAGTTTTCTTTGGAGCAAATTTTGACTGAAGAAATAGTCCCTATGAAAGCTGTCTGCATGGTTCGATAAAGGTACATATTTTTTGCTGTTGGGATCTTGTCCCCTTATGGAAAATTATTTGAGTGCCAGCAAAATGCAGCTGCTTCAAAGAGGAGCATAAACTTACTAGTATAATCAGAGTGTTAACATGGGTTAGCACAATAAAATACACCTCTGCTGCTGGAGAGTTTGGTTTGATTTATTTATTTATTGTGTGCTGTCCTCATGATATCTGATGTCAAGCCAGTGCTTCTGTATGTCAAAAAGCACACAGCACAAAGAATTATCATTTCTCCATAATGAAAGATGAACGTATCCCAGGGGACAGAGAGCACCTAATAAATCACCTGATGCTTGTGTTATGCACGTTGACATTTCATTAGTTCCATTTCATTACACATATCAGTGGGCCTTTCTTCAAATGTCAGAGGAATGAAAAATCTCCACCAATCGCTGTTCGCCTTCATACTGACCACACAGAAGCAGCAGCGGCAGCAATTTGCTCCTCAGGCAAATAGTGTAACAACAGAGGCTCCTGTCAGCCTGCACTCCTAAACTGTTTAATATCAGGTCGGTAAGCTGTGGAGCTGTGGAGCTGTGGTCGTATTGCAGGCCGACCAGCCATCTGATTACCGCCATTCTCTGCCACTCTGCCTCTTTGTCTTTTTCTCTGTGGCCCTCCCCTCCCATCAGAGTGTACTGAAACACGCCAGGCTGTTTTATAACAGGCCTTCTTGTTGGATTAATCCATGCAGGGGTGGCAATCTCTGGGCAAGAGTCACACTGTGTGGCCTCTGATAGCAGAGAACAGGCACAGGGACAGGAGGAGGTGAGCTTTAAAGGCCAGAGACGCCTGAACTATCAGGGGTTAGCTGCCCTTTTAACACTGTGGTGAGAAAGTCTGACAGGAAAAGTAGCCGGCAAAGCTTTTTGTATCCTAGTAAGTGTCTGTTATCACTTAACTTAGGTGGTAAAAGAACAAGACAAGATCATTTAAAGAACAAAATGAAGGAGGACACAGGTGCATGCAGTGCAATTCTAAAAACTACTAAAAATCCAAAGGAGTGTGGAGATTTTCTGCCTCTCACTGCATTACATTACACCTGGATCACAATTCACAAGACCTAATTAAAGCAAGAAGGGAAGAGGCAACCTTACAGGCCAGTTGAACCACATTCTTATCAGTGCTCCTCCCCTCTCCTGTGAGGTTTATCTCTGTGACTGAGCAACTCCAAGAGCAGAGGGCAGATTCTTTGATTCATTCATTTAAATACAACCCAAACTAAATGTTTGTAAACACTCTTATCGTCTCCTGCTATCAGCAATAAAAAGAATAAACGGGCAACCCACTGTGCAGTATGGATTTCACGGGAATTAAAGACAAAATGAGTACATGGTGAATAAACTAAAGGAAAAAAACCCTGGAAAAAGAAACTGTGCATCTCCATGCAACAAAATGAAAATATTGGGGTGCTGCATTATAAACACACGCCGCATGGTGAGGAAGGGTGGGGGGAGACATGGCATCACGTGATGTCGAAGTGCAGATTCAGAGACGGCTTGTGTTTTTCTGGGACAAACCTCAGGGGAACACAAAAAAATCTGCAATCATTTGGAGCAGCCGCTATCTCAGCCTCTCTCCCACTCCCTCGCCTGTTTCTCCGTGTACAACAGAGTCTGTGTCATCCTGTGCTCCTTTGTATCCCAACACTGCTCAGAATTAAGGCTCTGGAGCCGCCGCCAACACCACAACTGCTGTGCAAATTAAAAAAAAACCCTCATGTGGAGCGTCCTCTCATTTCAGTCTTACTGTTCCCCAATCGTTTTCTTCCGAAAGGTTACCAGTATCAAGCGACAACTACAAAAAACTGGCGCCTGCATTTGCCGCATTACCACATCCGGACTAGACATGGATTTTCCGTCTCCATCTGAGCACGTGCAGCTCAGTCGGGAGCTGATAAGTTGCCTTTAAAAACAACAATGTTACAAACACTGATAGTTAAGGTCATAAACTGGCTCAGAATACAGATTTTTAACCAGTGGAAGACCTTTTTCAGTGAAGCATATAGAGTCACTGTGGCACAAGCTGGGAATCAAACCAGCAGCACGCGACACTAAAAAAGAAACAGTGTCTCCCTTTGCCAAAAGAAAAACTCTCCATACTGGCTGGCCTGGTATTAGCCTACTTTCTCTTTGCTGCCAGACGGCATGTTACCTGCTGATGTCAAAATCGATTTAGTCCAAGCAGCTGAACCCTGGCAGCACTGAGAATAGCCTCCGCTCATCTCATTACCTGCAAGAAGCCCTTACTTCAAACACTCTCCACTAAGCAACATGCGAGTAACAGTGATATGAAACATAACTCAAAACAGGATGGGAGCTGTGGTCTCAAAACTCAAAACATATTCATCATATTGGAAATTAGAAAAAGAAAAACCAACTACTAAGGCTCATGGAGGTTGTTAGGTTGCTTATTTAAAATGAAGTCAGGTCCGTTTGTCTGGTTAGTGCTGTTCATTTGAGCTGGTGTGAAAGATATCAGTCGAACCCTGGTGCGGAGCAAACAACAGAACCAAGACCACCTGAAAAAGTGAGTCTGAGTCCACTTGCAAACAGACTCTGATGTGGTTCCTTTGTGGTGTGAGTGCAAATGAACTGCCAGCAAAATTTCATATTAGCAGACGTGATTTTGGCACAGGAAGCTCTCTTATAATTGATCTGTATAAGGTCATGTACACATCCTATTTAAGCAAATCATCTGGTAACCATGGTAACATGTATGTATGTCAGCACTGGTATTTTCCCTAATTAAAAAGATGTTAAAACAGCTCTGCTTGTATCTAACTTTGTAGACTCTGTCAGTTCATTACATCAAATTAAAAGTGTGTGACAGTGGTGCCACAGTAACATGCTCTGATTCATTATTGCACAACTGTCTCTACCTGTTAGTCTTTATAAAGTGCGGTCAATTTGCAGTCTCATAATGCTGATAATTAATTATTTCTCCATGAGCTCTGAAGCTTTTAAGTGTTGCTGCATAAACGTCTGTCAGTCACCAGAATCTGATTTCCCCACGAGTGCTCACTGTCAACAGATGAGTGTTTACACTGAAAAACAAATTAGAGAAAAAGACCTGGTTTTGGCTGGTTGAACATATAAAATATGTGTGAGCTCTTTATTTCTGCAGAGCTAAATGTGAGGAAAGAGTCTTTTGTAGAGAGTTGCTGAACTTCTTTTCAGATAGACGTTTATGGGAACTGATTTCGTTTTTGGCCTCAAGGTAGCTTTGTAAACACACCTCAGCTGTGAGGGGGAGGGGTGGCTGCAGCTTCAGGTGGTATTGAGTAGTACTATGGCTCCATCTTAGAATTCATTAGTACTTGTGAAATACTCAGAAGCGTCCAAGTGTGGACACATCTAACCCAACATTTCCTCTGCAACTATTCTACCAGAATTAAGCTGTAAATAAGGACATGCTCATATTGTTGTAAAGCGTTAACAATGATGTGCATGTAGACTGAGGTTGCTCTGATAGTCGTTGCACAAAGCAGTTGTTTTCAAAGGGCTGTCAAGGAGCGTTTCAATGATTGATGAAATTAATTCACTCCAGTGACCCTGCTGATCAGGCTGGTGATCGCCATTGATCCCCTTGTTTATATGCAGTAGGGACTAGCATCTTACGGTAGGCTGGATATTCATCTTGTGCAAACAGCATAGTCACCAACATCCTCTTTTATAATAACGTCCACTACAGCTGTCATCTTTGCTGCTTTTACTGATTACTACCACAACTCACCCTCACTTCTCTCCAACAGCATCATCATTCACTCACCACCATGCTTTGGATTTTTGTTTCTGCAAACTTAACGGACATTAAGCATCTGCTGAGATAAAAACACAGCTTTGTGTGCATGAAAGCAAATGTTTGCCCATGACCTTCAAACAGCCTTGTATCAACAAGCATCTCCACTATCATCCTCTCACCTCTTTGGTCCTCTCCAGCTCGTTGTGCAGCGCCTGTTTGGAGATCTCCACCTCGATGATCTTCTGTCTGAGCAGCTCGTTCTCGTCCTCAGCTCTGCTGCGCTTGTCCTCCACGCTCTCCAACTCGTTGTGCAAACGCACCGACACATCTTTGGCCACCTGAAATCACAGGGACAGATATGTTGAAGGTAAAACACATGCAATTCAAACATATATTACAAAACTGATTTATAAATATATTCTATAACCTGGGCCATTCACACAATCATATCTTTTAGTATGGGCTCATATATACACACCAACACACATACAAGCACTGCTGGGTTAGACCAATATATCAAGCAGATATCTGTGTTAAAAACAGCCACAATCCTGTCATCCACAGCTAATTTAACTATAGTGCGGTGTTTACATGATTAGCAAGTCACTGTAAACTGATTATCTTTGGGATTTGGACAATTCATAGGGCTAAACAAGCAATTTGAAGATGTAACCTCGGGACTTGTGATATACAATTTTCACTATTTTTTGCATTTAATGGACAAAAGGACAAATCTTTAAAAGGTTATCAGTGACAAAAATAAGTTAGTTGCAGCCCTAAAACAGTTGGAATGAAAAAAATATCTCAGCATTTTTTTATTAATCTAATTTTACAGTTAGATTTATTGCAAATCACTTACTTAACTTAGAGCCATACTGTTTCCTGTAGTTTCCTGTGAGTTACCACTTTCATAAACTTCTAACCCACTTAACACATATAAATTTCATTTATGTATTTCATTAGACTGGGTTCAGCTTTAATCGCTTATGATGCTGTTTTAAAGCTTTACCAGTTTGCATTAAAGGGACATTGTGTAACATTTTCAGTTGTTTATTGGCAAAAATTGATGTCTGCATTCATAAATATGTCATCATTGGTATATTATTACCTCCACCAATAATCTGACTTATTCTCATAAAAGGAGAATTTCGGATTTGTTTGTACATTGTGCGGGTAAGTTGTCTGGGGGGTTCCATTACGTTTCGCCATCTTGAGAATACACCCGCCAACAAGGGACATACAGCCTGAATGAATACTCCATGTAGTATCGGATGACATGGTTTCATCAGTGTTATCATAGCTTTTTGGTACACAGCGGCTACAGTTGTTGCAATACGTGTTTGAAACAGTGAGGCGCTAGAGTGCGCCATCTGTTTGAATACAATATATGATTTCAACATTAGATGGGAGAAATTCCTACACACTGTGGCTTTAATTAAATTCTGGGGGCATACTAAAACTAAATCTAAATCTAAAAACACTGAATTAAAGTAGATGTCTATGGAGGACAGAAGCTGCCAAAGTCGAAAATGAAATAAATAAATAATTCAATAAATAAATTACTATGCAATTAAATGTACTAGAATTAATATTAATAATAAATGCAGGCGTTAATTTATTGGCCTGTATCACTGATCTATACACCCTGAAGTTGATAAATGAATTGGTGAATAGCAAAATGACGCTGAAATGCAGAAAGAAAACAATACAGAAAAAAAATTGGGGAAAAACATTGCAGGAAATGCATAGGTAGAATAATAAATAAATATATATGAATAAATAATATTAAAAATGATAAAAATATGTTTAAAAATAATTTTAAAATAAATAAAAAATAAATGCAAAAATACGGTAAAAGGAGAATTAATACAAAGATAAATAAATAAACAAGCAAATTACAACAGAACCATGCCACATTAAATCAATTAATCCATTCCTATGTTTATTTTTAGTATATTTTTGGTAAATTTAATTTCATATTAATTTATCGAATCATTTATTTATTTAGGATTTTGGCAGCCTTTGTCCTCCCCTCAAACCCTTATACAAAGCCACATACATACAGACACTGAAACGCTTTCACAGACCTTTAAGTCCTGCTCCAGACTACGGAGAAGCTCTCCGTCCACGTGGCCGGTCTGTGCGACCCGCAGGCTCTTCTGCTCGGCCTTTCGCAGGCGGTATTGCAGGATGCGGCAGTTCTTGTTGGAGCGGTCCAGTTCCCTCCGCAGCTCCTGCAGTTGGTAGACCTCCTCCTCCAGGTAGCTGTCTCGCACCTCCTCCATCTCCGCCCGCAGCTCATCCACTTCATCCTAACAGACACACAAATGAATACAGAGCTGAAACCTTAATATCACCTCCACACTACAATAATCAATAATAACGCTGATATCCAACCTTTGTGCCAGTCATTTCTTTTCTCACACCAATGAAAGTTGGCGTTCTGTGCTGCAAATAGTGCTGACTCTCATGTTTATGCTGTTTTTATGTTATCTCTCTGCTTTGCAAACAGCAGCAAGTTCTTTTTAGTTTTGTGTGAGTAAAGTTCAAAGATAATGACTTGGGTTTGTGTTTACAGGAAATATATACTTCTGTTGGTGCACAGGAGGCATACTGTTTAGTGGCTCCAACGTCTTTGTATTTGTGAAGCAGTTTTGGTATAACAAAAGGACTTGGAGGGACAAATTGTCCCCAAGATCAAAAAAAGATTTTTTATTTTTTTTTAACAGCAAAATCTGCGGATTATCTTGAGTAACCGGGTCATGAATTCTGAAAAGAGACATTACTGTTAAGTTTTACAAATGCAATCTTTTTGGCAGTTTGAGCACCACAAGTTGAATGCCATCTAGTTCCATTATTTTGGCGAGAAGAAAGACATCTCTATGGTCGATATGTCCAACACTCTGCAACTTACACCAAACAACTAAATTGAAAAATGGCAAACCAAATGAGAGGATAAATGTGTATTTTTGATTTTAGGGTGAACTGTCCCTTTAAAGGCCCCACATTTTGCTAATCTCAAGGTTCATATTTGTAATTGGGTTTTCTACTGGAACATGTTTACATGCTGTAATGTACAAAAAACATGTTCCTTTTTTCAAACTGTCTGCCTGAATATATCTCCATTCACCCTCTGCCTGAAATGCTCTGTTTTAGCACCTCTCTCTTTTAGCTCTCCTCCACAAAAGCCCAGACTGCTCTGATTAGCCAGTGTTTGCGAGTGTTCCACATGTGCACTCTCAGCAACTCTGCACCGTCACTGCAACTGGGGAATGACTGTAATGGCACTGTAGCTGCAGTTTCCACCTTTATATAGTATAGCTGTGACATCACAACTTCACAGAAGTTGAAGACAGCTCGTTTAAGGATACAGTTCCTGAATACAAACTGTATGCACTCCTTTATGGATTGAGCATTTTTTATGATTTCAAAGTATTGATATAGCACCTATACCTGCTTTATAATGTTAAAAAGACATGCAAATCTGACTTTTTACAATATGGGACCTTAAAGGTCTTAAACACCTTTAGTGGCTTCTTTTGGTTTAGCTCCTCCTGTCCATTTCCATGTATGTCTGTTTGTCTTCATACTATTCAAAAAGTACTGTTGTATATCTTGCTGTTGGAAAAACAGACTGACCAACTGATGTAACGACGGCTTCAAAATGGCTACGGATATGTCAGAAATACTGTATATTTCTTCTTTATTTCAGTTTGCTTTTTTTTTTTTTTTTAGTTATTTTTAGGCTTCATTGAAAGTGACTTGTGTTAATGAATGCAATTCACTTTTGTAGATTATTCTTTCATATTATTACATACGCATCCCGGTAATGTAAGTACTCTTAGTGCTGATGATGTAACATTACTAGTTGGCTCTAAGCATCTTATGTCTTGGAGTGGATGCATTCCCCATGTTCCATCAACATGAAACAACTCGGCCTTGATGGGGAGAAAAAGGGAAAGATTTATCTGTAGTACTACGGTAGTTTGTTCAGTAACCTCGAGGGTATCTGTTTGACTCCATCCTGAGTAGTCAGTTTGCTCAGTAGATTTCCCCTGGGATGGATATCCAAAGGGTTTGACTGGCACCTGATGAAAAGACAATTGTACGCTGAAAGGGGGTTGGGAAGAGTGTGTCAATTAATGAAAACTAAATCTATCCTCATTTGGAAAAGCACAGAGCCCATTGTTATCTGAGGAGGGCCCTGGAGGGAAGGAGCTAATGACCTCGCACAGGGTCGGCCCAATCGATGACCAGGTTAAAAGCAGAGACAGAGCAGCATCCTGGGAACAAGTATATTTAGAAAATGTCATTAATGTTTATGGAGAGAGTTTATACCGACTCATCACTGCTACTTAGTTGTCTCTTTGAGGGTGTTAAGTGAGGATATATTCACTGAGCGACTGCTTGAATTGATTATTTTCTTTATTAATTGATCAATCTTTCTGTGCAGGAAATGTAAGAAAAATGTACGAAAAATCACTAATTATGACTAATCGGTATGCGCAGGCTTTTATAATTAGAAATGAATAGTAAGTTGATCAAACACTTAATATGCTGAGGGAAAATTCAAGCAGCAGCAATTCATTAATTGTTTAAAGATGTACTATGCAGAATTGTGTGTGAACACGTTCGCCAGAGAAAGTGAAAGTAAAAGCCGAACCCAGATTTACTCTCGCTTGGCATTTTGCCTCACTATAACTGAATGTTTTTGTGATGTGTCACTTGGATGTCTGCTGCTTACTGACCGGCACATGGTCACTACCTTTATATAAAGCCCCACCCTCACCTGAGCGCTGTGGGGGAACACATCTATATATTGTTTTTTATGAAAATCCTGAATAATATATCTTTAAGTAAGTAAAAGGGAAAAATGCCAAAAATTAGTTGGTTGCAGCTTCTAAAATGTGATGTTTAGCTACTTTTATTATGGGACATGAAACTAAATATCTTTTGTGTTTAGGACTAATTTTCAGAAAACCAAACATTTCATACACGTCACCTCTGGCCACCAGAAACTTGCAAGGGACAATTTTCTGACAATATACGATCCATTCAATGACTATATTAATCCGAAATTATTCAGGAGATTCATTGGTAATGAACATAAGGACGGTTACTAACGATCATTGTCATTATCAATTATTCATAAGATTATTTCTTGATTCAGCAATTCATTGTTTCAATAAAACACTTACAAAAAGTTGAAAAGGCACCCAGATCTGAGTGTGACGTAATGAAACGTCCATGAATGTCCATGATCCAAATACATACAGTTAACAATCATATTAAATAGGGACAAGCAGCAAATGTTTACATTTGAGAAGCTGTCAGGAAATGTTTCGCCCCCATTTTTTTTTTAACAAACAATGACTCAAATTGATTAACTGATTATCAGAAATGTTACTGAGGTTAATATTCTGTCAATGGATAACTCAATAAATTGACTGGTAATTGCAGCTCTCAAAGAAACTGTTAGTTGCAGCCCCCAAAAAATCATTTTCTTGGAGTTGTGCATTTCTGTAAACACAATAACGCAGCTCCAATTCCCCCTCATGACCACATCTTTTCTTTTGCTCTTCTCTTCAGGCAAGAGAAGCAAGAAACACCTGAAATATGATCTAGAAATAAACAGAGTGATGTCCAACATATGATTTCCATCAGCAGTAGCTGTAGCAGTGATGGGGACTCCCGGACATTTTGGGGCATGGGGGTAGACGAGTTCACCTCAGAGTCCCAGCTGGCAGACTGACAGCCAGGCAGGAGGGCGTTTGAACCCCACACACATGGGACATCTGACTGTTATCAAGTCCTGTGGGATAAAGCCATTACAGCCAGAGCCAGTAAAGCTGATTAACTCTCTTGTGTTTGCACCGAGCCAGAGAGAGAGACACAGACATGCATGATCAAGTTTGAAATAATACTCAGAGTAACATGCAAATAAACCCATCTCCCATCTGAAAAAAAAACTGCAAGATTGTTTGCCGCATTATCTGTTTGCCTCCCCTCCCCAACTTATGGGGGATAGCCTACTTAAAGTAAGAGCGGGGGAGGGGGATCCTGCATGAAATCTCCAAACAGGATCTCCATGCAATATGTAAAAAAACAATGATGAAAGGCTGGCAAACAAACAACTGATTAAAAAACTACGGTGCATCCCTGTGCACATCATTACATGGAGATGATGCTACTCTCAGTGTCCCAGATGCAACATGATGGGGGAGTAAAATGTGGAGTCTTTCTGTCTGAATAGACTTTTTAACTTGACAGCAACAATATTAAAAAGAAAGAAAGTCCAAGGGCACAGCAGGGTAAAGCTATTATCAATAAAACTCCCATCAATAAAGGTCAAAGCCAGAGAGAAGCCTGGGAAGGGTAAAAAGACAACATGATGGATGGAGAGTCGACAGAGGGACATCATGGGGGTGACAGCTGGGCTTTAAAGGAGATGTGTTTAGTTTTTCAATAATTCATACATTTAGATTATGCTTTAAATTAGTGAGCAGGTGGGAGTTGCTCAAGCATGTTTAAAACAGGTGATGGTGGGGACTGAACCCCAGACTGCCCTGTAAAGGAACAGTTTTGGTAACAGCTGCCTCTGGAGTAGAGATTAACTGAGCCTGCACAATACTGTCTTTTTACATGTGGATTTTGAATTTGGTGGACATATAAAGTGCAATGCAACAAATAAGCATTGCAGCCACGTTTGCCTGCCCCGTAACTTGTTGAGATAACATCGCCATACCTTGAGGTAGTCGTTTTCCGATCTCAGATCTTCCACCTCCCGCAGCAGGTCCTCCTCAGTTATATCCTTGGTGCCTGGCAGTCTGAATTGTGCGCCTGATGAGGATTTCTCCTGCTTGTGTTTCTCTCCGTGCGCCCCCGGAGCGGTCTGAGCCTGAGACATGCTTCCCTTGGCGGTGGAAGCGTCGGTTGTGCGCAACGGAGCAGCAGCAGCAGCCGCTCCGGTCGCTTCTGCCCGCAGCGGATTATCGCCTCCCACCTGATCCCGGTCACTGGAGCCGGTACCGGACTCGGCGTCGCTACTAGCGGCCGGTGCCAGCCTCTGCTCGTCCGACAGCGGCTCCGACGGGCAGTCTGAGAGGTCTGAGCTGCTGTCGGTCTGGCTGACCCGGCTGAGAGGCGCTCCGGTCGGTACCCGGATCGGGGATCCATGGCTGAGAGGGCCCGGGGACCCCGTGGCTAGTTTCCCCTTCTTGCCTTTGGCGAGGATCGGACTGCTGGTGCTGTCCAGTTTGATGCTGGCGGCTTTGGGCTCGGCTGCTGCATGCTGGGGCGCCTTGGTGGGCTTTTTCGCAATAGAAGACTTGGTGTTACTTTTTGCCGTGGCTGGTTTCTCTTTGGCCCCAGTTGTGTTGCGTCTGGAGCTGCGGTTCGGATGGGCCAAGGGCACTGAGGGAGGCTGCTGCTGCTGCTTATTGAGTTTGGGGGATTTGGGTACGATGGCAGGTGGCTTGGTGGAGCGGCTGTGCACATCCTTGATGAAAGGTCTAGCCGGGGAAGGCGCTCGGTTCAGTCTCTTCTTCTCCAACTGGTGGTTCTGCGGTTTGGTGTCGCTGCCAGAGCCATTGGAGCTCTCCATTATACACCGACACCGGCAGCAGGAGGGCGATGAAGGAAACGATCAATCCACAGCACCGCGGAAAATCTCTGACATGCGACACCAGAAAAACAGCCAGGTTGCTCTACCTTCTTCCTTGTCGGGCTGGGGATGCGCATCATGCGCTGTGCTTGATGTTTTACTCCATCTCGTCTGCATTCACCAGGTTGTCATTGTAGTCCCCTCTGCTTGTAGCCTCCTTGGAGGAAACGCTGCAATAGAAAAAGGATTACTGGGACGGATGGGATGACAGACAGGTTGCATCTGCAGGCAGGGCTAGTAAGGCTTAAGTTAGAAAGAAAGGAGTCAGTCGGAGTCACATCGGCCCTCTTCTTCCTCTGCACATCGGGTCTCCATCCTTCTGTTACACCCGGGCTGTAAGTGTTCAGGCCCCCGTGTCTCGTACCCCCTTCCCACTCCTTCCTATCTGACATGTAAGATCTGCAATCGCTGCGGTGTGAGCCTCGACGCCCGTGATTTTCTGCGGGGCGCATGCGCTGCTGCCTCACAAGCACCCAAGCACACCCCTTGTTTTCTCTGGGACCAGGCGGGACCAGGTCTGACACGCTTTGGTGCGCATGCCCTAATGACACACACTCTATTGGCTATTAAACACCTTCACGCGAGATGCAGAGATGGATTCAGGAGGAACCAATACTCACCGTTTCCTGTGGGAAAGCTTGTACTCAATATCTCTAAATCAGATCCTCTGATCAATGGTTTTATATCTCAGACACCAATCTAAGACATAATATCTGTACTGCAAACATCACTTCTGCAGCATCTTTCATCTGAGGTGAAAGAAAGGCAGCTGCAATCGAGGAAATGATAGTTTATGTATTCCTAGAATCAACTCAAAGACCCCTGGGACGCCACACATCCTAGTTTTGGGAAGACACAGTCACAGAAAAAAATCAAGACCATAATCTGGTAATAAATATAGATATCTTTAATTGCATTTAATTAGTTCAAGAATGCCACAAGTTATAAATACCACAAATCTGCTTTAGACATGCCAAAACTGTTCAAAGACTTATAACAGGTTTAATACAAAGTACAGTCTTCCATCTTTAAAGGATACACATTTCAAATAAAAGCATTTCTTAAAATGTATGTTTAAAACACTGAGTAGTATAAGGCTTGGCTATTAATTAAACAAAGACCACAGGGTTAGTGCCAAATGCTAAAAGTCAGGGGGGGGGGGGGGACAAATGAAAGGTTTCATTCAACTAAACAATATCAAAAGAAGTCTGTCATGTCAAAATATAAGTGATAACATTTGTGACGTTGCAGATCATTTGTATGGTTGTTTGCTGGCTGGTAATCTTATTGCAGTGTGTGCTTGGGTGTCAGTAACTGTTTTATCGGCAAAGTTCTTCCATTTTATTGTTTTGGTATGAAACTCTTCATTTGTTAGAATACATAATGTGCCAGTTTAAGTCCATAGAAGCTCGACTTTAACATTAAACTTCAACAAAAAAAAAATAAAATTAACCAACAGTAAGTCAGTTCAGGTCGTTTTAAAAATCAGGTCCTTTGAACGGGCTCGTCCTTCCTCACCCTCAGACTTCGACACGTAAAAACAAAACAGAGACACTCACAGTGCTACAATATTGCATTAATTTAACAAAAAAGACGGAAGAATTAAACGACTGTTAATGTCTCTGAACACAGGAGGGCTTAACATGCATTGCCTTTTTTTTTTGGAAATGTACAAGTGATGTGATACACCCATACTGGTCTGTAACAAACTGCCCAATCATTTAATTAAAAACTGATCACCTCCTCAGATAAAATGCAAACATCCCCTTCAAGCAGAATTTATAAGAAGATTTCTAAATTTGTTATGAAACTCAAATCAAGTCTGCGATAAAAGCCCGTCAGAATAAGCAGATACGAGCCGATCAAAGTTTCCTGAGTCCTTCAAATACTAAACAAACCTTCCTGCGCTTTCAATCCCGAAAGGGAACATCAAAAAATCTTCTCTAAGCTGTATCTGAATTCAGAGGAAAAACAAAAAACACTTTGCAATATTAGTAACAAAAACAAGGGCTAAAACCATGTGTGTGTGTGTGTGCACTAGCTACTCACTGTCTCTACTTCCTTTAAAAAGCCAGTAACACACATGGAGAATGCCCCTGTGAAAACACCAATCCCTCAAAGACTACATTACCCATCTTTCCTTGCATCTCCTTCCCACTTGTGGAGGAGTTTAGAGCGGCCACTACCGAGGCAACATCGATCCTCGCTAAACTACAAGTCGTGTACTTTCTGTTTTCTGCATGTCAGCTTAACTAGGTAAGATGGATTGTAGTGCAAAACATTACAATTTATACAAACGTGAAACGAGCCGTTCCAAACGCTTTAACACTTTAAGGCAAAGGAATAAAAACTGATATGATCCACCACCACGCAACCACCTACTGCCAGCCGCAAAAACCCTGCACCTTGTCCAGTCATTACAGCAGCACACCATATTTACACCATGTGCTTTTGTTTACCTCAAGTCAACTCGTCACTTGGTAATAATATCTATTAATATAAAACTACTGTACCTAGATCCAGAATTTTAACTAAGTCGAAGAGACGTAAGATATTGTTATCCCTTTTCTGTAAGCTAGAGAACGCAGAGATACCAGACCCTCAGACAATGTCAAACTTAGTGTACAGTATGTGTGATGACTACTCTTTAAAAGAAAACAGGAAGCTGTAAGGCCCTCAGTAATCACCCTCCATGTGAAATGTGCAACTGCTACCAGAGGGCTCTCTACCTCAAAGGCACCTGTGGGGCACCGCTAGCCTAACGGTCCAAGGAATGAGGTAGTCTGGGTCAAGTGTAGACAGAAGGGGTGGTAGAAAGTGGGAGATTCACCAGGCCTAAGTGTTAGTGTAGTTCATGTCATAGTGTACAGTTACGAAACAGGAGAAGAGACAGGGGAAGATAATACTGGTTGTTGAGAGAGTCCATGCATCTTACATCAGCAGTCAGTAATTCCAAACTGCTGCTGTTTGCTGCCCCCTGGTGGCCAGATTGGTACTCTGCATGAGTGTGTGTGTCTGTGTGCATGTGTGTCTGTGTCCGTGTCCGTGTCCGTGTGTGTGTGTGTGTGTGTGTGTGTGTGTGTGTGTGTGTGTGTTTAGGATGGGGGACCACTCTGACTCTCAACAACAGCGCATGCGGGGAGGCGGCAACTCCGGAGGCACTTCCGGTTCAGGCTGCAGAGACAGGACGCTGTTGGAAAGCTCATTGTTGGGAACTTCCAGAGGCATCTGTGGTATCAGGAAGAAAAGGACAAGTCAGGAAACAGGGTTAATTCATTGAGTATTTTAGGCGGTGCTCCCACATTGATATCCACAGTCACGTATGTCAAGGGACCAAGCTAGAAGGAGCACAGCATCTTGATAATATTCCTGTGACTGCAGAAGGTTTTTGAAACAGAAAAACACTCTGAAAAGAAATATTCTAAAAATCTCTAACATAGTTTATCATTTAGGCTGAACAAGAGTCACAAAGAAAAGTGTGTACAAAGAATGGTTAATTAAGAGAAGTGTATTTTTACTGTAATAACCTTCTGATGACAACAATGCTGGCAGAACGTGTTGAATTTAGTTGGATTAGGACAGTATTGTATTGACTTGTCATTTGGATATAATTACACAACTGGACTACAGACAGAGCAGATATTCTGTTTCCAGAAATACTAAAGGCACTGTTAACAAAAGCTCAACCCATAAACCAGTCAGCTGATATTATCGGCTGAAATCAGCTTAACTATCGGCACATATGTCAGCTCATAAGTGACAATAAACTGCAGCACAACTCATCCATGCCTTCATCACATCCAGAATTGACTACTGTACCAGCACTCTTTATGGTACACCATTCAACCTCCTAATTAAACTCAAATACATCCAGAACTCGCTGCCCGTCTGCTCACCCATTCCCGCTCCTGCAATCACATCACCCCTGTCCTTGAGAACCTCCACTGGCTCCCTGTGCCACAACACATCCAATTCAAAGCCCTTCTCCTGACTTACAGAGCCCTCCATAAGCCCTCCGAGCACTCCTCTGATGCCAACCTCCTGACTCCACCGCTCAGGACCAAGCCTTCTCTATAGCCGCCCCCTCCCTCTGGAACACTCTCCCCGAACACATTCGAGACTACACTTACCTCTCCGGGTTCAAATCACTGATCAAAACACATCTTTTCAAGAAGGCTTTTAATGTGTGAATGGTGTTGTGTGGATTTTATTATAGACTTTTTTATGATCGTCTTTAACTAATGTAAAGTGTCTTTGAGTACCATGCAAAGCACTCTATAAATAAAATGTATTACATTACTGTTGCAGTAATTTAAAAACAGTGTCGCCATTCATTTGTGACAAGGCGCCAGGACACCAGGAGAGGCAACACATGGGCCTCGATTAACGTTAACAGTTGCATCGCATTACACAAAACCTAATTTGGACAGTCTGTCTAAAGGAAGTGTCTACCAACGGAGTCGAAAATGCAACACAATTTTAATTGTTTAATAGAGGTATCACATCATGGCTAACAGAGAAACATTGTTCTCACTCTACCACAGTAGAGACACCTGCATTTTGTTTATAGATTTGTGGGTATATTTTCTTTTCTTTGTTCTATTTTCATTTTTTTAAAAAGTCTTCTGTGAGCAGGTGTTGCAAAGTAGCGTTTAGCTACAAATAAACACAGTGCATCTGTCTCTTGTGCAGAAATGTATGTTCCTATTCTGATGCTACTGTAATGTCCATATCAAATAAACGACATAGTTTGTCCAGCAGGAAGTACTTAAAAACTACATATATTTTGCATGTATTTTGTCACAGTTCCTTACTAAACAAATCCTTACTTAAAGAAATGCTTATTAAATGCTTTTATCAGACTTATTCATTGTCATCAGATTTTTGGTCAGGCTTTACCTTGCTAAGAATGTCATCCACAAGCTTCAGGAAGATCTCATCGACGTTAAAGTTATCCTTGGCACTAGCTTCGCAGAAGCGCATTCCACTTATTCGAGAAGAAAACTGCAACACAAATAGAGTCAAATCAGCTCAAAGAACAACTGAATTATTTCACAGGAGCAGAAATCAAGCTGAACACAACTGGAATCTTCATGACAAAGTCTACATTCAAGAGTTAATGGAATTTTTGGATAAGCATGCTGTAATGCTACACTTAATGTCAGTTTCTGAAGGAGGGTATCAGTGTTGTCAGTGTGTTTCAAGCAAACAAAGTCCATATGTTCAAACAAGTCACTGGCATATTGAAAGCATCTATCTGTTCTACATTATTTTCTCCCCCTGCTTTCATTTGTGACTGGACTTTCTCAAGATGTTCTGCTCATAACACATATTAAAACATCACTTGTTTGTAATCCCACATATTCTTTTAGATAATTTCATCTAAGATTTATAGTAAAAAAAAAAAAAAAAAAAGTGGTTTGGTCATATGATGGTGAATGGGAGCGTTTGTGTGTTGAACTCACCCTCTCTCCCTGCTGTCTGGAGATGACACGATCAGACTCACAGTCCAGCTTGTTTCCGACCAGCAGAAGCTCTGCTTCCTCTGAGGCGTACTGACACAAAACAGAAAGAAGAGAGGAGACCCATCAGGACACGTTCAGCCCCACATGTCACACAAGTCAAACCACATTACCACAAGAAAATGTGTTCAGCAAACTAAAAAGCAACCTCGACAAGCAACAACTAAAGGGGAACTTCACAAAAATGACACACTGAGGTTGTAATGCTTAAAACTAAACATTTTCTTACACATGTATTTGTCACAATTTTATGCAGTGTGATTTGGCAACATCATTCATAACATATAAGTTAAATTCTGGTGAATTTACCTATTATGATACAGTGACAGCAATATAAATATGAAAGGACTCTGAGGTCATAATATGCTCCATTGTTTGATCTATTAGCATGATGCTAAGGTGGGCGTTATAATGAATAATGAAAATTTATGTTAACATATATGCACCACCCCCGTAAAAAAAGAAGAAATTCAAGCCACTTGGGACAGAAAGTTCTACCATTTGAAAGCCAAACCAATCAACTGACCAGACAAATATACTGGTCAATATTAGCTATAATTTTTTGGTGTATGTCAACCAATAAATAACGAGGAATTGACAAACTGAAATGCCAGATATGTTTTGAGTATCACAATTCTACAGTTTGTACACCAGATATAACTAATGAGTTTATTTTCAACTGTAAAATGTCCTTCTCAGTACATTTACTTGTCACAAGTGTTAGAAAAATAAAGGGAACATTATTAAAAATGTATATTTATGTTGTGGAATATGCAAATAAAAGTCACATTTTTAAACTCCCAAATATCCATATCTCTATTGGTCACAAAAATCCAGTATCCATCAGGCCATATTAAAGTGCTTCTACAAAGTGACACCTTGAAAAACACCTCTAATTCATGTAACTGCTGCCACTGCCGGTGAGATGAAAGACAAAGAAAGAATTGAAGGTCAATATCAGTGGAGGTATGACAGGCAATGTTACTGGATTTAATTTTTATGTAAGTATTTTAAAAGCCAGATGCATGACAGAATCCAAGATCTTTCTATTATAAGCAGAATACATCTAGAGACGACAAAGAAAGGACACATTCCATCTAAGTCCAGTAGTCTGAGAGTTTGTTTACCTTGTCTATCATTTTCATCCATTTGGGCAGATCGTCAAAGGTCTCCTGCTTTGTGATGTCATACACTAGCACTATTCCCTTGGCGCCTCTGTAGTAGGCTGATGTGATGCTGTTGAATCTCTCCTGGCCAGCAGTGTCCCTGGATGACATGAATGAATCCCAGCACAATTAAAAGTCTGTGCAGTCAGTTCAGGATCACCACGACTTCACTGAATACCAAACAGCTGATCGATTTGACCAAAGGTATTTTTCATTCATTAAAGGAATACTTCACCTCCAAAACAGTTTGTATATCAGTTACTCAGTGCATGTTTGGGTTGAATATGTAAAGAAATCTGTGTTACTCTCACATGCCTCCAGTAAACAGAGAATCCAAAAAACGCTAACATTCTTCATAAACTACAGAAAACGGTGACTGCGTTTAACAGCAAAACTAACAAAGCAGGCTTTTTACAACCTCTCGCACAAGTCCTGCAATATAATACAGGTATCATATGCTCAGTACTTTCCAAACATCTATAACCCATCAGTGCAGTCTCACGCATGGCCGAGTAGTGTATCTGGGAACGCATGTGCGTCTGAACTATGCTCAAGCAGAACTAAGGCAGAACTAAGGAGCTAAGGCACGTTCAGGGTGCGCCACTCAAACGCTAAAATGTTTTATATTTTAACATTTTAGTAGAAATGCACGTGTTTGGGTAGTACTGAGCAATATGACTGAATAAATGAGACTTGGATTGTACTGCACGAGTTGTCTGAAAGTTTGTAAATGGATGTTTTGATGTGGTTTTGCTTTTGTTAAACAGGGTTCTCAATTACTTCAATTCATCACAAATTTTCTCAGTTTTTGGATTCTTCGTTCATATTGGAGGCATGCAAGAAAAACAGTTTATTTTTGCTAATTCAAAATAAAACCAGGTGCATAACTGATATGTTATAATAGTTATTCTGTGGGTGAAGTGTTCTTTTACTGGTAGAATGGGAGAAAGAATCAGTTTTGTACATTTTACATTATTCAAAGTGTTTCAGATTATTTTAGTTCGTATGTACATCATTAATTTGAAAATACTAAATTCCATTTCATGTGGGTTATATCTGGTATACACATTATCATCTAGTATCTAGCTAAAATAAAAAAAGGGCATCTGAAGACTTTTGTTCCAAAATGAGACGTCTACAATTAGAGAAAAAGATGACATTCAATGTACAGTCAGGAAATGATTGCTAACTCTAACACTTTAGTTTAACAGCCCCTCCTATTTAGAATTCATAAGCAGTATATAAACATTTCAGAATTAGTGGTGAACAATCTATAAAGTAAACACATGTTCATTAATGTATTTGGCAACAACTAAAACTCCTCCTATGGACATGCACAAGTGGAGGCTGGTATATAAACAGATAATTAAAGACAATATAGTGAAAAACTGTTGTAATGATGCCAAATGTGTCTACAGAAGAGACGTTATCATGGTTGAAAATACTGCACATTAATAACACTTTCAAATGTCTTTACATCTGCTTAAATCTACATTATGTGTGTTTATTATTACCATTTATTAAATACTTCATACTGCTTATAAATGCTAAAACTGTTTCCATTAACACAAAATGAAAATGAGCAGTAACAGCTATTACAGGTTGATCATTAAGAAGTACAGGCACTTGACATTAAACCAAACTAAATCTACTGCATTTTGGATTTATTTTAGGTTACATTATGATTCAGCTGATCATCTGAGTCAGGGTTAGCAGCATGATAATGCACATAGAGCTGCGCTCAGAGTGCAGTGTTACTGTACCTTCAGCCAGCCAGTCTCTCCCTGTTCCCATTGTGAGTCACAGTCAGGCTTATGAGCAGAAGAGCGGACAGAGACACAGCAGCACAGTGGCAGGGTTAGGTGAGGCCGGGTGTGACAGTGATGGAGCTTGATGTAAGCAGTTCAATGTGACAGACAAGACACACTGAGGATGGCCCTCTTGAAGGGACAGGTCGCAGAGTGGGCGAAGGAACGGGGATAAAACGGGAGGTGGTAAAGGGTAGATGTGATGTAGAGATGAGAGGGTGGATGGGGTGTTAATGAACAGGACAGGCGGGTTAGTGAAATAAGTGATGGCGTTTCCCCGCTTTAGCCCAACACTGTCGCACACAATCAGTGCAGTCACTAGATGTTTTCAAAATGTAATTAAGTCTAGTTAAAGTCACAAGACACAAGCGGAGTCCTGATAGACTCAAACCACTGAAATAACGTCATCCCTTTCACTGGTGGTCTATTCAAGATATCTGAATCCATGTCCACATCTCTGATTCTTAGAACAATTAAATATATCAGAATAACTAAGAAATTGGCTGTTCAGTCTGATTATCAAACTACAATAACACTGAATGTCTCGGTGGCCAGTTGCTATACAACTGACTATTCACTGACATGTATTGTATTAAACATGAATGACTAACTGAAGGATGAGGGTATTGTAGCATAAGTTGGCTTTTTTCTTGGTGTATCTTGTTATTTGTATTACAGCAAGACAATGTTCAAAGAAATCAAAATTACAACCACTTATTAGTACTTTAAAAATAATCAGTTAAGGGGGTTACAGCTGACTTTGGACTATGACAACCAATTCTGCAGGCAAGTCAGATTAGGGCAGACAGAAAAGCAAAGAAATGATCACTTCAAAAATTGTTTTTAGTGTACACTGTAGTTTACAAAAATACTAAGTAAATATGCTAAATTAGATGTACGCATATAAATATGGTAATGTTAGCCCTGCCATTTATTTTTTAACCACCAGCAAGCAGCCTCATCAAGAGGGCATATTGTATACAGAGGTTCGTGTTGTCCTGATGAACAAGTAGCGGTGGCTGGCTGCTCACTTGCAAACACCATTAATAATTCCACTGGTTGAAATGCGCAACCGAGTTGCAACTTAGGTGCTACTGCTGGGGTCTGAATATTGCCTCTGCATCCCTAGCAAAGTGTTTTGCCTCTCTGACCTGATTTTACTTTTAAACATTTAACTGTATTAGAATCAAGTGCAGTTTAACCTTGAAATCAGAGGAGGAATCATATGGGATTTGATGAACTATGTAAAAATATTATTTTTCAATTATTATGTGTGTTTTCTGAGTGTTTCCAGTTTTCATATATGTGTGTACAACAGAACCTGACTACCAATAATAACTTGATCGCAAACTTTAAACAGCAACATGGTGTATAATCATGTGCTGCTTCACATCAAGTTAAAAGTTATAATTACTCTTGAGGCACATGTTTTTAATATGGGACTTTGAATAAAAAATTTCTCATGGCATGTCAGTGGTTGAAAACACATGTTTTGGCAGTCCAAAACATGTGATAGCGTGTGATTTGGAAATCTTATTTGCACATGCATCTCCTACAAAGCTGACATGTAAGCCACCAGTAGTTTTTGTTAGAGCAGCCTGCAGGATGACAGAACAGACACAGGAAAATCACCATGCACCACTCTGTCCAATTACTTACCATATCTGTAGTCTGATCTTCTTTCCTCTCAGCTCTACTGTCTTGATTTTGAAGTCAACTCCTATGAGGAGAATCAGAAAAACACATGTGGACACATACAAGCACAAGCATTTCCTGTGTTGTTCTTGCAGGTAGTTATATCTGTGTCACACTTTTAAAAATCTGTGCACCACTATAGTGGTCCTCTAAGAGAACAAAGAAAATTTGAGATGAGAAAAAAACATTTTCAGCCAGACTTGAGAGACAGTCAAACTATTCCCTCCACAAACTCCGTGATCAAAACACAAGATTAGTGAGGAGCTGTGTCACAGGAATGACAGGGCACAAAATGGAGCTCTGCCATAGCAGCTACTTGTGTGTAACTATTTTAGGATTGGACACTATGGCTGACTGTTGTTTTGATCACAGGACTGTTTACCCAATTCCACATATAGTATGAAGGACTTTGTGTATTTTAGGCAGCATCTATGATCATGGCACAGCAATTGGTCACAAGGTACTCTTACTATCAATACAAGTTAGCCAATTTGTTAAGGTGATAATGCGTTTGTAAGTAGAAATATGTAATGTATCAGCTATTAATATAAGATTATGAAAAAACAGCTGCTCAGAAATGCAGATGGCATTCAATGACAGCACTTGATGGGACAAGTTATACTCTCATTTAAATAAACTAAACAGGCTCACCAACAGCAAATTAAATTAACTAATTACACGACAGCTGCAGATGCTATCCAAGTAACAAGTTACCAACTCTTTTTCTTACTATATTTGGTTCTAAACTCCCTGCTAGACATCCTCATTAACAATGCAACAACCCCGCAAATCATTAACGCAAGCTTCAAACGCGTGCTTGTTTAATGGCTTCATTGCTACATAGTTCAACAGCTAAGGTAGTTTTGTTAGCAAGGGCAGAGTTGTTGTCACCGTTAGCTTAAGTTAGCTAGCAGCAACCAGTAGTGTACCCGCTATTCACTCCCATTACACCGTTAATTAGACGAAAATATGTTAATAACGTCCTGCGCATGGCAGTTTAAGTCTCTTTCCTCCAGTAAGTAGACAGAGCCCTGCTACATGCTGTCAATAAAAAGTTGACAAAAACAAGTCGTGTAAACGCCTCATGTCCTCACCTACGGTCGACTTGCAAGCTTCGCAGAAAGTGTCATCGGTGAATCTCTCCATGATACTGGTTTTACCAACACCCCGGGAGCCAATAATGATAATTTGAAGTTTGAAATCAGCGGGTCTGGGAGGCATCTTCCTGCGGCGCGACTGGGCCCCCAGAGCGGGGGACGAGTTCGCGGAGCCCCCGCCGCCACCGGCGGCCCTCCGCGGTATGTCATATCTGGAATCCATCAGTAATTCCACATTTGTAATGATAAGTAAAACAGACAAACGTCCCTATACTGTAATACAACCGAAACAATGCGCTATATCCAACTTTCTTTTGTCTCCGAAGAAGTTTGCGAAAGTTTGTCACTCGCCGACAGTTGTTGTTGTTCAGCCATTAGAGACCGCAGCCGTCATGATGTCATTGACCGCACTACATCATATTTCCGCTTCCGCCGCTTATCTATAATTTTCCAATTTATCTTTTTCTCCTAAAACAATGATTTGTGTTTTGCACTGATTTTAGAATAAGTGAGCTGTGAGTAGCAATGAGCTGATGACTCCATGAAGTGACCTACACTCACAGTATTTTCATTCTGCATAATTTAATCAGTGAGGCTGAATTACTGTGTGGAGGTATGGGGCACACTTAGAAAAGCACCTCACATCCATTATGCATATTGGGAAAGGGGGGGCATAATAATGCAGGATTTTTCAAACACACTTAATCTCTGTTTTTATGGTCAAATGCCTTGAAGTTTATGGATGTAGTAGAATTTCAGACAGCACAAATAATGTATGTAATTAGCTAGGCAATATACCAAAGATGTTCCTTGACAAGGAGGGCAGTTATAATTTCAGAGGGCAGCTTAACTTGAGGAAACTTTGTGTTCACACAGCCATGAAGAGTAGGCTTATGTGTGTTTCAATCTTTGGGGTCAAAGTGTGGAATTTGTTGGATGAGGAGCTTAAGCGAAGCACAAACATTACTTAGTTTAAGGAGATGCACAAAAACTTTGTTTTCCAGAGGAAAGACTGTGAAGACAGCCAACTTTATGACTCAGTATAACATCGGTGTTGTACATACAGTTGAATAACTGTTAATAAACAGTTAATGTGTGTTTGTGTGTGAGCATGTCTATACATGTATGTCTAAACTGTCTAAATGTCTAATGTCTAAATCTGTGTCTAAATTCACAGGGTGATACAAGTCAGATAATGTGGGTCAGATAAAGTTTTACCTCTTGTGCTCTTTAAATATTTGCAGTCAGTCACTAAACATGTTAGTGCACAATTTCTTCTTAAAATGTCTTTTGCATG
This sequence comes from Epinephelus lanceolatus, assembly GCF_041903045.1. Lineage (NCBI taxonomy): Eukaryota > Metazoa > Chordata > Actinopteri > Perciformes > Serranidae > Epinephelus > Epinephelus lanceolatus. The sequence goes on along the minus strand of NC_135745.1, from coordinate 17,367,793 downwards.
AAACAGTAGTTTTTGTTGTTCTAAGATAACCAGGATGGGCAGAGCAAAGAGTCCACACATCACGGTTCCCAAACTTGCAAGGTAAACCATGTGGCATATTGATTTCTATCATTTTGGCTATACAAGTCCTGCAGTCCTGCAAGTCCTGTCCTGCAGACAGTGAGGATATAACAACAAAAATGGTTGTAGGATGTTGAATTTTATTTAATGTTTGACTTATAATCAAAATATTTTCACAATGCACTTGACTTTTTTTGGGAAAGGGTTTTGAGTCAGTACTTAATGCATTCAGGTAAAATGGGACAAAAAAATTAAGTAAAATGAGCCATTTTTGGAATGTGAAACCCACATGTTTTTTGGCTCCCAGGTGCCATAAAATCACAAGTTATGCTATTATGTGCCACCCTGTCATATTAAAGACATTTTAGTGTTCTTGTCATTTAAAATAAATGAAAGATGATGCAGTGAGCCCATGTCAGCCACACTAGTCAAGAATCAGCCATAATTGTAACACAGGTCCATTGAAGACAATATGGTGCTAAGAAAACAAGCAAAGTACAGGGAAAGATTAGCCAAAAAGAGAAACAATCTTTTTAAATGAACAGCCACAGGTTACATGAATGATTTCATAAATTAGTATCTGTATTGATAAATGGGTTTAACCATTTAAATGACAAACAAACACTGTCCCATTTTACCTGAACATATCATCAGAGTGAGGTAGGGGTTATTGATGTGTTCGAAGGTCCAAAGTTTCTAAACTATTTTACTTGGCAACATATTTTCTTTATAAAAATACAGCAGAGAACCATAACAAGTCATAAGTAACACTTAGTATTCAGAGTTTTGGTTGGTTTTCTTGGTAATCTACCAAAAGGTGACCCAAATGACCGGCTTCACTCTGGATATATCTGGACATCCATTTATTTCAAGTATTGCATTTTAGCTTTTTTTAATCTTTTTGTTTTATTTTGTTTGTGTTACATGTTCCAAATAAATACCAATCATGATTCTGTCAAATTGTAAATAATAAATTGGTTTTATGTATATTTTTATTTAGAATACAAATCCCGTTGCTTTTGCATTACAGCTAGTGTTTCGCATTCAACTCTACTTTGTCCTCGGCGGCACCCGTAGCCTGCGACATCGGATGACGTTGCGCCCGAGGAGGAGTTCCTGTTAATCCAAACATCGACGAAATATCATCCATAGCTATTTATCGAAAACAAATTCTTGATACCTCGTCGCGTAAATTAAGAGCATGGCTGCTCAGAAGATAAATGAAGCTCACGAACACATAGCTAAAGCTGAGAAATGGTGAGCGAAGAATTAAAATGTCGTTTCTGTCCTGCCCAGGAAACAGTAGCTTGTTTTACTACCTGTGTTAGCTAGCTGCAAAGGCCACTGTGGCAGTTTCACCATGGGTTATGCGACATAAATGGACAGTAATTTTGCACCTTCAGGTCATTATATGTGAAGTTAATGTACAATAAATGAGACACCATCTTGTCTTGGTGTGTAACTGTCCATAAACTGATGGTGCCGCTGATTCAGCCGTTTGTAATCTGCTAATTATGTTTTTGTAGCTTAAAGACAGGTCTGACAAAGTGGAAGCCTGATTTTGACAGTGCTGCGTCAGAATACGCCAAAGCAGGTAACCTAACATTAATATTAAATCTTAATATGAAGTTAATAATCAACAGATATCTCATGGTTATATCGCTAACCAGCTGTCATTTTTCTTCAGCTGTGTGCTTCAAGAATGCGAAGCAATATGACCAAGCAAAGGATGCTTACCTGAAAGAAGCTGAATACCACACAGAAAACAAGGCGTATCCTCTCTGCACTGTGTCCACAGTGACATGACATTACACATGCTATCTGTTTTGTAATTTCCTTAACTTGCCCTACAGGCTTTTTCATGCTGCAAAGTGAGTATTCTGTGTTATAACCTCAGTATTAAACCAACAGCAAACATGAAAACCACTTGTTTTATTCAAACCCTCTTCCCTTTCCTCAGGGCTATTGAACAGGCAGGTATGATGATGAAGGTGAGTGCACCCACAGCTTAAACATTAAACAGATAGACATAGGTAAAACATCTGCAGCAGAGCTGTAACTCTGCTGTGTTTGCACTGTGACAGGAACAAAAGAAGATGCCAGAGGCCATCCAGTACATAGAGAAAGCCTGTATGATGTACATGGAGAATGGGACTCCTGATACTGCTGCCATGGCTCTGGACCGGGCTGGAAAGTAAGTTTACCTTTGACCTTCAATTAAATTCCTCAAGCTGTCAGCCTTGATATTATCTAGAAATGTACCTTTTAGTTCAAATGAAAAACCTGCCACAAAAGGGAGCACTGATGCAATGCAAGCTTCGCTCAGGAACAAAAAATGCAGGCTGTTCTTTCATCTAAAAACATTTTCCTTTCATTATTCCCCAGACTGATAGAGCCTATAAACCTAGAGAAAGCTGTGGACCTATATCAGAAGGCAGCTGGCGTGTTTGAGGTAGAATTCCAACAAAACCTGAATGAATCATTTAACTGATGCTGACTGTTTCTTTGTGCTTATATACAGTCATGTTTTCTCTCTCTGTAGAATGAGGACCGCCTGCGTCAGGCAGTTGAACTGCTGGGAAAAGCCTCCAGACTTCTGGTCAGGTTAAGAAGGTAAAAGAAATGAAGATAAGGTGGAAGGGACATTGACACTGTTGTGCATTGAATGCTGATGTAGAAAACTGTCAAGCAAGTTGAAAGAAAACCTTCATTCAGAAAGCTCTCTTAGATCTCTCCCATAAACAAAAGTGTAAAAGCTGATTCAAATATTCACCTGTCACTGTAATAAAAGGACACAACAACCCTGTGTCCCCTGTGTTTATCTGTCTATAAATAATGTTTAAAGCACCTGCTCCTCATCATTCCTCACTGTGATCTCGTCTTGCTCACCAGGTTGGATGAAGCATCAGTCGCTCTGCAGAAAGAGAAGAACATGTACAAAGAGATTGAGAACTTCCCAATGTGCTTCAAGGTGGATTTTCTGTCATTAAATTCTCTACGCATCTTAAGCAAGCTTAATTCACCACCACAGTCAGCTAGAATTGAATTTCCAGTGAGGCAATGGTGTAGTGTCTCCGCAGGGTATTTAAGTTGACCTGCGGCCTGGATTCCTCTCAGCTCATCAGTAAACCACAGCATTGTTAACACAGCTCTGTGCTTCAGTATAAACTTGACATTTTGAACATAGTTGTTGGAATATGTTGTAAAATTCAACAGTGTAACACTTTTACATGTTGGTCTGTTTTTTTTCCTTCTTTAGAAAACAACTGCTCAAGTGCTGATTCATCTTCACAGAGGCGACTACGTAGCAGCTGATAAATGCGTCAGAGAAAGTTACAGGTATGTTTTTATCCCAGTCTGTCATCATTTCTGTAAAGAGCCAAAGTGTCCTTAAGCAAGGAGTTTTTTAACGTTGCCTCACATTCATGGTGTAACATTTCTGCCACTTAAAACTGAGCATCATTACATGAAGTGCTGCTTGGTTTCCACCAGTCTGCCCGGGTACAGTGGAAGCGAAGATTGCGTTGCCATGGAGACACTACTGCAGGGCTACGACGAGCAGGACGAGGACCAGGTCTACCGTGTGTGCAACTCACCTTTACTGAAGTACATGGACAATGACGTGAGTGCTGTTGGCAGATAACTGAAAAGAAATGTGCCTGTTTTGTCTAATTTCACATCGAGCTTATAAATTTAAAAAAGTCGAAGGAAAAGCTGCTCTTCCTGTTGACAAAACTCAGAGGAGATCCACTTTATAGTATACAAGGTCATCACTCTGAATTGGATTTAAATTACCAGAGGACCAGCGAGTTCACCAACAGGTTTAGTTATTATACTTTAAGGGTCGAGTGTGTAGAATTTAGGGGCATCTATTGGCAGAAATGTAATACAATATTCACAACTATGTTTTTATTAGTTTATAACCACCTGAAAATAAGAATCATTGTGTGTTTGTTACCTTGAAATAAACCATTTATATCTACATAAGGATCAGGTACTCTTCGATGACGTCTGCCATGTTCCTACAGTAACCCAGAACAGACAAATCAAACACGCTCTAGATAGGGCCATTCCTGATTTTGTGTCAGTCACCGTAGTTCTCCTACGCCCTTGGCACACAGCAGAAGTTTCAGTTCTGGATCCTCACCGCTAGATGCCTTTAAATGCCTTTACACACTGGTCCTTGAAAAGAAAAAACTCTGGCTTAACGCGACTGGTGGCTTCATTCTTCTAACCACTTCATCCTCTTGAGGGTCGCAGGGGGGCTGGAGCCTATCCCAGCTGACATCGGGCGAGAGGCAGGGTACACCCTGGACAGGTCGCCAGACTATCGCAGGGCTGACACATATAGACAGACAACCACTCACGCTCACATTCACACCTACGGACAATTTAGAATCACCAATTAACCTAATCCCCAACCTGCATGTCTTTGGACTGTGGGAGGAAGCCGGAGTGCCCGGAGAGAACCCATGCTGACACGGGGAGAACATGCAAACTCCGCACAGAAGGGCTCCCGCACCCGGGATCGAACCAGCAACCCTCTTGCTGTGAGGCGAGAGTGCTAACCACCACACCACCGTGCCGCCCCGACTGGTGACTTGCTGGTGCAAAAAAAAAAAAAAAAAAGTAACCATCTTTTTCCCACAGAGCCCTGCCTATTTCAAATCACCGCCAGAAGCATAGACAAGAACAGATATGCACAAATCTCATATAATAACCAAAACAGGTCTAACATCTGCAGAGAATGTAGTCATGTAAGACCTTAAGGGATGGGAAATGATAAGATTTTATTGATACCAGTGCCATTATCAATTCTGCTTATCAGTCTGATTCTCTATTAATTTCCTTTTAGATTCTTGATCAAATTTCTTTGTTGTTTTATTATCGCTGAACACAGTGTAGATGAAATGAGAGAATGTTTGCATGCACAGCATTCGTTTCCATTTATCCTTGGTAACAGACTTGCTGCTTGGTCAGGAAGCAGTGGCACTTGTGCGTAGAGTGTCAAAAACATGGCACTCGTGGAGGTTAAGCCTGTGTGGCATAGAAATCTGTTTACTTAAAGTGATAATTTTATAGACATTACAGCAGTTGTCTGTAGATGTTTATCTATAATATAGGTGACAACTGAACTATTCTGTGCAGCACAGGTAGGTTTGAGTAAATAGTTCAAGTTCAGCTAAATTATTCTGACTGGTTCTCAACTGAAACCATTTCTCGATTCCCATCGGTACACCCCATTAATCATAATGAGAAGCAGACTGAGAAAATGAGTTTTCAGGGTCTTTAAAATCTGAGATCTGCTGACTCACTTTATTCCCCGGTGCCTCACAGTATGCCAAGCTGGCCATTTCTCTGCGGGTACCTGGAGGAGGGGGAAAGAAGAAGAAGGCTGCAGCTGCTCCACAAGGCGGCGCTAGCGGGGTGCCAGCCGGTGCTGATGACGAGGATGATTATGAGGGAGGGCTGTGTTAGCCTTCAGCCTCCAGAGTGCCGACTCTACCCATCTGCTGCTCCAACACTGCACCCTCTGTGTACGAGTTAAAAACCTTGACAAACACCTTCAGCTCTGATGCCCAGATGTGTGGCTGTTTAATCCTTATTGTGCAAGAAATCATAAAAAAAAGCTCTTAAAAAAACAACAAAAAACACAGTTAGAGTTGGTGTTGCAGAGGAGTCGCCCCGAGTTCAAGCAGCCTTTTTAATTTGTGTTTCTTTGAGGTGGAACCTCAGTGTAATGAAATATCTTCAGTGTCCAATAATGTATGAAAGCCTGTTGTATGTAAATGTTCGATTATTTCTCGTCTCTGTGAAGCTGTACATTTTGCTCTTATTGTGTGTGATAGCGTTGTAAGATTGCTATAGGCATATTAAAATCAGAAATACTCTATATGTATGGAATGAGTTGATCGGTGTATAGGTGTTTATTTGTACAGAGTTAAATTATTCAGTATTCATGGCTGCAGCCTGTTGAAAATGTTACTGGAACAATATGCAATCAGTTTGTTAATGCATGTTTGGAATAACGCAAAGGTAAATCAAAGATTTCTGAATATTAATGCCTATAAATGATTGACACTATTATCTTCATTATTCAAGTTGAGAAAATGTCAGGAGCAGCACACTTCCTGATGCTGCAGCTTTTAACCAACTGTAGACTGTTTTTTTTCAAGGTGTGTGTGTGTGTGTGTGTGTGTGTGTGTGTGTGTGTGTTATCTTCCACCTTAAACCCAAAAAAAATAGTCATGGCTGTGTGTTTAATTCAGTGACCACAGTACAATCCTCTAATTAAAGGGACTAAAACATGAATAAGGGACCATGTATTGATGTTTTCGGTGCATTTCCCCCATTGATTTCCTCTTTAATGCTGTATTTGTGATTAAGCTCATCCCGTAAATGTGAGACGCCCACGATTAGGGACAGAATAATTTATATGCCACTTAAAATTACTCTGACACCACATAACTTAACGGTGATAAAGGGATTGTTTACATTTTTTTTTATTTGTGCCGTTGCCCAATTCTTGTGTATTCCTCTAAAGCATATCTCCAAACTTTGCACATGCATCAATAAACATTTCCATTACCTGGCATTTTATGGTCTTTGTACATTTTCTAATACGAGTACGCAGACTGAGTTTCTATACCAGTGGGACTAACAGCGAAATGGCCTCTGACAGACATGAAATGACTGTGTAGCTTCCTCCCAAGACCTATTTATCTTTGATGAGGCTACTGTAATGCTCTCTCCCTGTTAGGTGATATTTAATGCACACACACACACACACACACATACTTTTGTGATGCCCTCCCGTTCTGAATGTAATGTGCATTAGCAAGATCAAACTGGACTTGAGTGTACATAAATGTTGCCATTGCTAAAAATAAAAATGTCTGGGTGGGTTAATAACTCAAAATGTAGCTTAAAGTCATGTTTACAGTATTTATGGAAGACTTTAATGGTTCATGGTACTATCATGATCAAATAGAGCTGAGGCGTCTTTTCTAGAAGGCCTTGAGGGAAGAGGAAAATATGTAGGTTACACTTCGTACTAATCGCCCCTTTGAAACCTGACCCTCTATCATATAACACATGGATTCAAAAAGTATGGGAACTTTATGAGATGGAGCACAAACGTGCACTGATGTTCCAAACCACAAATTTATAAAGGTGTAAACTCCTGTCAGCGCAATCCATCCTACGCTTACATTTTCTAATAATCAACTTTTATTTTTCCCCAAACACCTACACACCTACATTTAATCTGTCCATCCCAAGGTTGTTAGACCTGTTTCACAGGACACATTTTGACTTGTCATGGTAGGGAAAGTAAACACATTTTGTTACCAAAGGTTCAGTTCCATTTAAGTGTTGCACTAAGCCATCAAAGCAAGCCAGCATGTACAATTGCAACTAGCCCACCTAAATTGAATGCAGTCGTGATTTTTAATGTTATCTGTTACATCTTTGCTTTTCCTGCCATGGCAAGTCAAAATGTCTGCTGTGAAAAAGATTGAGTCATCACCTCAAACTGGACTCACAATTACAGTATGTGTAACTCTGGCAACGGGCAAGACATTTCTTTTCTCATAATTTAAATCCTTTTTGCACACCATATAGCAATTTGCATATTAAATGCATGCAGATGTTTAAAGGGGCACACTATTTAACTTCTTCACTTTATATCATTCAATTTGTATGTTAGAGCTTGTGTTTTTTTATATTCTGAACAAAAAATTAAGGCAACACTTTTTTGCTCCCATTTTTCACAGATTTAAGTTACAGGTCTAAGACTTTTATTCATGAATAGATAGATAGGCCAATATTTCTGTCACATTTTGGTTACATATTTGTTTAAATCTGTGTTGTAAGATGTTACAAGTTTTTAGGAAGCGTACCTTTGGCATGCTGACTGCAGATATGTCCGCCAGAGCTGTTGCCTGTGAACTGAATGTTCATTTCACTCAAATAGGCCTTCTCCCATATCGTTTCTGTGGATTTGGCAGTACATCCAACTGCCCTCACACCTACAGACCACATGTAACCACACCAGCTCAGGACCTCCACATCCAGTGTCTCCACCTGCAGGATCCTCTGAGACTAGCCACGCGAACAGCTCATCTGCACCGTCATTGTCCTCACCAGGGTCTTGACCTGACAGCAGTTCATTATTGTAACTGATTTGTGCAGTTGTGAGGCTGGTTGGATGTGCTGCCAATTTCAGGGAAACAATACTGGAGACCTTACATACTGTATCATAGGCAACTGGACTTGCTTAAGTTTCTTGTAGACGTTTCCCTACCATCCAAGAGGCTTCTTCAATTCTTCAGAGCTGAGGGTGAAAGAGGTGAGAGGTGAATCGTCTTCCAGAATCTCAAGCAAACCCAGCTGCCTACGATATAGCACTTACCATGACCTGCATGACTGACAATCTTCACCAACAATCCTGTGGTATCAGCTGTTCAGGGGGTTGGTCTCACACAATGTGACCATCCCAAGGCACACCTGTGTAGTAATGATGCTGATAATCTATCCATCTATCTATCTATCTATCTATCTATCTATCTATCTGTCTGTCTAGATTGATGGTGATGTGTGCATGCACAGGCATGTGTGTCCAGTGTATACCGTACATGCAAATATGTATATGATGGGCTGCACTGATTTAATGTACCTCCAACTCTTAATATTCATGTGATTATTCCCCTATTGTCATTACTTATATCCCCTATTTATTATATATTGTATTTATTTTATTCATTTCCTGAAGCACTTATTCTCCTTTACTGTCCATTCACACTGTGTATTAGAGCGGTGTAACTTTGCACTATTGTTGCACCTTCAATAAAAAATGTGAGCAAACAAAAACAGAGAGAGAAACTGATATTTTCAAATTAAAATAAAGTATAAGTAAAAGAAATAGGACTAATGACAGAGTTGGTTGGTGATGGAGGCCATCTTCAGATCACAGGGTCTCATCTTCCGTCAGCTGCAGCTGTCGTTGAAACACTGTTGACCGACACACAGATTCTGTGCCTGCTCACTCACAGTCCTTCTGCACAAGCAAACTGCAGCTGAATGCAAAACTCGACACCTTTCCAGATGTTTTATTTGCAGATCTCTGGACCTCTATCATACCACATTGCCTTAAACATACAGGTACAATTTCACATTTCAATCCACCGTGACCTGACCCTCTTCAACTTTTATGTACATGTAATGAAAATTAGTCATGGCAATAATGAAGTTTTTTTTTTTCTATCATGCTACAATGTCCTCTAATGCATAGTTTGGACCAAAGGGCTTCGTGTTTCAGCCCTTCACGTGAGGAATCTTTTTTTGTGTGTCTGCTCGTTTCTTCCTTGATGACCGGATGCACGCGACGTGCCACAGTGTTCATCAGTATGAATGTTAAAAACAGCGAGAGGTTCACAAGTGATGTGCAAGAATCTACCACCTAATGCACGTTACCCTGATTCAGAAACAGCCCTCTGCTGGTCTCGACTCTAGCCAACCTGTAGATGATTCAGAAACACGGATGATTGGCAATAAATCTCTGTGAAGGAAACGGTCCACAGCGATAAATTTACTTTCATATTACAGCCTTGAACTGTTTCCCTGTGCAGTACACGTACTCAGTATCAGTCCATCTGAACAATATCCACATTAAATTTCATGCCATTTAAATAGTTCATCTTTGCTACAGCCTCATATTCTTTTAGATCCATCAAAGCTTACATATTGTAACATATGACTCATACAATGAATATCTGTGAAAACAGGTCTTCCTGAGAAAGATATGTATGTAGTTGGTAACAGTTCTTCTCATACAAACAAAATAAAGCGAGTAAAGATTGTCTGATAATGTTTGCTGAGCTGTGTCTCTCAGCGGGCTCCCATGTGGCCTCTGACCTTTAAAAAAAATAAAATAAAAAAGTTGTTTTTTAATGTTCATGTTTCTTGGTCAGAACCGGCCTTTTTCCCCTCGATCCACATCCTTTGAAAACTTGGAGGAACGAGAGCTCAATATTGCACAGTCCCACAGTCCAAGTGTTCCAGTCGGGAGAAAATATGAGAGTGTGCTCATGTGGTCGTTATTGTGCACTTTTTTGGTGGTGGGAAGCCCTTAAAGATTAATGTTGCGGTCTGTTTCTCTCCGCCTACAGTGCGATTGTGAAAATGTTAGAGGCAGAGCGTGAAGAGCGATGAGGATTCTGGGCATTGTGTTTAAAAACATACCGTTATAATAAGTATAAGACTTTTTATAACTTAGGAAAATTGTCCTATAAGATTTCTCCCCCTCCAACTGGACACCAGCTGCTTATTTTACCCACTGGATACCAAGCTGAACCAGGTTACGCGAGATAAATACAGCACCAGCAAATCTGTCCTCAATAGTTCATAATATGACTGCAATCGTTGTTTTTCAACAGTAAACAGTAGAAAATACCAGTTTATATCTCAAGCATTTTAGCATGGAGCTGCATCACTGCCGTCAGAGCTCAGTTGAAAAGGACACAGTTGGTCCTCAGCTGACTTTGTGCTCCCTCAGCAGGTGAATTGGCTGAAATAGCTGCTCAGACCGTCAGAGCGACCGCCCAGTTTTTCTGAATGAGCGGGTCCTGTTCGAAAAAAGCTCCAGGCTTCGTTAGTTAACATCCCCCATTACTGCGTTTTCTCTCTGGTCCACTTGATCATAGTCTCTGGAGAGCGGTAGAGGAAGATGAGTTTGGCGTACATGTCCTCCTCCAGGTCCAGCTCCCCAGTCTCTCGGACCAGGAAGATGTCGGTGCACAGCTTGAGGATGCGGTCCACGTTGGGCAGCTCCTCAAACATGATGGTGTGGGAAATGCCGCTGAAAAACTCACGCACAAACTTGCCGATGACCAGGACCACAGAGGCGTACAAGCCCATGATCCTAGACAGGAAAGAGAGAAAGACAATCAGGCAATGTGTAAAACATTCAAATGCTACTTCTCTAGGTACTTAAAAGGTGTACGGAGGCTGTGAGCCAGATTTGCACCTACAGGAGACGCTGTGAGCACATCTCTCAAACAGGAGGCGCCCACAGGTATCATTAGTAAGAGTTGAAGGAAATCTCCACCATCAGATACTCTTTGACCCTGTTGGCATTTGGTCTTAAAATGTGTTTCAGTGATCTGAACACAAGTGGACAGAATTCTAAGGGCAACACCCACAGTTACTACGTCCAATCAGGACTAGATCTAAGAAAAGACATAAGCGTGAGGAAGGAGGTGAGACAAGATATGGTGTGAGACAGGAAGCTAATGCGGACAAGTCAGAAATGAAGCATGAGGAATTTTGCTTTTGTAGGGATCAGGTAACGTTCTTGAACTTTAAGGCAAATGGTAATAATTGTACTGCTGGAATAGAAAGGCATAAAATCATTAAGGACATATCATAGATGCAGCAATGAGATTTCTGGGTGTTGTGAAAGTTTCTGTAGAAATTGTGCAGCAGCAGTTGAGAGAAGCTTGGAAAGTGTGAATTGGTGGGAACAGGTTATTATTATTTTATCCATAGTGATCCAAGTGTCCTGAAGCCCCGACATAAAAAGTTGTTTGGAAAAACGTCATTTGAACGTTTTTAGCCTATTGTAGCCTGTAGCTCTGACTGCTTCTCTGTGCACCGCACTCGTTTTTCCAAACAACTTTTTATGTTGGGGCTTTAGGACACTTGGATCACTACAGACGAGCAGTATGGAGATATTTTGTGGTTTCAATTATGTGTTTTTGGACGTTTGAATCTGGACGCCGTAAGCCTCAATTAGATGGAGTTGTGTTGCTACCCCCTCTCCCCTTGGATCTCCACAAGTGTTGTGAGGACTCTAAAACTTCACCTGAGCCTCCATCAGCATATGGGTGAGTAGATAATGGCTGAATTTTCAGCCATTGTAATTGTAATTTAAGATTGTAATTTAACTTCAGAAGTTGGAATTATGCAAAATTTTGGATGCCATTAAAAAACAAAGAAGAAGGAGAAGAGGAAGAAGTCTTTACGTCTACACTCTCTCCAGTCACACAAGCGGGTGTGTCAGTACAGCTGGAGATATCGCTGTTAGCAACATGTCTCCTTCCACAGGACAAAACAATTGCCAGTTACACAACACTTTGCCCAAATGGACGTAAAATGGGCAAATTATAGAGCATTAGCCCGCTGTCACCAAAACGACCACCACATCCTGCACTGATGACGCATCTTCCTGCTCCGTCCTTGATGGGGATGCATCAGGACGCATTAGTGTTCACACTACAAAAGACGTGGTCAGATGTGCCCCAGACAACCTCAGCAAATGGTTTGAGTGATCGGATTGCAATGCATCTTGGTGGCTGTCCACTTAGTGATCACACATTTTAAAACAAAAAGTAAACAAGGTCTTTAAAGGTGCTGTATGTAAGAATGTGGCCAAAACGGTTACTGCACTCAAATTCAAAATACTGCCGCGAGTCGTGTCCGCCCCCCTCCCCTACAGATTTGAGGTTGCTGGACAGCGGCACGCTGGAGACTGATTTGTTTGCCCACGGGCAGCTGCTGTGGCAGGGTCACGTCGCCACGTCCTTGATCTTCGGTTTTCCAGCGGACCATTCGAGCAGCTTCTCTGCTGCTAATGCTGCTGCTGGGATACAGCTGAGGAGAAGCCGGCTGCTAATGCTATGTACCGGGACACTGCTAATGCTGCTTGCCGTGCTGCTGTAGCTCAGTCATAACTGTAACTGATTAAGGCACTGTACTGACTGCGTGACTGGTAGACGGCGGTGGGTGGCACAACAGGCCAAAACGCAAAATGTGAATTTTGAATGTGTTTTAAATGTGAATATTCTGGCTGTACTATTGTTGTCGGTGAGATCACTATGTTATATGAACATTATTCCTTAGTCTCTGTGACATATTAGGAGGATTTTACTACTATTTGCTTTAGATTTCTTACATATAGCTCCTTTAACTCTTATATTATAATTCCCAACATGTGACGCAACATTTGATTTGTTTGGTGCCTTGTCTGCTTCCACTTCATTTCAGACCCCAATTACAATCAACAGTCCAACTTATTAACTGGTCTTTTAGGTTTTTTCCCATCTATATGCACACACATAGGAGCAGGCAACATGAGGCACCTTCTGCTCACGTATAAGCTCTAACAGTTATAGGTAGAAAGTGTTAGAAAACTACTCCACTGTTTCCACTGTACTTTTTTATACTGTCACCTGACCAGAAACTTACAAGGATAAAGTTTGAGGTTCATTATTGATTACTGTTAAACAGAAGTTTGTGCAAGGGCTTATTCTTTTGCTACATCTCATGCCTTCATCAGCAGACAGAGTTCACTCAGTTGTCACTGATGGTTACCACAAGACCTGATTTACTTTAATGGAAAATTTCCAGTAAGAGGACAAACTTTGGAATTTTGTCTAAAGCATGATCTGCCAACCAGGCCATACACAAGGTGCATCTCTACTGAAATGTGATCCCATTCGCTCTTTTAACTTGTGCACTGTCATTTAGTCCTTTTTGCATCTTCTCACATTATTGGCTGCTGCTTCATAACTGTTACATCTACGGATGGTTCTGGTAATCTGTGGTTTCTGGCTGTGAAGTGATTTAACTGTCCACACATCTTGACCTCAACAAAACAGCTGTATGGTCACTTCTCCTGAAGTAGCTGACGCACCAGTCCTTCTTCACTGTAAAGCCCACACCTCCTCCTCTTCTTCTTTTACCAGAGTTGTCTGCACTGTCGGATCAGCATATAGAAAAGGGCCTCCTTGTTGAATGGTGCTGTCCAGGATTTAGCCAAGTTCCTGATATCCTGTTGGAAACTGATGCTGCACGGATGTCATCCAGTTTATTTTCCAACGCCTGTACAATAGTTAGCAGGATGCTAGTCCAGCTGCTGCCTAACTTCTCTATCTTTCCTCAATGTTTACTCATGTTTAAATTTGAAAACCTCAACACAGCTAACCAGCAGAAGTAGCGGGGGATCAGAGTTTACAGGTCAGTGAGTCGATTTCCCCGTCCCAATGAGTGTCTCGCAGCCACACGCTACCACCGTCTAAATTTAGCTGGGGCAGAGAGGCGACTGGAAACATTCATGCCCACATCACCAGTTGTTCTTGCTAAGTACAAATGTACTTATCATTTGTATTAAATGTTCAGTATTTGATGAAAGAACAACAGGGAACTTAAAAGCCTTTCACATCAAGTTCCCAGGCCTGGATCCGAGTGCACTTATATCCAAAGTTCAGTTCATGTGATTAGTGTGTAAAGACCAACTGCACCAAAACAGGACACAAGTAGCATTCAGAAAGTAAAGTTGCAAAGGCAATTCTCAGTGCTCCTAGTCTCAGTCTTTGAAGTAGTCTCCAAAATACAATCAACAGAAGGCATACTGTGAAGGGTGACTCCACTGAATGGGCTGTGGATCTTGAGATTGGCGTGATGCAAGCGTACCCAGGAACAACATTACTAATGTGAAAGCTGTGGAGCAGAGAAGAGGGGGGCAATCGTACTTGGGCATGATACGAATCAATTGTACCTAATAACAGAACACTCTGAGCGTAAAAGAGCAAGAAGCTAATGATTTGATTATCATAACTGAGTGAGGCTCATACTCTCATACTACTTGTTGTATTTCTGAGGATGCAAAATTATCCAGTAATTACAAGCAAAAACCAAATATTAGACCTTTTTTAATCCGCATCACGAATAACCACATACCCATATCCTGCCAGAAAGCCCAAACTGGGCGGGCTGACTTGGTCACTGAACACGTAGAGATCCAGGCCAGACTCATTCTTATTTGAAGCCTTTTTTAAGGGTCCGGGCTCTAACTGGTTGACGATCCACCATTCCTGAGTCTGATCCGCGACGTTCTTACTTCGCAAGGTCAGTGATATGTTGAACAGCTTTTCATCTACAAAGATGAACAAAGAAATTATGAAATTTAATCAGAATAAAAAATGGGCAAATAAAAATCCATATCTCTTATCTGCAGTAACAAAACATTGTCAGTAAACAGGGAAGCTTAACATGTGTACAATCAGATGTGAATAAGAAAATTATATTTATCTAAAATATTTCACCAATGTCAGACTTGTGCTAACTTGTATTAATATACATGTATCCATTTTGGACAACAAACATTTTAAAGCCCCTATGTGTGGAATTATATTCTTCATAACATTCATTCATATCTGATACTGGGCATTTTTTGATACTGCTACTAGGGACCACCAAAGTATAAAATTCTGAATGACTCAAAGCTTTGTATTCCTGCAAGCACTTTTAAGAACGGTGGAATTTACACTTCAAATATAGGCTCTTAAGTTTCCTTCGCTGTCACCATATAAAGAAAAAACTGTGCAGAAAGTCACAGCCAGTGCAGTTTGAACAGATGTTGACGTTAACCTTTATAAAGCTGATCAACAGACTTGGCCTCCGAGTCACTGGGGGCTCGAATATAACGAGGGAAGATCTCTCTTAGGATCCTGCAGAGGAAAAGACACTGTTACTGCAACAACACACAGTTTGTCCTACTTAGTTTCTTAATATGTTGGAGCATAACAGTAAAATGATTAAACATTTGGGTACCACTTTATTTGGATTTTCCACCTTCAGATAGTTTACAGAGTATTTGTAACACTTCAACAGCTCATTAGTTGAGATTCAACAATTTGTCTGTTTCGCTTTGTCTATAGATGTTTATAATGTGACAATTCACTGCGTATTCTCATAATGATTTAGTCAAGCTTGAACCATTCGCTCAGTCTTGGTTGAGTGTATAAAATACTCTCAATATGTAGGTATTGGGCTTGTCACGATACCAGAATTTCAGTAGTCAATACCAATACCAGTGAATTTCCACGATTCTCGATACTCATTCGACACCACGATAAAAATCAAAAAACAGATGGTGTGACTGGCCGCGCACATATGAGTGATCGATGGTGACAATGTGTGTGTCGGTTTCGTCGAGTGTACCAAGTGTAGCGCGATGCTGGTATATGACAGCAAAAAGGAAAGAAAGACGAGAGTCAGCCTTCAATGTCCACGTTCATATCCTTAAAAAAAGTTGGGTTTCGGGCCGGGCTCGGGCTCATAATTACGGGCCGGACTCGGACAGAACATTCACGGGCGCAGGTGGGGTCGGGCTGGATTTTTTGGGCCCGATCAAAGCTCTAGCACTTGTAGAAGCCATTGTTTCTAGCAAAGACGATGGAGGACAGGCGTTCTTCTTTGGCACTCGTCCTCTGCACAGACTACCTCATGTATACTGCCCCCATCAGTTCCGACACGGCCCGCTGAGGGCAAAGTTGTATCCGGTACTTGCGGTACCGAAAAATAACAGGTATCAACGTATTTTTTGCGTGTTAGCATCGACTTGGTACCGAAGTATTGGTTCTCATGACAACCCTAGTAGGTATGGTCATGAATTGTCACTTATACTCTATAGATAATCTGTTGAGTATCTACAGCCATCCATCCATTTTCATCCACTTATGAAAATAAGCTGTAGGGGCAGCAGACCAAGTAAAGCACCCTAGGCGTTCCCAGGCCTCACCTCTAACAGGAGGCATCCTGATCAGACGCCCAAACCACCTCAACTGACCCCTCTTGACATGAAGGAGAAGCTGCCCTACTCCGAGCTCCCTCCGGATGTCCGAGTTCCTTTTCCTATCTCTAAGACTGAGTCCAGCCACCCCACGAAGAAAGCTCATTTGTGATCTCATTCTTTCAGTCACTACCCAGAGCTCATGACGATAGGTGAGGGTTGGGAGGTGGACAGACCAGTAAATCAAACGCTTCGCCTTCTGGCTCCCTCTTTACCACGACAGTCGAGCACAGTGCCCGCATCACTGCTCTATTCACTTGTGAGGGTAAAATGGAGCATGAGATGTGAATATCTACAGAATAAAGTCAAACAGTTGAATTATTGAATCTCAGCTAATAAGCTGTTGAAATGTTACAAATGCTCTATAAACCATCTGTAGGCAGACCATCCAAAAAACGTGTTAACAAGCTGGTAATAATTTTGTTCAAAGATTTTGTTAACAGACATTGTTTAAATGAGAACATATCAAAAAGAGGAGGAGAGTGTCTCGTCTGTGGCTGACTGATTGAGAGGAGAGGAAGCAGCTGATATACTCACACTGGCTTGTTAACATGCCCTTTTAGGAGCGCTATGAGATCCTTCTTTGTGCTTACATCTAGATTTGTCACTCGTTTTCCTGACGCTACCTCAGCCTTGGCGCCAAAAGTGAGGTTTCTGAGATCACAACAAGAGGAAAAACATTCAGGGATTCATTTTAAGTTGTTTCTTTTACCTCATACCTCAACTGCAGCTGTTTGTAAGAAAAAAAAGTCTTGCAGGATGTTTTATTTTCACAGTGTCAGTTCACAACTGAAAAACAATCCTGATGATTTTTTTTAAATTTCTGCAGGACCTTTTTTTTATGGCAACACATACGTTAAGGGCAAAATGTATGCTACTATGTTGTAATCCCATGAACCAAATATTCGGCATGACCTGGTAACAAGTTATTATAGTTAACTACAACTTAACTCAAACTAGGTGTGAAAAAACATTTAGTTAAGTGAAATAAAAATAAAATCTAGACTTGAGAAAAAAAAGAAACTTGCTGAAATGATGTTGTGTACTCACAAAAATAACTAAAATAAAATACAAATATACAGGAAATGTCTTTTAGTCTTTGTAAATTTGGTCAACTTTGTCAACACAACAAGCATGAGAAGGCACTAACACAGATGTTTATTGTGACTGGGATGTCTACATGACTGGGATGATGTATTATCAACTCTTAAATCTTACCCCTGACAAATACCTCCCATGTTATAATTTTAAAAAAAAAAAAATATATATACATATATATATATATATATATATATATATATATATATATATACTGAAACAAGTAAAAACTAAACTGAAACAAGCAAACCAACCCTGGAAACTATCTGAAATTAAACTGAATTGCAAACGAAATTAAAAAATAAATAAAGAACTGACGACACAGTGAACAGTTTGTCTTCTTTTGTGCCACAGTTAGATTAGACAACATGAGGGACGGAGATACCTTTGCACAGACCAGGCCACCGTGATGGGGAACTCCTCGTCAGTGCCCAACATCTCTATCAGGTTGTTTCTACTGGGCGGACTGATGGTCCACAGAGAGTTGGAACTGCCTTTCAACTCAGCAATGATCAGGTCTGGTGCTAAGTAGCCCTCCAGCCACTGCAAGGCTTCCTAACCACAGCACAAAACCACACAGCAGTAACATTATTCAAATTTCAATGGCAAAATATGTAACATTTCAGCATTAAAATGTCTTGCACTATGTTATACATTTTATTTAATTGTGTACATTATCCCAAATATTTCCAACAATGTACAAACCCACAGAAATCCTATATTTTATTCAAGGTAACGGTGTGTTTTAACTGATCGACTGTCACAGGAAACACTGGGGGTCTCATTTATAGAAATTGTGTAAGTGGATCCTACGCACTGTTTTATAAATGAGACCCCAGATGATATGTCAGAGAGCGAGGAAGGAAGTCAGTGAGCCACTCTATTGTTTACTATTGTTTGTACTCGGACTCGTGATGGAGCGAGATGATTCGTTGCTGTTTGCTGCATGCTCTGTTGCCGCATTTGTCGCCGTCCTGTTAAGCACAAATGCGGCCTGGGTGAACCAAACAACCTAAGAAGATTACCTAACAAGAAGAGGTAAAACGAGGATTAACATTGGAGTGGCATTTCCAAGAGAGAGAGAGAGCTTCATCACATGCTGGGTCTACAGAGAGACGCTGACCTTATCCCTACACATGATTTATGCCTGAGTCACGTCAGATATTTTCACTGGCAGTGATGGTTGTTTGATCCCAAACTACTGCCTGATTTCAAAGCTCTCATAAGAACAAGGATGAATGAACTGATTGGTTCTTGTCATTGTGCATCGGTGTCTAATTTCTTCATGTTACTTTATCTTTGTATATCTGTTGTTGGGCTGTAACTTTTTTTTGTATGCTGCCATCTTGGCCAGGTCTCCCTTGAAAAATAGACTGTTTATCCCAATGAGACTGACTTTGTTAAAAATGGGTTAAATAGAATTAAATAAAAAAAAATCTGACATTTTAAAGACTAAACAAATTATTGATTAATAAAAAAGAAAACAGTTTGTTTCCTGCTTGTACCTGCTAAACATCAGCACGTTTGTGAGCACCTTAGCATGCTAATGTTCTCATTTAGCTCAAATCACAGCATACGTCTCTGTCGGCTACAGTCTCTTCTTTTTTATGTTACAACCAGAGAGCACCAAAAACTAAATTTTTAAATCACATCAGCTTTAAAAATGGGTTTTAGTGAACCTGTATTTACTGCCTGGTCTAAAACTAGGCCATTCCTAAGAGAAAAAGCAAGGCTTGCACTTTTTTAATACTGTGACAACATTATAAAAACAACTGGCATCTTGTTTTTGTATTTTATTTCTTGTACTTACATCGTCTTTCCTGTATAAATCCATAAAGGCTGCATATTGTGCTGTTGAGACATTATGCAGTTGTTTTTGCTGAGCGCTCATGGTGAAGATGGGCTGTGGGAAGAAGACATTGTTTCAGTTATTGTTCTGGATCCCAGTCACTCAATCAAACATTAAACCCTGCAGCCAGAATACTCACACAGCATAGAAAATGTGATAACAGTCTCCTGGTTTCTCAATCCACTCACAGACCACCAGAAATCACACACACTGATCAAAAAGTGCTACCTCGAGATGTATAAGATCTACTTAAACTCTTCTCAAAGGAGGCAGGATTTTATTTCGTTGTGAGAGGATGTGGCTTTGGGCAGAGTTCCTCAGTAGAGCTCAAACTTGTTTCTGGCTCAAATGATTTAATAAAAGAAGCTGTGTCCACACCTGAAAGCCAGCCAGGGTGATTTCAAATGACACATCCAGCGGCGTGTTGACAACTCCAGCTACAGACTTCACAAGGGACATGAAGAGCAGCGGGAACCAGACGATACAGATCAGCAGCATTACAATCATCCCTCCCATTCCGTACTTCACCACCTTCTTCTTCTTCTGGCCTCGCGGCTGGGGATACCTCTGCAGAGGGATAGAGGACAGTGACATGTATTATTTAACCCGGATGCAACGTAAAACAGCTTGTCCTCACGAAACGTTGTGTTCCATCTTTATTCCAGCAGATCTGATGCAATGGTAATGGCTACATGTTTTCTTTGCCTGGCCAATAATATGTAAATCCATTAGAATTACGCAATTAACTGGACCAGGGTTATAAAAGTAAAGACGGAGCAAAGACTTACAGGACAGGAGGTACTGGCAGACTGACCCAATAAAAACTGCATGAGTGCATTATTTACCATTGTGAGTCGTATAATAAATATTTTTTGTATACTATTATTTATTGTATGGGCACCACAGACACAATAAATCCTTCTAATATACAGCTCATTGTATAAAGTGAGAGCCCAGCTAATCTTCAGTTTTTAAAAAATGAAATACTTCAACAAATCACAAAGGTAAATTTCAGCATGAATTCCAGCATGACAGACTTTGGCTCTGAGAGTCGTCTTCTTCTTCTCACACAAGACTGATGCCACAATGATAAACACCTTCTCAGACTCTCTCCAGCATTTGAGGATGAAGATGTGAGCATAGATGTCCTCCACACAGATCCAGCTGGACAGAGACAGCGAGGTGTCGGTCCAAACCCAGTCCATCACGGCCCGCAGCTCCGTCAAGAATGGCACCAGACGGAATCTACCAACAACAGACACATTTTTATTTATTATTCTGGCAAAATATGAGACTGAAATAAAATCAGATTCAATATCTTTATTCAGATAATAATACTCAGGAATTTGTTAATTTTGTCCAAGAGAAGTGCAGGAATAAGATGCTATGGCTACAGCACATGTTTTACAGTACTTATATTTGGTATATTCTTTGGTAGGTTCTACTTAAAGACTGAAACAGAGATAAAAACTTATGTCAATTAAAATGATTAAAGAATGACATGACTGAAAACACTGACACTGACGATGTAGTAAGACTAGTGCACATAATACTCTGAAGACATTCAAGCACATCGCCGGGTTAAAATGTTAGAAAATACAATCGTCTGTCAATAGAAGATAAAGATAAAAACAGTATAATTCACACACTAAACAATCAGACTCAATAGTTTTGGTTCCAAAAGAAGAAGAATTAATTAAACTTCCATTCATTTAATGTCTCCTCTGGGGCTGCATGACAGGGGAGAATACTGTTGGAATTTAATTTAGTATTTGTTTTCCAGTCCAGAAAAGTGTAAGTGACCCTTGATCATGTAATGTAATGTATCATTACATGATCAATGTAATCATGTAATTAGGGCTTTAAATATTCAGAAGCCCAGTTTTATGTGGGCCCTCTGCAGCCTACTCTGTGGTTTGATTTAACAATGATTTGTCATCCATAATATGCTCATTTGACATTCCAATTCCGAAAGTGCTAACCTTAGACAAACCTTCTGTTTCTATTGTGAAGTTTGAACTTTGCTAAATCAACATGCTTGTGAGAAGACCGATCATTTCAGCACTAAATGTTGCATTAAGGAACTAAATACTGACATATACAAATGTAAGATGCACAAAAGACACTTAACAAATATCTCTTTTCCACATTTTTGAAACAAATAACTCCAGGTGTAATTCATGCAACAGCAGCTAGCTGTCAGTCCTCGACATAACCAGAGCCTTCGACCTGTTTGCTCAGCTGGAGGAAACGATGGAGTCTCAGTGTAACTCACCCTTGAAACAGGAAGAGGTTGACGTAATTATAGCTCTTGGTGAGGAAGTTGCCCAAAACGCGGGTGGGATAACCACAGCGGATCTGATAGGCTGACAGCCCGAAGTAGATGCACTTGACAAAATACCACATCTGAGCCACTGTGTTCTCGCTGAAACGCCTGCGAGGGGAAGAGAAGTGAGACAGTTTGTAAAACTGAAGGAGAAGGTTTTGTTTTTTTTAATAGACAGCATAAAGACATAAATACCCTACAGATTTTTTAGGCTTTGCAAACAAAATAACTGGATTAAAAAGTAGGACTTAACTAGTTATTGTTGCCAGGGCAATTCAAAATACTTCCATCAAATGAATCAGTGCTGACTATGACTTTAGATCAAAAGCTAAATGTGTCTAACATGACATAAGACTGACTTCTTACTTATCTGTGACTCCTGGCAGGATAAAGAACATCCAGAAGTGGATGCCAAAGACCAGGATGACCTGGAAGATGACTTTGCCCATGACAGACTTTCTGAGGTAGAGGGCACGGTCCACCACCATGGTCCCAAACTGGATCAGTACCATGACCAGGAAAGGTCCCGGCACCTGATCCTCCGACAGGGACGACGTGATGTCTGCAGCTGAATGTTTCTAGAGAGGGATGTAAATAAATGTTAACTTTGTCAGAAGTGATTTTTGTTATGGATTCAAATCTAATTTTAAAACTTACACCAAATGCCCAGAATCCAAAGACAATAATGATGAAGTCGACTGTGTCAGCAAGGAACATCAGGACATAGACGTCTGTGACTGCACTGTACTCTGGATGGATCAAGTTATAGAAGAACTGCCTCATAGGAAGGTAGATCTCCATGAACCTACAAAGAAATACAAGAAAATAGCATTTTTGTGAGCAAATAAACAAGTGAAAATTATCCAGGTGGGTCTTGTTACTGTCATCCTTCACAATAAAACAGTCTATAAAATCTGTCAGCAGCTATGCTCTTCAATCCCAGGACTCATTCAGTTTCTTAGGTCTGCTCTGAAATGGGTTTAATAGTTTTTATGTACAGTACGCTGGTTCCTCTGCCTGGAACATTTCTGCAGTAGATCTAAAATTGAAAGTCTTGGCCCCACTTTGTGAATTCAAGTCATTGCTGCAGTAGTCTCACATTGCCAAACCTATCAAGCTGTGTCAGTGATAGAGAACAATCTGGCTGCATTCATCGCAACTCCACACTACAGGAAAACTGGAATTATTGCCCCACGGTTGTATGCCTCCATGCACCAGTTTCTCTTACAGTTTACATTCATGTCTGTGAATAGATGGATGCTTCACATACATCTTCAACCTGGCAGCACAAAAGATCTATACGATCAGCACTATTTCAAGGTGGGCACCCGAGATTAGTGTCACCAATTCAATATCTGACCAAATGTCTCCCCTTCTGTTCCTGAGCTATGATGTGAATAATGGGCAGAAAAGTATTTCATGCAGAATAATATGATGTCACAGTAGAGCTGACCTTTGACCATTTGGATATAAAATGTTACCACTTCATCATATTATCCTATCAGATATTTGTGTGAAGTTTTGTCATAATTAGCACAAGAATTCTTGAGTTATGGCCAAAAACATGCTTTGTGAGGTCACACTGACCTTTGACCACCAAAATCTAATCAGCTCATTACTGAGACTGAGGGAGCGTTTGTGCCAAATTTGAAGTAATTCCCTCAAGGTGTTCTTGAGATATTGTGTTCACAAGAATGAGACAGACAAGTTCGCAGTGACTTTTGACCACCAAAATCTAATCAGTTCATTGTTGTGTCCAAGTCGATGTTGGTGCCAAATTTGAAGAAATTCACTCAGCGTTCTTGAGATATTGCATTCACAAGAATGGAACTGACGGACAGACAACTCGAAAACATAATGCCTCTGGCCACAGCTATCACCAGCGCTGAGGAATAAAAATGCCCTGGGTTGTTTGGATTTCTTTCTTTTTTTTTTTTTTTTTTTAAAGATTGTTTTTTGGCTTTTTTTCTTTATTAGATAGGACAGTCTAAGCATGAGGGTGGGAGAGGGAAGGCATGGCACTCAGCAAGGGGATGCAGGCTGGAGTTGAACCTGAGGCCACTGTGGCAATGACACTGCCTTTGTATATGGGACACCTGCTCTACCCACTAAGCCACCTGGCACCGAAGGGCTATTGGTATTTCTTTAAACCAATCACGATAATGTTGGGCGGTGCTAAACCCAGGATGCAGCGACGATGCCCTTGCAATATAGTCTCAGGAGGGAACTTGTTTTGGTTGAAAATGTGCATGGATGGCTAAATCCCTGCAAAACAAAATGCCACGTAAAACATTAAAATATGTTTTATATGTATGATTGAGGGCCACACATGATAAGTGCAGTCACCGAAATCGCTTGAACGTAATTCCAGCAATACTCACATGGTGCCACTAGTTGCCACGCAACCAGTCGCTTTCTACAAGTTGTCATCTCTAACATGACAGATGCTTGTTAGGGGGCCCAGTCTGATGCAGTCTCCTGGTAGTCTATTAAATATAAGAGCCACACAAAATGTTTCTAAGGGGCCACCTTTGGCCCGAGGTCCTCACTTTGAGTAATAATGGGCTACATGTTATGACTCCTGCTGCAGAAACTGGGATTTTTCGGATGAAATCTTTGTAATTAAAAAAACTATTCATAATTTTAGAATTGCATTTCTGTTTATTAGATGTTTTTATTGCATATTTTGTGTCCTCTGCTTGATGTTGTTTGTCTGCAACTCATTGTTATTGCTGCTTATCTTGGCCAGAACATGTTTAAAAGGTTAAAGAAATACATGTGAAATACATAAAAGACCTCTCTGAGTTTCAGTTACTGCTGTAGACATAACATCTCAGAAACCACTTGTTCCACCGTGATTAAATTTAGAACAGTAACATGTTTTGGTCTGTTGCAGCACTTACAAAAATTACACTGACTGGCCTGACGGGAATGCTGTAATTAAAGTTCTAAATTTAGACCTTTGAAAGGTTTTAGCTGCTGATATGATTTTCCATTATTTGTCTGGAATACTTGCTGAGCGCACTTCTCATCAGGGCCCTCATAAAGTTACACACTTTTTAATGTATAATCACAGTCACGACTGCTGGCCAGTAAGAAGCTGTGGCTGGAGACAAAAAAAACAAAAACAAACACAAAACAGCTATGCTTTATCGTACCGCTTAATGATGAAAGCTTTTCCTTTGAGGAGCTGCTCCCTCAGTTTCTCCATGATCATCTGTTTGCGGGTCTTCTGATGGACGCTGGCCTCGCTGCCATCCTTGTGGCTGCTGATGTGGGAAGTGGTACTTCCTGTGGAAACAATTTACATTTCGAGCTATAAACGAACCATGACAAGACACTGAGTCAGTGATAAAGCCTGAGATACACAAAGACCTCATCCACGGGTCAGGGCTAGAGACCACAAGAAGAGAGAGGATTCCTTCTATTCATTGTTGTTGTTATAATTATTATTGTTAGAAGAGTAAGAGTTACAAATTTACACATAACTCTCGAGGCTATTTTTAAGGAGAGACTGTTAATTGTTGACTAATAAGTGACTTGTTGATTTAGTTGGTAATAGACAGGATCATCACCTCTCTTAGACCTTGCAGAAGAGTGGAGAGATCGGTGAGAAATGTGCGAGCCTCCGCTGGAGCTCTTGCGCCGCTGATAGGTCTGCTGTTGCGGGTAGTGCACCTGGACATGTCCTGAATCAATGGAGGTCCCAAAGTTTAGGGATCTCAAGGTGTGAGTGGAACCTCTCCCCTCGCTGATCAGAGAGGAGGCGTGTTCAGACCCCTTCTCACTCCCCTCCTTGTCTTTCCCCTCGTCCTCTGACTCACTCTGACGAGAGGGCTCTTTCTTTTCTTTGGTGTCGTCCTCATCCCATAGCCCATGGCACTGGAAAAGGAAAGAGGAGGACAAATGCAGAGATTAGTATTGGCCATGTTATATTTTAGGCCCAAATGAATTGAGCGTCTGGTACTGGGAGTGCAGTCGCTCTTAAACATTTCACAGTACATCCAAACAATAACAGACACAGTGATGGCCCTATAAATGGCTGACAGTTCCCTCTACAGAGTTTCTTACATACTTTGTTGAGAAAGGAGGAAAACTGTAAGAAACAGATGGAGAAAAATGTTCTAGTCAGATTACATCTCTGTATAGCAGGGACACTAATGTAACAGGAGTTCCTCCCTGACCACAGATACATAATCAATCATTTTCTTTGCAAATTGCAAATTCTTTGTCTGTTCTCTATTTTGTCTGTTAATTAATCATAAAGGCAGTAATGTGTTGGAGAGTTTCTCTACCATCAAACAAAAGTAACCACCTAAAAATGCAGATTTTTTTTTTACCCCAAGGTTTAGAGGCTTTTTCTGTCAAGTGTGGACTTCATGTACAGACACAGAATTATTGTCATTTTGTTGTATGATTATAGTTGCATTTCAAGACACTGAGTATCAGCACAGCCAGATATTAAGTCTTTTTTACACAAAAAAAAGGACTGTGGATGCTGCTGTGGATATACAGGCTTTCTTTAAAGAGAAATCTGTGTACAACAGTTATATCTATAGGAAGCACTAACAGCCTGATTGTGTCTGACATTACTCTAGATTGTTCTTATTGTCAACAAATTGCAGGAAAAGAACAAAACCAACAATGAATAAGTCTATTTCACGACACTTTTCCGACTTACCCTGTGGCGCTTCTCCACAAGATCATTTGTTCCAACTGTAGAGGTAAATATTTTAAACTAGTCTAATATAGCTAGTTTCCTTTAAAAAAAAAGGCCTTGTAGTTTCTGGTAAATAGTGCATTTGTTGGGGAGTACAGTTTAATGCACATTTGCTGCTCTAAAGAATACTTAATGGCAGCAGGGCGGAGGATGTGGGATTTACTCAAACTAAACTAGAGTGTTCATATTCATTGTCATGACGGAATATGTCACCAAGTTGTTAGTAGTATCAATAAATTATTGGTTTTGGTCTTTTCAGGGAGTTCGTTGACAGTTAGAAAAATTTAGAATTTCACTGTATTTATCATCTAATATCCATCCAGGTATCTCTTCCTTTTCCAGGGCTGGGTCGCAGGGGGCAGCAGGCTAAGCAAGGTATTCCAAATGGCACCCTCCCACGCAATATTTTCAAGCTCCTCCTGAGGCGTCCCCAGGCCAGACGAGATATATAATTCCTCCAGTACATTCTGGGTCTACCTATCAGTTAGACCTGCCTGGAAAACCTCTAACGGGAGGCGCCCAGGAGGCATCTTGATCATTTGCCTGAACCACATCAACTAGTCCCTTTTGGTGCAAAGGAGCAGCAGCTCTACTCTGAGCTCCGTCCAGATATCTGAGCTCCTCACCCTATCTCTAAAGCTGAACCCAGGCACCCTACGCAGGAAACTCACTTTCTGAGATCTCATTCTTTCAGTCACTACCTAAAGCTCGTGATCATAGGTGATGGTCGGAACATGGATGGACTGGTTAATCGAGAGCTTTGCCACAAGCTCAGCTCCCTCTTCACCTGCATCACTGTTGACACCGCACCAATTCACCTGTCCATCTATCCATTTTACCCTCAGACATGAACAAGACCCTGAGCCACTTGAACTCTTTTGCTTGGGGCAGTAACTCTCTCCCAACCCAGAGAGAACAATCCACCATTATCCGGCATAGAACCATGAGCGCAGACTTGGAGGTACCGACCGTCATCCTGACCGCTTCACACCCGGCTGCAAACTGGTCTAAAGAAGTCATCAGACCTATGTGGTTCTGATGGCTTCTTTAGACAGTGATCATTTAATATGATGGACATATTCAGGTTAATATGGTTGTAATATTCTTTGCAGGAACCTTCAGAATGGATCTGTGGAAGAAGAGAGCCAGTAACTGGACCAGGTCGTAGTGGACGTAACCATCCTTCTTCTCCACTCCAATGATGTTGGGAGGGTGATATGGTTTATTCTTTTCCATAATGTTCTGGTTGAAGGGGAAGAAGCCAAACTGGAAGAAGTACTTGATGACAATGGTGACCTGGAGGGAAAGCAAAATGTGTCAGTGAAGCTGTCAGTGCTATGTCAAAGTTTTCCAATTAAACAAAAAAAAGACTGGTATATAAAAATCAATAGTAGATGGCTGTAATGGTTGACAGAATGATACCACCTGCAGATTTGATTGATCAGTGTTTTGAGATGACATCCAACTATACCTCAGTGTAAACGATGGCAGTCATCCAGTAGCGCTTGCTGGGCCGGGGAACTGACAGCATGGCCCAAAGGAAGATGGTGGTGGGAAGGACCAGGGTGGCGCAGGACGCTGACACCATGTGGTTGATGATGATGACCAGGTAGCACACCATCTCTGAGTGGGCCACCAGCATGTTGTAGAGGGCATAGCAGAGCTGGAGGATCAGAGGCTGCTTTTGGTAAAACTTATCTGACTGCTCCAGCTCCTCGTCATAAAACATCCTGCACAGACACAAAGAGGTGGACTGATTCGGTGTTTGATTATTTTTCTGATCGTAAAACTTTACAAAAATATGAATGAATGGTTTTATGATTGTGACTTGTTGAGTTGCTTGGCTTATTCTAAACTTGCAGATTATTCTTGATTCACAAAAATGCCTAGGTATATTCAAGAGATGCAAAACAACCACATGACTACAAAAAGTCATAAAATAACTATGAGTGGATGCAAAATGACCACAAAGAGATGAAAAAACAACCACAAATACCCGCAGCGAAACCACAAAGAGGCTCATAACAATCACATAACTACAAAAACACACAAAATGAGTACCAACAGATGCAAAATAACCACCAAAAAACACAAAAACATGACCACAAAGAGGCATAAAATAACTACAAATACCTACAATACAACCACATGACTACAAAAGACACAAACAACTACAAAGACATGCCAAACAACCACCAAGAGATGCAAACCGACCACAAAGATGCACAAAACAACCACATGACTACAAATTAAGACATAAAATAACTACAAAGAGATGCCAAACAACCACAAAGAGATGCCAAACAACCACAAAGAGGCAAGAACGGACCACATGACTACAAAAAGACACAAAACAACAAGCAAAAGATGCAAGACAACCACGAAGAGATGCAAAATGACTGTGTCTTTCAGTCTAGGTGCCTTGCTCCTATGTAGAAGGGGTGAGGAGTCTTGAACATGTCTGTGCCCAGGGGCCCATTGTCTCATAATCAGTTTCACAAGTGCTCCTTGATCACAGACTGCCTCAGGAAAGAGGACCTGAGACTGCCAGTGTTTCTTTTGATGTTGTTCTGGGATGTGCAGCAGTTTATTTTAATGTAATACAATGTAGGTTCTGTAGTGAAATCTTAAAGGTGCTGTGCAAATAAAGCAGGATAAAGCAATGAATGGAAACTCTGACAGTTTTTGATATGCTGTAGAACAGAAACATTTTGGGAAGTATTCAAAAAGCATATGGCACAATACCTAGAGTTGTGGATGGCACAAACATACAATACAACTTAAAGACTGAACTACATGCTATTTATTCAAATTATTGAGATAAATGTATAACAGATAACTGCTGATTCCTCTGAGGCTCAATGCTAAACAGGCTTTCACAGTTTTTGGACTTACTTGTTGAGCAGCAGTTCACTGGCGGTCAGCTCAGTGGTCATAGAGGGCAACATGATGTCTGACCTGCTGTCTGAGCGGCTGTCAGAGGTCATAATCATGCGTCTCTTCCTATCCATGTCACTCTCGTCATCACTAACTTCCAGACGGTCGAAGCTGACTGCCTTGCTGTAGCTGGGAGGCACGTCAGCGTCAGATGTTTTAGAAGCATCTGTATCAGGGGTGTAGAGCAGCCCTACTCGCCCCTCTGTCTGCATGAAGTCCTGCTGTCCTCCCCCATCCTCACTCTCAGTGGTGAAGTCCTTTTCCTGGGCAGAGGGGGCAAAATCTGTCTCTTCCAGCCTGAGGGAGGGGCCCTCATCTGGGCCAAAGGAGTCCCAGGGAGCCTCTTCTCTGTCTTCTCTCTCCTGGTCCTTTGGTACCTCTACTCCCTCCTCACCCTCCAGTTCCTTCTGGCCCTCACCCTCACTCCCACCTTCCTCCACATCCTCCTCCTCCTCTTTCACATTGGGTTCTCTGTCACTCCATGGACCGCCCTCAGCCCCCTCACTCTCATCCAGCTGTTGGGATTCCCAGAGAACCTGCTGCTGCTGTTGCTGTTGCTGCTGCTGCTGCTGCTGCTGCTGCTTGTCTTCCCCTTGATCGTGTTCATCTTCCACTTCTTCTATGGTGTCTGTGGTGCCCTGTCTGGAGTACAGCGTGATGCACTGGGTCGCTTCACTGCAGGGGACAAAAACAGCAGAAATTGTGTCAATCTGCGCTGAAGTCTATCTGTTCACATCTCCCAGTTTATACAGTCCAATAAAAAAAATATCTGCTCCCTTGCACTTCTTCAGCAGGTGCCAAGTGTGCCGACACGCGTTGTTTTAAAGTACCAATCCATATTTATTGTACAGCTTTTGACAACAAGTATAACACTGCCTATGACGACATATTTTATATCATTACTGTATTTAAAATCCCTATATTGTGACACATTATCTGTGTTACAAGTACTGACAAATGCATTAATAGGTACATATATCTGCTTACAATTACACTATAATATGTTAAAAACCATTCATTGAAGTAAAATGGTGCTAAATAAAATGTGTATCTCAATCAACACTAAAACGAGAAAAGGGATGTTCATTATTAAGACCTAAATACGCTGTAAAATGTCTTTCATATTACTGTTAATGGGTGAAAACCTTTTTGACAGGATGTAATAAAGAAAAGGGTTATAGAAAAAACTGCAATGATGCAGATAAAATCAACAAAAAAATGGATGCAGGGACATGTTTTGATAAAACCAGAGTGAGGAGATGTGATGATCTTCTTCATGTCAGTGATAATGACAAGAAACACAGATGTGTATGTGGGTGATGCAGAGGCCAGGCACCTGGACATGAAGCTGCTGCAGCTGTCCATTGATGAATTGGACATGTCCAGGCCGGACATCTTACGCAGTTTGGGCCTGGCACGCTCGCTGGTTTTGGGAATGCACTCTGGCATTCCATCCAGGTCTTCCAGGGTGGATTGGCGAGAAAACAGAGTGGTAGCCTCGGTGAAGGCACTGAGAGGTGGTGGGAGTGGGAGATGGAATGACAAGTGATGAGAGGAATGAGATGGGATCTGTTATTTTTTTGTTTACCTCCTCACAACTTTAAAAAACATGAGATGCAAAGAGTGAGGATGAAATGGCTCAATGTGATGTTCCCGAACAACCTCAACTCTATCAATGACTGCCTTCAAGGGTCAGTTTACCCAAATAGCAAAAAGCATTTTCATTTTCTAACTTACCTTGGGGGTGTTTAGCCATGCAGAAAGCATTGGTATTACAAGCGTACTTCAAGCATTTGAGATTTTTGTCTCACAGCTGTAAAAAAAACTAGCAACATCTTATTCCAGAAACAATGCCCTGGTTACCCTGAACATACATTAGAGCCTATGTCCTCTGCAGACAGTGGTTCCAATAAATTGTTAACAAATGTTGCTCATTTTAATGTTGTACCTCAAAACGTGGACAATTAAAACCAAAATCTATCTGCATGTATAGATAGTACAATGGGTAAGTAAGAAACATGCAGACACCTGTACCAAAAACGTATCCACATGTGGAGCTACATGTGATCATTAAAGGGCATGTACAAGCATCAAAGTGTAAAAATATATGGATTTTAATTGATTAATTCACATTTCCTGACCTTAAGACCTGAAAAAATTCTCATTCCTGTGCAGTAAAAGCTTATATATATATATATATATATATATATATATATATATATATATATATATATATGTATATATTTTTGTTTACTACCCAAAAAGAAGACAGGAAGTTAAGGGAGGAAGAAGATGCTTCCTAAAGCTGCTTTGCTGAGGCTCTGTGTACCTGGATATGCTGTCTCTGGAGGCTGTGGAGTCTTGGCTCTCCATGGGGTAGGCTCGCCGTCTTCGGACCCTGGTGGAGCCTGAGCCCGACTCGTCCTCACTTATCTGATCCATACTGGCCTGCCTGGACATGTTGAGCCTCATGGCCTTCTGGTAGTAGATGTGGATGCTCTCTTTGGACGGCACATTACCCTGGTGGGAGGAAAGGAGAAATAATTTTTTACTGGCTCTCTTAATCACAATTAAGTCCTTGAATGAGGTTATAATTGTTGAAAAATAAGACAGATTCCATTTAAAAAGTTTACCTTTTTGACCTCTCTGGTCAGCATGCAGCGCTCTATACGCAGAACAGTGGAGATGTCGATGTACTCCCTGCACATGTCATTCATCCACTTGGTGAAGCTGTCTACCGTCGTCTGGAAGAGCACCCATGTGAACTTTATGATGTTGAACACTCGCTTGATGATGTTGTCTGAGAGAGGGCACATGACACACAACACTCACATTAATTAATCTTTTTAGGTTGCGCAAAAGAACTTGCAAAATGGTGGCTCTTAAAAGGCAGTGACATTTTTCATGTTAAAGGAATAATTCACCTTCCAAATGACCATTTGTATATTAATTACTCATCTTGTGTTAAGCTGAATTCATGAAGACGAATTCAAAAACGGAGAAAATTCATGATGACTTAAGTTAAAACAGGGTCAGCATTAAACAACAGCAAAACTGTATCAAAACATCCTTTTACAACTCGTCATCTCTCGTTATCCAGTCATGTGCTCAGTACCTCCCAAACAGACAGCCCTTTCAGACAGGAAATTGAATACAAAGCAAAGCTTATCTATGCTCTCGTCGAAGCCAAACTCCATTGACAAAAAGATTCATTTTACCTAAACTAAACACAGAAGCTGCTGGTCTACCCCTGCCTTGATCAGTAGTTTGTGTGTGTTATTGTGACTGTGGGAATTCAAACTAACCCCTTAAAACACCAAAGTCCCACAATAACAAAAACAAACGAGGCAGGGGTAGACCAGCAGCTCCTGTCTTCAGCGAGGTAAAATTTGTGTTTTTGTCAATGGAGTCTGGCTTCGATGAGAGCAAAGATAACTTTCAGTTTGTGTTCAATTCCCTGTCAAACAGGGCTGTCTGTTTGGGAAGAACTGAGTAAACAACTCAGTAGTGCGAAAGTCGATATTTTGATATAGTTTTGCTGTTGTTAAATGCTGTCCCCCTTTTATTTCAATTCATAAAGCACTTTTTCTGTCTTCTTCATTCAGCATGGAGGCATGCGAGATAAAAAAAAGTTTTCTTCATGAATTCAACGCAACACAGGTGAAGTGATATAAAAATGGTCAATTTGAGGGTGGAGTATTTCTTTAATGTGAAAAAATGAGGCAAACTGACATAAACTTGACAGAGCACAGTGACAAATACTCTCCTGATCTGCCTGTAGAAGAATGACCACCAAATGATATCACAAGAGAAAAGACAGGCAAAAGATTGAATACTGGAGAGTTGGAAGTGTGATATGATTTACTAAAACACAGAAGTGTCCTAATCCGACACCAGAATATAATGTAGACAAGAGGTTAAATCAGTGGAGTCTGAATCACAGAAAATGGAAAGTCATTTATTTTTGCAGATAATAATTTAGAAGTTGACCCTTTCCAAATTCCTTAGATTCTGTAGCTTTATAATAAGATGCATAAACTGAAACTATCATCCATCAACTCCCCCATTCACAGCCAAAGAAAGAGGATGAAAACAAACTGTATGCAATTCTGTATGCAGGTTCATCATGACTATAGTCCAGTTCAGTATCTTCATTCTTGGAGACTGTTCAGACTCAGAAGGAGGAATTAAAGAGAGCAACGTCAAGTCACTCTTTTTTTCCAAGGCCTCTTTCAACAACTCACAAAACAATTTTACTGAAGACAAACCCACCTGGACCCTCAGACTTCTTGTTCTCCTCTCCTTTATCTTGCCCATCTGAGAGCTCACCAAGGTCTATGGTCACATGACCTGCTGAAGTACAGTAAAAACACATCACTATGGTTGAAAGAACATGAGATTCATTGTTTCATGTAATGTTTTTTTGTCTCTATAATTTACCTTCTTTCTTGCTTTTCCTGTGTCTGACTCCTTTGGTGTATTTTTTCCAGAATTTGCGTTTCTCTTTGCCTCGTGCCCTCAGGGCAGCTTTGGGGTCTGTGATCCAGGCGTGATAAAGGAACTGAAGAACAGAAAGAAGAAGTGCAGCATCAATCAAAGGATGTGAAGAAGAAGAGCGACTGAGGTCAATTATGCATGAGCAACAACAAGCAAAAAGAAAATGTTAATTTAGGTTTTAGTCTATTAATTACAAATCATGAAATTTTATAATACTACAGATCATTTTTTGAGCAATACCTGAACTTTTCTAACATAATATGACATAGACACACTAACAAGTAAGCTCTCTCAAAAACAGTCCATTCAAAAGGACTGTTGTACTTTAATAAAACAACACAGACAAGCTCATATTCCCAGTGATGTACTGCTTTCCTCAAGCAAGGTTTTTTGCAGTCCTGCAGTCTGTAGTCTGAAAATGTATGGTATGTGCAACAAAATAGTCTGCAGTATTGTCAAGAATTAACACATGTTCCTGTTAATGCACTGAAACATGCAAACCAAAACACCCAAACACTATCTGCTACACAATACCACTACCACACAATAAGGTCAAAACAGACATGAAACACTTAACACAACCAACAACATGTCAAAATAAATCTCGAGTTCATGCAAGCCAACTCAAACTACTCACATGCACAAGAACAAAGGTCAAAGCATTTCCACTCCAGCTTATGTTTGATAATTATGTCTAATTTATGAATGCTTGTGATATGGTTAAACTCATCTATCACTGTGGCGTGTAAATCTGTGAATATTTGGTTCTTTCTGCAGAGGGAGAACACCAAACATGAGCTAGAGAGGCAGTGCGTTAGTTGTTACTTAAAGAGGCAGATGTCCAGACAGATAGAAAGCTGTGTTCATTAGTTGTGGTGGTGAGTACCTTGCCTGCCTTGACTACATACTGCAGTATAGTTTTAGGCAGCTTAATGATAGACTTGGGCAATGCCAGAACAGCAGAGACAAACTTCCCAATAGCTCGCTACAGAGAGACAAAAGCGTGGGGGAGGATTAGTAGAAAGTTAATTCACATTATTAGAAACAACAGAGGTTAACTGTGTTAGGAGACAGTGAATAAAAGAGGATGTGAGTATATGCAGGTGAACGTACATAGTTTATCACATTCTCCTTAATGTTAGTATTTGAAACTTTTAATCGTAAAAAGACGTAAAAACAGCAATATAACAAGTAAACATAATCCATTAAGTCACAAATTATAATGTATTCCAAAAGACAAGAATTAACAGTAAAACTTACATAAGTGTGTAAAGCAAAGTTCACACAAGTAATGTTTGTCTTAGTGATGTGTGATCTGTTAATTTATTGAATATTTAGCAAATAACATTTCAATCTGCATGACACCCGTAACTATAACCATCAGAGAGAGTAAAGGGTGGAAAGTAACTTAGAATATTTACTCCTACTTTATACTTTCACTCACAGTATAGTGTTAGAGAAGACTGTTGAAACTACAAAAGGCTGCCATAGCCATACTGCTGCTGCGGCTGGCTACCCCAGTCGTCAGCAAGTAGAGCGACTGTGAAACACTTAATGACGCAGACCTTCACGCCATGACAGCCTTGTTGTGAGGCGCCAACAGAGATATTGGAATATAGCCTTGGACATCCAAAGGTTTTGGAATAACTGTTTCTCAGTGAAACAGCGGTGACCCCACCACTCCTGACTCATCTCTTGGCCCTCCCATACCTTTCTCTCCACAGCACTACCAGCAATAGCTTCTAATAGAAATGATGGACTGAAAGCCCATTTATACAACAGCCTGTTAACCTGAAAACAAACAGCCATTGCTCCAAAGGGCCATTTCTCCTAAAATATGCTACACACTCTCCCAAACAGAAGCACATAGCTAATTATTATGCAAAATTACATCATTAGACCTTCCTACGATGGCAATTCATTCAATGGCCCATTCATTTTTTCCCTAAAGGCCTTTTTTTGCAAATGAGAGTTGTTTTTGTTGTTGTTCCAACGCACATGTGTGAAGCTACTGGTTGCATGTGGGACATTTCAGGGCAGAGATCAGTTCACACTGACATCAGATATGGGTCACTTCAAACATGAATGCAAACAGTCTAGACAGAAAAGGTCAGATCTTGGGAAATAATTGGAACTGAGCATTTAGTCCTGTAACATGAAGGCAGCCTATGAGTTGCTCGCACTTTCACCAAGGAGACAATGTCCCTCTAAAGTTCTCACATGGTTTCATTTAAATGACTGTCTGAGGCCCAAAAAGGTATTTCTATACTTATAAAAAAAAGTCTAACAAATGAAAGCAAACTTTCACAGAACTTTAAATATGCGACTTTTACGAAATATGAAGTTTTATTAAGGATACAATATTTCCCAGTTGAAGTATAAAGTCTGTACAGTACTTGAGTAAACACACTTTGTTATTCTTTACTTCAGACAAATGAAAAATCCTCATCAGTAATAAAAATATATAATTAATCGATCTGTGATATAGACGGAATAAAAATCTAACTCTACACTGAACCGATGGAAAATGAGCCACAACTTGGAGTCACCTGAAAAGCTGATTTCTTTGGTTGGTCCTCTTCTTTTTTCTCCTCCTCTTCCTCTTCCTCCTCACTGTCAGTTTCAAACAAGTAATAGTCTCCACTTCTAACCACTGAGGGGGCACAGGGTGAAGTTAGTGGTTATATTCAGTCAAAAAAGGCTGAAGTCATTCTTCATTTTTATCAACATTAAAATGAGGTGCAGAGAAGATTCCCTTACTGAAAGGAAAAGCAGGAAAATCAAACCACTTACCATTAAATTACATGTAATTCACTATATACTTAATATTTCACTGAGTCTACAGTACGTCTATATATATATATATATATATATATATATATAGACAAAAAAACATCAGAGACATGAAAGGATAAAACAGAAAATACACAGAACAACACACATATAAAATGTTAGTATGACTAGTACACCTATGAGCACAAAGCACAATGAAGACTCTTATTCCAGTAAGCACAGTCGCCTTTAAGCTTCTCGACAGAGTAAGTGACTCCTGTCTACAGTAGTTAAGTGTTAGAAGCAATGGGATAGACAAGGCTGACTTATGTCCTTGAACAGAACCGCGGTGGGCGGGAGGTGAGGGAGGATGCTGGGACATGGAGATGAAACATCAAATGACAAAGAGATAAAAATGGAGAAATAATTTGAAAATGTCATGTGGGGGTGGAGTACGACGTGAGACATGAGGTCAAACCAAACAGGGACCACTGTATTGACTCAGAAAGATGCTGGAATTTAGATAGTAAAAGTCATCATTTTACATGCTGGTCCAATTGTTCTTGTTTGTTTTATTTTCTCCTGTTTGGTGATCATGTCTGCAGGCAAAGAATGAATAAACCCTTCATCCTTTATTCCAGTACTGAGAATAAAGGCGAGTCGACTTCATGTCTTTGCATGAAAATGTTTCAGAGTGATTCTCAACTGTGGGCTCTTGAGGTGAGACCGATGATGTCAAGTACAAACCTCCAGCCATTAGTCATTTTCTCTTTCTACGTTGTCTCATCGTGTCTATTTAAGGCAACCCTGCTCCGCACTGATACTGACACGGTTTCATAGATCGTCTTGAAACTGAAGTGCCTCTCTACACACAGTGTACACGAGGCCACAGGTAACAAGGGCCCCTTAAATAGAGACAGAAAAGGACTGAATGGAGTGAGGCTGCTGTGTGTTGGTGCCTTCAGAGCCCAGGGGCAGTATGGGAATCCTCGGCGTTCTGGTCAAGGACACAAGGGCCAACCAGAGTGGAGGAAGAGAAAAAAGAGGGTTCTGGGGGTCAACCTACTGGAAGCATGGTCAACCCACGGCCTCCACCACTGCTTTTTTTTGGTCTTGGCTTTCGTTCGATGTGCTCCTAAAATTTCACAAATACATCAAGGCAACATTTCATAAGAAAATGGATTCTTCTGCAAACTTCAAGGCATATTTATATATATCTTTTTACTCTATTAAGCTTCTGTTTTGAGAATAAATCATTAAAAAACACATGTTTAAAGGGGACCTATTACACTTTCCCTTATTTTCTGTCATACACATAATGCTACAATGTTGCATGTTCATATTAAACGTGGCCAAATTTTCAAATACTGAGGTGAACATATGTAAAAAAAAAAAAAAAAAAAAAAAAAAAAAAAATCCCTGTGAAAAAACCCTCAAGCTTCAGATTGTTCCGAACACCAAATTATTTTTTAACTTTTGAGCCAAAATGACATGAGATTGTGATAGAATTTTTCATGTGGTTACCTGCTCCAGGCATGCTACTGCAAGTCTTTACATTACATACACTGCTACGTGTAGCTACATGCTAACCTCAGAGAAACATGTAATCTTGGTTGCTGATGCTGTTCATTTAAAAGCATTCACTGGTGATTTTTTACAATAAAAAAGTGCCGCTATCACAGTTACAGTCATTCCCATGGTTACAATGACGTTGCAGAGATGCCGAGATGCGGAAGAGCTGGAAATGCTGACCGGTCGAAGCAGACTAGGCTTTTTCAGGAGGGGGTCTTAAAGGATTACTTAACTCACAAAATGACCATTTTTAAATCAATTGGTCATGTCGTGTTAACTTCAATTTGTGAGGAAAACTTTGTTTTTCTCGCATTCCTCCCGCAAAACGGCAAACAACAGATAAACTATATTAAAACGTCAATTTTCAAACTTCTACACAACTCGTGCAGTGTAACCCAAGTCTCATTTTCCCAGTCATATGCTCAGCACTTCCAAAACACATGCATTTTTGCCACTTACTATTGGAGTCTGGCTTTGTAGAATGCATAGGTAAGTTTCACTTTCAGTTCAGTTTTAAATAGTCAATGCATGTGTTTGGGAAGTATTAAGCATATGACCGGATAAATGAGACTTGGATTATACTGCACAAGTTCTGAACGTTTGATATATTTGATATATTGTTTTGATATAGTTTTGCTGTTAATAATAAACATGTTCCCCCACTCAATTAATAAATCAATATGCCTGCCATTTTCCATGGAGGCATGAAAGAAAAACAAAGATGACTTCATGAACTCATGGTAAGACTAACTGATATAAGAATGATCATTTTGTGGGTGAAGTATTCCTTTAAAGGCACTGAACGGAGCATCTGAGACAGAGAGTGAGGTGTTCCCACACAGACGATATGAGGAAAAATAAAATGTTTTTGAACATTAAAGCATTTAGAAACCAAAAATACAAATATAACCCTGAAAATGAACATAATGGGTCCCCTTTAATAAATCCAGGCATTAATAGGCTCTCACCCTTCTCCCTTGAGCACTACAAGCAAACAACAACCTTATCATCAACTTTTCTGATATTGACTGCACAGAGAGAAGCCCCAGCAGCCTCCTTCATACCATCATCATCATCCTCCTCGGGGTGGACGAGGGTCTGTCCTTCTCCAGACTCCTGTACCATGCTCAGCATCTTCTCCTTGCCCCTCTTAAACTTTTGCTGTCTCACCTTAATGCGCTCCATCCTGATTAGATCAGAGAGGTAGTGAAGAGACACGAAGTATCGACACAGAGGAACATCACAGGCTGACCATAAATATCTCCAGGGTTGATATTGAAATTAGTGTACGTTATGAAACAGTGGAGTGCTCATTAGAGCAGGGTGAGTGGATATGATCAGAGCTTATGAGTAACTCCTGGGGTAACTGTAAGTGCTGGAAATACATTGACTTCATGTAGTATAATATACTGAGCAATGGTTTCCTGTAAACAGTAAAGACTGAGCTAGGAGTCGCTCCAGAACAGATTTTAAATGGCTTTCTGAATCATGTCTACTTACTTATCGATTAAATTGAGATTCATCAAAGATATCTAAAGTCATGATATAGACTTAACCAAACTTGATATTGATGTTTTTCTTCTAGTCAGCAAATCCCATGAAAAACCAACAATGAATTTATTCAATTTTTAAGTGTCACCGGTGCAGCAAAAGCCTGATATATCTTATTCCTCTGTGCTATAGAGCTCCACTGTTGTCTGAAAACTGCCAACTTCTCACTGTGATTGGTCGGTTTTCTTAAAAAGAACTGTACATGACATTCAAAGCAATAATGTAGCAGCAAAAAAACTATTTCGTACATGAGGATGTAGTTAATTGTGGTGGCAGTGCTGGCAAGTTGTGCATATTAGTGCATGTGGGTCCCACTAGCTCACTAATCACCGCTGCTCTGCACTGTGCTCATACAGTTACTGCTTATATCGGGACAGGTCACTGTGGAAGCGTAACACCTGTCCCCCAGTTCCCCCCAGGTTAACATCATTGCTTTTGTTAGCACTGTTGCTGTTCATTCATTCATTTTCTGTAACCTGCGGGGGGGCTGGAGCCTATCCCAGCTGACTTTGGGCGAATAGTGGGGTACACCCTGGACAGGCGGCCGGACTATCACAGGGCTGACACATAGAGACAGACAGCGATCCACCCTCACATTCACACCTATGGCCAATTTAGAGTCACCAATTAACCTGCATGTTTTTGGACTTTGAGAGGAAGCTGGAGTACCTGGAACACACGCTGACACAGGGAGAACATGCAAACTCCACACCCCCACCCTGGATTCTAACCCTCTTGCTGTGCGGCAACAATGCTAACCACTGCATCACCTGTTAGCGCTATTTATTGAGTCAGCATCGTTAGCTGACAAACCATGTTGAGAGCCATGTGCAGACCTTTCCGCCCCAGACTCTGAATCATAGATTTGCTCTGAATGTCACATACAGCTCCTTTAAAACCAAACAACACAAAAGCCACTATAAATCAAATAGTTAGAAAATGTTGATGAAGACTGGGTTCCAAATAATGAATTTGTCGAACCAATAAAATCCTACAAATATATATATATATATCTATATATATATATATATATATATATATATATATATATATATATATATGGGATTTTTGGTGGATGCTGTTTGGCCTGTTTCAGACACAACTCTTGTGTCATAATTGGTCCTGAGGTAGTTCTAAATAAATGTTAAATCTAATCTAGAGGAAGACAACTGCTTGATTTTTTTAAGTTATGTGTATGTAAATGTAGAAATGGGAAAAAACGTACCAAATATATATTTTAAAAAACTTCCCCTTGTATTGCAAATTGTACCCAAGAGCCCCAAACCACAGCATTACACCACATGGAGTAAGTCAAATATTTGGAGTCTCACTGTCTCTTCAGCTGCTCCACAGATTTGCGCTCTTCCTCCAGTCTGGCTCTCACCGCCTTCACTATCGTGGCCTGGAAAAGCTCCGCCCCTCTGAAACACAAGCAAATGGTCAAAACATCTCTAGTGTCAGAGTGTGAAAGTTGGTCATACTTTACAATTTAATGAAAAAAATGCCTCCCTTTGGAAGGTGAAAAGAAAACATTCACACAAATCTAGATACATTCCATATTTATCTGATTATAACGTCACTCTACTGGGAAAGACAGATACAATGTTTCTTCTCAGGTGTGTTTCTCATTAGTTTCTTTTGTGCAAATTAAAAAGACATGTAGCTCTCCTATTATATTGACATTGAACTCCAGAGCATATTTTATTTGGCTGACACGTTTTCTTGATACACACCAGTGTTCCTTATCTTCCCTGTCAAAAGTCTGTCGATCTTGCACTTTATGTTGTTTGCTTACTCGGAAAATTTCTCAAACCTGAATCTAGATAGCATCGGAGAGCTTTCGTGCCTTTATCATTCTCAAATAAATCAGATTCATAGACTTTTTAACATATCGTGACAGGAAAAGCCTGGTACAGTAAGCCTTTATTTATATTAAAGACATACAGCAGCAATATTAGACTAGAAGAATCTGAATATGGGAGCAGCACCCCTGGGTAGGTCAGAAACGTGACAGTCTCATCTATGTACCTGCAAGCAAGGATCTGTGATGCTCTGATATCGGCCACCACGTGAAGGAAGTAGTAGCTCATGAAGACTCGTCTCTGCAGCAGCAGGAAGGCGAAGCAGATACTGTCCCAGATGATCCCTGCCTCATTGCTGGGCAGATCACACAGCTCTAATGATAAAAGGTGAAAGTGAGGACATTTGTGAGTGTAAATAAACAAGGATGTTAATATATTGGCACTTTCTGTGCACAAATCTGACTGTTTCACTCAGTATTGTGGCAGTGTTTTGTATTCGCTATAAATCCACCAAGATTAACACTGAGCTAAATTGGCTTTGAAAGACAGGCCTGAAAAATAAACAAGGTTGGGGGTTTAAATCAGCTTCTTGGGAAACACACTCTTGGACTGAAGCAGCAAATCACACCGACATGAGATTAATGACTACTAGTTGTAGCAAAAATGGGGATTTGTGCTCCTCCTAATACTGATGGGGACATCTCACCTTCTTCTGAAATTTATTGTCTACCCCTGAGATGCACAGAGAAGTAAAATGTTGAGTCCACTCACTGTCGTTTGCTTTGCTGATGTTGATGTTGTATTCCTTAATGGTGCAGGCCAGACTGAACAACTGGATCAACCAGCACCGGTTCTCAATCAGAGAGTTGATGTAGCCACAAGCCAGGATCTAAGAACAAAAATGTTTTATTATATAGAGGAATACAATCACTTATTGGATACAGTATATTATATCTTTAAATATCTTTAAAAGGAATACTTTTCCAATGAAATGATCATTTATATATCAGAGATCATTTGTAAAGAGAGCAGTTTTTCTCGCATACCTCCACAGTGAACGAAGAATCCAAAAACAGAAAATTCTTGATGAATAAAATTGAAAGGGGGACCACGTTTAACAAGAGTAAAACTATATCAGAATCAAGTTGTATGCTCAGTACTTCCCAAACACACGCATTTCCGCTAAAACCTTACTATTTAAAACACTTCTGCATAAAAAAGTCTCACGCAAAGACAAATAGCCTGGGCAGGTGTGTCATTTGCACACTGATCAATGGAATGCACAAGCAGAATTAAAACACATGTGCTTGCATAGGTGTGCAAGTGTTTTAAATAATAAGGTTGGAATGAAAATGCACATGTTTGGGAATTGGGAATTTTGTGATAAAATTTTGATGTCGTTAAATGTGGACCCCTTTTGACTCCAATTCATCAAGACTTTTCTCAATTTTTGGATTCTTCGTTCACCATGGAAGCCTCTAAGAAAACAAAGTTTTCTCAAAAAATTGAACAGAACACAGGGTAATAGATATACAAATTATCATTGTGTGAGTGAAGTATTCTTTTAAATCTCTGATATCACATAGCACACAGAGTGTTGTTATGAACTCTGCATTCTAAAAGACAGACAGATGTTTTAGACTGAACATTATATCACCTCATCTGCACAGTACATAGATTTCATCTTTCTCGTAGTTAATCAACTGATCTTGATATACAGCTAGAGACAGGCTACTCACAGACAAAATGTTCTTCATGGTGATCACAAAAATGTTGTAGGCGATCAGGAAGTCCCAGTAGTGGAGGATCTTTTTGATTGGTTTGAGCAACAGCTCGCCTCCAAAGAGCAGGAAGTAGAAGCAGGCCACCAGGTAGCCCATGCAGAAAACGCTGATGCGCGTGGTCCCCGTGATGAAGATGATGGTGAGAACAAACCAAAACAGGTAGCTAAACATGATGACCTTCAGCATGTCCAGGTAGGATCTAGAAGACGGTAGTGAAACCATTATTATAAATTCAACAGATACATTATAAGCTTTTTGGATTCTTTGGCAACTCTAAATGTCAGGTAGAGGTTACTGTCAGTAAACACAACATACAGAGCACCCTCATGCTGCATTCATGACACGTCAGCAGAAAGGGCACAGTGCTCACACATTATCCAAAAAACAAAATTTTTTCTAACTGCTCGCCCTGTAGTAGCACCTGATACAGAACATGGAAACACAGCCAAATGGAGCTGCTTTCATTATTGTACATATTTGTGGCAGTTCATGAACACTATTAACAAGGTATAAACATACAAAAAGAGCATAACATGTAGCTCATTTAAAAAAAGCTGCATTGCTGTTATTAATATTGTATACTATCCACAATGAGCTGCCAGGAAAGGTGCTGTAACACATCCGTGGTTCATCCGAAAAAGAAAAAAAAATCAGAATTCCCTGATTTCCCAGCTTGCTTAAAAGACTATTCCCACCCAAGTGACATATCAGCCTGCGTGATATAACTTACACACAACATCACGTTTATGAACTCAGCTGGTCTGCGATGTAAAGTGAAATAAAAATAAGGTGCTCACCTGCTGCTATTTATGAGGAGGTTTGTATTTTGCTCTTAGTTTTCTTTTGTCATAGCTACTTCCTGTCAATAGAGAGCAGTGATGGAAGTACAATTCTGAGGTGTTTGTACTTAATTTCACTATATTCATTTTATGCTACTTTGCATCTCTAC
Organism: Epinephelus lanceolatus; assembly: GCF_041903045.1. NCBI lineage: Eukaryota > Metazoa > Chordata > Actinopteri > Perciformes > Serranidae > Epinephelus > Epinephelus lanceolatus. Next base: position 17,323,243 of record NC_135745.1, on the reverse strand, counting down.
CTCACTTCATTTCAAAGGGAAGTATTGTACATTTTACTCCACAACATTTGTTTGACAGATTTAGTTGATTTGCAGATCCAGATCATCAACATAAAACATAATCAACAAATAAATTATGGAATATACTTCTAGGTTAATAAAAAAATATTAATAAGGTAGGTAGAACTAGCTCCACCTTAACCAACTACAACATTAAGGTGGTGCACATATTAATGCTTTGATTAGAATCAAATAATATGATATATATGATTCTGAAATGGGCCATTCTGCATATTAAGTACTTCTATTTTTGGTGCTTTAGATATATTTTGATGCTGATATGTTTTTCTTCAACTAAATTAAAACTTATTTTTACTGTTGTATTGGTACTTTTACTTTATTAAAAGTCCACTAGTACTTCTTCCACTTCTAGTAAGGAGTTGCATGTATCTAACACCAGAGTTCAATTTTAATCTTCTAACATCTCAATTAGTTTGAAAGAATAATCTTCAAGGTTTATTGTGTAGTAACTGAAACTCCCCATGTGCCAAGCCTGTGGGAGAACTATGGTGGCAGATGCGAAAATGTGAATGGCCCTATCGAGAGCCAGTGTTTGATTTGTCCATTCTGGGCTACTGTAGAACAATATGGCAGATTCGGTGGAAGTGGACCCACTCCATATGTGGATATAAACGGCTCATTCAAGGTAGCAAAAAGACAAAGATTCTTTTCTTCAGGTTATTATAAACTAATAAAAGCATAGTTATGAATATTGTATACCATTTCTGCCAATAGATGACACTAAACCCTAAACACTGGACCTTTAACTCAAAGGCCCCTTATGTTTGTTCACAAGAATGAGATGGATGCAAGGTCACAATGACCTTTGACCACCCAATTTTAATCAGTTCATTAATAAGTCCAAGTGGATGTTTGTGCCAAATTTGAAACAATTCTTTCAAGGTGTTCTTGAGAAATCATGTTCACATGAATGAGACAGACCAGGTCACAATGACCTTGACCTTTGACCACCAAAATCTAATCACTTCATCACTGAGTCCAAGTGGGTGTTTGTGCAAATTTGAAAAAATATCCTCAAGCAGTTCATGAGATAATGCGTTCACAAGAATGGGACTGACAAACAAAGAGAAAGACAACCCCTAAACATAATGCCTCAGGCCATTGCTGTCATCATCCTGAAGGCTTAAAAAACATTCTGCTTTATTTGACAGATTTGAAATAAGATAAAGTTCATGAGTTAATTTTAGGTAAGGTAGTAAGAATGCATGCTTACCACACAATAAAAGTCAAAACAATATTTGAGTTCATCCTGTAGCTGTGTGCATAATCTGACCATCAATCACATTTACTATATCACTTAGTGTCAGGACACCGGTAAGAGTCTGATCAATGAATGTGAAGCAGAGCTGAAACCTGACTCCTGTCACTCAGCACAGGTGCACGTACACTTAAGTATGACCTGTGCATGTCTAACATGCTAAAAGCATGCGTGTGGATCCTGTGTTATCGTGTGAGAGACCATTAATATGATGTGTGGAGTGAAAACATAGGCAGCAAGGTGCATTCATTTGATGGACCTGGGGAAAACATGGGACCACAACAACAGCTGCACTGTTTAGGAAGCAGCTCTGATGAAGTGGGCTTGGATCGGACGACACGCTGATGGGCCGGAATAGCTGAGTGAGTGTCCTTCTTCATCAGTGGGAGAAAATACCTTTTCCATACTTAAAAGCTATTTATTGAGTTAGAGTACAGGGCAAAAGCGTCTGAGTCGCGGAGCGACGGACAGAGTGTTTTTGTGGATTATGGATTTCTCCCCCACCCCGTATCCGTAATTCGATCCTGGAGGGAAACGATGGAATAAGTGCAGAGCTGCTGTGGCGTGGACAGACGGGCTGTACAGCTCTCTTTCTCTCTACTAGGGCTTGTTGATGGACACAGAGTGCGTTAATAAAAGACTTGTCCACTTTGCGCATCAAAACAGTGGAATGTGAAGAGCACATAATCAATGAGTGTGGACAGGTCAGGATGCTCTTGCTGTCTTTCTAGCTCGCTCTCTAGTTCTCTGCCTCTCAAAACCCTCTCTTCACTCTTTTTTTTATGTGCAGAGTCAGTATCTAGCTCTAGATTCAGATATGGGACAACAGCCAAAAGTCTGAATTATGTATACAGTGGATATTCAATAACATCTCTGACTAAGCTACTGACATGAGCTACTGTCATCCGCCTTACCTTTATTTATCTAGGATAAGGGATTTGCTGAGCGAGTGTGTTCTTATTCAGCACCACTCCACTTAAGATTTCTATGGTTACACAGTTAGCAGCCAAGTACAACAACCCTTTTCTACTGAGTTGGCTTCTGAGAAGGTCGACTAGAGAGGCTGGGGCACGCAGTAAATGTGTAAGACACTTACTGCATACCCCAGCGTCTACCGTTTTTGACTTAAAGCCCACTTCTGATTGTTCACAAAATTCAGAGGACCACTCTCTCAAATAGATAAGAGAAAAAAGATAACATGACAAAAAGAAGAAGAAATAAACTGGGTTGTAAACATGTGTTGTGCCGTTGTCAACAGTAATGACCAAAATAAATTATCCACATTTAATGTATTCAGGGTCATATTCCCTGACCACGCACTGTGGAGCTTTTACTGGCACAGGATTGTCTCCCACATCACTTTTTTTGTTAAAAAATAACTGATCAAATTTGTGTCACTGCATCCGAGTGAACATTAGCTAGCTTACTTGATGTCTCTACCAGATAATGTGTGAGGCGTGGTGATATTCAATGGAACTAATAACATCATGCATTTTAATTTGACAGTTTTTTTATCTATGTAAATTCCTGTGCACATTGAGATAAAAAAAAACTGGTTTTGTTAATAACCAAAATCTTAATTTTTAACTTAATCTAACCATTTTGTCAAAGCCCACTAGATGGCGCTCTCAGGCCCACCATTGGGCTGTCTTACTAAACTGTACCTCAGTGGTTATTACTGATTATTAGGAAGAATCGTCCCTTTATTCACTCCTCTAATTCTTTTACATTTACCCAATCAGTGTGGACCAAACCTTACACCACCTGTTACCAGCCTGCTTCTCTACCATTTAGCCCATCAGTGATCAGTGCAAGTTGGGAACACCATATTTATATATCATCGGCTCTTAATATGATATGGTGAATTTGTAAGCAAACAATTGTTTATTTACACATCCAGCAGTTACAGAACAACATTATCACTCATTTGTAGTTGTGTTTGTGTCCACCTGATGTATATAAGTTAAATATTCACTCCCTTTTAGCTCTGTCTTTGGTTTCTACTGACACCTGAGGGATGTTCTGTCTCTTTAGCTGCTAAATGCTCCAACATGTTCACCAGCTAGTCTCTAACTGTGTTTGTCTGCTGTTTGTTGCTGAGCAGGTAGTGTAGAGTGTGTTTTTAGAGCTTTTTCACTGAAAACAGATGCCTGCTGTGGCAGAGAGCAACTCTATGAGAGCAATGACAGTGAACTAAGACAGTAAAGTTGGGGGACAGCTAAACAACGAGCTGAAACTAACTATGAAGCTCAATAAAGCTGATTAGATTCAGCTGATAATTCTCAGTAGGTTCATGACTATAAGTGATTACAAGTCTTTCGCATTGTCATTTGATTTTTAATATAAAAATGTAGATTATTGCTGCTTTAAACATTTCATTTATACCTTTATCTCATTTTGACAGAACATCATTTACAAGAGAAAAATAAAACCTGACAGGACAAATAACCTGAGTAGTAATCCTGTTGCACTCTAAATGACATAAGACAAACATGTTCTGATCACAGTGGATCCAGAAACAGATAGAACGTTAAGATCATTTTGTTCATAATTTCAGAGACGATTACAAATAGCGTTATGGAAATTCACATTAGCATTAGCATCTAGCAGGTCTTTAACATCTACAAAGGGTTGTCTGATGTTACATAAAATAATTCATCACAATTCATGCCAGTGTATTATCCAGAAAACATAGACTAAACTCGGCATTTCTGCCTATATTATATCAATGGTACAACTTTAAGGGTAATGTAAGGTATAGAAAAAGAATTATGACTCAAAAGTCTTCCTAAAAGACTTCATGCTTAAATATAAACTGCTGCTTTGTTCTGATTCCTTTAGTTAACCCATATATAACCCATATATAGTACAAATATAAACAATTCTCAACAGTGCTGCTTGTTTTAAACAAATTTCACTTGACTTAATTGTGGGCATCTAACATTATTAAGCATCTATTAAGCCGCCAACTTCACTTCCTTTACATTTCTATGTCTTTTGTCGTCATCCATGTTAATACCAGTTCAGCTCCGGTGACACCAAAATTATACTTCAGCTGAACTGAATGTAAAATCTACTTTAAGTGTTGAAATACAAGTAGAGGTCCAGTGCCACATACTGTATCTATGTAGCCCTAATAGAATTAATAAACATACTTGGGCCACTTCCTGCTGCTGTGTAAATATAGTATAACATCAGTGTAAGCTGCTGTACCTGCAGTGGATGAAGTCAGGGACGGGGTTGTGGACGCTAAAAGAGGCTGCGTCCAGGTCTCTGCAGATCTCCACGTTGTCTCCAGCCATGAGGCGGACTGCTGCCTTGTTCTCATCATCAAATACCTGCCTCTGAAGAGAGGCACACAGCAGCAACATGAAATCATCTAGAAAAGGAGAGAGTAGTGGAGAAAGCTCATGTATGCTGAACACAGTCTCGCTGGTACTAGAGACTATAATGACAATCATCAGCATCGTAACCACGACGTGTCTACCACTTAAAACACATACAGATGAGAAATGAAGGATTGGGTTGGGTGAGGAAATCTGGAACATAGAGCCACTTGACCACATTGGAGTCTGTAGTAGAGTTGGGAAACCTCCAGGGATAGTCTGAAATGAAGACATCCTCCATTATCATCGGACATATGTATAAACAACATTATAACATCGGACTTACTTAGACCTTGTTGTGAGCAGTTTAATGTAGGAACTATTTTCTTCTACCGAACACCTGCCAGTCATATCACCGTGCAGAGGGTAGCATGCATCTACTTGTGGGTGAGAGGCTCTTGCTCATGGCAGCACGAGATGTAAACATTAATGGCGTCATCCTCGGCTGACCTGAAACATTCGCTTGCACAGTGGTGCTAGCAATAGATGTATCTTCCTTCAGTGCAGTGATATGGTTGGTGGGTGTAGCTCCATAGATAGAAAATAGTTCCAACTGCTCACAACAAGGTCTGTGAATTATCTTGAGCAACCAGGTCATGATTTCTGGAAAGAGACATCACTGCTGAGTTTTTCAAATGTATTTTTTTGGCGCTTTGAGCACCACAAGCTGAGTGCCATCTAGTTCCATTATACTGGAGAAGAAGGCAGACATCTCTACGGCTGCTATCTCCAACACTGCAACTCACACTAAAACAATGCAAACTGATAAATTGCATCACAGGTGAGAGGAAAAAATACATATTTTTGATTGTGGGTGAACTATCCTTATAAGGCCTCAATGTTTTTCTGAACCAAATGCATTCTGTGAATAAACCAATTTTGATTCAGCAACATAATTTATAAGATTTGAGACTGAGATCACCTGGGGATATAACCTTGATACAACATTGACAGTTTAACTGAGTTATCAATCATAGTAGGGCTAAATGAATAGTTAACAGACAGATAATTAACTGACATAATCCATTAAAACAACAAACATTTGTTGTTGTCAGCTTCTCAGATGTTACCACTAGCTGCTTTGCTGTTATTTATATCATTGTAAATCCAATACTGTGGGTTTGGGACTTTTGGTCGAACAAATAAAGAAATTCAAAGATGTTACCTCTTTTTTTGATTGATACACTTAATGAATGCTGCATTGACTGAAAAATAAATGTTAAATTAATCTATAAAGAAAACAATCCCTGACTGTGGCCTGAAATTATAGCAATAACCGGCTGAGGGCTGTCAATTACTTTCCTGTCACTGTCTGGTTCTTCTAAGTACAATCTGACTGAGTCAAACCTTTGCAGGCTGCTGGTGGGATCCCGATGCAGATAAAGTACTGGAAAGTCAGCATGCAAGCCAGGAAAAAGCAGTACTTGGGCCAGATCTCAGCGATGGCTTTCCTCCTGCGTCTATACATGACTGCAATCAAGGCGAAGGCGTGAAGCATGGCGTAGAAGTCCATACGCTGCCCAATAACATTGACCACCAGCAGCAGGCACGTCTGAGGGAAACACATGAGGAATATAGACATAATGAGCTTTATGGGGCTAACAGCTTCCAGGCAAAACATATTATTAATGTCTTTTCACTTGGCTATACCTCAAGTCCAAATTTGTAGAAGAAGTAGTTGATGAAGTATTTGATGAAGCATATGATGCCGATGTCCAGATGCTGTCGTGTGATATCATGGAAGATAATCCTGGCAGCAGGAGGCGACAATTTGTTCCTCAGTCTGAAGTATTCCTGATGGCGGTAGATGGTCACCTCGAATGCTAACAGACCCAGCATCAAGAGGTTGTTCTGCACAGATGGTGACGGAGAGAATATTTTAAATATGTTTTTCTATTGTTTTAAAATACATGCTGAGGGTTTAAACAACTGATTATTGAAGTTATTTTATTCATTTATCAAATAAGAGCACTAAACTTTTGCTGATTTTTAGTTTAAAAAGCAAAGTCTGGATAAAGATAAAGCTGCAGTTGGTAACTTTTATGAAAATAACCTTGTGTCATATTTGCTGAAACTGTCACTATATCTTGAAAAAAGTACAAAAGACAGATACTTTGTGAAAAAGTCTCTAACGCAGCTGTCAATCATGTCAATCACTCCATGACCTGCAATTAAACTGCTTAACTAGACTCCACTGATCAAATATGAATCAAGATTCTCAAACTACATCACCTGTTTCTTGCCTCAAATGTTTTCAGAAATATTTTGACATATTTTAGTCTACTGTTTAGCTGTTTGTGACCCGGCCACCATGCTGCAAATAGTCAAATACCAAGCCCCACCCAACGGTCAGACCAACTTTCTCATCTCTAAAACGCTAAACAGTACACTAAAATATGTTTCTGAAAACATTTGAGGTGAGTAATCTTTAAGTTCTAGAATCTTAATTCAGTCGCTGCTGGTCCCAGCTTCATATTTAACGAACGGATATGACAGCGGTATCAACCTTATCTTCTAACTCTCAGAAAGAAAAGCAAATAGATGCATTTCACCAAACTGTGAACTATTCCTTTGAGTAATTACTTTTGTTTTAATGATCACACTCTCATAATTATTGTTCCTGTCTTGCTATGATTATATTCTGTGTATATTGCAAACTTCAGCTGATGAATGTTTCCACTTCTCACCCTGAGGTAGCCCAGCAGGTCACCAGACTTATCCAGGCCCACCCAGTTGGCTGGATCCACTAGTTCCTTATACAACAGAGATTTATCCTTCAGTTCAGTCTCCTGGTCCTTTGGGTAGCCTCCTGGCTGTCGACAGAAAATTTCAGTGCATAAAATTAAATTAAAATTGATTCTTAGTGCAATTAAGAACAGTAAAGTTAATGTCCAGTAATATGCTGTGTACACAACAAGCATCTTCTGATTATATTCACCACAGTGCAGTTTTTGGAGTAGGATGGTGGGTTTATAGACTTCAGCTGGTACAACATTTTGCACACGATGATGACACATGTCCAGACAGTGCAAACACTGGAGGCAAGGGGTCGATACTGGCTGTAGGGCAATGCAAAGGCCCAGGATGCCAGGAAGACATAGTTGAACAAAGACACCTGTACAGGAGACAATACAGATGATGAACAGCTCACTTAAATCCTTTGAGCACTACATTCTCCGCTTCCTCCTCCTACTGCAACTAGTGTTAATATTTTTTTGTATACCATTTTTCAAAACACTTTTACACAGCGCTTTACATAAAAAAACAGGTGAAACTAGAAAAGTGCTTTCAATTGAGTGCAGATCTCTGCCAGGTAGTAAAGATGCATAAAAATCGTGCCATTATAACGAAGCATCCTGGGTTCGTCTGATTGTATAAATTTAATATGGAAACAATAAACTGCATGATAAGTCCAAACTTTTCAATTTAAACAATGTTATTTATTTAGAACATTTTACTGTAACACACCACACAAAATAACACATTAACAAGTTGTCCCTCCCAGCTTCCTTACAGACAAGATGGCAGTGAACATTAAAAAAATAAATGAATAGATGTTTTAAGCACATCGTATCGTGCTTAAATTTAGTGGATCAAAACATATCAGGCATGGATGTTTTCTGTAGATGCTCTGGTTCAAAATGAGACCAAGCTTTTCTGTGGATGTCAGTCTTTGAGCCACGAGAAAGGACAAAATATGGCCTGCAACAGACTAGGTAGGGCTTGTTGTTTTTAGCCAAGTTGATTGCCAGAAATGCCAAACTGAAACGGTTGATTATCACTTGCTGTCCCTACCGTCTGTTCAAAGCTACAGTAGGTAACTTAAATAAAAATAACTATGTTAATTTGCTAAAGCTGTCACTATATCCTGACAGAAGAACACGAGGCAGAAACTTGTGAAAAATCAGGATCCTCTGGTTCCTCCTAGTGCTCCTAATGGCATTTGCCTGAACAAAACTGACCAATCAGAGTCAGGAGGAGGCTCTATCGCCGCTATCAAACACTGCTCGTACACACGTTACGCAGCCGCCCGCCCTCAAACATGCTCTCACCTACTCCGGCTTAATATCTTCAGCGTGCGGCTTCAGGAGGAGCTTTGCAAACACACTGGCTGAGAAACAACCACCAGCAATGAAATAATGGCTCACATCTCCTTTACTAACAGTTGTGTACGCAGAAAAGACAAGTAAACAGAAGAGGACCAACGGCGAAAGGCGAGCCTTCACATTTACACGTCTTGTACAGTTATCAGTGCAGCATGCGCCAGTGCAGTGTCTCTGTCTCATGTCCTACTGTAAGAATACAGTGACAGTTTCAACAAGTAAGACAAAAACTTTTTTATAAAAGTTACCTACTGTAGCTTTAAGAGGAGTGTCAGCAGACAATGACAACATTAAACAGTCAATAAAACAGGTTTTTAGAAAATTGTGAATCACCACAACCATAAGAAGTCTGTCAGCATACAGTCATATATGTGCAAAAAAATATTAGGTTTATTGGTCTAGTAGTATTGAAGATTAGTTGCGGACAGACAGATACACACAAACACACACTTATACACTAAAACATGACCGAACGTGTGCTTCCCTCCAGCCTTACACCTGGCAGAGATAAAAAGTAATAAATAATGTGAGGCAATTCAAAAAAATAAAAAACGCATGCATTAAATTCAAGGTCAAGATCCCTATATAAAAGATCATTACGTTACATAAATCTATGTCTATAAAATGGAGTTTTATAAGGATCTAAAGCCTGAGGAGCTTATCCAGGCTAAACCCCTCAGTCAGAGTCAGAGCCTTGATGGTTTCCATCAAGAAAGTCTACCAGTTATTACAGTTCGCCCAAATACCCCAAAACTATTATCTGGCGAGTCTGTGGCACACAAGACAATCCTGGCTTATTTCAGATTGGTTCAAGGTGGCTTTGTACTGCATGAGATCAACTTTATACAGCATACAAACAATAAAATCAACCCAGAAAACGGGAGCAGTGCCCAGTGATAATGTAGGTATTTGTAATTATTGATTCTTCACCTCAGAATTGTATTAACGGTTTTTGGTTGTAGAAAATCATGACATGGTAGTCTTTTATTTAAAAGCAAATGAATAACTTCCCATTAATTTTACATGCTACAAAAATTACACAATGAATTTTTTGGCAGTGTATCTTGCTGCACAATGTATACCCGATGATGTGAAAACACTCAAGAAATCCACTTTAAAAAGCAGCTTTCATCTACCATTGAAACATTGCTAACGACATCTAGTGTGTGCCAAAAAACTCCAGACTAAGAGTGAAATAATCAGCTGTTAATTCAAGTGATCTGCGTGCAAATAATACATGTTGTAAGGATTTTAATTTGTGATGTTGAGTTGGAGTGGCACAAGGAATATTACAGCAGTTAGAACAGTTTTCAAAATTTAACAAAGAAATATAGATTATAGCTCAATCGATGCTCAATTTCTGAGGCTGATACTTGGAGTTAAAAAAAAATCTGATAAAAATGTATCAGTCAGTAGGTTCAAAGCCAAGAGAAAAACTGCAAGGCCATCTGGAAGCCTTATACATATACCTACTGGGATGACAGGCTACTGTTGAGGAGAGACAAAGTCAATCAAAGTCAAATATGACTGATAAGTGAGTGTGACTCCCTGCTGTTTGCTGCAGATATTGGGCTTTGTTACGTAGAGTTATCTCATACCTCTTTGACAGAGACCAGGACGATGTAGCAGGACACGATCTTGATGATGTGGATCTCCAGTAACCACCAGATGAACAGCTGCAGTTTGTGGAAGTACTCCAGGAACTTGAGGAAGAGCACGGTCAGACGGTCGACCACCAGGTGCCATTTATTCTTCAGATCTAAAGAGGAGGAGATAAAACACAGACACACTTAAATGGAAAAACAACATGACTTAAGAGGTGCAAATGTATGAGAGTGGTTCCAGGTTTCATCTCTTAATTACAGCAGTATGTCCTCTGTTTAAACACTATTACTCCTCTGCTGCCATTTCGCTTAGGTGTCTTCTCATGCATCAACACAAGCTGGAACAGACTGATAATACGATTCTGTCTTTAGGAACAAGTCTAACAACCTTTTGTGTTTATCTTTTTGTTAACATATTACGTGATGTTAACAAGTGCTGTCTGTGTAGCCAGAGTCTGATATATCTAGATCAAACCCACATACAGTACACTGTCCTGCTGCCATAAATGCATACAAATCCACAGGTGAAAATAAACCCCAATAAATGCTGTTTTTAGTCTGTTTTGTACGGCCTTTATTCTTTGAATGGTGTCCTGGATAGTCAGAGCGTATTTCAATAAATATTTTCCCCCCAAACACACTAAATGTCCCACAAAGCTACATTTGAGGTTGTCAGAGACGCATTTGATCACAGTAATGATAAGTTGTTGATACATTAACAACGATTAATCGATTAGACCATCAAAGATAATAAGTGATTGTTTAAATGAAGTTTCATAACAAGATTTGGGAACAAAGACCACGCCTCAGACGGATTCATTTCCGTTCTACGGGTACTTAAGCACGCCTCATCCGTTTCCTCATCCTTAGACTCTGTTTCCACATCCTTCCCTCCCCGACCCCCTATTTTCTACTTCTCTCCTTGTTTGAATTCAGGAACCGGGGGGCTCTGTACACCAGGAGCCTACGAGAGACTGTTCCCCCACCCAGAGTCTCAACCCTGCCTGGTTCCACCCGGTCTTGCAGCCACCAGCTGACTCTGCCAAACCAATCCGTCCATCCACACCTAAACCCCACATCCTCCCCACCACTTCCTCTCATCCCGTACATCCCTCATCCAATGACCCCTCATCCCTCTCCCCTCATCCCACATCCCTTAACCTTCATCCTCTACCTGCATCCCTCCATCCCACAACCCTCAATCCCCGTTCCTCACCCTATATCCTGCATCCCTTACCCTCATCCCCCTCCTTCATCCCGCATCCCTTTACCCTCATCCCACCATCCCTCAAACCCCAACCACTTCCCCCTTCCCTCCTTACCTTCATCCCTCTTCCAGAACGCTACTTCATCATTTAAGCTCTCCTTAATCCATCATAACCAATGTTTATATGCAATCTATACGTTGCTGTGGTCTTTGTTAGCGAACCATAAATGATAAAACTTCAGTAATTCCAGTTTCTCAAATATTATATTTTTCTGATTGTCTTGGTTCTCCATTATAGTAAACTGAATACAGTTGGTTTTTGTGGTATTTGTTGGATAAAATTATATATCTCAAAATGTCACCCTGGGATTTAAAAAATTATTATGTGCCAACATTTTAGAAGCAAAACGATTAATCAAGTAATAAAATAATCTGTAGATTATTTGATTGTGAAAAAAATCATTAGTTGCTTCTTGTTTTACCTTTATATACTTTTACTATACTTTAACTTACAGTCTTACAAGCTGTTTACACCTACTTCTTATTAAGTATGTGCATTTACAACTGTTTCCATTAAGGTTATTGATTTGCAAATACTGTACTTTCTACAACACATGTATATTACTTTATTTTATATTTTATTTATGTCACATTTTGTCCCTAATTTTAACCTTGCCACTTAATGCTTCTTGAATTCTCATTTAGATGTTGTTGTTTTTTTAATTTGTTTTTTTCTTTTTTAATACATATTAAATGGTCTTTGCAGGAGGAAGATGAGAGCCAAGATTTTCATTACCAGTGCCTGCTTCTATGTAATTGTTGTTTTAATATATAATAATAACAAAAAACTTTTACTAGAACTTGAACTTGAGCTCTACAAACTCATCGTATACATTAATATGCAAACAGGCGAGTGCAAATCAGGGAAGAAATTAGGTTTTTATTGTTTGTGTTGAAGGTTAAAATCAAAGAGATGTGTGCGACAATCTGCATTTTAGTGAGGGAAAGAGAAATTTCAACACGTACACCATTTTATGGGGTCAGCGTAATAGCTAAACATGTGTTTTTCATGTATTCTGAAACTGTAAAATGTTTATGTAATTTTTTCCCATATGCAGTGTGTCAAGGTGAATGGAAACACACCTAAAATCTGTATAACAAGTAAACTACAAACAGTTGTTTTAATTACCTGAGAATGAAGACTTAATATTTGGTTTTATATTCTCACAAAGGATATAAAACCTTCAGCCGCAGTTTGGTAGCGGGTGCATGTTATTACAAAAGCCATACTATCTCAGGTTTTTAATAGAGGCCTCATTGTTTGGATAAGCAAACTCTGAGAGGGCATATAGCTGGCATAGCTCGCAGCTCATTATAAACGGAGAGGCCCTGCAGGGTCGAGTTTTATCACCTATTTTATTTTCTGTGTATATAAACAACATTTTTATTTAGGACCCATGTGACTGTCTGGGTAAATATGCTAATGGTGCAGCGTTAGTTGGATTTAGCCGGACAATGTAATGGGTAAGAGTCTGCATTTGAGCTACACTCCATGTCAGAACAGAAAACTGGAGGTAAATCTTACTGAACCCAAAAATCTGCAATTCAACGGATTTTTACAGCTTTGCACGGGATGATTAATGACCAGCTGGGGAGAGTGCAGGCACCAGATACTTGGACAGCAGACTGAGCTTGTCTAGAGGAGTGTTGGCCTTTAAATACTATATGCAACATATGTCTTCTGAGCAAGCTGGAGAGCCGCAGGCTGAGAGAGATCTGAGACATGAGGTCTCTACACTTGTGGCTGAAAGTGCTCTGCAGTTGCTACATAACAGCAACACATGTGAGTCTCAGCTGTAAACACAGCGAGAGGAAGTAAACATGGCTGGCAATGTGGGAAGCTTCAGATGAAAACATATGAGATGCTGGAGTATTTAAATACAAATCTGCAATGTGATCAGCCACACAGCCTCTAGACGAGCAATTTTATCATCATATGAATTTGTTTTGATGTTTGTTTACTCTCAGGCACTTTAAACACAATTTAGAAAAATGAGGAGATAGAGTAATGGCATGCTACACTCTTAAACCCACACATTGGTGTATTTACATGATATAAGTAACAAGTAAACCATCAGGGTGCCTAAATGACACATTTACAGTAGCTATAAAGAGAGATACACATTATTTAGAATACCACTGTGTACATTTACTCAAGTACTATACTAAAAGGTCCACTGTGTAGGATTTAAGGGGACATATGGGCAGAAACGATTAATATTTATAACTATGTTGTCATTAGTTTATGACGATTATGGATTATGATGATTTGCAGTTTTATAGGGGTATTTCTAATGTTATTTATTTATTTATCTTTGTGTGTGTCCTACTGCTATGTTGGGTATTATGTTGATTTGTCCATGTACTAAGTTGTATTTCTATGGCTGCAGTATGGGTGTAGGGCCCAAGACTATTTCCCACTCTATGGGACAACAAAGTTAATCTTGATCTTGATCTTATAATCACCTGAAAATAATAATCTATGTGTTTTTGTTACCTGAAACTTTGCTTTTCTGTTGATACCATACTGATATCATCCTTCATGGAGTCTGCTATGTTGTTTCTATAGTAGGCCAGAACAAACAAACCAAATTTTGCCTCTAGACAGAGCTGTTAGCTTTCTCCTGTCTCCTACACACTTGACACATGGGAGAAGTTTCGACTGGTTTCATTCTGAGTCCTCACTGCTAGATGCTACTAAATCCTACACAACTGACCTTTAATAATTTGTATAGTTTTGAGCTACTTATGCCTTACTTTAGTATTTCCATTGTATACTACTTTATGCTTCTACTCCACTACATTTTGGAAGCCAATACTTACTTTGCAGATTCCTAATATTATTACAAAATATAGTTAACCCAAAAAATTATGCTGTGTTATTATAGGTTAAGCTAGCCAGCTCCACTTTTACCAGCTGCAACATTAAAGTGATGAACACGTTAATGCATCAATAATTATAATCCAATTATAAAATGTATATTATTCTGAAATGGGCCATTCTCCATAAAGCGTAGTTTTAATTTTGGTACTTTAAGTATATTTTAATACTAACACATTTGTACTTTTGTACTGTTCTAATCAGTATGTCATAACTGGACAATATTATTTTATCAAAACAGTTATTGCTATTCTGCTACTCTAAAGGTGCACTAATCAACATAGCACCACACTGGACGACACTGTTTGTTTTTTTTGTTTTTGGGGGTTTTTACCCCAGAATGCTCAGTCACCACTGAGACAGCGACGCTTAAAGTGAAGCTCATTCCCATAAAAAATAAAATGCACAAGTATAGTGTTTTTTTATTGCAGACTGGCTGCATCCACCATCTACTTTCATCAAACAGTGACTGAGTGACTGAGTGACAGTGTTCGGCATGACTCTATAGTACATCAGCTGAAGGGGAGAAAGGTCGGACCAGCAAGCTGAATATTGTAGCTCTAAATGCCACTCTGTTTGTCATTACCGTTAGTATCAAACTAATGTCTTGTCTACAACATCTCAACTTTTTATAATTATATATCTGTAACATGGACACAGATTTTAATAGATTGTCTGACAGTAGTTAGTTGTAGTCCTAATATGATTCTCATTGTATTCACTTTATAGAGCTGCTGTGTCGCAGCTGCTCAATACCTGAGCTCTGCTCGGTGCTCGGTTCTGGCTCGGTCCCTGCGCTGCAGTGGTGGCTCTCGTCTGTACTGGACTGCCGCTGGTCAGACAGGCTCCTGGGCTTCTCCTCAGTCATCTCAGTGTCAGACATCACCACCACCAGGGTCTGCTCCTGCTCCTGCTCCTTCTCCTTCTCCGTCCCCGACTCCCCCTGCTCTTCCTGCTCCTCCTGCGGCTCCTGTTCCTCTCTCTGCAGCGTTGCGTCCACCGAGCTGGCGCTGAGCATGGTGAGGTCTGCCAGGCTGCCATCCTGGTGCACCAGTCTGAAGACGTGTGAAGAAGTTATTACAAACAGACACATGCGTGCAGACTCAAACACACACATCTGTATCTCTATACTTATGAGGACCTCGAATGACTTGGATTTTTTTTACCTGGTTGGTGTTATTTAGAGGGGCATTTTTTGTCTTTATTTAGGGGTAATTTTCAAGACTAATCAACGTCCATTTAGTAGCTATTCTGGAGCCTTCAATCATATCACATGATCCCCCAGTAATGAATGAAATAAGATTAGAATTGCTTTCAAGATTACTTCCTTGTTAACTTTAGCTTCAAATGTCATTGAACGTCTGACCCTGCCAACATTTTAAAAAAGAAGTTGCATTTTATGCTTTTTAAGCCTTTCTTAGAGACAGCAGAGAGACAGATGCAACAGAAATCCCCAGACAGACTCATGGTCATCATATTAACCCCAAAGATCTTTATTTTTCATATAAAAAACTGACCTACTCCTTTATCATTCAAATATATGTTGTTCTACTAGAGTAACCTTAACTTTAACCTTACAGAAGGCAAACTGAATCTGATCTTAAAACTAAACTCCAATTTAAAGAAATCAGGGCAGGGAAAATTTGTATATATCTATTTAATGTATAGATATAATTTATGATATCTAATTTCCTCACACTCCTCCCATCTTTTTTGAAGGCATTCTGTCCTCATGAGTATATAAATACAACAAACTCTCATACACATGGTCCAGGTGACTGTCAAAAGGTTCCGATGCAAATGTTTGGATGGGAATCATCAGCTCTGTGTCTGCTAAAAGAGGAGCAGAGCAGCATTGCACCAGGCATTGTAATCGATAAGCAGTGCACATTCCTTCTGCATTCTTTAAAACAATCTGTGTTGTTTGGGTTTTTATGTGTGTGTGTCAGGAGGATTTTTCTTCTTGCAGCAGAAATGGTAGCAGCTGAGGGGAGGCAATAACCCTTTAAATTCTTCTCAGGCAATGGAGCGAGGTCAAAGGTCAGGTTTGGCTTGCATGAACCGGCTGCATATCAAGGCAAACATTTCCAGTGGTCACACTTACTTGCTCTGCTGAGTGGGAATTTTTTGCTTGATGCTGTCTCAGAACAATAAA
Organism: Epinephelus lanceolatus; assembly: GCF_041903045.1. Taxonomy (NCBI): domain Eukaryota; kingdom Metazoa; phylum Chordata; class Actinopteri; order Perciformes; family Serranidae; genus Epinephelus; species Epinephelus lanceolatus. The sequence goes on along the minus strand of NC_135745.1, from coordinate 17,306,529 downwards.
GTTACACAGAAGTCAAGATGAACAGTGAGGCGAGAAACCAAAAAAGGCAGGCTGGAAACTGACACTTGAAATCGCTTAAAAATATCCATGACTTTTATTCAAATGCATGAAAACTGGCCAAAAGGCTCCTGTGGTTTGGGGTAGGCGAGCTTTTTCAGGAAGGGGGTAATTTTTGGGGTTAAGTGCAGAAAAGTGGGCGAGAGGCAAGATACTGGAAGGGTAGAACAATTCTTTCATACTCAAACATGCTTGTTTTTAACAGTTTGTGAAACAATTTGAGAGCGGTGGAGGGTTTTATTGGGAAAAAGGCCTGGGCTGGATTTAGCTGGTTTAAAATCCAGACAGATAACACAGAACTCAAAAAGAAAAGGCTACAGGCAAAATAATAACATACAAAACCTGAAAACAAACACCATTCATGTCAGTAAAATACCTAAACTTAAGAGTAGGATGTTTCAGAGGAGAATCAATCTGTCATCATCGGCAAAAATTGGGGGAAAGGGACAAGTCGGTGTGGAGGAAAAGGATGTATTGATACAGGAAGTTGAGACTCAGAGGTGAACTGGGATGATGACGGATGCCACAGAAAGCGAGCAGATACCCACCTATTCATGATCAGATAGACACGTTCATTGACTTTAGTGTGGCTGTGTGAAAAGGGTGGCAGAGGAGAGAATGACAGCAGGTCACAGAGAGAGCAGAGCAAAGAGGTGCTGGGTGAGCGGCGGCGAAACAATGGAAAATCCATTGTTTCCATCCAAAAAGAACATGACCGTAAAGTTAAACACACCACACCACAGACTGCAAAACTGTGAATATTATAACATGAAGCGCATGAAAGCACACACAAAGACAGATGCTTAATGAAAACAGTGGTTAAAATGGGTGTTTAACTGGGTGTGTTAAGTGCGATTATCCAAAATAGTTTGAGATGAAAAGGGATGAATGTTTTCGCCTCACGCTCAACTAAGATCTGTTCGGTTTAAAGGAATAGTTCGGATTTTTTGAAGTGGGGTTGTATGGGGTATTTCCATACCATAGTCAGTGTATTACCTACAGTAGATGTCAGTCGGCATGCCCCCAATTTGGAGAAGCAAGCTGTAGTCTGACACTAAAGCTAAGCAATGTACTGCCTTGGATGAGGGTCAGCAACAAAACATATTTTATCATCATTATTATCAGTTCAAGCGTATGCTACATTGACAGTAATTCCACTGCTTTACCTTTCCATCAGACAGCCTGTTTAAATGGGGAAATCGTTAACATGCGCTGATAAAAAGCCACCAGAATTCATTGAGAAAAATCATAATTTTAGCTAGCTGAACACGAGAGCTGCTGGACTACCGTTGCCTTGATCAGTTAGTTAGTTTGTGTTATTGTGTGACTTTGTTGAATCCAAAATCATCCTTTTAAATGCCAAAGTCACACAATAACACAAACTAACTAACTGATCAAGGCAGCGGTAGACCAGCGGCTCCTGTGTTAAGCAATATTAAATCACTGTTTTTCTTAATGGGGTCTGGCTTTGAAGAAAGTGATATGACGGCTTCATTTTCCCATTGGAAATCACGGTCTGACATTGAAGTAAGGTAGTGAAAGTCCTACCAACATAGTGTACTCTTAAATTTATATATTTTTTTTTAGGTGGAACTTTTTTTAGATGGCTAAAACGCATTTTGTTACTGAACCTTATCCACAGCGGCTGATTGCTTAGCTTCCATATCGGGCTTCAGCCTGCTTCTCCAACATCTGCTGTTTGTTATACACCATCAGTGGATGAGTACCCCATATGACCCCACTTCCAAAAATCTATCCCTTTAACACGCATACATTGGCGGTTACTATTTTTGAATAATGGACATTATTTAGCAGTGATTCAGTATTAATGTTTAACAATTTTCATTGAAATCCTGGTGATTCAGTCTGTGTCTCTCACTCTGTCTGTGTATTATTATATTTGTGTCACAGAGGGAAGCAGCTGCTTTCCTGAGGGATGCAGTGGTTTCTGATTTTATGTGTTGCACATTTTGTTGTGCTGGAAATGATGAGAGATTTTATATAAATAAGAGAGATTTAATGTTTTATAAATTGTCTGATTTGACAACTTTTACTGCTGTTTTTAAGGTATTTACAGGCTCATCAAAGTCTCCTCTATTTTGTGTGTCGCACAATAAAACTAATAATAATTCTAATGAACTGAACAAATGTTTGAGGCCTAAATTATTAAACACAAGCTGGTTGTGGTTAAAAACTAACAGAAGTGGTTACTGAACTTTACACAGAGAGTTTGGTCTGATGTATTGCACAACAGTTTGTTACTTTATATGTGATTTTGCATACATTTGCTGAATCGTAAAGTATTTTTATCTGACAATGTTTTTATTAATCCTAATAATTACTGAAATCTTGCTAAGCAAATCAATAAAGCGACTGATATTAGATCAGGTTATCTATGAACAACCTTTCTGTGTGGTCCTCTTACTTCTGTGCAGGAAACGCAATTTGTTTGTAATTCAGCCATATGAACTTTAACAAACCAGATACAAAAGAACAAAAAAGTTAGATTCTCAATAATGGTTTGGACCAAAGGAAAAAAAAAAACAGACTGCATGTCTCACCTGTAGATAGTGCTTTCCTCTTTGGCCACTACAGCCTGGAGATCGGTGAGCTGGAGGAAGCGGTCATGGAAGTAGTGCAGGTGAAGAATACACACCAGCAGGAAGGAGGTAGGAATGAAAATCCTGGTGAACAGCTTGGGGACATCAAACTTCTCCAGACCCAGATCCGCCAAGCTGTACGGATGGAAAAGTTAGAGGAAAGAGGAAAAACATGAGACTTGAACTTACATCTTGTTTTTGAGGTATAAATGTTATCCTGCTGTTATTGCTGCATTGAGGTTTGTGATTTACATTACTGTACTATACTATCACATATTCCCTTAAGCAAACAAACTAAGGTCAATGCAAACATGTAACAAGATTATATGCACCATACCTGATGTTAAGTGATTAAAAGCAATTTGAAAAATTAAACAGGACCAGGTAAAAACTAGATTTACTGCCTCACTGTTGTATGCCTCCACCAGTCAAGTTGCAGACCCATATAATATATGCGGTGAAGTCTTTGAATGAAATTAATTAAAAGTTTTAAATGTATTTTTTGGGCAAAACATGTATGTTTCACACACATCCTCAACCCAGCAGCACAGAAGATCTGTACAATCAGCAGTTTCAAGATTAGTGTCACCAATTCAGTATCTGACCACATGTCTCTCTCTCTCTGTTCCTGAGTTATGACCTTTAGTAATGGTCAGAAAAGTGTTTTTGCAGAACATTATGATGTCACAGGGAAGTTGACCTTTGACCTTCTGTCATCACGTCATTATTTTTTTCAGTTAGACATTTCTGTGAAAATTTGTCATAATTACCTATGAATTCTTGAGTTTTGTGAGGTCACAGTAACCTTGCCCTTTGACCTTTTACCACCAACTTCTAATCCATTCATCTTGGAGTCCAAGTGGATGTTCGTGCCAAATTTGAAGAAATTGCCTCCAGGCGCTCCTAAGATATTGTGTTTACAGGAATGAAATGGGCAACCGGAAAACATAATGAACCTAATTCACTAATATAAGCATAGAAATGTTCTTACTGTGCGCATAAAGTACGTGTGCAAGCAAAATTACCATTTGATTCATGACACATGTGCACCAATTTTTTCTTACCACCGTCTGCATGTTGGTGAATCAGAATCATTCTGAATTGACAGGTGCTTTTTCCATTTCTCTATATGATAGAATGCTTGCCTAGAGGTGTATCATGGAGAAAACCGCGAAGTTGTTTTTACACACATATTCTAGGCCCTGAAACACCATTGTCAGGTTGTCAGTGAGCGTCTGTGAATGTAATGGCACTTCACTGTAAGCTAGGACTGAAATACTGATTTTTTGTGGTTAATTTTTTTAAAGTATGACAATTATTGATGAGGATGAAGGGGCATCAAACAAGTGAATTAACCTTTTTTTAAATATTGTTGTCTATTAAAAAATCCCCCACAAATACAGCAAAGAGTGAATCTGTTTCACTTTTGCTAGTGAGTGTTTTTTCAAACAGTCACAGAGAATCCTGCATAGTACACCTTTAACATTTACATCTGAGAACACAGGGAAGGCTTGAGACTGTGTGTGTTGGAGCAACTACCAGTAATTTAAACTCTTACCGCTCTTTGCAATCATCTTTTTTCATTCCCAACATGTTGCACCAGAAGGACAATGAGCGATCAAACTGGAAGGTGTAGACCAGGGTGAGGACCAGCATGGTATACACCACCACCGACATCCAGAAGTACTTCAGGATCCTTCGCCACCACTCATAGTGCACCTGGATAAAAATAATTGTGACAACTCGATTTAGGCTGCTCTGTTTTACTGCGGTGGGTGTTGTAAAACAGTCGAGAATATACTGTAGAGAATACAGCTGTACATAACCTTTATGACACACTAAAATTGTCAGCACCTTCTGTCTTTGGGAAATTGAATTTGGAAACTTTACAGCTACCTACTCATATGCTAAATTCTGAAAGTAAACATGCAGAGCCACTTAGTAAACAGCAGAGGTGTGGACTCAAATCATGACTTAGACTTGAGTCAGACTCCAGTCACAAATTTTAACATTTAATATCAATGATTTGTGACTTCACTTGGACTTTTTGGCAATATTTTGAAAATACTTACTACCTTCCCCCAAGCCCAAAGATTAAAAAATGTAATTTAAAAAGTCAGTGAATTCCCTTAATTTCCTGAATCAACCAATTTTAACATTATGTTTTTAATTTTATTTAGACATGAGACATGCAACAACATTCAATATCACTTTAAAGGAAGAACAGTCAACAGAAAATGCTGCAAATTTGGGAAGAGAGAGATAGAGACATTTTACTAATATAAGATGAAGTAACTACAAGAAAACAGGACAGAAACAGACAAAATTTGTTCTGGTTAATAGTGCTTTATGCTATTAAAGTACAATGTCAGCACTACGCCTTTTCATGATTAAGTTCAGTCACACCTGTTTTAACAAATAAATAGTAATTTATAAAAAAAACAGTCACGCTTTTTATAAAATTAATATATTATTATTCTGTTGTTAAAGTGGCATTACATATCCTGAAGAGCGCATTATGACTTGTCCAAGACTTGAAACTCAAAGTTTATGACCTGGGACTTGACGTTGGACTTTCTGTCTTGACTTGAGACTTGACTTGGGTCCGGAATACAAAGATTTGAGACTACTGATTTGTAAAACAATGATTTGATCCCTCCTCTAGCAAACAGCCTTTTTGTAACTGATCATAGTTTAATTAATCCAATATAGTTCCAAATGACAGAGGTCATCAAACTTTTTTGGCCTGAAGATTTGTGCAAATTTTAAAATAATGTAATTAATGTTATTTAGTTAAGATCCAAAATATTCTATACATACTACATATGTCTGTCTGAATTATCTAGAAATGTTAACTATACATTAGGAAATGTGTATAAGTTTGACACATCAAAGCAGCTATAAAAAGTGGTATTTACCATTTCAGACAAAACTGTGTGTGTGTGTGTTCAATTGTGTGCTTCAATAAGTAGATACAGAATCTATTGAAGGAATGTGGAACAAAAAAAGACACATTTCAAGGTAAAATTACTCTGCTGCTATGAAGGGAAAGGAAAAAATAAACTCTCCCATTGAGAGATTCTGGATGACCAGTGAAAAAGCAGTGCACATCAGAATGGCTAACATAGGAGGAAACATTGACAAGAATCAGCCATAGATGTTTGAGCCTCAGTCAGACCCAACCTCAGATGAGGAGTCTGTTGTGCAACTTCGCCAGCATTTCCATATTAGGCAGTGACGGGCTTTTTTATTAGTGATGTACCTGATCTAGCCTGCCCAGCGTACATCTGAATCTCATTGGAGAAACCCCTTGTAGTGACGAACTTTGCTCAGATAAAAGTCAGTATAGTCAAGCTCAGACATTTTTGGGCACATAAACAAAAGAAAAAGACATTTTTGAATGTAGGTGATTTTTCACATTAAAGATAACTAAGGGGAAATTTAAGAGAAACACTGTGAATATGTGACATAGTATGTGTCCAAGGCACTCACAGTTGTCTGTGTGTTTTTGTACCTGATAAAGCGCCACACAGGAGAGGAACATCATCATGTAGATGATCTTGTACATGACGATGGTTCCCTCGAAGCTGACGATGAAGAACATGCCACCACAGATGTAAATCCAGTATTTGACCAGCAGAGCCATGACCATGTTGCCCAGAACGTGCATGATGTCCTGCTCTCCTCCCTCCTCAGAGTCCTCTTCCTCTATAAAACACAGCAGCCAATCAGAAAGCTCAGCACTAACTGACCAATACTGATGAACTTTTCAGTGAGCTATCAGTCAACAGACCTTTAACTTGTATATATACACACATATACACATATAGTAAAAAAACTGTGCAGGTGAAGTACAGTAGGAAGTTGTAGGTGTTTTTTTCCCCAAAATTTCAAAGAACAAATTACATTCATCTTAACAAACAATGTATGGCAATGTGGTTACACTGTTTTTAAAGTATTTTTGTCTTTTAAATTTTCAGCAACACTTTTGCTGTATTTTACTTACTTTATTTTTTTGAGGTCACAGTGACCTTTGACCACCAAATTCTAACCAGGACGTTTGTGCCAAATTCTAAAAAATTCCCTTAAGGTGTTTGAGATATCACATTCATGAGAATGGGACGGACAAACAGACAACCAAAAAATATATTGCCTCTAGCAGGAGTTGTATCAGGGTTGCCATGGGCCCCCCTCCTCGGTGGCACCAGTGGATTAAAGTAAGGCATTTCCAAAGTTTTTAAAATGTAAACAAAGATGGTGCAAACTTGAAAAATTTAGATGTTTTGGGAACATATTTGAAGGGTCTGAAAAGTCTTATCTGACCATGGGATTTATTGGTAGGAATGGTAATCAGACCTAAAGCCCTCATGAACATTTCAGTCACCAGAAGTAGCTGCAAAGTCGGTGCTCCACGCATTCATGCAGCTCTCCAGGATAAAATCATTTCACTATGTTAGGTCCTCTCATCTGTTTGGGAAAGATGTTGTACAGGCAGCTGCCCGGAGGAAGAAAATCTTTGATTGGTGAGGCTCAGAGATGCTATCTTCTGCCTTCTGCTGAGAAGTGGTGAATTTACGACTCACAGCAACTCTATACAATACAGCCTCTTGCTTTTGTTTGATATCTAGTGTCTGCAAAAAATGCTGTTGCACATTTTCGATCTGTCCTTTGCGTAGTTAGCACACATTAGCTCGGAGGGCTAACATGGCTTGTTTACTATATAACATGAACGTCGATGTCACACTAAGTGTCCCACCGAACCCCACTCAAAAATTTGACAGGTGAATTAAGTGTTGCTTGATAGTCTATATGAACGAAAGAAACAAATCTTCAAATATTATTATTGAACAGCCAAATCCAATTTGACTGACAAAATTCTAAGTTGAATACAGCCCTAATTTCTTCTATAATCTATCTAAAATAAGAGCCCAGTGCTTACCCTTCTTCTTCTGATCTTCCACATGGACGTCTGAGAGACCAGCACTGTCTTCCTTTTGTTTTTCCCGTTTCTCTGTAAGCGTTTGTCTCAGTAGCAGCCAGAAGCTCAGCAGACACAGGACCTACACACAATAAATAAAATGTTTAGGCAAACAGAAAAGAAAAGATGAACCAATAAATCATTTGCATTTACCTTACCTTAGTGAAAGCAATATAGACGGTCAAAACAATGAGAGGAGACACATCAATCAGAATTCAGTTTCTAAACTTGAATTGGATCGTCTAAACTCTCCTGCTGGTGTTGCATTCATCTGGCACTTTAAATAAACTTTAAAATACAGTTTGACCCAAGTGTGAAATGTAATTGCAAGGCAACATATGCACTGTTTAATCAAACTGATGAGTGATAAAAAACACACCACTGCAGGTCTGTGGTGACCGACTGATGTGTGAAATCTCAGTCTAGACACAGTTAGGTCTGTGAGCTATATCAAAACATGTCAAAACACTACAAACCTGACCTTCTCCTTCAGCAGCACACTGTACGACTGTCCTCTCTTATTTAATTATTGACTATTAGAGACACACAGTCTGACAGTATAATCCACTAGCTGCACACAGAGCACATCTGCACATCTTAAATCACATTTGTTCTCACATCAAAGGTCATCACTAAATCTAAAAGATCATAGTAGACAGAAACACATAGCAATGTCAAAATCAAAAAAAAAATCTTTAACTTCCAAACCTTGGATGAAAGTGAGTGGAAAGGGTTTTTCTTCTTGACAAAGAAACCAGGGACTGGGTCTAGGTTCTCAAAACTGTAAATGTACTGCAGAACTATCAGCAGGTTGCCGTAGGCCACCATGAAGGGCGAAGACAGCATGGCGTATCTCCGTCGATCCCTCACCATCCACAGCATGCAAGACCAGATGAGGAAGACAAACGTCAGCCAGCTGACGTATGTGATGCTCCACGCCTGAAGAAAACAAATCACAGAAAATTTAAAACAAGTGCTGAAACTCTGCTGCGGATGAACAACTAATGAAGGACAAACACTAAGATCTGTGGGCTGTTTTCACTCCCTTCATTTACACAACATTCCCTTCATCAAACAAACACAGAACTTTAAACCAGGAGAGAAACATTGAGTTCACAAAGATACCGTTACATGACATATGTCATATTCGACATACTCATTAACACTTATATAAGTTACCCGACACACATACTTATTGTAACCCAAACAATCTTTTTTTCTTAAACCTCACAAAATTGTATTGTTGCCTTAATGTGATGAAACATTTTTGTAATTGTGAACACAGACATTTCTTTTGAAAAGACACTGTGCATGTAACAAGTGGATATTGACATGTCGTCCTTGAGGATTCAAAACTGATGCTAGAGGGGTATCTACTGTAGAGCATCATATTTTGAAGGGTAGGGCCACCAACCAAGCCACTGTGTTTGGCGAGCTGGGAGTGAGAATGTGTTGGCATCAATCTACGCCCAAGGCCAAGAGATGAAAAGTAGCATTGTGCTATATCTGGTGCAACTTATCAACTGTACACTTTCCCCTTTTCAATAAACCAGTAAATGAAATGAAATGGCTTACTTTTGATACAAAAAAAGTCTAAATTTAATTTTTTGATTAGTCCAAGCTGAAGTTATGAGGCCATCCCCCTTGTTAGCAAAATGACCAAAATGTGCCCTCCTTGTTAAACTGCCATCCTGCTCCATCCCCACCAAGGTCACTAACAGGTGGACTGCGGTCTGGGTCGAGACCTAGAAGCTGTCCTATCCTGACCAGGACCTATAACCAATAAATTATTGAGAATTATTCAATTCTGACGGAGCGTTTCTGTTTTAACTGGCCCAGGAAACTCACAGTTAACTCACAGGTGTTGCACATATCAAAGTTAAACTCAGTAACTTAATAACATGTATTTACCTATGATTAATTCAGGAATGTTTTTAGAGCAGATGCCCTTATTCAGTACTATCCTGTCACACATCCACATAAACTTGTTACTTGCTGGTCATAATGCTGCGTTCATGTCAAATTAAACTGTAAATATAAACCTGAGGCTGGAAAACAAGAGTCACATCGTCAATGCCACGGTTTTAAGAGGGGTGTGGAGAGGTTTTGTCTGTTTGTTTTGCGGATTTGGTTTCGTCAATTACATTCACATTAACACAGCCAACTTTGCTGAATGAGAGTCATTTTTGCAACAGTTTGTTTATGGTCAATTTTAAATTCACAAACAAAAGTGATTTTGAATGTTTTTATTTCAAATACACAACTCAAACGCAGCCAGCTTCTGCAGCTCCAACGCTACACCATCTGCGGGCTGCATTACTCACCATCATGGCTATGAGAGCACAGATGTAGCTCTGTTTCATGACGAAGTGGAAGATTTTGACCATTGCACTGACTCCTCTTTCCTTTATCCCATCCTCTCCTTCCTCAGACTTCTCCTCTCCTCCCTCCAACGCTGAATCCTCCGGAGGCAAACACACTTCATACACACACTCCTCCTTCTTCCCTGGTTGGACACAGAAATATAACTCACTGTTAGAGCTGTTACTAGAACTTTGTGGCATTAATGAGTTAAGTGAGGCACTCTGGTGATTTAGAGTCCAGCTCCTATAAAGTTGAAAACTGCAGGACACAAATCTGAAAAAGAATAGTCAAAATCTGTGCAGCAGACTCCAAGACATCCTGACTTGTACACAAGAGTATGGGACAAAGATTTATCATCATGGGCAATGAATATACGTAGAAACTTTCATGGCAATTCATCCAATAGTTGTGTGTGACTGGCCGACACACCAGCACTGCCTACCAGCATGGCTTAAAAACTGCAGTCTCCAAGCCCAAAACTAGACTGTACAGAGCTCCATCAGTAACACAAGTTATTAAACAGCTGTGTTCACAGGCTGTTGAGTGCCCTCCCCCCCAGTGACTAGTAAGCTGACTGTGACACATAAAATCAGCCAAGTACCCCTTTAGACAATTCTGTGAATTCAGTGCTAACAAAGTGCAAAGTGAAAGTGCAAAGAGTCAAGATGGTGTTGAACAATCAAACAAAGGAATTTAATGATTTCTGGTGCAGTTTGGTGTTTTTAAATACACTATTAATATGTCAGAATACAACCAAAACATAATGGGGACGGATTTCAAAATGTCTGCTGTTTTTTTATACTGTATGTTTTGCTCCATAAAACTTAATGTCACCCTCCCATAAACTCCAAACAGCCAGAATGTGAGTTTTGAGCTCATCCACCTGGATTTAAAAGGAGCTACTAAACATCAGTGTCAGCTTTTCTCTCAACCCATAAAGAACCATATAACACTCTGAAGTAAGCTTACATAAAATACAATAACCATAATATGCAATACAAGGGTTTCACATAACAAAAGCACTAGTTTAGGATAGACTTTCAGACAAATATATGAACCAATATATGCGTAAACCTGCTTCAGTAAATTCTATGTTACACCATCTGTAAAATAAGATACAGAATGAGCTACAATCTTATAATTTTATAGTATAGTAATAGAGTTTTAGTGTGTTTTCTACAGTAGTTCCTCATCATTGAGTTTGAAGGTTTTAAGAATAATTAGAGAGGAGGTGCGGGTGGTTAACTGCTCACCTGTACCGTCATTGGGCTGATCCATTTTATACTGGGGGGTGGAGTACAAGTCCAGGCAGACTGGTCCATTCTCAGTCGTGACAAAGTCAAAGGACGTCCCATTTGAAGTGGGCAGAGCCTGTAGATCACCGTCATAAATTACAAAAACATTTCTGAAACTGAGGAACAGATTTATAATGGGATCATAAAACTGTCTGAGGGAGAATAATTATATGCACATCACATCAGTGCAAGGCTATCAAAACACAGTGTATGTGTAGGAAAAACGTTACGTCTGCACACTTACTCCATGCCACAAAATTTTAATCAAGACGTTTTAATCCTACTCAGGTCAAAATGTCATCTTCATAAGACTGATTAGCACCCTGCCCCACAAAGGCAAACAGGAGGAACTGCTCTTGTGTGCTTAAATTATTCACCAACTGGATTTTGTGTGTTTTTACCAGAAAAAGTAGATAAAAGATGGGGCTTTTTGTTAGTTTCAGTTAGTTTGTTAGCAGTTTAGTTACCACACTTTGGCTTTGTAGGGCAATACAGGGATTTCTTCTACTTTTCACACTGCACATTCATATTTAACCCTGCACAACCTGCCTTAAAACCCAGAGCTCACTACTACAGATGTAGTACAAAACTGTATGTACAACACCTCTGGGCTGACAGATGACACAAACTTTCAAACCCAGAGTATAACCATGTTCAGTGAGGATGCAGTGTGAAAAGCACTTTGCAGTAATTCCTTTTTTTTGCAGCAAGACTGAGGGGTTGGGGGTGAGGGGTCACGATGCACACAGATTTAAGACACATCCACAGCAGCCCCCACCTCAGTTGTACTGAAGCCATCCTGGGTGGAGAGGAGCTAGGAGGAGGAGAAAAGAGCATACAAGGCAAGGTGTGTTATCGATGAGCCGCTGAAGTCAAAGGCCTCCTTGTTCTTTATAGTCGCTGATAAGCAGGAACAAAGTCGAGCAGCACTACTCTGTAAATCGAGCCCATCACTCATCTGTGTCTGCACAACCCTAAAAGCTTTTAAACCTCAGGAGGTGGCCGGGCGGAGACAGACTACGGACCTTGATATGGGAACAAGGTCAGAAAGTGTGTGTGTGTGTGAGAGAGGGAGAGAGAGTGTGCGTGTGTGTGCCTTTCCAGCTGAAATCTTTCCAGGGATGAGTTTATCACAAAGGTGAAAGCTCGGGTGAAACAAGATGTAAGCTTGCGAAAACAAACAACAACTACAGTTTAACAAGAGAGTCAGTTTCTTGTTTGCTTATACTATTAATGCACTAAAATATTAAGGACATTTCCATTCCACTTTATTGTTGTTTAAAAGCCAAAGTGAATCAAAGTGTTCCAGGCCAACAACAGTTATCAGTTGTAAGAAGGAAATGTGTTATTTTGGTTTTAAGCAGCCAAGCTTGTGAAAAAAAGTTAAGCACTTCAGAAGTTGAAGAAAAATATCCTCAACAGATCTTTGTGATATTTGAAGTGTGTGTGTGTTTTCCACATTTTTTCCATTATTTTTCTATTCTATTTCTATTCTACTATTTTTATTATTTTCCATTATTATTCCATTATGTAAAAAAACACAATTCAAGCATGTGTTAATGTTTTTTTACGATGGGATGCCATACCTATTTTGTATGGTATCCTGACTTAAGGATGACGACTTCATGACCTGTCCAATAATCAATACTTTATTATTCATGTGTGCATTAACCCTGACGTACGTTTTTCTCATCTGTGCCCTGGCGTGACTCCCACCACAGCTGCCTCTTCCTGTTGGCCGAGTTATTTGTTCTGTTTCCATCCAGATCTTCCTCCTCACACATATCGCCATCCTTGTCGTCCTGAAAAAACATAGATAGACAGTTTTGATGATACATATCTTTACCACCAGACTCTGCGCTCAGTCCGCTCTTGTGCAGCAACAGAGGTGATACTTTCAAGAATCACAGTTTTAATCAGCCTCTATTGGACAGTTTTAACAGTGTAGGAGTGCTTTATCTGAGGAGGAGCTGGGTGACCTTTTAAAAGAGGATGTGAGGTCATTTTACTGTAAATTATCAACATATACTACCATTGATTTTCTGTATTTTATTCACAACAGTCATCTTGGCAGCATCCAGGTGGCTAAGACGCCACTAAATACTTCAAATTACATTTTTTCTTTCTCACTTCACATTAGAAAGAAAATTCCACCTCCCTGTGTAGTCCTGTGTCTCGGGAATTTTGAGCGTTATTATCTTCAAACAAGACAAATTATCAAAATAATATCATAATTAATGCCCTTGTTAAGTCTCTGATTTTCTGAATTAAACATCTCATTATTGGCTCTTAGATGGCTCTATTTGTGTGTGTAGCGTTGGCTATGGTACTAAATAAGTTTTCCTTACAGATTAAAAAATTGCAGTTGCACACTTATGGATGATGTTTATGAAACCAACATGATGATATTGTGTAATTGCTGTTTTTTCTTGTGTCTCATTTCTTTAATTGAATTCTTCTGGTTTCCAGTTTTTACTGCATTTGCAAATTACTGTTAAATAAACACAGACAATACACTACAAATCAAGCATTAAAATAATTGAGAAATTGTAACAGTACGTCCAGATTTTTCCTGTCTTTGTGACAAAGACGAGCTCCATCATCATCTGGCATCTTCACTATCGAACAAACCTGTCAGCTGCTGATTTATGTTGTAATCATGTTTTATTATTAGCGTCGTCTAAAGTGTAGGAGTAGGTGAAAACACACACACACACACACACACACACACACAGCCCTCTGTGGAGAAATCAATAATGCATATAGCCCCGCAGGTTTACAGGGAAGTATTGACCCCTCTATAAAAACACTAATCTATAACTCCATTACAGGACAGAGGAGCTGAGCCTGGAGCTCTGAGGTGAAGGAAGATGGGTTGAATTCAGGATTGAGGGTCTTCATGACATTTCATTGAGTTCCAGTTCAGTAGTGAAAGTTAAATTCATAGCAAACAAAGGTTAAGTCTTGAATAATGATTACATACTTCTTGGGCCAATCAGTTATGAGATACAGTAGTCTCCTGAAGGGTTGGTTCAACCAAAAGACAAAATACATTTTCTCATTTTGGTATTTAGTCATGCAGATAGTTTTGGTTTCTTTTTCCCAGGTTTTGATTTATCTGTCTCAGAAAATTTGCTGCCACACTAATACAATGGAGGTGAATGAAATTTCATTAATTAATGTTTACAATTTTTTTCTTGTTATTTATAAATAACACAATGGCATATATATGGGTACTTGTAGATTAGGAGGCAATATTCTGAGAAAAAAATAATTTCCAAGATTAAAGCTGTAAATTTACAAGGAAAAAAACTTTGAAATAAAAGTGGTAAATTTATGGGAAAAAAAGAAAAGGATAAGAAACAAAGTCAAATATTCTCTGACATTTTAAAATCATAAATTACTGAGAAAAAATGCCTTGAGCGATTTTTGCCAGAAAATCAGGTGACATAATATAAAGAGTGACAAAGTCAACATAGGGAGAAAGTCGTGTTGGATAAATGGGTAAAGCTCTGGACCCCTGTCACCCAGGGGACAGGGGATCATGTCCGCATCATGTCAGTCAATGCTAAGTTATTATCTTAAGACTTAATTGACTTAATATTTTTAGTATTTTGGATGCATAAAGCTGCTAAATGTACACCATAAACTTTAGCAGAACAGCTGAGGAGGCCAGTTTGTGTTAAGGTCATAGTTCAACGTTGCTAGGACATCCAGCTGATGGCCGAGTAAAATCCCAGACGTTGACAGCTTTTAGTTTGGAACTACTTTATGAACCATAACAGGACGTATTGATTGGATGTTCAACCAACGGTTTCAATGTCTCAATGTTGATTGCGATTCCCTGTTTACTGGCGGAGTTTGTGGTGTGATGAGGTTGAGCCCATCTTGCAAAGGGAAGCGAAGTGGTTTCTTCACAAAGAAACCGCTCTTCCAAATCTGTGACAATATCACCTCAAAGAACTAAAGAGTTTTGCATGCCCACAAAATGAGGCAACTTCCCACGCCAAAGTTGTGACCTATAAGGATAAACTTGATGGCAGAATGTGCGCACCTGTACGGAAACTCTGATCCATGCATATGAACATTTTGGAGACAGGGTAAAATGTAGAACCTCTTATAGGGGGTTCTGAGTGGAACCTTTCGTCTCACCTTTTAAATTGGGTTCTAGGTAGAGACCCCTGAAAGGGTTCCAGGTGAAACTTGATTAAAGGGTCTACCAGGAACTGAGTTCTCCTATACGGACAAGCCAAAGAACCCTACAGTATATGGGTTAGTACCTTTCTTTCTAAGAGTGTAGTATAAACCTTTATAGTAACAAACCTCAGTTTTGATTTAAAAGTAATATGAAATGATGTTTTAGATGAAGAGTGCATCGTCTTGCATCATTTGTAAACATCTGTACAACTGAGATGCATCATCGCTTCGCAAGTCATCAATTTTGGACCAGTGGTGTCTGAGTTGTTATGTAACAGTTAGATTTACTCCTTAAGAACATGGGGCCAAGATGCATCCTCCCTTCATGCTTTGTCAAAATTAGACCACCAGTGTCTCAGATAACACCTGAGCTGCAGTGGACACAACCAGCCAGTGATCGATCGTCCTGGAATCTTCCCTCAATACAGTTTCTCTGATCACGAGGCCACCTGGCTGCCCATTTAATTCAATCTGGTTCTATTTCAGTTCACTGTCTGGAATTTACTGAGGAGCCGTATGGAGGTGTCGTGTGCCGAGTTCAACTAAACAGCTCTGACACACACTGACTGCCTGCATCCACTCACGTTTACATCAACTTCAAATCCAGCATTCTCTAAACAGGAGCTCATTGAAGTTTAACTGCACAAAAAGTGTTAAATCACTCACTGATTTTTGAGAGACGACTGGTTATTTTATCCGGAGGTATTTACCTTTTCTGTTTTTTCTTGTCGCGTAACTTAATTGCTAAGTTGCATCTCCCATAAAAACGCATAATGCCCAGAGGGTAGATGTGAACTCGATGCATTTAGGTGAGAGGTGAAGAGAGTGATAGTGAAAACTGAATGGGAAAACATGAAGGATGCCTTGAGGTCACCAGGCATACTTGTCTATTGAAGCTACTGTCTCGTCAAAATGTATATTTCTTCCCCTGTGACCAATGAACATCACTCAAAAATCTAGACAGAGGTCCTTGCTCTATAATGGTAAATGAACCCAAAATTGATGATTTTTGATAGCTGAATTTTTGTCTTAGAAAAATCCTAATGTCTAACTTTGGTCATTTAGGTATAGGAACAAGAAAAAGACATTTCAAGACAACAAATAAGTCTAATAATGAACAATATAGTACAAATAATCAGAAAACAACAAAGTCAAAGTTTTAGGGTCTATTTGCCCTTTAAGACTACCTTTATAAAAACAAATCAGTGACATGATTTATTTTCATTCAGAATCATCTAATTGAATGGATTAACATGGCAAATTATTGACATGTTTTGCAATAAATGTCACAAAGCTGTTAACTAAGATGGTCTGGATTCATGTGCTTTCATTGTATTTCTGTCAGCTGTCCATACCGTCAACTGGTCGATGGGTTCTTGCAGCCAGAGGCGGATGAGCGTGGCCAGGGTGTAGTAGAGAATCAGCAGCATGATGGGACTGACAAAGTGATACCACTCACGGTCCGGGTGCACGATGAGCTTCCATGTGTAGGAGCAGTTGCTCTGAACAATGGGGGAGATGCCAAAAAAACTGCAGAGACAGACAGGCAGAGAGACAGACAGGTATATGAGGACAGTAACAGGCACTTTTACCAGGACTGAAGCTGTAAAATCAGGAACTTTGAGGATACATAAGCAGTAGACGACATTTTATAGAGATCTACAGAGTTATTGACCACAGGCAATGCTTGAAACATAGAGGTCAACATTAACAGTCATTCAGGTGTAAGGATATGATTTCGAGATCATCCATCTTTGTCTTGAGACAATACGTCTCTTTCATAGAGCTGCAACAATTTTTGTAGGTAATTAACCAATCAATCAAATGTCAAAAAATTAATCGGCTTTTTAGATGGGTATTTCTGCATTATTTGATAGTGAGAGAAAGAGAGACAGAGAGGGAGAGGGGGGGGGTGACATGCAGCAAAAGACCTGGGCCTGACTCAAACGTGGGCCTTTGCAGTAAGGACTCAGCATTAATGTATGGGTCCATACTGACAGGGCGCAAGTCAAATTCAATGACCCTTAAGTACTTTTTCAAGCGCTAGCAAAACATCCTGGGGCTTACTATTTACTGGTGTTTACCAACCTGCTCAGAGCTCAAAATACATTAGAAATTAAATGCAAGCACAGCAGTTCTCTGCCTACTAGGTTTTTTTTTCTAACACATTTCTTAAAATGATTTATCATTCTGTTCTCTCAATTTTATTCAAGTACTTGAAAAATTAAACGATAATCTATGGTGTTCCAGTACCTAAATTTCTGAGTGCCAGATTCAAGTATTTTAGGCACCTGAAGCACCTTTTGTGAACCCTCATAGACAGCGATTTTCATAATCAATAAATCGTTTAAGCTGTTTTGAATGTAAAAAGTCAAACATTTGATGGCTCCAGATTCTTAAATTGTAAGAAATACTTGCTTTTCTTAGTGTTACATTATAATAAATTGAATCTTTGTGAGGTTTGGAATGTTGGTTGGACAGAACAAGAACAATGTAAGACATTACATTTGGCATTTCTCACTGTTTTCTGATGCGACCAAGCGATTGATCAAGTAAACAATTGGGAGAATAACCACTGATGAAATGAATTGTTAGTTCAACTCTCCTCTCTTTGTCTTGTAGTTATACTCTCTTTCTTAGCTAATGAGGTCGCTTCAGAATTTGATTGTGACACAAAAGTAGAACCTTTGTTGCTTAGATCGTCCTTGGAGGCAAATTTATGATATGACTTAAATCTGCAGCTAAGAAAAATAGATTGGCTTTCTTGAATTACGTCCTCTTTAAACAACCATCAGACAAGCAAAGGTGGATGAATACTCATCCTTAAATCTTCTGTGAACTGGCCCCAAAGTCGTCAGTCAGTGGACTGGACTGATCTCATTGAGATAAGTGTATTGTTGAATTGATTACACTCAATTCGGTGTAGAAGGCCTTGGGTTCTCCATCTTTAAAACTAATTATCGATTCCAGAAACAAAGCCAGGATGGATGAGGTGATGCAAACGTAACAAAAGATTGTGGGAACTGCAGAGTCATGCTGTCTTAGCTGGGTGGCCTGTACACTAAAAAGGAAAAAGATGATCCGCACACCGATAGAGCTCCCATTAATCCATTTATTTTCTGTCAAGTGACGTTTCGAGCAATGTAGGCTCTTCCTCAGACTTGTAATAAGATACAACCAGAAACGCCATCTTTAAATACCCACCGTGATCAGTGAGATGAATCACAGCTGTGTGTAAACCAGACATATAAAAAAATGAAAAAATACAGACAAAGATGTATTCATATAAATGTGTGTGCATGTGTAGATCCCCTTTGCCGAAACATAAATTGAAAACGTTGCACTGCTCTTTCATTTCTGTTGAGCAACACTCTTCAGAAGTGTTGAGCGCCCAACCATAAATCAGGTTAAGGGGACACACAAATGCTAAATACTATCAGACCACTTTGTTTTGCTAGTTTAAACCTCCTTGAATGATCAGATTAAGAAAATTCTCACCATCTCAGGAGGTGTTTCAGGCATCTAATAGGGATGCCTCCTGTGTGTCTCCCTTCGGAAGTTTTCTGGACATATCCAACAGGTAGATGAATGCTGGGTAGACCCAGAATACACTGAAGAATACACTCATCTGTCTTGGGAAGGCCCCGGGATCCCCCAGGAGGAGCTAGAATATGTTGTCAGGCAGAGGGATGTCTGGACTACCTTACTTAGTAGTCAAGCACCTTGGATATATGTCTGAAAATTGATGCATGGATGGAGCTGAGGGAAAGACTAATTTTGCTATAGTTTAGTTGATTGTTTTTATAATCTAAAGGATTCGTTGTAATTTCCAGGGTAATTCTTAAAAGTTTGAAGAGTTTGATGTCCTTAATAGGTGGTTTGTACTATGATCAAGCAAAGTCCAATATACACTGGAAATATCAATGGGGAAAATACACTGTCAAGCAACTAAGTAAGTGTAGAAAAGTAAGTTGCATCAAACAGTGTTAAAGTATCTCACAGTTGTCTTGCCCTGATGTAGTCTCTGACTTTCTGCTTGAGGACATTCCTGTAAAGAGAATTTCCTTCCATGCTCTAACCTTGGAATCTGAAACAAAAATTCTGTTTGTCCCACAAAGGATGCTGTATGATTCACTCCTCTTCCTTTTAACAGAACAAAGATCATCTCCTCAACAGGAAGTGCACTGACGTATTCCAGTGACAACCACACAGATTTAGATGCCCTCCGAGTCTTCTCTGTTTATACCATGTGGAAGAGTGAACACTCCCCTATGACCCCATCACACTTCCTGAACGGTTTCTTGTTGTAGCTGGGGAAGGCCCACTGGTCACATGACTGGGGACTTCCATTGTAAGGAGGGGAGGCAGGAAGTGGAGTGGAAGCTAGACCTCTCAATAGCCTCACTCAACACTGGGCCAACAGCAAGGCCAAGTCAACTGTCAGCAAGCACAATTAGGGCAGGCACTGAGGTGGCCTATTGTCCAATGGGAGCTGCACATATTTACGTCCGTAAGAGTTTCCCTTAGTTTGCCTGCGAGTGTACAGAGAGGAAACAGGCCAGATCAGGGGAGAGCGTGTTACTTTTATCATCACATTGGACCTCAGTTTTCATGCAGCGGCAGACAGAAATACCTCAGTGCTGTGGAAAGTCAACATGGAAGCACGCGGAGACAGCACATGATAAAATAGTTGGCCTGTTAGTGTGAAGAGCTATCAAAGAAGAATCAGGGCCATGGTAAACTTTCCAAATTTAGGACTTCAAATACACAAATGAAAAGCTGTTTAAAAATAATGACACCCACTCTCCCATATTTACTGCTGGAAAGTAAATGCAGCAACTTTACAAGTTAGTATCAAAGCAAAGAGTCAACTTTAGCTTTTTTCTGTAATATTTATGTAACCAAGTAGTTTGGGTTAGTAGTTCTCAACATGTTGACCTTAAAATTAAGCAATGTGCATTTGTGACCTCTTTTCAAAGGTCATGACCTCAGTATAATGATGGATCTTGAGCAGCGATTTGTCGTTATTTTGTCTCATTCAAAGCTCCTTTGATTTTTAGTTTTATTTTCCTAACTTTAAGTAATATTAGATCAGATATCAGAGGCCTGAAGGGGTAAAATATCTCTAGTCCACCCATGACCCTTAAGAGGATAAGCAGTTACAGAGAATGAATGAATGAATATTATTAGAGGCCCAAAGAGATAAAAGTATTCCCTAGCTTTAAGGGTTTTTAGAGGACAGAAGAGGTAAAAATATCTAGAACTTTAATAGCTTTAAGGGGTTTTAGAGGACAGAAGAGGTAAAGGTGTCCAGCACTTTAATAGCTTTAAGGCTTTCTAGAGGCCTTTAGAGATAAAAGTAACAAGTATTTTAATAGCTTTAAGGCTTTCTAGAGGCCTGAAGAAGTAAAAGTATCCAGTATCTTCCAACTTCAAATATTTCTAGAGGCTCGAAGAGGTGAAAGTGTTGTGTATTTCCCTAGCTTTAAGGATTTTTAGAGACCTAAACAGGTAAAAGCTTTTTAGAAGCCTGAGGAGGTAAAAGCATCCACTATTTAAATAGCTTTAAGGGATTTCAGAGGACAGAAGAGGTGCAAGTATCCAGTATTTCAATAGCTTTTACTAGCTTTAAAAGTTTTCATAGGCCTGTTGAGGTAAAAGTATCATGTTTTTTTAATAGCTTTAAGGGTTTTTTGAGGACAGAGGAGGTAAAAGTATCCAGTATCTTACTAGCTTCATGGAGACTTAGAAGACAAGGGAATTTCCAGTATTTTACTGGCTTTGAGGGTTTTAAGAGGACAGAAGAGGTAAAAGGATCCAGTATTAGTATCCAGTACAGGTACTCCTACTGTATTTCTACTACAACATGTACAGTCTAAACAGACTATTACTGCCTGTGCAGATGGTTTGAGAGGGGTCCATTTATTCTAATGAGTTTTCTAACAAGAAGTCTGTCAATGCAGCACTGTAATCACACCTTATCTGCTATCTGAACCAGAGGAGGGATGGAGAGGACACAAGGTTTGTCCAAGGCAGCTTTAGCTATACATAGCTGTAAATAGCCTTGGTCCTAACACACAGCAACACAGCTTTCAAATGAGAAACTGTGAGATCAATACAACCCTGCAACACCAAGGGCACAGAGACAGCAGCTAAAGTAAGACAACAGCTACAATGAGACAACAGCTACAGTAAGACAGCAGCTACAGTGAGACAACAGCTTCAGTGCTGCTGGTCAGGTTTAAAAGACGCAGTAATTAAAAGATTCAGATGCTGCAAGTTACTGGAACTACAGAGCAACAACATGGTGTATATCATGTGTATCATACAGAATATACTGCTTAACATTTTATAGTCTTGTGTTTTAGCTGTTTGCATCCGACTGAATATTTGTTTGGAAGGAAACCATTGTACTTTTCCTCGTACTGTAGATATAATACAATATGTTGTGTGAATTGTTGCTTTTGACAAAGCAGTTTTTAGCCCCATTTAGATTGCTGGTTGAGTGACAGCATTTCTCAAAACTGTCTCATAAGAGTTCAATGACATTTGGTGGAAAGTTAGACCACTGACTGATGAACATGCTCATAAAACATACTTTGGATCCAGACATTTTTTAAAGTATTAAATAAAGGGCATTACGGTAGTTGAGGCCTGGGAGCCTTAATTGTATGCTTGCCTCATTGCATGTTACTGTCTGTACTGTCTTATAATGTAATAATGTTTGGCGGGGCTTCTTTCTTTAACATTTTTGTACATTACATTTTACATTATTACAATTTCCTCATGAACATACTGTACATGTAACCAATTTTGGTTATCATGATGTGTATTTTAATTCTTATTCACAGCCAAATGGAGATTAAATATTTTCTAACATTACATTATTTATATATACTACTATAATAACACAAGTTTTATTACTGATCTTGATGCCATAATGTCTCAGTGACACTTGCATGGTAAAATAAAGGATAAAAATTGTACATTTATCAGTAAAAGAAAAAAGAAATTTATGATTTGTTATTTTTTGAACTCTCCTCTGCTCCTGCTGTGGTAGAAAATCTTTTTTTTTTTCAAACTTCTATGATGGTGGCCTAAATGTGTATTTCTTAGTAATTAGTAAATAAACAGCATTCTTTGCATTCCAGGTTGTCAGTCAAACACAATGAGCTTAGTGACTCGAGGTACTTTCAGCCACAGAGTTTCTATTTATTACAGCTGTGTGACTAACGTATGTTGGCAAGATGTGCAACGATGTGGCTTTACTCCAACCACAATGTTTCACTGCCGCAGCCACAGACAGCTGATTGTCTCCTTTCTCATGCATAATAAAACAACACTGGTTGTAGTGAAGTGCCTAAAAGCTCTGCTTCTGATATTGATGTGCTGTGAGTAGGAGTTTGATATATCTCCCCTCCAGCTGGGTTTGCCTTTTCCTTTGCCTTCTTGTTTGCAACAATAGTAAATATTTATTATCGTTTAAACAAACTTGCGGCGGGCGCAATAAATATCGTCGAGTCAAAGGAGCTCTGGCTGCTGAGCGCTGTCATCACATTATGTATTTTCACATTAGTAAGGAGCCAGACAGCATTAGTATGGGCTTGTGCTGTCTAACCAGAGAAATACCATTTCAACAATTCATCAGAGAGAGAGGAGATCTAATGTTGGTAAGTTTAACTTTCTCTAGATTGAGGCATCGCTCACTGCTGTTTGGGAGACGGTTTGTATTTTGTTCTTAAGGTCTGAGTCATCTCATCCTGTGGGCAGAATGGCCGTCAAGTTTAAATCAGGAAAATAATCCAAATCTATTGCATCCCAATAAGCAGAGAGACATTTTTTTTGACATAGACAGTGTTTAAACTAAGGTAACACACAGGACTCTGTCAGTGACTCGATGCTGGGTCTGTTTTTCTGGATATTAACTCAACATGTGTCTGACCTGATGTAGCTGTCGCCCGGTGGGATGGCCTCCTGGAAGAACTGGAACTGGTAGAGGTAGAGGACAATGAGGTGTCCAGCGCTAAAGATGGCCATCAGGACGCACATGCAGCTGAAGATGAGAGTGTCAAAGGTCCGACAGAGGGACCACCAGGTGCAGAGGAACAGGAAGATGAAGAAGTAGACAGCCGAGGTCAGTGAGGGCAGCATGACTCCTTCAAAGACAAAAAGTGGATATGAAGTCAAGGGACTGTGGTTCACATATGTGATCAGGATAATTATTAATTATCAGCCTTCCTAAATTTCCAAAATCTTATGGCAGTTTTGTTGAATGTGACAAACCTCACATCTCTCTGCAGCCTTACTACAACCAAAAGCACAACTTAAAGCAGTCTGAAGTTACCATTATTGTTTTATAGTCACTGAAAACAGCGTGTGTGTGTTGTGTTCAAGAGCCTGTGGAAAACTGTGAGGAAAACATCTGTATTTCACATCTGCAGTCTCAAAATCAAACCCACACAACAATTAAGGAGCAAACTTTATGAACAAGATAATGGGACTTTCATTTCTTTCTTAAAATGGTTCTTCTAAATTACAGCAGCTGACTCTCTCAACAAAATTTAAAACATAAATATTTTTCCTCTTACCTGTGGTGCTATTTATCCATCTAGATTGTTTTGATGCGAGTTGCCGGCTGTTGGAGATATCAGCTGCTGATGGAACTAAATGGCCAATACCTCCAATACTCAGCAACTTTCACCAAAGACAACTTACATTGATAAATAGCATTACAGCTATGAAAAACAATATGTATTCATGATTTCGGTTTGAACTGTTCCTTTAAATTTTTAGATGGTAATGTTATAAGATCAAGACACAGATTAACTGCACAGCATCCAAAGCTGCTCACCTGTCATGCCCAACAAGATGGTGACTACCACCTTCCCCGCAGTGGTGATCAAGTTCCCAATAATCTCCTTCACTTTGGACGCAACTTGCGCCACAAACCGCAGGATCTTCATCTTGGTGCTCTCCTTCTCCTCTTCCTCTTCCTCCTCCTCCTCTTCCTCCTCGTACAGCTCCTCCTCCTCCTCTTCATCCTCCTCTGCCTCATACCCTGCTTCAAAGTCCTCCTCGAGCAGGATGTTGTCGTCCAGGCTCAGCTTCTCCTCTTCTTCCTTACGGGGGACAGATCACAGCGACATGTTATACTTCAGTATTGAATGATGGATGGTGCCATTTGGAGGTCAGAGCTCTCCATGGTGCTGAAAACAGTTTCCTACAGGTAGCACTTGCATAACAATCCCTGTGTAAACTCCACTTTAGAATATTTAAACATATATGTGGTTTCTTTGGCTGCTTAAAATATGATTAGCGACCCATGGCAGATGTTTCCCTCTGGAACCACATGTTGGCTTGAGATCTAATCCAGTCACTTCTTTCTTGGCTGCTGTGTCTAACCAAGTATGTGTCGCTCTTTTCCTACAGTCTCAATAAAATAGAGACATAATAACAAGAGAGCCATTCACTGCGATTTACATAGCACACATATAAGGCAGTAGACAAAGAAATAGCAGGTGGTGCGAAGCCTGTTTTGAATCAAACAACAATTTCAGCTCAGATGGCTCACTGACGGAAATAAAAGCCTGAACACAACGCAGGCTCTATAGATGAATTCCTGGTGTTTCTCAGTAATGGGGAGCGGTGCCATCTGTGCCAGCGTGAGCAGCACAGTCGAAGTGAAAGTGAATGTGGATTTAATTAACACTAAGTCATAAAGAGGAGGGAGGACTTGCCAGGGGAGGGGGGCTGTATTCCAAGTCATCAACACTCACAGGGAACTCTCTATTCAAATTCTGCTTCTCTCAACTTATGAAGCCCGGTGTGGACGTTACGTACAGAGCAGGAGAAAAAACTACTGGCCACCTCAGCCACTAAGTGAAAACTATTTTATATCTGACCAGGTATGAGTCCCAAAAGGTTACACTTTTTGTTTGCATACGTTAAATATCAGTGAACACACAAAAGACGTTTTTGGACTGGAGGAACTTTTTCCTAGTTCTAAGGACTAAGTTGTAGGAAACCCCTTTTTTGTTGAGCCACACCGCAAGAACTAGGAACTCCTGTAGCTGTTAAAATGCAGCTTTGAGGGACTTTTTAGCCCCTATTTAAAAGTAGCTACTCTCCCCCTACAACAGGGAACCATTAGTGACTTAAGTGTACAGTGATTGGTCCAGACCTCGTAAGTGTACGTTGTTCGCTCGAACACAGCCAATGCAGCACGAGCAACCACCATTTTTAAAAGCCCCAAAATCTAAAATCAGCTTGTGTAAAGATGTTTACATTGGGATTTTCTTTTTATATTAAAAAAGACAATTTTTACCTCTTCGGGTTAACTTTATGGACTTTTTTTTTTTTAGATGTTTATCCCACTACACACCCTATATCCATATCTTCATATACTTGTCTACTCTAAATTAGGGCTGAAAGTCAGTTTATCTCCAAGGCCAGCTGTTTGCAAACTTTTAAATACCACAATACCCTCTCATCATGATTTCTTTTTACATGGCATCCCCTTTTGGCTGCTCTCCAATGCTTTTTCCAACAATCAACACTTCTGGCTGCTTTACACCTGGGAAACTCACATGCAGGAATTGTGTTAGCTTACTGCCAACCACTAACCGAGAGCTGTCATGTCACTAATTTTAGGTACAGCATAAATGCATATTTAACAAGGGTTTATACACATTTAAAGTCTAGCTAATGTAAGCAAATGTTGCTTATAGTCCTATGTGGTAAAAGGTTATCCATCAATCCTTACAGGAGCTGTATATGGCATTCAGAGCATTAGTATAGCAGCAGATAAATATTTGCTATATGAGTAAAGGCATCCTAAACAGGGAATGGAGTCACGCTCCCCCTGTGTGTGTTGTAATCACAGATGTATAAATGAAAGTTGCTCAATAGCACATGAACAAAAAAAAGGTTCTGCTCCCGTTCCAGGTATAAAAGTACCTGGATCCTCCGCATCCTCAGGCCCATAGAACATGTGCACTGCATTTCCTTTAACTCTGTTTCTCAAATGTTTGGTCTCAGGCTTGCTCACATGAATGACAATAGATAAATAATTCTGGACTTGGCTTTTAGTAAATGTTACATCTTTTAGAACATAATGATTCAGTAAGTTAATAAGGAAATTGATGTACTTCAAAAAAAAAATCTAACTGGAATTCACCAGTTTGGCCACTGTGTCGAATTATCTTTGAAGCCTGGCGCTGTTCCTGTGTGCTTGGTTGTAATCTGAGCTTCTCTGTTGTGTGTTGTGGTAGACTGTCTGGTAACACATGGATGTTAGTGCATGTAAGTCCCTGTGAATGTATCCCTCTGGTTAGCTCATTGCCACTGCTCTGTAGTGGTTACAGCTGATAACACCACCCCAACCCGATCTCAGCACAGAAGCCTAACACCACTCCTTGGTTCCCTAGCTTAACACCATTCTGTCAGCTCTCTTGGCATCGTTAGCGCTGTCAACACTGTTAGCATCATTAGCTGCTAGCCACTGGTTCAGCCGAGAGCCGTGTGCACACAACATAAACCAGACTTTGAATCATAGCTGTGCTCTGAGTGTTTATACAGCTCCTTTCAGGCCTATAACTTTCTTAGAAATGTTGTTAATTGACAAATCAAAATTTGAGATAATTTATCAAAGAAAAATAATACAACAAAATGTGTTTCACAATTTTTGCACAGTTCTTAAACAATTGATAAAAAAAAGAAATATGGACAGATAAATTGATAAAAAAAATCAACATTAGTTGCAGCCTCACTTTAAATACAACTAACTGTGCTCTATTACTAATAAACAAGCCATTTCATTCACATAGATGGATACATGGATGTGAAAATCAGACACTGTTTCAAGGCATTGCATGTCATCACAAATTAAACCCACTTGTTCTTCTGCTTCAAAGTCGGCGTTGTATTGGGCCATGTCCTCAGGCGGCCTCTTTTGGACCAGACTGCGACACAGCAGCCAGATGGCCAAGCCAGCCACGAACATGCCGATGTCAGGGATGAACACTCGAATGCCATTTCCTGCATCTGCACCAATCACACTGGGGACAAACACAAAACACAGGATGCCACACTGACAGAACACAGACACTTGCTTCCTCAAAGTAAGGATAAATCCTACCATCTCCCAAAATTGCGATTTGGAGCAGTCTTACAGGCTAGGACAGAGTACAACAAACTTAATTGTCCATGGACGATCACTTCTAATGTGAAACAGTTTTTCTAGGAAACCAGAAACTTGAGGTTGCTTGTTTAGTTCACTTGGATGAAGCCTACAAATAACTGTGCTGTCGTGTCTGAATCTGGCCTGGGTTATTTGTCGCATGCCACCACCCTCTGTCTTTCCCAATCTGTTAGGGCTCTCTGACTGTTTAAAAAAATCGTTCAGCAATCTTAAAAAAAAGCTTGAGGTTGTCACTGAGCACTATTTTCCTTTAATCTGTGGTCATGTTCACTGCACTAAAACCCATGAGAACGGATATTACTACGGCAATTATATCTTTCAGAAAACACTACCTGTTCACATGAATGCATGGGAATCTGGATTCTCTCCATTACTCAACTGTTCGTTTAATGTGCCGTGTTGAATTCTTCAGCTTTTATATGGAGTACCACCCACTTTAATGAAATCAGGCTTGCTTTTAAACATATTGCTGTTAACAAGTGGGTGAAATTCCATTCAAACAAAAAGGCCATGAGAGAGTGTGTGGTTTTTTTTAAGCGTAACAAACATTACACCCTTGAAAATTGCAGCCTTTGTTCATATTAAGGCGGTGTGAGCAATAAGCTCTCTTTTCCCTCATTAAACTGCATTAAATAAAGTAAAAAGGGCCGAAACTACTTAAGCCTTTTCAGATTTAATTTGTTTCTTGAGGTATGATGATGCCTATCTACTTCTTATCTGACACTATCTGAATTCTTCTTAAACTAAACACCGTGTTCATATTATAATAGTTTATGAACAAATAATATTTACTCCATGTCTGCTCCATACAGTGTGTTTTTCATTTATCGACTGAAATATGACATTGTTTGATGTCTTGTGGTTATATTGTCGTGAGCAAACAAAGCTTTTGTATCATTTATTATTTGATTAGTCTGCTCACCGCTAAATAAATACCAAAAGGGTTGTTCAAACAGGAAGCTAAACAGTGGTGGCTGACTGTTACCATGACAGCTACAGTAACGTCAGGCTTCAAATGATCCAGTCAGTTGTATTTATGCTGCCCAAGGACACGTTTTATGAGGTGTCATGATTGCATGTACAATTAAAGCAAATAAAAATTGTCCTTGAAATGGCTAGCAGCTTTCAAAACCTTTAAAACTCACTTTTATCATCCAAACCAATTTCTATTTCAGTTTTACAACAATCACACACGCATCCTGTGTTTGGCCACCAAAGTGCTTTCTTTACATTTCATGCTGAGCTCCAGGTGTAATTACACTGTTCACAATAAACAAAACATAGTGGTGATCCTGCGGCGCAGGCTGCAGAGAAAAAAGCTGACCAAATGTTTGGATCGAGTTATAAAACAACTGGTCATTTTAAACAGAACCAATCTTATTCTGGCCTTCAATGGATACAAAGCTTATAAATGTTAACAAGTTGAAAACAGAGTGCTAATCAACACAATGGAAAACACACACTCAGATAAATAGCTGGACCTTTGGCTGCTGTTGGCGAGTTTAATCTAATCAAGGACTTCTGTTACCATGTGCTTTATTGTTGCGAAGCTTCGTGCATCCTCACGTGGATGAAAGAGATGGAAACCATCAGAGCCAGACAAGATTTAGCCGGGGTAATTACTCATGAGGCATCAGTGAAAAACTACAATTACAGAGACCACAAAATATGCTCTAAACCATATAAATATTTGGAATTTATAAAGGCTTTGAAAAGGTCAAGCTTGAGGAAACCAAAGGAACTGTCTGGGTGAAAAGACACAACAGCTGTGAATTGTCTTTCTACTTCTATACATCTGGCTTGAACTCTGCATTTTCCTCCATACAGGCCGTAAAAGAGAGAAAGCATCAGCCAGTGTGGCTGTAAATATCGTATATGTATCGTATACTGTATATGATCCCCAACACAAACAGGTAAATGCAGGCAGGATAAAATGTTTACAGCTCTACTTCCGCCACTTACAGTATACTATCCACCGAGGGCTGTTGAGTACTGGAAAAAGGATGTGGCTGAGTTTGGACATTCCCGTACTTAGAAAACCACATCTAACACGATCACGGGGGTGTGAGGAGACGGACACAGCAGCAAAAGCTCTGAAAAATAGGCCTGTCAACTGAATGTCAGACGTAACTGGGTTTAGCGTTCATCAAGAATCCACACAGGGACAGGTTAGGAGCATTTTTAAACCTTGTCAGATGACGGGTCAGTGCTGCTAAATACAAAAAGTGGTGTTTAATGTTATTGTGGGATTGCTATATTTAGGACACTTTGTGCAGATGATGCAACCCTCTTCAGAGGAGGAGAACCACACGTCTGATCTTTAACAGGTGAGATTAAAAAATGGTTGTGATTCTTAATAAAAAAGGCAATTTTCCTTTAAAACAAAAATAAGCATGTTGCATAAAGTAAAGTTGTTTTATTGCTGACCCTCTCTTTCATCAGCAAATAGTCACTGAACTGAGTCACTTCCTGAAGAGGCATCTGGATCTCCCAACTGGGAGACATATTCATGCTCAGTTAAACAAAATCCCCACTTGTATATTTTATATTGCATAATCATCAAGGGAAACATGATTTAGAAACAGTTTTTACTTTCCATATGTTACATTAGTGAATGCATTTGTTGTGAAAGTGTTGAATTAATCATTATCTTACCTCTCAAAGCCAATTTGTCTTATGGATTTCTCCCACGTGGAACCTGGACAAAATCATAAAGTTAGTTAGTCGAGATTGATATTGTTGGGCAAAGAAATAATACACTTTTATATCATAACCATTAAAAACAAATGGGGACATTACAAATCATCAAAAAAAAGGTAAAGGATTTCCACTGTATCCAGAAATAATTGCTATTTATTATTCACTATCCAAATAATAGAAAGAATGAAGATCTTTTTCAGCCTTGGACAAAACCATGAATAAAAACTTAAAATGCCTGCTTTAAATCAATTGTAACGGCCAGAGTATTTTTTTCATTTCAGCCAATATTTCATTTTCAGGTGAAGGAAAACAATCAATCTCTGTGCTCACAGAGAAAATAAAAACATCTCATGTGAGCTTTGTTTCCACAGCTTGGACTGGTTGAAGTGTTCCTGAACGTCACTCCAGTGCTCAGAGAGAGATTTCCAGGTATTCAACTGGCACGCTGAGAAGAACCGCTGGAGATTGACTTGCCTTTGTTCTACTGCCAGAGAAAACATAACATCAGTTTGTGACTTGAGGATCTCGACTCAATGACATTTTTTTGTCTGTGTATAAGGCAACTAATTAGGTGGTGAACTGCTGCAGTGCTGAAGTTTCTGGTTTATGGAGCGCAGTGAGGAGAGTGAAGACGTTAAAACACACTTCAAGTGACTGTAACTCAAGGCAGACAGCAGACACAAGGACTTTATCTGCTGTGTCAACTGTGTGAAAACTACTTTCAGGAGGTTGTTAAGTGTAAAATATGTTTTTGCAGCAATTCTTGTTAAAATAGAGTATGAAATGTTCAATTCTAAAGTAGAAAGAAAAGAAAAGAAAAAACAAAGGCAGAAAACTAAACCATTACTTGTGGGGTGATGGTTTATATCTCTAAAAAAGATTCAGGCTATAACAAATACTTTTTAGAACCTGCTAGCTAAAGTGCTAAGCGTTAAAAAGTACCATTAATCTTTTGCAATTGTGGGTGCTACTTTTTAAAACATAGGTGTCACTTTGGATTAAGGTTTGTCATAGATGATGAGGACATCCCAACAATTAGGGAAAAGTCAGTAAAGAGCTTAGGTAGGTGGTACAATGTAGAGTTGAATGATAAGGAACAGGTGGTGAAATTTAGAAAAGATGTGGCTGAAGGATTGGATAGAATAGATAAATCAGAACTTCCAGGAAAGTTGAAGTTGTGGTGTTTGCAATTTGGGCTATATCCTAGGTTAATGTGGCCATTGTCAGTTTATGAAATTCCAATATCTGTTGTGGAGAGAATGGAAAGGTCGGTTAGCTCCTACATTAGGAAGTGGTTGGGCGCTCCTAGGTGCCTAAGTAGTGTTGCATTGTATGGAAAAGGGATACTTCAGCTGCCAGTATCTAGTTTAACAGAGGAATTTAAATGTACCAAGGTCAGGACAGAGCTCTTGTTATCTGGGAGTAAGGACGTGGTAGTTAGGAGTGTGGTTCCAAATCCAACCAAGGGGAGGAAGTGGAACCCAAGATCGGCAGTTCAGGAGGCAGAGGCAGCTCTTAGACATGCAGAGATTGTAGGTAATGTTCAGTTTGGCCGGGGAGGCCTGGGGCTTGGCTCAGGTAAACCGGTATGGAATACAGCAGGCCTCAAAGATAAAAGAAAGCTGGTTGTAGAACAGATACGCAGACAGGAAGAGATAGTAAGGGGTGCAAAGGTAGTGGCCCAGGCTAAACAGGGACAGTGGTTGAATTGGGAAAGTGTAGAGAAGAGGAAGCTTAGTTGGAGGGACCTGTGGAGTATGGAGGAGAATCGTATTAGATTCCTGGTAGGGGCTACATACGATGTGTTACCAACCCCCCAGAACCTAAAACTGTGGGTAAATGAGGACCCATCATGCCCATTGTGTTCACGTACCGCAACTTTAAAGCATATTTTGTCAGGCTGTAAAGTTAGCTTGTCACAAGGCCGATATACATGGCGACATAATCAGGTGTTGAAATGTTTAGCTGCAGGCATCGAAGGGAAACGAAGACAGGTGAATTCAGAAGGTGTTAAGGATAGGGGCTTAGTTGCTTAGTTTAGTTGTCCGTGAGGGAGAGAAATACAGAAGGGATAAGTTAGTGAGGAGGCAAGGGTGTGGCCGCCTAGAAGGTGCTTGTGATTGGGAAATGCAAGTAGATTTAGGGGGAAAGCTTGTTGTTCCTCAGGAAATAGTCTGTACCAGGCAGAGGCCTGACTTAGTGTTGTGGTCAGTGAGTCAACAGATAGTTTATTTCATTGAGCTGACAGTTCCTTGGGAAGACTCAGTGGAAGAAGCCTATGAAAGAAAAAAGCTTAGATATGCAGACTTAGGAGCAGAAGCTGAGCAGCGAGGATGTAAGACTAGGATTTGTCCAGTGGAAGTGGGGTGTAGGGGATTCATAGCAAGATCAACTGTCTCACTCCTGGGGGAACTCGGAGTGCGGGGACAGAATTTGAGGAAGACAGTGAGGGAAATGTCAGATGAAGCAATTAAATGCAGCCAGTTTATCTATTACAGAAGAAATAATGTCAGTTGGGGGCCAGCAGGGGGAACTACTAAGCAGGGCACATAACTCCTTGAGATCAGGTGGAGAGATCCACTTCCTGTCAGGAGAAATCCAGGAAGAGGAAGTATTTAAGTGTGGGAGTGGCCTATTGGAATCCATTTTGTTTGAGGCCATGCGGCAAGGTGAGTGTGCTTGCTGATCCTGTAAGTCCAGTTAGCTCCTTAAACTTTAGCTTATATTGTAGTTATGCTATGTAGTGTGTGAAATAGAGTATGGTGAATGTGACAGGAAAGCTAGTATCAGCATTGCTTCTGCCTGGAGCTCGCATGTATGGAGCCTGGGTTTGGTTGAAGATGGCAGTGCTGTTTGGGCTGAGAAAGCCATGTGTAAGTACGAAGGAAATCCAGGAAGAGGAAGGTTATTTAAGTGTGGGAGTGGCCTATTTGAATCCATTTTGTTTGAGACCATGCTGCAAAGTGAGTGTGTTTGCTGATCCTGTGAGTTCATTTATCTCCTTTAACTTTAGCTTACATTGTAGTTATGCTATGTAGCGTGTGAAATAGAGTATGGTGAATGTGCTAGTAAAGGTAGTATCAGCATTGCTTCTGCCTGGAGCTCGCATAAACGGAGCCTGGGCTTGGTTAAAGTTGGCAGTGCTGTTTGGGCTGAGATCACTGTCCAGCCTCCTGGAGGTGTCATTGTTGTGAGGGCTCGTCCTGGGGAGGTAGACTGTACAGCCTAACCCGGCGGGGGAGTGTGATAGCCTAACAAGGCTTCCTTCCCTGGGTCTACCTCCTCTGTGGTAGTATAGGTAAGGTAAAGGAGGTTGTTCGGTTAGTGTGGGGAGCAGTGAGACCTGGCATTAGGGGAGTGTCTCTGGGACGCCAGAGATCACTGTCTAGCCTCCTGGAGGTGTCGTGGGACTAACTAGACGAAACACCGGTGAAAGGAGGTTCCCACCTGATGACCCCAAAGACATGTTAGTTATCACTGCTCACGGGTCTGTATAGTTAAGCCTTGCCATAATAGCTTATCGTAGGGCTTAGGAGGATTATTCACTGAGTGCTGATCCCTTTTTTTTTTTTTTTTTTTTTATTAGAGCACAAACTTCTTGTGTTTATTTGAATTGAGGATAACAGATGACAGTGTAAAGCAGAAAACAACTGTCAAAAGATAAGACAGAAGATGAATAATAACGTGTTTTCTCCTAAATGACATACACACGAAGTATCCAGTAAAGGAATGAGTCACACTGTTAGGCACTTTGTTAGAAACAGGAAACTGAATTCCACTCAAGGTAAATACAGCAGTAATGGACTGTCAGTGCAAACCCTGTTTTTTCTTTATTACTCATCAGTGAATAAAATGGCTGAAAGAATAGCTTCACTATCACAGATGTTATGTGTTGTGCTGGTTGGGGTAGATGTAGAGGAGAAGAGTGTGGAGGTCGGTGGGTGAATGAAATCAAAAAGTAAATTAACAAAACATCTGTGATGGGAGGAGCCCGCATGACTAACCCCTGACATTAACCTCTGACACCAAACACCCACAGTCGTCCTCCTACTGAACTGTGAAGACACTAGGAGAAACTGTCCACCCCCACACATTTACTCCCATTTACTGCTCAGTGATGAAGGACAGACACTGCTGTAACTGACCAAACTATGATGCAACACATCACACATTTTAAAACCTCTTACAAATCAGTTATTCCTCTGTGGATAGAGATCTAGAGCTAAATGACATGGCCTAAAATCAATATCACAATCATGTTACAACTTTACCTCAATTTTCTTAAGGTCTTGGTAACACTTTTTTCTGACATCACAGAACTATATTGCGTATTGATAACAGTTAAGATTTACTGAATGATTTGCTGAAAACCGATGTCTTGAAGTATTGTAAATTAGGGTATTTTTATCTCATCATATTTCTACATATTAAAAATGATTTAGGGAAATTATTAATAGAAAAACAATCAGTATTCTTTACTCAATAAAGATGATAATGAAGAAGATACATGCTCTCATGTGGCACCTTTTTTAGGCACAATTGTTAAAACACATCCTATATAGCTGCTCTGCTTTGTTGTACAAAGTTGGATTCAGAGCATCACCTTTAAAGAGCGCTTTTTAAAGAAGAACAAGTCCTATACACCCAACTTTTATAAATATCATTTATCTGTTCTAAATAGCTCAAGATATACTATGCAGGATTTTTCATAATGTATAGACTCATACAAATCCCTCTCAATCATCAACTATGACCCACTAAAAGTGTGTGGTGGTGTGCTCATCTGCAGAGCCCGTGCCCTGTGCCTGTATTCTCTTTTTATTTTGCTGTGTTTGCGATATTTCTGGGGGTGTATCCACCAGCTAGTAACAGCACGCCGGTGAAGTCAGGACTTTCTAGAAAAGGTAGTGACAAGGTGACAGAATGTAACCAACACACATCCAAGAGGAAGCTTCAAAAATCGCATACACAGCACAGAAAAAATGCAAATATCGTGAGGCAAAATGCCAAATGGACAAGGTAGGTGGCGGCTGTATCAGCTTTTACATTACAACAAATAGAGCATTACTACAATACAGTATACCAGTGTAGCAACCAGTGTGGAAAGGAGGGACTAAATCTGAATGTTGTGTTTGCAAACAGTAACCAGTGATTCCTGCATAGTATATCTTTAAAGGGACATTGTGTAACATTTTCAGTTGTTTATTGGCAAAAATTGATGTCTGCATTCATAAATATGTCATCATTGGTGTACTATTACCTCCACCAATAATCTGACTTATTCTCGTAAAAGGAGAATTTCGGATTTGTTTGTACATTGTGCGGGTAAGTTATTTGTGGGGTTCCATTACGTTTCGCCATCTTGAGAATACACCCGCCAGCAAGAGACATACAGCACCGCCTTCAGTGTTTTCGTTGAGAGACAGGCCAGCACTGTGTGACTGAGGAGCCGAAGGAGAGGAGCAAGAGGCGCTTCGCTACTACCCTGGCAAATTTGAAACAAAGTCCCACTCTTTGAGCATAATGCAGTCACAGGCCAGCGCCGCTGTTGGCTGTTAGCCGCTGTTAGCGGCCAGTCGCTAACAGCCTCATCCCTCTCCTCGCATTACTGCGCCACTGTTAGCTGTTAGCCGCTGTTAGCGCTGGCCTGTGATTGTATTACCTTTCTCCTTCAGCAGCTCTTTCCACCTGGGAAAGGCAACCCCAATGCTGACCCTTGTTTTTTTAATTTGCCGGTCACACTGCCTTTTTGATTCCCTTTTGCACTTTCTTGGCGACGAGGATTCCGTCTCCCGTGATGCTGCATAATACATGATCCTGCATTATGCTCAAAGAGTGGGACTTTGTTATGCGGCAGTAGTGCCGCTGGCCACTAACAGCTGTTTGCGGCGCAGTAATGCCAGGAGAGGGATGAGGTGTGTGAGGTTGAGCCACTTGTCAGTTGTCAAAGGACAAGACGTGATTGGTTTGTTTCAATTTACATCCGCCCCAACAGTCCTACGTTGTAAACACAGCCAGCATGGTGAGGAGGGGGTTTGTCAACTTGCGTTGCGTGTGTCTGTGTAGGAGCCTAAATGAATACTCCATGTAGTATGGGATGACATGGTTTCATCAGTGTTATCATAGCTTTTTGGTACACAGCGGCTACAGGTGTTGCAATACGTGTTTGAAACAGTGAGGCGCTAGAGTGCGCCATCTGTTTGAATGCAATATATGATTTCAATGTTAGATGGGAGAAATTCCTACACACTGTGGCTTTAAGCTAATTTTTGTTTGTTCTATAGCTTAGCAATGGCGTCACTAATCTGCAACCCAGATTGAACCATTGGTAACAAACAATACCAGATAAGGTACGTAACTCCCTGGTGATGGTGGGTGAGGTAGTAGTTAAGTACAGTAGTTAACTGTTTGCTAACATTTTTGCCATAGTTTGTTTTTTGAGAGTTTGTTTTGGAATCATTCTGCCCTCTAGTGGTCAAAAAGATCACAATGCAGCTTTAATTTAGAAGATATCTCCCAAAAATAAACACAAAAGAAAATGAAAACAGAACATGCTGACATAAACAAACTGTGCTGGTGACTGGTGTGCAAAGTTTTAAGAAACAGTGTAAACAAATGTAACACAGCCAGCCAGTGCTATATTAGATTAACTCTTCACTATACAGTTTTTGCGCCTCTGGTTTAATTAACTAGCTTCTAAACTATTTGTGTTATTTACAAGACAAATAATTTAAAGTTAATATGGTGGCTTGCACGGGATATTAGGTCCAATGATGTTGTTGTAATCTCTAATGATCACTCACAAAGGTTGATAAAGTTCATGGATTACTTAATGCCCCATTTAAACCTTCAAGTAAAAACTCAGCTTCATATATCAGCTCAGTGACCACAGGCAAAACAGAGTCTGTTTCAGAAACTCCCAAGTCCAAACATCTGCAACACTTAAGTTCATCCAGCCCAAACTGAGCTCACAGGTGTAAGAGGAAACTGATATCATCCACTAAGAATGCCAGAGGTAAAGTCAGGTCAGTCTGATCCATAGGATGAGGAGAGGAATACTGTGTAATGCAGCTTGAACTCATCT
The DNA here is from genome assembly GCF_041903045.1 of Epinephelus lanceolatus. NCBI lineage: Eukaryota > Metazoa > Chordata > Actinopteri > Perciformes > Serranidae > Epinephelus > Epinephelus lanceolatus. The sequence goes on along the minus strand of NC_135745.1, from coordinate 17,269,055 downwards.
TGGAGACTTCTGGAAAAGAGTGAGACTTTCTGCCTGTCAAGGCAGGGCCGCTTTCCACCCCAGCTGAGCACCAAAAATACCTGTCCTCAGACTTTATGTGAACATCATAAAACACCCTTTGTACTTGCTGGGCCGTTAACCTCTCGGCACAGCATTTCTTTGCACTCTCTCCTCTATCTCAGGGGCCTAATGCCAGTTGCCCTTTTCCTGCAGAGACTGGTGATATGCAGCGTCAACATTTCAGCACGTCATGACTGTAATAGGAACAATCAGTATGCCGAGGGAGAATTCAGTAAATGTCTCACATTTGGGGAATGGTGGGCAGGATATGTGTGGATATGGAGGGCGATAAAGGTCAACAATGCGTTTACTGGACTTAATGACGGCTATCCCCGAGGAACTTGTCACTAAACAGCAGTTCAACAGGCCGTTTACTCCTTATGAGCTGGTGAAATATCCATTGCCATCAGATATAAACCAATTCAAACTTGCAAATCCTTTTTTCATGGTTTGTTTTTACCTACTTATTCACCAGATGGGTCCCCACCCCTTTGCTACTGAGGACAATGACAGCCAAAAAGTTTAGACAATCACAGGAAAATACTTGGTATCTGCTGCTCTTTGACAGTTACTAATACAAATGCATGACTGTGCTGACTCGACATGGTGGGAACTGCATTTACAAACATAGGAATGACGGATGATGACTCCAAAGGAAGCCGGCCCCGGTTCATCTGGCGACCAGTCACTGACCTGCTCTAACAGCTGGAGGTGTTAGCTTCTTTGGAAAGGTTTTCTCATTCATACTCAACTCAGTTTACTGCTCTAATGGTGTATTTGGCTATGGCGAATAGAGGAAATTATACAAAGTTATCTGGAGGAAGGATAACCGCCTCACCGCAAAAGGACGACTCCTTGTTTATATGTGACTGCCAAAAGGAAAAGGGTGTCAAGGGGCTAAATGCCAGATATAGAAATCTGAGATAAGGCCTTAACTCAGAATGCAGGCAGCGGATCAAGTAATGTTTGACTTCCTGTTGCATATGGAGCCCAAAAATAAAAATAGGGATAGGATAACTTTAGGAAGTCGAAATCCAACAATATGTATACAAATCACCCCAGTGGTGCCGTGTAAATGTTGTCACTTTACAACACAATACTGACTTTGCGTGACTTTTTTAATGGCATTCTTAAGTGTCACTTCAGCTCAGTATGAAATTTTTCATTGTGAGTGTGCAACGTTATATTTCTCCACCCTGTGCCTCATTAATTGTCAAATGACAGCTGGGATCCAACAGATGTTCCCTTTAAAGCAGTGCCTGAGCACCCCAGTGCTCATACAGGGACTTTGCTAAATGTTGCAGATAATTACTCAAGATGTTATGCATTCAAGTGCCAACGGACCTTAATGAAATATAGTCTGAAACGAAACCCTGAATACTCTGACTTGCAGGTAAAGCAGATTCTTTTAGTTATGAAAATGTTTGTAAGTGTTAATATGGTGTTTATGGTTATTTGTCTAAAGCAGGTGTCTAGACAGATTTAATCCTATTCTTAAAAGAGAAGGCTGATGATATTCAAAATTTTTTTTTTATTGCCGACAATGTCTACGCCGACAAGCCCGTTCGTTCCAAATGAAGACGTAAAACTTCATCTCTTAAAGCTATTCGTAATTTTTATGATAACTTTTTGCCATATTTGCTGAAACTGTCTCTACATTCATAGAGTATTATATGAGACAGATAGTCTGTGAAAAAAAATCATGTCCCTCCTTCTTCTACTGCCTTTAAAAGCATTCACGAATCTTCAAAAACACGCCAAAAACAACCAGTCAGAGACGAGGAGTCTCTAACGCAGCTGTCAATCATGTGACTCACTGCTCGTGAACTGCGGTCAAACTGTCAAACTAGATATGAATATGAATCAAGATTCTTTTCCTGTATTGCTGATTTCTTGCTTCAACTGTTTTCAGAAACAGAATCTTGGTTCATATTTGATAAGTGCTGACTAAGTTTGACAGTTTGACCATAGTTCACAAGCAGTGATTGACATGAATGGCAACTGTGTTAGGCTCCACACCTCTAATCTATCTAATTCACACTGACAATGCTAAGATGCCGATGTTTTACATTTAAAATGCTAACCATGTGCATCATCTTAGTTTAGTGTACTAGCATGCTAACGTCTGCTACTTAGCACAAAACACAGAGTACACTTCATCCTGAAGGGTGCATGACACTTTATACTGCATTCAAAACTATAAATTTCATCCTCATTGTTGGTTTTGGTCTTTTCATGATCTGTTAACCATTGACCATTGGTTTTTGTGCACAAACATGTTTCCTAATCTACACATAAAAATCAGTGAGGCAACCAATCAATCAGTTGGTTGACTGGTATGAAATTAAAGCTTTTTAAAGTACATTATGTAAGATTCACGTAATGCCTTAATTTGTTCACAATTTAGGTGCTTTCACACACGTAGTTTGGTTCATTTGGCCTGGGCCAAGAGGAAAAAAATATATATTGTCGTATTTTAGTTGTGGTTCAATTCCTGTTTAAACTGGCTTTTTACAATTCAAGAGAAGTAAACATGAAGTTATACAGACAGACAGGTAACTCAATGATAGGACAGTTTTGGCGATTGTCATCCTGCATCATCAGGACCCACGTGAGGAAATCAAATTCTGGCGACTGACAGAAGTTGATGTAGCAATTAAATACTTATGGTATATATATTTATGTTTCTTAGTGTCACAAACAGCTCTCGAAGAAATAACTAATTATAAGCATTATTAGTATTATTAGAGTGCAAGTTGCCTGTGTGTAATTCAGGGCTCATTGTGGGACCACTGTCACACACTTTTTAACAGGCGTAATGACCTGACAAAGTAACCTACAAAGAGTCAGATACAAGCACCTTAATCAGGTAAAATACCTGTGCTGACCTGTGTGTGTGTTACCATGGTCATCAAATGTATAAATAGGTGTTACAAATCAATTGTAAGATAGTAGACATATTTGATGACCAGCGATGGATTTAGTAGTAGTTTAGCTTTTGATATCATGTTAAAATCACATATCTGCTATCACAAAATCCTGCAGTTGATTCATTTATTTTCACAGCACAAACAAACTGCACCATAGTTTGCTTGGAAGCGGCTGTTTGGTACTTGGTCCATACTAGGGTTTGACTGACAGCTTTCACATCAGCCCAAACAAACTGTACAATGTGATAGAACGCTCCAGGGTTTGGTTGAAACAGACCAAACAGCTCAAGTGTGAAAGCATCCTTACAATCTTGTTATCTAAGTATCCATTGCCTAATGCAATACACTGATTATAATACAGATAAAAAGATAATACATAGATAAAAACAGCAGAAGGACAGAAGGATAGAATTTCTACTCTCGTCACACTAGGGTTTGATCTGCCAAAAACTGACGCCTTTTAGTAATAAAGATTTCCTTGAGTGAATATTTAGTCTACCCTCTCTGAACGCCTCTCTGTTTCTGCCTGAGGTGATAAGGTTCGTTCTGCCTCCTGAGCGAAGTTGGCTGGACTTCGACAGTAAAGAGCAAGTTACCTCCATTAGCAAGAATAAGCCATTAGAACACAAGGTCAGGGTCTGTCCCGTCTAGACACATTCAAATTTTACAGTTTGATACAGAGTTTCATGAGAAGGCCAGGGCCAACTATTAACACCTTCCCAACACTGAGTCAGTAGCTTACAGTGTTTGCTTTACTGGCAGCAAGAATCTCTTTTTTTTCTATGTCGCCATATGGCATAAAGAAGCTAATTACACCAAGGAATGTGTTAGATTCATAAATCTTTATGACGTGACAAAATGCAATAAGAGTGAGGATATTTCTAGAAATTGTTAATCATTATTAAGGAGCATATTTGACCTTATCCTGCAAACACAGCTTGTCCTCACTTAGTTTTTCTGGACGGAAACTTTCCCTCTCCACCTTCTTTGGTGATATACAGCTCTGTGACACTGTATCAATAGCTCAGGTCAGAGTTTAAGCACAAAAAAGCCTGTATGATGGATGGGAATCACGTGTGTGGCCCAACAAGAACAGATCTCAAATGAGTGAGCTGTCAGGGTTAGGGAGGGTTCATTCCTGCTTTGACCACCTGAAACTGTATTTATTAATGGCACTTTGTCTCAACTGTTCAACCCTGTCATCACAGGCACTTCTCAGGCCAAGAAATCAGACCACATCATCCCTATCCTTGCATTCTGACAGTGGCTCCCAGTTCATTTCAAAATTAACTTCAAAGTCCCTCAAACTGTGCACAAATCCCTCTGTCGTCTCGCCCCTTCAGATATGTCTGAACTTCTCACCCCTTACACCACCACCAGACCCGTAAGATCCACCCACTGGGTTGGCTGTGCCTTGTTTGTGGAAAAAAAAGGCTGGGGACAGGGCTTTTTCTGCAGCAGCTCCTCGGCTCTGGATTAGCCTGCCGGAGGCCTGAGTCTGTTGATGCTTTTAAGATACACCTTCAGACCCATTTTTATTCTCTCTAACCTGTTTTGCTTTTTTAAGTGCTATATAAATGAAATGTACTTGAAACTTGAAATTGTCTCCAAACAATTATGTTTTTAGACTTCGCACTTACAAAGGCAAATGTGTTTGAAAGTGCAAAGTCACCAAATGTTCATACAACATATCTGTAAAAGTTTACTGATAGAAATTTTAATTTGTCTCCCCTAAAATATCCACTAAATATTCCCTCTGATATATGTTACCACATTCTGGGGCTATGGTGGCTACAGGAATAGCCATAAAAACCAAAAGAACTGTGATTGGTGAGTTTGGGCTGCTTCTGTTTTCTATGATGCCAATAGAGGTTAGGTGTTAGGAATGAAGGCAACATGAAGCTTAGAAAAAGGAAGTTAAAAAAAAAAAATCATTTTCTCAGTAACAAACATCCAGTAAAACTATTTATACTTCATACCTTCTGTTTGCCGTGATTGTCACTTTATCACAGTAAATGAAACTATGTAAATTTGGCAGCAGCACAGAGAAACAAGGCAGACCAGCCCAACCATTGTTCATATCACATAAGTAATGAAAGACAGTTACTATGAGGAATATAATTAAAGCATTACTAAAGCTAGTGTTGCAGGATCGCCATAAACGGGAGAAATTTATCAGTACTGGAATCTACAGGACTTCCTTTATCCCCTTGTATCAATTATAAATCCATCTTTAGGCTCTTGCAGCACTTGGTTAAGGTTAGGGAAGAGGATGGTCTTGTTTAATACTAAATAACTGGCATTGCCTACATACAAACATATGTGGCAAACCCACTGGTGTATATGTTTTTCAATACCGAAAGTTTAAAGGGGCTGACTGTGGCTTTATTAGTCGGTGCATTTTCTAAAAACATACAAGCGTGTTCTTGTATGTCTTTCAACAGGTTTGCATGCACCAAAAACTGAAATCAGTCAAACCTTTCTGCACCTTCTTTGTTAATTCTTGACCTGTTGGTTGCTTTGATTTCAAAACACACAACAAACATCACCACCTTTAAAGCTTTGAACCATAAAGGCTGCAGTGTACTGTACTCACAGTTGAAGTCAGAGGCGATGGAGTTCCCGGCCAGAAGGCTGTTGACGGTAATCTGATAGATGATGTGGAGCAGCAGGAAGGACATACTGGTGAAGCAGAGGGACTGCAGCAGACGCCCTGTGTGGCCTGGAGAAGAGCAGCTACAGTGAGTTCACCAACACCACCACCACTGAGGTTAAGGATTTCCACATGTTATTTCTTCCGTTCATGCACTAAAACACCAGAAAAGGTCTCTTTGCTTTGCTTTGTGTCTTTTTTTAAGGCACAGAGAACTTTGTCTGAAAGGATTGAAACATTAATCCTTTTTGAGTTGTGCAACATTAAAAAGTACCTGATATTTCTGAATTCTCACAGTGCTTTCAGGGCTGAGCAAGGAGAACAACGATCCATATTCATGTGATCAGCTGGGAAGGCTGAAGCTGTTTTGAATGAATTAGTAAAAAAAAGGTGAAGGTGACTGGGAGAGCACCCAAGGGGGATTTTCTATGGATCATAATACATATCCTGGTTAAGAGCTGGCAACACTAGCACACAGCAAAGCTTATTTCTGTTGAAAAGTCAAATAAACATTCTGGTGGACCACAAAACCTCTAATTCTCTCTAATTCATTCTAGAAAGAGCAAAATCTGCTTTTATACCTGATTTGATTCTTTGGTTTCTTGGCTTTTGTGGCTGTTCGTGTGCGCAAGAAATGCCTTGGCTGTCCACAACGATGAGGGCAGCGTACACGTGGGTGTTAACTGACCTGGTGTCTTTTTTTAATGTAGGTAAAGAATACAGCTGTCAGTGGACATTACTGATCCTGGGAGGGAAGGATGAGAGCAGTCTGAGGAGCGGCCACAGCTGCTCAACACATGGCTGTTTTATAGAGCACCTACAGGTATTTGGGATAATTTCAGGAGTTGTTATGGTGATAATTCTCTACAGTAGGATTTCTCAGACCCTCTCTTATTGCAAAAATAGAAATGTTTATTCTCAGGGAATAACAACTTTGATGGGACTCTTCTTTGTTGATGAAGAATTGACAGTAAAGCTTCTTATAAACCGATAAAGGTTCAACTGTCCTACATATCTGCACGGTCTGGTCCACTGGTTATTAACAGGGAAACTTCTCGATCTCATTAAATTTACTGCATCCTTGCAGGGAACACATAACAGTTTTACTATAGTGTATTGCACAATATCCTGGCTAAGGTAAAGCGCTACTGCTGAACCTCAGGCCATTGAGGGCTAACCTTATCAAATGTGTGCAACAACAGTCCATGGCAGGCAAATTAAATGTTGAAGTGAAAGCAATTTGTGCTAATTTCCCATTGTAACTCCCTGGGCTTTCACAAAGTGGGAAAAGAATGCTTGTAAATAAAAATAGGTATGAGGACTGTTTCCGAGCTTCTCCATCCAAATTGGTCCAAAAATCTCTGGACAACACAACCACTTTGGCTCATTGGCCTCCCTCCCCCTCTTTTTTATTTGTAATGCAGCAATTTTTGTTGTGTGACCACCATCTGTATCGGTTGCCTGACACTCATCTTGAATTAATATTTTGCATTACTTCATTATTTAGTCCCAAAGCGTTGTCCCAAGAGTGCTTTTTAAAGGTTTCCAAAGAAGAGAGCATTGTTCAGTTTCAACAGTTACTGCTTTTTCCCCTAATCAATCATAGAATCGTGTCCATCTGACAACATTCAGACCTGATTTAATCACATGGTGCTGCCAAATCACAGTGTCAGACTGGGCCAATTAAATGTTTTCAGTGCAATCACTAGATCCTTTTGAGACCTCCCTGCCAGCAGTGGTGGAATGTAACTAGGCACATTTACTCAAGTACAGTACTTCATTACATGAGTATTTTATTTTATGCCACTTTATACTTCTCCATTACATTTTGGAGGCCAGTAGAGTACTTTTTTTACTCCACTACATTTATTTGACAACAATAATTAGGCCACTAGTTACTTTTGGTCAACGTATAAATTATGATGTCTTATTATGGAGTAAGCTACCCAGAAATATTAAAAATAGCTAATTAGCTCCACCTTTAGCAACATTAGTGATTGCTTACATATAAATGCTTCATGAATTCTAATCCACTGTCCAGTGATATTATATATATTATTCTGAAAGGGCCATTCTGTATAATGAGTACTTTCATATTTGGTCCTTTGTAGAGAAAATATGTGTATGACTTGCTTGATCTTTTTATCATTATGAAGTAAATGTTGATTGCCCCATGAAATGGCCATAGAATAACAACATCACCAGCATTTAGACTGGTTCCCTACAAGCCTTGATTTTACTATGTAAATTGACCCTTAGCTAGGGTCCACCCTTTTCTAATGGTCTGTCAAGCTGTTGGAGCTATCATGGAGACCACACTGTCAAACTGCAATCCCTGAAGAAATATCATCAAATTTTTAGAGAAAGAGAGAAAAAGTAATTTCAGGGAGAAGCAGGCATTATGCATTTAAAGAGTATATCCAGGAGGCCAAAACAGGTTAAAAAGGTAAATGCTGTCGTGCTAAAGCAGATCACAGTGTTAAAGTAAACCACCAAATCACCTGTCGATCGGGACAGAACACAATGAAAATAAAGGAAGAATTTGCTGATATTCAACAAACTATGTGTCATTGCAGTGTGTGCAGATGAACAGTGTTTGCAGAGCTGCATAACTAAACTAAGCAGCTGCTTACAGCCACATGGTGAACACAGGGCCCCCAGGGTCCCACAAACAGGGCAGCCCGACGCCCACTACTTAAGTTGTGTAAGGTGTATCTGCAAATTAAGCAAGGCCCCACCTCCACCTTGTGTCAAAGCAGGTGTCAATGTTTACAACTTCCATGAGAGGATGAGAGGGAACTATCGTTCTGGTCACTAAAAGTGGAAAAAAGCACTGTGAGAGTGAATTGCAGGAAAAGCAATCAGGTAATCTGTGTTTTCTCATCTCCAAGGTTGATGTCAGCAAATTACAGTAACATTAAGCTGTCTTTCCTGCTAACGTGATTCTCTCAGTCTGTCTGTGTCCTGCTGGTTTGCCAGTCACTCCCAGGCTGTGTTCTGTCATGTTGTGACTGACAAAAGTGAGAGTGAAATACACACATTTACTGCGTTTGATAAACGGCAATGGGCAACAGTGTTTATAAACCGTAGAAGTAAAAGATAACCTCGTTGTGTGTGAGAATGCATAAATGTGCCAAGCCATTGTATAGTTTTATATATGAAAATGTATCAAAGGAAATCTGGGGGAATAGTATTGTTATCTATAATATGCAGGTGCTATGCTTCAATTTGTCAGTGGGGGAGATGATTCAGTAAATCCACATCCAGCCTCAGTCAGCACTAACACAGACCCAGTGCAGCCGTCTTCAACAAATACTATCACTATTAAAATGTTTAAGCCTATGTTTTATCTGTTTCTAGAAATTTGCACCCTTTTTTGGGCAATTTTACATTAACATTTTATTGAAACAGTGCTCCTTCTTGTCATTCTTTCTCATTTGATCACTGTACCAGACTTAACAGAATATTTTTTAGATATTTTAAATGTATGTTCTTTACTATATGGTTGCCTTGTGCATCATGTCTTTTTTCATGCCTTCTTTTTATCATATCCTTTATCAGACAGTGAGATTCAGCCCTCTCAGATTAGAACACAATACTCAGATGCGCATCAAACCTTAACCAGATCAAACAAAGGGCCCTGAGAAGGACCATTCATGGGTTAGGGGGATAAAAGACAAATAATGTAATCACTGATGAAGATAGTGTTGCTGCAAATAGGTCCCACTTTAGTCTTCATATGTTTATTTGTACATTATGAGTGCTTTAACTAATATTTACAATACACATATGTTGGTTTAGTGCCATGAACGTGGCAACCAGTTACTTTCAGGAGTAAAGCAAATCCACTTAGGCCCCCCAAATTCTAGGGCAGGCCCTGGGTGTCTGGCTTCCCCCCATGCCACCAGCACCTGGGCCTCCACCCAGAAGTCCAAGGACAGCCAAACACTGTTCGCACACACTGCAATGACAAACAGCTGGTTGAATATCAGCAAAGTTTTTTTTCTCAAGTGTTCCTGTAAAGCAGGGTAGGTTTTTATTCACTGTTACAATGACTAAAAAGCAAAAGCAGCATTTGTTTATATTCAGCATACCTTCAGTTGCTAGCTAAGCCTACACTTTTCAGGTTTTGATTTAACAAGTATCACTATTACACATCCCCCAGGCACAACATGTAGCACAAAATCCACAAAATTAGCCTGAAAATGAAGCAAATCTGAAACATCTGTATAAGAGTCAATAGAGCACAGCCGTGTAGTTATCAGACCCTTGTTAGAGCTGACTGACTGGCCATTCTGCGTTCGAAGGGCAGAACTTAGCAAAGGGTTAATTCTGTGGGCTGAATTTACGGCACAAAAAAGTGCGTCAACCATTGTGCAACCAAAACAGAAGTAGGATGGCACTTTTTGTTTTACCCCGTAGCTACCGGTAGCTATCCCCAGAAACCAAAGAGTATCAGTTCTTTGCGGTTACTGTCCTCGGTAATGGAAATGGCAGACAGCAGAACAACCAAAGTGACTGTGGAGACCAGTTGATAGGCTCTGAGGAAAATGGAAACCAATCCGACTGCTGTCTTTGCGACAGCAGCACCAACAATAATAGCCTATTACTTGGAACCGCCAAAAAAAGTTCAAAAAAAGTTGAAAAGTCGTCATTGTCTGTATTCGATGCAAATACTTGTGCACTTTTACATAAGTAAGATTTTGAATGCAGGACTTTACTTAAAACAGTATATACTCTGGTACTGCTGCTTTTACTCCACTCTTACATATTCTTCTTCTACCACTGCCTGCCAGACAATACAAAGGAGATAACTGCCTCAAGTCCTAAAAAGGTTTGAAGAAGATGGATTTTTTAAAAAGCCAAACTACGAGATGCGTTAAAGCCAGACACCCTCTGTTAGAAGTCTACTACCTAAAACATAAACCTGATAAATCATCCATAACATCAAATATTTATACAAATTCATGCAACAGTACTAAAATACTCCCCAAGGGGAAATTGTCATGTCGGTGCCCATTCAACAAGGCATATAGTACCTACTGTAAAGGCTCTTAAAAAGCCTGCTGCCCATATGAGAGCAACAGTTTAGATTTTGTTCACCTCCACTGAGAATTGAATGCCTTCAAGGGGATGTGGAGCCAAATACTGCAATTACGACATTAGAGAGTAAATCACAAACAACAACAACACGTTGCATAAGATATTGTTTCTCTCCAGTTAGGACTGGAGTCTTGTACACTGACATGTCCTTGGGCATATTGCGCTGCTGTGGCTTTTTAAAGTAAATTACACCTGATGAATTATTCATGTCTAACATTTGGTTTGAATTAACTTTACAGATTTAACTGCCGCATGTCCTTTTGAGATTCAACAGACAAAATGAAACAGACCATCAAAACAAAGCGCTGAATTTAGGTCAATCCCTCTCCTAACTCCATCTAAAACAATTCAAAAATGTAGTCTCTTTTCTGCACGATCAGATGTGTAATGTTGTGACTTTGTCCTGGACGGTTTTCATGCGTTAATTAAGTGAGCAATTTAAATGCCACATACCATAGCCAGGAGGCAGGAGATAACTGTCAAGTTGTAACTACAGATTCTGATTATCTGCTCAAGATTATATTCCCTACATAATTAAAGCCACAGTGTAGTAATTACTTTAAAACTACTTCTCATCCTAAATGTATACAATCTGAAGTTAAAAGGACAATTGATAATTAAATAGAACACATAAATGCTGGCAGTGCAATCACAATCATCCTCAACCATAACCAGCTGTTATTTAAAAAGTCTATAAAATCATGTGGTGCTTAAAACTAAATCCCTTTTCCCTCAATAATCTGACAAATATTTACTTAAAATAACCTGCAATGATAATAGTTTCCAATCATTTCATAATCAGTCAAAAATAATCCTGTTACTAAGACCCTGCTTGCTCAAACTTCCTCATACCACTTCTCTCTCAGCCAGCAGTTCCCTCCCTGATGACAGACAGCTGAGGCAGACAGATGTCCTGGCAGGTGTTACACTAGAAGAATAACTACTACTTTCTGCACCTGAGGCAACTTACATGTGTGATGTTCTTTTCTTTTGTGTTTTTGCTGCTGTACACGATCATGCTACAGTAAACACAACAATACCTGGTTAAAGGTTATATAAATAAAAGCTGCCAACTTCAGTTCACAGGCATGGCCTCCTCAACAAAGAGCTTCGGTGCTTCAGTGAGATCTTATTGTTTATTTTAGTTTATCAAAAATGAGAACAAGAGTGAATGAGCTTACGATTCAGAGCTTTAAAGAAGTTTTTCACTGCTGGAAATATGGTCTTTTCATAAAGCTACACTGTTATGGAGGAAAAAGATGCAAATACTGGTGCGATACAACTAGAGAAACAGAGGAAAATGGCTGTGGCATTCACTTTTGCTCAAGAGGCACAAAACCTACCTGAATGCACTGTGCTTTACTATATTAATAAATGCTCCCACTGATGGGTGACGTAATGCAAGCTTGGCCATTCTGCTACAGAAAACAATATGGCAGCCAACTGGAAACAAAGTATCTCAAATTAAAGTTAAATGGTGAGCTAATATCTGTACCGGAAACACTGAAATAGTTTTACAGTCTGACCTCAGTATTTTCAGCCACCATTTTTACAGTACAGGAAACAGTATGTCACCTGCTCTTGTTCACAGATTCTCATGTTACAGCCAAACAATTCACTAAACTATGTTTCTGACAACATTTTAGGCAAGAAACAGGCAAGACAGTAACAGAATCTTGGTTCAAATTTGATTTAAATCTCCCTTGTTTTACAGTTTGGGGTTGGGTCTCTCCTTGAACCACAGATTGTAGCAACAGCCCTAGAGCCAGCGAAAATACGCAAGATGATGCAATACACTCAATCAGCGGATTTAAGCTGTGAGATGAGTAGGGAGATCTGAGTGCTGGTAAGATGGAGCAAAGTTTACCATAATTCCTTTATACATACTACCCACACTGTTAGGATACAAAGCTGGTTGAAATTTGGCAAAGTACCCCTTTAAGAAGTTGTTCTACTGTGAGGTGGGACAGTGTTGTACTATTTTGATTACCTTTAGATGACCATATTCTTCAAACATTTGAAAGCTTGTGTAGACTGGCTCTTTTAGTTTGGAAATATAAAAACATAACGCCTAGTGAATTATTTTTAATCATACAACAGCCTTTAATAAATAGCATTCAAATGTTGCTTTATGTCTGCTGATTTCATTTTGAAACTTGCGCCACCTGTTCTGCCAGGACACATCTGTTTGGGGAAAATCTCAACTGGCAGAATGCATTCATGCATGCATTCTCAACTCTAAATGTAAACTTCAGTGAACTGGTTCCTCTCAGCTGCTCACTTCAGACAGTCTCTTATGTCCCTTTATCTTAGGTTTATCTAACACAGCCATCACATCACTGGCTGTTTGATAGTCGAGCTGAAAACTTAATCTATTAATATTTACAAGCACAGGTTTGTGGGTTTGATGAGTAGAGTTGAAGGTGAACAGGTATGCTCGAGCTGTAAGCGAGCAGCTGAGCGGTGGTGCTAATTTGCATATCCATAGATCTGCAAATACTAATCAAGGCAAAGGTGTAGAGTTACATCTAAGATATTAGACAACATGAAGGGATTTTTTTTTTCATAGAAAAAAAAAATAGAAAAACATGGAATTTCAATGAACAGAGATGAGTTGTTGGGGGTGTTAATCAATGCTCGGAATTTAAGAAATTACATACTCTACATTTGTAGCTCTGCTTGAGTTTGATTTGTCATGTCTTGGTGGTGTTAATGTGTCAGATATTTGGACAACAAGTAGGGGTACAGGATATTTGGGCTACAGGCCCACTTCATGTTTTAGACTAACAATGGCTCATTTGTGCTCAATGTTAGAGACGTTTGCGGACATGGACGGAGCCTTCTGTCCGTTTTCTGTGTTAATTTCGGCCATAATTGTGCACGTTTTCTGAAAGCTTGCGGATATGACAAAATGGACCAGTCCCACAAGAGATCGTGGGGAAAGTATAGCATAGTTTAAGTGAGATATGATTGAAGGACACGACAAAGAAAATTAAAAAATGGTGGAACAGAAAGACTCAGTGATTTAGTAAAAAGAATTCTCCATCCACATGTTGCGATGTATTTAATGGCCTCAGAGACCACAACTGTCTGCAACACTGCCTCCATTAAATGGTACATCACTAGGACCTCTTATAATGTTGCCATGTTTGTTGTCATCAGAAACTTTTGACTCTGCGGTCTACTACCATCTATTAAATGTATCTATACCAACATAAAGAACACATGAAAGTATGTTGGCAGTGACGGTTACGTTTTAATTTAAAGTATCTGCTTTCGTAAGTAAGTATAAATGAGCCTTTCGACAGTCTTCATATTTATAAAAAGGACCATGTTAACTGCCACGGGTTGACCTACGTTTGAAGTCAACGGCTATCAGATGCATGAACACTGAGCTTTACTAGAAGACTTCTCTCTTTAACTATTGATGAGAGTGTAAGTGGTCCACTTTCTCTGCTCCCTCCTCTCCCTCTCTTCCTCCTTTACTTCCTGATTGTTATTTCAGCTGGAGAAGAGCAGAGACGGCTCTCCGACTGGATGTTGTTCCCTCCACCAATATGGGTTTATGTATTATTAAACACTGCATGTGGTCTTCTACAGAAACCCACATTACGTGTGTTGTGTTTTGCGGTGAGGGGAGTGCATAAAGGCGCGGCTGAAGTTGGTGATTGCAATCCCACATTCATCATCTGTAAGAAGAACAGTCACCTTGGTCTCATAAAAATCAGCCTCAGAGGTACTGTACAAGGTTATTTTCTTTCGATCGCGAGTGGCCAATGCATAGTCGTCGAAGGACGATGTGGAAGATAGCTCACCAATTTAGGGGTGGCTTTCATTAACTGAACTCTTTTCTAAACCAAAATACCAAAGAGTTTAAATAGCAACCTTCACATCAACTGAATTAACTAATAATACTCTTGTCAAATGCATGCAGATTATGGTATTACAAATTAAACCCATCTAAGGAATCTGTGGAGCCTTAGGAGCAACTTTTATATCCCCTTCGATAATTGAAGTGGTTAGCCATTATCAAAAACAGCCCTCATCTCAATTTTTGTTTTTTTTTCTCAGCAGCTTGCGTGTTCAGTTTTTTTAACATCAACGTAGACATTATTTGTGCAAATAAACCAAACCTAAACCTAAAATATTAATTTCCATCAAGTGGACATCAGATCAGGCCTTGATAGATCACATCGTTCTATCTCAGATCTGGCTGGCCGTGGATCATTTTTATTATTACAGATGGACTCATGCCCACACTAACTGATATTACCTTTCATGGACTGAACTATGTGCCAAATCCATCCTCATCTCAAGGAAATTCAAGTCCCCTGGAGAAGGGCTGGTGCACATTACAGAGAACAATATTGCAATTCAAACTGGAAGCTTTTGGGAAACAGTCAAGATTCTTCAGATGATGGACAAAGCCAAAGCAATCAAAACTGAAGTATCAAAGAAGAGTTACACTTTAGAACTTACCCTGCATTGTTGTGCTTGTGGGCTCTGCAAAGAGTGGGATAAGCAGGAGATAGATGAGGTAGACGAAGGACAGGGCATTGTACCTGAACAGGCAAGCTGCAGAAACAAAGACACAAATGCAGATTAAACAGCAAATCCACCGTTTGATTAAAATAAACAATGGTCCGTTTAAATGCCACTTGTGAGCATTGCATAACGTTTAACAGTAAATAAAGTGCAGGAGCTGGCAGTTGTAACAAGCTGCCTGATGAGGAGTCGTCATTGAGATCAACTAAACACAGATTTGAGAGAAACATGTGCTGAAACTCATTAAAATGTTCCTGATGTAGAAAAGCTGCTCATGGTCATAAAAAGCCAGAACATTCCTCTAACCAAACTTTACACTCAGAAGCCTCATTATCTGTTTATCTGACCTGCACCACAAAAGAACCTGGGTTTAATTCAGACATGCAGGCTATTGACGGTTGTTTTAATGTACAGTAATCACCCAATAGTCCTTAGGTGTTGAAAGAAACAACTGACAGAGTTGCCTGTGGTCTGTGCTTGTTGTATCGTGCCTCATAAAAGACAGCTTTAAGATTTCGTATTGAAGGAATCTCACAGCATTTCATGAATTGTGAGCATCACTGAAACTGGATCTTTTATTTATAAAAAAGTAAACGAAACAAAATATCTCAGTGTTTTGAAACAGAGTGGTGTCACACACCAGATGTCTGTAAAATGCATAATGGACCTCTGATGTTTTTAGCAGGCAAACAACTGTTGGTTGTCAAAACATAAAATGAATCACAACAACATGCAGCATGAAGTGTGAAATGTCAGGACCGGTGTGGAATTAAGTGTTTGGTTTAAGGCATTTTTAATCGAGGCATTAAATGACCTGTAATAGCTGTAAGTATAGTGATAGTTTCACTGTAATCTATGCAATTTTTGCATTGCCTTAATTTATTAAATGTCATTTCATTGAATTTATGTCAGTGATGAATGTTAAGGATACAATGGACATCAGGCAAATGAAGGATCATGGCTAGACAGTGAAACAAACACTGTTTCCTCCCTACTTAAGTAATTGTTTAAATTGTTTTCTGACAGCGTAGACTTTACAGATCAACCAAGAAAATTACTTATTAGCAGATTAATCTATAAGGAAAATATTTGTTACACAGATAGATTGTTACAGCCCTACTCTTCAGTCAAGCCTGAATTCTAACTCCCTGTTTCAGTATTTAGGATGTGTCAGCACACGACACTAGATTATGTAACTCCACACACTTTCCCGAACAGTCCCCATACACACATGCACACACATATATACACACCCACACCCCTTCACAGCACATGAAGGAAGTCTTTTGAGCTCTTGATGAAAGTTAAATCGCCTAAGTGCAAACATGACTTCCAAAAACCATTAATTGATGTATTGATCTGTAGTGCACCTCATTTCCCAGAGTTGGACTGACCATCACCCCTGATCAGGGCTTTTACCAGTTAAACAGCTCACATTACCTGCTGACTGAACATCAATTAACGCATTCAAAATGAACCACACTGTAGCAAACACTTTCCCATTTCCCCACTGAAGCCTGTATTATATGCATGCAAACACATTTTGAGTTTGGATGATTTGGTACTTTTTACAGCTGTACAATCAGGTCAGATAATATTTTACATCACATTTACAAGCCACAGTTTTTCAGGTTCTCCTTTAGTATGTGCAAAATATGTAATAAGCCACTTCCCACACTGCATTTCTTTGAACATTTTTAGGTCAGGAGGTAGTGAGAGAGAGAAGTAAATAGTAACCTTGTACAAAATGTGGACATACAGTCTGACCTCCCAAATTTCTCTAAGCGGTTATATCAACAAGCACAAAGTTTACAACCAGGTCGTCTGCATGAGTTACCATCTAAGTCACAGAGATCAGCCCGTCTGGGCAGCTACTGGTCTTGAACTACTGAAAAATTACACTTAACTGCTGAAAATGGTGCTTTTATTTATCTTTGAGCACTCAAAGGACCTATTCATTGACATTTGACTTGGCTCTGACTTATCCCTTGCTGGAGCCCTACAGTGAGTCCTCATGGTTTTTCTCCGTGCCCAGATACAGACCAATGAAAACTAACAAAAGTTAATAAATGTTATGGGGGGCTGTCATCTTTGAGAAAACCACCAACATCTGTAGATCATGTGATAAAGTTTCAAGTATGCTCAACTGTTCAACATGCCAGACAGTCCAACCACCAATATAGCAACATAAAAAAAGCACTTCATCATTACTGTTCATCATTTTTTCATGTCCTTTTTTAAAACATTTTCATCAAGTAGGTGAGGTACTTTTTCAACCTAAGCCTCTAGGGTGAATGACTCACAATCTTCAGTTTTTGGTCTTACACCCTGTGCCATTTCTATCCACACCCACTCCATTTTATCTTCGTTAAATGTAGCATTAAATAAGCCCTAAACCTCCCCACGTTTTTAGTCCAGAGCCTGCTGCCAACATGATTCATCTGCTCAGAGTTACAAATCTGAAGAAGTCCCTTTGTATCTATACAGACAATCGATCTACATCTGCATGCTCCCACTGCTACTTGACCGCAGCCTTCCTGACCATTTGCCTTCGCTGTATGACTCACCATCTGAGGATTTTTACACAGGGAATGAAAATAAACTGCAGTTGTTTTCAGACATCAGATTACTGCAAAAACTCCCCATTCACGTCTGAATCAAGCTTTTGTCTCTCCCAGTAAAAGCTATTATTACAGCCACACAAAGCCTAAACATGGGAGAGAAGCAAAGCGGCCTTAAATGTGAAATCAAGGCCAACTGACTTCAGAGTTTGAGCCCAAAAACATAAATGTCATGATAGAAGATAAGGTGGTGTGGTGCCTGGCTTGGCCGAGCACTGGGCGATAACAGAGGAATTTAAACCCCTCTGAAGAAAATAATGAAGAGCATACCACATCAGGGCTATACCACCACTGAGCAGAGCATTACTGTTTTCATCAGAGTCTTGAAACTAAGTGGGTGATGGATGTCATATCCAGAATCCAAATACTGATTTTAACAAACAAAAACTGTTTACTGAGTCAAAAAAAAGCCTTTCAGATGACAAAGCTTTTTGGAGCTATTTCATTCAGGGCTGCAACTGACAACTATTTTTTTATTATCTATCTCTGGATTATTTTCCTGACTAAGCGCTTGGCCTATAAAATATCAACAAATTTTAAAAAATTCCGAGCCTCCAAAGTTCAAGTTGATGCTTTCATTGGCCTTATTTTGTCTGATTAGAAGTCTAAACCCAAACATGCTTAATTTACTGTCATAGAAAACTGAAAATATTTGTATTTCATAACCTGGAAGCTATGATTTGTTTTGCCATTCTTGCTTGAAAATTGAGCTAAATGATTAGATTTTTTTTTAAATGGTTGCCAATTAATTTTCTGTCTTTTGACGAATAAATAAATGAAACCTCATATTTAAACAACAAGCTCTCCATCATGGAGAGAATGTATTTCTGTACTCCTGCCCAGAAGAAATTTTATTCCAATCAGCCTGTTGGAGATCCTGCAGGTACAAATCATTTTCATATATTTTGGACCTGTCCCTTGTGGCTCAATTTCGGGCTAAAATTCACAGCATCCTGGAAACCAAAATAAATTTTAGTGTGAAGCCGATGTACCTAATTAGACTAGAGGAACTCAAATGGAGGAAAAAGGATAGCCTAAATATTTGCTGAGAATAATATTGGTGCTGCAAGAAATCTCTAAACAAGACATGGCTGAAATAAATAAGAAATACTTAGTGTTGATGAATGGAGTGACTTAGTATTCAATATTAATGTAATAAGGAAGAAATTAATTTAAACTTGAGAACCCTAAAGGATACATGTATTGACAACTGGACAAACTGAACATCTCAAATTTTAGACCTAATTTTGCATAAACAGGAATCATAAATACATTTTAGTGTTACCACTAGTCTCCCATTGTCTATGTGTGTATATACTGATTTACTTTTTTTTTTTTTTTTAAGCTAACATGTCTGTTTGTTAGCTAGCTAACTATCACTGGCTTGCTAGCTACTAACTAGCTATTGCTAGAATCCAGTGTGAGTAGGTGCTAGCTTATAGCCAAATAGTGTTACTAGTTAAATTAAATAAATATACTATCATGCTTACTGTGTAATGGTAAATACTATAGCTACAGTATTTACAGAAACATGGGTACAAAAGAGTCATAAAATCAACCAAAATTTGCTAACGCTGATGTTGCTAACATTAGCTAGCATAAGTAGCTAACGCTAACTGTTAAACCAGAACAAGTTAGGCTGTTTTAGCAATATCGCTAATTGAAGTGTAGCCAATGTAACTGAATTGAGTAAATGGGTGTTTTGTTGTTTTTAATTCAATTTTTTTGTAACTTATAAGAAACATTTCAGAAGTTAGTCACATTTAAGTCAGTTACTAGCTTTGTTACATTAGCATGCTAGTGTACTGCCTAGCTACCACACAGCAAAAATGAACAAACCATAGCTAGTTTAATTCTAATAAGCTACAGTTTTAGTGTTTTAGACAATTAAACTCAAAGCTGAAACAAGTTCTTCTTTATCAAACATTTACCTACAACCGTGAATTCTCCCACAGCTCTGTTTTTCATGTGTCTCTATTATACTCTGAATGTGATGTGGTTTCTCACCACTGAGTGCTTCTGTTTTTTCTTTTATTACGATTTTTCTTTGTTATTTTCTTGTGTGCACATATATGCTCCTGATTGGTTTACACACTGAACTAACATAGTAAGTTTATATGAAGCACTTTTCTGATTATTTAATGTCTGATGATGGATAAAATGAGACCTCACTACAACCTGAACACCTCTGACAGACAATATTACTGGTCTGTGTTTATAGCACCCTATTAGTCTAAGTTCTCATTTTATTAAAGGCACATTTGAGCCCTTTTTTAATGGATCTTTTATGTTAAACAATGATTTTACAGCTAAAACCAAAAGGCTTGTTTTTCTTTACATGACCTTAAGTGAATTAACTACACCTTAACTACATTTCTACCACATTGCCAGATGTAACTGCTCTGTTTCTGCTTGATTTACATACTTAAATGTTGTTTCGCTTGAACAGTTTTATTTCCTGTGTTTATATATTGAAATAGTTTGTTATCACAAGACCTCTTAATATATCCGTGCATTAGACAAGTAGAATTTCAGTGGTTTAGAAGCATTATTTTTACACAGCAACCTCTCCTCTGCAGCATCCTGATGGTGCCAACGGTCTGCCTCAACATTTGTGACACAGCACGACAAACACAGCTTGAATTTGAATTTCTTTTGTCTTATTAAGTGAAAGTTAACACCTAAAGCATTATGACTGCACTGATGCTCCAACCAGCGAAGCATTTGCACATCATCTTTAACCTCAGTTCATGCCTGTTTCTGTTTGACCCAACATCCAACCTGCAACTCTGTACATTCAAACCACTAGTTTGATATTGGATCAGACATTTGGGAAAGTGAATGCTCAAAATCATGTTCACACTCCAAACTCTGTCAGTAAACACATAAACAGCAGCCTGTTTGATCAGCAAAACTGTAGCTGTGTGCAAATGTGTGTGTGTGTGTGTGTGTGTGTGTGTGTGTGTGTGTGTGTGTGTGTGTGTTAGTTAGTGGTAGAGGGGACTGTGTACACATGGGCCCGGCAGTTTTGTGCTTCTCAATAGAGGTGCTGTCAGATGGCCAACAGGAAACACGGACTATGTAACGTCAGCAGACAAGTCTTTCACTAGGACGTGAGAGAAGAGACGGTGTGCAACATATATTACACTATTGGACATATACAGTAAGGGCAATGTAGGTGTTTCAAGTTAGATAACATCTGCAGTGCTGCGGTGTGTGTTTCCTCTCTGTTTATTCAGCACTGACAGGCCAAAAATGTACTTTTTTAATTCTGTTTTGTGTCAAACCACATGACATCAAAGCCAAAAAATCTGAAAATATGGACGAACCAAAACAGAGAAAAGACAAGATACCTAAAATCATCTTCCAGCCTCAAGTGTCCCAAATAATCAAGGAAAAAATAGCTGATGGGTTGATGGTTATTGATTTACACCAGATCAATTCAGTTTTAATTAAGATGGGATCTTTGACTGTCAAACAGAAACAATGAAGGAAAGTAAGCCGCCGATCAGGTGATGCTGATGGCAGAAATACGCCGTCTGTTCCTATACACTTTCCCCTCTTTCCACTTTACATTTCCTTCATCCTGTCAGTTACTGTGCACAGCTGCAGTGAATGACAAGTGCTCATTTGCACTTTGAAAAAACATAAAATATTAAAGGTATGTTTACGATAAAAGGGAAAGGCAATTCTTCCCTCCCTCACAGCCGCATTATTAATTCATACTGTTAAAACGACTTTCCACGAATTAATGGAGACAATGCACGGCCTCACAATTGCTTTTGGAAATAAAGGGGGCGTCGGGCTGTCAAGTGATGCATTATGGTGGTACTGAGTAGGTCTTATCTATAGAAAGCATGCTGTTAGCTTTAAAAGTACCTCAGCCCCATAAGTCTTACACAGACACCACAGTGGAACCTCAGTGGCAGTTAGACACTAATCATTTTTCACTTGCGGCCTACCACAGGATTACAGCTTAAAACACAAAGTAAACTGCATTTAATAGAGTGTGCAAGGTGTGATCATGCCTCGAGCTCAGTCTCCACAAATCAGCGTTTTAAGTGTGTGCCTTCTTCTTCAGTGAAGCTAGTAATAACCGAGACTTTCCCAGTGTGTTTAAAGCTGCTAAAAGTCACTCCTAAATCCAAACAAGCTGCCAAAGCCTTCTAAATCTGCATAGCAAAAGGGTGAATCAAAGAAAACTTTCACTAACACAGCAACAATAACTTTGTCTGTGCAGAGTGCTTTTCTTAACAAAGTTACAAATGCTGTAAACAAACCAAAAACCTCCACCGCTGACTGAAACTCTGAGGAATGTGACATAACACCAGACATGAATCTCTAACATTATCAAGGCAATTTTACATTATAGGCATTAACACTACAGGCATGTACTGAATGGCCAGTTAGCAGCTGAACAACTTACAACAAGAGTGATGATTCATTAATAGGCAATAAGCTAAACTCAGAAACCACACTAGAAACCACAGAAATTAATTTTTGATGCTTTAAAAACATGCAGTCTGATTCACTGTGTGAGCCACAGAGGTAACCTTACATTCTGTTTTTATTCTGAGCAGAATACATGAAAGGAAAGTGGTCTGTGATTTGATTAATTCAGCATTTCAAACGTGGAAAACAGATTAAAAAACACTTAATATTTCTGTTTTTTAATATCATAGATTTCTAAATATACAAACAGTGTGCAGAGTGCAGAGTCTCCGAAAGGCTGTATCTGCAGTGCCTGCTCCACGGTTATGTTTCCTTTACTAAATCCAATAAAAGGTGACAGCCAGGTGAAGAACAGCACTGGTACACCACTGCCTCTGGGTTTGTAATTCATATATAATGGCTGGCATGTGACTCTGTGCAGTCTATTGCTTTTGTTTAGGCTCAGTTTCAGAACTGGCAGACCTAAGCAGTGAATGAACTGTGACCTCCAGCATCATGAGGTCAATCACAAATCATATTAGAAATCAATTAAATGTTCACACAATCATTAATTTCATTTCCGCCCTTGAGGTTCTGCATACTCAGACACTTCAGGTGTGCAGTAGTGTATCTCAGATTTTTAATTAAAGTCACAGATTTTTATAGGAGTGTTAAAAAGTGGGCCAAGAGACACAGCGTTAAATATAAGCTACAGCCTTTGGCACTTGGAAACGTTTTGGAGACAGTAACACTACAAAGTTAAAATCCCCACAGCTCCCAAAAGGTCAAACCTAGAGGTCTGAAATGTTAAACAGGTGTGGTTGACAATATGTAGTAGGTAGAGAAGGGGTCTGCATAGTCTGTCATAAAACATGTCCTAGTTATTGTTATTCAAATATGGTTTATAATAGACGAGGAACAAAATAAAAAAAAAAACATTTTGAGCCATGTTTGATATGATGTAATTTAGTTTGTGTTTTAGCCACATGTCAAATAAGCACATTTTCAGACACTGGATGATGTTACCTTTCATATGAGGCTTCATACATGCATGGCCTTACAGTTCTGCTGTAAGGCCATGCTCCATTTGGGTATGCCAAATAGAAGAAAATCACAAAAAATGTGGATCTCAAGAGGTTAAATCTTACATTTAAGTGTAATGAACTGATGTATAGGGTAATATTAGGTAAATTACTACATAAAGTATGAACTGATCAATCACCCTCCAGCTCCCACCCCCTCTGGCGCGCACACAGCTCTATAAAAGGCCAATTAAGATGCGTAAAAAGTGTGGATTAAAGAAAGAACTCACCAGCTGCAAGACACATAGGCAGCAGTAACCTAAAAACCAGCCCGCACACCACCTCAGAGGCCATGGCTCCAGGCAGCCCGTGGTGAATCCAGGTAAAAGTAGCCGGGAATTGTCTCTCTAAGGTTTCTCTTGCATCCCAAACTCCTGCGCTCTGTCAAATCCCAGCTGACATCAAACTGGTGCGCTCCTCCAAACGGCCACATCAGCTCTCCCTGATGACACCTGGACTCCGGTGGTTATTCCACAGAGAAATATCTCGCATTTGAGGCTCACCACGGCAGGCATGTCACCAGTTAGTAATGTCACCATGATAGTTCAGCAGCTCAGATGCGTAAAAGTCATGTTGAGAGGCGGACTCAGGTGCGCAAAAAAAGGCTGCGCTGGAAAAGCCGGAGAAAGGAGCCAACAAGTCCTCAAGTCCAATTAACCCCCTTTTTATAGGACAAAATTACATCAAAGAGAAACGTTCAGCATTTAAGAAAATCTAATTTCACGTATTTACTGTGAAGTGTGTCAGGAACACTCAGAATTACCGGATAGTTCCCCTTCCCTCTTCTGTCCCCTTGGTGAAATTTGACTTTCTGACTTCTGGTGTGGATCGTATTCACCAACAGGAGGCTGCAGGACGAGTCCGTGATTGACACCTGACTCAGCCAATCAGAAGTCTTCGTTTGGGAGCCGGCCCCAGCCCCCTTTGATAATTGGAAGCAAGAGGTGGGACACACAGATGGATGCAAATACCACAAGTATTAAAAGATAAAGTGTCCCAAATCCACACCTTATTTTACTTCACACAAATACAGCGTCGTGGTTTATTATTTAATCTGCATCTTTATAAACATTAAACACGCACAATCACGTCCAGGAAGGTTTTATAAATGTCATGAGACTTTCAGTGATCATTGCACCTCCTCAGGTCTGCTGTCCAGCTGTTCATCAGTGAGAAACAGTGACGCCTACTGGTTTGAGACCAGCCTCCACAAAGCATCCACTTCAGTCTAATCCATGTTACTACAAAACAGGCCTGTCAGATTTCTCCTTGCAGGCAGGAAAACTTATTTTATTTTACCAAATATGTTTTCAGTTCTTGAAATAATTAAGAGCATTGTAGCAAAAACATTGTCTCTGATTACATTTAATCCAGTGGTATGCTTAGTAAACAGAGGTAGCATGACTCAAGCCTCAACCCCAAAAGTGCTCTGATCTGTTTGTGAATTTCCAAGACTCCCTCTCAAAATAATGGGGACATTTAAATTGATTTGCATCATTGCCATGTTAGTTGTTAGTGTCAGGTGGAATAACGTGCAGAGGTTTGATTGTTGTGACAGTTGTTGAAATGTCCTTGGGCAGGAAAGAAAGTGGATCCTTTTAAACTGTGTGGCTCCTGCTCTGCACCTGAGTCTGACCTCCAAACTTACTGCTGAAGACAACAAGAGGGCAGACAGTAAGAGACATTCCTCCTTCAGGGGACCAGTAAATAATGTTGTTACATTAAAGAAATACTTCACCCACAAAATGATGATTTATATTGCAGTTCCTTCCCCCATGTTATGCTGAATTTGTGAAGAAAACTGTTCTTGAATGCCTTAACGGTGAACAAAGAATCCAAATTCAGAGAAAATTCTTGATGAATCGGAGTAAAGAGGAGCCGCATTTAACAACAGCAAAACTTTATCAAAACACAGAGTTTACAAACTGTCGCACAACTTGTCCAGTATAAATTAAGTCTCATTTATCCAGTCGTATGCTCAGCACTTCCCAAACACATGCATTTAGTGAAAACCTCGCTACTGTACTTAAAACACTTCCTCATATAAGTAGCGAGCTTGGACAAGTGCATGCATTTGAAATAGTGCGGCTTTAGTAAAAATGCATGTGTTTGGGAAGTACTTGAGTGTACAATGAATAAATGAGTTGGATTATACTGCACAAGAGTTTGTAAATGGATGTTATGATATAGTTTTGCTGTTGTTAAATGTGGCCCCCTTTAACTTCAGTCCATCAAGAGTTTTCTCTGTTTTTGGATTCTTCATTCACAAATGAGGCGTGCAAGAAAAACAAAGTTTTCTTCATGAATTGAAGGTAACATGGGGTGAGTAATTCATACACAAATGCTCATTTTGTGGTTGAAGTATTCCTTTAAATATGGAGCTATAGGTCCAGGGGGTTATTAGCCTAGCTTAGCATAAAGACTGGAAGCAGAGAGAATCAGCTAGCCAGACTCCCTCCAAAGTTAATATGCCTACTAACATATCTAAAGCTGGATGTCTTAACAGTATTTGAATGACTATATGCATGATGCAAAGAGGATGAATCTTCATGATTTTGAGGATCCTTTAATTTTTTTTGGTAGTGCCACCCACAGGTTAAAGTTTTCACTTTTCCGGTGAAATACCTCAGCATTTACTTAAGGGATTGGGACAGAATTTTGCTCTGACGTTCATGGTCTCCAAAGGATGAATCCTAATGACATTTGTGACTCCTTGACTTTTCTTTACTCATACTAAGTGAGTTTTTTTCAAGTCCATTGTAAAATGAATCAAGACAGACGGCTGATGCAGCTTGATAGTACACTGAGAACTGTGTTAACTCACATAACATTTGCTTGAGCTTAATTCAAAAATAATGGAAAGAAGAGTCTGCCAACATACACAGAAATGTTTCAGAGTCTAAATAGGATTATTTTTTCCTCACAAATTTATTATTGGCTTCATGAGCATAAAGTCAAAGATATTTTTTTATGTTAAATTTAGTCTTTTGGGTTACACATTAATCTTCACACTTACAAAATTACCTGTTTTAAGACAAAATTCATGTTTTTGATAATCTTGACTGAAAATAATGTAAAGAAGGGAATATATATAGCTAAATACTGAAATTACTATAACTGGTTTTCTCCTTTTTCACAGATACCAACAACACGTAAAACTCCACTTAAGGTTATTTATCACAGCTATCAAAAGAAACTGCATCCAAGAACAAGTCGAGGAGCGCTGACCTCATGTTTATTTATTGTGTATACTATTGTATAAAGAGGAGCAGCCGAGTTTTGACTGGAGCATTAACACATGATTAAAACCAATCAATCATGCATGCTCTGATATGTTTAATGACTGTATTGACAAGGAAATGATCCATGCCGTTTCCTCTGAAGTGCATTAGGCAGGAGGAAAGTAAGGTATGATGGGAGTTGTCAGGGCCGAGTCAAATGACCCTTCACTACCTCCACGTGGAAAACACAGGGCACTTAAAGCAGCAAAGGTCCTGCCTGCGATGTGATGAATCACCGTTTTGGCCTAATCACTAAAATGGATTCAGTTTATGAAAATAAGAAAAATAAACAGCTAAATGTTGCTGAAGGAAAAGCTGACTTTGAGAGATCATCAACATGCTCGCTGCCAACATCTCTGCCCCGAAGCCTCACTTTTCCCTGGAAATGCAGACCGCCTGGATGCTGTGCTGCAGCGGTCATGTGGGAGCAGTCAGAGAGTCACCCACGAGGCCCTGAACTGCAGCCAGCCGTGATCAATAACCAACCTCAAAACATGGCGGCCCTTGATTTGTTTCTGCTGTTTGAAGTCCTGCTGATCTAATCCCTCAGATGGATGTGAATCTTAAGTAACATTTGTCTTTGATCCATTATTCATCCGATTCTTGAGAGGGGGTTATTGATAAATCGACTAAATGGAGACAACCGTTTTACACAGTGCACAGGTCAGTTGTTTCTGACTGACCAGCCTCACACTATAGCAGCAACAGGAATAATTTGCTCTGCTTTAAATCACATCCTTGTTCTTATGAGGACTCCACATGATCAATGCATTGAAAAGTGCATATAATTTTTGGGTACACTTGCCATGGG
Source organism: Epinephelus lanceolatus (assembly GCF_041903045.1). Lineage (NCBI taxonomy): Eukaryota > Metazoa > Chordata > Actinopteri > Perciformes > Serranidae > Epinephelus > Epinephelus lanceolatus. Next base: position 17,241,538 of record NC_135745.1, on the reverse strand, counting down.
GCGGTTTTTGAGATACCAAGGGGTTTGGGCACCTTTTTTTTAAAAGAGATTTATCTTAAAGGTACAGTTTACCCCCAGATTAAATATACATATTTTTCCTCTTACCTGTAGTGCTATATATCGATGTAGATTGTTTTGATGTGAGACATAGTGTTGGAGGTATTGGCTGTAGAGATGTCTGCCTTCTCTCCTATATAATGGAACGAGATGGCACTCAGCTTGTGGTGCTCAAAGTGCCAAAAAAATAGTTACACATTGGTGCTATGGGTGAGCTAGCAGTAGATGGACACTTCCTTCTGCATGGTTATTCCTTGGCAGGTGTAGTTTGGTAGAAAGAAAATAGTTCCTACATAAAACTCAAGGTCACAACAAGGTCTGTGGATTATCTTGAGAAACCAGGTCATGATTTCTAGAAAGAGACATTGCTGTCGAGTTACGAAAAAACAATCAAGAGGAATAGTGTGGATCTTTGAATTTGGGATGAACTTTCCCTTTAATGCCGCAGCATACAATTATATACTCAACAGCAGTGTACCTCCAACTTTGTGGCAACAGTTTAGGGAAGTCAATTTCCTGTTTCAACATGAAAATTACAGAGTGCACAATGCCACATCCTTAAATAAATGGTTTTCCCAGTTTGGTGTGGAAAAAGTTGGCCTGCAAAGAGCCCTGACCTCAAATCCATCCAGGACCTTTGCGATGAACCTGAACTTTAACTTTGATCAGGTCTTATCACCCAACATCAGTGTTGGACCTCACTAATGCTCTTGTGGCTCTGTGGGAGCAAATCCCTGCAGCCAGGTTCCAAAATCTGGTGGAAAGCCTGAAACTAGAAGATTAGATGATGTGACAATGTCTGGATGTCTCCATACTTTTGGCCACATAGTGTACATCATGTAGTCTCACAAACCTATTTATAGCACGTGAGTAAAATTATTTGTTTTTATTATTTTTAGTAGGCTACTTAACTATAAAAGACAGTTACCTAAGATCAATGTTGATGAAATGACAGCAGACCTTTTACAGACGTGATTCTTTAAAGTTTGGAAATGATTTTTTGAGCTCAACAGTTCACACTTGACCTTAGAAACAATATTTGACAAAAAAAATCCCAACTGAAAATCAACCAGAGCTTTTAATGACATCACACAGGCCTCAACAGCAGACTGATTTTTTTTTAATTGTTCCTTTCTGTGTAGTGTGTCACAGAAGCCCTGCCAGCCTAAAATATTCATGCGACTTTGTGAAAATCTTTCTAAACGCTGAAATTGTTGTAAAGTCCACTAGAGATCCCACACTGCCAGTCTGCAGCAGCTTTTGCCAAGAAGAAAACAGAAGTGCAAATGAGATTAACGTCCAGATTGCTTCAATATTGATCGACGAGTGAAATCCAAACTGTGTGTGTTCAATATTTACATGGATGCACTTTCCATGCACTCAAAAGGTGCCTCTGCTTAAGTGGGCTTTTTAGTGTCTTTCTGTGGTGGCTGCGGCTGCAGATCATCTCTTTTGGAATTTAGACAGATATACTGTATATCGCTGGGTGAAAACCTTGTAACTCCAGTTTGGGTGATGCTCATGTTTTATTTATTTATTTATCTTTTAATTGGTGCAAAGGGCAGTACACAAAACCAAGGTGGTGACATACAACACATACACAGCAGTAGATGGAAATGGGAATATAGACAAAACAGCACAGAGAAACAAAAACAACAAAAGCAAACCAACTAAAAGAAATAGATATAACAATATTATTGTTGTTAACCAGTCATTAAGCATAGATATGTAGGGCATATGTGTGTATGTGTTGAGTGTGTTTATATTCATAACTGAAACAGACTAAGCAAATGATGATAAAATGAAGAAAATATGTAATAACAATAATAATATGATAATAACAATTACAACAACAATGATAATAATAATGATAATGGATTATAATTATATTAACAATAATACAAAGAAGAAGAACAGCAGCAACAACAAAAATAACTGTAACAATAATTATAATTAGAAATATATATTTATATACGTATTTCTAATTATATGAAATAAATGAATGAACCTCCTGTTTATTCTGTCATCTTTGTGCTCATAAATGTTGTGTCAGCTATATTGGTTTAACATACAAATACGTTAATCAGGCTGCAAACGAGGCAGTTTTTATAAAGTTTTAAATTATACAGTGGGTTTTTTTTCAGCCATTTTTGCAGACTACAAATTTACAGCCATGCTGTAACCTGTAAGACTCAATTTTAGCTAAATGCTAGCATTAGCATGCTAACATGCTCAAAATTACATAGTTATATTTACCATGTTTAGCATGTGATTGCTAATAAGTACTGTTGAGGCTGGTGGGATTGTCATTAGGTTTGTGTTTATTTGGTCATAAATCAAAGTGTGAAACAAATTCAAATTTTGACCCAACAACCGGAACAAAGGAAAAGAAAACAACAACAACTTGGAATTACTCCAGGTATCATTATAATTCAACCTTAGTGGGACTTTAATGTGAACCAAATTTCATCGCAATCCATTCAGCAGTTTTTAAGATATTTCACTCAGAGTCACACATGTCAACCTCATGGTGGCGCCAGAGGAAAAGTCAGAGGATCATCTTCATCAGTAGGGTTCAACATCTGGGGATGATGAAGGTATGTGCCAATCCATGTGGCAGATGTTGAGATATTTCACAGGATGAGCGAAAACTTTGACCTGCTGGTGATAGACAAAAGGTCAGGGGATCACTAATGTCAGCAGGATTCAGACTTTGGGAGCCATGAAAGCCTGTTCAAAAGATATTCCTTCAGTAGGTGTTGAGATATTTCAGTCTGGACCAGCCGACTGAATCATTCGAAGAGCAAAGTTGCTCCAAAACTGTCCTCACTTGAAAATATGTTCATTCAAATAACAAAGCGCAGTCTCAGTAAGAGCAGTCATACCTGACTTTTAAAAAGACAAAACAATTATATATCTGCAACGACTGCGTGTCTGTCTGGATGTAAGAAACCAGCTTTAAAAGCTGTTTTATATTGCAAATTGAAGAAAGATAATGGCATTCATTAAGTGATGATTGAATGTCTGTTTAGTGGTGTCATCAAGGCTTATATCGCCTCAGCATTAGCAGGCAGGAAGATGCTCATGTTAATGCCCATATCCAGGATGTCGACCTCATCATAAAGATCCGATATGTTGGCAGATCATCTTATATTAGCGCTGGGTTGTTTGTAACATTATATCGTAGCCTGAAAAAGTTACAGCACTCAGATTTGAAGAGGCCATGTATTATTGAGGACTGTTTGTGCATCTGAAGAAGCCCCAAAGCAGGGAAGAGTTTGGCTTTTAACACAGCAGCGATGACCTAAGAGGTCAAAGGTCATCGGGACTTCATTCCTCTGGTCCTGCGGCAGACAACAGTCTCTGTGTTTCACCACACAATGGACTTCTTAGGAGGAGGAGGCGGCGTCTGCTCTCAGAGAAAACACAGAGTAAGTGACTTGATGATGAGGAACAAGTCAAGTGTTTCTGTGATTAAAATAAAGTTTACAAGATTCAGCAGAAGGTAAATGACTTTTCCGCCCAGAATTATGGCTGTTTACTTTATTATCTGAACTTTTCATCTAGCAGCAAGGGCTAGGTTTGTTTGGAAAGTTTTACAAGCCTTAAATGCAGACTAATAAATTATTTGAGGTTAGCGACTCCTTCTGGGAACACTCAACCTCCCCGTCCTCACTGTCACATATATCTTCATTTCTGATGTTCAGAGTCATGATTCAGTGTTTGCTCTGTGATAAAGTGCTGTTTATATTTACCTACTTTATCTCAGCCTCTTTCAACGACTTCCACTGCAACCAGTGATTTCCTACATTTCTCAGAAAGAACTGAGAAATCCACCTGCATATATTGTTTTCAGCTGTCGGGTTATTTGTGAGTTGGACAGAGTAAGAGCAAAGTAATGGCAGACTAAGAGCCAGTGGTTAATTGCTTAAAGTGGTAAAATAAGGCAATAAAACAGTGTGAAAAATACTTAATTGCATGTAAAGATCCTGCCTTTAATGTGTGTTAAAGCAGAAAATTACTCACTATCCCGTGCGGCACTTTTCTGAATGGTGCATGTGTTATGCTACAGAATTATTATCATGGTTGCCCTGATGTGTAAGCAACATTTTAACATTGGTAAATGGTGAATGGACCTGCATTTGTATGGCTCCATTCTAGTTTTCCGACCACTCAAAGTGCTTTGACATGATATTCACCCATTTACACACACATTCACACACTGGTGGCCACGGTGCCACCTGCTACTCAGCTGTAACACTCAAATACATTCATACACCAATGGCACAGCCATCTGGAGCTATCTGGGGTTCAGTATGTTGCCAAGGAACACTTCGACATGCAGACTATGAGCTGGGGATTGAACAGAGGTGGACGACCCACATGACCTCCTGAGCCACAGCTGCCCCCATTGGTGGTTAAATAATGTGTGGATTAGACAACGAGCCCCAGGGCACAGACATGCAGAAAGCTCCACCACCTCTGGAGTAAGACACACAAACTGTATAGAATTGTTTAGCCTCATGTGTTGTTGTTTTGTGCCTCTTCGTAGTCAAAACACACCTCTCTGTAGTTTTCTGTCATTCTGTATCTCTTTTTAGTCTTTTTATATCTTTTAGCAATCTTACTGAGTCTCTTGATGGTTGCTATACATCTTTTTGTGGTCATTTTGTGTCTCTTTGGGGTTGCTTTGCGTCTCTGTGGTTATTTTGTGTCTCTTGGTGGTTGTTTTCCATCTCTTTGTGGCCATTTTGTATCTTTTCGTGGTCATTTTGTGTTTGTGGTTGTTTTGCGTCTCTTTGGGGTCATTTTGTGTCTCTTTGTGGTTGTATTCCGTCTCTTTGTGGCCATTTTGTGTCTCTTTTTGGTTGTTTTGCATCTCTTTGTGGTCATTTTTTGTCTCTTTGTGGTTGTTTTGCGTCTCTTTGTGGTCATTTTGTGTCTCTTTGTGGTTGTATTCCATCTCTTTGTGGCCATTTTGTGTCTCTTTGTGGTCAGTTTGTGTCTCTTTTTGGTTGTTTTGCATCTCTTTGTGGTCATTTTGTGTCTCTTTGTGGTTGTTTTGCATCTCTTCATGGTCATTTTGTGTCTCTTTTTGGTCATTTTGTGTCTCTTTGTATTGTTGTGAGTATCTGAATGTCTCTTTGCTGTTTTGCATCTCATTCTGGTCATTTCACATCTTTGAATGGTCATTTTGCATCTCTTTGTGGTAACTTTCCATCTCTTTGTGGTCAGTCTGTATCTTCTTGTGATCATGTTGCCCCTTTTTTGTTGTGGGCATCTGTGTCTATTTGCAGCTGTTTTTTGCAACTCTTTGTAGTCATTTTATGTTTCCTTGTTATTTTGAGTCTCTTCCTGATCATTCCATGTTTCTTTGAGTGACAATGTGCAGGAGGAAGCCAGGTGGTGACAGTGGCGGACTTCACACAGGCTGTGCTCAGTAGGCCTGTTTAGTAATCCATCCATGAGTTAAATTTAAACCAATTTAGTTTACAAAATCTTCATAAATCTTCATCTGCAAACTAAATTAAGTCGCTATTACATAAAATAAATGCAGTGAAGCATAAGGACAATATTTTCCTTTCCCTCTATGATGAGTTTTTTTCCAGTGATAATTGTTGTGTCAACAACCCAGCACACTGACACATAAGCACTTGGTCTTTTATTCTGTACCCAAAACTACATTAAATCATTCTAACCAGAAAGCACCAGAACCATAGAACACCGTAAACACTCACACACTGCAGCCTAGAACTCAGGGCTGCAGTCTGGAAACATGGACAATTGTAAAAGAAAAATAAACAAATAAATTGAGTGTTTGATTGACTGAAATATACCAAATCCTCACCTGGTTATTAAATTTCAGGCTGCTGGAAGATTTGCTGATACCAAACGTCATTATTGCTGAATTAGACATATGTTAGCCCAGCAAGGTAAATAATATGAGCATCACTGAACAATCAAACGGGCCCAGAAATAAACTAAAAATGTAAAATGTGCCTGGAAACGTGGCATCTTTTCCTTGAAAGAAGGGTAAGGTATGTTCTCAATAGAGATTTTAAGGAGAACATCTCATCACTTTTATTTGTGGTTTTTCTATTTACCTTTATACCAAGCCAGCCTTTTTGGGATGCTGCAGAAAGCACCTAATTCATTTTTAGAGCCCATTTTCCACAGTTTACACCGACATCAACACGTGAACATCCTTTCCTCTTACTGCTCTTACACAAGCTGCTCAGCATCACCATCACAATCTGAAGATGGATCACACAACAAAAAACAACTGGTGAGTGATTTATCTCGTGTTCCTGCCCAGGGTTCATTAGCTGCCTAATGCACATCTAATCTGATTCAAGTTTAAATCATTAAAAGCACAAACAATAGTGCTTCCCCCTCACAAAAACAGACCTTGATTGAAGTTGAGCCTTATCCTGTGATATGATAACCTTGTTAAGAGCTGCACATTATCTATGAAAACTCAACCAATCATCGGGCCCTGCATTAGGTGTAATGTGATTGTAACTGGGAACTGAGTATGTTATTTTAAAGTTTCCTGCTGACCCTGCAAAACCTGCACCTCTCCCACACCTGTTTGTATTTAGAAGACATCCATTTATTGATGGCTGCAAAAGAGTCAACAGATGCAAGAAACTATATGAATATAAGCACATTGTCTGTACATATATGTGAAATTACCCTAAAACGAAAGTTACGGATGTAACTACGGTTCTATGAATCCCAGATGACCGCCAGAGGCGGTGCTTAAGCACTGGATATCTCCGTCTTGCGCATGCACGGGTCGAGTACATATACCAACAAAGTCACCTGTGACCCTCACGTGACCCCAAGAAACTATAAGTTCCGGTGTCACCTGAGGATCTGTTCCTCTGGAATCTTCTCGCGAAACCACCAGGATTCCGAGTGACTGAACGCTCTGGCGGTCATCCGGGATTCATAGAACCGTAGTTACATCCGTAACTTTCGTTCTATTTCATCCCTACTGACCGCCAGAGGCGATGCTTAAGCACTGGATGACCTATACCAACAGAGTCACAAGGAATCCAAGAAGACTCACCTTAGATACCAGATGCAGAGGACCCAGGGACCAGGACTGTGCCCAACTGAGAGGGAGCAGCCACATTGATCCTATAAAAACGAGGTCCAGGAAGCCGCAGCACAAATGACATCAAGGGGCACTCCTCTCAGGGCAGCCCATGATGCAGACACACCCTGAGTAGAGTGGCACTGCACCCCAGATGGTGGAGGGCGGGTGCTGGCAGAGTAGGCGTGCATAATGGCGTCCACGACCCAGTGGGACAGCCGCTGTTTGGAAAGGCCGCAGCCCTTCCTATGACCTCCGTAGCATACGAAGAACTGCTCACACCGCTGCATACCATCGGTTGTGTCAATGTATGCCTGTAGGGCCCGCACTGGGCACTGGAGGCTAGACCCGCCCCCCTCAGGAGGCGGTTCGAATCGGGATAGTTTGAGGGATTGCTGTAAGAGGGTGTCAGGACTTTAGGGAGGAATGCCATGTTCGGCCACAATGTCACACCAGACCCATCGGGGTTCCACCTCAACCATGAGTCACTCACAGAGAGGGCATGGAGTTCCCCCACCCGTTTTGCAGAAGCAATGGCAAGGAGAAACACTGTCTTCATTGATAGCCACTTGAGCTCAACCTGGGCTAGAGGCTCAAAGGGGGGCCTGCACAATGCTTCCAGTACCAGGGGCAAGTCCCATGCTGGGGCCCCCTTAGCCTTTGGAGGACACAGTCTCAGGGCCCCCTTCAGAAACAGGGACACCAGTCTGTGGGATCCCACTGTGACCCCGTCGACTTTGGCGTGCTGACACAAGATGGCAGCTACAAATACCTTTATGGTGGAGTGAGAACACCCACTACCCAAAAGGGACTGTAAAAAGTCCAGGATGACCGCCACAGGGCAGTGCACTGGGTCTGCCTGCCTGTCTGCACACCAATTAGGATAGGATAGGCTCCAGCCCCCCCGCGACCCTCAAGAAGATGAAGCGGTTAGAAGATGAATGAACAAATGAATGTATCTGAGCTGTGAGTATTGTTATAACAGGATAAAGTTTTACTTGAAGTTTTAATTAAAGTTTTGCGATACGTGTAAATAAGTGTATAGCAGTGTATAACAGCAGAGTGTTAATATTGATATAAGTAAGCAGAAATTCAATGTGAGAGCCGGGCCAAATGTAATTAATTCATATAATACTGGAGAACTGTCTGATTTTTTTATGTAATCTGCTGAATTATTACAAACTACAGTAGCGGAATGAATAAGGTGGAGAATAAAAGATGATATATTCCTCTAGAAGGTAGTGAAAGTGTGGGAAAAGGAAATATTAATGTTTCAGGACACATATCTGAAAACAGTCTCTAATATAGCTTGAGTATTACAATCCACCTGTGTCTTCACATTTCTTTTTATGACACTCTTCTGTTGCACATTTTGAAAGGTACTTGATGCTTTTTGTATTTGCAATTCAACCTAAAGTTATTTTCACACTGCCCCTGTTTTAGTTACAAGTTTGTTCTTGTGTCTAGTGACATTCTCCTGTTTTGTCAGTGGTGGAAAGTACATTTACTACAGTACTGTGCAGCACTTATACGGCCTTAAAAATTAGTCTCTGGCAATGAAGAAATTGTTCAGTGGACTGACATGAAATCACACAGCAGTTCACCCAGACTGCAATCAAGAGGAGTCACAACAGAAAACTTGGTTGCAGCTGAGGTACGTGTCTGATACAGTATAGGAGAGTTCAGCTGGAGAAGCTGAAGCAAGCACAGCACAGTTTAAATCTGTTTGACTGTCATTATGCAATTTAATCCTTTTGGAAGTCAAACCCTCGAACTCAGAATTTTGAGCATGTATGCATGCATACTGAGGATTTCCATTATATGGATTGCCTTAACCATTTGGCTACAGCAGAAAAACATTTGGTGGACAAAATGCTGTTACCTCAGGTCAGACAAATTCTCAATTGATCAATGAGCCAGCCATTGATTGATTTCTCATTCAAGTTTGGTGTTATAACATATGAGTTGAAAAAATAACAGAAAAACACTCACTCAGCATGAAAGAACAGAACATGAATAAGTTAAGTTATAAGTTATGTACCAAATTTAGAGATCCCTTGTCTGCATGATCACATGGCATGGGGCAGAAGTTCTTGCACAACCTTTTTTTTCCACTGAAGCATGTTTTTTATGTCCTCAAAAGTTATTAGTCTCCTTTTGGAGTGTTTACACATGAAGTGAGAGCAAGATTTGTACTTTTGTTGCAAACAACTTACTATGTTGGTAATTAGACCTCTTATTATTTCAAGGCTGCAAGAAAAGAAACAAAAAACAACATACAGTATGGTTTACAGATCCAACAGCCTACTATAGGAAGCACTATCTTATAATGCACAAGCTACAGTCAGATATATGGTCAGTGACATGCTGGAGAGTGCTGGAAAGTGAGTAAGTAAATAACATTTCAACCATTAAAAAATATTAGAAGCTCAAATGTATTTATTCTGAACAAAGGGCAAGGCAATAGTTGTTGCTTCAGTGGAAATATATAAGTATAACCAGGAAAATAAAGGATTAAAATAAAAGTAGCCTGTTTAATGCAGATACGTTGATGTAATTTCTTGTTTTGAGGCTAAATAAACTGTAAGAAACATCTGATTTTGGTGTTTGACTCTTATTACTGTTAATTAAACATTGTTGTTAGAAACAGGTGTTTTTCTTAATAATTGGAGGCCAAATTCAACATTGATGCATCAGTTGGCCCACTTCAATTACTGCCCACTTGTTTGCAGGGTATTGGCTATATAGACAAAAAAAATGATGAATAAATAAAACCTAGAGTCCAGGTGGGGGTACAGCACCGAGGATTACTCAGTTAGCCAGGTAACTTCATGTAGCAACTGCTCTGAACATTTGTTCATAAATAGTGTTGTGACTGTTGATAAAGGTCAAATATTTCAATACAGTCACTTGCATAGGTGTAAAGTATGTTCTTGATATGTATGCAATTAAATGAATGAATGTACAAAACAGTTAAGTCTCTCTGGGTTATGATCCCATTTATTGCAGAATGACTTGCCTTGATGACTTGATGAGAATGTGAAGGTGAAGTAATCCAGATTACTTTAGCATTTCCTGCTTTGCTGTGCTTACCCTAAGAACCACAAATTCCCTTGCATATGTTCAAAATGACTTTCCCTTCAACTGTGACCTTAAAACACCTGATTCAAATCACCAGTGACCAACATTATCTCATTGACTATACACACCTACCATCTAGTGGTCAAAGATATTACACTCTGTACATACAATTCAAACACAACTATATGCATAAGAAAAACTATAAATACACATATAATTTCACATGCTAAAGGGCTCATTCAGTTAGCAATAATCAATACCTATGACTACTTGTGGTCAAAGTGGGTTTAATTACAGAAGGGAAGCAATTGTGGCAAAATAAAAATTAATCAATACTTTCCTTTTATGGCCCAAAGGTGTTTGTAGTTTCAGTAGTTTACTGCACAAAAAATGGATGACTAGATGACTAACTGAACTATCTGACTCACTGTGCATTTATGAATATAGTAAAACTTTCAGTAAGCTGCTGTTGCCAAACTACTACTAAAATTACATTCAGTGCACTACTCCCCAACCCTGGCTGTCTCAGCCTATCACTTAAGGATGGGATGTGAGCTGTCTCTTTTCCACGTTTAAAGAAATAGATTTTTCTCTCTTTTTTCTTAGGACCTGGTGAGTCTTTCACACTTTGGATACTTTGAGTTCATCCCTATATTTGATCCCCTCAGCACCAGTTTCAGAACCATATCAGAGCTTTCAAGCTTTGGTTTTACATGCAATGTCCATCAGTCAGACACCTGCCTCCCATAAACTAGAGTCCGGGTGGGGGTACAGCACCAAGCAGGATTACTCTGTTAGCCAGGTAACTTCTGAAGCAGCATGAAACAACTTCTCTGAACATTTATTCATAAAATAGTGACCCATACTTATCAATATTTGTGGTCGAAGTGGGTTTAATAACAATAGAGAAGCAATGATAAAAAATAATAATAATGATAATAATAATAATTTCCTTTTATGACCAAAATTGTTTATAGTATATAATATATATAAAGTAGACTATCTATCTGAATCACTATGCAAATATGAATGTAGTTGAACTTCCTGCAAGCTACTGTTAATGTGGTCAAACTACTTGTTCAATAGCATGGTAGCCTTCTCCCTCTGCCTCTGTGTTCTGTATTGTTCAGTGAACTCTGCGTGTGTATATAGTAGGTCATAATACTGTATGTGACGGTGCACAGTGGAGGTTGTCATGGTAACAGACAGAGGGCGCTGTGTGTATGTGTGCTACACTCTCCTATGAAGGATTAGATCCAACATGGCGTCTTCAGTAACTGTACCGCTGCTGTATTGTTTAGCATCAGTGTCTCTGCATATCAGCTCCTCCAGACTTTTATCTGAGCCTTGTTACAAACCCATCAGAGACGACAGGCCGGACTCTGTCAGGTGAGTGACGAGAAAATGGACATTTTGTTCTCACAGTGACACAGTTTAAGGATTTGGACTCATTGTTTACCTCCTGAGTGAACTAATGTTAACGTTACTCCTCACTTGAGATTTGACACTAACTTAAACGTTAGCTACATTTAATCTAAGTCTAAGTTAAGAACTATCGTTAGCGTGTTACTCATATTTTACGAATAGCCTATGTTACTCATATTACCGGTGTTTCTGACAACATATTTGCGAGTTCATGTTCATAAGTAGCCCATATCACTGTTATTAGCAGTACAGGCTCATTAAGTATTCAGTGGTGGTGGTATTTAACATTAACTAAGGTTAAGTACCATACTGAGAGACAATTTTCAGGTACTTGTAGCCTACTTTACTTCAGTAACGTATTTCCATTTTATATTATTTTATACTTATGCTCCTCTACAATTTGGAGGCAACATTTTACTGCAACAAGATTAGTTAGTTACTCGTTACTTCCTGTCAAAATAAAATATTAATCACTCCACCTTTACCAGCTGCAGCATTAAAGTGATGTGCACATGAATGCATCACTAGTTATAATCCAGTAATATACATTATTCTGAAATGGGCCATTATGTACAATGAGTATTTTTATTTGTGGTACTTAACAACCTTAAAAAAAAAAAAAAAAAGTAGGGTTATCAACGGGATACGGGACATTTTTAAGACTTCTAGGATGATTATTATTAAGGTTGAATGAAATATTAAATTGATCAAAAGTCCTTTAGGTCTGTGGTTCATAACTGGTTCAGCCATGGGGTCCATATTTCTTCTTAGTCATTAATTCGAGGTCCACACAGTTGAATATATTCAGCATCATACTTGCATTTGGCCATGTCCTCAAGCTGGTTTGCTGTCTCTGTCATGAAGCTGTCAGTTAGTCACTCACTCTGCAGTAGAAAATGGCAATTTAAAATAAATGTTCCAGAAATTTACTGTACTTAAAGATTAAGTTTTTTTTTTTTTTTTTTTTTGCTGCAAATCACTTGTGGTCCATTCAGAATGGGCCTGTGTTCCACTTTGGGAACCACTGCTTTAGACAATCCTTGATTGATTACCTTTAATTGTACTAAATTAGACAAAAAAGCAAATTAATTATGGTAGATTCAATGTACCTCATGCTTTGTGTGATATTAATTTCAACTTGACAGGTATAGCTAATGTAAATAAAAAGCATCTCTCATAAAGATGTCAAAATTGAAACGTGAGCCTCATCCTTTTACTTATTTCAGGACACATGCCCGCCCACATGAGTATGTGAAGGTGTCAGACCTCCCTCCGTCCTGGGACTGGAGGAACATCAAGGGGAAGAATTATGTGAGCGTCACACGGAACCAGCACATCCCCCAGTACTGTGGGTCCTGCTGGGCCATGGGAGCCACCAGTGCACTAGCTGGTAACCACGGCAATGGAGGAAGGAATGGAGGAGGGGGGAAATAAGATGAGGATAGAGTGATGGATAGATGGGATTCATGTAAAATATGATATATATGGTACATATAATATTATGTTTATTTAAAATATATGTATTACAATATATTGCATGCATATATAAATATATTTTTCCACCCTGCAGTTTGCCAAATGAGGAAGACTGTGAATCCCCAGAGGACATTTTTTCCATTTCAACATTTGTTGTTGTCCTTCTTTTGTCCAAGACCGTATCAACATCAAGCGTAGAGGAGTGTGGCCGTCGGCCTACCTGTCAGTCCAGAACGTGATAGACTGTGGGAGGGCGGGCTCTTGTTACGGAGGAGATCACCTGAGAGTCTACGCCTACGCACACCACAGCGGCATTCCTGACGAAACCTGCAACAACTACCAAGCCATAAACCAAAGTAAAACTACAATTTCTATCCTTTTTTTTTTACTCTGATCACTCTGTCTGGTGCTATATTTACACTAACTGGCCAAGAGTATGTGGACACCATGGTTTAGGTCTCTTTTTTCAATGGTTTGGGCTAGACCCCTTAGTTCCAGTACAGGACAGTGTGCCTCCAACTATGTGCTGACAGTTTGGGAAAAGCCTTTCCTGTGTCAACATGACAATACCCCCATGCACAAAGCCATAAAGAAATAGTTTTCACAAAGCCCTGACCATTACCCCACTCAGCACCTTTAGGATGAACGGGAAGCTGACTGCAAGCCCGACCTTATCACAAGACATTACAGTTGGACCTCTGTAATGCTCCTGTAGCAAAATGGGTGTAAATTCTGGCAGCCGGGATCCAAAATCTGATGGAAAGTCTTCACAAAAGAGTGGAGGCTGTTATTCTGTCGAAGCATATAAATACCCATGAGTGTGGAATGAGATGTTCAGCAGTCACGTACAGGAGTAATGGTTTGGTGTCCATATATTTTTGGCCATATAGTATGTGTCTATTTCATTGGAAAAGACATCAATTTAGGATCAAGTTAAGAGAAGTGTTGTGACATTGTAAACTGAAGGTCACCGGTGATTTTGTAAAATGTTTTTTTTTTCTGTGGCATTTTTAAGGACACATAAATCTTTAAATGGCAGGAATGTCTTTTGGGAAACACATAATTAATAGGATGTTATTGGGGAAATGTAACCAACATCATAGGTTGCAGTTGATACGCACAGCAGCTTCTCTGAGTCTCAAACTAAGCACATTTGCAATGTCACAGCCCTTAAAGGTTATGTTACATAACACTGTAACAATACACTGTTAATTTCAAATCTAACTCTATGGAAATTGTATAGAATTGAGTAATATGAGTGTTGCACTGCAGTGATAATCATTATAAATGATCTCATTTGTTTCAGAGTGTGAACAGTTCAACCAGTGTGGCACCTGCTCCTTCTTCGAGTCGTGTGCTGTTGTGAAGAACTACACTATGTGGAAAGTGGGCGACTATGGAGAAGTTTCTGGAAGAGACAAGATAAAAGCTGAAATTTACACCAACGGGCCCATCAGGTAGAGTAAGTCATCCTCCCCAGTCATTTTCTAATTATCCATCCACCCACACGCTTCGTGTGAAGTAAGAGAATCAGCCTGAACTTTTCACAGAGCGATTCTTCATGTTGAAGTTTTTATTAGAGGATACATATTTAATCATTATTATAACCTTTGAGAAACATAACAGCACTGACTGGAAGTGAATTTTATTCAGATAAGTCATAAAATACAGTAAATAATATGAATTTGAAATAGTGGTGTCGTATATAGACATATTTTTCATCATGTATCCACTTTAATGAACACAATTGAGCCTTAAGTTACTTAAACATTTATTTTTGTTACATATTTCATCAGATGTTATTCTTTAAGTAAAGTTCTGGCTTTGACAGCTTCATTTTGTCTTTAAGTTATTTCCATGCAGTATTAACAAAGTCTTGACAAAGTCTTTAGTTTGCTCTCATAATACCTGCAGGTTGGTTTCAAAACTTTCCCATCTGCTGTCATTTGAAATGCATGCGTTAATAAGATTGTGACATGAAGAATGTTAAACTGCATAAGAGTTTAAAGTTTAATAATGAGTAGAAACAATCACTAGTTGTAGAAAAAAATGGGAATGTCCATGTAAAATCTGTACACATACATCAATAAAGGAACCTGCAGGGGGAAAACTGCTTTAGTGAACATCTGACTGGAGAGTCAGAGCAGGAAACTGTGTGTGAAACTTGGCACTGAAAGTTCCCACGCTACATGAGACACATTAAGTTACAAGTTCTGATCCTGCTGTAACAGCCAAAAGCACTGCCAAAAAGAAGTGATTTTTAGTTTATTTTGTGATCACAATAATGTGAAAAGAAAACAAAAAAAAGAGATGTGTGAAGATTTTATTGTAGCTTATTAAAAGACTAAAGAAACTCTGCAATTTGTCTTTCAGCTGCGCCCTGATGGCTACTGATGGCCTGGAGCAATACTCTGGAGGGATCTTCTCCGAGTTTCACCCCCTGTCTTTGCCCAATCACATCGTCTCTGTGGCTGGGTGGAGTGTGGCGGAGGATGGGATCGAGTACTGGATAGTCAGGAACTCCTGGGGAGAGTTTTGGGTTGGTCTCTCTTTCTCTCTGCTCCACACCCTGCCTATGCTGCCCTTCCCTCTTTCTAACATGAGTCAGCCTGTAGCTAAAACGTCCACACCTCACTACTTTACAAGTCATGAATTCACTCTTTTACATTGAGTTGCCAGCCAGTGTTTTTAAGAAGTGACTTTGATAGTGGGTTTCTTGCATCCAGATTAAGTAACGTTTGTTTTGTTTTGCTTTCAGGGAGAACACGGCTGGGCAAGAATTGTCACCAGCGCCTATAAAGGAGGAAAAGGCAACTGGTTCAACCTGGGTATTGAGAAAAACTGTGCATATGGAGACCCTATTGTGACATAGGTGCCAAATGAAACTGATGGACACTAGTTTTGTCGTGGCTCTGCTTTTTTTAAGTAACTGTACATTTACAATAACTAATTTTGATCATTTGGAAAAAAATGGTTGAAAAAATACAATCATTTGTGTTATGTATGGGGTTTTTTTTGCCAAATATTTCTTGGACGCGAGCAGTAACTTCCTGGAGTCTCAGCTGGTTGCCAAGCAACTAGTTCAGGCCATTGCACAGTTTGGCACACAACTCCTAGTAAAAGCACAACGTGTCATTTTTACACTTTTGTGCTTATTAAAACAAACCAGAAACAATGGCCCTCATTTATGAAACAAAGGTATGACAGGAAACCGGGCGAGTGGTGATTTCCACGCAAAGCTCGGCATTTATCAATGTGGAGTTGAGCGGAGGCTACGATCAAATCTCATGTCAGGTTTCAGCTCGTGTACGCAGTGTGGATTTGGGGTGCAGCGTAGTAAATCTTGCTGAGTTGGAGAATTGCTATTAGACCACATTTTGACTGGCATCTAAGTATTTGGGGCCACATATTAATTACTTCAAAATGCATAGCTGCCACATGCACGCTTTCTGTCACAGCTTGAAGTTGCCTGGCTCTGTGGGACGGGCTCCAGAAGCAGACTTCATGTGTGCAGCCAAGTGCTCCTTGATCTGGGTCAATTATAAGCTTTTATATGATATCAATATTGTATAATATATGGGCTAATATTATTACTATATGTAGGCTATAGATTGGTACATATCATGGATGTATAAACTAAATATTTCAACCTCAGCTGGAGTTCGTTTGTCCACTGCAATGCTGTTGACCACAGCAGTGATTTCCTTCCATACTGCAACTTTGATGTCACTTTTCAGGCTGCCAAATAAAACCAGTTGGTTAAACTGGACCTGGGACGTCAGTGTTTCCATTTCTAGCTGAGAGAGGTTTCTCCTCTTGGCCCTATTGCGCCTCTCCATGTGGTAAACTCCAGGGGCGAGGCCTCTAAACCCAGAATATATTGGGGTGGGATATTTAAATGTTGATTGTTTTTAGCGGCCACATTTATCCTTCCTAACTGTGACTCATGAATCACATGCAAATCCCATCATAAGATGATTTCTGTGCACTGGTTTGTCTGTCAGATTGATAAATGAGGGACAATATGTTACTTAGCTAGTAACCTTTAAAGCAGTGATTTCCAACTGGTTCATTCCCAGGGTCCAGATTTCTCCTCGATCATTTGTTCAAGATCCACAAAGTGCAGTGTATTCAGTGTCATACCTGCCTTTGGCCATGTTATTGAGCTAGATTGCTGTCTCTGTCATGTAGCTGTCCATTAGTCACTCACTTTGCAGCAGGGGATGGGACTTCAAAATAAAAGCTCTGTGCCGGAATTTCACTGTACTTCAAAATAAAATGTGTCTTTTTTTTTTTTACAAACTTGACACCTTCACAAGTCACTTGCTGTGCATTCAGAATGAGACTGGGAACCACTTTTGGACCAGGACCCACCAGTTAAAGGATTTGAAACCAGGCTACCTGTTTCCACCTGTTTCCAGTCTTTATGCTAAGCTAAGCTAATTGGCTACTGGCTGTAGCAACAGAATTACTGCACAAATGTGAGATAGGTATCAGTTTTCTCATCTACCTCGCTCCAAGAAAGCAAATAAGCTTATTTCTCTATTTTTTTACTCTTATTCCTTTAAGAAGGAAACATTAGCTTCATTTTTATGTCCACAATCCGTAGAAACACACTTGAAAAGCCTTTTTATTACAGATTGATTTCACAGCTATCCACATAAATGTTACAAGGTTAACCACATTTAGACACTGACTTTAAATAGATATTTTACCAAAGAAATTTTGGCACAAAAAAAACATGCTTCCAGCATTCACACGCAATGTTTTTTTTTTTATGCCCTGCAAGATTCTAATATGCAACCTGGGCAAATGACCTGCTCCTGAATTCAATTTTTAAGCTCAAAACTCATTCTCTGAAAAAGAAAGAAAAAAACACCACAGTGTGCCAAAAACTGCAGGTCCCTCACTTCAGACCCATTATCAGACATTTCTAAGGAAACTATTTATTCCTCCAAATGACAGGCGAGCTGAGTCACACATTTAAATTCAGCCATGGTGAAACAGCGTTGGCAGGTCTCAGGAAAGGGGGAGCTTACAGCTGCATTTTGCTTTTGACCCACACTGCATAACATCTGCACAAACAGCTTCTAATGAGAGTCTGGAGACTGACTAGTCAGACTAATTTAACATGAATCAAATCTGGGTTTGGACACAGTATCACAGAGAGCCAGCAGACAGCACTGTAACCACCTCCCGGTAACACTTCTCCTTACATGCAAGTCTGACTCCCGGGGAAGTGACTTATTTGTTTCCTCCAGTTGTTAAAGACATTATGGATCAGTGTTTCCTACAGATTTGAAAGGGGCTTTTTCAGATACTGAAATCATGTGCTCTGCAGCTTGGGGTTTGCAGCCTATGGGGAACTTATTCTATAGAGGGATTTCATTATTTGTAGACTCAGCTGTTCAGTTATACTGCTCACAACGCCCTCTCCACAATGTCAGGAATAAAATTTTGGTGGAGAAATACTTGATTTGTTGATTTATTAGTTTGAAAAGAATTCATGTTTGTTATGACAAAAGAGTGCCATCTAGTTCATTTATATCTGAGAGAAGGCAGACATCTCTGTGGTCGATATTTCCAGCAGTCATTTATCCCTAATTTAATTTAAGTAACATTTGCTACATTGCCCAGTTGTTTTAGGTCATGTTTTTGGAGTTTGACCCAGGCTAAAGATCACACTGCCTTCATGCATACAGATACAGACAGTAGGCAGCAGTCTCTGGCCTCTCGTGAAGCTCAAATGCTCCTGTGTGTGTGTGTTGCTCTGAGCACGTAATTGACATACTCTCCTCCTCCTTTTGAGTCTGTTATGTGTGAACCTTTTCACTTCCCAACATGAAGGTCTAAATGGTGTTTTAAAGCCTGTTCTCGAAATTAAGGTGAGGAGATACTGAAAAAAAAAAAAAAACATTAGGCTTAAGATTGTGCAATTTGAAGTACATTTTGAGCTCCTCTGAGGTTGCTACTTGCCTAAATTCCCAAAAAACCTCCTGAGGACACTGATCTCAGTGTCTCCAGTGCAACGTGACTGTAAATAAAAGCAGGATTTGTAATATAAAAGGGTGTGAATTCTAGTTTCTAGAGTGTCGTCTTGTTGGTGTAAGTTTGCAGGCGTGAGGCAGTCCCTCTGTGCTTCCTCTTTCAGACTTATAGAACAGCTTTGCTAAATCAGTTTTAGGGTTTTAAACAAAGTCATGCAGTTGAAGGGCAGTTTACAGTTTAAAGCAAATGCTCTTCATGTCATCAAAGCCTGTTGTGAGTGGAGCAAAGCCAGGCTGAACATCTGGAGAGGAGAAGAGGCCTGAGTCTCCACCCTTTTTTTTTTTTCTAGAGACAAAAATGCTCATTCATGATCACAAACAAATCATATGCCTGAAAGCTGTGAAGACTTTCCCTTTAATCATGCTGTCATGTGTCAGTTTCCCCCTCTGTGCTGGTGCTGTTGCAGTACTCTACTTTTCACTCCTTGCAGCTTCCTCATTCTGCAAGAGTCAGATATTACACTGAACGTCTGTTCCTGCTGCTGAAACAAATGAACTCATAGTCAGGGTGTCGACAGGAAATGAGTGACAGGGCCTTTGCTTTGCATGTGTGAGTAGGACTTAAGTGACTATTGCAAACCAACTGGTTTAGCCGGTAACTGGAGGACGTAATGAGAACACTTCTGTCAGAGCCGTGTGGATCAAACTCCTCTCTAGTTGTAGTTTTAGAGCTGAACACACAAGCAGTCTCTGGCTGATTAGATTTCTGCTCTTAATCACTTAATCTCATTTGTCCCATAGTTGTTTGCTTCTTTCTATGTGTTGGGCCAGTATTTGTGTCATCATGTGGACCAGTGCCAGCTTTTCTTATCACTGATCAGATTTATCAATAGTTTTTATGATTTATAGTTTACAGATGGCTTTTTAATAACTTTTAATTCAAGTGTTTTTAATCTCTGTCATGTCAACCATCCCTCCACCGCTCCACAGACACTGTAAAGCTCGCGGGAGTGAGCAAGGAAAATACCGGAAGTTGGCCGATGTTGCGTTTAGGTAGAGTTACATTTGCCACATTGATTTTTAAAAGGTGGCACTTTGTGAGTTAAACGAAAAAAAGTGAAAGATCCGTTTAAAAAAGATTTACATTAATGTAAAGTAATGTTTTATTTTTGTCAGATTTCTAGGCTGAGAGAAATTTCTTACTTTTTTTAAAATTTATTTTTATTAAACACAAGCAGTTTTTGTGAGTAGGCAATTTGTTTTCATTTAAAATTATTTTTTTGATTAAAATTTTATTTTAATAACTCAAATATTGTGTGTGAACGTGCAAAGTAAGTAGCTACAGTTGTCAAATAAATGTAGTGTAGTAAAACGTATGTTTCCCTTGAAATTTAGTGTAGAAATAGAAATACTCAATCAAAGTTGGCCACAAGCATCACTAACTTTTGCCAGTAAATATACTATGTTAAAGTAGGCCATTACTCAGAACCAGGAATGGTAGATAACTAAGTACTACACTTAAATGCCATTTTGAAATACTTGTACTTCACTAAAGATTTTTCTGTTTGCAGTTTTATTCAATCAAATATTTATTCATTTTTTACACTGCACTGTAACTTCTATTATTCAAATATTTGTATTGATTTTAATTGCACTGTTACTTTTATTTAACTTTTATCTTAACTTTTTATTTGCTATTGTCTAGTTCTTTAATGCATTATTTTTAAATGTCCCTTTATAATGTGTTTCTTTTGCACCTTGTCTTAATGCTTTAGATGTTTTATGTAGGGCACTTTTGATTGCCTTGTTCCTGAAATGTGCCATAAAAATAAACTTGCCTTGCATTTACTTGACTATTTCCATTTTATGCTAGTTTCTCCACTACAGTTTGGAATAATTTTTACTTCACCACATTTATTTGACAGCATTAGCTACTTTGCAGAGTCTGATCACTAATACAAGATGTAAATAACCTACTGAATCATTATGGAGGCATATCATTCTGGACTAAGGTAGCCAACAGTACAGTTAAAATCAGCTCCACCTTCACTTGCTGCAGTATAGTGATGCTTACATGTTAATGCATCAGCCATTAGCTATAATCCATTGATGTATAGGCCTAGTATATATATTATTCTGAAATGGGCTATTCTGTACAATAAGTAGCTAGGTTAAGTACCCTAACTTTGAATTTTGATTCTGAATGCAGGACTTTAACTTGTAAAAGAGTATTTCCACATGGTATTTCTCAATCTTAAGTAAGATCTGAGTACTTCTTTCACCACTGTTCAAAAAGCATTAATAAAAATGAGAGATGCTGCACTTCTCTGGCAGTGATTCAGAGAGAAAAATGTATAAGACCTGGGACCCTTTTGTCTCATTTTCATAACACCCAAACAACATCTGCTCTCAATGTGTTTTAGTTCAGCCCTTGATATCAAAATCAAAAAAGAAAAAAGTAAAACCTGTCTCCGTGGATGTTGTTACTCTGCATATTAAATCCATTGTACCCTAGAAATATTTAAAGAAAGAAAAAAATGGGAATATGAGGAGGATGGGTGGAGGGCTGATGTATCATAAAGGGTATTACTGTAATCGCCTCAGGGTCATGTCTACTTTTTGTTCTGCACACTGATGTAGCCTATACTGTGTGGCGCTGCCCAACCCTGGTGTTTTATTTCTTCTTTTTCTTTTGTGTTTGTTTTTCTTTTTTGAAAACTTTAATAAAAAAATATATGAAATATGAAAACCAAAAAAAAAGCATCATTTGATGATTTTTAATGTAAAGGATTGTGTTTCATTTTGAAAGGGTCACCGGAAGTGTCATTTCCAGCTTGACTATTAGAGCTGCATGAGATTTGGTTGCGAAACAGCGGCAGGCTGCTGCTCCTCTCGCCTGTCTCTCCAGCACCAGAGGACATTTTTAACTTTTCCTCCCATATTTTGAATCCCCGGGACCTGACGGAGCTTTTTCATTGTGTACCCGGCGCAGCCTCAGAGCAACTTGCCATGAGCATCACACGGCTGGAGACCTAAACAGTCGGGTCTGGAAGAGAAGATGCCTCATGGACCGCTCCATCACCGCCAGTGCGCCAGTTCAGGGCATCCCAAACGCCGAATAACAAAGAAATGCCGAGGTTTAGCGCCAGATGGATGGTTGCGGCGCTGCTGATTCTCCTGGTCGGCGGCGCTTTCTTCTTCTGCGAGTATCTCATTTACTTCCCGACCATCCTCAAGTGCGCCTGGCCGAAGATCAGCCATGCACGGGGCGAAGAGGGCATCGACGGCCGGCCGATGGACTCAACAGTCCGCGCTATGGTGCTGTCGGACACCCACCTCCTCGGAGCCGTCGGGGGACACTGGTTCGACAAGCTGAGGAGGTAATGTCATCTTTGTCATAAAGGCAATCCATCACTGCTCCTCCATCTATCCGTCTGTGCTCCGGCTTCTGCAGGAGTGTAAACAAAAACAACAAATAACGCTTACTTGTTGTCTCCAAACGCACAGGGAATGGCAGATGGAGAGGGCTTTCCAGACCGCTCTGTGGCTGCTCAGGCCCGAAATAGTCTTTATTCTCGGGGATATCTTCGACGAAGGCAAGTGGAGCTCGCAGAAGGTAACGTAGAGCTCCCTTTATTCTCCTTCTTGCTTTGTCTGCATAGTGCTTGTGATGATGGTGGTGGTGGTGGTGGTAGAAAACAGTAAGAGGATGCAGAGCAGAGGCCGGTACTCACCGGTCATCATCATCATCATCATCATCATCACCATCATCATCATCATCTTGTACAATCCAGGCCTGAAAGGCTGCAGCTTATTTTTTTAAGAAAACACACAACAGCAGCAGCAGCTGCAGCCTGCACCCTCCTCTCAGCCCTCCATGCTACATCCATCCTGCTTTAGCAGACCAAAAAAAGAAGAAACATCCCCTGGGAATTTTCACACATCCATTACTGGATTGTCAAATGGGATCCATCAAGTCAGATAGAAGAAAGAGTAAGTGTTGAGCAAGTGCAGCACAGAGGAAAGCCTCATTAAAAACAGGAAACAGAGCTTGCAGACTGTAAAATTTCCACTAATCCACTATGTTCCCCCGTCAGCTTCCTCATTTTCACACTTGGTTTGCATCTCACCTGTAATTTGTATTCTAGATGTTTTAAAGAGAGGGATGACTCAAATCTTTCAATTTGTAGACAGAGAAATGCTGAAAGTAGGGCTGCTGCAGAGATGTTTTTTAACATTATGTATCAGTCTGTCAATTATTTTCTTGAGTGATTGGTTTGCATGTCAAAAAACAGTTTTAAGTGCTTTTTAAAAAGTTACCAGCCCCCAAGACAACATCCTGAGGCTGCTTGTTTTGTCTGAAGTAGGGCTTCCTACTAACATTTATCTTTATTGTTGATTAGTCTGGCAGTTACTGCCTTGATTGATCAATCAATTGCGTGGTTTACATGTAATACAATGGAGAAAAATGAATGGCACACATTCCCAGACTTCAAAATGACATGTTTTAATTGCTCTTTTGTCTGAAATATTGCCCTAAACACAAAGATATTTTAGTTATGATTATATCAAACACAGAAAAACTTGCAAATCCTCACAAATATTCAGTATTTTTGCTTAAAATGCTTCATAAAAACGAATGGTTTCAGGCGTCCTGTTGGAGAATTCAAAGCTTTGACTTTGCAGAAAGAGAGATAATAGGCCTACTAAAAACTGAGCTGCAACTAAAAACTTATTCTTTCTTGACAAATTCTTTAATATATAAATGTTGGAAAAAAAGTGGCAAGTAACATAACAGTGATTAACCCCCAATGTGACATCTTCAAATTTGCCTGTTTTGTCCAAAATCCAAATTTAAAATGATATAAAACATAAAAAATAAGCAAATCTGCATGTTTTAGAACCATAAACCAGCAAGTGTTCTGCAGTTTTACCTGGTAAGTGACTTCAAAGATGAATCAATTAGCAGAGTTACTGTCAATTAATCTTTTCTCAGTTGATTTATTGTTTCAGAGCTAATTAAAAGTAGCATCATGGAGTCATTTAGAGACACATCAGTAGGAAAAACATTATATAAACCCACAGCACTGGCGTAATTAAAGGCCTCCCGTGTGCATCCTCGGCCCCTGCAGGTGTAAAATTGAATCTGGAGTCTGAATCAAAGCCGCCCGTCTCAGCCACCCATGGGGGCTGCGGGGTGACCCTCAGAGATCCCATTAACTCTCATGAGCTTCCCAGGGGAGTTTTGTCTTATTAAAGGCACCACTGAAACCTGCTTCAGCTGTGTGTGTGTTTGTGTTGTTCCCTGTCTCTGTCTCTGCAGCACTGGGAGGACGACGTGCGCCGCTTCCACAGGATGTTCAGGCACTCCACTGACACAGAACTGGTTGTGCTGGTTGGAAATCACGACATCGGTTTCCATTACGAGTGAGAACAGGCTTTACAGCATTATTGTTTTATTGTTCAACCTTCAGTCTTGTGTGCTGCCCAATCAGGTTCAGGTTGCCTCTGATTAAGGTGTGCAGGGTTCAAGGAAAGAGTCACAATAAAATCTGAACTTTGATTTTACTAGTTACCACATGATGATTTTTAGTCTTGTCATTCACTGCCACAGCTACAGAAATATCTGAAAACAGTTATTTAGCTAGGCAAGACTTTGTCCACATCACATAACCTTTGAGGAAACATTTGATTATAAGCCAAATAGGATGAATTACACTGAGATATACGGTACAAGGGTGGGACACTGTAAAAAGTGTTCAGGGCCATAGATACCTGTGAGGACACTGAGGTATTGTCTGAAGTAGGATGTCGATATCTTTTTTTTTATACTGTCAACAAAGCAGAAACAAAAGGCTTTATTACAGTCAGCCCTCTTGGGTCACAAAAACAAATCTGTAAGAAAAAGCACCTGTACAATAAAATGCAACACTTGTGTCAAACAGGTCTTGATTCAACTTTATGGTAATTTACCGAGCCTGTATTGCATTGCATTATATTGCAGAGATGTTGAATTTATTGTGTCCACCCCCGTGAATGCAGCGCTCTTTTTTGTTTGAAACTCTTGTTCTTAATATCTCAGGGGAAGGAGCGATGAGAGAAAACAAAATGAGATGCACGAAATCATCCTGCAGTAAAGTATTTGATGCCTGTGATTCAGAAATGTGGGATTATGCAGACACACAGCTGCTCGTATGTGCTTTGATTGGGCGCGTGCAGGAGGAAGTGAGATGGCACAGCTCTTATGTAACAGTGTATGACAGACGTGACAGACTGAGCAGCAGGGTTTCTCTTTTTTTTTCTGTGCTGTGTGACGAGCGTGTTGTGTCTCCCTGCAGGATGGACTGGTTCAAGCTGCAGCGCTTTGAGAAGGTCTTCAACGCTTCCTCCACCCGCATCGTCACCAAAAAGGGAGTCAAGTGAGTGATGGGAGGATGCAACATACAACATACATGATGACCCCTGCGGGACTGTTACTCAGCAGGCTGGAAGGTCACAGGTTTAATCCCCTTGAGTCAGTTTGTGCCAAAAAAAAGCTTTTTAAACACACAACAGGCGTAAAACTGTTCCACCAATATCTGCAAACAGGCACAAATGACAAAATTGCGTTGCTGTTTTCATACTGTGTGCTGAAGAACAGCAAACGCTGCAAAAATTGTGCATTTTTTGTTTGTTGCAGAGTTCTGAAAGTCTTTAAAGTTTGTCCTTGTTTGCTGAAGCCCGGGGTGTGTGGAGTTTGTATGTTCTCCCCATGTCAGCGTGGGTTTTCTCCAGCTTCCTCCCACAGTCCAAAGACATGCAGGTTAACTGGTGACTCTAAATTGCCTGTACATGTGAATATGAGTGTGAATGGTTGTCTGTCTCTATGTGTCAGCTCTGTGACAGTCTGGAGACCTGTCTAAGGTGTACCCTGCCTCTCGCCCAATGCCATTCGAAACAACAATAGTTACTAATTTCAGGCGATATGCTTTTATTATATAATTTAACCAATCAGAAAGGTATTATTATATTATATTAAATATATATTAACCAAAAATTTATTATAAAACTGCATTTATCATGAATATGGTTAATATTAAATTGATAAAACAATATGTATTTTCACATAACTGTCCATAACTGCCTGTGATTATTATTTTTTTTTTTTTTAAAAATCCAGCAAATACACAATTTGCCTCCTGTAGCTGCACTTCAAAAATAATAATAGACCATTTTGAAGGTTGTTATGGTGTGAGTCATACTAAACTGCAAGCGGACAAATAACTATGTTGGTGCAGTAGTGATGTAGCTTTGAAATGTCGTACAATGTTACGTCAGTGCTTGGTGTGGTCTTAAAGGGGCAGGTCACCCCAAAATCAAAAATGCATATTTTTCCTCTTACCTGTAGTACTGTTTATCAGTCTAGATTGTTTTGGTGTGAGTTGCCAAATGTTGGAGATATCAGCTGTAAAGATGTCTGCCTTCTCTCCAGTATAATGGAACTAGATGGCACTCAGCTTGTGGTGCTCAAAGCGCCAAAATAGTACATTTGAAAAGCACAACAGTAATGTCTCTTTCTAGAAATCAAGACCCAGTTACTCAAGACAATTCACAGAAGTTGTGGTGAGCAGTTTAATGCAGGAGCTATTTTCTTTCTACCAAATTACACCCACCAATCATATCACTGCGCAGAGGGAAGTGTGCATCTTCTGGTAGCTCACATTAGAGCACGGCTCGGGCCGCATTTTCCTGACCAAACCTGACAGTCCGAGACAATTATAACTGAGCCCGGCCTGACCCTGACAGACTTTCTGATTTTTAAGTCCGAACCCAACTCGAGCCCAACACAGTTTGTTACCTGACATAGTAATTGTTATCATGGTTACAGCTTGTCTGTTTACTGTGATCACACATGGACAGTGTGTAAATGACCAGCTAAAGGCTGCTGTTACGCACAGTCAAACACACCACACACACTGCAGGGCAGCACAGCGCACACACTCAATTGGAGCGGAGCCTGTGTTACGTTCAGACGTTGTCACGTAAATAACAAATTTCAGCACTTGAATAGTCCATAGCACAACACAGCAGCATGTCAAATGGGCCGAACCTGAACTGAACCCGAGCAAAATTTCTGATTTATTATCTGAACGCCATCAGGTTCCAATGGGTCCCTTCGAGCTTGTCTCGGGTATCCACACTCTGGCTGACATAGCACCACTGAGCTAGCTTCTGTTACATATCAGCCAAAGAGGACGCCATTGATCTGTACATCTTGAACTGAGTAGATGCTCACTTCCTTCTGTGCAGTGACATAGTTGGTGGGTGTAGTTCAGTAAAAAGAAAATAGTTCCCACATGAAACTGCTCACAACAAGGTCTGTGGATTATCTTGAGTAACCAGGTCATGATTTCAGGAAAGAGACATTGCTGTTGAGGTTTTCAAATGTAAGTTTTTGGCACTTTGAGCACCACAAGCTGAGTGCCATCGAGTTTCATTATATTGGAGAGAAGGCAGACATCTCTACAGCTGATATCTCCAACACTCGAGAACTCACACCAAAACAATCTAGACTGATAAATAGCACTACAGGTAAGAGGAGAAATATGTATTTTTGATTTCAGGATGAACTGTTCCTTTAAGTACAAGAGACACCACACAGAGCTGTTATCATGGCTGCTCAGAAGCTCAACAGTTGACCTTTAAGCCCAAAGATGTCAGCGCAGCTTTCCCTCCACACAAGATTTATGTTAAGGTATTCGACAGAATTTTCTTAAAGCACCCAAAAACCTTATAATATGATGTATCTCCACAGCCTCACTGCAGCTCCTCTGTACTTCATGCCAGACTTACTGAGTCTTTTTTTCTGTCTTTCTGCCTTCAGTTTTCTTCTGGTGAATAGCGTGGCCCTGCATGGCGACGGGTGTCCCATCTGCCAGTCAGTGGAGAAGGAGCTGATCAAACTCTCCAGAGACCTCAACTGTTCTCTTCAGGTAGGAGGAAAATTTTTCTGGAAGTTGCACACTTTCACGCTGTCAGCACCTTGAACACACTCTGCTGCTGGAGTGTGAAAGACTCAAGTCAAGCGAGGAGGAAGGAAAAAAACACATCCACAACTTACATCCAAAGCTCGGTTGTACCTGGAGCAGGTGTTTTGCCTTTTTTATACATGCAGAGTTTGTAGAGGCAAATTAAAAGTGTCTGCTTCTCCATCTTCCCACAAATTTTGAGACAGAAGGAGTGGAGAGATATGAAATAAAAATGATGACTGATGTCTGAGGACGCACTGTGAGCTCGTGGACAAGACGGCCGATTAATTCTTTATGTCGTCTTTTCTGCAGAATTCTCAGTCCGGCAGCGGAGCAGCGGACAGCTGTGAGGGCTCGCAGCTCTATCCTCCCACACCCCCCATCATGTTACAGGTAAACTGCAGGTGTACTCTGCATGTGCTCTGTTTTTATGTCTGAAAACATAAACGCCAACAAGGATACAGTCGCTCCTCATCAGATGCTCTGGTCAGGGAAAGAATTAGTGCTGAAACCATTAGTTGATTAGAGGACAAGTCTGTCTTGTGATTTTTCCTCCCATCCATGCTGGCCTTGAAGAGACTCCTGTCTTTCAAAGTTACTGACTTTTAAGATCGAAATCCCTGTTTTTCCCAGACTGTTTCCTTCAGATAAGGGATGGTCACAGAAAGAGGGAATTTCCCGCTGAGAAAATACCTGCTAAATTAGATTCACACTGCTGAAGCCTGGTATTATCTTTGAGGACTGTGGATTTTCTCCCATCATTCAGATAAGCAGGGATCTCTTCACAGCCATTATGGACATGAGGAATGATTACAGTGACCAGTAACTGTTTCAGCACACACAAGCATGTGAATATCATGTTAAAACAGACTCAAACATTTCCATACTCATCCATTAAATAATTATTCAACCGACAGAAAATTAAGCAAAGACAATTTAAGCAACTGATTTATTGTCATTTATCAAGTCAAAATTCAGTAAAACACAAGCTGATTCCTGTTTCTCAGATGTGAATATTTGCAGCTGAACTCTGCTTCACATCATTTTCTTGGGGGTTTAACTGTACCATCATCTGGCAGATTTTGTCCTAAGTCTTTAAGAGGCTTTGGTGTGCTAATTTCTTTAGCAGAAGGAAGTGGTACCAAAGAGACTAGACGACCCCAGAAGGCATCCATTAGTACCAACCCTGTCATGCTAGCTTGTCGGGAAGGGAGCTAAATAATGCTCCACAGTAATTCCAAATTTTGATAAGGGAAAAAGTGATATGGCTATTTTCACAGGGGTGCCTTGACCTCTCACATCAAGATATCTGAATGAAAATGGATTCAGTGGGCTCCAACGAGTCTCCCTTCAACAGACATGACTGCTATACTAGTCCCATATTATTTTGGGCAAAAACCATGTGGTCTGCCTATCCTAAAAATGGTGTATTTGAGTATTTTTGCATACTGGGGTCCTTAAACACTCTTAGATTGCATGAAATTGACTGGAAAGCTGAGACTCTTACTGATTCAAGGCCCCTAACTGTATTCATGTGTGATCATGTAAGCCCACATAGTAGCCATTTCACTGTAGCGACACTATTTTTTCGAAACTTCAACTCACTATCAAGTGTAGCTAAGGAGAAAGAGGCTTCAGCTACCAATTGGAAGGTTAGTGGTTCAGTCCCTGGCCACTGCAGTCTACATGTTGAAGTATCCTTGGGAGACATACATACATACTACCATCAGAGTGGGAGTGTGTGTAAATGATTATGTGATGAACAGGTGGCAGGCTTCGGCTACCAGTTCATGAATGTGTGTGAATGGGGAGAATGGTGCCAGTAGTGTAAATCGTTTTGAGTGGTCATTAATACTAGAACAGTGCTATGTAAATGCAGTTCATTTACTTTATAAAATGACCTATAGTGACCGCTAGGATCATCAGAACATCATTAAACATTTACAACCACAAACCAGAGACCTTGGGAATTCAGAGAACGTAAGGCTTTCATAGGTGTACTGACAATATAGGGGTTTCCCAGCAATTTCCATAATAGAAGTGCTTACAGATACTACAATACTTACAGAGATATGAAAAGTTTTTGATACCAGATCACAGTATCAATCTTTCCATGGTATTCCTCAAGGTCTTGGTGTCTGAATGTTGTATTTTGGAGAGATTCTCGAATGGTAAAAATGCTTAAACTTTGCACCAAATCTGTTTAGCAAATTGTAGCAACCTTAAAATTGCTGCAACAACTTATTATTATTCAAATATTTTTATTGAATTTTCACATATTTAAAACATTCAAACAAGAAGCAGCACAGAAACAGTGCGCACAAAGCCTACATACTCACATCGTACCAAATACACATACCAACTGTGCTCACAATTGTGCTCATATTGGACCATATACTAGTTGATCAACATATTAAATAAATAAATAATGTAAAGTAAATAAATAAATAAATTAAAAAAAAAGAGAAGAAAGTATAAATAAATAGATTCAAAATATAATTAAAATAAAATTAAGATAAAATCAGGTGCCAGGATTGCCTGTACCCACATAGAGAAATTCCTGTTCAAAATAAGATAAAAATGGTTGCCAGACTTTATAGAAATTTCGAGAGGAGCCTCGAATGGTGTACTTGAGGTATTCAAGTGTGAGGTGTGCCATAATCGTCTCCACTCAGCGTTTATGTGACGGTGGTGCTGCCTTTTTCCAACTTGAAAGAATCAGTCGTCTAGCCAATAATGTGTAAAAAGCTACAATCTCTGCCTGACTTGCCGATAGCTGTGCCTCATCCAGCACCACACCAAAGATGGATGTTAAAGGGTTAGGATTGATGTCTTTGCCACATATAAATGAGACGGTTTGGAATACATCTGTCCAGAATTTAGCCAACCTGGGACATTCCCAGAGCTGAAATGAAGAGTCTATAAGGGACGGAGGGAACATAGGGTTTGACACAATGGGGGCTGTGGGGAGGGCTTCTCTACTGTTAAAGTGGATTCTGAACTGTGACCATATCCTGAGCAAACCGCGGATAACTGGGTTGTTAGTGAAGTAGCGTTTACTCAAGGGTATTGGGGCACACACCAGCGAACGCAATGATACTCGGTTGCTTGAGTGTTGCTCCATATGCACCCAGATTGGTGCTTCTCCCTCTGGCAAATCGCAGACCCAGTATATCAGTTTGTGGAGGTTTGCAGCCCAGTAGTAGTACATGCAACAACTTATGAGACACAGTTGATCAACTAATTTATGATTAAATTGTTGTAGCAGCAAGTTTTCATGCAGTTTCATGGCTGCATGTTTGTTATAATAGTACAACACATGGACTAAACTACACCAGGATCTTTGCAACACATAAACTCCTGCAAATTTTCAAAACATAATTTAACAGGAAAAATAATCTGAAGAGAAGATAATAGTCATGTTCTCCCTGTCTTCCAGCACTATCCTCTGTACAGAGTGAGTGATGCCGGCTGCACAGGACTGGATGCTGCACCGCCTGAAGAGCGACACCTGCTGTTCAGAGAGAAATATGACGTGTTGTCTAAGGAGGCCTCACAGAGGGTGAGTACTCTGCAGTCTCATCACACCGCCTCTGCTGGGTCTCTCTCGGATCT
Organism: Epinephelus lanceolatus; assembly: GCF_041903045.1. Taxonomy (NCBI): domain Eukaryota; kingdom Metazoa; phylum Chordata; class Actinopteri; order Perciformes; family Serranidae; genus Epinephelus; species Epinephelus lanceolatus. The sequence goes on along the minus strand of NC_135745.1, from coordinate 17,209,787 downwards.
CCTCTGAAGCGGTTTCATCCAATTAAAATACAGTACAACAGTCTGCTGTCAGAAATAGTCCCGTACGGAAGCAGCAGATGATGATGATGATGAAACTGATGATGTAAGCGAGCAGCAACAACCAGTCTTTGAGGTAGATGTGGGTTTTCTCTCCTCAGCTGCTGCAGTGGTTTAAGCCCCGCCTGATCCTGAGTGGACACACCCACAGCGGATGTGAGGTTCTCCATGACAACAAGTACCCAGAAATCAGCGTGCCGTCCTTCAGCTGGAGGAACAGAAACAACCCCAGCTTCATCCTGGTGAGTAAAAACATCTGGAGAGTTTGGCTGTGTGAGGAGATGATGTAAACAAATGATGGTGAATGATTGTGTGTGTGTGGGTGGGTTCATTCTTTGGGAAGAAAAATAACACTTCTATAGTGTGAATTTATAAAGCAGCTATAATGTAACAGTGTGGTGTTAAAGAGGGTCTTCCCACAGTGATGAGAATTATCACCAGAATCTCCTTTTGTAGTGTCCGGCTGCAACTGTACTGTTTTGTTTCATTCTCATTTCTCTTATCGCTTTGTTTCCTTGTGCAGCTGGCAGCTGTTGTAAAGGGACACTTCATCCCAAAATCAAAAATTCACATCAGTGTAGAGACGTCTGCTTCCTCTTGAATATGATGGAACTAGATGGCACTTGGTTTGTGGTGCTCAAAGCACCCCTCATTTTAAAATCTCAACAGCAATGTCTCTTTCCAGAAATCATGACCTGGTTACTCAAGATATCCCACAGACCTTGTTGTGACCAGTTTCATGTAGGAACTACTTTCTCTCTACCAAACTACACCTGCATGGCGCAGAAGGAAGTGTGCATCTACTCATGAATGAGAGTGCTCGAGACAGCGTGAGATGTAAACATTAATGGCGTCCTCCTCAGCTGAGCTGTAACGTTTGCTTGGTCAGTGGTGCTAGGTGAGCTCACAGTGGACGCACGCTTCCTTCTGCGCATGATATGGTCACAGGCATGATGCGTTTTGAGCACCACAAGCTGAGCCATCTAGTTCCATTTTATTCTAAAGAAGGCAGACATCTCTATGGTCGATATCTCCAACACTCTGCAACTCACACCAAAACAATCTAGATTGATAAATAGCACTACAGGTAAGAGGAAATATATGTATTTTTGATTTTGGGGTGAACTGTCCCTTTAAGTACTACTCGTCCATAGTGCTGCAGCTATCGATTATTTTAGTAAACTGAGTATTCTGTCGATTATTCTGGCAATTAATCGAGTAATCGGATAAGAAATACTGCGTGTTTTCATTCAATTACAAGACTCTGCGACTTAAGAGTATATGCACTGTATATTGTGTACTGGATTTAACAAAGCCTCGAGGCTTTTTAGTAATCAAATTATTCAAGGTCCTCGAGGAACCGTTTCAGCCCTACTCGCCCATATAAAGTGGTGCAGGAATGAGTGCCTGGAAATGAGTTAGCATTTTAGCACCCACGGTTCCCTTGGCATAAAGTCAACAGGTTTTGGGTTAGATGCCTGAAATAATGAACACAAGCTTGAAGAGACTTTCTCGTTTTGTTCTACGACATAGAATATGTCAGTTAATACCCCATTTGTGAACTTTTATGTGTCTTAAAAAAGGTGGTTACTAACGAGTGGCTAAATGAGACTACAGAATGTCCTCATGAGGAACATGGCTTTACAGCATTGTTGTTGTGGTTATGTTGAAGTCATGCGACCGTAGTGTAGTTTGTTCATAGCCTAATGTTACCTTTTTATTTATGGTGATCGTATTTAGGCTCCAAAAATCATAAAAGTGGTGTTCATTTCTAAACAGTATCTTTCTTGACAAAATATGTAAGTATCATAAACGGTCGCCACAGAGCTTATTTTCGGCAATAATCCTAAATACAAAGGAAAAATCCCATGGGCTTTTTGTTAAGGGAACCAGGGCGATGTTAATTTCTTTGTTGGCCTCCAAATAACCATCATCCCTTAAACACTCTGGTGCAATATGACTATCGACAATAAATAAAAATAATGTGATTTAATGGAATGCTCTTTGAACAGCTGTGAAATGGATCTTGTGGCAAGATTTCCTTTTTGAAAATATATTCTAGTGTCCCAAAAAACTGTGTTATTACAACAAAATTTCAAACAGCACCATTAAATTGTCAAATTCATTGGGACAATGAAAAAATAGGGATTGTATCTTTAAATAGTCAAATTAGCAGAAAAATATCCAGTGAGGAAACAAATAGGAGCTCTGATTTTTAGTGTTTGGAGGCCCCCTGGTGGCTGAGGGGCCCAAAAGCAGACACCTTTGCCATCATTAGCAGTGTCTGTCACCTCTAACCCATTATCCTCCTTGTCTCCCCCCTCCTCCCCCATCTCAGGCGTCGGTGTCACCCGGCAATTACGCTTTGTCCAAGTGTTTCCTGCCGGAGGAGAGCACGGTGATCGGCGTGTACTGTTCAGCTGGCGCCTGCATGCTGCTGCTGTTCCTGGCTCACTGTCTGTGGATGAAAGGCCTGCTGCAGTGCCTCAGCCTCTGCCTGCTGGGGAAGCACAAGTCTCTGTGAACTACGTTACCCACAGTGCACCAGGACAGAGCCATGAGAGTAGAGTACACCGGACTTGGTAAATACTTGATGTGAGGATTTGCAGATGTGACGTTCCTCTTCTGAACAGGTCCAAAAAGTCTGTTCGTGAAAACTTCGATTTGTTTGTCCAAATGTTTCACGGCACTGTGAAGGACACGAATATATGTTTTAGATGTCTGACAAGGACTCAAAGTTTATCACTTTTTATTGCCTGTGATGACAGAGCATACGTGGGGCCAAATTGTTGTTACAAATAATCTCTGGTGTTTGTTTACCTTCCCTGGGAGTGCCAGATGGGTGGAGCACAAATGTGAAGCTTTTCTATCACAGCAAAGAGAAGTAACCATCACTGACTTTACAACAGTTTCCTTTGACCGGCAGGAGTGTTAGCAAGTACACACACGTGGCATTAAGTAAGACAAATCAAACAAAGAGTACATATGTAAATAGAAACTGTCCCTGGTCTGATTTAAGGTGGTAAAGTCAGATGTTGCTTTATGTCTCTCCACTCTGATGTTAACTGTGATCTGATGTAAACACACTCATCATCTCACCCTGAACACCGTTTGTTTCCGTTGTTGACGTCCGATCATCCATCCAGGTTCCTCGTTGTTTTTATGATGCATATGTGAATATATTTATTGCTGACTTTCTGTGCCAAATGTTTGTGAGGGTTTTTGCCAAATTGTTGAAACATTTCTGATGAGCTGTACATAATAAATCAGAATCTTAAGAAAGAGAGTGGTGGTTGGAGCTGCAGGTTGATAATCAATGTTAGAGGTAAACCAGTCACCTAAAGCCATGTCACTCTGTGAGGATGAAACACTAAATATCATGGGAGGCTCTACGCTGTCGACTTTTCAAAACCTGGAAAGAAACAAAGTCGTGGTAACGAAAAGAAATGAATGTGATTGAGACACAAATGTGTGTTTGCAAATGTCATGTCAAATAAAAAAAAGTAGTAAAATATTGGGGACATTTTCCTGATACTGAGATACAGACTTGTCTTAAATCATCTTCTGGTTGTCTCTTTACATTATCTTTTGGGCTGAACAGTATGAAATGTTTATTGTACGTGAGCAGCAATATTTGAAAATCTTACATGATTTGTGCATCAATGTGATGAGTATTTTTTGTGAATTTTGTGATTTGTCAGGTGCTTAAATGACTGGATTCCTAACAAAAAGGGCTGCGACTAAAAATAATTTCAATGTCAAGTTTGATTACACTTTCAAAAAACTGAGAAGTTGTGAATTGTGCCTCTCACAATTTTCCAGAGCCCAAGGTGACATCTTCAAACAGCTTTTTTGTTTCATTTGTCTTGCTGTTCAACAGCCTAATATATCTAATTTAAAGAGATATTGGTTTAAAGAACCTAAAAGGAATTCTTCAATCCCAATTTGTATATCCATACTCATCATGTGTTAAGTTCAATTTGTGAAGAAAATTTAGTTCTTCTGGTGTTCCTCTCCAGTGAACGAAGAATTCAAAAGGCAAAAATTCCAGCTGAATTGAACTGAAGGGTGTCTACATTTAGCAACAGCAAAACCCCATCAAAACATCCGTTTACAAACTCTCACACAACTCGTAGTATAATCCAAACTTCATTTGTATGATCAGTACTTCCCGAACACATGCATTTTAACTTACTTACTATTTAAAACACATCACAACAAAAAGTGCAGGCGTGTTACCTGTCGTGCCTGGGGAAGTGTTTTAAATAGTGAACTCTTAGCCATGGGCGGATTATGAAACAATGAGTCCTCTGGGCACAGATACACAAAAGGCCCCACCTCCTCTCCTACACAGGAGCAAGACACACAGACTTTGTGTCTCTTTGTGGTCATTTTGTGCATTTCAGGTTGTTTTTGTACTTATTTTGCATCACTCTGTGGCCTTTTGGTGTCTCTTGGAATCTCTTCCCAAGGACTGTACCACAAAGCAAGTTCACCAGAGCCAGGCTGTCTTTGCCTGAGCTGGTTCGATGAACCCTAAAGCCTTGGGGATAACGGGGCTACAACTTGGGACAACTTGTTTGTTTGCTTGCTTTCTTTCTCGACCTTTGTGTGTTCTCCCATAAAACGAGTGAAATGACGTGGTCAACGAGTCATTTCACTGATCTTAAAATTGCTTCTTACGCCATTGACCAATATTACATGACCAAAAAAGCATTACACAAAAAGCAATGCTGTTGCTTCAGTTAAGCCAAGAGAGGAGTGCTTGCATTAATATGACTAATCGTGCAAACTCACAGGTGAATATGTAATTTAGCTAATAAAATTTAAACTTGATGCAGCAGATTTACATGCTATACCCAAAATGAAATGAAATTCTACTGATTGAATAGGCTGTTTTCTGTGATGAATACCAATAAACTAATCAATTTTCTAGTCAGTGTTTTATCAGCTGTAAAAAAAAAAACAAAAAAAAAAAACAGCCGTGTAAAACAGATTTTGGCAAATGAGGTGCATAAAGTGGAAACGTTATGATGGTTTGAAGGAATTATATGACATTTCATATGCATATAAACATCTTCCAGATTGATATATATAGTGAACTGTTAATGTATAATGCTACCTGTGATTTTAAAGATGGCTTCTTAAAGAGCCAGCATGGACAGATGGACCAGAGAACACACACATATTCAGTAGTTCAGTGAGAGCAACAACCTTGCAAATAAAATAAAACAATGTTCTAACTCAGATTTTCTGCATCAGTGATGGAGTGTAGGTACCTGTATAAAAGAATGCGACGTGATGCATACACTAAGCACTACTGTAACTGCACGACTTCATTTGGGGGCATATATGTAACAATACGGCCACAGAAACAGAATGACTGTCATCCTATTTTTATGGTTATGGCTCAACAAGTTGGATAAAGTGCATTTATAATGTATTCCCTCAGCTGACAGTCTGTATCGCTCATATATTGAATAGAGTGTGGTGCTCTTTACTGGAACAATAAGGACGCTTTTTAGCTGATTACAAGCAAAAACGTTTAATATTACCTTGTAGGTAAGTTCTGTAGCATAAGTTACCATGGAGATCTAGCCAGGCTAAGGGAGTGCGACCTTTGTAGAAAACTCTGGATCTAGGCTTGACACACCTCACTTAGACACTAATCTTGCTTCATGGTAAACCCTCTGATTAGTAGGTGTTAATTTGAGTGACATTTTGCAGGTGAAGGCCAGAGGGGGTCCCTCACACTTTGGGGCCCCTGGGCCTGTGCCCAGTAGGCCTGTTAAATAATCCGTCCATGGTTTTAACAGAAATGCATGTGTTGGGGAAGTACTGAGCACACAACTGGATAAATGTCACTTATGTCACACTGCACGAGTTGTGTGAGAGTTTGCAAACACACGTTTTGATATAGTTTTGCTGTTGTTACATGCAGCCTCCCTTTAGTTCAGTTCATCAAGAATGTTCTAACCCATGGGAAGACAAAAATAAACTTCAGGCACTCATGCATGGAGCAGGAACAAATGTACTTCAATGAAGTTAAAAAGCCTTTATCAAATAAAACATGGCTGCTTACATTAAAACACTGAACAGTTTTGCCCCCATGGCGATCCTAATGAGTGCCTGAAGTCTATTTTTTCTTCCGATGTGCTAACCCTTTTCTTCAAAAGCACCTGCATTTTCCTCCAGCACAACGCTACTTTGTTCTAACCCATTTTTGGATTCTTCGTTCACCATTAAGGCACTGGAGAAAAACTGTTCTTCACAAATTCAATGTAACAGAGGGTGAGTAATTCATAAACAGATGGTTAATTAGGGTTTAAGTATTCCCTTAGGTATTTTTTTAATAATCAACTTTAATAATTCATCGATAGATAAAATTGTCACCAAATAATTTCTGGTTAATCAACTTATTGAGTAATTTAACAATTGTTTTAGCTGTAGTCATGAAAAAAATCCTGTCTGGTTCTCAAGTCATTTTCAGAAAAGTAACTGTATTCTTATACATATGGTTTGATAAAACTACATGTATATCGAGATGGGAGATGTTTATCCATACTGCTCACTATGTTTCTTCCTTATGACTGGTGCGTCACCTGCATAGGTGCATGATTTCAAAGCTTTTGCTTGATTAGACCTCTTCTCTGTGTTTGATCGACATCTCCCTGACTCTCCTGTGACCTTTACAGCACCTGAAGTCACACTTTTATCATGTAATGTACATGTAGTCCTGGGACCTCCTGTCATTCCCAGTATACAGTAGCTCCGATCAACTTTAACCTCAGCAGACATCTAATCAGGTAGAAACTGAACATGGCTGTGAGGGGCCATGAGAGCAGAGTCACCGAACTGTATATCACGATATGTAAGAACATCTCTGTGGGCCCTTTTCACAGCAGACACACACAGGAGGAAAAGTTCAGGTGTAAACTAGGGCTGGGCAATATATCTATATTATATCGATATCATGATATGAGACCAGATATCATCTTAGATTTTGGATTTAAGTGTTTCTGGTTTCAAAGGCTGCATTACAGTAAAGTGATATAATTTTCTGAACTTGCCGGACTCATACCCACATAACTGATCGTTATTTGTGAAAAATCTCATTGTGTAAGTAACTTGTGGAAGCAGCAACAGTCAACCCTACAATATCGATAGTATTTCATCAAAAATATTGTGATATTTGATTTTATCCATGTCACCCAACCCTAGAGTAAATAATAAAAGTGAATAAATGGTTGAATTCCATTTAGCTGCTTCAGTTTCAGGGTCCTGGTATTATTCATGCTGTACATCTTAACTTCCATCCTTAATGTTATTAGTAGCACCTGTGTTGTTCCTACTTTGACGACTCAAAATGTCAGCTGTGAAAAAGGTCTATATTTACACCAAAACAATCCTGCTGAAACAGTAAAGATACTCAATGTACCCAGCCCTACTCACCCACATACATGTGTGTGTACTGTACGTACGACCACTCACATTGACTCCACTGCAGCATCCACAAGAACAAAAACAAAAAACAAAACTCAAAAGGTAACAAATCTGGACACAACTGGACACCAAGATGGAAATAAAGCAAAGTCCTCTAATGTGCCTCTTTATTTAAAGAAAATAAAAATGTCATTTAATCATCCTCCCAGGCCAAACAAGGTTTTTGCACCTCCAGTCAGTTCACTCTCTTTTGGGGATAGACGTGTACTGTAGCAGAAGAAAAGGCTGATGCTGTTTGTACAAGGAGAAGAGCTTGTCTTGTTGGGTGCTGCTCACACATTCATAGTGCCTGTGCCATTGGGTATGGCTCCAAAGGACCAAAGAATTACTAATATTGCACGCTCTCATTTATTCATCTCCATTCTAAACATGCTTTCCTATGTGTGTATGTATACATATTTACCGTATACATACATAGGTATGTACACCTAGGCACACACATAATTAAACATGTATAATTGTACATATATATTTATATAGACCTATAAATTTACATGTACATACATTTATAAAATTTTACACACAACGCACACTCACCCTTGCACACACGCACGCACACACACACACACAATGCGTCTGTGAGTCTATGTTTGTCTTATGTACACATGCGCACAGGCACGCACATCAGTACAGATCTCAGACACACTTCATATCGAAAAAACGTTGGTTCCTATTAAAACAACACCAGGTTGCAATTTGGACACTTTCAATGGATTTCCAATGTTTGTTTAAAGCTGTGAAATTCAAAAAAAAAAAAAAACAAAACAAAATAAAATAAAATAAAATTAAAAAGGAGGAAAAATAAAACCAACAGAAGAAAAAAAAAGGCATGGCGCTGCAACATCTGGTCTTCACTGCAGGTAAGTGGTTAATTTGCATAATGTATACAGGTTTTTAGGATTTTTTCCCTATTTTTTTATTTTTTACTAAACAGCATTTCCTTTTTTTTATAAACCAGAAAAAACTAAACTCTACAGAGAAAGTCCCCTACCCGCAGTCTTCCGCTGCTGATAGAGATTGACATCAAGCTGTACAGCGCAGTCGAAAACATACTTACATCTGAGCTCATTTACAGGTACAGCCATAATCAAGGCACAAAGATCTACAAGTAGATTTGTTTTTCTTTCAATTAAGTTGTACAAAATAATATTACATTTTACAGTCTGTACAGGATAATTCAACCTTGCACAGTGTACAAGTTAACAAAAAAAACAAAACAAAACAAAAAAAAAAAAAGAAAGAAAAAAAATTAAAGAGAACAATACATTTTTCTCTCCCGTCCCTCCTCCCTCCCACCCACCCCTCCCATCAGTATCTCTAAGCTAAAAGGATGGTTTGTGTGGAAAAAGGAGGCAGGTCCGAGTCCGTGGAGGCAGCAGGGCTAAGGTGCAGAGAGCTCAGTCCCTTTTCCTTCATTTAAATCCTTCTTCTTCTTCTTGTTCTTGTTCTTCTTCTTCTTCTTCTTCTTCTTCTTCTTCGTGTATTTCCTGCCCCCCTCCCAATTTAATCTTTTGCTCCACACGTCCCTCGGCTGCTCGGTGCACCCTGCAGCTTGGCAAGCTAACATCGTGACAGGGTAATAAATATTGTGATGCTACATTGTGTGTATGCTTCCTCTGGAGAAAAAACAACAACAACAACAACAACAAAAAAAGTTATTAAGGAACCTGATGCAAAGTGCATTTATCTCTTCATCCACTCGGTTCCCCTCCGTCCACTCCCGTTCCTCTCCGGCGGCATCCAGTCGTCTTCCACGCGGAGAGGAGAAGCAGGTCAGAGGGGGTGACGGGGGCCAAAAAAGGAGGGGGGCAAAGGTCATGGTGGTGATGCCAGCTTTGACCGGCAGGTGACACACAGACATGAACAAACACGCATGCGCTCGCTCACATGGCATTCCTCCTTTTCTTCATTACACACACACATTAACACGCACACACACTGCCTCTACACTGAGGTCCTGTAGGTGTGTCTTTATGTATCCACACCCACCAGTCCAGGTCCAATGACAAAGCCAAAAAACAGGACACAAAAGGGGCAAAAAAAAAAAGGAGGTAGCCCAAGGCTTAGTGGAATGACAAAAAAATCAAGGCATTCAAAAAGGAAGGATTAAAAGAAAAAGAAAAAAACAAGAAGCGGCACGCAACAACTTTGTTCCCCAACCTTCCTTTCACATCGGTGAAATGGGGATGAATCGGTCTCAGAGAGAGGAAAAAAAAAAAGTACAAAAAGCTAAGTTAAGAAGAGGAAGAGGATTTGACACACTTCAGTAGTACTTCATAGTCCTCGACAGGAGGGGTGGTCAGGGGGGTTCTTGAGGGTTTCTTTGGGGGAGGAGGGGTGAGGAGGAAGGGTGGAGGAGCAGGAGGAGGAGGAAGGGTTTGTCAAGGATGCAGAATGGTGGAGAAAAAACACAGAAGGCTGACGGAGGCGGTCTCCCATCACAAGAGTTCATACTGCCGCAGGTGCATTCTCTGGATGATGTCCCGGCAGTCGTTGAACACCCGCCGGATGTTCTCTGTGTCCACGGCGCAGGTGAAGTGGGGGTAGCAGTAATGTCTGCCGTCACCACTCGCAGTGCTGATCCGCTGGGGGCGGGAGATGGGAGAGAAGACATTAGAGAAAAATATAATCTGAGGCAGATTTAAGCTCCTCTTTTTGCCACTTTGGACCTTCAACTAGTCTCTGATTTCTTCTATCTTCAGGTGTGCTGCTCTGTGGTAGTTCCTGACCTTTGACCTTAATGAATCTTAAAAGTTCCCTTGCGTTAAAGTTTCAAATAAGACCACTTCCTGTCCCTTTACTAGCAGTACGTACTGATTTAACCAACCAACCATTTGAAAAAAAAAAACAAACTTCAGTATGCCAGTCTAACTCGCCTACTGTATCCCACAATGCAAAGTGCTTGCATCAACCAGCGGCAATGGCGGAGGAAAAAGCTTTTTTTAGGCAAGAATATAGCTTTTCATCTCCACATCTGTGATCCATGTCTAATACCTTCTTAATACTGCACTGTGGGTAGTGTGCAGTATGCAGTTGTGCATAGAGTAAAGCCTTTAAGTGAGACAAAACAAAATTCCATCTGCACGTCATCTGTCTGGACTGTGGCTTCACTTTGATAACAGACACTAGAAACTTCTGTTTTACTCACACACATTTCTGCTTTAAATCAGCTGACACCCATCAGGATGTCTGCTGTCGAGAGATGAAGTTTTCCTGTGATTAAAAAAAAGATTATTTCTTGGGAATATATCACCAGGATTCCTGGGATTTGTCGCCACAGATGAGGAGGACTGCCGATAACTAAACGTAAAATGATTTTCTAATGTTATTCTTTCATGCATGCTCGACCATATGATTTTTTTTCTAGTGTAACAACTCATTTAAGGAATACCCAATCTTTGAAGAGTGAACTCGTTTAGCAGCAGCACAGCATCTCTCCCTCTCCTCTCTCACTATGTGCACATGGGGTGTCGTCAAGTGATTTTATGATAAACCTTTGGTAATGTAAACCTATGTGACACTCACAGCTTGACGAAAAAGTACATATATGTGAATGTGAATGGAGAAATGGCAGAGAATAGGAGGTCCAGGTGGAAAAAAACCCCAACTATATCTTTTGGTATTTTGCTGAAAGACAAGGAAATCACCTGTTGATTTATATAAGAAAAGGGTCCCAGGGTAAACTTTTTTGTATTTGGGAGCTGTTTAAATGTGTAATTATAGTAGATTTCATTTTGTTGCACTATTAATATTGTGACAGAATCTGAATCTCAATCTGAGATACTGTCGTTGTTCACAAACTAAAGAAATTAGAGATAAATTTTGTATAGCTTTTACTGAATATTTGAAGGCAAACTGTAAAACTAAATCTCTTATTTTGTTGCAATTCTATTTTCTTAAATTAACTGTATATATATATATATATATATATATATATATATATATATATATATATATATATTTCTTTTTTTAAACTAATTTGTCATATTGTCAAGAATATTCTTATCGCAAAAATACCCTGAAATACTGTGACATTAATTTAGGTCCATGTCACCCACCCCTAATCCAAACACAAATACAGTCATGCAGATTTCCCAGGATCTCACAGATATGCTGAGGATATTCCCGCTGTTCAACCCTCCTGCTGTCCCTACTACAAAGTGAGGTAACTGACCTCCACTGCCAAACAACTATGGCCCTATATTAGACCAAATTAATCTAATGTTGGTTATTAAGCTAAATCACTGCTGCTATTATTATTCTATTATAAAAGAAAACCATGAAGACACTGGAAAACTCATGAAGGGACAGAAGGGGAAGAAGAAGACTTGTGACAAACCAACCCAGTCACCAGAATAAATGTTGGCATTGTACGTGTCTGTGAGCCACAGGGGTAGGGGGTTTCATATGTAACAGATATGTAGAAACATTTTAGATTTCTGTTGTGACAATACTGTGATTAATGTGTGGTTAGGTTTAGGCACAAAAAGCACTTGGTTATGGTTAGGGGAAAATAACCTGTTTGGTCACCACAAACACACCTGGAAATGTCCAGACCTCTGGCTAAAAAATCCCCAATTCTGTTGTTTGTTGGCCTCAAACAATGATCTGCTTCTTGGTAGCCACCTCGCCTGGGTGTCACGCCATCTTTCTTCCGCTCCTCCTCCCTATGATTCCACTTATATACATCTAATCTGATCTACAACATTTTAAAAATGTTGATATAATATGTATGAAATGTACAAATGTAACATGGTTTGCAGAAGCATACAATGCCATCATTTTATTCTGCCGATTGGGCTGAATAAACACCAGTCTTATATAAAAATAAAGGCTATTTTTCAATAAATGTGATTACAGTGAATGTCAGGGTTTATTCTTGACCTAAGAAACAGTATCAACATGTAACAGTAAAAAATTAACTCTACATCCGCTGACAAACACTGTAAGTAAGCTTGAGTTAAAATTATTTTGCAGGATACACAGCAACATGACTGGTTGCTAAACACCATTGATCTTCAGCAGACGCCTCGTCCTCATGAGAAGGTAACAATCAGCAGAAGTGTTTTATCAAGTTCAAAGCCACATAAGATGCACAATTGGCATTTGTGTTTCAGCAGCAATAAGCATAAAACACAGTTATGAATTAACAGGACGAGGCTATTCACGGCTCAACATTCATTAACCTCAGCTGACTTCAAACAGTCCACACACACAGCGGTATACTTACAAGAAACTCGTCTCGGATGAAGAACTTAGCTCTCGTCACTCTTGGGTCTTCACCAGGTTCAGGAGTTGCTAAAAGAATGACAGATTCACAGTTAAGCCTTGACTGATGTAAAGGGGAACTATGTTAGTAGTTAGTTGTGTAGTTCTTTGGGGCACAAACCTTCATTTGGTATGGTGTAGCGAGCATATTCGGGGAAGTAGTCTTCAATTTTGGATTTTCCAGCTAATACTTTCTCAGCCAGCATGTCCTGCTTGTTCAGGAATAATATGACCGATATAGTGCGTAACCATCTGAAAAACAACAACAAAACACCATTAAAGACACAGTATTGTTAGCACTGCATACAGAGTCAACACGGCTCCTAGTAAAGCAACAATTAACTAAATTAATGGATGTTTTGGCCTATTGGGAAGTAAAACAATTAGACCCCCTTTATTTAAATTCAAAAAACAATGAACAGACTTGTACAGAAGTAATCCCTCTCAATCATCACTTATGACCCACTAGAGGAGTGTGGCAGTGTTTTTATCTGCCGTGACTATCTGTATTTGCTTATTTTCTATAGTTGGGCCGTTCATGTGTGTTTGCCCCCACAGCGCTCAGGTGTGGATGAGGCTTTGTAAAAAGGTAGCTACCAGGCGCCAGGCCATAAGACATACTCATCCAAGTGAATCTGGGGTTGGCCTTCACTTTGACTTCTGCCGGCGAGAGTGTTAACAAACACTAACCAATAATCCTGCATAGTACAACTTTAATTTGCTCAAAGACAGTCAAGAAAGGGGAATGCCAGTCAGTTCAGTTTCTATGATACATTCGGGTGTGTTGATGATAAAAGAGGTGCTTTTTTATTTGCATTTTTGGGGTTTGGGGTTTTTATGCTGTCATTAGAGACACATTACAGGAAATTAGAAGTGAGGAAGACGGGGAAGTTGCGGTTCACAGCCGGCTGTGTCACCCCTGAGCTCTCTAGGTTTCTTTAATGACCTCATCGACCTGTTCTAAGAGAAATTAAACTGGGAAATTCTGGTATACTTTTCATGCTATAGTCAAACTGGAACACTACCGGGTTTTTCAAATGACTGCTTTACACATTTATCTGTGGTACAACTGAAAAACAACTGTTTAAAATGATTCAATTAACATGATTTGTGAAACTGTGGCAGGTTTGGGCTTCTAGCCCACTACAGTCTGTATTTCTCAAATGTCTGCAGTGGAGGTGGTGAGTTGACTGTTACAATATACAGTAGTTAAAAAGGACAAACGACATAACTACCTAGGTTGACAAAAACAACTATCAGAGATTCAATTCTAATTTGAAGATTTAAAGTCTGTGTTCAGTTGCTTTAGGTTCATAAAGCAGAGTTTGACTTCACTAAACTCATATTCCTGGTTAAACCAAAAATATTCAACAATTTCTACAATCGGGCTTCCACCTCACCATCTATGTCGCCAATTTCCCATTTCCAAAATTTCGTAAGCATGGGTTCAAGTTTCTCCCATCAAGTTTGTTTTTACAGATCACAACTTTTGCGAGGGAGGTGGTGTACGCCTCTTTCCGGCCTCGCTTTGTGCGTATGCAATGTTTATAAATGAGACCCCAGAGGAGCAGTAAGCAAGACAAGAAAAGGATAACAAAGCAGAGAACTCCCTCCTGGACCTGACATGTGAATTAACCACTTGACTCAAACTTCATTCATGTTTCTGACTCACCTGTTGTTCCAAATACTGCGGAAGAGGTCCAGGGCTTCCCGTAGCCTGTTGGTGTTATTGTCTTCCCTTATTACCATGTTGTAGCTGCTGCTGGCCACCACGAAGATGATAGCAGTGACGTCTAGAAGGAGAGGAGAGGAGAGGAACTACATCAGGACAGCTCTCTGACATCACACCAAAAAAATAAGAGGTGACGGGATGATTCAGCTGGTAAAGAATACTTTAAGATAGGTGAGCTGTGATAGGAGGAGAACGTGCGTTTGGTCAAGGACGTGCAGCGCAGCTATTTGAAGAAGAACAGGAACAAAAAGTCTCACCGTTAAAGCACTGGATCCATTTTCTCCTTTCATCTCTCTGGCCCCCAACATCAAACATGCTACGGAGGAGACAGAAATACTGGGTCAGACTCAGACACAACAACACACTCGCTGCTGCCCTCTTTTATCAAAGAGTGCATATTTCTATTGGGACATCAGGTACATATTGTGCTGCAGTTGGCTGGCCCGAGAACGATTACACCCCAGTTTTAGTTTTGATGACTGTTCACATAAGAATTTTTTTTTTTTTTCTAATCATGACAAAAGGTTTTCTGTTACTGATCTCAGGTCTGGCTTGCAAAAGGCAATCCTAAATCTTAAAGGGATACAGCTGGATACATGAATAATCAATTAATGAACAGATAACATAAAGAGCAGCATTATTTGCACATACTCAGTACCCTGTGTGACCCTGGCTGGATGTTTAGAAGTCATCAAAGCTGAATAATGGAAAAAATGCACACCCAAAGGGAAGTCACATCCCAGGGCCTTTGTATCAATCATTCGGGATGATATAATTTGATACAAAGGCCCGTTTCAGATGGTAGAATAAGTCTGTTGTGTCTGCGACTGCGGAAATAGGTCATCTCATCTGACATCATCTACACAGTTACGAAACATTTACTTTAACTTTTATTGGCTGCTCTTGTAACTGCAACCAATGGTCAAAAACTCCAAAATCACAGCGGTCGACCGCAGAGGATTCACTTTGCATTTTAGGCACTTCAGTGACGCTCTTATCTACCTCAGCTCGAAGCCGCAGAGCAGGTCGGGGCTTCAGTGTTTTGTTCATTATTGTTACGGGGTATGAACTTATGACGTTTCACGAGGCCAGGGCAAATATAGAGGCACAACCCAAGAGTGAATTCTTAAGTGAGATTATTGGTACAACAGTAATTCTAAAAAACAGGCACAGTTAAATGTTTATGAAAGGCGTAAGGTCAACAAGTTTTCACACTGACTGGAAAAACGCCTGGAGAGCCTCCTTCACAGGAATGGGAGACAGAGTTAGGAGAAGCTGGTGCTTATGAAAGGAAGTGGACGTGTTTGAAGATATTTAAGATTTCTTTTATAAAAATTTCTTTACTCCTTTGTATAGTTTATGCCTAACTTAGTGTCTTTGCATTTTTGTAGACCCCTCTTTGTTCTGTCTTTGGCTGCCTGGCACTGGGATGTTTTGGATGTTCCATGTTTGGAAATATGCTTTTTTTTCTGATTTACAGTGCAGATGGGAAATTTTTAGAGGGGGCACCTGTATGATTTATGTAGGAAGTCTTTTGCGCAAATTAGTGAACATATAGAAGTTGCTAACAAGCTACTTGGCAAACATAAAATCAAATGTGATTTGTTTGAAAAATGTTGTGCAATGAAAAATAAACTATTAATCAACAACTTCATCAGCAAAGGGAAAACATGTCTTCATCATGTGTTTTATGTCCGAGTGAAAGCGGGCAAACACTTACTGAAAGTTGACTTTGTCTACTTGGAACCTCGTCTCGAAAATCCCTGAAGTTAACACTCGGCAGCGTAGCAGGTCCTGTCAAACAGGGAAATTAAGATGTACCCAGTTCAGTAAAAATTTAAGACAAGCAAGCTTTTGTTAGTGATTTGGAAACTATAAGCTGTGGGCAATAATGGGAGGACTGACCTGGTCCGTTGGTGTGTAGTCGTTCTGTCTTACAGAGTCAATTCTGTCCAGGAAACTGCAAACAAAGAAACAGAACAGATTTAGATTTTGCACTCAGGTCTAACTATTTTTATAGGGTTCAGGAACACTAAAGTTAGTGGGATTCCACTACAAAAAATTCATTCATCGTTAATGTGTATGAAAACTGGCAAATGAATCAGATTAGTCTCAATAAAAACTGATTTCTAAACCAAATAAACAAGAAACCAGAGCTCATTTTACAGAGAGACCCAGTGTCATTTCCAACAATCTGAACACAATCCTATTTATTCATTTCAACCCATCTATCAACTGCAATTTTCAAATATGACATCGTCACAACTGTTATATCATTCATTAAACCTTCTTCCTGTGCTGCATCAGTCCCAACAGTTGTTTAGATGTTCATGTGAGCTACACTGGATGCTGCAAACGGCGGCCGCCATGTCTGACTCCCTGTGGAGGCTCGGTAGCCCGGTGTTAGTGCAGCCGCTTGCCACAAGAGGGCAGGGCTGCTCAGTCTGGGCTATTTTGGTCTGTCTCTAGCCAGAGTGATTACATAAGGCGGTTATTGTGGAGGTTAGACAGCTTGCTGTTGCCATCTCTTCACTACTGAGAGAGCATGTGCAGCATCAGCGGCGGCGGCAGCAGCAGCAGCAGCAGCTGGGCCTCTCTGCAGCACAGCAGGCTCAGGACACTGAGGCTGGGGACACATGGTCACACGGGCCCCTGGATGGTCTGGCTCACACAATTAAAGGACTCCAACAATGCGGGTCTAAGGGCACAATGTATATACACTAAATAAAAAGCTCCATTGCGACACTGCTGTGGGAAAAGCACTATACATATAGGTTCTGAATATTTGAAACGGTTTAAATACTCATTGCACAGCACTGATACACTAAAGTTGCTGTCGTGTTATAGCTGTGTTATGTTATGGTAATTTTTTTTTTTTTTACTTGTATGCCCTCAATGTCAATTTTTTTTCCTGTGGTATTGAAAATGGTATCGATTATCGATATTTTTCACAATATTGCATCAAAGTTAAACATTTCTGTATCATAACACTACCATACAGGCATGTAACATAAATTAGGTTACATAATATAGCCGAAAAATATATTTTCCGAAACAGCCATTTAACATTCAGTATGTCTATCCAGACAATTAAAGCGGACCACACCAGAGCTCCAAATGAACCGGCCTTGAAAATTCTAGTGGTACTAATATGTTTGCCAGCATTAAAAGAACATAGTTATCCTTAAAAGTCACAGAATGCCATGATTGTGACAGCAATACTATTAAAGAACAATAAT
Organism: Epinephelus lanceolatus; assembly: GCF_041903045.1. NCBI lineage: Eukaryota > Metazoa > Chordata > Actinopteri > Perciformes > Serranidae > Epinephelus > Epinephelus lanceolatus. Next base: position 17,191,988 of record NC_135745.1, on the reverse strand, counting down.
TCAAACTACTATGGAGAGAATGGTACAAATGAAAGGAAAGTAAAAGAGCAAGCTAAGAAGGTAAAGGTGCGTCAGGTATTTCTGTAGGAGAGGAGTTTCCATCCTAAAGCTGAAGTTGGTGACTGAATCCAGTCAGTATATAGGACAGAGATGTGGACCACACAGCCAACCTCACCATCCCTGAATGTTCTCCCCAAACTGTCTGTAGCTTCAGGATGTCACAAGACAGTCGACACGGCTACAAGAAACCTGATGTACATAAGATTAGTAAGTCGGGGTATTTGTACGGTTTGAGCCGGGGATGGTTGTCAGTTCATTTTCAATCCAGCCACTAAAAGTAGCACACCCAACACGCCCATGTAGAATTAAATAACCTAAAAATGAATAGTCTATTATTCATATGATTATGAAAGATAACGCCGCTCATGTGCTCTGACAACAATGTTTTCATCACACTGACTTTATTTCTGCCTCACACAGTGCACACAAAAGGAGAAGTGAGGCTATTTCTGAAAGGGCACTAGACTTTCACACACACAGAGTAGCTTCTACTGTATCACCAGACATAGCCGTGTGAAGCAAAGGAAGGGAGCATTACCAATGAATTACAATGATAAAATGTTGTGCAAAATGTTCTAAACATAGTCTTTATTGACCTGCTGAATCAGTTTTTACAATGTCACAAGAATGACAAATGCACGCCACAGGGTACTACAGGCTAAAGTGACATCTAAAAATTGCTTATTTATTATTTTAGTGCACGTTACACCATGTACTTATTAACCAGATGAGGTTTGTGTGTCAAGTCATCTCCCTGGCCTGATCAGAGGTCTAATCCAGTATGAAAAACTCCCACAGTTCTCCACACCTTGTCTTTAACTTACAAATTGACCTTTGGATGGTTGTTACTTTCTTTCTAAAGACCTTTAACACCTAAATCTGAAGCTTTGATACACCCTGAGGAGTTTATGTTACCACTTGTAGCACTGCAGAGCAATGTTTAAATGACAGGTGCTCATAATTTTAGATCTCATGTGCAATTGCAGGGGGTTCCCAAACTTTTTCCACATGTGGCCCCTTTAATACAAAGTTATACCTACTTTAACACAAAGTTATGTTTCCTTGCAACCCTTCGTCACCCTGTAGCTGCTCATACACAAGTTGTGAGATGTACAATCAAACCTTTTCTTATTTCTTAACTGGGGAATAATTTTCTTAAACACCCCTTGTGGGCTTCCCAAGACCCAAGTTAACATGATTTCTACTGACTATAGAGGGCAGTAACAACTATTGACAGCTGGTGGCGCACAGACAGGAAGTAATAGCTAAAAAAAAACATGAAGAAGAAGCTTAGCTGTAGATGTGAATAATGCAGGTTTCCAAAACATCTTCAAAAAGTTTTCATGAGGTCGAAAATAAACCCTAATCCAGTGAGTTCGACCTCACTGTATTAGGTCTAATTTTTATTTTATTTTAGTTTTTACCACTGATTAATCTGCTAATTATTTTCTCTATGAATCATTTAATCAATACACAGGGTGTCTACAGGTGTCAGACACTTAAATTAAATGCTTTTTAAGACCAAGTTCATTTTTAACCAAATTTAAACCTGGTTTTTGGACAGTTCATCGTTTTTTAATTCAAGGTAAGTAGTATGTAGTCTCGTGTAGAGGTAGGATTTATGTAGAAATATGCTTACATGTGAATTAGGTTAATCAACATTTTGCCACAAGGTAAGTGCAAGTATTAGGTTCAATGTTAAACTTACTTAAAGTCTTTTTCAGGACCTGCAGACACCCTAATATAAGATGTCAAAAACAAATAACAAATGTCCACCACATTTCCTGAAACCAAAGGTGGTGTCATCAAATTATGTCAGAAAAAATTTGAAGATACTCAACTTATTGTCACATTTCTTTTTTTTGCTTGAAAGAAAATAACTGAAATAATATTATTAATTCGATTACCAAAATAGTTACAAAAATAGCAAATTACTTTTCTGTCGATCGATCAATTAATCAACTTCTGTTTCAACTCTACACTAGATAAAGAGTGCATTTCAAACAAACAAACAAAAAAAAAAGACATTCATCATGTTGAAACAAGAGATGTCAACACAAATCTATAGTCAAACTCATCACATACAGAGATGTACATTGGTCAGAGAATCAAATTTAGCAATTTAGCAAATCACACAATTATCTATTTTTCAATTAGTGCTTCCCAGGAACCAAGACAAACACAGCCATTAATCTGCACTGTATCTGACAAGACACAACATACAGCAGAGTATCACACACACTTGTCTCCCCTGAGCAGACAGACACACACAAAAACATTCGAAAAACCTCCAAAAATCTCCAGCTTTTGCCCCATCACTGCAACAATGTGGGAGTATTTTTAGTCAGCCTTCCTTTCAGAAACCTAGCTAGGTTATAATTACTGAGCGCTTTGTGACTGCCATGTGACAGAAGTACTATTGCTAGAGCACTGGAGAGCCAAATATAGTCCTCGTACCCAGCAAGAGAAAAAGAACAAGGGTCCTGGATCCAGGGGGAAAAAAAAAAAAAACGCAGAAAAAGATAACATTGATTACCAAGTGGCCGTCCAGATAATGCCTTGTCAAAAGGTTTGGGTGCAGTTTTCAGAAACTACGGCCATTCTGGTCAAGCCCCACAAAGTAGACGAGCTGGGTTTCAGGTCCGGGAAGATCAGTGGTTTGTGTTTGGTTTCTTAAATTTCCTCCCAGAGCTGCTCTCTGCTGGCGTCAGGGATCGTTATGTGATGTGGTCATTTTGGCAAATTTGTGGATTTGAGGGATAACTGGCACCTAGTTTGCTCTTAGTATGTACTTTCACAGTAAATTATAGTTTATTATTTGTTATGAATTTGTCACCTTGTTTTTTTTTTTTTGTTTGTTTGTTTTTAACTTTAAAGCCTGTTCAAGACCATTAAACCACATTATTCCAGCTGTAACTTTGGATTTATCTTTTAGTGGTTCATGACAGTTTCTTTATTGGCAGGTTGAATTAAAAAAAAAGAAAGAAAACTCCACCACTATCTTGTCCATTACAGTCGCTCTCTTTCTGTCTGCGGGGCTGGGTTGTCTCTGTATTTAGCCAAAACACACTGTCCTGCGGGCCAGGCTGTGCTGCTATGTATAGGCTTTGTTGTGGACAGTATCACTTGACTTGGCCTGGTCTTCCTGTGTTGTTAGCCTCATCTTTCCATAAAACACTGACATAGGCATGAATACACACACACACACACACACACACACACACACACCAGTATGTTGAGGGATAGTTGATGCGTGTGTGTTTGTATGGGGGGGTCTCAGGTCACATGTTGCTGGCCATTGAGCAGAAAAGGGGGTAGAGGGAAGATGGTGGCAGTGGAGAGGCGGGGGCATTAAAACGCTTCACACCGGGGCTCGGGGACATGGGTCACCCAGCTCCACGGGGGATTCTCCCTGAACCAGAGCACTGACAGAAACTCTGGTACCATTAGATTGCTTTCGGAGAGCCACAGCAAACAAATAAACAAACAGGCCTAAATACAAATAAAGCTACAAACAGACTAACGTAGCCAAGAAGTGCACCAAACATTCAATTTTAAGCCAAAACAAACTGCTATGTATCTAGAGACAACACATGTCCATAAACACAGCCAGTTGTGAATATGCACAAAAGTACAAAGACACTGAAAAGTTGCAACAACGCTGGAATAAAGGCTGGAAAACAGTCCTCTCCAATAGACCCGCAACCTTCACACCAACCAACAGCGCCCAGCCTCATGTGCTCATTTGATAATTGGGTTGACTTTTTACAAATAGTGGAGCATCTTTAATTAGCAGTGCAGAGGATCCAATCAATAGTTTCCATATTTTGAGCCGCTCAGGCCAGCATAATGGACTTTCACTTTAGTCTCCGACTGACTGGTGACAGCGCTGTAAAACTCACTGCTGGACACGGCAGCAACACCACCATACTGTTTCCAGACAGTAAAGCTTTATTCTAATGTTTTTGTTAGGGCTCAGTTGTGCTTTATGTTCATTTTGCCTGAGAAAAACTTAAAGTAACAATTCACGACATTAATTTGAAATAAATTTGGGTGGGAACGGAGCATGAGTAGCAATATTCGCCATTGCTGAAAGGAAAGGAAAAAAAAAAACAAAAAACAAAAAAAACACCTTAAAAGGCACACCTCACTCTCCAAAAGATTATTTGGATATCAATTACTCACCCTGTATTGCCTTAATTTCATGAAAAAAATGTTGTTTTTCTCGCATGCCTCCACAAAGAAATGAAGAATCCAAAGACACAGAAAATGCTTAATGAATTGAAGTCATAGGGGTCCACGTTTATTAACAGCAAAACTTTATCAAAACATTTGTTTACAGACTCTCATACGACTAGCAGTAGAATCCAAGTCTCATTTATTCATTTGTATGCTCAGTACTTCCCACATAGGTAGCCCTTTCAAATGGGGAACTAAGCTAAAAGTGAAACTTTTTTATGATCTCTTTAAAGCCAGACTCCACTGACGAAAACAGTAATTTGTGTAGTAATTTCTTGCATGAATCCTGAGAACAAAGAATCCAAAAACTGAGAAAATTCTTTCTTGCTGCCACATTGATCAGTTAGCTAATGTTATTCTATGACATTTAAAGGGGTTAGTTTGGATTCAGCGGTCACATAATACAACAAACACACCACAATTGAGTCAGTGATAAACCAGCAGCTCCTGTGTAAAGTAAAATTACTATTTTTGTTAATGGAGTCTGGCATTAAAAAGAGCATAGATAAGTTTCACTTTCAGTTTAGTTCCCCATCGAAAAGGGCTGTCTGTTTGCCGTTGTTAAACATGGACCCCTATGACTTCAATTCATTAAGAATTTTCTGTCTTCGTTCCCTTTGGAGGAATGCAAGAAAAAAAGTTTTATTCACAATCTCAACGTAAGATGCTGTGAGTAATTAATATACAAATGGTCATTTGGGGGGTGAAGTATTCCTTTAAGTCTGTCAATGTTCAGCGATGGAAAATTGACACCAAACGGCATCACCGTACCGACCACACTGTTTGACAAACAAATGATCTCTGGGGCAAAAACATGACAGTAACAGTAGTGACTGCTTGTTATTAATAAGAACACTGAATTAACAGATTTTAAAATCTTAAAAAAGCATCTAACAATTACTTTAATTGTCGATTAATCCGCCAGTTATTTTCTTCAACACTTGGTCTACAAAATGTCTAAACATACATTTAAAAAAAAAACAAAAAAAAAAACCCCACAATATAAGTTTCCAGAAGCTAAAATAATGGGTTCTTATGTCTTGTTCTGTGCGACCAACAGCCCAAAGACACTCAGTTCAAAATGAACAGAAGTAAGTACCAAATCCTCACACTGGAGAAACTGTGGGGTTTTGTTTTTGTTTTGCTTTTTTGGTTTAAAAAAAATTAATGAAAAATTCTGAAAATAGTTAGTGATTAATTTTCTGTCAATAAATTAATTGATGAAATGACCAAAAACTAGTGCTACTTGGATCATTCATAAAATATATGTCTGAAAAACTGTAATCTAATATTTCAACCGAGAACTTTTCCTTGTTTCATCATCTGTCTTGTCTCACAAAACAAACCCAGTATTCTCACAAAACCAGCCACACTACACATCACATAACACAGACTGTCAGTGGTATTGAGCTGGTACAGCACACACAGCTACGTGCGGCAGGACAGAGTGAAGGTGGAGCTGCGCAGGATCCTGGTCACCTGGTGGAAAGATCTGAGCCCGGAGTTCAACTCATCCATCCAAACAGGAACACTGTGCAGTTTGGGAGATGGATCTGAAACTAGACAAATCCATCAACGGCTCAGTGGGTACTTCCTAAATATAGGAGCAAGAACGGAGACACTCCTGAAAGTCAAACCAAATCTTGTGTAAACAAAAGTGCCTGCTTTATCTCAAGGCCGCCAATTCGCCTTCCAGGGCCGCATCAAGTCATGGTTTTGAAAGGTGTTGTATAAAAATGTGAAATACATTGTAATGCCCTTTTGTCTCTGCTCAGTGTCTACGTGGACCATTACATTACCTCTGCTTAAAATAGACTCATCCCCCAAATTCGAGCTACAGTGGGAGCACTTGGAATCTGTCAGGCCTGAGCTCCCAACTACAGTTCTCACAGTCAAATTGACTTATGGGTTTCTCTAAATAATATTGAAGCACAACATCGATACACTATCTGTCAGCTGCTGAATTAGTCTGTGCCAAAAATAGAGAATGAAATAAAAATAGTCTAATCAACAATATCGAGCAGGTTTTAACTCGGCCGTAAACAACCACAGCCTCCACGTCAAATTAGTTGTTCTGCTTGGAAGCCAATCTGTGACCCAGTGAAAATGAGCTTTTCCTCCTTTCCCCTAATCAAAAGTCAATAACCAATGACTAATATCAGACAGGGGAGGCTACAGTATCAGTGCAGATTGCATAAGCCTGACTGAACCAGGTGGGGATTAGAAATTAACCAGATCCACACAGAAGGAAATAAATTCTCCATTTTAAAAAAAAGTTTTCTGTTTTTAACTTTTATATAAAGATGTTAAAAATACAGATTCTCAGCTGGAGCTTGCACTGTCGAGGCCTCTGTGCTGTTTGTGTAGTTCACAAGCTGGCCTCCGGGTGGCATCCCTTCGCTCCTGCTGCACACAGCCTCTCTTCCACACTGACCCTGCCTGCTTTTAGCAGCTGGGTTCCCATGGCAACCCCAGTCGGTCCATACCACTCCTCTCTCCCTCTCTCCCTCTCTCTCTCTGTGTCATTCTCTCTCTATCCCCCTGTCTCTTCCTAAGCCAGGCCGCACTTGTATCCTTCCATTCCCAGACTCTCCCATACATCAACACAAAGCAGAACCGTGCTCTGTGCTAGCTTTCTACATTGCATGTGTGTCACTGCGTGTGTGTGTCTTTGGTGGGAGGGCACAGCAAATTTAGGCTTATGAAGACAGATTATTTTAGAGTGCCACCGTCTCAAGCACACAACCCAAAATAAGTCACATTTCAGTAAAGGGGAGGAATGTAATGTGTAGTCTGAAGTGTGTGTAAAAAGAGACACAAAGTTACTGTCACAACATGACAGATGAGGCGTCAGTTGTGAAAAATTAGACGCACAGGGTTATATGAGTTGAGAGCTGAACTGTGGGGATAATTGATAAGGATGTTACAAGTCACGGAGCAGTCAATAGGAGTCCCATGAGATGGGCCGCTGTTACGGTAATGCACACTGGAAAATTACTCTTTACGGCCAAGAGGTAACTGCAAACTGTGCTTATGTTGTGACGGCTTTGAAACAACCCTCCACGGAGAAAGCAACACATCCGCAAGCCCCCAAAATAAAAAAATCACAGTGGCTTTATGCACGCTGTCTTGGATGCAGCCAGTCAACAAATTAGCAAGGTAGTTTCTTCTGTCATTACAGCAGCAGATCAGGGGAAATTGATTTCAAGTTATTTGATGTGTTGGTGATAGGATGGATATCTGTACAAAGTAACAAGTGAACAGTGTCATGACTTTGCAGACGAACAGGTGAGAACAGCAGGGTCAGAAGACTCAAGTTCAAACTTATAAAATGCACTGATATACCACTCTCCAGGGAATGTATATGGTGACAACATGAATCATGGCGGCTTTTTGCACACTGGGATGCAGAAAGTCAACAAATTAGCAAGCTAGTTTCTTTTGTCGTTACAGCAGCAGATCAGGGGAAACGGATTTACGGTGATTTGATGTGTTGGCGATAGGTGGGATATCTGTACAAAGTAGTAAGTGTACAGTGTCATGACTTTTCCAACAAACAGGTGAGAACAGCAGGGTTAGAGCCATGCAGGTAATCCCGGTCATCTTGCTGATATACCCCTCTCCGTCATTTCCCTCCACTTCTACACAGCTCTAAAAAAAGTTAAAGATGATGTCAATTACACTGAAATCGTCTTATGTAGTTGTGGGTGATGTTACTTTTAACTCAAAGTCAAGTCATCACTCCTCTCTGAATATATTGGGCTCATGGCACAGAGATACAGGTGGTGTGGATTTCATGTGATAGCAAAATGCTAGTGGAATCCAATGAAAGCACAATTAGCCTAAAAATTGAACCATATGAGCTGTACATCTTTGATGCACAGGGTGACAACATGTACGTGTTGTATGTATGCTGCTGGTTTATATATTTGGTGGTCAATAATTTATAGTTTTCAGTAAAGTCAAACTAAGCATAATAAAAAAAACACACACATATACATTTCTACTATTTCATTATTAATCATTTTAATAATTACTTTCTTGAGTGATCTATAATAGGGATGTTCCTTACAACTAATTTCCCTGATGTTTAAAAGAAGTTAAAACTTCGACAAGTTAACTGGTCTAAAAGTAAGAAAACACAACAGTCAAAACTGAGCACAATTTAATCTATAAGGTCAAATATTTTCTGAAAAAAATAAAAATAAATAAATAAATAAATAAAAATTTTTTTTGCATATATGAGAGCCATTTTTAATCACATTTTTCCTTTACCGAATTGTATTTTAAATTAAATGTGTGGCACTTTGCACTGTGCATTGTGAACACTGCAAATTATCACACAAAACATATTGTAACAAGAACTCACTAAATAAAAGTTGAAAAAATAACATTTATTGAAACAATATTCTTTTGGACAATTTTCACTGGTTGAACGCAATAATTTGAAATAATAATAATAATTTTAATAATAAGTTTAACTGCTTAGTATTTCTGGTGCTGACTGGTAAGGGTAGTAATATTCAATCGACCAGCCGAATAACCGCGCACATCCCTAGTCTTTAAAATGTCTTTATAATAGTGTCAAATACACATCTCAGTTTCTTAACGCCCAAGGTAATCAGAGTCGTTGTTTTGTCTGACCCACACTCAAAAACCCAAATATATGTAGTCTGGAATCACGTACAACGCAGATAAGCACCAAATCCTGACAATCAAGACGATGGAATGAGGGACTATTTGGCATTTCTGCTTGAGAAATAACTTAAATGATTTGTTTGTTACCTAAATAGTTGCAGATTCATTCTCTGTTGATGGACTAATCGATGTTGTTTAAACTCGAGTTTCCGGTGTTAGTGCTTCGACAGACACAGAAAGACAAATTAGCAAGTAACAAATGACACAAAGGAACATGTAAGTTACATTACGCCTTTGTTTAACCTGTAGCAGCTGAAAAAACACAATAGGTGTGGACTGGAATTAAATTTCTAAGTAAATATTGTTTTAGAGTACAGTATCGCTCTGAAGAACCGCGACGGCATACAAAGACGAACCGGATGTTCCCTTGACATGGCATATTGTTTTGTCAGGATACTTTAAGATGGGCTCCTTATCTATCTGGTCAGTGCAGAGAAGCTGCAGAATCCCAGGTTAAGAATGCCTACAACAATAAATCATCCAACCAAACCGCCCAACCATGGCTTGTGCTGGAGCCAAATGTTTACTTAAGTTAGCCTCCGAGCTACCTCCTTCAGCCTGGCCTGATGAAACAGCCAACAGCTCAAACTGTCTGGGCAAACAAACCGCTGTGACAGAAAAATATAAAAGGTTTCTATAAATAGCTCCATGCCCCCCTCTGACCACATTCCACAGGAGGTGAAAGTTGAGGCTTGTTTGACTAGTGGCCGAGGTGGAGGGAGACCTTTTTGCCTGGGTGTGGCTGCTGGACACCGCTAACTGCTAGCCTCAGTGCTAGCCAGGCCTGCAGGCTGCACAACCTGAGCTACAGCACACAGCCAGGCCCAACTCTGAGCAGGCGCTGGGAGTTTGAAAGCCCCCATGTGATACAAAACATGCTAATGTCAATGCTAAACACACGTGGTCATGTGCTTTCTGATGGATTTTGCATGGCTCCAAGTCTGCTGCTGCTCACTCTGATAGGCCGGCTTGGCAGCAACAGGGAGAGAGTGTGGAGCTGGGAGCCCCTGTCATGATTAGACAGCAAAATGTCTCCTCGCGTGTCAAACCCTGCTTTGATCAATTCAGCCCCCCCCCCCCCCGTCTCTAGCAGTGGCAGAAATGGTTGAGCTATGTATGTGTGTGTGTGTGTGTGTGTGTGTGTGTGTGTGTGTGTGTGTGTGTAGTAGGGGAGACAGAGTGAGCAGGGAAGCATATGGGTGCATTCATACACTCGCAATGATTTGTTTTATGTCAGGGCATTAAGAGAAGAGAAGGTATGGCCAGGCAGTACGTAGTCGCTCACACACACACACACACACACACACACACACGCACACGCACACACACACACAAAACCAACACAGAGGCGTTTTGTGTCTCACCTTCTGCTACTGACCTTCCCTTTGTTTACAGCGCATTGCCGGGATACTCCCTTTGATTCGGCTGCGCACACGTGACCCTCCGCCAGTTTCTGCTCTGCAGTGCTGCTGCTAAAAATAGCCTCAGCTTGCCCTGGCTCCACAGCTAGTTTACATAAGCTCTAAGGGGGGTGGGGGGTGGAAGGGGAGGGGGAGAAAAGGGAGCGACAGAGGGGGGAGAGAGAGGAGGGGGAGCCTCTGTGAAGAGAGAGAGAAGGAGAGAGGAGGAAGAGGAGGAGGAAGGGGGGGGGGGTGTCTATGGACGACCATTCCACAATCTCTGAGAAGGGAACCTGCAGCGCCACTGCTGTCCTCCAGCAGTCTGTGCCTTTACACTCCTGGTCAACAGCAGAGTGTGTGTGAGTGTGTGTGTGTGTGTGTGTGTGTGAGCGAGAGAGAGAAAGGTATGTGTGTGTACTGTATGTGTGTAGTCGGCACACAGTAACAGACTCGCAGATATCCGCCATTCACCAGCCTCGCTCTGTGTCTCTGTCTGTCCTTTAAAATGGACGCACATTTTAACCCAAAAATAAAAATCTATTTATAGGTACAATTCCCCTTCTTTAAGTGGAACATAAATTCCCATTTCTCTCTGCAGCACTGTTCATGTTAAACATTCAGAGAGACAAAACACTTAACATGAACCTACAAACAATTGCAACACGTCAGTTTTGCTAATTTTTGTAAACTGAGATCCAACACGTTCACAGGAAAAATTGTGGTGTTTTGAGTTTGATACAGATTTAGATTTTCAAAATGTATATTGTTTTTCAATGGCTGGTTTCAAATGTGATCCAACTCATTGACTAAACTAAATACAGGCTGTCAGAGCCTCTGGTCTCTAGAAACAAAATAAAAACACACTGCCAGTGTAGCTAATCTTGTGACATGTAGCATGCTATGCTGGGCAGCTTTAGGCTCTCTTAACTGTTTCCAAATGCCCAAGCAGGATGAGAGCTTTCTAAAAAACCGACATCTACGACTTGAAACTTCAAACAACATCCACAGTACTTTAAATCACTTACCTAATGGACAGAGAAAGCCATTAACAGCTACAGTGACACTAAATCTCGAGCCCTGCTGCTAAACATGAGCACGTTAAATGTTGGGCTTTATACACACACACACACTTTGGAAAATGCTTCATATAGGGAACAACATGTGTTCTGCAACATCCTCTCTGCTGCTGTCGCTTTCTGGCCTCAAGAGAGGACTGAACAGATAGACTGAGAGAGACGGAGAGAGAGCAAGAAGGACAGTGGGAGAAAGAGGGAGAGAGTTGGTCCCACAGGGGGCTCTAACAACCTTAAGGACAGTGGTTTGTGTAGATGGAGTCCCACTAAGCTTCCAGTAGATCAGATTCTACAGTTCAGCTCAAAACCACTCCTTCCTTTTCCTCAGAAATCATGCACACGAAGCACACATCTACACACATCTACACACCCGCAGATAAATTCAAACAAACAAACACACACACACTTCCATAGTGCCCCCTTTGATTATTTCTCAGTCAGCTGACAGCAGGGTCATCTGATTTTAGCAAGCGACACAAAGGTTTTTGTTAATCTGGATTAAGGCCTGTTGCGACTCTTTTTATGAGGAAAGTATATATTTGCTTACGATCGGTGTAGTAGTAATTATAATTTGGAATGGGCAGTAGTAAAAATTTTATTTTTTGTTAAAAGGCAAGATGAAAAAAAAAACATGAACACAGAATTTACTAAAATATAAAAAGATTTAAGAAACCGAACTGAAACTATTTAGGCTATTTTTAAGAGTTTGTTTACTGGAAGTGGCTGAAGCACTCAACAACTAAAACACGAGGATACTGAAAAATGAGGATTACTTTAAAATGCCTTCAAAAGCACTTTTACTGGCTAAATATGAGCTTTAATTTTTTCTCTTAACTTTGTTTGACTTTTTAGAGCAAATTGCCTCTATCAGCCATTATTTCTGTTTTAAGACCAAAGTCGTGACACTTAATGTATGATCACACCACAAATTATAAGTTGTTTTTGTTCTCTTAAAAGAACTTAAAAGCTAACGTATCTTAGTTTCTCCCTTTGCTCCATACCTGGCCATCACTGCCATTTGGTATGGAGTCTTCTGCTTGTCCCTACAGACTGTGATTATCTTATAGACTCTCTGCTTCATGCTTTTTAGATGCAGAAATTCAAACTGTGACTTCAGATTTCACTCCCAAACAATGCAAGCTTTAAACAATGCAGTGCACAAAGGTTTAACACAGTTTCAAAAGACGCTCTGGCTGCAGTGAGACAAACATCCCAGTAAAAAAAGTGTCTCATGTGTTAAAAATAACCTGATAACCAATCTGAAACAAGTTATTACACTGAAATATAAACACACTGCTCCGTTCAGACATGTAAGAGGAGCCCAGACCCTGTCACAGTCAGCCTCATCTGTTGGTGTTATACTGTGTAACATCAAAGCAGTTAAAACATTAAGAAATGAAGCAACTTATTGGTGACTGGAAAAAGCAGCAGTGACATGCAGCCGGTGTATAAATATCGCTCTCTCGGGCTCTTCCGTGAACAGAAGAGGCTCCTTATTGAGGAGAGCCACTGTTTGCGAAGCGTAGCCCCTCTGTTTCTGTAGGCCCTTCAGGGGCCGGGGCTGGCTGACAATGCCGGCCATTCTTAGCACTTTACTGCCCCAGATGACTGTGTCAGTGGCCCCCAGGCTGGTGACAGAGTCCCGTGACCAGCACTACACCCCAGCCCCAACCCCAGCCCCAGCCTAGGCCAAGAACCAGACCCAGCCTTATGTCTATCCACAGTCCCATCTCCGGGACCGCGGGACTGCTGCGGATCTGTCCCGTCCCAGCTGTGCCTCTACATCCTACAGAGCTTTGCATCCCCATATGATGATACTTGCAAATCTAGACATTTGTGGTTCATCAAGTTTTGTCAAGCAAAAAAGTTCTATTTATCACTTTTTAAACCCTGAGAACTGCAGATGAAAGTTTCGGAAGGTTTTGGATGTATTTAACTCTATTCTTTGTCCAATGATGGAAATTAAAACCTTCTCCTAAGAGGGGGGTTGAAACAGGGTGCTCCAAGTCCCTAAATTCTGTGTTGCAGAGATACAACGATTAGTCGATTAATTATTAACAAACAGAACAGTAATTGGCAACTATTTTCATAATCAGTTGATTGTTTTGATTCCAGCGTCTCTTATTTGAGTATTTGCTGCTTTTCTCAGTTTTTTGGTGTAAAATAAGTATCTTAAGGTTTTGTTCTGCTGGTCAGACAAAACAAGACATTTAAATACATCGACTTGCACTCTGAGAAACTGTGATAGACTTTTAACAAAGTTATGGCACATTTCAGACTTCAGATATCCAAAACAGATTTACCAGAGGGTTTTCATGTCAAAATGTTGCAACTATTTCAGTTCCAGCAGGAGGCGGGAAATGTTTTTTGTGATTAACACCTTTTAAATTGTGTGATGATGACACCCATTTTCCTCCCCACCCTGAAAAGCCCCACTTTTCTTCAGTATTTGGTTGTTGCCCCGTGTATTTAATCTTCATTAGGATCGATGGTGGTAGTGCCAAAAAAGTGTGAATGTCTGTGGACGGCTGAAGCAAGAACAATCTGATATTTGTCTCAGTATGAAGGGTGAGTCAGGGCCAAGTCTTGTCTTCCTGTATGTTTTGAATTCATGTGTCTACTGGTGTGTGTATGTGTGTTTGGTGTGATTACCATAAAATCTAGATGGGATTGTGGGGATTAATAACTGTAGAGGGATGATCATTTGGATTACAGACACAGGATCGTAGGGCTGCTACTAGCAATTATTTCTATTATCAATTAATCTGCCACTTATTTTGCTGATTAATGGTTGCATCATCTGGTCTATTATATATCAGAAAATGGTGAAAATGCCTAACTCAATTTACTAAACCCCAAGGTGACATCTGCAAATTGTTTGTCTTGTGTGTTTAGTTGTCCAAAACCTAAAGATATCCAGTGTACCATCACATAAGACAACGAAAAGCATCAAATCTTCACAACTGAAAAGCTGGAATTACGACCAGTTGGGAATATTTGTTGAATTGCTTTATAGATAGTAAGTAGTTGCAGATATTTTTTGTTGATCAACTACGCAATTAGTTTAATAATTGCCTAGTCAAAGCTCTAAAGTTTTTATATAGTGGCATGTCTGTATATTAACTTCTGTTAAATTCATCCAGGACACATGAAACTCTTCTTATTTGAATCACTTATTTTAATACAGACCAATACTAAAATCATACTGATGAACTACAATGACCACAATGCACTGTGCCTTAAACAAAAGCATGGTGTTTCCAAAATAGCCAGTGGTCTTTTGACTCAAAGTGATCAAACAAGGCCACTCCAAGTGTTTACAAGGTTCGTCATTTTAAATCACAAAAAAATATAAATTAAGCAAATACATTTACAGCCTCTAAGGCACATTGTGCTCCTGTACCAAACCCAGCATCAGCTCCACCTCTGTCCCAGGCCTCATTCTCACTGCAGGAATAAACCCCTGCTGTATCGCTCAGCTGTTTCATAGCCTCATTTCTTCAGTTGCACTCCCAGACTCCAGCTCCATTCAGGCCAGCTCTCCTCTGGCCCAGTCCCTGCTGCTGCTGCAGCCTGGCCTTTCAGCCACTGAGCACACCAACACAGGGAGAGCTCCAGACCAGACCAGACAGCATCTTACACTGGATAACAATCATCCACTACAGAAAGAAATTCCTTAGTGTATGAATTATGTTATGAATTGTGTCGTATTTGCTAGAGGACTGCAACAAATACTCGTTGCAGAAAACAAAGCAGGAGGGCCGGGAGTTTGGATTTGCGTGAGAAAAAGTGTTTGATTTTGCCGTTGACACATCCAAGGCATTGCAATGGAACCAGCCGGCCGCAGCTGAAAATAGCTCATAATCAATCAACTGGCAGACACATATCTGTGCTCTTAAAACGTATAAATGTGCGATGCAGAGGGCGGATCAATGGGTGACAGGATTCCACAAGCATCGATATGGACATGCTCTTTGGCATAACAAGTGCTCGCCATCGGCCCATACTTATTTCCTGTGACTCTATCCAATGGGTCGTCCGGCGTTAGGCCTGCTGGAAAAAATATCTGCCAGTGTAGCAAGGTCTGTGAAGGACAACACAGATGGAACGGCCGAGGTGTATAATCTGCCTTCACAACACCTAAATATGACAAACAGCTGTATCTTGATCTTGTTTGGTGGTTTTTACGACAGTGTATCTACTGTGTTCGACTGTTAGCATGTAAGGTTGCTGCCTGCCAATCTGTTCCTTCCACAAACAGCCACTTGTCGGCCAACTTCCTCTTTAATTTACACTCAGAGTAACTGAAAGCACTCTTATCACATTTGTGATCTAAGACATAGCCTACAACATGAGCACAAGTCTGTGGAAACACAAAAAACATAACAGAGGGCAGGTGCAGAGAACAAAAAGTAGAAGATGAAATGAAAGCTTCCTGGACTGACTATAGGATTATAAGAGCAGGTTGAGTTAGTGCTAGCTCAAAAGTAGCTAGCACTAGCATGAAAGGGGCAAGCAAACAGACAGGCCTATATAGTCTTGAACCTAGAGGAACAGCCAAATCAATACAACAGACATTCCCAAACAATATAAAGTTTGTTTAAATATAGCCCGAGTCCAACGTTATGACCTCTGCTCCCTTCATTTCAGCCCAGTTGGCTGCTGAGGCCGTCTGCCAGTGTTTAACTACTTCCAGGACAGTTGCTGAGAACATTCAGTATAGCTGAGTGGTCAAAACAACAATAGGTGTATGCGTGTGTGTGTGTGTGTGTGTGTGTGTGTGCGGGCCTTTAAACACAGACAGGTCTGCTGCCATGTAGGACAGAGTATCTATGAATGCCCTCCATCCACACAGTTCATACAGAGGTTAAAACTAAGAGAGGAACTAAGTGAGAGGTCACGCAGTCTGACAAATTCCAGACATCAATCAAACACACTGACAATAGGGGCATATTGTGATGTCTCTACCGAACAGTGAGATTTCAATATGAATTGCAAATGTGGAAACAGTTTTTTCCTGTTCCAAAAATCATGGTAGGTATTGAGATAGATTTATTGTACTTCAAGTTGAATTTTTAGTAAAGTCACAGCACTACATCACACATTCGCTCTCCTATGGAAAAGGAAAAGCACTTGAGCGACGAAACACAACAAGAAAAACACAGGATTACTGACAAATAAAAGTAAAAGACAACACACTAGAACCGCACAATTATTAACCACATCAAAACTGAAATCGCAGTTTGAACATTTGTTCACAAAACTTATCATCATCTTTCACCTCCTTTACACACCAGTAAAATACATTAGTTAGCTTGTTGAAAATTTATTGGCCAAATATACAACTGCTCACATGCTGCCAGCCAATCAGGAGCAGCAATGTAACAGCCAGAGAGGCAGTGATAGGAGGACAGCAAGAAGGGCAGGAGGGAGAAGCAATCCAAGAATGAATGACACTGAAGAGGAAAGGGGTTGGAAACAGAGAGCACAATTGGGACTTATAATTAAGGTTAAAGCATCAGCCATCCTGCAATATTTTGGATTTGGAAGAGTTGGTGTATCACAACCTCCTTGCAAACAAAATGTTGGCTACTTACAACATGAGGACAGAAAGTTCAGGCAATAAATGCATTCCAACACCAGAGAAGTCATAAATAAAGCACTGTATTTAAAAACTGTCTTCATTTCACTCTGTTGATGTTTACAGCTATTTACAAGCCTCAGTAGTTTAGGTTATTGAAATATAAATATTCTTGCTTATATCAACGATCAGTGGACCAAGGCATTTGCAGAGTTTTGACAAGGACATTTGGGGAAAAAGATTTTAAATGTTTATTTAAACCACAACATTATGTGCTAGTATGATACTGGATGAGTGACTAAAATAAACACTAGATGCTTTTTTACATATTGTGCAGTCGTCCCGCACAGACACAGACTGACTCAGAGCAGCAAAGACAAACACTTCGACTGTAACAGCTCCACCTTACAGATTCATGTGACTCTCCAACCATCACCTGACTATCTCTCTCCTTTCTATGGAAGCTGCTTTCAGACAGGGCAACCAGGGGGAGACTTGACCTGAAGTCAAATTTATGTTCGAGAAACGGAAGACATTCACGAAGAGAGTATAGAGACTGTTTGTCTGCGTGCTTTCCCATCTCTGAAACATCTCGACACTGCGTCCATGTAACGCGGGCTCACAGATCGCTGACAACAAGACAATATCTCCGGTCACTGATAGAGTGTGCCTCAGAGCGAACCCAAAGCGATAAAGGGAACCAACCTTTGGGATGGGAGGGGACAACTTCCAAGCATGCTGCACCCCTGCGTCTGTACCATGTACATGTCCTGATATTTACATGTGAATCCAGAGGTGAGTCAGAGAGGAAGCGGAACGAGAGCGCTGTAATCAGTGAGTCACTTTGCATATCCAAACTTCCTTTTACAGGCGAGACAGGGGCCCTCTACTGTGTACAACCAGCACCCTATGGTGGCCCAAGGTAAAAGGGGAGCCTTCTAAACAATCTGGGGCACCGTGCAAAGAGGCATCGGTTTCTGCACCTTGCCACATTGCAGTTATCAGGATTTCCTAACTACAGTATCTGGAGTACAATTGTATTAGGAAAAACGATACAGATTGTAGCCAAAATCAGATCATGACCCACATAGCTTTTGTCCAGCCTCAGAGACACTGAACTTGAGTCCATCAACCCCGCAGGTAGGTTATTACCATCACCAACGCTGAAACGAGAGATCCTAATTTAAACTACAGCAGTATTATATATTTGCATGTGTTTGCAGACACATTTTACATCAATACAATCCCAATGAATTGGGCATTGTGATACAGGCTTTGCATATTGCCATGGTGAGATGTGAAACACAATAACGTGAGGAGATATATGTATAATTTTCCAATGCAAGGACCAATGCAACTGCCGCTCGCCTTGCCACACCCAGAGCAAACATATCTTGGTCATATTCATATATGACATGACACCAGCACACACCGCAGAGCATACACCTCAAACAGAACACAAAGAGGACAGACAGACAGAGCAGGGATGTGACAACAGTTTACAGGCAGTAAAAAAATAGCTCACTATATGATAGCTGCACAAATAACTGATTACATAATGTATGTAGTTGTAAAAAAATCTTCTGCAAACTTGCTAGTATGCGAAGCTGAAAATCACACCACAAAATGTCTTTTAATGTTTGAACTCACTATTGTGCACAGTCGATGAGCTGGTACTCATTGGACCTCTCAAAGCATGCCTTCACTCCTTCGTCATCCCACAGCTTCTTTGCGTGATCAAAGAACTCCTGAGGAAAGGAAACAAAAAAACAGCAGTTGAAAATAACATATTGAACATTAAAAGACTTGAAGTAAAATGCTATGATGGGACGAACAGGGGTCTTGGATTCATTCATGGTGGTACTGTTGAAGCACACAACAAAAAGTTCTCCTCTTTTGTGAGTTTTGTAGTCCACTTTTAATTATGTAAATGATTCTTGAAAGTATGATCTGAGTGTTAAGATGGTCATTAAAGGAAGTTTACTTTATTTAGATGTCCACACAAATGCAAAACAATGCCAACTTAATTGCCAGTATCTATCTGTGTCACCTTAGCAGACTTTTTCAATACTTACTATAGAAAATACAGGTAAGTATAGGTATGGATACAATAAATTAAGACAAACTATTGTGCAGACTTTTAGTAAATCCAAACTTGTACATTGAAAACGCAACTTTAAGCCATTGAAACTCGTGCTGCCATGACAACTGGATAGCTAAATAAACAAACACATGAAAGGGAAATTCTATTGCCTATTTTATATACACATTTATCCAAAGAGAAATAATTGGTCAGTTACACGCAATACATACAGCCAATACATACATACATACATACATACATACATCAGCCCAGCAGACACTGACTTCTACTTGATCTGTTTAGTTAAAGCAGCCGGGTGCAGGACTGCCGTTCACAGTAAGCGCAGAGATAAGTAGAATGTCTTACTCAACAAGTATTAGTATTGTATTTCACTTAAAGGTATGGCTCAACATTTTGGGACAAGCGCTTATTTGTTGTCTTAACAGGATTTCCATGTGTGTGTAATGCATTGGGAGCTGGAGTAGGGATATGTTTAGCCTAGCTTAGCATACTAACTGTAGGCAGGGGGGAGCAGCTAGCCTGACTGTCTGAAGTGAAAAAATACTACTACCCAACACGTGCTATAACTACTTCCTGGTGAACAATAGCAACCAGAGACGCTGCACAAACATGCTGGTGGATATATGAACTGTTGTTCGTCAAGAAATAGTCCCAGCATGTTGTGTATGGATTAAACCAACAAGACAGAAGCTTCAACTACGTACTTACAACACAGACATCCATCAACATAAACATCAATATTTCTCCTCTAACTCTCTTAAAGAAAGCAAACAAGACTATTTCCATTATGGTTAAGTGTTCCTTTAACATTTATAAGTCATATTAACAGATAAGTAGAATGATCTGTGCTGAAATCTACTAAACTCAGAGACTCAGTTATAAATGGTCATATGGATGCTCTTCAAAGTGCTGGCCACTTTTTCTGAATATTAACAGCTTCTCACATATTGGCGCTGTTTATACCTGGTATTAAAATGTGTTTTGGGTGATCTATCATGAGCAGACAGTGCGAATTACAAATGATGCATCGTGATCCGAGCACTCAAACCACTTGCCGAGGTGGTCTGGGATGCATTTGACCACATATCTTTTGTACTGTGAACACTAATACGTCCTGATGTGTCCCCAAGAACGACTACGTCATCAGTGCAGGACATGGTGGATGCTTTGGTGACAGCGCACTAAAGCTAACTTACTCATTTTAGTGTTGCCTGACCATCCTTTGTTTTGTTTTATGGAGGGAGACGTTGAATTCTGCTGACAGTGATATCTCCATCTGTACTGACACAACTACAAACGTGACTAGCAAGCATGCTACAGTGCCGGGCAGTATTAAAATCTGAACACAAGTGGTCAGCTGGAAAGGCATGATAGGCACAGGTGTGAACAGGAGCTGTCCATTTCTGTTCGGATCACCAAAATGCATGCTAATACCAGTTCTAAACAGGCTTACTGCCTTTCTAAGGAAGACAGAGTCACCTCAAAGTTAAAGTAATACCATTCTCATAATGCCATGACAGCATAACTGTAGGCCATTCTGTAAAAAGTATTTGAATGCAGCACTGCATCAAGAATCTACGAAAGTGAAAGCAGAAATACTGGTTTCGTATTTCCACGAAAAATACAAGGAAAAGCTATTTACAGTAGCAGAAGGAGCTGATGTGAGCTCTCATTCACTTCCTCGATACAGAATTGAATTTCAGCGTATGACTTCCTGGTCACAAGCTCTCTTCTCTTAACTGTAAGCTTAAGCAACAAAAGTGGTACACTTTGATGACACAGCTTAATTGTGGTTGAGATTAGTCTTGTCGAAAATATCAGTTTATCAATACAATACTCATTTTTGGCAGTATTGATACAGTGGTACCAGCTGGACCTTCTCGCTCTCTCTAATAGTTAATATTTACTACAGTCATTTTGCTTTTCTCTGCTGCTAATAAAAAAGAAAAGTCATCGCTTTCATGAGATAGCCTTGTTATATTTCAGTTCAATTTCAAGTGAATTATCTTTAAATTTAAAAAAAATAAATAAATAAATTATGTTCCCAGTGTCAATTTTTTTCCCCATGGTATCAAAAATTGTATCAAATATCAATATTTTTCTTGATATTGCCACAAAGTTAGAAATTCTGCTATTGTGACTACAGAAACAGTTAATTACAGCTCTAACACTATACAAATATAGCCTCTACAGTCCTGCTGTTCAAACCCCAGCCATTGGCATGATGTAAATAACGATACATGTCTCAGTAGGAGCTCATCTTATCAATGACTTTGAGACATTTCCCAGGACTCTCTGTATGCCCTAAACAAAGATGATTGGGCTAATATCCCTTGTCGCCTCCTGTGCACATGTCTTTCAGATGGGCTCCTCCTCTAGCCTGGAACCACCACATGACTCTCTGCACTCAGCACTGGCTCTGCACTCTGACTGGGGAGAGGGTGAAAGTAGCCCCGAACCAGAGCGAGCGAGGGAGAAGGAGCCTGATAAATGATCACATGGTCCGGGAGATCTCCTCTCGGCAGATCCGGTGATTAAGTTCAACATGGAGGAAATCCACTGATCCAGTCCGCAGATGTCTCACAGAGAGAGAGACGTTAATATTTGTTTACTTTTTTGGTTACAGATGAATATAGGCTCACACTTCAGGCACAAGTCAGGAATAACCCTAACAAGGATGCTATCATGTTAGGTGTGTTTGAGTATCATACCAAAGTATGATACTTTAACACATTATTTTTAATTCTACAACCATAGATCAATTTTGCGTTTACCTGCTGCACCAAACTCTTGATTAACAAAGAAAATGGGGCCATATTTGCTTTCTTGCCTGTATTTGCTTCCACTTCTGTTACAGTCAAACTTTAACACCGACCTCAACTAGTATCAATAAGATTCAACAGCGCTGATTACATTCTTCTGATATTAGTTCTGCAGGTCTTGACATTTTTTTTTACCAGTAGACATTGAGGGGCTTAAAAACCCAAAGAAGGGCCCAACAAAGCTAGCAAGCATTGGGACTGGATGGAGGGAGGACGAGGGGTAGAGGGTGGAAGGGGCAGAGAGAGGGGAGGGGGGGCAGAGTATGGTCCTCAGGGCTCTTTTCCACAGAGGCGTGTGACACTGGGCCTTTGAATAAATGCAGTGTGTGCTGCAGTGCCCTACAGAGGAACTGATAACACAGAAAGAGACCAGGAGGGAATTTGCTTTAACACAAGCTTTTTTTTTTTAACTCTTTCCTGTGCCTTTTCCAGTCCACTTCCACACCCCCTCCACCACCAGCAATGAGATGCTGATTCTCTGGTGGCTCGGCGAAGACCAACTCTCAGTTCAGCCTAAGTTTCAATGTTAATCAAGTTGTGTGTGTGATGTAATATTTCACTTGAATCATATAGGTCAGGCTGACACAGGGAACAAAATGGCCTAAATCTGATTCAACTTAGCAAAACAAAGTTGTGGAGCAAATGGCTTGCATCTTCCGTCGCGAGGGGACACTTGAATTCCTTTGGGTAAAGTTTTGAAGAGACCTTTGGCCTTGGAGAAAAATGTACAGCCACTAATCTCAAATCCCTCCATACATAGCCAGGCAGACAACCAGCTAGCTCCTCAGTAAACTATCAACATCACATTTATTGGATTTGAATAGGATATCTGTGTTAGATAACCATGCACAGAGAGAGACCTGACTTTCATGGGTTATCTCAGTTAAAGAGAACAGACAAATTTAGCAAAAAAAAAAAACAAAAAAATAAAAAAAGAGCAAAAGCAAAGGAGAGAGGGAGCGACTGTTCGAGACTGTTCATCTTTCATAACACGGGTTTTCCAAGAATCAAGCAGCCCTTCGTGCCACCCTCTGCCCCACATCACAGATCCTCAGGTAATCAATTTAAGGAAAAACAAACTTCCAGGTCTGAATCTTTTCATCATAGGGAACTTACCAAGAATCTAACAAGGGGATGCTATAAAGGTGCAGCCCTTCACGGTCGTAGTGAACAACAAAAGCAGCACAAAGCAGGTCAAGTTCCCGAATGGAAAATCGTAAGTATGGGTCGGCCAGTAAACTGACATCAGACAACATTAAATAAAGTTACACGCTCAGTGACAGTTGCTGATGTGCACAAGTTTAGCAGCAGTATAAGATTTAAACCATTCATCGTCGGTACAGTAATCCTGCACCCCAACACAAAAATAGATCACTCCAACAATGGGTGGGGCTGAACATAATATGAAGCTCACGTTCCACAACAGACTGTAATTCATACGCTAAAAAGAAGCACAACAAAAGAATAAACTTTTGTGAACCTAATCCTTGTTCTTTTGTTGAAATTGTATAAAAATAACACCAACAGGTCTCAAATGCCTCTCAACACTTACAGTGACCTGCTTGTTCTAACATCAAACAACCAGGATTAAATGTAGGCTTTAACATGACTGGCAAAGAGAGAGCTACATGGTGTAAAAACAGGGGCTCATTTGAATTTGCTCCACTTCAGTCGATGGACGCTGTCGGGTGGCTAGCATAGCTACCACAGTGGCATTTGTTTCCATTTGCATAGACGACCGTTGCGTCTGTGCTTTCTTTTCCATGGGCCTACTGTTATCCCAGGCTACTGTTGGGAAAGGTTTTACAAAAGGGATGCTTTGATGATAAAGAGTCCAGCAAAACACGCCGATTTACATATATGACAAGGGGAATTGTTGTCTTAAAAAAGTTCCCAGTCATAAAGGTGGGTGAGGAGAAGATACTGCATATGTATCCTGTCACTTCCTGCATATATTCCTAACATTTATCATCTATCTGTGCCATAAACATAGATCATGTGATTTTACATTAGAATTTTGTTCAAGTTTGATAGCAAAAGACTTAAACACCAAGTACAAATCCATCCCTTAATCACTTACAAGAGACACCAGCTTCTCCACCAATAGTACTCTTAAAAGACCATGACGCAAGGCAGCCATACTGCTTGTCATCTTCCTATTTGACTTACCAGACACAGCACACCACAACATAGTTCCCCAGCTCACTCTCCTCCTAACTTGCCATTACATCAACTTATAATGCCCAATAAAGTTATATAATTTGATAAAGAATACTATTATTTCAATCCCTGCTGCAAAAATCAGCAATTATTAACATAAGGGTGAGTTCAGCCTTCATGAAAGATGGTTAAAAAGAAAGTTTTATTTAAGATTCATAGTATGCCTGAGTAAATGAAGGCTTAAACTACCTTTGAGTGCCTGAAGAACTTTTCTTTGCTTTCACCAAAGCACAGAGAGTCTTTGACTAATTGTTTTCAGAAAAAGGTTTTATAACAGAAAAATTTAAGAACAAGTTGGGATTTTTTTTTAAAGAGTGGCAGCCAATAAAAACAACCCTAATGACTTGTCTCCATAGTCACCACTATGCAGTAAAGCATTTTAGTGATGTGTAAAGACCTTCATATCGTCTCTGTAAGGTACGTTTTATACCAAGGTAATTCTGAGCAGGATGATTGTGTTGTGAAATAAGAGCTAAAATTATAAGTAAAATAACTGATTAGTCGATTAAGGGACAACTATTTTGATAATGATCGAATATTTTAGAGTTGAGACATTTGTAGATATCACTTTGGGTTTTGGAACTATGTGCTAAAATTGGAAATCGTCATGTTACAGACACGATTAAATAAAGAAAGCTGAAAGCAATAAGCTGATAATAAAAACTATTTTTGCAGCCCTAATAAAAACTTTCATAATGTCACAACTACAGCAATTAGAATCAGTTTATCTGCCTATATATACACACGTACAGCAAGTCATTCATTGAAATGTAGGAAGTCAAAGGTCAGTGTCTACTTCTTCTTCCCATTTACAGCACTAACTTATCACGTAACAACTACTAAAATCGATTAAAGTGCACTGAACAGCACGTTTATCGAGACAAAGTTTCCCTTGAAGATTAATGAACTTGGTTCACCATGACATCATCTCTCCGAAAGTTTCCAGGCCAAACATACTTCCACATTTCACAACGGCGCCAACAGGTGAAAGCCACAGGTTACTGATTGGCCGTGTTCCTGCGCTGCTGTATTGGATATCATGCCTGGTGGCACTAAGTGACAATGTAGTGGTGACACTGACGGCACAAGTGAAGCCTGAGACTGATGACAAGCACAGACGCTCCAAACAGAGCAATGTTGTTCCCTTTGGCCGGGCCGGGCCTGGGAACTCAACGCCGGCTCTCCCCATGGCCCCGGCCCTCACACAACACAACATCACAGCGGCACAGACTACTGCTGCCCTGTTAACACTCTCACTGTGGGCCCAGTCAGGAAATTAACACTCAAATCCTTTTAATGGATATTCCTGTGATGTAGCATTAAATATTATTGCTGAGAGGGAAGCCTGGAAAGGGGATCATACAAAAAGATGTAAAGCAGCAATGCAGTAACAATTCCACTTTAAGGGCAAAGCAATGAAGTGATGGTATGGATAAGACCACAGAGCAACTGCAAGAACCAAAAAAGCCAGCAAGCACCCTGTCCACAAGGCCTGAATTTAGCTATATTTTGAGGCCTCGTTGGAGAGTCATATGCTATAATGTGGCTAAGAGATAAGACACACATCTGAAATTCATTCCTCTGAATCTTTTTTACATGTTGAACAACTGCAAACTTGATGAAATATTTTCCCAATGATAAAGGAGGCAGTGCTGCAACAAGCAATTATTTTCATTATCGATACATCGATTCACAAATAGTGGAAAATGTCAGAATTTCTTAAGGCCCAAGCTGCCTTACTGTGTCCAACCAAGAGTCCAAAACTCAAGGATATCCCATTTACAATAATATAAAACAAAGACATGCAACAAACTACAACCTGGGAAGCTGGAACTTTAAAATTATGCTTAAAAAGACAACTAAAATGACTATTTAGCTATCAAAATAGTTGCTGGTTATTGTTTTGTTGATCGAAAAATCAAGTGATCAACTAATAGGCCTAGTTTCAGCTCGAAAAAACAGCTTTTCTATTTTAAAAACAACCACAGTTGGCACTTTTAAATTGCAGTACCTAACCCCAGTATGATGACAATATGGATCACCGTCAACTCCAAAACAACCAACAGCAAAAATGCAGATCAATACACCAAAAGGAGACTAACCCTGTACTTGATACATACATAACAGCATGTTAATACTTTCATTTGGTTCCCAAAAAAGCCTAAAGTTAATCAACAACAACAAGAATTTAATTCAGTCCTCTATGAGTCTGTGAACAGCTCGGTCATTCCTGTTTTGTGGTGCTGAATATCCGGTGTCAAACAAGGAACACCTTTAAAATTATGTAAAACATTATCTACGTTTCCAACACATGACCTCGCTCTATTGAATGGCTGACCACACACACTGAAAAGAATCCCATGTGCACCAATTTGCATTCAAATCTACATATGGTACATCCGTTTTGGCTACGAACAGTAACCAAACTTTTGACAAGCCATGAAATCAACTGACTGTTGATTTCATACAAGTTAGCTGACATTTCCATTCATAACTGCATATCTCCTTAGCTTTGGTTTGTTAGAAAAAGACTCCAAGATATCACAAAGAAAGAGTAAATTAAAGAAGAGAGGCAACTTTGGGTCTGGTGTAGCAAATTTACATCTGATATCCCGCAGCTACATCAGCAGGACCTACATTGTTGGCCATAAAAAGAGCAAATGCTGTCATCACATACCATCCAACACCCACACAAACACAAATGCACATTAGGAAAGACAAACGATCACATATGTGTCTCACACATATTCAACATGTGCACACATAGAAACTTTATGGACATCTTACCTGTGAGTAGTCAAAGTCAGAGAGGGGTGCTATGCTTTTGATGTATTCGATTCTGAATTGGTCCTCTGGGTTGGCTAGCGGGACTGGGGGTATTAAAGTGCTCATCGCAGACACTATAGTCTACAAAACAGAAGTTTAAGGAGGAAAAAAAACAAGCATTAAGCAGGATGAATACAGGACAAACATCTTATAATAATAATCAGTAAACAACAGAGACATTATGAAGCAAAAAGGACGAAACTCACCACTATGGCATCCTTCACGTTTTTCCGAATATCTTGGATTTTCTGTTTCTTTTCTCTGCATGGGGACAGAATAGGAGTGTGGGGCAGTGGTTACGAAAACATCAACCACAGTAGACCACAAAAGATTTATCATCAAGGTGGTTATGAGCGAGATAGGGGTTACAGCCAGGTTAGACTGTATTCTTATTACAATTAAACATACAGTACAGGTGTAGAGGCAGGTAGCAGTATAAAATGCAGGATGGGGGTCGGTGAAATGCAGAAATTAGTAGATATAATGTGTTGTAGTCAAGATTTCCTATTTTTTTAACGTTTAAAAAGGACAATTATGCCTCATATTCTCTAAAATCCAGCTTCCATTGGATAAATACTTTAAATTTACACATACAGGGGATTTTCATACAGTTACAGGACTCTTGACATGTACTAGGCCTGTTTCAAATAGACCAGTGGTAAGATCAATGCCATGCAAGGCCTTGCAGCAAAACAAATCATCAATAGGCCTGTGTCGATCACAACCTTTCACCCTCTCACAGGAAACGGTTAATTATTTGGCATCTGTGTGACACTGAGATCATCACATATGTATGATAACTGTACATGTACACGAAAAAAGGAGGAAAAGGGAGAGTGAGAGGAGGGGGGAGATATTAGCTGCTTTGCATGGGATACTGGGCCCAACAGGCGCTGCAGTGCCTGGGGAAAATCCATTCACAGGCTATATTCTGGCCTCGACAGTGTTATTCATTAAGGGAGAAGCCATAAGAATAAGCACTGATATGATTTTTGAGGCGTCAATGTAGCTATTTAATAAGTGTATTGAATAGCACTCACTCCGCGTTGAAGCCGTTGACGTGTAGAATCCTCATCTGCTTCACAATGGTGCTTTTTCCGGACTCTCCCGCACCTTCGAAAATAGACCAAAAAAATACATGAAAATGTCACCAAAATGAGCACGAGCAGGGACATCCAGGTTAGCGTGAGAACCATACATGTTTTGGAAATGAAGCCAGTTAATTGTAGGCTCTCTGGAGCTTCGCTTCCATCAATATCCACCCCCATGACATATTATTGCAAGCGCTGTCAAATGGGGCTACGTGTTCGGTAAACGAAAGGGATTAGCTTACATTTCAGATAGCCATCACATATAAATCAGCCTTACCCAGTAATAAGAGCCTGTGTGTGGCTTTATACGCTTGTCTTTCCTTTTGCAACTGTTTTTCTATCTTTTTATTAGCCTCTCGTTGTGCCTTTTCGTCGATGCGTTGATCTTCAGTCTTGCTGTTGCCCAAACAACCCATCTTCCGTCGCCCTAACCCTTCCTTGTGGAATCGTAAAAAATATAAAATAACACCCGGGATGATTTTGTGGTTTAAAAATAACACAGGAATGAGTCTACTGTAAAATAAAAAAAGGAGAAAAAATCTCTGCGAGGCTTCTCCGTCGGAGGGAGGAATATGTTCCCCCGTTACAATTCCGCTTTAGCCGCAGCCAATCGTCATCCAAACCGTTTGTCAGTTCACAAACCAACGAAGAATAACGACTCGATTCTACAAAGAAATATCAAAAATACATATAAATAAGAGGAGAGAGAGAGGGTTTTCAATTCCACGGAATCCAGTCAACTGTTCCTATCGCGTCTCCAACCCCTCTCTTCTCTCAGTATTTTTTTCTATCTGAATTTCTATCAGTATTTCTGTCTCTTTAACTCAGCACTGCCTCTCTCTGTGGCACCAGGAAGTAACCGTGGACGGTGGAGGTGGAAAACAAACCTGCGTTAAACTGTAACATTAACAACCCGCACTGATATAGCATTTTATAACTGGAGTGGAAAAGAGAGAAGAGCCATTCCCGATTTAGTCCCTCGCAATCCTGCTATCAAACTAATCGGCGAAAGGGGTGGAAACCCGGACGCCTCTGTGTGCTGGTTTACAGAGAGGGGCTGGGTCTCTTCTTCTTCTTCTTCTTCTTCTTGGCTTCCAGTCAGTGAGGTGGCCCTGACCCAAACTGGCAACCCGTTTACTCTGTGTGTGTGTGTGTGTGTGTGTGTGTGTGTGTATGTGTGCGTGCGCAATGGACTTTACCTATCTCTGTAGTTTATACATTACAGGCCTGGGGGCCATCACTGTAGTCCTTGAGAGTATGAGGACTACAAGTAGTGGAGGAAGTACTATCATTTGTCTAAGTAAAGTATAGAAGCATGAGCAACCGAATGAACTTAAAGTATGAAAAGTAAGATATATACACATACAAATTATAAATCAACTTATACATTTTGATGTATTATTATTGAATAAGTTACCCAGCAGTATATAAAGTAATTGGCATTAGCGCCACCTTTACTAGCTGCTACAGTATCAGTCTGATAGGCCCCTTTCTACATAACAACAAGGACTTTAACTTTAAGTTTAATTAAGTATTTTGATGCCAATACTTATCTACATTTACTCAAGTAAGGTTTTGAATGCAGGACTTTTACTTGTAGCAGAGTATTTTTACACTATGCTTATTCTGAAATAAAAGATCTTAGTACTTCCTCCACCACTGGGTATTATTGCTTTTACTTTAGTAAAACATCTGATAACTTAACTAGTATAACTCATTCTCTCAAGGACTACTATGATGGCCCCCAGATCTGTTATCAGCCGTGGAAGAAGTACAGTTGGCCTGAGTTACTTTCCATCATGTTATAATATGTATAATATTAAAAATTAGTGCTTTTACTTTTAATACCTTAAGTTCTTTTTGTTGCCTACTGTATTTACGTGGTGTGTGTACTTATGTGGTAGAGGTACTTCTCAGATATTTTATTAAAGTATAACTAGCAATATCACATGTAAAAAAACCTCTTTGATCTTTCTCAAGTGAAGGCGCAGGAGTACTATCGACAAAGTGAACTTAAAGTATTAAAAGTAAAACCCCTTTTAGAGGTTTATACTGGATTATTATGCATATTATAAAGTGGTGGGAAGTAACTCATTGCATTGACTCAAGTGTTGTACTTAGGTACATTTGAGGTACTAATTTTGAGGTACTTATTTTTTATACATTACAGGCCTGGGGGCCATAACTGTAGTCCTTGTCTCTGCAGTAAAAGTACGAAAGTATTATCAACAAAGTGAACTTAAAGTATCAAAAGTAAATATGCTCATTGTGCAAAATGGCCCCTTTCCGAGGTTTATACTATATTATTATGCACATTATAAAGTGATGGAAAGTAACTCAGTGCACTGACTCAAGTATAATTTTGAGGTACTTATACTTTATACATTACAGGCCTGGGGCCATCATTGTAGTCCTTGAGAAAAAAGGACTACAGTTATGTGGAAGAAGTACTCAGATCATTTATTTAAGTATAGGTAGCAATGCCACAGTGTAAAAATACTGTTTTAAGTTTTCTCAAGTAAAAGCTCAGAAGTATTATCAACAAAATGAGCCTAAGGTATTAAAAGTAGAAGCACTCATTTTGCAAAATGGCTATTTTCAGGGGTATTAATATCCATATTATACATCGGTGGAGAGTAACTAAGTTCATTTACTTAAGTAGGCCTACTGTACTTCTTCCATGGCTGATTACAGATCTGGGGGCCATCACGGTGGTCCTTGAGAGAATGAGTACTAATAATACATATTGGAGAAACTTCTCAGAGCTTTTACTAAAGTAAAAGTAATCATACGCAGTGGTGGAGGAAGTACTCAGATCTTTTATTTCAGCATAAGTAGCAACACTATAGTGTAAGAATACTCTGCTACATGTAAAACTCCTGCATTCAAAACCTTACTAGTATTGGCATCAAAATACTCACTTAAACTAAAAGTGAAAGTGCTCATTATGCAGGAAGGGGCCATATCAGATTCGTTGCAGCTGGTAAAGGTGGTGCTAATGTCAACTACTTCATATATTGCTGGGTAACTTATTCTATAGCTCCATAGCACAGCAATGGCTTCCAAATGTAATGGAGCATAAGTATAATGCCGCATAAAAATGGAAATACTCAAGTAAAGTACAACTACTGTAAAATTGTACTTTAGTAACTTTCCACCAGGGCCCTACTGGTGAAAGTAGTAAACCAACTAGTCTATGGTCAGTGTAATGTAATTCATGAAAACTGTGATTTACAAAATGAATTGTCCTCCTTTGTAATGTCATTTTGTACATTATAAATATTTAAACAAAATGTAAATGTCACAATTGCAATCTGTGTGTGTGCAGCAAGGCAGCGGTAAAAAGTAGCCGAGTATATTTTTATGTTCTGCACTAAAGTACAATTTTGAAATACTTGTATTTGACTAAGCATTTTCATTTTATGCTGCTTTACGCTTGTCCACTGCATTTATTGGACAATTATACTTCATTTGCAGATTAAGATTCTACAAATAAACATGATCAGTTTATGAAATATGATGCACTGTAACATTCAACTACTTAAACATACAGGAAGTAGCTGAATTCAGCTCCACTTTGAACAGCTACAGCAGTTAATCACTTACGACACATTTATGCATCAGAGAAAGTCGTCACAATAACACAATATACAATAATATAACTGACTGGGGACACTCTGGTGCATGAATACTTTCACATCAGATATGTTAAGTACATTTTGCAGATAATACTTTTGTTACATGTAAATGAGAAACTTTTCTTTTAAAGATATTTTTGTGGGTTTTTTTTTTGCCTTTATACAATAGGACAGCTTTAAAGGGGGAGACAGAGTGGGGATGACATGCACAACAGGGCTGCGGGTGGAAATCAGGTTAGCTACTGGGTTTTTATTATTGTACTGCAAGTTTTACTTGAGTAAAGCATGTGAGTACTTCCTGCACTGCAGCAAATAAAGTAAATTCATGCAAATCTGCTCAATCGGGGTCTTTCATCCAATATGTCTCTATTTTAGTCTCCTTTGACGGCCATTAAACTATCCTGTAGAACAGTGATTCCCATCCTGGGGGTCATGAGATAAATTTAAGAGGTCACAAAATAATTCTCAATATCACAAAGAAGAATAAACATACTACTAATAGTTTTTTTCAGACTTTCCTCTAATATTTGCTTTTTTTCTTGTGAATTCAGTGTAAATTTACCTCTCAAGCCTCTAAAAATGATTCAAAATAAACAATCTGAGAAAGAAGAATCACAAATTGATGAGACTGCTGGTTACATCAGTGACAAGGGGTGGCAAGTAGACACAGATTTGTTTAAGTGGGGGTCACAAGCCAAAAGGCTCTGGGAACCATTGCTATAGATCAGGCATGTCCAAAGTCTGGCCCAGGGGCCAATCATGCCCCACAGACCAACTTTAAACAGCCTGCAACTTGTCTCCTATAATAAACTATATGTGCCCTGCCACATAATATTAGTAAATCAAGCAAGTTCACTTTGTATTTTTACCATTCACCTCATGATGGCAGGACTATCATACAGTTTGTAGACATGCACTAAGAAGGAACTACGCAGGTGGATCTAATATGTTTTCATAAACAGGCGGTAACAAGCAAACGAAAGGTTACCTAGCAGCAAACACTTCCTGACAAGCAGCAGACATGGCCACAGCAAAGACACGTGAAGTCGAAAGTAAGGGCTGACGGTTTCAGACGAAGGAACACTTGTATCTCATTTGTATGTGGTTTTCTTTTTCTTTGTAATGAGCCATGTGACGTGAGAAGCAGCTGGCCCCCAGGTATTTTCACATTCTGGCCCCCATTCAAAAAGAAATTTGGACATACCTGCTAAAAAAGATCATGCAAACCCCTAAATACTAGCTGGCCAACTACATGCACTGGCCAGAGTACAAAATGATAATCACCGTAACATCATATAAAATATCAAAGCAAAATCATAAGCTATACAGTGTATCATCTCACTGTAAAATTGTAGTATTACTATAGGACATAAAAAATGACATTCAGTTTGATTAGGTCACCATACAGTCATCATCAAAAATCAAAATAAATACCACTAAGTATGATATAGTTTACAAAAAAAAAAACATATTGAGCAAACTATCAATCTTCTAGTGATGTTTTCTTGAAAAAACAGTCAACATACTCTTCTTACAAATGTCCCAATTTTGCCAATAAAAGAAACAATTATTTTTTTTTTTTTAATGAATGTCTGCCTCCAAAAGACTATGACATAAATCAGTGCTCAACTAGAGACCACCACAGGACAGAGGGACCCTTAATTCTCTTTACTTTAAACAATATATGTGAATTTGTTTTTTAAAAAAAAGAAAGAAAGAAAAAAAAAGGTCATGCACCACGACAACGACAGTCTTGCGGTCTAAGTCATGCCTTCGCCAATAAGGAGGAAACAGAAAGACTGTCAGTGTTGTGAGCATTGTCTGACATTTATGTTTAGCTCGGCTTCCTCTGAACTAGGCCAACATGGGATGTGGGTTTGTACAGGTTTGTCTTTACAGTAACCAAGACATGTACACTACCACTGAGTTATTTGTAGGAAGCACACATATTTCATTATGTCTCTGTCAGTATGTGAGGAGGAGAGTAAAGTCTTTATGATTCAGCAGCAACTGGTAAAAGTTAGTAGGCTGTCTTTAAGGTTGAGCTAATGCTAGGCTAACATACACACTGTTACATTAAGGTCAAGTAAAAAAAATAAATACAAATGTACTGTACTGTATTCTCACATTGCAAATGCTCAGACCACTCAAGAGCATCAGGCAACCATGAATGATTATGATCTGTGTAATATGTACCAAGGCGTGTGCTGTTATTGTCTCCATTATGCAAATGCAATGCAAATACTAGTTTCATGCAGGCAAATGTGTGCAACAAAGTTGTGTGGCATGCAAATCACAACTGGAACCCTCACTTCACCTGTAGTGGTGTGAAAATATTACAACCCCCACCACCCCCACCCTCATCAAAAAAGGGAAAAAGAATCCCATCTCTCCACCTTAGGAAGCAAGGTCAAAACAAGCGACTGGCCCACATCACTCTCTAGTGGTTAGAGGCAGCACCGCATACATGCTGTAAGCTCCATGTGACTGATACAGAATCAGCTATTGTTGCATAAATTATCGTCCTTTCTTAGGAAGTAGTGCTGATATTTATGTTTACCTCGCTGTGGCCTCCTCCTGACTAGATAAAAAAAGGGTGTGTATTTGTAGAGGTTTGTTTAGGGTGTGTGTTTGTTAAGGTTTATCTGATTTTAATTTTATCTGCTGAAGAGGAAAGAAAGTTACTCCATGCCACCTTCAACCTGAGCTTAAGATATTTATGTTTCAGCACAATTTTGTGGCCTTACAACTAGATTGGAAGTCAATCATGGTCCATTGTGCAACTTTACATGAGTGTAATGCAGAAATTTGAAGCGTCCCTTGCATACAGCATACACTGAGAACTGACTTCTCAGTGAAGTAGGAGACATCCTGTGTCTGGCAGTTCAACTTTAAATAAAAACCTCAAACTGTAGCTTCTTTTCTGGAATAAAACCATATCATATCACCATATCTGAATATTTTCGCAAGGCAATATTGTAGCAATACACGGATATCAAGTAAAGATTTCTTTTAATTATATAAACTATTAACTTTACATATACAAATTAAACTTTTGGTAGCCTACTAAAATAATATAAAATCGATTGCTTCATAAATCCACTATACATATTTTACAGCAATAAAAAATGATAGAAGTGACATTTACACACTGAAAACTTTATCTTATTAGATAAAGCAGATGTTGTGGTTTTCTTTTGAGGACATACTTTTCAGTTGAAAAAAGTTAACACATCACAATATAATGTTATATATGTAATAACAATACTCAGCATATAGGTAATATAATAATAATACAATAATATTGTATCATGACTTAAGCATCCTGATAATATCGTATCGTGGGACCACTGGTGATTCCCACCCCTGATATCAGTCACACAATATCATAATTCAAAGAAGATTACTATGTCTATTATGCATTATAAAGATATTTATAATGCATTTTAATCTGCTTATAGCACTGTATAATTAGTTATAAGCACTCATAGAAATTAATTATAGTTTCTAACAATAATCATAATACATTATAAAGTGCTTTACCAGCAATTGGTTGCTCACTATCATTTTTTTTGCAAGGGTTATAGTGTATTATAATTCTCATAGCTGTAATTTATTATAGTCTTTTTATAATGCATTATCATCACTGTTATACTGCATTATAATGTGATTATCAGTTACTCTATGTAAGTAAGTATTATCTCTAATTTGACTCAACTGAGACTTTAGTGTGATTTTTAGGGGAAATCATTCATTCATTCATTCTCCATAACCACTTATCCTGTTCAGGGTCGCAAGCCTATCCCAGCTGACATTAGGTAAGAGGCAGGGTACACACTGAACAGGTCACCAGGACCGACACATAGAGACAGACAACCATTCACACTCACATTCACACCTACGGGCAATTTAGAGTCACCAATTAACCTGCATGTCTTTGGACTGTGGGAGGAAGCTGGAGAAAACCCAGAGAAGCCCACGCTGACATGAGGAGAACGTGCAGACTCTACACAGAAAGGCCCTGAGCCGGTCAGCAGGTTCAAACCTGGAACCCCTTCTCTGTGAGGCGGCAGTGTCAACCACTGCACCTTGTGCCGAAACATTACATAGATGAAATGTAAATGTCCATCATTTAGTTTTCACCAAAAATGTTCTGTGTGTTGTCCTCGCACATACTTGTGTTTTACTTAAAGAAAACAATGGTCACTTACAGTGACTCACAATCACATTACAATGCAAAATAACAGTGAAGATAATGCATTATAAAATGATAATAATGTAGCAGAACTATGAGAATTATAATACACTATGATCCAGTGAGTTACCAGCAGTTATGAAGTATTATGATACTTGACCTTCTTAGTTATTATAAAATGCTTTAAATGTGTTTGAATTATTTAATTGTTTTAAACTATTATTAGTATCTATGAGTGCTTATAATAATTAATCATAAGAAGATTATAACACATAACAAGTATGTCTATAATGTATCATAGACATGGGCATCATAGAAAGTGTTACCCAGATTATTTTTATATGCGTTCCAACATGTCTGGAGGGGAGCCTTAAACTCTTATTACAATATTTGTAAGTAATAGTTATCTTTCATGATGAATGTCTCTGTCAGTAAGTGTGCATGTGCAGTGTTGGAAGAAGTTTTCACATCCTTTACTTAAGTAAACGCAGCAATACAACAATCTAAAAATACCCTATTGCAAGCCGATTCTGTTTTCAAAGTCTGACAAAGATGTTTTTACTATTTTCAGCGTGAGAGTGGACCTGTACTGCAAAATGGCAACCACAAAGGCCCTTAAAAATAGCTGCTAATTAATGACCAGCCTCTCCAAGAATGCACAGCTTCATCTTGGAGGTTCTGCAACATTACTGCATTTCAATAAATACATTAAATATAGCCAAATACATGGGCTTTCTGGCCGGGCAAAGATTATTTCTGCCAGTTAAGTGTTACAATAAATCTAACAATATCTGACACTTAAAAGTACATATAAATCTTCTGCACTTATTCACTAGCCCCGACTGTAATTGAAGCATGTACTGTAAAAACGAGGCACACATCCAAATGATATCCGGCTAAAATTAGCCTTTTTACAAACCTGGAAGGAACTATATTATATCACTGTCTGAAGGGGCAGAGACTCTTGATAAAGTCCAAATTATACAGTAAGCAAAAGCTGGAGAACAAACATAGTCCAATGTCCTCTTGGTGTGGTTCACTTTGATTCATCTGATACAACTATCTGCTATCAGTATCATAAATATGTTGGTCATAACATTAACTGGGAACTCAGTTAGTAGCAAAGTTCAGCAATGGTCAATGATAAAACCCATTTAGACTGAAGCAAAGTTCACCTGACTCTCCTGGTATTTAAAGGGGAGGGCCCACAGCAGGGCCTTTAAGTTCCACTGAGTAAGCTTTTCCAAAATAAAGCTTCACGTGCACACACACACACACACACACACACACAAAAAAGACAAAAACATGACAATCAGTGACTTCCAACAGGCTATTCATTGGCCTGTTTGCCTCAGTTCAGTGATCGTCTTGTGGAATGCACTGCATTGCTAGCAGCCTGTTGTTCAGGCTCATGAAGGGTGATAAGGCTGAGATATGAAACGGCCAGCTAAGGACATCTAGGAAAGCTGTAACAGATATTATCACGGGCCTGTACAGAATCTGATCCAAGAGACCTAACAATAAAGTAACTTCCTTTCCAAGAAATAATCGGAACTTGCCTTCCAGTTCCCATCACTGTATTCCTGTACCAAAGTATAAAGTCTGAAAGAACTCTATTAAAGAAATTCAGATTTTCTGAACTGCCATCTTGTCGATCACATTTGATAATAACTGTTTTTGCATTTTTTTAAAAATAAAACAGTGCTTGTGATACCTTTAATTACGAAAAATAAAAATCATGTACTTGAATTTACATGTCTAAAACAAACCCAAATTTGGATTAGAAGGCAACAGAACTCCAGTGGAAACACCTCTGCCTTATTTTAATGAACATAAACCATCTTGCTTTACAGTTAATAAGTGCTTGGAGGACTATCTTGATCTATTTCAAATGAAGAAGCCTTCTTAAAGACTTTAACAGGAGCCTGGTCAGAAACTTTTTGGTGATGTACCCTAAGATTTATTTCTGTAAAATAATTTTTAGTATCTATTATTTGGTTATTTTCTTGAATAATCGACTGGTTGTTTGGTCTGTAAAATGTCAGAAAATAAAAGAAGAATGTCCCACATAATTTTCCCCAGAAAAACTAGCAAATATATCTACATTTGAGAAATGTAAATGTTGGTAAAGATTAGGCATTTTTGCTTTAAAATGGTTGAAACAATAAACTGACTGGAATCAAAATACCCAACAGCTGTTTGATTTCCAACAGACGGACTATTCAATTAATCATCATAAATTCCTGAATTAGATTTTTTCTGATATATGTAAAACCATGCTGGAGCTACATGTACTGTTTGTTGTTTGGACATAGCATGTCTGATATCAGGGCACTGTACTTTGATTTATAAAGCTTGGATTCAGCAGGTTTACCGCACTTAATATGAATCAGAGCAGGTGATCTGTGTGCATTATTAAACTGGTCCTATCTGTCAGACATGAGAGCTAGTTTCATGTTCAGTAACTTTATTTTTATCTAACTGTGGTAATTTTTTAAATCTTTTCAGAATTTGAGAGCTAAACTATGTATAAAATTACACTGTAAGACACCAAGAATGTAGTTCTATATGATCAAACATGATCAAACACTATTAATGACTGAAACTGATGGATTCCGACTCCAGCACAAGCTGAACATGGCGGCCCGCTCAGGATAAACATTAGCTCCTTATGGCTATCATTATTCAACTAAATACCTGCAGCAAATACAAACAGATAAAGTGACCCAGATTAGCTAGCATACGTTGCCTTGAAATGTAACACTATTTGAAAGGTGTCCACTTTCAGAGGAACACAAACCACCTCAGTCCTCTGGCATGCAACAAGAGTCCTACTGGAGACCTGGAGGGTATAAAGTCCCGAGAGGCCTCTTAAAAAAAACACAAGTGGCCCGTGGCAGCCGCTGAGGCTCCAGGGTGTACCAGGACAGATAGCTCAGAAAATAATTGTGATTCTATAGTGGTGAAGAAAGTCGCCCAAACCCTAATGACATGCTGAAATGACACAGTAACACAGGTCACACACATACACACTGTATAGCTTTCAACAGGGGCTCATGGAAGAATGTATGACACTTCCCTGTGTGACTTCATTAGGATGAACCATCTCTTCCTGTGTGTAATTAGTGGGAGCTGTTTACCCAGGAAATTAAGCTGGTAGCCATTTATTATATGGAGTAAAGAAGCATAACACTGTTTAAAGTAAAGCAAATACATGCAATATGATAAGTGTGCATTAAAACTGAAAATGGACGAGTGCTCTTTTAATTGTAAATGAAGACTTTCTCTTTTGAAACATTAATATTGACCTTTTTGAAAACTTGTGTACTATGATATCCTATATGTACAATATAGAGATGGTTACTCTATGTGTAATTAAAAAAAAAAACCCAATAAACTAAATCTATGTAACCAGCAGAGTTACAGGGTTATAGAGCCCGATACTACTTCTCCATCTAGATAATTTTCCACTGACAATACTGGGATGCTGCTGGCGGATATTTGGAAAATCTCTTGATAAATTACATAAACTATCAATCATGGACATCCAGTGAGGTAATAAAATGCATGACCTAACAGTGTTATAAGCCTTGTAATTTATATGGACACAATTTAACAGATAAGGGCTTCAGCTAATAAACACTTGTGAATTAAGCAATCAGATAAAGTTTATGTAATTCTAATTACTTACTCTATAAAATGCCCAAAATAACATCAATGCAACAATACAAGTTGCCAGAGCCTTAACTGATGCCTTAAAATTGATAAGTCATGGCGGTGTCACCATACAGCAACTCAGAAATTAAACATTCGCACAAAAATACTAGAGCAAGAAATTCTTATCATATGTCGAGATGTAACCAACACGTCTTTAGTATCTTCATCAAACTGATCATCAGAATTGAAAACAGTGAGTTCTACATTGTGGATCAATTCATCATGTCAGCACTAAGGCCCACAACAAAGAGCACATGGACAGCTACACTTTAAGACTATAGCCTACTAAAATATCACCTATATTACACTATACTGTACAGCACTGTATTGTACTATACTAAAGGCCACTATACTACAATCTAATCTACTATGCTGTACATTTATTTGTCAACTATATATATGCAACAATAAGTCAAAATACTATTTGTTATCTGCTGTCACTGGAGAGATCAGACTTGCCATACTACACCACCTATATTACAACACACAGCACTCTACTATCCTATACTATACAACGAAAAAAATAATCTCAAATGAATTATGAATATACTATACTGTACAACCTAATAGCAAAAGCTATTTGGCCTCTATACAGTAAATTATTTTATTCTTAATCATGCTACATACAGTCTACTATACCATACTACTATACTATGCTATATACTTTACACCACTGGCCATAACACTTAAGTATACTGCATTCTTGTACTATAGTATACTATATTAGTTTTAAGAGCAAACTTGGCCCAACAGCCAAACGCTAAGTTATCTCCATAAATCTTTGGATACTAAAGCCTATTAAACTATACTATACTAAATTATACTATATAACATTGTACTATACTGTACTATAGGCCACTATACCCAGAAATATGACATTTACAACAAACCTTACTGTAAATGTGCCACATTTTAACACCTATGTTTTATCTGCAGTCCCAGGACTGAAGTTTCCCCACACCAAAGGACACTATACGTTACGATACAATACCATATGATACTGTATTGTATTATACCATAATCAGTGCAAACATGGTCCAATAGCCAAAAGCTAAATGGTCTCAAGTACCTTTTACATGAAAGCCTACTAAACCATACTTTATATTACACAACATTATAGTCTACTATACTACACACCACAATACTACATTCTACACTACCATTCAACACATTTATTTACTAAAAACTCTTACTGTAAATACTTAAGTCAAAATGGTAGTTTTCACCTGTTGTCCCAGGTCACTCTACACAAAAGACCACTATAATATACTATTATAGTCTGAAGCAATCTAATTTACTCTAGTATTCTATGCTGTACTACATTATACCACCAGTATGTTAGTATTTAGAGCAAATGTGGTTCAGAGCCAAAAAGCTGGGCACTCTCCCTATATATTTATCTTTGTATACTAAAACAAAACTAAACTGTATTCTACATGACACTATTCAACACTGTTTAACTCTATACTATACTACAGGTCACTACACTCTACCACAATATATTCTGATTTATTCGACAGGTACACTTTTACACTGTACAATCGTAGTTTTCAGAGGAAACATGGCCTGATAGACAAAAGCTAAGCTGTTTCCCTACATCTTAGTAAACTAAAGCCGACTAAATTACTCTCTCTGTAACACTACACATTATACTCTAATTTACTAGATTAGACATGCATTTATTGAAGAAAAAAACTATACATATACCACAGTTCATCAAAATGCTATTTTCATCTGTAGTCCTATACTAATCTGTACTGTACTGTACTAAATCATAATCAGAGCAAACATGGTCCAGTAGCCAAAAGCTAAATGGTTTCAAGTATAAACGAAAGCCTACTAAATCATACTCTATATATTACAAAATACACATCTACTATACTACACACCACAATACTCAAATGCTATTTTCATCTGTTGTCCTTTACTGTACTGCACTGTACTGTACTGTACTGTACTGTACTGTACTACAGCTAAAAGTTAGGTGGTCTCTCTACATATCTGTATACTAAAGCCAACTAAATAAACTCACACTATAAATCTGTGATACTCCACTATGTTGTTACTATGTTAAACTATACTCTATCCCACTTACCTACCTTATTGAAAAGAATTACTGTAAATATGCCACAGTTAAACCAAAGTCTATTTTTTCATCTGTGGTCCTGTACTCTACATTATGCTTTACTATACTATACTAATTTTCAGAGTAAACAGTCCAGTAACCTAAAGATAGGCTAAGTGGTCTCTACATATTTTTTATCTTAAAGTAAACTAAATTATACTCTATACAACACTAGAAGCCACTATACTAAAGTACTTTATACATGTATTTCACAGGGCTCTTTCTCATATTTAGTACTATACTATACTATATTATCTCAAAGCGTAAGCATGACCAAATAGCAAAAAGCTAGGTGGTCTCTCTACATATATGTACACTAAAGCCAACCATATTATGCTCTCTATCTGGTCTAAATCTATACAATACTCTACTATGTTGTTACTATGTTAAACTATACTCTCTACTAATAGCCTACTCTACTACCTTATTGAGAAGAACTACTGTAAATATGCCACAGTTAAACCAAAGTCTGTTCTTAATCTGTGGTCCTGTACTCCACACTATACTACACTATACTATACTAATTGTCAGAGTAAACATGGCAAGTAACTTCTGTACTCCTTTACCATACCAGACCAGACCATACTATACCCTACCCTACCCTACCCTACCCTGCCCTACTATACCATACCATACTATAATATACTACATTAATACTAACTCACAGAGTAAGCATGGCCCAATAGCCAAAAGCTAAGTGGTCTCTATAAATCTATACAATACTCTACTATGTTGTTACTGTCTTAAACTATACTGTAGCCTACTGTACTACCTTATTGAGAAGAGTTACAGTAAACACAGCTAAACCAAAGTCTATTTTTAGTCTGTGGTCCTGTACTCCACACTATACTACACTATACTATACTGTACTGTACTAATTTTCAGAGTGAGTATGTCATGGCCCAGTAGCCACAAGCTAAGAGGTCTCTGTAAACCTGAGTGTTTTGGTCCATTTGCTGGTCTACATGATGTGTAATTGGCTCTAACCCCAAATATTAACAGTAAGAGGACAGCAGGCCCAGTGAGTCTACACGTCCATCTTCATCATTTGACATTGCCAGCCGCAGGGGGTAGTCTTCACAGCCAAGCCAACAGATGTGGCAAAAGGCCTCGCCAGAGTAGTGACATAATTTCTGGAAAGGCCAGTGCGTTTTGGTTTCTAATAATAAAACGGCTCCCTAGTCCAACAACAACAACAGAGAGGGACACAACCTACCGAGCAGCAGCAGCCGATGCGTCTGTTTGTACTCCCGTTTGAGCTCCTTCAGCGCCCTGTCAATATTCTTACTGACTTTCTTCGCCTCCTTCTCGGCCTCCTTCTCCTCCACCAGCAATTTGTCCCAGTTTTTCTGCTTTTGGGTGCTAGTCTTTTGCAGCAGCTGTAAGCGTCGGCCGCGGTCCTTCCCTGTCCCCTTACCGCTACCTCCGCCACCACCACCGCCTCCTCCTCCGCCACCTCCGTTTTGTATGAGCACACCGTCGGTGCCGGTGTCTCCACGGCGGTGCTCCCCGGCCGAGAGCCTGGCAGGGTCCCCGGGGCGCACCGGGCCGCCGCCGCCGCGTAGCGACGAAGTCTCCCCGCATCCCCCGGTGTCCTCCTGGCGAGCTCCCACGGCGCGGGTCGGTACGGCGGCGTCCGGAGGCTGGTCCGAGTCCGAGGTAGCGTTGGAGATAGACCCGCTCAGGTCCCCGAAGAGCCGGGGACGCAAACTGTAGCACAGCCCCATGTTGAAACCAATATTTGTCTGTTAATGTGATTTTTCATAAATTAAAATATCAAAAAAATCGCAGTTGCGCCACCAGCCCTAACGAGCCATCGTCACATTGGAGCTCCAGCGGTGCGATTTAAGTCCGAAATTGAGCCGAAAATGTGAATGAATTATGCTCCGACATTTGCTATATGTCATTTTGCATTTTCCCCAGTCAGCCTTCGCTTCGTAGTTAGTGGATCACCTGATCCTTTAGTGGACACTGCGGGTCCATCTTACCGTAAGTAACCAAAAGCACAACCTTGGAAAAAAACGCGACAATCCGCTGCGCAGACAGTCAACAATCTGACTGCACAGTTGTTAGGTGCAATGCACGGCACGTCATGTTACTACAGCATGGCCATTTCGAGAATGCTGGTCATGATTTTCATTCCTCACATTTCATGCCTGCATGCCTAAAGACACCTCCTGCACTGTAGATAGTGAACCTGCTCTTTATCATCAGACTAATGGCACACACATGCTCTCTCT
Organism: Epinephelus lanceolatus; assembly: GCF_041903045.1. Lineage (NCBI taxonomy): Eukaryota > Metazoa > Chordata > Actinopteri > Perciformes > Serranidae > Epinephelus > Epinephelus lanceolatus. Next base: position 17,147,959 of record NC_135745.1, on the reverse strand, counting down.
TTATATAATACACATTCCTGATAAAATGTCAAGCTTTTGGAAAATGGAAAATATTCAGAATAATATTTAAACTTCACTTGATTTACATGCAGATACTTACAATAGTTAAGGCATTTATTGTCCTGCTTTAACTAGACTTTTCTTCATATCAGCCTTTTTGATTAGACTAATTATTCTTATCAGTGTGAGGGTTTCCAAATTCCCATCATCTGAGTGTTATTTATAAAATCTCTAAAAATACAGGACCTATTTTGAGCCACAAAGCAGCTCAAGTGTCCATGTAAATATTATGTGGACGAAATATCCGGTCTTCAAATTGGGGTCCTGGGATTTTTCAAGGGTCCTTGGGGTGATCTCAGGGAGCTCTGCAGGAAAATAAGGAATTCTTTCCTTTTGCAGTCCAAATAAAGTAAAACTCTGGGTCCTTTATTTAGTCTCTCAACAACTGTCTACTCACCTACACTGTGACAGTTGGTACAACAAAATTATGTTGTTGTTTTTAGATGGGGGCCACTGGAATGAAATAGTTAGGCCAACTAATCATGGTCCTTTGTGACATGCATGATCACTTTAGGGTCAGAGGTGGGTTTACCTGGGATACAGGGGCCACAGTCCCAATCAGGTGCAGGGTTGAAAATGAACCATTAGATGGAGCACTTGTGACATAATACAACATCTCAGGTGAGTTTACTTCAGGGAACTACTTCTGAAACTACATTCTTCTACATATGTTGGTACAGTCTATATGTTTTTATATGTATATTTGTGCCTCTCTCTCTCTCTACATATACAATTCATTTTATAGGCTTACGGTCTCTAAAGCTGAGATTGAAAGTTCATAATTTACCTTGGTACCACAGGGTCCATTTAGAAGTTGTTATTGAGCTTTTGATCCTATCACAATCTTCATCAGCATATAGGGTTTGAACAGATTTTCTTTTTATGACTTTTTTGTCCATGTCGGCCTAAAAGTTGAGAATCACTGTTCACTTTTGACCTACTAGATGTGAGTAAAACTGTCAAATAATTGTAGTGTGGTACCTAAATATTTCCCTCTAGATGGTAGAAGTATAATGTGACATTAAAATAAAAGACTCAAGTAAAATACAAGTACCTCAAATTTGTACTTATTTTTCTTGCAAACGTAAAAGTAGATAGTTACTTTCCACCACTGACAATATTATAGGCATATCACAGTGTAATCTATCTAAGTGAACATTGGAGGTACTTGTACTTTACTTGAGTATTCCCAGTGGTGTAGTGGTAGTTAAAGTGGTGGCTGTACTACAAAGTAGATGGGTAGATTACAGAGGAGAAAGAGGGTATACTTTCCTATATATTCTAGTGGCTTTGTGGTGGGTTTACTGTAAAGGGTCAGAAAAATAGGTGGGTATGCCACATATACCTGCACATAGGCCTACCCTCCACTACACCATTGAATATTTCCATTTTATGTTGTTCTTTTTACTTCACTAGATTTATTGATCAACATTAGTTACTAGTTACTTTGCAGATTCAGATTATGAATACAAAATATAACTCAGATAATAAAATATTATGTCTAATTATGGATTAAGACAACCAGCAGTAGCCTACACATATGCTAATCCAGTGACATTATATATATTATTCTGCAATGGGTCATTCCGCATGATGAGTACTTTTACTTTTGGTACTTCAGAAGGTTATATTCTATACTTTGTTGTATTTGGAATAGCCTACTTTTACTAAAATAAGATTTTGAATGCAAAACGTTTTACTTGCAGAGTAATTTTAAAGTATGTTAGTACTTTTACCTAAGTTAAGGACCTAAATACTTTCTCCACCACTGAAAGTGCATAATTTTGTACATATTATTAATAGACAATGATTTTAATAGGCCACATTTTATTTTGTAGGTCTGCGTTGCCTAGGCGACAGGAAGCCGCCCTTGCAGACGGACAGAGCACCAGCATCTTCCACCATCAGCACCGACATATCTCATATGGTAGGTTTACTTTAAGTTACTGTAAATGTAAAGACGTTACAGTTGGTAAAAACTCTGTTAGATCGTATGGTTAAAAATTAAGTCTTAAAATCCGAATAATGTTAGCTTATATTGCTCTTCAGCTACTGTATTCACTTGTAGAAGTCTTGCTTGGTGTCTGCTACAAGCCAAATTAGCGGTGTGATAAAGTTTCCAGACATAGCGATGAAATGTTTTATTAGGTTAAAAGTGAATTTTAACATCAGCATTTTGAAGTTTGTGAAGTTCTGTCCAATATTAGCCAACATCAAAACCTTTTTTAAGGAAACTAGAGAGAAAAACGTCAAAATTGAAGTTCTGTATTCAGGTTAATGAGGTTATATAAGGCTAACTAAGTAGGCTACAGTACATTTTCTCAAGTGTTAAACGTCGGTATACTTTTACTTTACCTGAGTATTTCCATTTTCTGCTTCTTTATTCTTCCATTACATTTCAGAGGGAAATATTGTACTTCTTACTCCAATACATTCGTTTTAAAGTTTGTGTTATTTTGCAGATTCAGAATATTAAAACAAAATATAATCAAATACCCAGCAGTATAGAGTTAAAATTAGCTCCAACTTTGCCTGCTGCAACATTAAAGTGATGTACACATTATTGTATCAATAATTATAATCCAACAATATTTTGTAGATTATTCTGAAATAAGCCATTGTGCATAATGTTTTTTCTTTTTTACTTTTGATAGGCTTTTTTACATGTATTTGCACTTTGTAAAACTTTGAATGCAGACCTTCTACTTGTAACAAGGCATTTCTACACGGTAATACTACTTTTACTAAAAATATCTGAGTACTTCTCTCATCACTGAGTCTAACTAATGCATATTAATGGTTGGTAATGCAACAATTTCTGCTTCATAGAGGATAAGAAATAATTCTGATTATTGTTTGTCATTATTATTGTGTCACAGATGAAAACCTGGTATCATAAAGTGTAATAGCCAACTCACTAATGGTGCAAACTACAAGCTAACACATAAATGACCATTACTAGCATAAACCACCATTTTCTGAACAGACACACCGTAGGCAGTAACATGAAAGTGACTGTGTATTATGGAACATAAAACATCAAAATAAAAAGCAGACTATAAATTACTCAGTCCATCATGATGGGAAATGTGGGCGTTGCTACAATATATTAGGTACTAATGTTTTATTGATCAGTTATAAGCCATAATTAGGAACAACTTTTGGGTGGCCTGGTTGTTGAAAATCTAGCTGGCTGGTGTTTATCCACATGTAGCAGGACAGTTTTTTTGTTTTCTTTTGTGTTGTTATATTTTTTATTTTTTTATTTTTTGCATATGTAAGAAAACAATACAACTTAACAGATTAAAAGATAAAAAAGAATTGAGCCTGTGAGACAAAGAAACAGCGACAACAAATGGGTTTATGACCCAATAAATAAAAGACAGAAAAAAGTGACAATAATAAGATAATTCTAAAACATATTAGCACAACACAGACACAAAAACAGAAAAAAATATAACTTAAACTTCTATGAAGTGTCAAAATAAATACACCCTAATACAGAATCATGCATATGTGAATTGCTGCTATTGTGCATGGTTTACAAAGTCTAGAAAAGACACAAGGAGAGAGGAACTAATAATTAACTATCAACAAGCTTATAACCCCTGCTATAAAGTATACCTTATTATAAAGTGGTAGCCTACCGTCCTGACTAACAAGTGAACCCTTTCACCAGTTTGACCCTTCTAACCTAGTGTTATGTAAGTTGTAAATACACTGGCCCTAATTTGTTGAAGTCTGGTCACAGTGAACTCCCAGGTCCTGCCCGCTGGAAAATGTGGGTTAATTGGATGTAGAAGAAAAGCAGGACACAAGCATCATTGTTCTTTGGACAAAAGCATCCTCAGATAATATCATTTGCACCTCTTGCTCACTGCTGGCTCACCTGTATGTGATCAGTGTTAGACAAAGGCAGGTATAGCCCTCCGTTTCTGCACTCACTTTCATGAGTGCAGTTGTGGTTTGCAAGATCATAAATTCAACAAAACTTAAAAAAATGCGTCACCATGTGTCCCACTTTCATGTAGACACGATAATGTCAGACCACGTCTCCAGGTTCTCCTTTGAGCCTGTTGTCTGGCACATGTCAACTAATCACAAGTCAACTTTAATCCACTTCCCCTCACAGAGGATCGCCCTTCTTCTGTCCGCCGTCAAGGCTTAGCTTGGGATAGGTGAGACACAGGCAACAGGCAGCGTCACTTTTCCACTCTCCCTTGCCAGGTAAACCTTCAACCTTCTTTCATCACCAATCTGCAGAGAGAAAGGTAAAGGCTGAACGCTCAGGCTTTGTTTCTGTGGTTCTACAGTAAAAGCCTCTGAGTAGCTTCATAGTAGCAGCAGGGTAAAGGAGTGCAGAGGGACGCTGATCTGTGGAGGAATGTTACTGTGCTCACAATGACCAACTGTTGGACTGTTTGGGATTGTCAAGGCTCCTCGGTGACAGGAAGGCAGGGCTCTCTGTGGACGATGAACCGCTACACCATGCTGAAGCAGCTGGGGGATGGCACGTATGGAAGTGTGGTCCTGGGCAAGAGCAATGACACTGGGGAGCTGGTGGCCATAAAGAGGTAAGTGTAGCTCCAGTAAACATGCCAGGGACTTACTGTGTTGTTTTGTCTCGAAGCATTAAGCTGATTAAACTCAGAGCGACTGCTCCAAGGTGCTTCACAGCTCTAGACTCAAATACGTTGCATCGTGACATCATAAAAGAAAATGTTTGAGTCAAAGTTTTGCCTTGGTCTGCACCATGTGTAGCCATTTTATAGTTAATAAGCTCCTGGAATGACAAGGTTTAGGAAAATTTGAAGACTAACAGAATACTTATCTGTCATTATTATTGGAATTATTACAGTGTTGTGCTTTCCTAACCTCTTTCTTTGAACATAGAGCACATTTTAAGGATGAGCTGTTTAAGATCTTTGGCAAGAAATTAATAATGAATGTTTCACGAGGCTCCGCCAGGCACTGTTTGTAAATGTAAGGTTATAGTGCAAGCTGATACTACAGATGACAGTGAAAGGAGTGAAAGTACACCACAGAGTGTGGCCCCTGGAGTATGGGAAGACGGAAGGTTAAAACAAGTTACACATGTAAAACATATCAATAAAGGGATGCAACATTTTATGGAGAGAATGCTCTCAAAAGTTTTAGACAGTGCCTTCTGACATTTGTGTTAAATGAAAACTAAAATTGCTACAAAATAACTAATATAGGAGTAAACCAGAGTCAGATGGCTTTGTATTATATAAATTCTAGGCACTTTATCCTACCATTTTAAAGGCTTTTTGTGCCATTTTGTGTGGCTGTCAATGTGAAAAGTTGCTCTAGGCTGTCTTTATTAGCTCATGCTATCAGGTTAAATATAACAGTTGGAATACACGGTAAAGATATCATGATAATTGCACTGAAACATTTCATATGTTTTAAAGATAATTAGAGATGTGAGTTTTGTTTTAGAGGTCTAGGACAAGGCCAATTACATTTCATATTACTGTCAACACTTATCAGACATATGCAAATTTGTTTTTCTCAACAGGATGAAGAGGAAGTTTTATTCTTGGGATGAGTGCCTGAATCTAAGAGAGGTGAAGGTGAGAACTCTGCAGTCAGACAAGATATCACCACTAGCTGATACAGTAGCTTTACACACAGTAGGCTACATTAACGATAATATGTACCAGCCATGACAACACTATTGTTGCGCTGTTGTTTTCACCTTGTGTGTGCGTGTGTGTGTGTCTGTGTGTCCTGGTGGCACCTAATGTAGAGGGAACTACCAAAGAAGCCATTTTGGGTTTCTGTTTCTGTTTCTTTTGTCATCACAATAGTGTCACAACTTGTGCTAGATGCAGTCACAAAACTTTACAGGTGTGTGGTTGAGATAAAACATGAAGGCTGAGATCGGACTTGGGTGTGGTCCGAGTAAGGGTGCTGGAAGTAGGGGGATAGGAAATGGGGAAGGGGTTGTTTGCTTCCCATTTGTTGTCTCTGGCCGACCATGTCCGGGTGGTCTTTATTTGGCAATATTATCATTTCAAACAATCAGTCTTTCCGCCTGTAAAATCCTGCTGTTGTTTTGGAATATTCATATATTGAAGTTATGAAGTAAAGCTGTAAGGACAGAAACTGATATCTAATATAATTTGTTTGACAAGTATAGTTTTTTTGTGCTACTATTGAAGGCCCTACCATTGCTGTTTTAAGCACTGCACTGCACTGGTATAGCACCTTTCTAGTCTTCATGACCACTCAAGCAGTTTTACACTACTGAGTCACGTTCACCCAGAGACACACACATTCACACACTGGTGGCTGAGGCTTCCATTCACACGCTGTCACACACCAATGGAACAGCCATCGGGGGCATTTCGGATTCAGCATCTTGCCCAAGGATACTTCAACATGCGGACTGGAGGAGCCAGGGATCAAAATCCTACTTCCAATTGGTGGACGACCTGTTCTACCTCTAAGCCACTGCGTCCCCAGTAGCTCGGTCCATAGGGACTTGGCTTGGGAACCAGGGAGTTGCCGATTCAAGTCCCCGTACAGACCAAGTACGGAGCGTGGACTGGTAGCTGGAGAGGTGCCAGTTTCCCTCCTGGGCACTGCCGAGGTGCCCTTGAGCAAGGCACTGAACCCCCAACTGCTCGGGGTGCCCGTCTATGGCAGCCCACACGCTCTGATATCTCTCCATTTAGTGTATGTATGGGTCCTGTTTATTTATTTTATTTATGCCTTTATTTTAACAGGGAGGTCCATTGAGAGCAAGCTCTCTTTTTCAAGGACGCCCTGCATTGAGCACAATTCAAAATACAGGTCACAACACATCAATGCAATACAAGAGTACATAAGTGTAAAGTGCCAAATATAATAGTAAACCAGACTAAGAATTAGTCTACGATTAAGAAGTTAAAAAGTTCAGAATATATATCACAACACATAATGCAGTAAACGAGTACAGTAATATAAAATGCCGAATAAAATAGACAGAATTTGTGCAGACAGTTTGTGCATGTGTGTGTATTTCCGGCCTGTGTGTGTATGACGAGTGAAAAAATAGAATTTCCCCTCAGGGATTTATAAAGTATGTTTTCTTATTCTTCATATAAACATGGGGTATATTAAGATATTATTGAAGAGTTTGTTATAAATAAGCTAAGTTATAAAGTTATTGGCCAAACTTGAGTCTTAACTTAGCTTTGACAATGAAAACATGACAATACATGAGGAAGATGTCAGCTTCACAATGTTTTCCTGTCATTTTTAATTCTGTTGCACTGCATGATGAATTACAAACTTCATAAACTGCTCTAGTTAGCCAGAAAGTTTTAGATGAACCCTACCTGAGTCTGTGTATGGAAACACACTGACAATAAGGAGTGTGAAACATTTTGGCAACTTAAACCACATTATTCTTGGCATGTACTGGTTTTTGTAAATGAGCCTTTTGGAGATATATGAAGAAGCTAATTTCAGACACTGTGTCGAGGCATTTGAGGTAACGTACTTACATAATGAGCTGATTCTTGATGATTCTGTTGTTTATGTGTCTCCTTAATACTTTGTGTTATCAGTCACTAAAGAAGCTGAACCATGCCAATGTGGTGAAACTGAGAGAAGTCATCAGAGAAAACGACTATCTCTACTTTGTCTTTGAGTACATGAAAGAAAACCTCTATCAGCTCATGAAAGAAAGGTAAGAACACATCACACAGCCTTTTTTATTTTTACCAGCTGTGTAGTTATTTTTGTGATACAATTCAGCAGTGTGTTTTTTTATTACCATTCAGAATGTAAGAATTATTTGGGTCAGCCTGAGTCATCATGTGTTGGTCTTCATTTTTGCAGAAACAAGTTGTTCCCTGAGTCAGTCGTCAGAAACATTACATTTCAGATATTACAGGGACTGTCTTTTATTCATAATCATGGTAGGTGACTTCCAGCAAAGCATTTCAGTACAAACTAAAGAAAACCTGACTCTGCTGTCTTCTCTGTCTTATAAAACGATGTGTTATCAAGCTGTCAGCACTGTCCTGGTATAAATAGTTTATAACTGAGTAAACATTAAACAACATATCTAAATCTGAGAAGTATATGAATGCTGGACAGTTGATACGACATCAGGCATCAAAGGATTTTCTCCAGCCAAAAATGACTCACTTCTCCTGTGAGAAGAGGAGGTGTGAGTGGTACCAAAGCTGAACTGAACAAGTTTTTCTCTCCTCTATCAGCACTGTTTTTAGTGCTCGTGGGTGCAAGTGTCATTCCCACTTCAATAAGGCATGATTGTTTGCATCGTGTGTGTGGTTTTTTTTTTCTTCATCATCTCTTTCTTTCTTTTGTCTCTTACCACTTTTGCCGCTGCCAGAGAAGATAAGATGTTTTCTGAAAATGAGATAAGGAACATTCTGTTCCAAGTGTTGTCTGGCTTAGCATTTGTGCACAAGCACGGTAAGAGACTCCTCCTGTCTTTTGCTTTTCCTCTCCACTTCCGTAAAGGCTTGTCTGTGCTTTATCAGGTTAAAACATCTTTTTTTTTCAGAGATGTTTTAATTCTGTGTTTCAGATCTTTAAAAAAAATGAAATTGTGATATTCATAGATAGAAAGTGATGTCATTATTAGTAGTAAAAGTGGTGCTGGCTGTGATAGTAGCAGAAACTTAGAGGCAGTGTTTAGCCTAGATAAACAGCAGCATCAGCGCAGGTTTACTTGACTGTCTCGTGTTTTTCAGGGTATTTCCATCGTGATATGAAACCAGAGAACTTGCTCTGCATGGGCCCAGAGCTGGTTAAGATCGCTGATTTTGGACTTGCCAGAGAAATACGCTCACAGCCACCGTACACTGATTACGTGTCTACAAGATGGTGAGACTGAATTTATCTACAAGATAAAATCAGAGCAATGTACGAGTCATTCCTGTAGATGATCAACATAACAAGCGTTGTTGATTTGTAGTCTGACCTGAATCGACGTTTGACTCACAGTAACACCTGCTGTAATACCACTTACTTTAAAAAGACGCTTAGATTAAATTGATACTGACTGCAGAAAAGTAAATCCATTCAAGAGATGGAAGACAAACTGAATAGACAGAGGATAATCAATGTTGAGATTAATGGGGCTAATTTGGCTAATGTCCTCTATTTATACTACACAACACCATTAATTTATTACTTCTACTAATGTCAACTAGCTATCCCGTTTTAGGACATTGAACCTAGATGAAAAGCCTTCCCATGTCCTCAATAAAGCTGTACAAATGAACAAATCATCTGAGGAGTTCAGTAATCCCAACATACATTTAGAAAATTCAACAACATACTCTCCCTTGTAAAGCCTTGAATTTGATCCTTTAATACAGTGGTTCTCAAATGGTGTGCAGTGATGCCAATCAAGGTGTGCCGTGGGATTTTGTGATAACCACACATTATTATTGCAATATTCACCTGAGCCCATACAAAAAGTTACAAATTAATTTTAAATTGACTGGATCAGTATATTGTGGGCACCCATTTCCTAATTAAGAGGCAAATTCTACTTTACACTTTATGGGCACTTTACAGGGAACCTATTTGTCACCGGTTGTGTATGGGAATTACTGGTGTGTAGTGTAAATTACAGCAAAGCACCAGCAAAGATGACCTACCACCAAAAGAAAAGAGAAGTAGACAGTATCATGAAAGCTGTTTTTTCTTATTTTTATTGTCTTATGTCGTGATAAGGGTGATAAAGCAAGTTATATAAGCTGTTGTACACAAAAACAGGTGTGCCCTGAGATTTCAACTTGCCCGCTGGTGTGGCTTTGGCACAAAAAGTTTGAAAACCACTGCCTTTATCCACCGGCTCTCTACCTGTGGTCCCGACCCTCACTTGGGGTCGCCTGAGCTTGATGGGGGTCGGGAGATCCTCTTGATTTTAAGAGGTGTATAGAAACCTTTTAAAAATATATACAGTTGGCCTTTATCTCAGCATTTTATCCATTTCTGCCAATAAAACTAAATGAAATTGTCAATTTTAAGATTTAGATTATTATTCAAGATATAAAGTTCTAGGAAAAACCTTGCAGGATAAGAGCACAAAGACCTAAACTAAACCTTTATTCACAGAGCCTTCACTCTACACCAGCCTTGTCCTGCATTAGAAAAATAGTAATTAAAACAACCAAAGAGCTAACAGAACAATGGCCAAAGATCAGGGAGATCAAAACATTGAATCTGTCAAAAAGAAGCCCATAAAGTATGTATAACTGTTTAAAACAAACATGATATAGAGAACTGTATTAAACATTTCTATTAATATCAGGAAAATCTTGATGATGTAATATTCACAGGAAATAATCTGCTCAAAATGCATCCAAATCTCTAATTTTACACAAACTTCCTGCAGTTATTGCGTTTACTATTTTACAGTGTGCTAGTTGTTCTATATTTTTGTTGTGATATGTTGAATATTATATGAAATATCCATACAATTTGTTATCCTGTTAGGGGTCATGGAGGAGCTGGAGCCTATCCCAGGTGACATTGGACGAGGGCAGGGTACATCCTGGACAAGTTACCAGACTATCACAGGGCTGATGCATAGAGACAGACAACCATTCACACTCACATTCACACCTACGGCCAATTTAGAGTCACCAATTAACCTGCATGTCTTTGGACTGTGGGAGGAAGTCAGAGTAACCCACGCTGACATGGGGAGAACATGTCACTAATCTTTCATGGTTCGAACCCCCATCCTCTTGCTGTGAGGCGAAAATGCTAACCACTGCACCACGAGCCGCCTAAAGTCTTAAAATGTACAATGAAATAAAGGGAAAGTTTGTTAATTGAACAACAGATAGTACTGGAATATAGCATGGATGTAAAAGGAATGCTGACCAAAAAAGCAAGAGTACAGTTAAATCACTAAATGTAAATGTTCCATTTATTTTTGTTACAGGTACCGAGCCCCAGAGGTTCTACTAAAATCTAACTCCTACAGCTCACCCATTGACATCTGGGCTGTGGGATGCATCATGGCGGAGCTTTACACACTTAGACCTCTATTCCCCGGCAACAGCGAGGTGGACGAAATCTTCAAGATCTGTCAGGTGCTGGGAACGCTGAAGAAGGTGAATCATCAAAACAGGGTGTCAAATGTTGTGGCTCTGCTGTCGACATGAATGTATCTTTAAAATCGTGTCTCTCACCACTTCAGTCAGCCTGGCCTGAGGGCTTCAACCTGGCCACCTCGATGAACTTCCGCTTCCCAAAGTGCGTCGCCACCAGCCTCAGATCCCTGATCCCTAACGCCAGCAACGAGGCGATCACACTGATGAAAGACATGCTGCAGTGGGATCCTGAGAAAAGACCAAGTGCTGCTCAGGTACATTTTAAAACCTATTCAGTCTGAGCATACACTGGTTGGAATAAACCTACAAAGACTACAGTGAAGACGACTGACTAATGTGGAGGTGACAGTGTTTGCAGAGGGACACAAGTCCTTTGGTGAATGCTTTTATCCAGAGCACCTTGAGTGCAGCTATTTTTAGTCTGGGAGGCCCAAGTGGGAATCAATCAGCTTACCCTTGGCAGTTACTGTAATACCAAATTTGGTATCTGTGTGAACGACTGAGCCAATGCACGTCCACAGACTGCAGACACATAGCATTATTAAAACATTTTAACTGCTGCTGAATCTTGAAAACGCAAAAAAAGAAGTTTCCAGTGCTCCACATATTTACCTCCGCCAAGGTGGTTATGTTTTTAGTTCGGTATGTTTGTCAGCAGGATTACAGAATAACTACGAGCCCGATTTTAATGGAACTTGGTGGAAGGGTGTAGCATGAGCCAAGGAAGAACCTGTTCAATTTTGAAGCAGATCTGAATCACGGGGCAGATACATGAATGATTTTTCAAATTCATTAACAGTGTGTGATGGGGCATTTGGCCCTGGCATAATAGATGCTAATAAATCTTAAAATCCAATAGATGGTAGTAAAGTTCAATAGTGGCAAAACAGCCAATCGTAAAATAAGATAAATCCAATATCATAATCAACATTCATCAGTAACAGTAATCCTCTGGGGTAGCCTAAAAATGTTGCTGCTCAAAGTTCACACAGAAAGCAGTTGTTATGGAGCACACTGCAACAGTGGTTTCACAGGAGTCATGTTAAGTGTGTAAAATATTTCCAATTTAGAAATACATAATAAATGCACAGCTGAGATTATAAGGTTTCAGCTTGGCACAACCATATTTTGACATCATTCCAATAGTTTAGGAAATATATACAGACATATATTTTGGTTGCACTGGCAGATTTGCATATCATAGAAGACTGGACTATTTGCCTTGGCAGAGGTCTGCACTCTTCGACTGCCCTTCTAGTAATGTAACTCGTTTTACATTTCCCTTTACATATCCCATATCCTGTACCCACTGACTTATTTTTATGTTTTTGTCTGTGCTTTCACTGTGATATGGCTCAATAGTTTTTATTACTGTGAAACTTTACACATTTTGACAAATTAACGCCTGTCTAAACTAGAGGCCTAATCTGCTTGCCAAGCAGTTCATCTTTTTTTCACAGAAAATCTTCAGATGTATAAAAGTGGGTTGTTGGCTACCTCTAATTATGTGTCCATTCCTTGATTACCCTGTTAGTTATTTATACTCCTTTACTCCATAAGGGTCCTCAGATAAAAAGAATGACAAGTTTTTCTCATAAAAATTATCTAAGTTGTGTGTATTGTTTTAACAGAATGATGTGGTGTTGTGTCAGTACGCAAGGTGCCATAATCCTCTCTGATGCCCCATCTGTCAGAGCTAGATCAAATGAATGATTTATAATTGTTATATTATCTGAAGCCTAATTTATATACAAGTAATATTCATACTGGTTTACATAAACAATTTGATTGTATTTCCCAATCTCTGCTGAGCTTTTGTGTGAAAGGAATTAAAAGCCCTTCCTACAGTATATAGACGCTTGTCCCAAATATAGGCCTGTTGATTTCAGTGATTTAAGCAAATGATAGCCCGAGCTATTAATTGACGTTTTACAGTAGGCTATATGCATCACATTTTTATGTATATTCCTCCCTTAATTAATTTTTTTTATGCTGCAAGCTTCTCATTAGTGGAAAATCTAAATCTTGAGCCTGAGCATGAACTAAAAATAGGATGTCTACGGGTATAAATGAGTTACATTTAACACTTTTAAAGACCTTTTTAATACCACTTTAAGTGAAATGTAAGACCAAACTTACCATGGAAATACACATCAAGTGAAAATGTAGTCTTTCCTAGAGAAAAACACTGATGTCAGTTCAAATTGAACAGTATGGTCAAATGACACTAATGATACTCTCTCTGCTTTCTGCTCTGCACAACTACGCTAATGAGCAGGCTAGCAAGTCCTTAGCTTAACGATGCAAACTCAGTGTGTAATCTGAATGCACAGATGGGGCAAAAACAGGGGCATACAGGTGTTTTGTAGAAGTCCATTCCCTTCTTAAAATGATGTTTCCTGTAGTGCCAACGCTAAAAAACCTTACAGTAACCTTACTAAAAACATCTTAAATCCAATCCAATCCAAATTATGACAGTTTAGTACTTTTCAGGGCTTTTTTAAGGGCCTGCATCCACCCTGTAAAAAGAAGATTATTCATGGTTTGGTTTTTCCAGGCTCTACGGTATCCATACTTCCATGTCGGCCAGGCGCTTGGTGCTCCTCTGATGTATTTGGAGCAGCACAAGGCTCAGACAAAGATGTCCGAGGCAGCCGCAGAAACAAAGCCCCTGTCCCTCTGTAAGATGGACCCAGAGTTTGGTGAGCCAAGTAGGACACAGCTCTGCAGCCAAACTTCTCACCAGCCCCTTCAGCAGATCCTTCTACCTCAGGACAACATGGAGCCAAGCACAAAACAAGCACTGTGTTCCAGCACGCTGACAGAGGGGCAACAGGAACCTCTCAGCCTGGTGAAAAACAGGCAACCGGTGAGCTGGCAGGCTGTAGGTGTCACTCAAGTGCAGATTCTAAATGTCAGATTGGGACCCTCTGGGGACTTACAGAACTTTTTTGTTCTGTTTGTTCATTTTGTAGCCTACAAGAGCAGCACCCACAGGAGCAGAGAACAGCATATCTAGGGTGAGGACAGGACGTCGAAGATGGGGCCAGACGTCTTTCAAATCCGTCGACAGCTGGGACGATAGTGAAGACACAGACACTGGAGTCTCCATCTCCAAAAAACCTACCATCAGCTCTGTGAAGGACAGGGCACTGGGCGGGCCCAGCTGTCGGTTAGACCTCTTCATTTAATGTAAAAGATGTGTTTTCATTCCTGTTTTGAAAAGAAAAAATACAATAACAAGTTTCTGTCCAGATTTCCAGAGTCAAAGAGCAACACAGGAGCAAAGGTGCCGAGCAGCAGCGGGCTGAACAGAGCTGACTCCACCTTGTCTGCCAAGCAGCACTACCTCCGCCAGTCCAGATATCTGCCTGGTGAGAAAACATGATCTACTGAATCACAAAAATCACATGAACGGTTCCCATGCCCTCTGGAAAAACTTTTGGGTTCATCCACTCCCAAAGGAGTTTTTTTTTTGTGAGATTAAAAAGTGGCATCTCTGCCTAAAACCAGTGACAGAAGATTAAATACCAACAGAAACATTATGAGATCTGGGTGAATTGTTGTGTAGGCTCAGGTACAGTGAGTTCATTCTGACTTTCTCCTTTTCAGGCATAAATCCTAAAAACAACTCATCAGTAGGACGTCAGGCAGTCGGCAGAAACCTGTGGGGCAGCTCGTCTTTAACCAGAGGAAAGGTGCCGGAGTTTCCACTGGATAAAGGTAAGAAAGACTCGAGGACAAATGTGAGGATGTTTATATGTAGCACTGATATCTGTTTTGAAAAGCAGGTGTGAGCAGTTTCCTGGGTTTGAGGAGTTCACAGAGTAAAAGAGTCAGTGAAAAATCACATGATTAAAGTAATTTAAATTACTAGATAATATGCTGATGCAGTGTCAGTGAGGGAAAAAACTTCTTTAGGTCTCTTGACATGGGCTACATATTTTTGTAAAGCAAATTTACCTTGTTTTGGTGCTTTATGGCAGTGGTTCTCAAACTTTTTCAATAATGTACCCCCTTTAAATATTTTTTCAGCCAAGTACTTGCTGACTAGTGCAAAACATTTTTGGTAGAAATACACAGTGAACACACATGATTGCATTTCTTGCAGCAGTTAACAGTTGCATTGAAAAGAGTAATGCTGAATACAAAATGTGGTTTATTGGGTGTACAGTTGCATTTACATTTTAATTTAACTTATTATAGTATAATTATATTAGGAATCAGATAGGAATTTTTAGAGAATGTGTATTTATAAAAAAAATCTCACATACCCCCTGCAGTACTCCAAAGTACCCCTGGGGGTACCTGTACTGCCATTTGAGGGAATGCCGTATGGGAATTAATCTAAGACCCTGGTGTAAGTTTTCTGGTTCTTCTCACCGCATGCAGCAAACATCTCATCTAATTTTTGAAGCACTGTACTGATGCTTTTTTTGAGAATACAATTTGGGAGACATTCAAGTTCTACAAAGTTATTGGTATTGGTAAATATAGTTTTGAAACTACTGCAGATAATTACAGCATCACAGTGGTGAAAAGATCAGTGTAACGTGCACGTATTGATTTCTGTTTATGAGAGTATGAAGCAGCCGGAGCAAAAATTATATAGTGTATATCGCTTTCAGTCACCACAGTGGATCAAAAGGCTTGGGACAGAGTCATTCCTATATAAATGCTGTTTAAATAATTAGCGTGTAGTCAAGTAGTCTGCTTACAGTGTTCATTTGGGTTTTTTTCATACAGCTACAACTCAGCTACTCCCAGCTGACTACATGAGGCTGGTGCTGCGTGCACATTTAAAATATGACAAGAAAAAGAAAGTCATTTTATCTCAATGAAAAACAGTCTCCTTCAAGCTTAGAACAAACTGACAAAAATGAGTCAATGAGGTACAGCGGTGAAACTTGGGTCTTCCTCAGGCTACCTTGTGTAGTCCACTCAAAAAATGTGTAACAGTCATGGCTGCTGGTGATGGAGACAGAAAATGAACGTGGAGAAAGCACCTGTGGCTGAAGCCGCTCTCGTCAGGTGGACTGATAATAAAGCTGTCCTGTGTTTTTAACAAACAATAAAATTCGGTGAATACAGAAGCTTTCCATTTTATTACTTCATAATGATGTAATAAATATACAAATGTCACTTAGTAATCTGAAATGAAAAAAAATCCATAGTAATAATCATTCTCTTATAGTAAAATTCAGATTATTTTCTGATCATTGTGTTGTTTTCCTCCTCTCTTCGTTCTATGTTGTGGTTTTAGACAATAGTCTTTCTAAACCACCAGATAAACGGCCTCTGAAAGAAAAGACCCTGGAGGATCTTGATCTCTCCAAAGGTATCTCTAAAATTTAGGAGCAGGTCACCGAATTAAAGGTGGTGTTTGTGACTTATGATGGTGTTTCTACCTTACTGTCATTTGGAGATAATTGACATTGTTGAAATTTCAAGATGAGGCAAATAAATTGACCTCTAAGTAATGATTTAAGAGAAGTGGTTTACATCTCATTCTTCACTATCCTCTCCAGACTCCTTCATGAGCAACTCCAACCACCCAAACAAGACACACACGTCATCGTTTCAGAAGACTGAAACAGGAGCAGCTCGACAGAGGGTTACACTGGCACCAATAGGAGGGACCTCTGCTGGTGAGAACTTTTTATTTCTTGCACAGAATAATGGTTGAGTCAGATGGTTCCTGGAAACTTAATTCATTGTGTCTTGAGAACAGTAGTGAGTACATGTCCTTAACTTTCTCTACAGTCATACTTGAGCAAAAACGCCCCCTGGTGTTAGAAAGAAGTCAATGTCCTCCTTAAAGATATGAGAGTCTGTCCCTGATGATGAAGTATTCAAGGATTTTGTAGGCAGTACTTTCAGACACTGACATGATGGATCTGTTCAGTATCATGTCTTTTAACCTTTTTTATGTATTGCCTTTTTGTGACTCTAGTTGACCTGAGAGTTGAGTCTAAAATCAAATCATCCAAGAGCAAGACCTCCTCAAATAAACTGTCACTCTCAAATGAAGGTAAAGACAAAAATCATCACTATGAGAACAACATATGCAGCTCGATGTGTCTTCCTGATTTCATCCTAAACGCACTTTCCTTCTCTCTTACTACGATCTCCCAGAATACGAAGGGTGGAAGAGCAGATCTCTGAATCCTCACATCATGGGGCCCAGCGCTACAGGGAGGAACACGTTTCCAAGGAGCACAAACATCCAACCAGTGCACGGACGGGTGGACTGGACTGCCAAATACGGAGGCCACCAGTAGCACAGCAGTCTGCTCTGCTCCACCAGTGACTCATGGGAAAAAGATCCCACTACACTTTTGCCAGGAAAGACAGACTTCAGAGAAGTGTTTCCTGCTAGTCTGTCGTTACATTTGTTATGCTATTTATATTGTTTAAGTGTCTCATAAATTCTACTGTCAGAATTTTTTTAAATAATAGAGTAAAAAATGAATTTAAGTACACCTTTTTTATCAAGTGGGTGAATTTATTATTTTACAGCAGTAGATATACATTTACAAAATTAAAAAAACATCACCTAACTGTACCCTTGTACCCTTTCCTCTAAAAAATATTTTATATTACATTTTTTTTTATACAGAATCAGACTATAATAGAAAACTGCATTGAGGGAATGTTTGTGAATGAACAGCATGTGGGAGCATTTTTTTATGTCAAAAATATGTACAGACACACAGAAAGAGTACATATATGTGTATTTTCAAGTTGTATGTGTTTTCTTTAGCATCCCAGTGATGATCTTCACCAGCATCAGTCCACTGAAAAGAAACATTTATATAGTAAATGTGATAATTGTCTGTTTGTCTCAGGTCAGTAAATGCAAAGGTCTACAATCTACACTGGCGCAGTAGCATCTGACAATAAAAGAAAATATGTCTTACCTTGCTAAAGTCATTAAACCAGCTGGCATGAACTTCCACGAGTTGAGAAATCGCAGTCCCATCACCACGGCCAGTGTCCCCGAGGTGCCTGCAGGGAAACAGTTGTTGTCGTGTTTATGAAAGCTGCAGTTGGACTGTCACACTTTGACAAACTAAACTTGCTCACCAAGTGAAAGCCAGACATTCTTGGGATTTTGAGATGCCAGATAAGCACCGACTGCAGCCAGCAGGCCAAAAAGGAGCCCTGCAGCCAGAGAGGTGACGCTGCCTGCGGAGGAAACACAGCTGGGTTTTATTTTGAACTGTTTAATTATATTTGGTGCATTTTTTTTCTCAACTCTCCATTTTTGACCTAAAAAACTAATTATCTACATTTTATTTGCAGAATTATACTGTATGTACACTAAGATGCCAGTTTATTAGGGACAACTAGCTATAAGACATCATCCCTGCAGAAGAAAAATCAATCTTCATTAAGGTTATAATATCCAGCTTTGTTTAAACTGATTTAGAGAGGTGTTGTGTCAATGTCATGATCATTTTGGAGGATTTTGTGGTTAAACTGAGAAGTGTTTCTTATATTTATACACCTTACTTATTTCAATGAGGTCAGACTAAATAATGAAAACACTTGTTAGTATAATTCAATACAATTCAAAAGCACCCCAAATTTAAATGTCCTAAATGACCACAAAGTTCAATTTAGACTTTAAGCAAAACTGAACATTATAACCTTCATGAAGGTTGGGTTTATTGCAATTGGTCAATTGATAATTAAGTCATATTTCATGCAGCATTGCAGCAGCTGTGAGGGTTTACTGCTTTTCCTTTATAAAATCATTTTATGTAATATTTTTTTAATTCTATAATATTGGTACTGTATGAACCAAACAATCAACTGAATAATCAAGTAAATAATTAGATGATGAATTCACAATGAAAGTATTTATTATCATTACATTAGTTTGAGTCCTGTACATAATAGTTAACAATGAGCTCCATCTCATACAACTACAGCAGTAAAATGCTGTTTTTATATTAATGTATGAGTGATAATATTAAAGTACAACAGTAACGGAGGCATTTTTATACTTTTAAAATACCTGAAGTACATTTTTCTGATATGACTTACACACTTTTACTCAAGAAACATTTTCAATTTGTACTTTGAAGTACGGAAAGTCTCTGAATAACATTATTTCCTCCACCACTGTTATATCTAAACACAAACTATGTTGGTATGTGTCTCTCCTACCTGCTTTAACATAACCCATGATTCCTCCTGCTGACACCAGAGCAGCATAGGTGAACCCAATCCAGTCTACAGCCATGTCAGGAGACCACAAACCTGCTGCTGTAAATCACACTTTATTTTAAAACAAACTGTCAACAGCTGAACAATTACAAAATAGCGATAAAGTGTCTGCCAATCATTGTGCTATTAAAATATTACCAAAAACGTATGAAAACGAGCCCTACCTGAATTTGAGAACAAGCTTGGCACACAACTTCCGCACCCTGACCATATCACTTCCGGTATACTACGGCGCTTTCAGAATAAAAGTACGTAACTATTTTTCATTATTTTTAACTGATTATTTCTCATTAGTTTTGAACAGAGCCAAACGAAACACGTGGTGTCTCAAACCCGACTCATGACGATCATACCACCAAGAAATCAAATATATATATCCCTCAGAACATACAATATGCAGCTGTGGTTTATCGCCTCCCTGTGGTCACCATGAGTAAATGCATGTGACAATGAAACTCAAGCTAAAAAAAAAAACTGTTCATGGATTATAAAACATTTTTATTGTTGGCTGTGTCATTTCTATTGTCATTTCTCTTCTTTTCAATGTTGACTGCCAAATATATTCACAAAGTCTGTTCTTAAAAGGCTGTAGCAATCACAAAAAGCACATGCATATGTGACCAAGTATAAAACAGTCCATGAATGAAAAAACAGATTTATTATTTTCCAATTTATTTTCCAGTGCCCTTTTTCTTCTTTTTGGGTTTGCTCTCGTCTTCCAGAATGACTTCTTCTGCTGCGATTCGGACTCTCTTCGTCTTTGAAAGCTCCTGAGTGAGCTCTGTGGACAGGAGTGAACAGAGGGAGTGTGTTACACAGAAGTTAAACCACAAGGCTCCTTATTCTAGTAAGAGAAAGCTGAACCACCTACAGTGCATCCCTATCAACATGGAAACTAAAAAGACCAAAATCACCAGCCTCAGTATAACATCTAATATCTACAGATATAGACGTGCCATGATTATGACATGCAACAACAGTCAGTGTTTTCAGGACCTTCAGATGTTGTTGCCCGAGCTGCTGGTTCGTCAGTGATCTGCTGCACTGATGAAGGTTTCCACACAGCCAGGCACGTCAGTCTGGCCATTGTGTTCACTTCCCCAAGGAGAGAGGGAGACTCGACCTCCTGTTGGACAGTAAGAGTACATTGCTAGATCAGGTAACAACAATGTCACTTTGCTAATCTTTGCTTTTATTATAACAGGTTTTATTATGTCAGAAATTTTCACTACTTATCTGACTATATCTGCATATCTTATTGTAGTTATTATTGCTTGAACTTTATTACTCTGATTTGCTGAGTAGATACAGTATGTAAATTGGTCGTTGTTTTAAAACATACACTGCTGCTGCAAATTCAGTGTTGTTGAATTTAAATGTTCATATATAACACTATAGACGTGCCTCTTTTAGATGGAGTTTCCACATTTTGATGAATCCGTCGTTTGAAGCCGTCACCAGCACGCAGTAATCCTCCATCATGAAACTGTCAACTGCTTTCACTCTGAAATCACAAGAGGATATAAATTTCTCTGTCCTCATCATCAGTAATGTATGCTTAGAAATGCAACTCAAAATACTTTAAATACATGAATCTGCAAAATAAAAAACACTATGAATTTACCTGGTTTCATGAGCCTTAAACTCACACACCCATGTCTCTTTTCCTACGTCACATAACCTCACAATTTCATCGTCCCCTGCGACGGCCAGAATGGAGTTCTGAAAAACAAGCAGGATTACAACATCTATGTTAAGTGCAACTTCTACATTTTTCAACCTATTCTCCCCATGTTTTGTGTCTAAGTGACTAATGGGAACAACAGTTTTTGAACGTGGTCAAGTATTGAGCCACAACGCCGCAGCTGGCAGCCACAAAATGCTGCGATGCAATCCTTCTGGACAAAATGCACCATCAATTTATGTCAACTAAAAGTGTTTGTTTTGCCACTGGCAGGTCCAGATTGTTATTATAAGGGTCTGACAGCATTATGCAAAGGACTCAAACATTTTTCTTACATTTTCGCTCAACCTGACTGTTTGTTTTTGTGTCTGTCCAAGGCTCACTCAATGAGAAGCCTTGCTGCAGCGCTCTCTCTCAATACTGGACCAATTAAAAAAATAGTTGTACCCATAAGTCACTTAGAAACAAATACACGGGAAAACAGGGTTCAGGGTGAAAAACTACAAAATTTCCCCTTAAAATTACAGGGTTTGTTTTGTTGATGTTGCTTATTACTGAAGCGCAACAAGCTCTATATCACATATACAGTAAATGTCATTGTAAATGCAGCTTTTGTCAGAACTCACATTTAAGAACTTAACAGATGAGATCCTCTTGGGGTTTTTGACTGTTCCTGTCACAGAGGCTGTCTCCAGGTCGTAGATGCTCACTGTGTCATTCACCACGGTCACATATTTATCTCCATCTGGAGACCATCTGACAATGTGTGCATCTGTGTAAAGCATTGAGAAATAAAGGTTGAACTCATTTCAGACATACTTCTGTTGCTAAAAGAACTTAAACAGAACATTTCCTTCACTTCACAGTCCAAGAAAACGCTTACTCTGTTTTATGTTTTTGATGAAGGCCGATCGTCCGTTAGTCAGATTCCATGTTCTACAAGAAAAAAAAAGACACAACAATCATTTTTGATTCCCTGTTAAACTAATCATCTGCCTGACAGAGTTTCCATCAGAGCTGTGAATTTTACCTGAGAGTCTTATCTGTCCCAACTGAAAGTGCAAGTTTTCCAGACGGATGGACGGACAGCGATGTGACATGACCACTGAGGAAAACAACAGCATTAAGCAAGTTACTTCACTTCGTCCCATCAAACAAAAAATACATGTCAACAATCACACAAACAAAATCAACTCAGTGCTTCTGCAGCATCTCTCTCTCTCTCTGTGCTTACTGGTGAGCTTTGATGGATTTGAGACATTCCCACTTCTTTGTGCTCCACACACATATGAGTCCATCTTCTCCTCCGCTCAGTAAATGAGACGCCCCATAAAACTCCAGGCAGGTGATGGTACCTGTGTAATAGATGGAGGTTTGGGTCATGTGTACTTATATTTGATTTTATGATAACTGCACTATTTCATGTTTTATTTCTTGTGTCTGGGATTCTCATTTTTACCTTTTTTTTTAATTTATTTTTTTAAATAGTAATAGTAGCATTATCGGAGGGAGCCTGAGACAAAAAAATTCACTGCCAACAACTGCTAACTGTCCATATATACTCCCTCACTGCCGATTCCTTCATACTCCCATGTAGAAAGTTTAATTACTTCACATGAATATCACCACAGGCCACAGACAATGTTAGACATCCATAGGAAGGCCCTGTGGGGAGATCTTGGTGCCACTGATCCACAGCTACTTGTCAGCATGCATACTTTGATGCCAAACAGAAGTCACTCACCGTCATGATGCAGCAGAGCTCCGTGTTCAGTCCTCTTCTTCATGTCATAAAGCTGTATGGTCTCATCTTTGCTTCCTGTGACAACAAACCTCTCACTGGCTGCAGCAGCTGATATGGATGCAGTGTGGGCGTGATGTGTGAAGTCTGCCGTGGCTGTCCACTCCTGCATGACAAACAAAAACACGTGAAACGACTGGAAATAATGGACACTTTGCAATAAGTGAAATGCTGACCTTATACACAACTACAGAATAAGACACTCAAACGTACCTTCTCATCCGTTTTCACTCGGTAACCAAAGGCGATCTGCTCGTAGCTCCCAGCAATCAGCTCCAGTACAGCTGCCATGCTGCCACTTGGTCAGGGGGCTAGGCTAGCCGGCTAGTTAGCTTTTAAACTTTACCTCTTCCTATCGCCTGGGTTGAGCAACAGCTAATAACAGCTAGTAACAGTCCAAGCAGAGACCTACACGAGAAACACCGCGACTATAAATAACGTGAACAACGTGGTGAACCTATTTAAACATGACTATCGACTTGCTACTTTTGACAAACCCACTCCAAATCCAAAACAACGTGTGCGGCTGGTGCGCATGCGCAATAATCTACTTCCCTCCATTTGGTGGGTGGTGGTTTTCAAAATAAAAGGCAGTGGTGTGAAAACATTTGCGTTTTTGAGCCAGGCATTTTTGATGCTGATTTATATACTTTAACGATGTGTAACGTTATAAGCGTGTACTATCTGTAAGCCTCAAAACAAACAAACAAACAAATAAACAAATAAAAAGCCCCCCCCAAAAAAAAGCCAAAAAATAAAAAATAAAAATAATCTCAAAATTGGACAAGGACCTTGTAAAAAACATATTCTTGGCCTCATTTCGAGGAGTTACGATGCTGTGAGAAAAATTAAATGACTGTTCAATAGTAAATGACAATGAATGAGACTGAAGCCTGCCACCGCAATAATTAGTTATATAATAATTGAGAAAAGCTTTAGTCTATCAACTTAAATTTGCATTTAAACTACATAAAAATACAGCACAATTAGCTTTTGTTAATAGGCTATTTCCTAATATGTCTTTGAACAATGGAATACTTTGGGGTTTATGGTTAGGGTTAGGGGTCTAGAGTTACAACATTTAACTTTATATTAATAAATCATATGAACCCATAATCCTAACCTTGGTTATAACAACTCGTCAGATCTTTTATAATTTCCCAACAGAATATTTTAGTTCAGAGAGCCCAGGGTCTTCATGTTAGATGCTGTTTCCAGCAAAATAGTCTCATTTTTTGTTCATTTGCTTGAACTCAGGTTACAGAAATACAATTGAACAACTGTTTGTAATTAATGTTTTTAAGACAAAGCATCGATTAAAAATCAATGCATGTTTAATAATCAGCTGATCTCTATGAATACCAAACTTTACTCACAGTAAGCCCATTGTCCATTCTGTATTACTCTACTACGACCACAGGATGAGCCCCGCCCATCTAATGACAGAGGGGAGGGGCGAGGGCGCTATGTGTCTCATGATTGGCTGGTTCCGTTGTACACATCATGATTGACGCCTTAGATAACAGTCCGCAACTACAGTTTTTCAGAGGATGAGAAGTCTTAGTGAATTCCTCCACTGATCAGAATCATGGCAAGAAGGTAAGGTTTGGATTATAGATAATAGAGATACACCAAGATAAGTTAAGTTTAAAAATCTGTCTTCAGTTCTTGTTTTGTGCAAGTGTGGAGGACACATTTTCAGCCACTTTTAAACCCGAGGCGTTCAACCAAGACAGAAATATTTGGTGTAAACATAAGCCAAAGTGTAACATGATACGTCTCATGGTTGTTTTTAATGGAAATGTCGAGAAAAAATTAAAGGTTAGCAGGTTTTATTTCTTAAATACAAATGTCCATCTGGTTCAGACCAACCAACAGCTGCTATCAGTGCAGAGTACAGTCAGTACAGTGGATATCTGCATGTTGTGTGTTTGTATTTGTTTGTGTGTGAGTGCTGCAGGGTCTGGTAGTGATTAGGGGGGGGGTTGTATTATACAACAACAGGACAGGACCAGACTAGAAACAAATAGCCTCTGCTGCAGTCAAAGTGTGAAGCTGTTCTCCCTTGTGATATTCAACTGAAGCCTGACTAAATTAAGAACAGAGAAGTTTCTGTACTGTTATGTGCTCCTTCCTGTCATTTGCTTCTTAGTCAACTTTTTTTTCCCCCTGAATGTGTCAAACATCTGCTCAGTTTATATGACAGGAAGGGAGGGACAGTTATTTTTGATACTTGCAATGGCATTGTCACAGACAACGCACAGTGATCAGGGGACGGAGCAGACACAAAGGCTTTAAACTCATAAAAGCATCTGATCATGGTGTCATATTAAACAACCCTGAATCATATTTCTTTGGCCAAGTTTTAATAGCACCCATAAAAACAGCATCTGGAAGGTGCGTGTATCTCAAGTTACAACCTACCTCAAAGCCATGCAGTTGTAACCTAATGATGGAGGCGTGGTTCCTTTATGGAGCTATGGTGTTCCCTACTAGTATATCGATTTCTTCTGCAAGCATTGTGTTGTCTATAAAAGGTGCAAGACAGGTCCCCTTGTACAGTGCAACAAGCTCATCCTGTGGCTCTCTGGATAATACCTGATAAACTTGTTTCAAACTGGACTGTCAACATGTTTCCTGTCATTTTGGCCATGTACGTACAGTATAACATCTGGAGGTTAAGGGTCAGCTCACCTAAATCACTGAAGAATACAGTGTCCCCATAGTTGTGTGGTGATAGGGTAAAAAGTAATTGTATTATTTGATTTTTAGGCCACAGAAATCGCAGAACTTCTGCAAATAAAACTAGACTACAGTGTCTGCAAGGGGAAGTACCACTAAGGAGAAGGAGGAATAATGTTTTTTAGTGGTTTTTAAATAAATGCAGCCACAATATGATCCCAGCATTTGAAACATCCTTTTGTTTAATCAAGAGCTAAGCAACTCAAAAATGTGTAGGATATTGTATATTTTAAGGGTCACCTCTCACACTGACTGTTTTGTTCATGTTTTCCATTTAGGTACATCATTATAGGTATCCAGATGCATGTGTTAATGCTGAATAATCAGCCCTACATTAAAACTTATCACCTACAAATGCTTTAATTTGCATTTTTCTCATAGATTCTTGCTTGAAGCCTGTGCAGCTGTTATCATTTTTGCTCTCATCTATGTTGTAGCTCCACTCTCTCGCACTTTAATGCTTTTATGTTATTTATTTTTACTGCTTTGACCACCTGACTCTACCTCTGCTACATGGCCACAGCTCCTGCTGGTCATGTTTTGTCGACGCTTTGGAACGTATCTTCTTCACTACAAGGTCACCGGTTGTCATTCATGTGTTGTACTCATATGTGACGATATATTTTTCTCTTTATTGGGCCTTAAGTGAAGGACTTGTCTTGGTATGTTGCAGCAACTTCCTGTTAACTACAGTTATCTGGATGAATTAATCAGGCAGCACACTGTCATAAAAGGGTGCCGATGAGGGGGAGGTTTCCTGAACGACACTATTTGGTTGGTTTAACTGGTTGATTTAATCAGTGGTGGTAGAACAAGAGACGTCTTTCAAACTCATGCTGGCTGTGGAAAACAAACATCTTCTTCTTCTTTAATCCCCCCCCCCCCAGGAAAACTAATCATTTCTGCATATGGAGAAAATATTTTGATCTTATTTAACCCAAAGAACAGGCTTTTTTCCCAGAAGACATTTAGCTGCTTCCATTTCAGGGTCCTATTTTTGTGCAAGTTTCCTTTTGTCACACTGGTGTCTTACTGGGACTCTTCAATGGAATGAATCATCATTAATGTTATTAGTACCATGTGATTTTCCCCGTGTAACAAGTCAACAAGTCAAAATGTCTGCTGTCAAAAAAAAGCCTTTTCTCTCTTTCTTGGATATCTTTATAACTTTGACCAGATTCCAAAATGTGTATGTTACAATGTTTTATCACAGTAAACAGTCCAACCAGGAGCTCACTGAGGTGCTGAACGACCTCTGGCGCCTGGATACAAACCGTCTCAAGCCGGGGACTGATTACATAATTTCCCTCCAGGTCAGCACCACAAGTCTGCCTTCATTGCCTCTCTGCAATGCAAAACACTCTGTCAGAGATACATGCAGTACACGCAAACCCCACAGAGTTACATGCTGATGTCTGTCTGTGTATTTGTGTGTGTTGTGTTCAGGGGAGGGCAGGTTATGTGGCTCAGGGCAGCAACTATGCCAGAGACAGGGCCAGGGCCCCACTCTTCACATATGTCAATGAAGACAAACTCAAGAGCATCGAGACATACTTACGTAAGTATCAGTGCATGTACTCCATTAAACTCTTTCTTTTGCTAAAACCACCTTTAACAAGCGTGTTTTTTAAAATGCAGATTTCGTCAACTTGCTGGACAACTATGAGATGTCCACGGGTGTAGCAGAGACGGTGACGTCAGAGGAGCTTCAAGAGAACAGGCTCTTCATTG
The DNA here is from genome assembly GCF_041903045.1 of Epinephelus lanceolatus. Taxonomy (NCBI): domain Eukaryota; kingdom Metazoa; phylum Chordata; class Actinopteri; order Perciformes; family Serranidae; genus Epinephelus; species Epinephelus lanceolatus. The sequence goes on along the minus strand of NC_135745.1, from coordinate 17,120,586 downwards.
ATTCCATCGTGGAGACCGAACTCATGAAGGTGCAGTGGCTGTGAGAGAGAGGGAGCCCATCTCTTTAACACATCTATCGTCACAATCAAACAGCACACACTGATCCTACACAGCAGCTGTTCACACTCCTGGTTACCTCCCAAAATGCTGACAGAGATTCAAGCTGTATTCCACTCTGTGACACTTTTATAACCATTTAGTTTCAGGCCAAATCCGTCAGCAGACTCTATAAAAGTTTTTCTCAACATGATATCTCACATAAGAATGAATGCTTAAATGAAATGTGCACATAACATGCACCCAAACTTCCAGCTACAGACTGCACAAAGGAGTTTACATTCAGTACAGTAGATTGGTAGAATGCATTCAACTGTATACCATATGCCAGTGGTTCCCAACTTGTGGGTCGGGGTCCAAAATTGGGTGGAGAGTCCATTCTGAATGGACCACAAGTGACTCAGAAACATGTCAAGTTTGTAAAAAACAAACTGTATTTTTAAGTACAGTGAATCTCCAGCACAGAGTTTTTATTTTGAGGTGCCATTTCCTGCTATAGATTGACTGAATAAAGGACAGCTACTTGACAGAGACAGCAAACTAGCTTGAGTACAAGGCCAAATACAAGCATGATGCTGAATGTATTAATCAGAATCATAAATACTTTATTGATCATTTACTTTATTGTGAAACAAGTACAGAGAAAGCTAAGCTAAGCTAAAGCTAATCAGGAGCACCTGCAACAGGCTGCATGCACAGTCAACACATGCGTACTAAACTGAGTGGACCTAATGAGAAATCTAGACCCCCTGGCTGGACCAGTTGGGAACCACTGCCATATGCTATCACATATAAAAATGCCATACTGTAACTTCTCTTTCATACATTACACTTTTTTGTGTGTGTTGTGCATCCTTATTATCTCCACCAGGCGTATCGGAATGCACCTAAGAATCGATTATTTCTCTCACCCCTAGTGGTAACCAGTATATGAGCCCAGTGCAGGGTAGCAATGATTTGCTAGCCAGTAGGACACACACACACAGAGACACATATGCACTAACATGCACCTGCGGCCAGACTGGCTACCACAACAAGAAACAGAGAAGCTCAGATTACAGCACACACAGAGGGAGTGTGACTTCATTCTCTTGCTCCACTATATCTTCACACAGGAAGCTGTTTTCTGCTGTATTAATGCTCTGAATGTTGTACAGAGCTCCTTTAATAGCTGCTCTAGCTGCTTTATAATATTAATAAAAACAACAAAGTTACAAAGTACTTAACACGGTTGATCCTGGAAAAAACAATGCAGAATTCAAGCAAATAAAATGAGGCAATTTCAAGAAACACAAGATAGAAATAATAAAAATAATGGAATGAGATGTATATAAAATAAGCAGTGTGCTAAAACTAATAAAAGGCTTTTTTGAACAGAGACCTTTTAAGAAGCGATTTAAAAGATGTCACTAATTCAGTAAGCCTCAGAAAAGCCCAGTCACCTTTTGTTTTTAGCCAGGACTGAGGAACAGCCAATAGAGCGCTGCCTGAGGATCTCGGCCTGCGACCCAACAGGGCAGCAGCATCTCAGCAATGTAGCCGGGGGCTAAGCCATGAATTGCTTTAAAAGTGATCAGTAAAATCTTAAAATCAATTCTAAAACTGACTGGTAACCAGTGAAGAGAGGTTAAAACAGGGCTGATATGGTCATGTTTTCTAGTGTGAGATAAAAGCCGAGCAGCTGCATTTTGTACCAGCTGAAGTCGTGAGAGCTGCTTTATTACAAGATCCTCCTCAGGGAGTTTGCTCAGCTGTCATGGGTATGTAGATGTTCAAATATCTGTTTTTCTGACCATTTTTAAGACTTCTTGTTCATATTGCCTTAAAAGTTCGAAACATTTTTACTATTCCCAAGCTTGAACTGTCATCATACTGTTTTCTCTTTATAGTGTGCTCACAAGTATCTGGTCAAGAAGGGGCAGTCGTCATCAGACCCTGGACAGTTCAAGAGACAGCTGTACGACATCTGGTTCCGCCTCTACCACAGGGACAGAAATGGAGGGTGAGTTTCAAAGTAACAGCAGGGGGAGCTACTGCAGTGTAGAGAGATGTGATACTAGAGGTGAGCAGAGAGCGCACAGGTTTAATCATCTACAGAATAACTGGTGGAAGTCAACCTTGACTGTTTTCTGCTGCTGAATAAACTGGCATGGAGACAGATGAATATTTTTCTCAAGAATCAAAAAGGAATCTAAATTTTTACATGAATAAATACAGCGATACAACAACGATACATTTGTTTGTTACACTGAAAAAACTCTTAAAATTGCATGCATATAATATTCAGCTGCTTCTGTAAAGAAGGGTTTCAGGTGGTGTTACATTGAGTGCTTTCATTTGGTATCTAGGCAGCAATGCAAACACAGTAGATTAGAGGAAATAAAATTCTAATCTCAGATGACTGAGGTCATACATGGAGACTCAATAAGCCTGTCTTTGAAACTTATTGTTGTTGTTTTTTTTTATCACAGAGAGGATTCCTGTGGCTTTGAACATGTGTTTGTGGGAGAGACCAAGTACGGCCAGGAGATTATGGGTCTCCACAACTGGGTTCAGTTCTACCTGCAGGAGAAACACAACCATGTTGACTACAAAGGCTACAAAGCAAGAGACAACAAAGATACAGTAAGACAACACTTTGTTACCATGTGCATTATGAAGATCCTCAACACACTAAACACCTAATAAATTATGTATGTATGATTGTTTTACAGCCTGATGAAGATGACCACGTCCTGAATCTGCAGTTCAGTTGGAAAGGCCTGGTGAAGCCGGTCGGTGGCTGTTTCATTGGTGTCAGCCCAGAGTTTGAGGTGGCTCTCTTCACCATCATCTTCCTCATGTCGAATGAGAAGGTGACGTCTGTGGTGGTGAAAGTGGACGAGTACGTGCTGGAGCTGGTTGTCTATCGGCACGGGAGATCCATCGGCACGTCCTACCCTAAACTGCTCAGCAGCAACCACAGAGATCTGTAATATCACTACATCTGAGCTGTCAGCTGTCATGTAAACATTTATATTTACAGTTTAACAATATGTGTTACACTTTCATTTTGTACCTATGCAGTATAATCCTAAGACAAATCCAGATCAGGTTCTCTTTGCACTAAATGTCAGGCTCAAAGTGTCAATAATGAGCAAAGTTTTCAGCCTAAACCTCCTGATCTGGATTGATATCATGGAAGGAATATAACTTTTTATTAATCATTTTACATGTTATTCTGTATACTGTTATTGAGTAAAAAAAATACTCTGGTTACAAAGTAGTGCTGTCATTTTTATCCTGTAATGTTCATGTAATTAGGCCAGATATTTCACAATATTTAGAGAGATAATACAAAATTAAGTATAGTTAGATTCTGTGTTTCTGATAGCTACAAAGTGTGGTCTCTTTTGCCTTGATTTTAGTCTGTCAGGTAGACTTCCTTTCAAGCAACATAAAAATCAAAGAGTAAACTCTGATAAAATCATGTCATCAAAAGCTGAAATGAATGAAAGTTCCAGTTTTTACCATAAGTCATTGTCACCTAAAGTATTATTTCTGATTACACATAAATGTAGCACAGAAACAATTATTTGGCAGCTGTACCATGACCTGACTAATTGGGCAACAACAGACTGTGAAGAAGATAAAACAAAGTGCTTGATGCAGCTTTATTAAAGACAGTTGGGAGCACTTTTCCAGATTCCTGACAGTAAAAAAGATATAATATCTTGATATAATAATAAAGCCAGAAATCTGATAATAAAGTTAGAAATTCTGAGATATTTTTATGATTTGAATTTTTTTTTTTTCATTTATTCTCTGAAATCTGCAATTTTTAGGGGTTTAGAAAGGAATTATTCTGATTTTTTTCTGCAGTCATAAAACAAATCCCTCAGATAGAAAAATATTTTTATATCCAATCGTATTTGTTTTTATGAATTGTATTTAATGTAAAACACTCACATTGTATATACATTTTTAAAAAAAAAGAAAGACGTTTATCATATATCAATTACACACATTTGTATATAGTATATTTAAATGCTTAGTTTGCTATGTTTTTGAGTGTCTTGGCACAGGAAAGTCATTGTACAGATTTCTGGTGTTTCCCATGCAGATGCTGATGAAACTTAAATCATGAGATAACTGTAAAAGATGAAATTATAACAATGTAACTTATAACACAGTTGCAGATTCATTTCTTACTTGCCTAACAGATTTATTTGTGCATTATTTATCCAGTCTATCAGGAGTCAGGTCATGTCAGGGCTGCACCTTTAAAATTAGCCCTGGACGCTCCCTCGCTCTGCGCATGCGTACTCACACTAACCCATTACCATGTCAAACCACAGAAATGAAACTGTTCCTCTGAAAACTACCTGATGAAGTGCTGAACGAGCAGGTAAACACACTCACGTTATATAAACCTGGGCAGAACTCTACTTAAATGTTGCTTACAGCGGCACAAACAGTCGTCTTCTTTCTCTTAAACAAACTTTCCGAGTTAGAGGCGACAAACATGGTTAGCTAGCAGCTAGCCGTTCGGCTAACATAACCGTCAGTTGGGCAGCTCGTTGCCACTCACTCTGTCTGGGAGCCACCTGACAACCGCTCACATGATTTTAACCGCTGCGCACAGACTGATGACATTATACAACAGGAAACCGATTGTTTTTATGTGTTTGTAGTTTGTATCGCTGGAGTGTCGCTTGTTAAACAACAAGCCACAACAACAACAACAACAACAACATGTTTGGGAAGAAGAAGAGAGCTCCGCAGCCCAGAGGCCAGGGCGCTGCTGCTGCCAAGCAGGTAACAACAACAACAACCGGCACAGATGTTTTATGTGACGTTTTCCCTGGACAGTAGCTGTCATGGTGTTATCTTTTACTTCCTGGTTTCAGATGGGTCTGTTTGTAGACCTGGACCCTGAGCAGATGATGATGGGGATGGAGGGGGATTTGGACGACCCTGACCTGGAGGCTGAACTTGCTGCTATCACTGGAAATAAAGCTGCTGCTGGAGAAAGAGCCAAACCTAAGGGGAAAAGTGAGTGCTGTGATGTATACTGCTGTAACCAGTTAATATTATTGGTCATGATTACACTAATATTTGCTTATAGCTCTGAGGGGCTTTTCCCTTGTATTTTGTGTTGTCCCCATGCCTGGTGTCAGAACTACAGCCTGACTGATACCTGGATGTTTGAGGCAGACACCAATTATAAGATTAAAGAGTTTTAAAAAATCTGATAATGATAAGTTCCCTTAAATTTGCTTATTTAAAGGTCTAGTGTGTAGAATTTACTGACATCTAGCGGTAAGGTTGCAGAGCCAAAACTTCTCCTGTGTGCCAAGCGTGTCGGAGAACTACGGCTGCTGACACGAAAACGCGAATGGCAACTGTGTAACAACATGTCGGTCTCTGTGGCAGAGGATCCACTCCGTATACAGATATAAATGGCTTATTCTTAGGTAATGAAAACGCAATAGTTTGTATTTTCAGGTGATTATAAACTACATACATATTTATGAATATTATTGTCCATTTCTGTCAATTGTTGGCCCTGAATTCTACACACTGGACATTTAATAATTGTGACTAAGACATTTATTTGGCAGGACATTTTACAGTTAAAAAAATAAACATTAGTCTCTGGTGGACAAACTACAGATTGGTGATCCTAAAACATATCATGAATTAGCAGCTGACATATTGCTAATACTGCTATATTTGCAAAAAGCTACTATTGGCCAACATAACAGCTTGGTTGATTTATTCTAGTACATCTACTATAGTATCAAAAGTGTGTGGACAACTGAGCATTACTAGTGTGATCCAGCCCTCTAACTCATTCCATACATCTAGGATTTTCTCATTGATTATTAGGCTAGAACTGTTCACCCATATGCTCTATCACCCCTCTACTGGGATGGCATTTCCGAACCATGCTCCAGGGATTTGCTTCCATTTATTCACAACAGCAGAGAAGACAAAGAAGTTGTGCACTGGTCTGACTCACAGTCGACATTTCAGTTCATCTCAATGATTTTAATGGGGTTGAGGTCGAGAGTCTCTACAGGCCAATCAAGTTCTTCTGCACCAAGCTTGAAAAACCATTTCCTCATGGATCTCTCTTTGTGCACTGGGGTTATGGTCATGTTGAAACAGGAAAGACCATCTCCAAACAATGAGTGAGGTTACATGCACACTAATAAACCGTTCATTATCTGATATCTGGAGTTACCTGATTATTCAAGTGGTCATGTAAACAGCATAATCCGATAGGCTTTATCAAATAAAAGCCATTATCTGATTATGAGAAATCAGATAAACACACCTAGTTTTTTCCCCAATAGTCAGATTATTCGGTGCATGTATACCCTTTAATCTGGTTTCTATTTTATGCTCCCACTCCACTACATTTTAGAGGGAAATATTGTACTTTCTACTCCACTACGTTAATCTGACAGCTTTTGTTTCCTTTCAGATAAAGATTTTACATAAAATAATATATTTTTATATTCTCAGTGTTTAAATTGTCACTTTTATTTTATCTTACTTATATGTTATGTTATATGTTATGCACTTTGTGTGACAAGTTTATATACAATACACTTGTATATTGCACTTTGCAGTACTTTTACTACAAATGTACCCAAAGTATGTAAAATTGGCTCCACATTGATAAACTACACATTAGAATGCTCTCACATGTATTTGTTAATGATAAAAACAAACAGTACTGTAAGAATATAAGCTGTCGGCATGATGAGTGCTTTATTCTGCAAATATATGACTTGCGTAGGTACTTTTCGAGGTTTTTCAAGGATATGAGTACCTACTGTAACAGGAAGTTTGAGTTTTATGTCATGTACTTGGGGAGAAATCCAACTGAAGGACTGAATCATGTAAACCAGGTTTTTCTGATGATCAGATTATTGAAGTGCATGTAAACACGTCAAATTGGATTATTACCATTACCTGATTATTCCCAGTTATCTGATTATTGTGCGCATGTAAACGTGCTCACTGATTTCTGTCTCCTAAAGGACTTATTACACTGTTATCTGCTCCTTTTAATCTTCTTTTTCTTTACTCCAATAAAAAAGTATGATGTTTTGAGCCCAAATTGGCTCTTTGACTGGTACAGAAGAATTAACATTAACATCAACACTACAAATAATAGTATTTTGAGTCCATTGGGAAGTACAGGTACAGTTAGAAGCGTGTATGTGGACACATTATTTTTATTCAAATGGCCACATAGCATGATTGGATACATCTAAGTTGGTAAAAACAATATGGCAAAGAAACACTTCTCCATATTTATTATCTTGGCAGAATGGTTATGGTAGTTATAGATAGACCCTGCTGACATCTACGTTATTACTGCTCTATCATGTAATATGTGTTGATAATCTCAAATACAAACCCAGCTGGATACATGGCATCATGTTTGTGTCATAGGCCCGCTGCCCATGGAAGACATCGCAAAAATGGCAGATGAGTGTATGAGAGATGTGGATGATGATGAAGATGACAGTAACCTGGAGGACGATGAAGATCTATTGGTTGGTGTTACTGTATATTTAGAACTGCTCTCATGCCAGAGTTTGTGGCTGCTTAGATTTTGAGAGTCCATTTATCAGACAAAAGAAAACTGTATTTCTTTTGGTTCCTTTTGGCCGTCAGCCACATGGTTTAAATGTCTTGTTGCCTTCAAACACTAGGAATCCTAAATGTGTCAGTCCTGTGACAAATGTAGACGATCACTGTGTATCTTTTTAGCCAGGGTTTTTATTGTTTTAGTCTCTTGGGTCACATGAAAGGCACTTCATATCAAATGATTTATTATTATTTTTAACTGGTATTTTAGTGGCTAAAAGCAAGGAAGGAAGGAAGGAAGGAAACAAGGTAGGCGTATTCTAGTAATCCCTGAAGAGGAAATTCAATTTTTTTCACTCTGTTGTATATTCACAACCACGCACATACACAGGCTTGACACACATACCTTGTTGCAAATGCATGAACAACCACCAAGCTCCACACAATGAGAATATCATGTCTTAGTGTGTTTGTTATGCAGAACACTTCCCTGATGAATTTGCCTCTGCAGTGTTTCGTTCAAGAATGTAAATACAATAATCCTCAGAGCAATACTAGTGTCAACATGTTCAGTTTATGATTGTGTGGTGGAGGAGACCAGTGCAAAGAAATGAATGGATGTTTTCCACTTTGTTGATATAAGTGAGGACTCTTGTTACGGCGTTCTGAAGAAGCTGTCTGATCAAGTTGTTGCTGAGACTTGTAAAGACAGATGTTATAGTAGTCAAGCCTACAAAAGATAAAAGCAGTAGCACATTTTATTTTCTGAGTCCCTTAAATTCTAGATATACTGTGTTTTTAAGGTGATTGGCTGATTTTTGTAGCCACAAAGATAATATTCCTACAAAGATTTGGGGTAATTTCTCCAGCTACTGATCCTCCTTCAAGCCTAGTTAAACAACTGGAGCAGAAACCAGTTTTTCTGCAGTGCAGAGTTGAGCTGGACAGGTGCAGGTGTACTCGTAATAACCATCAGAGGTGCACTTCATTACTGGCACAGGCAATGACCGAAAAGAGAAGGAACAAAACGAAACATGACCTGGTTGGTATGTTGCCATGCATTTTAATTTAAGTATGTTGTTTATTGTTTTTTATTTATTGATTTGTAGGGCCTTCATTACACATGCACATTTTGGTTTGCAGAGCTTTCGTTTGTCAAACAACTGCCTGTTTTACGGAAAACTTATCTCACACGCTGTGCCTCTATTGAGCCTTGTGTAAGAACAGTCAAAGCTGGCTGTTGATTGGTTGCTGTATTTTTTCCCCATCAGGCAGAGCTACAGGAAGTGGTGGGTGAGGAGGAAGCTGAGGATGTTTCCTCCACATCCTCCGCCACTGCTGAATCTTCTCAAGCTGAAACACCAGAGTCGCCACCTCCGCAGGTACACAACATGTTACTTGCTGTCAGCATTGTAATTGACTCACCAGCCACCAAAATAAGAATAAGAATTTTAGCTATTGCCAGTAACAGGAAAGGGTAGTTGTATTTGTCCTCATTGCCTGCTGCTGGTTTACAAATTTAGCTGGTGGTTTTAGTCTTAAATCACCTCAGATCTTTTTATAGTATAGTCACATCTCCTAACAATAGTCATTTACTTAATAACATGACTGGTTGAATCTTTCTGGTAAGTTTCTGCATTTCTGTAAACACATTTCCTGACACCTATCTCACCTGTGTCTGGGTCTCCTTGAAGTAGTTTGTGTGACTAGTTTTTAAACCAGTGATCAAAGGTGAGATATAGATCTGTTGAAACTGCAGCATTTTTCCTCCCATTATTTATCTGTGACAAATACTTTCTCAACCCACAGTTCTGAGTAATTTCTTACAGCGTAGATTCACCAGCTGTTTTCTGATAATGTTGACAGTATCTGTATGTTGTTATGGTAAAGCAGCCGGAAGTAAAGGTCCCCTCTGCAGCTCCTGGCACTCTTCAGCATACACTGGAGGAGAGAATTGTCATGTACAAGACGGCCTTACAAAATGCTAAAACTGCAGGGGAGACCTCCAAAGCCCGGAGATATGAGCGTGGCCTGAAGGTGAGTGAAACTACCAGCTCGTGACAAGATATATGATCAAGGTGCAGAGTCACAGCAGTGTTTTAATTATGAACTATTGTCTGTCATAGTTAAAATATGGGATGGGATTTTGAAATGGATTGAATTGTTGGCACCATTTATAAAAGGATCTTAACCTGTAACCAGTGTCTTTAGTATGGTGAATAAATACTTTACCAATGCTTTGAGATCAGTTAAAATGTGAAATATCCTGCCTGTTTGGTAATAAAGGGTTAAAGTTCTAAATGATATAATCCATTCATAAATGCTCCATGGGTCTCTCACTCTCTAATAAGCTGTCAAGTCTGTACTTACAAATGTTAATGTTATTAATAAAAGGTTTAAATAATAATCAAGTCTGCAGTTTTAAATGTTAATAAGGTGTTCATAAATGATTTTTTTACAACCCAAATGTTTAGCTCATCAATGCCTTTTAATGAATCTATAAAAGCATCAGTAAATTATTAACTAACCAATTATAAAGCCATTAATTACAACTTAAGAACCCTTATTAAAGCCTTGCTAGAAATTGGTAACCATGTGTTTTATTAATTATGAATAAGGAACATTTACAAAATCAAACTTCAAATACTAAAAAATGTCAGCTGGAAATGTCACAACATTTAATATGATAATCAGCGTTTCACTGTTTCACGTAGCACAGACATAAGTGTAGTACCTCTGTGTTGAGAAGCTTTTCAAGTTTTTATTTTATTACCAGTTATTTTAATGGTCTACTGCTATTCAATTTCCAAACATACGTTTTATATTTTAAGAGAAAAAAATCAAAGCAGTATTTCAGCTGAAAACAATTCCTTAGTGAAGGCCTCTTCTTTAAATCAGTGAGCAACAACACTAAACATGCCCAACAGCTACAGATTCTTACAATCTTTAGGTATTTACATGTCTGATCACATTGTTCAGCTCCCTTAAGGACGACATTTTGCTGTTTGTCATCTTTTAAATCAGTTCTCAGGGCCAATAATTTATGATATGTACTTATTGTCTTGTTATATAGTTTATAATTTGTGCCTGAAATCACTGGACTGCAGTCATGCAGGTGCAGATGATACTGACTGTTCATTTTGCTCTCTGCAGAATCTGGAGTCAATGTTAGCTGCTGTTAAAAAAGGGAGATCTGTGGACGAGGCAGGGATCCCCCCTCCTGTTGCCACTGGAGCCCCAAGTGCCGCGCCTCGTCCTGCTGTTCCCCCTCGACCTGCTCCCCCTGTTCCCTCACCTCCTGAACCCACTCCTTCAGATCAGCAGGGGGAGTCAGAGGCCACAACGCCACCGCCTGCTGTACCAGAGATCATCACCCCTGGCGGTGAAGAGGAGCAGTTGGCCCCCACCACCCCGCCCACTCTGAGCACCATCCCATCTCCAGAGGAGCCAACAGAGGAGCCTGCCGACCAGCCTCAGACCAGTCCAACAGATGGTCTGTGTGATTTGGATTGTACAGTTACATTGATTATGAAATTGGGTTAGATCAACAAAATAAAACCCTGCCGCGTGCGTTTCTGCACCAAGAGAGCCCCATCCCTGTGTACTTTATAGTAATCAAACAGAAATTAACAATTACATGCGTGTATCAATAAATTCAGTATAACAAAGCTTGTAGGTGAGAAAAAAAAAATTAAAAATATTATAATTGTTAAAATTGATATTAATAATGATAAATAAGTAGTAAGAAAAACAAACAAAAAAATCAAATAAAATCTAAAAGTTACAGATAAATAAATATTAAATATAAATATTTTTTGGCCCTAAATTTGAGACCAGTTGGTTAGATGATGGGGTTGTTAAGCTTAATAATCCACAAATAAACTTCATTAGATACTTTAATCTATAATTTGATTTCTTATTCTGTATTCCAACACTCTGCGTATAACACACTGACACACTGTTATAGGAATTAAGTCACAGGCAATGTAAATTCTAGGCCTCCTCATATTTATCGGTAATGGTAACACATTACCAGATTGCATGTGAAATTCTTTTTTAGTACCAATCTGATTTTTTTTTTTTTTCTTTTCCCAGTGGCAGGTATATTAAATTGTCGACGCACAGAGGGTGTCTTCTAGCTTCTCAATAAGTGATGAATGTGGCCTTTCACTGTGGTAATTGTTGTGTGTTTCTGTCCGCGTGATCTACAGCCAACGAGGCAACCAAGACTTTGCTTTTGGAGAGGCAGAAAGAATACAAGATGGCAGCACTGAGGGCCAAGAAGCAGGGAGATCTGGATCAAGCTAGGCTTTACTTCAAGACCAGCAAGGTGAGTACAAAGAGGACAACCACAAATGTCTGCTTTTAAACCAAGACAGAGGCCCCTGTACAAAATCTGTAACAACAGCGTTGTGTTTTATATAAATTTGAATCTCCTACAAACAGGTTTCTCTGTTGTGTGCCAGCATTGGTATTCTTACTGAATACTATGATTTTAACACAGTGTCAGGAAATTAATGATGACGAATAGAAGAACCATGACAAATTTTGAAACACATGAACCAATTTAGAAATTTTTAATGTCTCCGATTTAAAAACAAATATATATTTAAAGTTAATTTGCTAACATGCAGTTACACATAACTATTTGAGCTGTCGGAGTCTCTTGCTGCATATTCTGACTGGACGATTTCCCTCTAAAGTATGTGAAACATGCCAACAATTTGGAAGAAGACAAAGACCATCATTATGTTTGACAGAGTTGGTGGTTTGTTGTATTTTTGGTGCAGAGGTTCGATGCTGTGATTGAGGCGTTGGAAAAAGGACAAGCAGTCGACCTAAGTGGCCTTCCTCCATCTCCAGGACAGGGTGAGGAATGCTGCTATAACAGGAAATAAGTGTATCACACACAACAAACTCATTTTATACAGTTCTTTTTAAAACATGGAGGAATGAAAGGTTAAGGGGGAAATATCAGAGTCAGAAGAGGACAAGGAAAAGACAAAGTTTTGCTGATTTGGCTTCTTACTCCCACTCTTTGAGTCCAATGCCCAGTGTCAGCTGGAATCAGCTCCAGCCCCCACCCCTCCTCATAGCCCTGAAGTTTCAGATTATGGAAGGATGGATTTTACCGGACAGAAACCTGCTATATCTGCTTCTGTATGTTCAAAATGTTGTTTTGTTTTAGGTCCAGGAGGAGGCTCTGCTCCAGTGAAGGAACCTACTGCTGGGCAAAACGTAGAAGTCACCCAACCGGTTGCAGCAGCTCCAGGTATTAATAATTTCAACATTCTGTAACTGTACTTCACTTGTGCTGTTGTGGTGGCACAAGCTTCTTTTTGACCAGTCATGCAGTTGTGTTTCCAATTCTCCCTTATTTCTCTTAACATAATTCATATCAACCAGCTAATGTCAAACATTGATACTTTTTGACGACCAACCAAATAACCTTCACAGCTCTGTATATATTTCTTCAGTCAAATACTTTCTGATTTTATTTGGCAAACTTCTTGAACAGCGCATTGTGTTAAGACAGCACTGATGCATCTAGAGGTTTAACTTATTTTGTTAAATGATGAAAGGATTTTGTAGAAGAAGTATTAAAAATATATATATATAACTTCAGTACCTGCCATTTATCAGGCATAAGTATTGAAACATTTAAAACAGTACCCCACTTCAGCAGCACGCCACGAGGGATGGCACTGTTGGTTCCTCCACCACTATGCCATGAAAATTGGTACAGATAGTCAAGGTCTCATGAGGATAAATTCTACTGAATTTGGTGATCCCCTGATATGTCATTGAGTGCAGTCACCAGGTCAAAATTTCAATTTGTTGAGTACTTTGGTGTCTGATTAAATATCTGCAAAACTACTGACACTCCCATCAGCCTCAGCTGTACTTAGTGTTGAGTGCTAATTAGCAAATATTAGCATGCCAGCAAATTAAACTAAGATGATGAACAGGATATATTTCTACCTACTAAACGTCAGCATGTTAGCATTGTCATTTAAGCATTTAGCATTTAGCTTAAAGCTGTGGGTCCTCATTAAATAAATATCCTAACTGCCTGTCCTATCTTAACTTAAGTTTTAAAGATCGAAAAAAAAAAACCTGTCTTCCTATCACAGAAGCAATTCCTAAACTCATGGGCATGTCCCATCATGTCTTAGACATCTTATGTCAACTTGAGAAATCCTAACTATAACTGTAAATTAGATTTTTTTTTAATCAGCACTCGTCCTGTCATGCCTGTATCTTTGATTAGAATGTACCGGCGGTAGGCTCCTTGAGACGGACAAGACATCATATTGACGGCTCTCACTTGTCACTGGTCAGCTGGCTTACTGTCGTGGACAAAAAAAGTTGCATTCAATTTTAGTTAAGAGGAGTTGGAGGCACTAATCTGCAGTTGATATACATGGTCTGAGAAATTTAAAGTGTAATGGGTTTGAGTTGTCTTTCAGATATTATATTTTGGTGTTCATGTTGTTCCCCATCTTAATTGTCTTTGTCATACAGACCTGATAACAGTGCTGCTGCCATTTTGGCAGTTATTGTGAATGTAGGACAGGATGTATGTCTTCCTAATTCAGGATTACTAACTTGGGAAATTCTAAGTTAGGACAGTTCTGTAACATTGAAATCCTATTTTAAGATGCAATTGGAAAATCTGTTTCTGTAATACCCATAATCCTAAATGCTATCCTAAACAGACATTAGATAGGATTCAGATGCAGGACATTTCTGTAATGAGACCTCTGATGTCTCCTAAAACTGCCTCACAGTGTGGCTGTAGACTCATAATCTTGTTTAATAATATTAGCTTTGAGGTAAAATCTCACAATAAAAGAACAAAAAAACACGTATCTAGAAACTCTTTGTAAATGCTGTGGCCTCTCTCCCTCAGCCGCTGCACCCCCATCAGCCCCTGCAGCTCCCAAAGATGTGTTGGAGGCTCTGGAGCAGAGACGAGCCAAGTATGTGGAGGCGTCCAATCAGGCCAAAGCCAGTGGAGATGATCGCAAGGCCCGAATGCACGACCGTATCGCCAAGGTATAAGACAAAAGACTCCTTCCGATGTCTGTATCTACCTTTACAGAACTCTTCTGCTAAAACTGTTGTCAGGCTTCATCTTTCTACATGATTATGTTTCAGTTACAGGTGTCATAATAGAATGAAGCTGAAACATTATAAGCTTACAGCTCCTTTTTTCAGTTAGTTCTTCTATATAGTGTATAGCCAGTTATTTTAAAGACAGCATGACAACAGTAAAACTACTGACAATAATGGCACTATTCTCAATAACATTTTTTGTACTTTACAGCAACACATTCTTCCCTTACAGCATCACATCAGCATAAGCTGAGCTGTGAAATAATATTTCACCTCTCTCCTTCTGCAGCAATACCAGAGTGCCATCCGAGCTCACAAAGCAGGAAAAGCGGTCAACTTTGAGGAGCTGCCGGTGCCCCCTGGTAAGACTCTTTTGTCATTCATGTTTTTGAGTTGACGGTGTAATTTCCAAGTCACATTTAGCTCCGTAAAATTGGATTTGAATTGCCATTCTGGGTCTGTTGTCCTGGGGTGCTACTGTGAACTGTGTCACTGTGAAAGCCTTCAGTGAGTCTGTATCAGCTACATAAGGACATGTTTTTGTACTTGACAGAGAGAGTAAAACTAGAATGTGGTGTTTAAGATATGTGATGCCAGTCAGAATGACAAATTTGCTTATGTTTCTCAGGTTTTCCTCCAATCCCAGGCCTGAAAGCTACGGGGGCTGAGCAGGGACTCATTGCTGCTCTGCAGGCAGCCGATAAGCTCGCCTCCACTGATGCTACCGAAGTAGCAGATGAGGAAGAAGATGAAAAGGAGGAGGAGGTTGGTTATCAGCTGCACATTATAATGTTTTATACGTATTAGTGGATAAATTGTTGATACCCTGTTTTGTGTTTGTTGCAGTTGAAGCCTGCTGTTCCAGAAGAGCCAAAGAAGATCACGTTGGATGTCCCCACCCCAGGTCAAGGAAGGAAAAGGTCTCCGTCAGCCTCACCTGACAGGACATCTGCCAGAGAAGGACTCTCACCAACAGGTCAGTCCCTAAAAGGATGCATGTCATCTAAAACCCCAACACTATTTCATTTCTGTGACAATTAAAGAGAGAGATAACCCTTTAAGTACATAGTTGTTTACAGTCTGTTTACTTTCTGACATTCTTCGTCCTGCAGCGGTTCAGCAACTGGAGTTTCTGGAGGGCAGGAAGAAGCAGTACATGAAGGCGGCTCTGCAGGCAAAGCAGAAGAACGACATGGAGCAGGCCAAGATCTTCCTCCGCACCGCCAAGGGCTTCGAACCCATGATCGAGGCAGCGCGCAGCGGCAAGTCTGTGGACATCAGCACGGTGAGCAGACGGGTGATTCACTCTGTGTCACAGCTTTATTTATTGAGGTTCTTTACCTTGTGGAAGGAACTGTTTGTGTTAAAATGGCAACATCTTGCTTGTGAGAAATTAGATTTTTTTCTGATTAATGTTGTAGCCCTAGAATATGTCAAGTTTTTTATAGAACAACGTACTTTGAACTTGATGAGAAGAAAGTGATTTAAAAAAATATATTCAGAGATTGATTGATGCCTCTTGTCCTGTAATGTGATGCACCATTATTTTCAAATTTTGTGTGTCTTCATGTGCTTGATGCAACCCGATTTCAAAATCAGTTAGGATTTTAAAACTCCTGTAGTCTGAGCTCAGCCTTGTATGTCACAAGTGCCAAAAAGACTTCTGCAATGGATACACCTTTGCACCTTCTCTCATACCTTCTCTGCTAAGCCTCCTCTCACTTCGTTTATTTCCTTGAGATGCATTTTAGGAAAACTTGCACACAAGATGGTGCGCTTGGTCACAGGCAGGAAGACGGAGGAAGAGGAGACAAGGAGGCACGGAATTAAGAAATAATAGAGCTCATGGAGGCCTACTGTGGTTGATGCTCTCTGTGCTGTTCCCCGTAGGTGCCTTCGCCCCCTGGTGACGAAGATGACGACTTCATTCTGGTTCATCACAGTGACGTGCAGATCTCAGAGAAAGCAGAGCAGCTTTACGCACAACTGGCCAAGATCCTCAAAGAGCAGTACGAGGTAAAACTGCAGGGCTACAGATTATCATGTTGTCGTGTTCACTGTTCTTAATTAAAGTTTTTATTGGTATATCTCCTTAATTAGTTTTAAATGAATGCATTTCAATATTTTTTTTTCTCTTTACGATAACATTTTAATCATACGAGTAAACTTCTTGTTTGTTCTTGATGTTCAGAAATCCGATGGCCTTGGAAAAACGTTCTCTAGAATCCAACATATATATAAGTTTCCAAATGAATTCTGATGCCAAAAAAGCATTTGTGTTTCTATTCCCAGTCTGGTTGTTCTACACTGTTCTTGTTATTGCTGTGAAGATGAACATTTTCCTTGAGATGTCTGAGATTTCGTCTTCCTCTTCATCCTTTTTAGAAATGCATGACTCACTCCAAGCAGTTCACACACCTGGGGAACATCACGGAAACAACAAAGTAAGCTTCCTGTGTCAGAACAATACACACAAGCTCCAAACTCAGTTATAATGCCAGACTTTATTCATCAATTAATAAATCTGATTATCTATTTAGATCAAATATAGAAAATATGATTAAATAATTATATTTCTTGTCTGAATTTTTGTGTCTTTGATTGTATACCTGAATATTTAGATGATAAAATATACAGTCAATAACAGCATGATGTGCTGATGCGTGCATGCTCTTCAGGTTTGAGAAGATGGCGGAGAGATGTAAGAAGAGTCTGGAAATTTTGAAGCTGGCGCAGTCGAGAGGTCTGCCTCCTCCGAAACATCACTTTGAGGAGAGATCGTTTCACACTGTCAGGTCGGTTTTGCGCTGCAAAAGTTCAACTAAAGTTTCATACATTTTTTTTATTTTTTATTATTCCAACAAATTCTGTTTTATTAGTTATAAAAGTAAAAAAAAATATAGAAACTGGCAGTGCCTGGGTTAAAGTAAAAGATGCTTTGTTTAAATAATGAAAATGTTGAAATATATACACACCCTGGTCACTTTATTAGGTACATGTCTGCAACAATGTAATGCAGTTTTAATTAAATTATAATGTTAGGAGAGGTGTCAGTTTGACTATATGTTTAAGGTCTCATTAGTGGCGGTGTTGTAGTTTCTAATAATCTTCCTCTCATGTTTGTAAAAGGCTGGGCAAAAAGTCAAAAACCTCTCTCAGTATAATTCAGTTCAATTCAACATCTCTGCAAACTTCTACCTGAATGAGGCTGTGACGTTCAGACTGACAGCAGCCCCACATTGCTGCTGTTACCCTTCATGTGCTGCGTTGGCTAGTCAGTTACAAGCAAGTGTATATTCCTGGCAGATGACTTTGCAACGTGAACACCATTTTTCTATTGCATACCTCATGATCATTGCCAGAAAAAATAAAATATTTGCCACTGTAAAAACTTTACAGAGTTGTAAAATCCTGACCATGAGGATTACAAACCATTGTTCAGTGATCTGCCGTCTGATAAACCTTTAAATGTATTAATTAGTATTAAACAGTTGCTTTTCTATAAGCATAAAGGAATTATACAAAAATATAATAAAAGAAGTATATAAAAATATATGCATTATGCTACAGTGTATGACAAATGTGTAACTAAACATGATTATCTATGTAAAGGTAGAATGTATTGCCAGTGTGTATGTTTGATATATTACAGCCTCACTATAGAGCACGGTTTGTATTCCCTGTGGTGCACTGAAATGTGCCGGGGTGGTATGTATAAATTGAGATGTGCCTTGATATTTTGCTCAAACCTAAAGTAACTGTCAAACTTTTTTTCCTTTTTTGCGCGTCAATTAGAAGCCAAAGCAATAAATCTTTTTTCCTCTTCTTTTTTTAACTTACATTCTGTCTTCCCCTCTTCTTTCATTCCCTTTCAGGATATTTCCAGACCTGAGTAGCACTGACATGGTTGTTATTATCGTGAAAGGGATGAATCTTCCTGCTCCTAGTGGTAAAAACAGAAGTCTTCACCTATCAGTCCTCACATACAGCACAGCAAGTCCACATGGTGTTTTATAGCTTTAATTTTAGAGGCTTCTAGATGATGGTTTTCATGCTTCATTCTTCTCTGTGTTTGAAGCCCTGCTTTGAGAGTCTAAAATAGAGGTTGCTGTGACCTTTATGTCATTATGACCTTTTTTTTTTTTTCTTACCAATTTATTGTTAAAACCTTCACATTCAATCAAGATTATAAGGTCTAAATAATCTAAACATTGCTTGATGCTTTGTGATACACTCCATTTGTCCTTCAGGGATTCAAACAAACGATCTGGATGCATACGTCAAGTTTGACTTCCCCTACCCCAGCTCGGTAAGAGACTCGAACTACAGCAGCTCGTTTCCATGTTCACAGCCACCACAGGCTGCTGAGATTGTTTAAACAGGTGACTTCTCTCCTTAAAGTGTTTGGTTTGTGTTTTGTTTCCACCAGGAGCAGCCACAGAAACACAAAACAGCTGTCATCAAGAACACTAACTCCCCAGGTGAGACATATGCTTCGCTGTAGATTTGTGGTCATATATTTGTATCAAGAAAAAGACTAAGTGTCTTAAAATAATGAGAAACAATACTAGCTCATTATATCCAGAAAGTTTCTCAGTGTAGGGACTTTACAAGATCTTTTTTTTTGATATTCATCCACTTTATAAATTTAGTTTACAAAAGATTTTTTTAAGTAATGAATTAAGAAGTTCACATCGTATGTGTCTGGAGAAGGCTGCATTTGTTCATCTGTGACCTCTCTTAAACCAGAATATAACCAGAGCTTCACCCTGTCAATCAACCGTAACCACCGCGGCTTCAGGAGGGTGGTGAACTCTAAAGGCCTCAAACTGGAGCTGCTGCACAAAGGGTGAGTCACCGACAGCTGCACACAATACAGGACGATGACCTCTCTCGTCTTCAGTTTGGTAATTGACCACAGCAGCAGTATGAGATCAGCGGATGTGGTGCCGTGTTTTTTTTAGGAATGAGTGGCTCAAACCTCAAAAGTCAAAGCTTCTTTAATGCTATAAAACATGTAAAACCACAGGGGAAGGTTCTTAAAGTTTGGACTCCTACTTTTAGTTTTATGTACAAGCTGGTCAACAAACACTAACAAGTAAACAGATGAAAGCCAGTGAGTGATCTCAGAACTGCATTCACGTCTGAGCAGCTGTGTGCTGTTTAGTGTTGAGACTGTGGCAGTGATGCTGTCGCTGTGTGTCGTCTCACAGCGGCTTCCTGCGGAGCGACAAGCCGATCGGGACGGCCCTCGTAAAGCTGGAAAAACTGGAGTCACAGAGTGAAATCAGGGAGATCGTAGAGGTGAGTGAGATTTTAAAAAAGGACACCATAAAACAAAGCTAGTCAAGAGAGATGGAGGCACATGAGTCTTGTTATCTAAGATGTTGACAGACAGAATGAATATTGGTAACTTCAAACCTTGTGTCTCTGGTGTCAGGTGATGGATGGGCGTAAACCCACAGGTGGTCGTGTTGAAGTGAAGGTCCGACTGCGAGAGCCGCTGAGCGGGCAGGACATGCAGACGAGCACCGAGCGCTGGCTGGTGATCGACCCTTAACAGGTAATATTAACGCTGGGTTTTTTTATGCCACCATGCTGGTGATAGCAGTGGCTGGAGGCGTTTTGGTTTCAAGTTTTGTCCGTCCCATTCTTGTGAATATGATTGCTCAAGAAGGCCTTGAGAGAATTTTTTCAAATTTAGCACAAACGTCCACTTGGACTCGACGATGAACTGATTAGAATTTGGTGTTCAAAGATCATTGTTTCTGGACTGAACTCAAGAATTCATATGTAATTATGACAAAATTTCCGTACGAATGTCTAACAGGATAATATGGTGAAGTGATGACATTTTATATCCAACAGGTCAGAGGTCAGCTTCACTGTGACATCATAATGTTCTGCAAAATCACTTTTCTGGCCATTAATTAACATCATGTCTCAGGAACAGAATGGGAGACAACTGGACAGATGCTGAATTGATGACTCTAATCTTGAGTGTGAATCTTCTGTGCTGCCAGGGGGAAGATGTGTGTGAAGCATCCATGTTTTAGAATTTGTAGCTTCTTTGCAGCAGCATACATATTTGTTGTCATGGCTGACATATGAGTCTGGAATCACATAGATGTAAACTGTTACTGCAAATTGACCCGTTTACGGAGGCATACAGCTGCTTTGTAGTACTTCTAGTTTTTTTTTTTGTTTGTTTTTTTCTTACTTTGAGTAAGTACTGCAGCTGCTTTTACAAAGTAGATACTGTTGCATACAGCTGAGACATACAACTTCGTCATAACAATAGTTGCTGAACATTGACCTTGCTTAAAAAAAAAGTCACAAAAAGAAAAATAGTTTGTAGACATGAATGCGCCATTATCTGTCATTTCGGTGTCTGTCAGCTGTCAGCAGCTCAGTCGATATGACGTATCTTCCACTGTGCAGAGGATTGTGGGTCAGAATAGTCAGAAAAACATGTTTGTATACTGGAAAATGGACATCCTGGTATTGCTGGCATACTGCATTTGACATACTGTGACATACTGAATCCTTTTCTGGCATAAATAGGTTTTGGAATGCAGGTCTTATATTCAGTGATAATATTTTTGCAGCATTGTTATCACGAAAGACAAAGCTAAAGTTATGTAAAAGCATCTGATGTTAATTATTTTTTATCTCCAAGGTTGTTGTTTAGATGCTGCTGAAAGACTGACGATGATTCACAAGATAAAAGGTAATTTTCTTCTTTTGGTGTCTGAACTGAGCTGAATGAAGTGAAATATTAGAAAAAGGACATTAGCTCATTCACTGTCTTGCTGAGGGTTAGATGAGAGGATCGTATGTCTGTATGATAAATATGAAGCTGGGTGTATTTGATTCACCTGACCGATAACAACCTCTCTGTCTTGCAGATTAAAGGCCCTCAATCATAAACACTCGGAGGATAGAGTTTGGGATGTGAAGAGGACAGTCTGTTGTTCAGAGTCAACTCAGACCTACACGGGTCTTTGACTTGTTAAAACTTTTGCACATTTGCAAGACACAAGAGCTCCCTTTCACACTGCGGTCCACCAGGAGGAGACAGGGAGCTGGTTTATGGTAGGTCAGCTGGTCCATTTGTCTTCAGTATGACACCAGCTGATGGACAAATACTTGTTGTCTAAATGGAGGGCAGGGTTGCTCTCTTGTTTGGTGATTCACACAGATGGGATGCAGATGTAAGCTTGTGATGCAGCGGGGCAGACTTGTGGGCAACAAGGTGAAGGCTCCTTGAATCAGAGAAAACTATTCAGGCAATGATCACTGGGTGCTTTTCATTATGCTAACTTACACGTCCTCTTTGACACGGATCATGGAGAATCTTCCAATCCCTTAAATGCAACTTGAGGAGAGAAGAGGCTTCTGGAGGAGCTTAGAGCGAGGAAACGCATATATATAAACGCCTCACCTCCACATGTAGCACAGTCGCTTCAGCATGATGCTATGGAACCAAGGGTTTCTCTTTTGCCTGCTTTGGCTCTTCAACTTTGCTGGGAGGAGCCAAACCATGAGGAAGAGACACGTTAGCGTAGTGAAAAGCACTCTTTTTTCCCAAGAAGCCTCCTTGCGCATCACTCCATCTCCTGGAGGACGTCCGGCAGTGTGTGTCTCTGCTAAGGGACTCGGTGTCGAGCTAACCTGATCCTGCTGCCCGGCATGACTTTAGATAATATATCAAAGAATGTGTACATATTCCTCATATTATTACAGCTCTGGTATCTAGAACTGCACCTATGCACTAATACCAAAGTAATCACTGTTGCTGTAAGATCCTGCATATTTGAAGTCGCCCTTTAGCTGCCAAACCTGTTACGATGAAATGAGAGCTCAGGAGAGTTTAATATGTGACGGGACTTTATTTTAAATTATTTTTCCCCTCACAACTCATCTGGTTTTCAGTGTGAGAACGCAGGCGGATGCAGCAGCACCCCTCAATTATGTTTTAAAGGAGTAAGCCAAGAAATCATGATACTACACAAGGTACGATTATGTAATCATTTTAAAGACCACACTCCGATTTTTGGCACCTTTCACTTTGAATAGTAAGTCCTCTAACTGTGGTCACTAAACTGCACACTCACATATCTTTGGCTTTAGGTGTGTTAGATTTATTTGTTGTTTACACTTAATAGCACAAAGCAGTGCAGACTCACAACTGAGTTTAGTTTAAGAAGCTAAATGTTAATGTTATTTAAAGGCAAACATTATTCACATACGGTGGTTAAAAGGTCATTTATAAGTAAACATGATTGGATGAGTAAACTTTGATAGTATCCTGTACATATTTTAGTTTAAGGAATAGTTTGACCTTTGGGAAAATAC
The DNA here is from genome assembly GCF_041903045.1 of Epinephelus lanceolatus. Taxonomy (NCBI): domain Eukaryota; kingdom Metazoa; phylum Chordata; class Actinopteri; order Perciformes; family Serranidae; genus Epinephelus; species Epinephelus lanceolatus. The sequence goes on along the minus strand of NC_135745.1, from coordinate 17,097,462 downwards.
ACGTATTAGCTTTGTTGCTAAGGTCGATGAGAAGATTGATACCACTCTCGTGTCTGTCTTTATTATGAAGCTACAGCCAGGACACAATTAGCTTAGCTTAGCATTAAGACTAGAAACAAGGGGAAACAGCTAGCACAGCTCAAAGTTCAAAAATTCATCTCTAAAGCTCATTAATTCACAAGACTTCTGTTGTTGTTGCTGTTTCCCCCCGCTTCCAGTCTTTGTGCTAAGCTAAGCTAATGACCCCCTGATGCTTCTCATCAAAATCTGGATAAGAAAGTGATCAAGTGTATTTCCCCAAGTGTCGGATGAATCCTTTAAATGTGGTAACTACCTTATACAGCTATGCATCAGATCCTGAATCCTTCATTGTTTTAAAGGGCCAGTTCACCTAAATTATATAAGAATTTATATTTTCTTATTTATTGTTGTGATATCAAGCAGTGCAGACTGAATATGTTTTGTGCTGCTCAGAGATTTGGAAAATGAAATACCTAACAGCAATGTTGAGATGGAAAGCTGATTTTTGACCTGGGAAATTGAAACTAGGGAAAAATAGTTGGACAATAATTAACTTTCAGTCTCAGCTTTGAGCCAACATGGAGAATTTATCCTTAAAAGTGCCTGGAAAAATGGAAATTTGAACATTAACGCTGTTCAAATGTTTTGAACAGCTACTAAATTGACCTCACAGGGAGACTGTTTTGTCTGTTAACATGCATTTTCATAAATATAAAGTCCTGTAAAGTAGTTTTATTGGAGTAACTTTCTACTGAAGATTTAATCCTGAATGAACGCTGCTGGTTTGAGTTATAAAGGTAATCAGATCATTTCTGAAAAGATACGATGCTGTTAAAGGTTTAAAGTTTTCTGTGGTGATAATTTGAGTGAACTGACCCTTCAAAGGTTTCATGCATAGGATTTAGGGGCATCTATTGGCAAACATGGAATATAATCTCACAAACATGTTTTAATTTGTTAATAATCACCTGAAAATAAGATTTGTTACCTTAAAATAAGCTGTTTATATCTGCACACGGAGCGGGTCTGCTTCCATGGAGTCAGCCATTGTGTTCTATAGTAGCCCAGAAGGGACAAACCAAACACTGGCTCTAAATGGGGCCATTCTGCAACCTCACCACTAGATGCCACTAAATCCTTCACACTCAACCTTTAAAGTTTTAACTGCAGCATTGTGAAAAATGCTCCACAAGAAGCCATAACAAACACACTGAGTCAACTACATCAATACATTTCCCAACATGTTTACCTCAAAACTGTCTGTAACATTATTACGTTACTGTGGTCACAACATTTCTTTGTTTCTCCATTTGAGGAAAAACATCATCAATCAATGCAGCGTTAATATAAAACATTGGCATAAATATTAACAACACTGTTACCCATCATTTTATTTTCTGTTTAAACATACTTGTTTACAAAGATCGATGATGTCATGTTGTTTATATTTACAAAATGATAATCTCTGTAATAATAATCCCAAAAACAGAATTATGGCTATATTTTGTTTTTAATTGAAGACTGAATTTGCCTACCCTGCTTAAAAATGTACCAATTAAAAAATATCTGGTTTTAATTTTTGATTGTCAAGTATTTTCTTTCAGGTAAAAAACAACAACTAAGCACTCAACTCAATTTTGTATAAGTTTTTATTTTACATATACTACAGTTTTTTTGATAAAGACCACTTTTCTTGACATTTGTAAGTGTAAAGAAAAAAAGATGTACAGGGTTTTTGGCTTTTCAAACATTTTTGACTGATGTTTATTTAAAAAAAAAAAAAAAAAAAAAAGAATTTATATTTAACAAAACCCAGTCAATGACAGAACTGAAGGAGTGGATTTTTTTTTCTTTAAGTTTCATCCACAAACTAGAAGATATAACTGTTAAAATGTAAAGTTGATTTTGCTCTTTCACCGTTTCAAGCTTGTTTGCATGCAGTGTTAAGTTTGGATAGTAACATCTTACAACTGAATACAAAAAGAAAATGCTACTTTTTCAGTCAAACAAATTGCACCTTTTTCTTTTGGATTCAGGACATATTGCACACGTCAGATAACGTCAAAACAAAAGATAACAGAAAACAGGAAGTCAGAAAAATAAATCCTCATGTCTCCTCTTCATTAATGCTAATTTATAAAAACAGAACTGCCGGCAACGGCGGCGGCTGATGAACGTCACACAGTGAAGACACAGTGATTGAGATACACCAACTCTGGTATGATCACAGTAATAAACCCAGAACTGGTGACCTTTTGACCTCTCAGTCAGTCTTTACTGAACATTTTAAATCGGCTTCACTAACATTACTTTGCTACAGTAGCTCCTAAAATACTTCAAATTGAGTACTAAACGAATACAGAACAGCTACGGGTCTAATTTAAACTGGTCGAAGCGTCGGCTCGTCTGCAGATTTTCATGTGATTGTCTGATTCTCACTTGTGATGACGAGATTGTGTTTCTCTGATGAAATGCTTCAAAAAAACCTCTCGTACTGTGTCTACAGCACTTTTTTGTGTAGCCCCTTCTGGTTTTATATTAGCATGTTCAAAGATGGAGAAGTCGCCATAATGCAGAATGATTACTGTACAGAGCATTTTGACGTGACAGGGTGGTTTTTGGTGATTAGTCTAACCAGAGACAAAACACACATTTTGCAGATTTTGAACAGAAATAGGAGGAATACATTCTTATATTTTTTCCAGGTCCATGTAGCTGAAGGAGAGCACAGTCCAGAGCAGAGAGAGACGGGCTGCAGTGATCTGTTTACAGATACAGTTAAAACAGTTTAGGCCTTTTGAAGACGACGGATCAGCAATCTGCAGGGTTCCCACGCAGGTCCGAAAAGTTTTGAAAAGTCTGGAGCGGGATGTTCATGATTTCAGGGCTTTGGGAGGACGAGAAGTTGCAGGGAAATGTGAGATGAAATACATTCAGCTTCAGGTCAATCAAACTTGTTTCTGCAGGAACCCCGAATCTTTACACACACTGAATTTTTCTTTTCTGCTGTTAAAAACAAAACAAAAAAAACGTCTTCCAGGACACAGCAGCAACACTGACGCTCACTTTCGCTCTCCTGTTAATGGCTTAGAATCCAGTGCACTGCTTCTGCAATTTAATACAGTTCTTATGTATATATATATCTTTACATCTTCAACACTTATTCTCTTTAAAATAACTCGAGTGATTATTTCCAACCACCGCAGGACAAACAACAAGCGCTGATGATGCTGAAGCTGATGAAGTGATTGATGAGATTTAAAAACTGATTTCCCTCTTCAGCCTTATGTACAGATTGAGTTTATCAATAAAGCATTGGAACCTTTTTTTTTTTAAATCATCTGTCTACTGTAGGACAAAAAAAGGGCATTTTGTAATCTTATTTCACAGAGCGTCAGTCAGAGGAGTCCATGACAGTCGCTTCAGTAACACTGTCTTTAAACTAGGATCTCTGGAGGCTACAGATGCAGAGTTAGGATGAAGTAATTATGCCTACAAAAATATGTACAGCAGGTTAATGGATTTATCCATGAATTAAAGCATCTGGTGATTGATGAGTAAAGCTTAAAGAGAAGTGAAGCTGAAATGTCTTTTCTTAATCACTTGATGAGTCGCTGCTGCAGGCACTGAGCACCATGGTGCAAAAAACAAAAAACAAACTAAACTCGCCACACAGACACACCCTCCCACTCCTCATCTGATAATTTGTAATTTCCTTTTTAACGTAACTTCAGAGGAACAGCCCAGGCTTTTCACTGGTGGATATGAATCTCCCTCGTTTATGAGCATCCGTGCTACACAGAGGCCACAGAGTTCAGTGCTTCAGGACCCCCCGACTGCCACAGTGACACTGGAGTGACGAGTGAGCGACATACAATGCCTATAATTAAGTTTTCACCCTCCTTGGAAGTTTAATTGTGTTACAACACTGAATCAAAGAAGATTTAAAGTGGTTTTCTCACACTGACAAACAGAAAGAGATCCTTTAATGTGGAAATATCTCTTCAGACTGATCCAAATTTTATATATAAATAAGCAGTTTCGATACCCATTTTCCTTCTATCGATACACCGGTACCGGCTGTGTATTCTTCCTCTCTCGTCATTCTGTCCTCTGCTACTATCCAAGTAAAGATGCTGTCAGGTTCTAGCATTGTTACATTTATATTTTAATAAAAAAATAAAGTTTTATGGCCTCAATTCTCCCTGTGGTAACGAATATCGATATTTTTTTAAAATAGAAATTCCTGTATCGTGACATCACTAATTTACCACCTCCAAGTCAGTATATATTAGCTGCACCTCTGGCAGCTATTTCAGCCACAAATTCTTGATCAATAAAGGATATGGGGTCAGTTTCATCTGTTGCACTAAGCCGTGTGATGCAGATGATGTCCACACTGCTGTATATTTTGAAGGTGTTACTGCACGGAGTAATTGTTTAAGTGTGTCCCATTAAAAGAGGGTAAATACTTACACATACAAGTATTTTATGTTTTATATTTCTAATTAATTGTTATGACTTTGTGGAGAGTCATTTCATATCAAATCTACTTTGATTCACTGTTGTAAAAACAAAACTCAACTTTGCAGGGGGGTTAATACTTCTTATAGACACTGTAACACCACACAGGGGTCAGATGGCGAATGATCTCTGGTGTTCATTTCCTGCTTGGAGCACCCTAACATGAACACCAGAGGTCAGGAGTACCTGTCAGGTGAGGTTCAGGTACACAGGACAACATGACAAGATGATCCTGCTCAGGCCCCAGGCGGCCTCCGGAGCAGAACAGACGGCGGTTGGATGCATAGGTTTGACTTGAGGAATGCTACCCCGCCTGGCACGCCACAGTTTTTTCGGGCTCTTCTGAAGTGCAAACGGTTGAAGGGAGATGATGGAGGAGCGGGCTGTGAGATGATGTCAGAAAGTAAAAAGGATGTCTGGAAGTGATGATCTCAAAGACCTCTAGGAGATGATTTCCAGGATGTAGAAGACGAGCTCCATGACTACCGGGCCCTCGCTCAGCTGACACGCCCCGCCGTGGATGACGGGGATCAGAGCGCTGTCCAGGTCGCTCAGGTACTGAGGCAGGAGAGGCTGGCCGTTACTTCCTGCCAGGTAGCCCACCTGTAACGATGAAGACAGGTCAGACTGGATCCTCACCACAAACATCTAGATTCAGTTGACTGTCAATCAGAACAGCTGCAAAACCCACAGTGTAAAATTTATATTAATATACAGCTGAAACAAAAGCATATTATTGTCCGTCTCTTATCACTCCATTTTTGTGTTACACCTTCACTTTGTTTTAAGAAGTGCTACATAAAGTTTTTGTGCTTGCAGTAATGTCTCTGTAACATCTGAATCATTCCACCTGGTCAGAGTCCAGCGTGACCCTCAGTCCCAGTTTGGCCATGCCGTCCTCCTTCAGCAGCTTCAGGTGCGGACAAAGCGCCATGCAGAAAGCTCTCGCCACGTTCTCTGTCAGCCGGCTGTGGTCAGCCGGGTCGCTCAGACCATTGGGTTGATCTTCACTCTGGAGGAAAAACACCTGACAGACAGAAACACATGATAATATTTTCATTATTACCACCCTACAGTTGTATGCCTCCGCTCACCGGTCAAGTTTCTCTAAAAGTTTACATCCATGGCTGTGAAAACATGGATGCTTCACACACATCTTTCCACCAGCAGCACAGAAGACCTACACAAGCAGCACAGTGTCAAGGTGGACACCCAAGATTAGTGTCACCAATTCAGTATCTGACCAATTGTCTCCCCTTCTCTTCCTGAGTTAGGACGTTGAGTAAAGGCTAGACTGTTTTATGCAGAACATTATGATGTCACGGTGCAGCTAACCTTTGATCTTTTGGATATAATATATATATGTCATCACTTCATTATTTTATCCTGTTAGACATTTGTGTGAAGTTTTGTCATAATTAGCCTATGGATTCTTTTAACGTTTGTGCCAAATTTTACGAAATTATCTCAAGGTGAGATATCACATTCACAAGAATGAGACAGGTGAGGTCACACAGACCTTGACCTTTGACCAATGACCACCAAAATGTTATCAGTTCATCGTTGAATCCAAGTAAATGTTTGTGCCAAATTAGAAGAAATTCCCTCAAGGCGTTCTTGAGATACCACATATACAGGAATGGGACGGACGGTCAGACAACCCGAAAACCCGAAAACCATGGCATATAAATGCACAGCCCCCACAAGAACTTAACATTTGACTCAGATCCCAGGTGCATAAGAATGGTGCACAACATTCTGTAAGAGATGACTAGACTCAGATTTGTTTAATATTTGACAATGAGAAGGTAGTGAAGGAAAAAAACATCATTAAATCAACAGAGCTGAGCTGAAAAATAACGTTCTTTGAATAAACAAACCTTAATCCTATTTCTTCCACAAATAACAGGAAAAGAAACAGGTCTTAAAGCTGCACTAGAGGTGTGATGTGATGCAAGTAAATAACACAATCCCTGAACCTGAACTGTTGGTGAATCAAACCTAATCACAGTGCTGACTCAGTACTGTGCAAGACAGTGCTGGTCTCAGTTAAAAAAAGACTAAGCGTTCAAACCCCTAGCCTCACAGAGTTCCACTTAAAAACACCAAACGTGGCTTGATTTTCTTACTTATCCTCAGTAAAATACAAAGTGTCAGCTGTATTGTACCTCTGTCCATCGGATGACTTTGCCATTGGCTTTGAACTCCGAGCCGTGGAAGATCTTGACGCTCGTGATGGACTCCATAGACTTCCCGTCGATTGGACTGATGACACTGAATGACAAAAACCCACGAAACAACAGTGTTTAATTAAACTGAGAATTAAAAACGGAGTGTAAACGTAAAACAGAAGAGTAAGGAGGAGGTGGGGAAGGGCAGAGTGTGGTTTCACTGAATGAAAGAACAACCAAAAAAAACCCGATAACATCGCAATCACCATTTTAAATTAAAAAACAAGTATTTTACTTGTATCTTTCACTGGTGTACTGTGTTTTATTCTTCAGTTCTACATGCATGTTCTGCCTTTTTATGTTGTGAAAAGCTAGATGACCCTCTTATCGGTATGACAATAAAGTTCAATTTTTTTAACCTATTTTATTCTATTAAGAACAAAAGTAAAGTGCAGAAGGCCTGAGGAAAAAGAAAGTCAAGCAGTAACCAAACGACAGACATGGCGTATAACGCAGTAAATATGTAACTATCCTGCTCTGATAGCAGCATGACAGCTGTTAACTTATCTGGTGAAACAAGGGTTAAAACAGCTCCTGTGCAGACACTGTTCTATTAATGAACTGATAGAATATCTGGTGAAAGGCCTCCATTATATTTAATAGTCAAAAGTCACATTCATATTTGCAGATTTTATCAGTACTGCTGTAAAATTGATTGCCTTGGTCTGTATCTCAAAGCCACGTCAAACCGCATCATTCCACCCGGCTGAGACTTTCCTCCAGAGGGCTTCCCCGAGCATGCATAATGAGTTTTTATAGAGAAGTAGTAAAAGCAGCGGTTGGGAAGCTATCAGTTCAATTGTCCATGACATAAATGCATCTCTTCCTCTGTCTCCCTCTCCTTGTCTGTTCACCGGCTCTTTTCTCTTCCTGTCTCACCCCTTGTTGAAGTTGTGGTCGTCCTCCGTCCACTGGATGTGGACCAGCTCCTGGTTTTCCTCCTGGTCGGCTTTGCCGCACGTGATGGTGAAGTCCTTCATGTCCCGCAGGGCTTGCCGTAGAGAGTCCATGGTCTCAGCTGTGATCTGGATCATCACACCGTCTAAGGGCAGAGGGAGAAGGGGATCCATCATTATGATTAGTGCTGAAACAAATACTATATAAATCTGTTAGGTCTTTTTTTTTTCACAATTTAAGAACTTTGTAGGACATTTTGGGAGAGATTAAGTCAAATAAGCGCCATATGTCGGGGAGACTTGAGGAGGGATTAAATAGACAAAAATTTAAAACAAAAATAGAATAGCAGTCAATGACGTTTGCTCGACTAAACATCATAGAGTCTTTTGTATGATACCTCTACAAAATTAGGTCGTAAGGGTCTTACGCATTTCACCCACAAATTCGATGAACATATTTTTCTAAAGATGAAGAGAAAAAGTAATCCTTCAATAACATAAATATCATTTACAATATCGATCCACTCCTCTAATGTGGGGGGTTCAGGAAGCAACCAGCACCTTGTGAGGGCTTTCTTGCAAGCAGATATCAAAATAGCAAACATCTATTTATCAGAACGCTTTGCCTTTAAGTCTGTACATCCTAAAAATAATGTGGAAAATTGCAGAGGAAGATTTATGAAATCCTTAAACGAATGTGAGGCTGGACAGATATGAGTATTTACCAGGTGAATGAAAATATGTTCTTGGTGGAAAATATGGGAGGTGCAGCATACCATACGAGCAACCAAATATCAGGACACCTCAGCCTCTGCTGCACAGGCTTTTTTTTCAGCTTTTGCCTATTTTTGTTACGACAGTATGTAAATATGAAAAGGGGACAGAGAGTCCATGACATGCAGCAAAGGGTTGGAGGCTAGAATCAGACCTGCGGCCGCTGCAACCAAGCATTGTCTTTGTACATGGGATGCCCGCCCTACCCATTGAGCTACTGTGCACCCCTGCTGCACATGTTTGTACAGCAGTCTCTCTTGTGAGACCCCTGAAATTTACAACACTAAATCACCAGGGAACCCCCTTTTTAATCATGTTTCATGCAAAAATGTCAAACATTCACTGGTTTCAACTTCTTAAATGTGAGGATCTGCTGCTTTTAACTGTTTCATATCATCGTAAACTGACTTTCTTTGAGTTTTTAGACTGTTTACTCAAGGCTTCAGGAAACTGTGATGGACAGTTTAACTCTTTTCAGCCATTTTATGGACAAAACAAATTCAAAATAATCAGCAAATTAATAATTAGATGGTTGTCAGTTAAAGCTAGATGTGGAAAATATGGATACAATCCCCTTTCACAGTATATTTTTCCTTTTTTTTCATAATTTTTTTGAGAAACTGTTTCTAGATAAAATAATCAGATGGCGATGTCTGTTTCTGGACCTTATTTTCAGCTGGTATGTGATGTTGTCATAGTGATAACCAGATGCAGATGGGTATTCCAGTGTATTAAATACATGGCAAAAAGTTAAGTACACTGTCACTTTGTGGCCAAAATCACAAAGGAGTCACATATTGCAATGAAGCAGTCTTTCTCACTGGTTTGCAATATTTCCCACAACAGCATAATACACCCAGAGATGTGAGAAACAGTTATAAAAATAACTGTATAGCAAAAATCTTTGGCAGTTTGTAAGTTTATATCTTCAAACCCTAGTTGCAGCACTGATCATGAATTTGTGCCAACTTGGGCGTTATTCTTTATGTGTATGGAGACTTTTGTTAGGTAGCTTCATACCAATATTTTTTGCTAATATTTGAGCATTTTTACAGCCAGCATGTAGTTTGTTGTTACAGTTCTCACCTTCCACAATGCTGGTCTTGGCTAAGAAGCCCGACGAGGCTTTCAGAGCACCACTGAACACAAAGAAGCAGGCTCCAGTTACTGTAGAAACAATACAAAGAGAAAAATAAATCACAACTTCACTTCACGAATCAACAACTGACTGAGGTCAATTTGTTCTCAGGCAAACAGAAAGGACAAGAGAGATAATAAGAGACAGCCAGGAGGAGGATTTTCAGGCAAACAGCTCTGCAGACGAGCTGGATATAAAAACCAGACAGAGTGAAAGATAAAAGGAAATGTGAGGAATCTTGTTTCTGTGTCAGCACCTTTGCGAGGCTGGTGATGGATGCTGATGGCCTGCGTCTGGTAGTTCCCGTCATCGTTTTGGACGCACACCAGGTGGGAGTCAGCTCGATCATTGAAACACGCCCCCATGGCCAGCACGTGTTCGTTGGACTTGTTCATGGCCTTCATCAGCTGCAAGGACAAATAGTATCCATGTCTAATTAAGATGCCCTTTGGGTGCGTGAGCTGAGGAAAATGGGCTTAACAGAGGCCGCCTGGTTAAGCCTAATTGCAGCGGGCTCGTGTGTGAAGTCCTCGAGTTAAATGAGATGGTGGTGAGATGACAGATTATGAGGAAAGACACTGACATGGGTGCATATCAATAGTTGAAAAATCCCACGTTTTAATTCTGCTAAATCCCCTGCCTCTGCGTCTCTTTGAAGCCATCCTTTGCAAATCAGAAATAAAACTGAAAATCTGGAGGGCTTTAACCACTTGCTGCGCTAAAGGCTCGCCCGCAAGCTGTCGAGAAACGGTCCCCACTTCACATTACTGGGTTCCCATCTGTTCCTGCATCAGCAGCCAAACGCTACAACCGGCATCGCTCTCTCCGCCGAGGCTTTCTTTCTCAGCCAAATGGTGCTTTGTGTGTATCACTTCTTCTGGTCGGACATTCATTCACACCCTCGAGGCAGCGGCGTTATAACAAGTAGGCAGCCCACGCCTAATGTTCAGCTGCAGGGACCCTGGAGAGTTTGTCACACATCACCTACACAGAATGAACATGTGTGTTGACGCTCAGGGAGCTTAATAGGAGCCTCCTCCACTGATGTCATTAGTCTGTTGGAGAGTTTCATGTTGTTAGAAATATTATGTATGATTCTGCTTCAAACGAGTCACAGCTCTTGTTTTTTCTCCACCTCTAGAATCAGCGTTTATGCCAAGAAGGAGAAGAATTGGAAGGTTTTGTAGTTTTAGGGTGCCTTAACATCAAAACATGCTTGGCTGGTGTGAAAGTTATCAATCAAAATCTGGTGTGAACCAAACAACCGGGCCAAGATGACGTGAGAGGAGGGTCTCACTCAGCTTCCAGTGGGACTCTGGTGAGGCTCCTGACTGACTACACCTTTGATGTTCCCTGCTGACAAATACCTCCACCCTTCCCCTACATCCCTTTAATGTCTGCACCATATTTGTACATTTTATTTATTTATCTTTTGTTGTAAATGCTGAATTTGAATACTTGCTGTGTTCTATAAATTGCATTAAGTTCAATCAGGAAGATTTCCTTTACGCTATATCCATTCACAATTCTCTCTCTAGCCCACTCCCACTACTTCCACCAATCAGCTGACCACAAGTTTTCCCTCTCCCAGTTAGCCAATCAAACTTTGCCACTATCTCCTTGAGCCATTCATGTTGCTGCTGCCAAACTTTAAATCCGTTCTTCTCTCTGCTCCTGTCAACTGTCATCTTAGGTAGTATCATCACGCCCTCCCCATTCACCTCCAGTCATCTTTCCCAGAGCCCAGGATGAGCTCATCAAAAGCCCATACCTTTTCACATCCAGATCCTCAGCTCCCTCTTCATCACATCTCATCACCACCATTACCATCACCTGCATCTAGACTCCACAGGGGCGGGGGGGGGGGGGGGGGGGGTTCCCTAATCTGCTACGTCTTTACCACCCTCCCGGAATAGATGACATCACAATGGGGTCTAATCACCAAAGACTTTTCAACCTTTTCATACTTATGTGCACATGTAAGTAAATATTCTGTTCTCTCAGAACGAGTCTCTCCTGATTGAAATAACTAATAAATCCATTGTCTGAATGTGGACTGTCGAGGAAGCAATCGGTGTAAGCAGCATATATATGTGAGATAGTTGGTAACCATGCATGTACGTCATATATGCAGGTGCATTTTGTGCTTCTGTCCTGCTCTGTGTATTTCAGTAGTTTCTCATCAAAAAGAGTGAAATATAGCGACAGCATGATAATCCTCCTGTTATATTACACAAAAGAAGCCTCTGTTTCCACCTGCTTGTCGTTACTCAACATAAGGTCAAGTAGCTGTCTTGAATAATAATGCGCACGATGGTTCCAGCTTTTAGAATATGAGAATTCCCTGCCTTTCTCTGATGCAGATCACATTAGACTGAATATTTTTTGGTTTTGGACTGTACAGATTAAGTAATTTACGACGGTGTAAGAACATTTATAACATTACATAGTTAATTTTCTAGAAAATTCTTTTGAGAAACTGTAGAAACTGAAAGAATAACCAGATGTGGATGTCTGTTTTTGTGATGCAGGACACTCACCTCATTATAACGATTACTGGGGATCTTAATGCTCGTCTTCCTCACCTCCATGTCCACAACTAGACCTTTAACCACTGGTAGCGTGTACTGGTAATTACGAAAGTCCTACGACAGGGACAGAAAAATGATGAGGACAGGGAAACTGTATTTTTTTTGGTAACATAAGTGAGAAAATCATCCTGCTACACACAGAATCTACTGCATTTTGTAAAGTGTATTCGAGGCTCATGCTATTTTCCAACAACACAAAGCAAAGCTCTTCAACCTTGAAAATAAATAATAACCGAGCACAGGAAGAGAAGAGAAAAAAACAAAGCAACTTACTGCGAGCAGATTCATGATAGTGTGGCCGGTCTCTCCGAAGAGGGGTTTTCTGAAGCGAACACTGAACAGCGGACACGGATAAACTGCAAAACAAATTGTTTAGTTGTTGATAAATGCACAATAGAAATGGTTTACCACTCAGATATCATCAATGGTTTTAAATGTCAGGGTTACTTATTTTTCATTTATCAAGTGTCTCATTCAGTTGTCATGGAAATGTATTCACTCTCTCAAAACGATGCCAACATTTTGGGTTTGTTCTCGCTTATAAAAAGTTAGAGAGATGTGGTCAGGGAAAAGAATATTTTTATTCACTTTTATTTTACGGTCTTTGTTGCTGTTACAATGTTCCTCCTTGTTTGTTTTTATTATTTTAATTTATTAATTTATTTAATCAGTCTTGGGTCTGGGTCTGTATTTTTGGCTTAGTGGGTGCTCATGTTTTTATGAACTGCACAACTTGTGTTTCCTGTGTTTTCTATCCGCTTCACTCATGAATGCAAATGAACTGAACAAGAGACCCCACACACACACATCAAATACAGTGCGCCTGCAGTTAGGAGGAACGTTCCTAATCCACAAGTGAAAAATAAGGCTGCTTTTTTCTCCGGCAACCAAAGCTCCTTAGATGACTATTTTTAGCCTTATCTCAGCAAACAGCTGGAAATAAGATCTTGCCACAAACTCTCATTAGCAATAAAAACCAATCTCAGCCTCAATCTGCAGTTCAGTGGGGATCCTCACACTGACGAGCAACCCACACTCCTGCTGGTCACTGCTTAAGGTAAGAGGTAGTGGCGTGGAGTGCTACGCTGTTTGTGTGGTGAATTAATTTTGCAGTGTTGGTAACATTTTGTGTTTAAGAGCCTCAACTGTATGCGGCTTTGTTAATGTATTCTATCTGAGCAAGCTGCAAGCAGGCAAGAGGCTTAGCGGAGCCAGGCGGTGCTCTGTGCTGGCAGGTCTGGCTGTAAGAGAGGGGGATTTGGTGGGAGAGGAGGCTCTTTGATAAAACCCCTGACAAGACTTCCTGGTTCATGTGAGAAGCGGAGAGAAACGTATGAGAGCAGGCTGGTTTGATGTTGACAGGCTTCTTCTGACAACTGACATGCTAAGCTCTCTAGATCAAGCTGGATCCTAATTTTTTACCACAGGAAACCATCAAAGTGGCACTCACACTCTTTGCTCTCACTTTCACCAAATTTAACTTTGTAGTATTTGGTTCCAACACTTGACAGAAATATTTAATATCTGTTAATTGCTTTGTCTCCCATTCACCAGCTGAAGCCCACAACTCAACAATGCATTTCCTGTTTTGGCGCTGACCAAAACACTGACCAAAATGTGTCCTACTCGGAGTATCGACAGCTGACAAGTGCCAGGGTTCTTACACATTTTCCATTTCAAAATTCCATATTTTTCCAGACGATATTTGATATCTGAGCACATATACCCAGCCCTTAAAAAACTTGCATTTATCTTTTGTGGCCATTCAGTCCATACTCCTACGCAGGAAGTTCGACGATGTTCCGCTATAAAACATCTCGGCCCCAATTTTATGCTATCTATGTATCAATATGCAATCCAAAGATATTGTCGCATTTTCTCCCAACCTAATTTGGTTGTGGAAGCTGGGATTGGTACAGTTATACGGCACTGAGGGGAGAGCTTTCTTTACAGCCTGTGACGTACAGGTGTTTAGGAAGCTCTGCTTAAGAGTGTGCTTTCAGTTGCACGCCATGCTTCTTGTCTTGCTTTCGATGACATCAAGCTCGCTTTGGTCCACACACTCAAGCTGTGCTGGCTGCCTGCTCCAAACATAAATGAAAAACACTGTGCGTGTATGACAAATTTATTTTTAGAAATGCAAGTTTTATATTGTAGAAAACTGAATAGGGGAATAGTCTGGAAACACAAATATTTTTCCATTCTCTCTTCTGTTTTTTTCCATATTTATCCAGACTTGGAAATGACTAAAATCTAAATCCATACTTTATACTACACTTAATTAAAGAAAGACAGCAAATGCTCAGATTTGTTTTGTTGTCGATCAGTTTCTTATATCAATCAGCTTTACTATTTTTAATATTAACATTTGAAAAGTTAGTCTTGTTTCATTAAATGAAAAAATGCTTTTGCAGAGAGGTGGAAGTTGAAGCTCGATCAGGAGACAACCACTCAAAAGACGACTGACAACCCTGCTGAGCAACAAGAAGGAAATAATGAATAAGACCAATGACTTCACTTGAGTGCGCTATAAAGTGCTCAGAAAAAACGGAAATAGGTATATCTAAATTTCCATGACCACTGAAGAAAAAAATGTGCCTATGCAGATCATATGACATAACTGAAAGCTCCAGAACAACTATCAAATGGCCCTCAAGGTGAGACTGTCTTGTTAACTGCTGTTGAAGGTCAACAATGAACTCAGTCTTTGCCTTATGGACTGAATCTGTTATTGTGCCGTCATTTTGCAAATAGATTTTTTTGCATTTTCTTTATGAATAATGAAACTACATATGAGCTTAAACTGTCTGTATGTCAACACTTTAAAATAACATGAACCCCGGCAGTCCGAACTCACATCGGTACTCTGCACCCAGCCGCAGCATGAGGCGGATGGGGAAGACCTTGGCCCATGGCGTCTCCCACTTCTGTATCAGGATGCCGAAGAGGTAGGGTGGGTTGGGCAGCAGCAGGTCCTGCAGCGACTGGAAGGAGGGGCTGATGTAGAGGAAGCCGCCATGCTCTTTACTGCCCAGGAAACTCTGCGTGAAGAATGAGTGACTCAGGTGGCTCAGCACGTTGCCTTTAGGAGACGAGGAGGAGATGGGGTCGGTGAAACGGGAGAGGGAAAGGAACAGCAGGGTAGTGGGGGAGAAAAAGGAGTCATGTAATAGGAGTTGAGGGGGGGAATGACGTGAAGGGGATATGAATAAAAATGAAGAGGATAAAATGGAAGAATAGCATGAAAATTAACACAAATAAGAAATAAAGGGGCAAAAGAGAGACAAACCAGAGTTCTCATCCTCTGAAACAGGAGGTAAATATGAAAGGAAGAGGCTCTCGGTGTGCACCTGAGGTTACTGTGAGCACAAGGAGCCTTGGTTAGTCTGTATCAAGTTCAATAACAATGAATAAAACCTATCTTGTCTGCTCGACCTACAGTCTCATATTACCCACTAAGGTTTCATGTTACTAATTATCTGAGGGAGGGAGTCATTTAGATGCCACATAACGCAATAATGCCATGACAAAGCTCAGTGGCTGGGACTTGCTAAAGCCAGCACTTCTTCCCGAGACCTGACTGACGGCGAGTTAATCAGGAACGACACACACAATATGGCTCTCTTCCACCAGCCTGAAACTGCTCCAATGTGAATATGAAAAAGGAAACAGCCTGAGGGGAGCGAGCCGTCAAAGTCACCCGATATTAGTCGATTCTGCTCTGCAGCATACGGAGTTAAAAACGCACGACAAGCAGTGGTGAGGTGTCACGCCTGGAGGGAGGCGACCTGACAGCATGACGCTAATGTTTGGACCATTTTTCAGAGGCAGAGACACAGTTGAGCAGCGGCGGACAGTAACCTAGTTTCCAAATAGAGGACGACTAGGTGCACCTGTCGTCTCGACAGAACAAAAAGTAGAGCTGGGGCATTTCCCCCTCACGTTATACTACATTACTTTAGGGTTAGCTAATTTTTAACTGGGCAGCGCCTGACTGAGACAGGTAGACTCACCTGTGGACACAACTACTAATGAGCTGCTATCTCCCCCAAGAGGGGCCCACGGTGGAGGTGGACTAATTTCGCAGTGTGCCTCCTGGTGGAGCTGTTGGTTGTGTTCTTACCACTGAGGGCCTCCTGGTAGAGCTGCACAAAGTGGGTGAAGATGTCTTTGGGGATGGTCTTCTCGTCAGGTAGACACTGGAGCAGAATGACAACCTCAGCCTGGCCGACGGCATGCATGCCCTTCGTCGTCACGTACCAACACTTCCTGTTCACATCTGTGTAAAGAGAGAACAGAAAACTAGTCAGACATACAGGAGATAGTTACATCAGAGCCATAAATATTCAATCCTTTCAAACATTGTTAACATAATGGCAATTTTACGATTGTCTCGTGTCTGAATTAACACTTTTGCATAAAAGTCATGATGGCAGTCTTACTAATTTGGACCTAGCAACAATTTTGTCACGCTTCTAACAGAAGTTTGAATTGAATGCTGTCAGGTTTACATAAAGACGCATCAGCACAAGATTAAATGCTCAGAGAGAAATTTAATGTTCCTTTCTTTTTAAGTAAACTAAAAATGTATTACTCAAGTATCATCTTCTTTGCACAAAGAGGACAGAATTAATTTAATAAACCACAAAACACTGTGATTGAACCAATTTTACACTGAGAAAATTCTTTTCATGTCAAATCAGTCTTGAAAAGTGATTTTCCCCCCCTTGCAAAGCCAAAAAAGCATATATCCCAAATGCTCATACCTGCTTAGTGCATGGGTGAATACATGAATATGCAGCACAGCACTTTACATACAGCATAAGAGCTAATAGGATTTAAGAGTGCCAACTTAACGTCTTGTATAATCTGCAATAGTGCACAATGACAGAATTATAACAGGCAGCAGAATTCTCTAATAAATGATCAAATTAATTATTAAAGTTATCAATGGATTCACTATGGAGAGATCACTTGCTCCTTGCCATGAAGTAAAAAAAAAAAGAACAATTTGAGTTTTGGCTACTCAGGAATTCACAGACAAAAGCTTAATAGGCATAATTAAAAATTAATGCAGTGCAAATATGTATTTTCCTTTTTCCCCAGATCATCATGGAATTAATAATTCACAAGTAGGTCCACACACTGATTTTTGCTCCTCCGAAATTTCCTCATGTGAATGTTTTGACCTGCATTTTTAAAATGACTGCTGCTTTAAATGGTACTGAGGTGCTGGCTGGGTAACTCACAGTTGACAAGCTTGACCATGGCAAGCAGGTTGGCATTGAGCACAAAGACCAGGGGGTCTGGGCCTCCCTCCTCCAGCTGCTGCATGAGCACGATCTCTGACGGCCTCTCCTCCACTGCATAGTCTGCAGGTGGGGTGGAGCAAAAGAAGGAGAGAAGGGTGGAGGGAGGAGTCGAGGTAAAGTTAGATAAACGGACGGGAAGAATCGAGGATGAGAGAGAGGTGGAGATGTCAGAGTGAGAATGATAGAGGAGTCATGTGAACAGAGATCCTCCCATTTATTTAAAACATCATCACTGCATCGTTCCCATACACAAACCCTCTCCTCCCCCCTGTTGGCAATGAGTGGCTGAAACATGAGCCGTGATAAAGCACATGTAAAACACACTTGACAAGCAAGCACACAAACACAGCAGCTGACGGAGCAATGAGGAGGCAGCAGAATGGTGAGGATGAGGGCAAGCACCTGTGATGTGGCCTCCCGTACCTCCTTTGACTCCGGTGGAGATGAGGATGGGAGGGAGCCCGTCCTCCGGGATCAGGCTGAGGGAGCTGCCCACGGGGCTGCCCACCGGGGCAACAGGGGTATGGGCTGCCTGGGGGTGGAGAGGAGGGGTGGGGGTGTAGTGTTAGATGTACCTTATTGCATACAGTGAGTGGCAGTAACCAAAAGGGTTTTCATGGCTGTTATTGCAGGTACATCTGGGTCCTATAGCTCTAATGGCCAAAAACCAATTAAGTTCACATTTTAAAAAGACCAGTCAAGATTAATACTGCAGATGCCCAATTCATCCTGACTTTTTGTTCCTAATACAAGTGAAACTCACAGTCACTGGATACAAATTGATAGCATCTTTTGCCCAAAGATCAAAATGAGATTACTTAGAGATTCCCTTCACTTAAAAACATGCTGTCCTTGTGTTTATGTCACCTGAAATGTCTGACCTTGACTAAACTGAGCTGTATCTGTACAAAGCTGGTTGACAGGGGAGATGTCTGTGCACTTCCTTAAAATCTAAGATTCAAAAGTATATGCAAATGCAAATGCAAATGCTGGCAAAAAAACCTGAAACCTCCAGTGCAGAGCATACTTATTACACATGATATAAAACTCCAAGTGGAATACATCTTCCTGCAAACTTTATTTGACCTCTGGTATATAATTACATAATAATAATGTGACAATGTGAACACATTGTAACATCATAGCAGATGTTACTGTATGTTTCACAACTATTAATGCTGTGTCAGCAACTGACACTTACAAGCTAACAAGCTAACAAACAACATCAACCAATAAAAAGGTGCTCACTATTCTTACCACTCTGATATGTCGCAGATTTTGGTGCACAACAGACTCCTCATCAGTGTCTGAGTCTGACTGAGGCTCGATTCACGCCGCTCTTTCACCCTTCAACCTAATGCTAGTTTCCCATAGCCAGACCTGTCTCCACTTCTTGTTTTAGCACTGTGCTGGCACTGGGGAAAGTGAAACCTATGGCAAGCAGCAAGTGGACAGGTTGGACACCGGATTTTGAGAGTAAATTTGCTTCCGGCTCCTTTGAAGGTAAAACCATGTTAAACCACATGTTAATCAGAGCAAAGTATTTTTTACATACTCTAAAATATGTCCAGAGATGGAATTTAAATGATTCAGTCATTTTTCTCAAATTTGATAAGACTTCTCTTGAGACACAGAAGACATCATACAACTGTTTTCACAGGCTGAGTCGTCCTCTCACTGTTACTAGTAAATTGATTTTGACATGTCAAATTAAAGGAGTGCCATTTTAATATCCCTACTGGCCTGATTTAAATTCCTTTTAATCACTTTTGTTTGATGCATTATAATGTGCTAACCATGAAAACCGAATGGCGCAGAAGGAGTCCCTGTTTATCAGTGGTTCGTCACTTTGCTGTAGCTCACCAGTAGCACTGGCAGTCACCTTGCCTTTGGCAATAAATTCAAATCCATGCATTACTGAGTTCATGCCAGTGTGACTTTAATGGTGTCATGTGAAAGTCGGATTTTATACTCAAGTTCTTTCTGCATGGCATCATCAGGCCATCTGAAAGGAAGCCATTTTAAAGCTTCAACAATCATTCTGTTCAACGGGCCATGAATCATCCTGACAGGTGGCATTCAAGTCCAATGAGTGGAGAGCAGCACGACAACAGAAACAACCCCACTCAACTTGCTGTTCTGTTATTTGCTGTGTGGCAAACTTTACCGTTTTTTTTTTTTCTTAAGCACATCAGTCGACTGGGATTTATAACTCTGATTAAACGAACAAGGAATGTTGCCTTTGAATTACTGCAGACCATGACCCAGCCACTAAATCATCAAGAATCCCACAGAAGGAGTTCTTTGTGGCTTCCCTCAGCTAGCTGCAGGGTAGCTAACATGACCGTAACAAGCTCACCTAATAGCATTAGCTGTGGGTGAATGTTTTTCATGCCGAGCCTACCTCTGAGGATTCAGAAGTGGTGGATTTGTTTGAATACGTGGAGATGGCCAGTGACTGGGAGGGGGCTGGGCTGGAGGTTGGAGGTTTTGGGGACTCTGCTGTGTCTCCGTTAGGTAGAACTCCATCAGCAAACCACACCCTCCTCTGCTCCCGTGTCAAGGACCCTAAAGGGGAGAGACCCATAGCGAAACACCACAATATAAATAAATATATACATAAATAAAAAACTGTATACAGACAAAACCTTTTAAGAACTAGCCATGAAAATACTTCTCTAAAAGTAATGGGGACAGAATGTCACAGTAGAAGGTGAACAACAAAGAGCATTTTTATTCTTGGTAAAGGTTGTACCCTCGTTGCCAGCCTGTTTCAGGACTCCCACGGGCACCATGACGGTAGGAGGAGGGGAGCTGAGCACCCCCGAGGCCTGGGCTTGCTGCAGAGGGGGGATGGTGGAGCAGTACTCTGCTGGGTTGTTGGGGTTCGGACTCTGGTTGCTTCCAGTAGCAGGTGTCTCCCATGATTGAGCTGACAGAGACAGAAAACATAAAAGTAAACGTTAGGTAAAGTGTGTGCGTGTTTGTGTCTCGGTGTTAAGTCGAAAAAGTACACAGAGCAATACATCAAATCATCAAATCCTAAGTGTAAACCAGTGCCACATGTTTGAGATGAGTGGCTATGCTTTTTGGAAACAATCTTAAAATACCAAATCTATAAACAGACGATATTGTTAAAAAATAAGAAGTACCACTGGACATGTTTTTAACAGGTGTATTGCGTAGATACTTCCCATTATCAATAGTATTGCCATACATCATTATATCCCTTAAGATTGGTAGAGCAGGTAGTTTGACTTAGACTTAGTGTGACAAGAACAGGTGTAACTAATTTAGTTAGCAAGGAATCTGTTCCAGTAAGTGATCCAGTAAGCCTTTGCAGTGAGCCAGTTGGCCCAGCTAAATGAAATGCAGTCGTAATCTGTTATTAATCACACCTAGGTCAAAACGTCTGCTTTGAAAAAAGGCCCATTTATACAGTAGCTGTGTCCCATTACTATACTACATATAAAACTCTACATGTATGCAAAAATCATAATGCTGCTACACTTTATTTCAAAAGACTTCATGTCTGCTAAGAGACAACCAGTCATACTCTCTAAATTTTAAGTTCTTTTTATTGCTGTGGCATTCTCAGTTACACTTAAAAAAGCAAAGTCGGTCTGAATGATATGTTGGTATACACCGTAGAAATATGTTGACCGGCGGAGAATACTGTTTCTACTGTGGGAACTATTCGGGCGCAAATTCATGTTTCCTGGGACAGTAATGGCATGATCCACTCTACTCTGACTTATTCTGCTTCTGACTTTGCCATGACATTCTTACCCTGACACTTACAAATCACACTCGTCATGCCTAAACTTAACCAAACCAATGAAGGAAACGCACACTAGCAAATCAAGGGAACAATAGGACGGGTCATGTCACCATTCTAGGAAACGCAAATTCGCATTTTGGTCATGTGACAAATCAGGACTGGATTCTCACATGATCTTGTGATTCTTGTGTGATCTTGTCACAAATCCAGCTGCCTTGAAAGGTAATAAAGGGAAATGATCAAGCCTGATAAAGTATGGTAGGGTTTTTATGGCCATATCACACACTCCTAATAAAATGCGTACATATAAATGCAACATATAAGTTGGAAAAAACAAACTTTCTTTTTGCAATGATGCTCACCATTCGTCAGTGCAGAATGACAGGTGACACAGACTCGAGCCTCCTTCCTGTCCATGTACATGAGCCTGCACTTCAGGCTGCAGCACGTCGCACAGAACACCTTAAAAACACACACCAAGAAAAAGACATTATTCGTACCACATTCTAAGAATAAGCACACTGGACGCAAAACATTTCTGCAAATGATTTTACTTTAACTGTGAGTGGTTTTTAAAAGGTGAAGAATTGAAAAGAAATTGTGATTTAGTGTGCAGCAAATGTACCATTTTATGGATATTGATTTCCTGTACTTTGCCAAGGCTTCAACGAGCTGCAGCTGTGTACAGGGCACTTTACGTTCAGTGAATTAGCACCTCATTACACATCATTATCCCGTAACATTCACATCCTCACAGAACCATCACACACTTGTTTGTGGATCTACCAGACTGGTGGTGGTGAGTTCACAGGAGGATCCTAGTGCGTCTATTGTTTGCGGCCCCAGATGCGGCCTGGTGTCCGTATTACTGCAGTGCCAGCTCCTCCCTGCTCAAGTGGCAGAGAGTGTGTTTGTTTACCACCATGGGAAATTAAGTAGCAGCCCAGAGATTTTCCAGTGCAGTGTCAGTGACCACATCTCCACTTTAAAGCATTGTGCGGACACCCCACTGTATGTGTGGGTGGCCATAATGCTAGAAAGCTACCTGCACACCTACTGAGTTTATCTGCAAAGAAAGGCCTAAAAAGGAACTCATCTATCAAAGAAACTCGTCTGATTTACCTTACTCCACAGAGTCCAGCAAAGCACCTTTAATAATACTCCCTGTTTAGAATATGACTTGGTTGTGTATTTTAAAGGTTGAAATGCATTATATCATGGTGTTTTTCTCCTTGCACGCATTTTTTCATCTTTTGTTAGGTACTTATTTATTCTGTTTTGTTTGCAGTTGTGTCATATTTTATGTTTATTTATGTACATTTTATTTGACCTCAACAATTTACTGTCAACTGACAACTGACTGACTCTTACACATTACAGATTTGGTGATTCCAGGTAAGTGTTTATTACGGATGAAATGTTTAATTGATGAGCAGATTAAGAGAATATTTATCAGCAACACTTTTGATAATCGAATTGCTTGAGTCATTTTTCAAGCAAGTGCAGAAAATTCTCTAACTTTAGCTTCTCACTCGTGAGGATTTGCTGCTTTTCTTTGTCTTCTTTGTCACATTGAACTGAATATGTTGGTCAAACAAAACAAGCAACAATGGGCTTTTAAAAAGTTTCAATTTTTCTGACATTTTATAGACCAAACACTTAACAAAAAAGTATAAAGACTAATGATAATGAAAATGATCATAAGTTGTAGCCCTATTGTCCATGCCAACTTCCTACACGTCTACTCGCTCATCATAAGAAAGTCAAGATGCAGCAATCAGCTAAATCCCTGTGATGTACTGAAAAAATGTACTGAATAAATGTAGAAAGAAACCTCTATTCTCTGCTGTGCATTTTTTCTCAAGTACTTTGCAAGTCTTGCTTTCCCTAAACCTACCTTGAAAGGCCAACATCATTTGGAAATTCCCAGAATGCCCTTTGATAAAACCCCCAGAGAGGTGTGAACAGTTTGGAGAACATGCGGGTGGTGAAAGCAATAATGATAACAGCACGGCAAGCAAGGTTTTTGGGAAGTTTTTCAATGTCATGCACCTTACAACACAATGCAATATATCTCATTAATGCACTGCATTCTGATCTATTAGTCTGTGCAGGCTACTGTAGGGTTAGGAAATCTCTCTCTCTCTTTTTCCCTGATTGAATTCCCCCTGGATAAGTGGTGCACATTGGTGCAAACTGGAGTTTCTTTACGTCTAAGGGGCTGACCCAAAAAATAAACCTTTTCTGTTAGTGTTTTAGACATAAGGAGATCCTTTCTGTAAGTGTAGCTGCATTACAGCGACAGCACATGGCTATATTTGGTCGGTTATTCAGGGATTATAAATATAAAACCACCAATAACTAACCTAACAACAGAACTGGCGCAGAAATGGCAGATTCTTAAAATCAGTGTTTTTAAGTGTGATACAAGGTTTTACTTTACATTCTCACATAAAAGCAGCTCTAGCACTCCACTGACCTTGCCACAGGCCCTGCAGTGGTGCCTCCTCTTGGTGAAGGTGAACTTGACATCACATTTCATACAGACAGGCGCCTGGGAGTCAGGCACCCACACAGGGGCAACCTCTCCCAGGGAGTTGGCAGGCTTCCTGCACAGTGTGCCCTGCTGACCTGCCTGGAGGTCATTGTCTGGGCTCTCAGAGGGCATCAGGGGAGGAGAGTGGACAACACCATCTCCGTTCACCCCGACTACACTCTGTTCAGTCCCACTAGGCGTAGTTTCAGAGGGCGTGCCTCTCCGACACTGGTTCTCCTGGTTTTTGTTCTTGCTGACGGCAAATGGGCCGAGCTGATTTTGGACCTGGCCCGACAGCGGCTGTGGAATCTGAAGCTTGAGGCTGACTGGCTGCTTTGGTCGTGCCCCTCCATAGGGAACACTGACCGGCTGTAGCCTATTGTTGTTGAGTTTTGGTTGGATGCTACCTGACCCCATTGCTCCCCCATCATTGCTTTCTTGCTTGCTTTCCTCCATTTCTTTCTCCTCAGTGACAGAGTCCTCTTTGGAGGGGACAGGAGAGGGAGAAAAACCCTCCTCCTCGTCCTCCTCCTCTGTCTCCTTAAGTTTGGAATGGCTACTGCTCTCCTGCTCCAATCCATTGGGAAGGCTTGTTATTCTGAGGAGTTGGTCTAACTGTCCCTCTGGACCACATCTCCTCTCCTTCTCCTCCACTCCGACCCTGTCAGGAGAAGATACACCATTCTCTTCCACCTCACAACCAGCCTGGATGTCTCTCCCTCTATTCAGGAGATTTTCTACCTGCTCCTCTTTTAAGTTTGCAATTTGTTTTTCTTGACCATTTTCCTGTAAAACAGCCTCCACTTTGACATCTTCCCCATTTTGTGTTGTTAGTTCCACATGTGGATGAGTTTTCAGAGACGGAGATTCTTCTTCGTGTCGTAATCCATCCTCAAAGGTAAAGTGAGTGTGACTGACAGCGGAGCCTCCTCCTCCCGCTGATGTGGCTTTCTCCTCCAGATAAAGTTTAGCCTCCTGGTCAGAAGCAGCAGGCTGGTTGTCTGAAGGAGAATTTATCTCCTTGCCGAGCCCATCCAGTTGCGGGCTTGCAGGGCTGGCAGGACAGCCATTTTCCACAGCAGTACAGGCCGTCACAGGGGGCGGCGAGAGATCGTCTGTGCCCACCAGTTTGCCGATGTTGGGCTGGGGGAGTGGTGGGCTGTGAACATCTGCCGGCCTCTCCTCTACCCAGGATGAGGGTTCGGGACCGGGATGTCTTTTGGGGTCGCCCCCCGGGGAGGCGCTTGAGGAGGAGTCGGGGAGGGTTTTGAAGGGCAGCGGACTCTCCCGGGGGCTGAGGTCTGCGTGGGCCAGGGCGGGGTTCAGAGAAAGCAGGTGGGCTGGTGGGGCCAGGATCTGGGTCCACTTGGCATCCGAGAGAATGGGATTGTCTGTCTCATCTGGCAGAGAAAGAAGAGAGGAAAACAGATGATTATATAGAGCTCACTTTGCCTTATAAAGCCACAGTCTTTATGTGACATGTTATCAGTTGATCTAATAGTGGCTTTGCTGCACTTTGCAAATAATTTGATCTATATCTTGCACAAGTCACCATTCACCCTATTTTTTCTGGAAACAGAAAATAAGGAGAAATGGCTACTAGCAACGAGATCATGAACCTTAAAACAGCAAGACAGGGAGCCTCAAATGAACTGCCAAAGGGAACTGAAACAAAGATACACACTCCCAGGTGATCGAAAAAGAGCTAAAAATGGCAGGAACAAAACCAGGGGACAAATTGAGAAATGAGGTTGGCATGGAGTGGGAAATTAGTGTGTGGATGGACTGGGAAATTCTGAGAAATTGGGCCAAATGGCTCGCTCGCCCCTGGGAGCCATCAGTCAAGCTGACACATGAATGCTGTGTAATACAAGCGGAAATTCTTATAATATTTATTCAAAGGACTTTCTCACACAGCCATGTCAGCTACTGTATGGCGCTCTCCTCCCTCCACTGGAATTTATGCTAAGCTGTTTTAGTATGTGCAGTAGCAGATTCAAGCACACACACATTCACTCACACAGAGTTAATCTGCCAAGCTGGATCTCTGGCAGAGGACACACAGATAATCACTCACAGCCAAAATACACACTGAGCTCACAGTACCATCAAAATATGCTGTGTGTGGAGGAGTGGCATTTTTCTGGGGTCATCTGCAATGAATCCAGAAAAAGAGCAGTCTTTCCTCTATAATAAGCAGACTGGAGAACTGGGGGTGTGCATAGACAGAGCTCGGTAATGCAGTGTTTACTTTACAATCACCATAAATAAACTCAGTGGAAGCGCCGTTTCATAAAGGCCCTAACACAATTTCTTTACTTGTGAGCATTAAGTGTGGAAAAAAAAGAGACTCATCTTGCGCCAATTTCACACAAGCCCCAGGGGAAATTGATAATCCAATTAGTCCTATTCCCTCTCTGCACACCCTCAATCACCACCTGTAAATGTTACTCAAACTCACTGGGTAGTGGCTGATTGTCTGACACCTTGATGATTTACCCTTGGGTTACATAACAGCACCCTGACCACAGCTCCTCTGAAACGTCATTCCACAGCTATGCCTTGTCCCATCCCATGTTTTCTCAACCTCATTGACTCATTGTGTGTCCCTGTCTCATCTCCACATCCATTTAAACTAACACAGTGGCTCACCTTCGTTCTGCTCAAACTCGTCCAGCACCTTGTCCAGGTTGAAGGCCTCGGCCTGGAAGTAATTCTCCATGGGTCAGGAAGCTCCACCCTGCCGACGGCCGTGTGAACCTAGAAACACAAAGACACTGTCCTCAATACTAAATCTATTCACATTTTCATACCGCATAATGCAGATGTCCCCCACGGCCTGTATCATATCTCCTTTGTCATATCTCACTTTAATATGATTTGTTTAAGCAGAAACATCCCCTCTAACTCGCTTTCGTTCTTACTTCTCATTTCCCTCCCATGCCAGTGCTCTTTTGTGATTGCTCTGGGGCCATGGAGATAATGAGAGGGAAGGATGGCTATGGTTTGATTAGGAAGGTTATGGGGTGAATTATATGACCTGTAGAAAGGATACATCCAGAATACAAACTTATCAAATTCTCTAAATACTAAGTAAAGGGTTTCTTAAGTTGCATCTTAAAGGAACAGTTCACCCCAAAAGTAAAAAAAATACATATTTTCCTCATACCTGTAGTGCTGTTTAGTCTTGAGTGTTTTGATGTGAGCTGCTGAGCATTGGAGATATCGGCCGTAGAGATGTCTGCCTTGTCTCTAATATATTGGAACTCTTGAGCTTGTGGTGCTAAAAGTACCAATTTTTTTTTTTTTTTTGTTTGAAAAACTCAACAGCAGTGTCTCTTTCCAGAAATCATGACCCAGTTACTCAAGATAATCCACAGACCTTGTCATGAGCAGTTTCATGCAGAAACTATTTCCTTTCTATCAAACTAACATGAATCCACTCATGAACCAGAGGTTTATGCTTGTGACATTGGGAGATGTAAACATTAATGACCTCCTCGGCCGAGCTGTAACGTTAGCTAGCTCAGTGGTGCAAGGTGAGTGAGCAGTAGATGCTTGTTCTTTCTCTGCAGTGATAAGATTGGCAGGTGTAGAAGAAAAAAGCTCCTACATAACACTGCTCAAAACAAGGTCTGTGGATTATCTTGAGTAACCCGGTCGTGTTTTTTGGAAAGAGACATTGTTGTTGAGTTTTTCCCTTTTTTTGGCACTTCGAGCACCACAAGCTGAGTGCCATCTAGTTCCATTATTTTGGATAGAAGGCAGACATCTCTACAGCCGATATACTAAACAACAAAGACCCAACAAATCTAAAAAAATATTACTTTTTCTTCTATCAAAAATGTACAGACCCATCCTCTACAAAACAGGATTCCTTCATGCAAAAGTTGTTGCAGTCATAATGACTTGCTTTTTTTAAAACACAGAAATGGTCTACATTCTTTTCTAAACATTTCTGACCCTGGTGGAAAACTTGTGTATACATTTAGTCATATAGTAATGCTCCTCTCTCTGTCAGTCCTCACCTGCACAGAGGTCCTCTCCAGCAGTCCCAGGTGGTGTTTTTTCTCAGCGGGTTTCCCTCTCAGTTCTCACTTCACCCAGTTTGGCAAGCGCCCAGCGCCCACACCTTAGACACAGAGGGGAAACACCATTCAGTAAAAGAGCTGCCTCTCAACCTGTGAGACAAAGCACGCTGCTGGTTTCACTACCACATGATGTATTGAGTATAGTGACAGCACTTCGTACATGCTTACAGTATATGAATTTTAAATTATAGGAAAGTAAAGCTAGCTAAGTGCTTGGTCTGTGCTTACTATTTCACTTACTGTGAGCGAAAAGTGTACATATTCAAGTCAGTTTGGGTTCAGGCTGGTATTCTTTGGAAATGAAAATACTGCCTTTAAAACACAAGTCAAGGTCAAATCACCCAGTTCATTTAGGAATTAAGTAAAGCTCTGTATATTTGGTATTTTTAAGTAGAGCTGAAATTATTAGTCAAATAACTGATCAATCAATGAGCAAAAAATGAATCAGCAGCTATTATGACAATGGATTAATTGTTTCAGACATATTTTAAGCAAAAATGAATTACATTCACTTATGGCATCTTTTTTGTCACGAATAAAAGTAAACTAAATATCTTTTGGGTTTTGGACTGTTGTTTGGATCAAACAAACAATTTAAAGATTTCAACTTGAGCTCTGGGAAATTATCATGGGCGTTTTCACCATTTTATGATATTTTGTACCCAAAATGATTCATCAATGATGAAAAAGTTATTAGATACAGCCCTGTTTTCAAGCATGTGGTACACATTTATGCTGAAATCAAGACAAGACTCAGACAGCTCAAAGCTGATGATGAATCAGAACAAAATGTTAGGTAAGTGTGGGACACGTTAGTCTCTGAACAACACCATGCTTCAACTGGGGATACAGCACATCCAGCTTATCATGTGTATTGCGCATTATCATACATAGTGAGCTATTACCATCCACACCCGACAAGGCAATCAGAGTCATGAATGGAAAACAGATGAAGCCTGAATCACTGCACAGTAAACCTGCCCAGTCTGTCCTTGTTGATGAGGAGACCTTGAAGTGAGGATGTGATGGTGTATAAGTGTGTGTGTATGTGTGTGTGAGTGTGGGGCTGCGAATGAGTAACAGTCGGGCTGAACTTCAGGGTCATTCTCATAAGGACAAGAGCGACCAGAGATTACACCAGAGACCAGATATTCCGCAGAGCAAAGCTTCGGAGAAAGGAGCAGAGTCAACACATTTTCCGCTTAGTTTAAGGTGCAAGCATGGGCACGATGTCAGCACAAAACAGTGAAGGCACAGGACAGGAAGCTACACATGTAGTGTGTACCATGGGTCAAAGTGTTTCTGCCATACCATGAGCAAGGCTGGGGGCTGCTATCTGAGCCAAAAATACAAAAGAAAAAGCACCCAGTACAAAAATACTTCTTTAAATTGAGAATATCTATAACATGAATGATCCATCAGTGAATGAAACAAAACA
Organism: Epinephelus lanceolatus; assembly: GCF_041903045.1. Taxonomy (NCBI): domain Eukaryota; kingdom Metazoa; phylum Chordata; class Actinopteri; order Perciformes; family Serranidae; genus Epinephelus; species Epinephelus lanceolatus. Next base: position 17,068,129 of record NC_135745.1, on the reverse strand, counting down.
AAAGAGCTTAATTAGAGCATGTTACAACCCTTTAGGCAAGCACAGTCCAGATGGAGTATGATGACTCAGATTAGGCACAACACTAGCCTTGACGTGACACACAACTTGATAAAATACAAATAAACTGACATTTTAACAATGATTTCACATGATCACCTTTTAAAAATCTACTCTATAGCAGGTAATAGTGATTTAATCTAATACCAGCAGTAAAGACATCTTTGTATGCATGTAGTAACCCCAAACTGTACACTTTTAAGTCACTTAACATTTAGTTGCTGCATGTCAGCCTGCAAGTGCAAGATGATCCAGTTTGGATGGAGTAATTTACCTTCACATCACCTGAACCGATCACTGAATGGGAGCAACAGCTACGCATCAAGGTTTAACCTTGTCCAACCTCTGCACCCTTTACTTCAGTAAGGAGATTTCCCTCTACACTGAATTCTTAAAATTATATTGCACTATAAAAACCTGAAAACCTCCTGTGGACTGCCAGACAGTGCACACACAAACACATGAACAAACACACACACACACACACACACACACACACACACACACACACACAGAAATGCCTCCATGAGGACAGGAGCCCGTCCCTGATTAAGATTTAATTACCCTGCAGAGGCACTGAATAATGCATCTTTAGTCAAAGTGCGTGAAGGAGTTGTATTTTTAGACATGTAAACTTGGGGAGATGCTCTAAAGGAGACATATGTGCATGAGAGAGTGTGTCAGTCAGAGACCCTGTAGGACTAAAGCAAATGGTCCTGTAGCTACATGATATTAGGATAATGTGTTTGAACTAAGGCTGGGCAATATATTGATATAATACTGATATAATGATATGAGACCAGGTATCTTCTTAAATGCTAAATATCGTAAGTCTTCTGGTTTAGAACGCAGCATTACAGCAAAGTGATGTAGTTTTCTGAACTTACCCAACTGTTCTAGCTGCTATCTAGCTGCTATCTAGCTGCTATTATTCGCCTTTATCCACTTAGTCATGGTATCAACACTACTGATGACCTTTTATCAAAAATCCCATTGTGTAAATATTCTGTGAAAGCACCAACAATCAACCCAACACAAAATCGATAGAGGTATTTGGTCAGAAATATTGTGATTTTGATTTTCTCCCCATCGCCCAGCCCTAGTACAAACTTGTTTCAACTCCTCAACTTAAAACTAATTAAAACCATGTGGTGCTGCCTTAGGTTAAACAAGAATATCAAGTTTGTACATGACAGTGAAGATCACCTGACGGTTATCCTAACTGATCTATAAACTATACAGACTCAGCTCATGACAGACCGCTGTGACAAAGTATAGCAATATAGAGAAGCCTCACCATGGCTGCAGACTCTTCTTGTTACTTGTGTGACCACTGACAATCAAACTGGAATCAGCTTAATGTCAACTACGGTAACTGATTCAACTAGGCCTCATCATTTTAGCACTGCCTCTTTTTACAGTGACACAAAAATGCTGCCTTTAACATTTACATCAGCAACTAACAATGGATTTCATTATCAATTAATGTGCAGATTACTTTGCTAATTAAAGAAGTATATCACTGCTGGAAAGACCATATTTTCATGGAACTAGACTGACTATGCAGTAGAAAGACTCATACACTTTTGATTGGTGCTGTATGACCAGGGAAAACAGAGAAAATGGCTGTGGTATGTCATTTTACTCAAGAGACAGAAAACCTTTAAGTACCAGAATTGTGAGGCACTGGACCAATGAACGCTCACGATGGTGGTTGTGCTAATGCGAGCTTGGCCGTTTTTGACGCAGGAAACAATATGAAGGCAGGCTGGTAACAAACGATCTTGAATTAAAGTTAACCAGCTAGCTAAAATATGTTTCTGAAAACATTTGCAGTGACAAACAGGTAATGCACTATCAGAATCTTGATTTATATTTCATCAACACTGATTAGTTTTACCATTTGATCTCAGTTTTTCAACCCCGGTTTACCCACAGTGTTATGATACACAGCTGGTTGAAAATCAGCAAAGTGTCCCTTTAAACAAATGTTTGGTCTATGAAATGCCACTGAATAGTAAAAAAAATGTCCATGGCATGTTCCCAGAGTCCAAGTGGCCATCTTCAAAATACTAGTTTTGTCTGACCAACAGTCCAAAAATTAAAGATATCAAATTTAAAATCAAATCAAATACAGAAACCTTGCAAATCCTCAGACTGGAGACAGCTTGGTATTTTGAAAATCAGTGTAAAAGTATAACACAAACATGACTGAAAACAAGACCGGGGTCACTATGCTATTTTTAAATGGAGCCAAGTGCAGTTGATATCCATTCACTAAAGCCACGCTCCAGCCTCCAGTGTCAGCCAGACATGCTAATAATGAAATGGCCTTACAGACTACTAACACGATAAACCACGCCTGACTGGACATCCTGGCATTGCAACAAAATTAAATAAGACAAGGGCATAAACAGCGAGCAAGCTTGGACAAACTAGAATGCTACAGCAGTTCATTAAGTTCGCCCTGTCAGAACAAGACTCTGTTTCCTGCTGCTGCTTCCGGTGACGGAGCTGCATTCACTTCCTCACATATCAGAAGGAATTCCCTTACAATCACTGACATCTATCTGCTGGTTATGTGTAGAAATTTACAGCATTTTGGACCAGGATAAGGTAAATAATACATCCCTATTTTAGGACGTTTTCCTTCAATGATTTTCTTTCTCTGGTTTCTTGTTTTCAATTCATAAATAAATGCATTGTTTGGGGTCTTCCACATTTTGGCAATAGGCCCTTTACATGGCAGACAATTTGATATGTCACAAGAAGAAAATTACAGGTGTAATATCCTTACCTTGGTAGTGGCAAAATAGCATTTAATAGCACTACTTCCTGGATTCCAGTAGTGTGCATATGGCCTCACTGGCATGGGGCCCTTATATATCAGTTACCCATAATTAATGGTATCAGTTCTACTTGTGCTTTTCTTCCTGTGACAAGTCAAAAAAAAGAAACTGGGCCAGTATGTATAAAGCCCAAAATTTCGGGTCTCAAATAAAGCAAAAGACTGGGAGTAACCTAAGATTTCTTATTCAAATTATGAAATGTCCTGCATAAATGTTGCTAAGTGTTCAGACTTAGGCACAGCCTCTAAAGTATTTAAGAGGGCTCACGAGGAGACATAACACAGTTATGAGTTATGAGCTGGTGGCCTACAAAGAGGAAGGCCACACACTTACCAGCAAAGAAAAATATGTTTTGGGTATATATGATAATTCAAAATTGTAAAGAAAATGAGATGAAGTCCTCAAGTTCCAAATATTATGTTGTCATACATACTGACCCAAAGGTCAGGAATCAACTTTCATGCTCAAAATATGACTTCATTTAATATAACGGCATTTCAACTAACACTTCTGATATTGTCAACATATCAGCTATAAATATCATCGTCTAGCTTAGTGTATTACATTTATTTGTCAGTGACGGTGCACAAAACCATTATTCTCACACAAGGAGAAGAGATGCACCAAATTTAGCTACTTGCCAATTTCCTCCTGCAGTCCCTGGGCAGGTAGACACTGACGCTAACACAACACAGGCAAATACATCTTATCATAAGCTTATTTCTTGCATGCTTCAATATACTGAAGCATACGTTACAATGAGTGATGAGGAGGAGGCTTTCAAACCCATTAATCATGACAAGCTGTGCATTAAACCATGATGGTGTGATGCAGCCCTGACGCATTACCTATGGAGGCCTACTATTGGCTGACTTATCAGAGTATTTGGGACGTCAATGTGCTCCTTTAGTCAGCACTTGAGAGTGATGCTGTCTTTATTGGAAGCACCTCGGTCTGTTTTGCTTAGAATTGTTTCACATCTAAGTCAAAGCTTAGGATCAGTCTTAAGATCATAATTATAGATCAGTTTTATATTTATTGGTCTCTGCACTTCACCGATTGGTTTATGAGGGAAGAAGAGACAATAGGTGATTTTTCTACACAACTTCTAGCAGCTTGAGAGCTTTGACAATGGTACACTGGTAATGGTAAACAGAGCCGAAACACTTTGTTGATATATCACACAAGTCTATCGACAAAAAAATATTTAGCAGCTAATGTGATTTCAGTCATTCCTTATAAGCAAATATTGCCATATTAACATTTCCTGGTTCCAACCTCTCAAATGTGAGGATTTCCTAATATTCTTTATCGTATGTGATAACAAATGGTGTATAGTTTATTTCTGGACTACAGCTGCAAAATTAGTCGATCACTTGATTAGCTGATGAACAGAAAATGAACCTGCAACTAACTTTTTTGATAAATGACCATCATTTCAGCCAAATATTATTTGGTTTATACTTTTCAAATATAAGGGTTTGCTGGGTTTTTTTTAAACATGTGACAGAACATTAAAAATTGTTAGCTTTTGGACTATTGGTTGGACAAAACAAACAAATTTACAACATCACAGCAAAATCTAAAACATTTTTTCACTTTTTTGTTTTACAATTTATAAACTAAACAATTAATCCATTGAATCAAGAAAACTGTGAAAACATTTGTTCGTTTTAGCCCAATTTTGGACTATTGGCTAAATAAAACAAGCCACTTGGAGAAAGTATTTTTTTCACTACATTCTGACACTGTATAGAAAAAAAGATTAATAAAGCAAAAAAAAAAAAAAAAATCTAAGTAAATAATTATGAGTTGCAGCCCAACATTAAAAACTGCTGTATCTGCCGGGAAAATTAGGGCTGGGCAATATATCAATATTACATTAATAGCATGATATGAAACTAGATATCGTCTTAGATTTTGGATACTGTACTACGTATCGTTTCTGGTTTTAAAGGCTGCAATAAAGTAAAGTGATGTGATTTTCTGAACTTACCAGACGTCTTGTAGCTGTTCTATTTTTTTGTCTTTACTCACTTAGTCATTACATCCATATTACTGATGATTACTTATCAAAAATCTCATTATGTAAATGTTTTGTGAAAGCACCGATAATCAACCCTGCAATATCAATACCAAGGTATTTGGTCAAAGGTATTGTGGTATTTGATTTTCTCCATATCACACAGCCTAAGGGGAAATCTTCTGTATCAGTAAGTTCTTGTGAAAACGATAATGGTTGTCAACAGTTCTCAAGAAAACAGAGCTCTGAACCAAGTTTCTATACGCTTCCTTTTTCTGGTGTTTCAAACTTCCCAGGACTTCAAGTTCACATCCTGATAAACAGCGTTTTTAGATCCATACCCGACACAGACGTGCTCCAGACGCCGCCTATTCAGGGTGAACACAGGAAACCTCAAATGATCACTTCCTCTCTTTAAGAATGGACTGACATCACTTTCTAACAACATGATCGCATGACTGAGTGTCACATTATTATGTAATGTTTAACGCCCTGGCTGGGAGTACATTGGGAGTTGTCCTACCTCCTCTTGAATTTTTTTATCCTGATTCCCATGTACTGCCAGAGATTTATGAAATAAAAGAAAAACATAAAAATAAAAGCACGCCACAGGTTTGTATCCTCCAAAAAGGTCGTACTCCTTCAATAATTCAAAACATCTCTTTGACAAGAGAGGCTGAAATGGTAAATCTGTTGAGGTTTGAAGATGATAAAGGTAAAGAAGCGAGTAGCTGTCCTCCTGTCACAAAGAGCTGCTCTGCTTCACAGCAAGTGTCAAAAGCTATTATGATCTCCTTTTCTCCCTTATGTTTTGATCTACATTTAACCACCACCAGACAGGAAAAAAACTGCAAGAGGAGACAGGCTGCTGGGTTGCCATCAGGGAGAGACTTGTAATACTTTCTGAAAGCGTACAGTAACCTACATCTGGGAAGCCTCTGCACACATGAGAGCTGGCCTTTGCATGGTAAGCCTGTTGGATCAGTCTACTCAATCAACCCCCTGAGATTTAATACTGTTTGAAGATGTAGTAAGATACAGGTAAAAATGAAATGACCTGTTTATGTTTCAGTCAGGGCTGGAGAGATGCCAAGAAAATTAAGGGTGTTATAAAGTCTAAGCCTTTCCAGCTGATTTGAGGGGGGAAATACACTTTAATATTATCTGATCTGGCTTTCTCATCAGTTACAATTCCAATTTAAATTCCTCACTGGTGATGACTATTCAAGGTGGGACTGGGATGGGCCCACTTCTTCATGAATCCACCTCTAGCACTTGCCTAAAGGCCCTGAAACCACATGATGAGGTAAATGCAAAAGACATGGCAGCAACAAACCTCACAAAACCAACTCTGTGGAGCAAGATAGATGACCATTAGCTTGGATTATGCAACCATAAAGTGGCACTGTGGCTGTGCCTGCTGCCTACAGGCCAAACACAGCCTCAGCTGGAAAATATTATTCACAGGTAGACTGGGTAAACACATGGGGAACTCCTCTGTGTTATTAAATGTGGCGGGTTAAAGCTGAACAGCTGCAAAATCACAACAGTTGAGATTTTGTTTGCAGCAGAACTTGTGTAGTTAGTTCTATTAGCAGGGCTGCTGCTAGCTGAATTTAACGTCCACCACACCAAAAGGCCACGAGTAAGTTTTCAAAACAGTTATCATCAAGCTGACTTAACATAATGGGAGAAATTTTAAATGTAGACACCATATAACACCACTGTATGGCAGCAGGGTGTATCGGGGGTGAAGTAGCTAGTATTAGCTCCAACGGTTCAGCGGGTAGTCGTGCGCCGAGTGACGGCAGCGACTTGCTGCTCTGACGGACACTCACACCGCCGCTGACTCGGTGGGCTTTGCGGCTAACGGCCAGTTTTAACGGTTACATGAAAAGCACCGCTCCTCAGGTTAACTCGTTTCTCACTGTCACTGGAAGTATTTTTCGCTTCCCGCCGCACTGCTAGCGTTTTTAGTGAATGTTAACCCACAGCTCGTAAAGCAACGTTAACGTGTTGTGTAATTGAACGTAAAATAGTGTTACCGTAACACCACCTTTCACGGTGTCCCTCACCGTTTAGCTAGCTAACGTTAAACACATCATAGAATATCACCCGTCCACACTGACTTCGGCTCAGTTAATCTAACACTTGCTGTTGCAATGGCGGGTTGTAACGTTAGAGCAACAACAGACCTGTGAAATGTCATGAAAACAAATTCAGTCACTCACCGGAGGAATCCTCATCTTTACGTACAGTCCCGCGGAGCCCCTCCGTCAGTATCCGTCATACCTAATCGCCTTTGAAGGCTATTTTTGAGTATCCTGGCGTAGACCCTCCGCTGCCTGCCAAACTCACACGGCGCAAGTCGGAAAGTACAGCCTGTAGTCTACATTAGTTGCGCGACAGCACTCAAGGATCCCTCCCCCAAGGTTTAATATTGGGAAAAAATAAGGAGCAACGTCAAGACAGCCATAACGGAAATACACCACTTCCGGTTTTATATCTCAAAATAAAGCTCCCACTTCTGAATGTGTGGCTAAAACATGCATTAACAGTGTTGGAATAATTACTCAGATATTACTTAAGTAACACAGCTATGTAATCTTACTTACATGTGTTTTGCTTATTGTTTATTGTTTAGATGAAACTTTTTTATCCTGAGGGAAACTGCTTTGCAGCAGTTTCAGTACAAAGTAGGAAATAGTGCAAATGGAGTGCACAGATAAAATAACAGTAAGGTGCAAATCCAAAGTGTATACAATGCCAAATGTATATAAAATATAAACAGATTACTCTGATGTACAGAGCCAGTTCATGATTATGGCAATGATACTGCATGCAATGTCTCATTATGTCCCCCAAGTCAGAGCATGGGTGGATTACTGAATGTGCCTACCAGGTCCAGGACCAAGGCTCAAGGGGCCCCTAAGCCAGAGCCTCTCCATCAAGACTCTGTTATTAACTTTGCATTTCTTGTCAAAGGGTTTAGTCATGTCAGTAACAGAACCTCAGACGTTCTAGAAAAAAAATGGAGGAGCCTTAACATGCTCTTCAAATATGAGTGAACAGATCTCCCTCTGCACAGCCAGTCTCAAGGATCAGGTGCTGGTCAGCTGCAGGAACATCTCAGATAAAATCTTAAACATAAATCACTGCACACTGAACTGAATTACTGTGATTTTATTAAGAGCCTTTTCATGTCATAAGAAAGAAAAACACCATGATACACTTTAAGTTAGTATTTCTATCCCCTCGGTTTATCTATAGGACTTCAGGTAGAGGGACTTTTGCATGTCCAGTCCCAGGGGCCCATTTTATCATAATCCACCTATGAGTCAGAGACTTATGATATATACATATTTGACCTTCAGTGTGCTTCTGAGTTTAAAATGCACACACACAATGATTTTGTGATATAACAACTGCTAGTTTGGGAGCCTATTGTGGTCCAGTATGCAGCTTACAGAGGCTCATACCTGTGTACGTGGAAACTGGAAACTTAAAGCCTCTATTGTACATACACAAAGGACTTGTTATTGAAGTGGCAGACATACTACAGATTTTTCAACAAGACAGAAGGAATAGATGTGATAACTGAATCTTTTCTGTGGGAAAAAAAAATATATCAGATAAGAATATTATTGAAATCAGAGTACTTTTATGTGTCTTAAAACATGTCTGGAGAAATATAATAGTATAAATAGAGAACTGTACTTATAATACCAAATGTAAAATCGCCATTTATGCAGCAGATTGGCTCCTTTGTGTTATATTATATACTTCATTGTTGGATCTGTATTACTGATGCATCAAGGTGTGAGCAGTATTTGAATATTGTAACTAGCTGAAGCAGTAAAAAGTACAATATATCCCTTTAACATGTAGTGAAGTAGGGGTAAGTAGCATGAAATTAAAGTGCAAGTACTTCAGGATAGTAATAGTTGCAACCACTCCATCACTAGCATTTAAAAGCTTTATTTTTTTATAATCACTCCTCTGCTTCTTCCACCCCTAATCTTAATCATCTCTATTAGTTACAGTTGTTGCTGAGCTTTATTTTCCAGGCGACCACACATGGTTTCCGGTTGTGACCCAGCTGTCACTGTGTATCTTGACGCAGCTCTGAAGCGGTTCAGCTCCATCCAGCTCCTGCACTGTGGTCCAGCCGCAGCCGCAGCCGCAGCAGCAGCAGGAGGGACATTTTGGCTCAAACCAGGCTGAAGGTGGTGTGGTGAGCCCCGGGGCGGGTCCGCAGCTCCGTCCCCCCCCCCCCCACCCCCACCCCGCCTCACGACACGAAACAGTAGAGCCAAAATGGCACATTCATCCCCGGTAACCTTGTCAGACCTCTCGCGCTGCACAGAGACTGACAGCAGCGGCTCATTGATCAGCACGATGCAGCAGAGCAGCGTCACAGCTGATCAATTAAAGAGGATGTGACAGTGCCGCCTGTGTAAATACCTTTTAACTCCTCCTAATGTGCACACCCAATCATAAGTTTTAACAACAGATTATTGAAGGGATGAAACTTAATTAGGAACCCTTATTTTTGTGATTAATGATTCATTCACAACTTAAAATAGCAAAATTAATGTGCAAAACGTTTTCTGAAGCCAATGTAATTAAATAACTTTTTTTTCTGTGACTAGCAGGAAAAATGTATTAAAACAAAACACAATAAAAAGCAATTCACCACAATTGTTATTTATCAAAGAAAATTACATCAAACAACCAAAAATGGAATTTATAGAGCCTGAAAGTACTCAAGTACTGTACTTATATGTACTTGAGTATTTTCATTTTCTGCTACTATATTGTACTTTTTACTCCACTTAAATTATTTGACAGCTGTTTCTCATAGTTACTATGCATATCAGGATTTATTATACAAAACCTTTGTTCAGTTCATACAATTTTAAGTATGATTATATAATTAACTACCTAACAGTGTATGAAACTTAAAATTAATTGTACAATAATCAAATAAAGTAGTTAAATCTAGCTCTCTTCAGGCCCAATATATTAAAATGCTGCTAACATGTTAATGCATCAGTAATAACTAAATAAAAATATACATAATACACATTGCTACGGGGCACTTTGCTGCATAGTGAGTACTTTTCCTCTTGCTGAAATTACTGTACTTAAGTCAAAATTTGACTGCAGGACTTCTTCTTGTAATTGAGAATTATGCTTATATGTACTTGTAGTGAAATGTTTTAATTCATCCTCCAGGCTATTGTGTTACCTAACAGCTCGGATATCTATGAATTCAAGGAAGTGTAAAGGAAGAGGCCCACCGCAGGGCATTTATTGGCTTAACTGTTTATTCTATTTATAAAATGAGCATCAGTTACAAATACTTCACATACAAAGGACTGAACCGCTACTTCAAATGTGCTCATCACGGCAGACATGTAGGGAAATACTATACTGCTGACTCTGTTTCCTTTTTTTTGGTCAGACACTGAGGTGACAAGTATTCTTCCTGGGGGCCAAAACAAATCTGAGAAATCAAGTAATAAAGAGATGCATCCATAGCCCAAAAATGTTTTATTAAATTCATAATCACCGCTATGATGTAAAGCGAATTCTTCATTCACTTTTAATTGTAATTTCATAAACAATCTCTTAAATACTAGTCACGTGTATCCATGTAGAAAGCTTATTTCTAAAGTAGTTGGAGTCCTTTGGGTGCTGAGGAATCGTACGGATCCTTGTTTCTCGGTGTGTCCACGATATCACAGCCTACTGAAATCAAAACCTACTGTATCTGCATGTTGTTGTTGTGCTGTTGTGGCAGGCTATACCAGAGTGGTTCACGTCTCCGGAGATGATGATGCATTGCACCTTTAACTAACGTTTCCCCACAAGAGGAAATGCCCTCTGCGAGTCCGTAAGAGGTAAAAAATTAAAACGGCTGATGGAGGCAAAAGAGTAATGGGATTCATCAGTTTGCTTCGTTCTTTGAGGCTTCATCAAAGTTCTCCACGAGATCTGTGAGACAGAAAACAACAAAGCACATCAGGATTCTGTTCTGGAAGCAATTTGTGAACGGATGTGAGTGATATTATCCTTCATTTCTAAAACTGTGTTACTGAAGAGTTGACAGTAAGCATTTGAAAACAAATTTCAACTTTAAATTCTCAGTAAATTTAAGCAATAGTCATCTACATCTATACCTGGTACATCGTCGTCCTCCTCTTCTGCAATTTCCTCCTTGACTGCTTTCATGTCCATTGCTGCAAAATATATAAAGGAAAAAAAAGTACATCAAAAATTAAGCTAAAAGTTGGAAAAAGTAAATATGTGATCATTACTGCAGATTTGAACAGGTGTGCATGTCCCCCTGTTTCTACCAAAATCTTATTGAAAAATTTCATGACATTAGCAGTGCTTTAAAGGTCCAGTGTGTATGATTTAGGTGGATTTAGTGGCAGCTGGAGGTGAGGATTGAAGATTACAACCAGCTCAAACTTCTCCCGGTTAGAATTCCATCAGTGTTCATTGTTCAGAAGGTTTTTCTGGGAGCCGAATTATTTCAAGAGGTTTCCTCCTCTCCAAAACAAATGGATCAGGTGATTACAACCAGTAAAAACCCTGAATAAAGCAGTTTCATGTTACAAATCACTGTCTTTCTGATACAGTTTGGCATGTCAAGGCGGGCTGCTAGCTCAGCATCTGCTAATCTGTGCCCACCTTTTATCTCTGATAACTTAAGATCCACATGTTCAGGAGGTTTTTACAGGAAGTTGAATTATCCACAGAGGTCTCTATCTCTCCAAAACAAACACACTTAGTGATTTAAGTGGTTAAAACACTGAATAAAGCAGTTTAATTCTGATACTGCTTGTCGCAGAGGGGCTCCTGTGGCTGCGAAAAACACATGGTGGACTCTGGGAAAGAGGACCTGCTTAATTTGTTGATATAAACCGCTCATTCTAAGGTAACCGATACACGATGATTCTTAGTTTCAGGTGAGGATAAACTAATAAAAACATAGCTCTGAATATTACACACCATATCTGCCACTAGACACCCGTAAATCCTACGCACTAGGACTTTAAGGCATAATATATATAAAAGTGAATTTAAGGCATTTTCAGACTTCTGTCAAACATGCAGACACCATGTTATAATCCTTGCTGTTCTCTTCGGTTTCTCTTAAGTCACTGCTATAACTGGTTTTTCTAGGTCACGTTTACAGATTGAATCTTTACCGATTCTCCAGTGATTCTAAACAAAGAAAGCTGTTGAAAAATCTGCATAAGTGCATTGTTGTGTTAAAGGCAGCATCTTCATACTGTGTTTCTGTCTTAGAAAATTTCAACCACGACCAGCGCCCTTAAATGTCTGAGTTATTTATGGAGACTAAAACTCTGGTGCTGGGGTTGGAAGGTGGTCACTTCTCTCACTACAGCGCTTTTATCCCCATCTGGGAGACTAATGACTTTGCAGACACCTCTAAAACTTCTAAGACTATCCCTGATATTACGCGCCCACAGAGAACCCTGACATTGTGCCTGTGACTGTGTGTTTGAGCGTGTGTACTCACATTGCCGTGGGAACTGCTCGGCCAGCTTGCGCAGGCTGGTGAGGCTGTCGGCTCCCAGCTGGCTCAGGATGCCTGGCAGCATCTCTGTCAACTGCTTGGTCTCGGCGTGGCCCGTGATGGCAAAGGTGTTGGCAGACAAAGACGCCTGAACTTTGGGGTTGTTGAAGTGGATCACCGTCCCGTCATCTTTTATCATATTCACCTGAGGAAACAAAACCCCACAGTCGGACTTAGAGCCAATACAACCTGACAGAAGATGCAACATGAAGACATTAAGTCAGGGGTACTTATTTTTGGTATCTGTTTTAGATGTAAAGGTGACATGTGACAAATAATCAACTGAAAAGAGGGTAAACTGAGATGGAAAACACAGCTGTGCGTCAACTTAAACAGCATATGACACCCTCTATCCTTATACCCTCACTTTAGATTAAAAAAAAACTCCCTGACATAAACCTTTAACAGGTAAACATTGCCTTAAATTAGCTCTTAGTCTGATTCGCAGAGTGAATATCTGCAGGGTTTTAATACTTCACAGTAAATCACAAAAAAATTGAGCCACAGCATGAATGAATGAGACTAAATGAATTGCGTGCATCATTTTAATGTCTTATCCTCAAGTTGCGTCTGTTTGTTTGTGCTTTGATGCGAGTTGGATAAAAGCACTCTAAAAATAAACTAGATGACATGGAAAGCTTTTTGGTTGGGCTCTCCCTGTCTTTTATCTTTCTTTTTCAGGACTCCCCGACAAAAAAAAAAAAAGAAAGAAAAGTCAAAACAGTACATCTACAGAACAGCGCTGACATTAGTTCTCCTTTGATAGCTCACCTCTTCTATCCCCGCAATGTTGTTCACTGCCAGTTTCTTCAGCGAGCCCTGGAGTTTTTTGTCATCAGCTGTTGCCGTTTTGTGAACAACCTTTTTCTTCCTGCGGGCTGTTCCCTAGGGGGGTAAACAGATGTGGATGCCAACGGAAGGATTAGGTGGCTGAATTTACCAAAATGTCAAACACGGTGACATTTGGTATGATATACCACTGGGTCATATCAGACTTTTTTAATGTGTATGGGACAATTTTTCATTTTAACTTGGACACATTTTCTCATATCTAGATAACAGCTGTGGTGAAGGAGTTTCAAACACAAGACTAAAATTGGTTAACACAACAAGTTACACATTTCTGTATTGTACAAAAGCATCTTTTTGCATACTTCGTGTTTTTAAAGTCAGTAATTTGCCCAAAACAAGCTTCACCAAAACAATGTTTTTACTAAATCTGTACAAATGCCATACGTTTGTGTACTTTCTACTTCTGTCAGTAAGTCAAAAGAGCCTGGACAACTGCACTGAAAAACAAGGAATGAAGCACTAATTAGATCTGACAGTAATGAAGCAAAAAGTATGGATTCCATGCACCAGTAAGCTAAATATTGCCCACAAAAAAGAGAACTGATTCCCCAAAAGTCAAAGCAATACTGCCTCGTTAAAGTTCAAAAAGTTAAAAAGCCTTCATTACCGTGGCTATGTGATTAGAAATAACTTTATAAGTAAAAGGGACTTGGAAAATTGTAAGGCCATTTGCAGCAAAAGAAAAGTGCTCTGTCTTTAATTTGTTGAGATACTGTATTTTTGCTATTTCCAGGTGTTCCACTTAACTTCCACTAGTTTGAATAGGGTTAATTTGACAAATTAAACAAATTAAAGCCTATTGTGCTTTTACTCAACCACTTATGTTTAACCAGGGATTTTACAACTCAAATAGCGACAAAGATTTTGCATACTATCAATTCTAACTGATAAATGTCCAGGATAAAAAACTGCATGGCTGAGAAAAGTAATGTGAGTTTATAAGTACACTATTTGACAATGTCAGTGTGGTGCAACCTGGAAATAGGCATAAAGCCTCTGTAGAGCAAAAATAACAAATAACGCCACCTAGTGTGTGGCTGAAGATCTCACAGTGCATATTAACAAAGCCACAGAGGCCACAAGTGAGGAGGCCAATGCTCTCTCCCATAAAAGGAATGCTGAGGTCAGGAGGAAAGACCTGGCAGGTGCTAAATGCCATCACACTTCTTAAAAAGAGCAACAACTGTGTCAACGACAGAAAGCCCTGATTTGGATGTCAACATTTGGCATTTGTCAACAGAGTATAAGAGATTTAATAACGTTAGTAAATCCATAAATAGTAGGAGACTGTACCTTCCCTCCTATCCGCACTTGTGCCTGGAGTTTGGCAAGCTTCTCTTGATTCATAGTGTTCTGTTGAAGTGAATCAGAAAACAATTTCAACATGATGTTATTCTCATGCTTTTCATCTAAAAGCAACTGATATATACCGTTATAATAATAACAATATACAGTTTTCAAAAGTAGAAGCAGTCTAAGGGAGCACGTGATTACTTGCTGAAGTGCAATGGACACAATTATCGAGAGCTACAATAATCCTCACTTCCACACATTAACACCAAGCTAGCAGACTGCTAACACATCAGCCGACAATTATACTACAGACATACTGACTGTCGGCATTAACCAAAATATACTGAATGGGAAAAAATATCTAGGGGCAAATCTTAAGAATTACATTTATGTCTAACCTAACTGTTGCTAATGTTCGTTTGCTAACTCGCTTGAAGGCTAATTTAGCTAATATTAGCACAGTGGCTAAACAAGATACACGACCTGACTTTTTGTTCCTGGCGAGGCAAAAAGCTAACGTCCGCTTCAGATTAAATGATAAAACAGACCGGCTAAAATGTTAACGACAACGTAAAATATGTTTTTTTTTACCTTTTAATGGGAATTAACTGACTGTCAGTTGAAGTCCTCACGCTACTAATGAAGCCGAAACGGTGCGGCTTAAACTTGCATCAAGATAGCAGCAATACATAGTACTTCCTGTCAATACTTTCATAATAAAGTTATCCTGACTCAAAGCAACAGTACATTTTTGATTTATGTGGAACACCTATTAATATTAAATTGTAAAATGTAAGTTTCAATATATTGTAGTGCAATGAAATGCTTGAAATCACCAAATATCTTAATTTTTCACTCTTTTTGTGGCTTTTAAACTTTTGTTTTCAAAATCATTTCCGGTACGTTCCTGATATTTCGTCGTCTAGCTTGACTAGCTAAAGCCGCAGGCAGGAGCACGCGGTTGTGTGGATGTGACGTCATGTGAACGCGGAAAATGATTCACTGCTGACCAATAGGAGGAGGGGGCACCTCGCGCACACGGGCGCGCGCACACCCACACACAACATATGACAACTTTATTAGTCTAGACTTTTATTGTGAAATGTAGCGGTTGAACATCCGGGTCTCTGGTTCATGAACAGTCACTGCCATTAGCCTCTAATCGTCAGTTGTGAGGGAAAAAGAAAAGGCCAGTCGAAATGCAAACGTCTTTAGCGAACATTGTTTTATTCTCGTCCCTGCAGGTTTTGTTGTCTTTGACGTGCTTTCAAGAGGTTGTCGAAGCAGCCAGCGGAAAAGGTGAGTTTGTGTTTTTTAAATTAAATATAGAAACTGAAGCGAGTGTGAGCTGGTCATTGATAGTGTTACGCTACCACAGCCAGAGGTGAGCTAGCTGCATCAGCATCCTGGATCTCAAAGTCTGTGTCCTGGACAGGTACTTTAACGACTTGGTGCTTTGTCACACACACACACACTCTTAATTTCCTCTTTTTCAGGTTAGCTAACTTGTTTTATTGCCAACATCATTATTTCATCTAATGCTAATGTTTAATATTAGCGGCTTTTGCATTGAAATGAGACCAAACTTTATTTTTCCTGGACATTTTTAGATGCCAAACATTTATTATTCCTTATAAAATGAATATCATTTGCAAAAACAGTCACACCCCATTTTTAAATCGAATACCAGTTTGACTGGTATTCCCCTGAGTGCACAGCAATTAAATAAATAAACCAGAATGTATGAAATTAAAATGAAGAAATTGAGGTATCCCATTAAAACAGCCCAACACCAGTTCAGTCAATATCCCTTTGCATGCACAAAATATAATTAAGAGATATGTTTTTGCAAATGAAACCCTTGAAATTTAAAATGAAATAGGAAGAAAACATGAATTAAGGTGCAGAAGTTGTCATCATTTATAAGCAATGAAAGAACTGTACAGAATAGTACATCAGTGTTAATGTGTTACATATTACAAGCATTGAAATATAAATGGTAAACAATTGTACAAGCTATATTGAGGGGTGTATCACAATGCAAAGAGGGAATATGATAAAACTAAGACATTTTGAGATCCAGCTTTGTGTGGGGCTGAATAGCACTGAACTCTGATTGGTAAAATGAGTTAAAATCAAATATTTCTCACAGACATTAAGCCCTGGTGAACAAAAGACTTTTCATTTACTTGAATTTAAACTAAACTTTTCTTATTACTGATATCAGGAAACCTTAATTTTTAAATAGTTTTTTGCACAATGTTCTCAAGGGGTGTACACATCGATTTTACAGCACTGTAGTGAGAGGTTTCCTGAGGTAGAAACAGCAATCATACAGTAATTATATTTAATACCAATGTCATTGTCTAAAAGCAAACAGATCATAAGAAATTGTGCAAGATGATCTGGGATGTGTAACATTCTTGTAACTGGAAGAAGAAAACTTAGAATGATAACCTCAGTTATATTGTTTTCATATTCACCCAATTATTTCTTATAGACATGCAAGACTTTAACAACAACACACATACTGACAATGTCAAGATGACATTTAACTTTTGGATACAAGTCCCAAACATCGTATTTTTGCCTTTTGTGTCAGTCTTTCTTGTTTTAATTACTCCAATTAATGTCGTTTAATTGGTCTTGTACACTGGACACCTGCATAAAGAGCTTGCATCCTTTACCAACATTTTAGGTTCCAACTGTGAAAGAAACGTAATTATTCCAAAAACAATAGCTTATACATATGCTACTCATGATTGTGTGTATTTATATACAGAAATACTACTCTCACATACTATAAAGAGTACAACAGTAACACCAGGAAATGTTGCCTATGTAAAACAGGCAGCTGTACAGCATGTGGTTACACCTTTGTCTCAGTATAACAAGAGAAGGCATCACAATATAATCTATTGCTGTATTGATGACGTGTCCCCGCTGCCACCATACAAACCTGCGAGCTGCTCACTGTAGGTAGTTACAGGTAACAGAGCAGGCAGAGTCCTTATTTCCCCACAGCTTGATATTAAATTACCACCATTCATTTGTTTCATCACACTTCTTTCTGTTGAACCTGTATTTAGGGCAGACCCACCCTGCTGTAGAAATATAATACCAGTTCCACAGTGCTGGTGTGCTCATTAATTCATTTCTGCCTGCAGGCTTTGGAGATAACATCCACTGGAGGACGCTGGATGATGGCAAGAAAGAGGCAGAGGCTAGGTGAGTTCACAGAGAGCTCAAATATTACAAACACTCCCTGAAACCCCGCTGAGCCGCGTTTTGCACAACCACTGGCCCTGAGGCTTCCAGCAGCTTTCAAAGAAATCCTCCGCACGTCTGCATTTACTCTAATAACTGGGGCAGACTGATATCAGTCGCTTTTACTCAATGTTTTATTCAAAGATGAGTGTTTTTTTTTATTTACTACAGCTGCAAGTGTTACAAACTGAAGTCAGACTTAGCAGTTTTCAGTGCACAGTTTTGGTCTTGACAAGTGTTTCCATGTGTTTGCATCGACAGCGGGCTGCCAATTATGCTTATCATCCACAAGAGCTGGTGTGGAGCCTGCAAAGGTAAAACAATGTTCTCTCCCTTTCAGTATAAGAACCTCAGGTTAGGAACTGCCCCGTCATGTCTGACTGATGTGTAACAGTCACATGTAGGACACCTTCCAGTATGTCTGATAACAAAAAGATATTATTTAAACACATAAATGCAGCCTGACATGTCCAGTGTTTCCTGACTGTAAAGGGCCAGCTGTGTTTTGTTGTGACTAAACAAATAATTCCTCCATTCAGTGTCTATAAAGCCCTTCAAAGACATTTGGTTGCTAAAAACACTTCCTTTGAGCAGCAATTTACACTCCTACGCTTAATTACACCTTTAAGCAAGAGACAGTAATAACCATGGTAATGTTCAAAGCACAGATCTTGACTTGTCATAGTAGGAAAAGCACAGGTGCAGCTAATAACACTAATGACATCTCTGCTCTGTTCAAGTGTCCCAGTAAATCATGACAGTGAACCTGCATGCACAATACCAGAACCCTGAAACTGAAGCAGCTGGATGGGACTAAATTATCATCGTTAAGGCCATTATTTATACACATGCTTTTCCTACTGTGACATGCCAAAATGTTTTGAGTTGACCTGAAAAATAAGTCAAGGAGTTGCCTGGACTGCCCCAATCAGGGGCAATATATCCATCAATCTACTGTATGTTATGCTGTATTCAAGTGCTCCTGGGATGGTCCCATTTCCCGATTTGGGGTGTGTGCATCGACTTTGGTGCGTTTATGAACGTTACGCAGTCATGTGGAAACAACATGGATGCTACAAGGATGTGTTGTATTTTTGTCCAGAGCATTTAAACAACATGTTGATTACAGTTTGCAGTTTTATATCACAAGGTGGTTTTGTTGTTGCACCAGTATGTCTCCTTAAAACTATTAAAATATTGCTTTACCTGACTAATCTAGGTCACTCTGCATGGACAGATGGTCAGTTATAGGCTAATATCATATTATAAATTCCATGTGAGCAAAACACTGACATGCAAAATGTGAATTAATAAAGTTTGTTACCATCAACTGAACATACACTTTCATCTGCCATATTTTTACTTACATGATGGCAACTTGGGTACCAAAGAATTCGCCCACTTTCCGAGTTGTTCTGACTTGAGGGGGTGTTTACGTGAAGTTTTCCAATTAGGAACTGATTTTTCCGATTTACTCCGACACCATGTAAAGGCATGTTATCTCTGACTTACAGCTGCGCCAGAAGGGAATATAGATTTTGCATGAATCAAGTTCAGTTAAATGTTTAAAAGCATAATTATAAGTTAAATCATAGTATGTGACTTTTGCTGAGTCACTTACTTCTTTATATGGTGTATATATATTTATTAGTATTTAGTTTTTACAGTGTAATTATAGAACACAAATACAACATGAGGTGTCATTTGATTTGAAATAAACAAACTTAAACCAATAAGAGCATGCTGAGTGACTTTAAATAATAAAACAATACAATATGCTACTGGGAAAAGAAATATTAAAGTCTCACATTTAGTTGACTGTTTACATCCACTTTCACATCTGACATATGAGGTATTCCTTTGTTTAGACAGCAAACAAACGGTATCATACTGTATGCAGATGAATAAACATTAGTAAGCCCATCCTACACGCTCAGTCAAACCACCATCTGTAATGTGGGCAAACAATTCAGACAGGAAATTATTATTAAAGCTGGCTTTTGTTTTCATGGTAAAACAAGATAACAATTAAATTGTATTTTCTTGCTTTTCCATCAGCACTGAAGCCCAAATTTGCTGAGTCCAAGGAAATCTCTGAGCTTGCACACAACTTTGTCATGATCAACCTGGAGGTAAGGACATTTCGACTGGTTAATTTGAGTTAACCGGGGTTCAGTTAACTTCTGTCTTATGATAGCACTGTTAGCCAACATTAACCTTTATTATTAGATGATTCAGGTTTGTTTCAAGGCTTATAAATAAACTGTTATCTCTTATTTGCACAGGATGAAGAGGAGCCAAAGGATGACGCCTTCAGCCCTGATGGTGGATACATTCCTCGGATTCTTTTCCTTGGTACGGAGGGGGTTGAGTCACTCTTAATGCAAACACTTAGTGGGATTCCTTTGGAGAGACTGATAGCACAGTTCCTGCCTGATAAAGTTTGAGTAGCATGTTCTCAGACACTGAAAAGCCAGAGATGTTGCACATGAAAGCAAACTGTTTTAAGGGAAGGTTTAGTATTTTTCAACATAGATGCTTTTTCCCCATGTTTTGTGTCTAAGTGACTAACAGGAACAACAATTTCTGAAGTTGGTCCAGTATTGAGTGATAGGGCTGCCAAAAAAATGCCGCAGTATAACCATTTGTGGGATGTTCGCACCATCAGTTTACATCCACTACAAGTGCCCATTTTTAGCACTGACATGTTCGAATTATTATTTTAAGTGTTTGAAAACGTATGGAAAGGATCCCTACAGAGACAGACCTTTTTGTTGAAGAGTAAGATTCCCTTTGTTTAACCAAAAATGGCCCTGAAACCACTATTTAAATGGAGTCTGGTGGAATTGGCGATTGCAATTTTGGGGCTGTTTCTGGTTAAACAGATCGGGATCTTACTCCATAATAAAAAGATCTATTTCTATAGGGATCCTTTCCATTATGTTGTCAAACACTTAAAATAACATTTGAGCCTATCGGTGGCCAAAACAAGCACTGTTAGTGGATGTAAATTGATGGTGCGACCATGGTTACATTGCAGTCTGTTTCATGGCTGCCTCTGCAGCCCACTCACCCAATGCTGGACCACTTTCAAAAATTGCTGTTCCCATTAGGCATTCAGACAAAATAAAATGGGATAATGAGGTCCATGTTGAAAAATACTGAAGTTACCCTTTAACAAGAACTGGTAATTAACAGCAGTGCATATTAGACCACACAGAAATAAATTAATGAATCAGACACATCTCAAATCTTTTAAGGTGTTTGACAGAACAATGAATGGCAGGTAGAAGCAGGCAACCTTTGACTGTACTGAGTGGATTAAAATATCCTGTGTATGTGGTGTTGAATATGTTATGCCAATGTTAAAATTGGTCTGATACATTTAAAAATTCTTTCATGTTAGTTACACAACAACTGAATATATTGCTTTAAAGATGAAACGATAAGTTGATTAATCTGTTAGTTAACAGGCAAAAATGACTTAATCATACAGTTGCTGCAGATGAATTTTCCGAGAATAAGTGCCCAAAATTTACTGGTTCTTTGTTGTCAGTTGCTAATATTGGGTGTTGTTCTTTCTTATATAATAAGAAATTAATTATATTTAGATTGTGGACATTTGATTGGACAAAAAGAGCAATTTTAAGATGTCCGATCAGGCTTTGGGGAGCCATTAGGGAGCATTTTAAACTATTTTCTGACATTTTGATGACCAAATAATAACCAATAATTAACCAATCAAACAAGTAACTGTCTGATTAATTCATAAAGAAAAGAACAGCTTGTTTAAGCCTTATATTGTTTGGATTATAACTGGACCAAATCTTTTAATTGACTCCTCACAGATCCCAGCGGTAAAGTCCATCCTGAAATCACCAACAAGAATGGGAATCCAAACTACAAGTACTTCTACAGCAACGCAGAACAAGGTAACAATCCAGATTATTATCATTTACCTGTGGAAAATATGCTGTCACACTGCAGTACTGAATTGAATATATTGAATGGAATATACTTTATTTTGAACATTTAAAAAACCCCTGTTCATGTCTGAAAAGTATTAAGAGGAAACAAACTTCTTGTCTAGTCCAACTCCTATTAGCTGTTAGCTATTATATAGCTGCTTTCTCTTCCAATATGATAGCTGGGATTAAAGAAAACTAACATTTGAGATTAATCATGAGGTTGATAATCACTGCGTGTATTTTCTGCCTCAGTTATATCCGGTATGAAGGAGGCTCAGGAGAAGCTGACGGGTGACGCCTTTAAGCAGCGTCACACTGGAGACGAGCTGTGAGGAGGCAGAGACGGGCATCAGGCTGTAAGGGCTACACTTCCTCCACCTGAGCCTGTGCTTCAGAGCGCCCTGTTATACTCCCAAACCTTCACTAATTATACACCAGATGGTGGGGTCCACCTCAATGAACCAAGCCAACCATTAAAATCGGTGCTTAAGTATTTGTTTCTGTCCCGTACGGTTTTTCCAGCACCGCGATTCGTTTTCCCGTCGCTGTCTCTGATTTAAAACATGTATATTTGTAATCTACTGTTAATTAAATGCCATGTACTGTACTTACTGTCTGTAGAGGATATAACCAACTCAAGAATAGCCAAGTTAACTATTATTTCCCACTGACATACACTGTTGTTGGACGGAAACTACTGAATTATGCCAAGTCCTAAGTAACTGCCTTGTTTGTCACCAGACAACCATGAAAATTTCTTAGTTTTAAGAAGTTTCTCAAACACCTTGTTCACAACTTTATGATTAATTTTAAACCTTAGAGTTGTGTTTTCACCCAACAGCAATGACCATACTTCATACTAGTCGAGATAAATATTTTAACACCTCCTGTGACGTGCTTCCAAAGATCCTCTACAGTGCATTAGTTATATCTGTGATACTATTTACCCTGCACTACAACTCTGTACTTCTGATTTCTACTATCTAGTCTTTAAAATAATCTTAATTATTCATTTAAACCTGCCAATTTATGTATACTTATTTAGCTATATCTTACATAATTGTTTCTTCCTGTTCTGGATTTGTTTTTCTGCTCGTGAAGTGACACCGCTCTGTTCCTTTTTTCGTTTTTCTTTTTTTAAACTTGAATGAGGGATGAAAACATTGGTTATGTGTCTTGATGTATTTTATACATGTACACAGCCAAGTGTGCAAATAAAGTTTGTTGTACTGAGTCGTGTGTGAGCCGGATGCATTCATGACACAGCTGTGATAACAGTATATCAAATTTTATTGTCTATCCAACAATAGTGATCCCTTATGGTTTGTCAAATAATAACAGTTAACATCAGTGGATGACACTAATCAAGTCACTATTTAAATTCAGTCTGACAATGATTTTAAATAGTGCAGTTACATTAATGCAAGTGCATTTATTTAAGACATCGGATTGCAATTTGATCCCATTCCAGACACAGCCTTCAAAATGGCTTATTTAGGAAAGAACACATGTTTATACAGAGCCATGTCTCAGTGTAAAAATGTTTTACAGCATTTGATTTTTCATGATAAAATAAATTACAGGGAAAAAAATAAGCGTGCAACTCTAAATAAGCCTCATTTCATGACGTGTTAACAATGCTGACAGACTCAAACAACATGAGAAACATAAGGAATGTTGGTGGAATGTATCGTCAAACGTGGCTAAAGGCATTTAAAGATAAATCCTCTGTTATCTGTATTGCTCAGTCTCTTGACAGGTGGACAAAGGGCTCAAGCTAAGGTGTGTTTAAGGGCACAGAGAAGAGTTGTAAGAAAATTACAAAGTAAAAGAACGCTGACATTTCTTCACTGTGAGGTCATTTCAAAAGATGGGAGGGAGATAAAGGTTGCTTTAGAGAGAGATATTGCTATTATTACTATAATTACACTAATTACACAGCTGCTGCTATAAAATCAGCAACATTTTCACATATAAAAAAGTCTATAAAAAGCTGTGATACATCTGTTTATTAAAAATGACACAGCTTTAATGTGTGATTAAAACTGAGGGATTGTTTTAGGATTTAAAATGTGCACATACCATTTCATAACCAGTGTAATAGACCACTGATGACTACGTTTGCTGCTCTGACAAGAAGAGCAACATTATGAGCTTTTAAGAGTGATGTCTCTCAGGGGGTGGGGGTGTGTGCAAAAGACTTAAACATCTGGAATCAATCACCAAGTCTTCATCATGCAGGAGGCAGGTTCAGTGTTGAAAACTGTATTTCATGGATATCTCTACAAGATGACACGCTAGTTTCACTTCTACACAATTACACTTTGTCCACCCCTCCCCGTTTGTGCCGGTTAAAGTTTGTCCAGTTTGCTTCTGAGGATATTAAGAAGTGTGCTGGGGAAGGAGGGAGTGTGAGTGTGTGTGTGTGTGTGTGTGTGTTTGAGGGGAGGCAGGAGCAAAACTTAAAATCTTCCCTGCTTGGCGTCTCCGATGGCCCCCCAGACGTCAAAGACGAATTCATCAGGAAAGGCGAAGTCTCCGAGGGTTTCGTCTAACGCCATGGCAAATTCATCGGGGTTCTTCTTGTCACGGCCGACCTCGACCATCGTAGCAGCTGGAGACACAAGTGCTTGACTGAATAACTTTTCATAAATATGCTCACATCCTGACTTTCTCAGAGTGAGAGATTTTTCTACTTCCTAAATTAACTTCAACTAAGTCTAAAATTTGGTAACAGCGTTCCCTATACAAAAACATTTTTAAGGTGTTATTCAGCTGTGGGTTGAATCTTCAAAGTTAAATTCATGATCTCACAGATGTCTACTGTCTGCCCTGAATTTAAAAAAATGCTTTCCAGGGTCGAAACCAGTGTTTAAATCCAATATTTCTACACACTGCAATGGCCACTGCTCTAGCCTGCAAAGAACAGTTGAGTGGCATGATAAAATATTTTGTTTTTTCTGTAGAGAACACTATGTGACTAAATCATGGAGTAACATACAGACTGAAGTCACAGAGAGAGATAATCGAGGCCTAATTAACCAATCTAATCATCTACCTGACTTTCCCCTCTGGGAATCAATAAAGGCTTATTTTATCTTATCGACTCTAAATGAACATAATGAGGACACTCACAAGACAAATTAGTTCGCAAGATATCAGCTGCTTTCTTTCAGACCTCTGACATGAAAATTAGTTAGCCGGTGTAGTCCGGTAAAAAGTGAGTGCCATCTAGTTCCATTATATTCAAGAGAAGGCAGACATCTCTGCAGCCGATATCTTCAACACTCAGCAACTCACACCAAAACAATCTAGGCTGATACACAGCACTACAGCTAAGAGGAAAAATATGCATTTATTTATGATTTTGGGGTGAACTGTCCCTTTAAGTATGACAAAACACAGAGGCAAATCATCTTCGATCTCTCAGTAAGAATGAACAGCATACATTAGTGTTGCACGGTTTGATATTGGCTCGTGAATATTTATACTCACCAAGTTCAGTGTCTCTGATGCCCATGTAGCTCTCAAGGAGGTCGTCCACTTTTTTTACTGCCTTCTCCTCAAATTCAGTTGGCTAGGAAACAACAAACAAGTCAGTTTTAATTATTCCCTTCTCAGTTTTACTGCTGTAATGTTTGTGCACAGCACTTCGCAGGATGATGTGTATTTTCATCTAAATACGATCAGGAGATCAGCCTGACTTTGGTTTATTATTCCAGATTATATTGATGAGGGGGGACAAACAGTACATGTAGATTACGTGAGAATGTAGGGATGAGTATGTGCCATCTTTTGTTTGTTTCTATGTGGGTATCTTCAACAGAGAAAAACCTTTAAGAATATATTGGCAGCATAAAGGGACAATTTCCAGGCAGTCCTCACAAGATGAATCTGTAACAAGTGCCAACAGCTTCATTTCCAAAGGTTGGAAAAAAGTCCTCTTTTCCAGTGTAGGACATCCACAACACTCGCATGCTTGAGTTGTGACACTTGAGGCAGGATTACCTAAAGAAACTTACCTCCTCCTCTACAGTAGCTGGGCCCTTGGAGCGAAGTCTCAGAGTCCCCCTTCCTGTGCCGATCTTGTTGTCGGTAGGTTTGGCACCCTTTGACCTGGGCTCAAGCATTTCTGTCAATACGAAGAGAAACAATATTACACAATTATCTGGCAAACTGTCCCATTGCTGAAGTTGAAGGGTAATTTTGGTATGTTTAAACCTGGATGCTAGTTTTCCATGTTTTTGTATCCAAGTAACTAATGGGAACAACAATTTTCAAAATCCAGTACTGATCGAGAGGGGTGCGGAAGGCAGCTGACAAACAGGCTGTAATGTAATCACTCGGGGCACGTGCGCACTGTCAGTTTACATCTACTAACAGTGCTTATTTTGCCTGTTAATGAAAAATCTAAGTGTCTAAAAGGATCCCTACAGAGATACATCTTCCCTACAGACCTGGACTCACCATCACCAAACACACTAGATTCACAAAAACCATCTTGGTTTGTCTCTCCACTGTTCCAACAATCACCATCTGTGACTTGTCTCTGAGACACAAAAACATCCTATATGATCCTGTAAATGCACAAATGATCTCATACTGGGAAACGTGGCAGCACAAGATCCTGTCCAGATGTGTCTGAATCCTGCGGGTGAATCTCCTGTCTTAAACCATGTGGGTCACTTGTGTAATGTGTTCATGCGGATGTGTCTGCACCTTTTCTGCATCTTGTGTCTCACTCACCAAAGGCCTTCATCGGCTCCACCAGTTTGAGGGTGAAGGACTTGTCTCTAGGCAGCTCTTTGAGCATGCGGGCGACCTCATAATGCCGCGTCCCGACGATGTTATGTCCGTTAATGCACTCTACGTGGTCGCCCACACAGATCACCTTCACCCCATCCACGACACTGCCCTCTTTGATACGCTGCCATACAGAAGAAATCAGTGACAAATGCAATTATATTATATATTCATGACACTCCACAGGACAAAAAAACAAAAGACAAAAGCACAAACAAACCAAGAGTGTGGGTAAAAATATCCTGCTGCAATGCTTCAGGAGTCTTCTGAGTTCCCTCTTTCATAATGTAATACCAGAAATTTCTCTTTTTTATGGGCCCACTGATGCACAACCACTTGACTTATTAAAAAATGCTTCCATGGAAAAAAGAGAAAACAAACATTTGTGATGCAAATATATCTGCTCTACCTGCTTAGGAGCATCTTCACTGCTTTTATTATTTTGAATAATATTCTCCTGGTCTTTTTCTTCTCAGGAAGATAAAATATTTTATAGGGAACCTGTTCGTTTTAATTAATTTCCTCTGTTACCTTGAGCTACAGGCAGGTCTGGTAAATGCTTCCTGACCTACATTTAGTTCCATAAACCTCTGTAGTCAACAGTTTTCCACATCAGAAGGTGTAAAACAGTCCAGATGTGAGAGACAAGCTGCATGAGGCTGGACTGTTCATGTTCTTAAGAGTCTACAAGTTGTTAAAGAAGTTTAGATAGTTAAGTTTCAGACATCAAACCCCAAGGCTTAAGTGTCACAAACAGTCAGGTTAATTGGCTGCAGTGCTGTTTGGGCATCACATGATGGCACATGTGAGCACTTTGTTATGCTGGAGTGAGATGACTGAGACCACATAAGCTCATTACAGTGTCTGTATCAACAGAGGCATAAGCTGAATTGTGATTTCTGCTAAGAAAGCAAATTTGTAAAGTTGTGACCAGAAAGTTCCTCTGAAGCAGGAATCAGTTGTCTGTTTTAATATTTCACTTTACCAATCCAGATAAGAAACTGTGTCGGTATTTTGATGCATTACTGTCCCAATAAACACAGTAGGAGAAAAGAAAAAAAGACTAACAAATTCAAAATGGAAATTCAAAATTAAAAATATGCCCTTTTTTAATAACAAGTAAAATACATGCATTTTAAAAATGAAAACAGCTGTATATTGAGTGTGTGCAACAAATGTGCATTTCATTTACTACTTTACTTGAATAACATTGGTTTTATATGGGAGTAAATCTCTAGATGATAAAGAATTAGATGATTATTTGATTAGTTAAACAACAGATGATTAATAAATGACAACTTTGATAATGAGCTATCATTTGGGTTATTTTCCATCTAAAAGCATCTAACATTTTTAAGTTGTATAAGTTTATAATAAGTGTTCTTGTATCACTAAGCCTTATAGAAACGTAAATTAATTACAGTACCTGTAGTCTTCATGCTTTATTTTTTTAAACTGAAAAACTAATCAATAGATTCACAATAAAAATGGTTGTTGCATCCCCACATGAGAAACATAAACTAAATGTCTTGACCTGATTTTTTTTACACATAACTTTGTCTGAAAAAAAGGCAGACTTATTATTGATTTTTTTTAGTTTAAACCAATCAACACAGTTTACTGTTTAATCCTAGCCCTGCTTAATTTCTGACACTGGAATGAACAAATGTTGAGACAGCCACTAATGAACAGGTACACAACGTAAATTCCTCTTCTTTCAGTTTAACTCATTTCAATAATTCCTTTTTCTCATTGTGTGCCTGAGTGAGTATGTTACATTACTTGCAAGTGAAATAAAGGTCGATGTTGATGAGCTTCTTCTTACCTTTATGAATGCATATCCCGCTCCGTTGTCCGTGATGGTGAGGCCCAGAGCATCTTCAGATTTATAAACTTCCACCTCTTTCTTGATCCCTTTGATGTGGGCGAAAATAAAATCCTCCAGTCCGATCTGCCCCCCCAGCAGCTTGTCCATGTCAATCTTGTGGGTGTTGAGGGTGCAGAACAGAATCTGTACAAACAGACCAAAGTACGCAGATATAGTACATTACAAGACTCAAAACATTACACATATTAGATAAAACTGAGCTAAAAGTGGTTTTAAAAACTACTTTGACTTTTAATATGCACCGAAACAGACTATTCATCATTTGTAATTTTACAAAAAAAGAAGAAGAGGCCCCTCTGTGAAGGAAAGCCCCAGAAACATTTGCATCTTTTATATAACATATAAAAAAAAAAACATTCCTGTTTTAGTCACAGTCTGAAAACGGAGCCAGATTATAAATAAGAGTGTCTGAGTGTAGATGACAGAGCACTGCCTCCGTATGCTAAATACAGGACTCATCAGAGAGCTCCGTCTTTAATGCAGCAGCCAAGTTATGCAGCTATGCCCTGCTCTGCCCCACAGTGTCATCAGTGTGCGCTGTGTGTCTGTTTGAAATCCTGAGCCTGTGATGAAGCAAACAGGGGGAAAATGACCTTTCCTTCCTGTGCCAGAAATGCTTAAATCTGGATTCACACCTTGCGGTTGCCACGTCTTGGCAGGACAGAGCGAGGGAAATGTGAGCACCAGGAACACGATACACGAGTGGCCTGATTTAACAGCACTTTAAACAGAGACTGGACAGTGAAACCCAGGAGGAGGCTGGTGGATGTGAATCATTTATTGTGCTGTAACTCACCTAGACAGAAGCTATTAATAACATCTATTATATCTATTTACTCAGATAAATCATATCAGTTATGCCTTTATGCAACTTCTTTTGTGGGATCAGCTTATAGTGGGGCTTTGTAAAATACCGAGCCAGGATTTAGTGTCTGACTTCCGGGTTGCATGGCAGAAAGGAACTGATTCGTACTGGTTCATCAGGAGGATGACCTTTGTGCACCAATCAGCCTCTGGCAGCGAGGCCTGCCTTGTTTGGGCTTTTTTTTCTTCCTGTGTACCAACAGGCGCTGTTCACACACACATTAGCCGACATGGCCTCGTGCGTTGCCTTGGGTTACCAGACAATAAAAGAATGGGATTATAATGGAGGGAGGCCACTGAAGGATGAGGGCAAAGAGAGAATGGGAGTATGGAGGAGGAGAGGAGGCCATGTTTGAGGCAAGGGAGGGGTGTACTGTAGATGAATTGATGGCTCTTTTCCATAACAGAGCCTGCCTCTCCCCTCCCAGGCCAGGGCATTACCCAAGAGTGAGTGGGAGGAACAGCAGCGGACGCCTACACCCGGTTACCAAGGCTGCTGACTACATTAAGCAGCTCTCAGCACTGCCTCTCCTCCCGCTGAGCTGACAGCCACAGCGTGCTCGCACCGCCGGGTGTAGCTAAGATGCAGTGTCATACACACTGCAGAGTGACTGCCTCTCCTCGGACGACCTTACACACGACGGCAGATACTACACCTCCCACGGCCTGCGCCACACTAACCAGAACCTTGATAACCACATGGGAAAGGGCAAGTGTAAGGAGAGGCAGTGCAATCTGTTCACCATCACCCTAGACAGAGCTACTCATGGGTCAACACTCTCAAAAGAGGAGTAAAAATAGAGTGGAGAGGAATCACACAATCTAAGATATAAAAAAGGCATCGAGCCATGCATGAAACTAAAAGTACCCTCAGAAGAAATTATTACATTTTTATGGCATACAGTAATCATTTTTTGAATAGTAGTTTGTGTCCTGTATATTTTTTCCACACAATGTTAAATTACCTAGTTAATAATTCTTAAAAGCTCCTTCATTGCAAAATACAGAATCAATGAATATGCAAATATTTTCCATTTGTCATAGAGACACACCTAAATTTACAATCAAGACTAAGACCAAACACACTGTTGTTAACAGTATTAAAAAAAGATAATTGATCCATTGATTATATTACATATTGGTTGAGTGTGCAGTCTCAGCCTTGAACACTTGTGGTTTGTTTTTTCTGTGTTGGTCTTGTTGCTGTCAACACTGCTGAACATGCTGGGCACAAAACACTCTTTTCTTTTCCCCACCTATATTTTCAATTCAAATTTTTACTCGTGGGCACAAGATGTCCCCACGTCACTGTAAACTTTGTTCTCAGTGGAGGAGGACTTTAAGATTCAGGGAAAACAAGCAGTGGAGCTGCGTCACACAGCAGAGGCCACATGTTTGATATATGAGGCATTTACAGTGTCTTTTAGTGCCTACTTTGCTAATGAGATGAGATGTGTCAGGATCTGTCTGATTCAGCTCAGAGGGTGACGGTTGGATTAATCACATCACACGTTTGCTGCACTGTAACTCATCAGAGCGTAGTGGTGCAATGTAACTGAACATTTACTCAAATTTTATATTACTTAATACTCCACTACATTACACCAATACATGTATTTGATATCCAAAGTCAGTAGTTACTTCGAAAATGAAGATGCTGCAATACATGATATATATGTTACAGCTCTGGTAGTTAACAGCTACACTAACATACTAACCCTCCTCCAAATGGTTGCTTTTAATGTAGGCCTACCCCGGGTTTTAACAGGACAATCTTCAAAAAGATCTAAAATTAGAAACACTTATATCCATTGATGAATTTAAGGGCATCATAAAGAATGTGGTGACAGAGACATGTGCTTGTTTTTCTTGAGAGGCCACTATGTTTGAATAGTTATTGTTTTATTGTGGAATTTTTGTATTATATGTTGTATTTGTTGCATTTAAAATGTGTTTTGTTTGGCTGCTACCTTAGCGAGGTCTCTCATGCAAAGGAGATTTTCAAACTCAGTGAGACTTCCTGGTTAAATTAAGGTTCAATTAAAAAAATAAAATAAAAATAAGCTTACAAAATATACACTGCACAACAGTATATTTATCTCCACTTTGACATTCTACATTAAAATGATTTTTACACATGAATACATATATAACGCTCAGCATAATGAGCACTTTTGTACTTTAACTTGAGTACAATATGTGCTTTTACATGTTGAAACTGTGTTGTAATGTGAGTGTATTTTGTGGCCAATGCTTACCACCTCTGCTAACCCATTTCCTGTTGGATATTGGATACTCTGAGATGTTTACTAGTTTTTAAGACAGCACTCATTACTTTATAACTAAAGTTTTGATCTCAACATCTTGCCGCTGAAACAATTAGTGGATTGATTAACGATTCAAGACAATTAATCACCAGCAAGGGTGTAGGTTTTGTTTCCACATTGCAAATATGAAACCCCCAAAATCCACGCCTATGATCATTAGCAGTTTTAACCATTTTCAGCTTCTCAAATGTTTCTTTTTTGGACAAAATTAAACTCTGAAGATGTTATCTAAGGCTCTAGGGAATTGTAATGGACATTTCCATGATTTTCTGACATTTCATTAATCTACTAATCACAAAATAATCATCATAACGTTGCATAATAATGGTGAATTCATTTGTTAGTTGCATCCCTACTAACAACCCAAAGGAGAGGCTGCGTTTTAATCTTAAGTTATTCCTTTTGACTGTACCAGTGTGCACTACAACACAGCTATTCATCTAATGACTGTGCTGAAAAAGAAGTAACCTTTGTGCTGCAGTTATGTTCCCCTTTAGTGCGGGCAACCAGTCCCCCAGCTCTAAAAATAAATTGCAATTCAACAGAATGAAAGAGATTTGTCAAGCAGATATTGTGCAATAACATAAAAGTAAAAGTACATCTAATGAATGTTACAAATCTCCACCCACATGTATTCTCCAAACAGATCACTTCTCCCGCCTGTGTTTGAAGAAAGGTAGGATAAGTACCGCCTTTAATTGTATCTCTCTCTGAGTTATGACCTGCATTAAAACAGTGTGGACTTGGGAAACCTGTTTCTTTGGTAACTGAGCGTCTGTCCATTAACAGCCTCTTCAACAGATCTTTTAATGGCAGGAAAGAGGGTTAGAGAGATTAAACAGAGGGTACCATGCTTTCAGAGGAGAATTACTCATGTGTAACCAGTGGACTCATGTTCTTCTCCTTTCCTGTCCTCGTCTACTGTTATTTCTGTGTCACATGTTTTTTTAGTATTTAGTTAGCAGGGAATGCTGATGTCAGCTGTGTGTATTGTGGTGTGGCTGTGTTTTCAACAGGATATCACATCCATCAGCATTTAAGCCGGTGTAATCATTTACCTGACTGCGGATGTGAGATTCCTCAGAATGACAGCTGAGGGTTTGTCTCATAAAGGTGGCTCAGAGAAGCAGAGCTCACGATGAAAAGCACATCTCAGTGAGTCTGACGAACTCAACCAATATTGATCTCTTTCATAAAGCCAGGGCAACTGTGATCCTAGTTTTCCAGCACTAATCACATCATTTCACAGCAATACAAAATGAACATGTGAGGACTAAATTGTGACGTTCACACATACTGAATATATAATATGAAGAGTAAAATACTGCAGCAAAAGCAAGCAAAACCATTGCAATAAGGTAAGTTTCTTTGTATAATTTCTGAAAATAAAAGGAATAGATATAACATGATCATTCAGAGCTGTGCACAACATTCAGAGCATATCTATGATTCAGTGTCTGAGCTGGGAATCCCTGAACACAGCTCTCAACATGGAGGGGACTGAGCCAACAGCAAGCAGATAACTGTGCTAACAGTGTGAACAGTGCTAACAATAGCCCTTTTCAGATAGGAATTGTGCAAATTTGCAGGAAAGCCCAATCAGTCTTTTTTCAGCATTGGCAGTATAAAAACAAAATCATGGTGGGCGGAAAATAGCCACCTACCTACTTTTGTTTATACAGAATGCGCCTTTTTCGGGGCAATGGGGGGCGTGAGCAAGTAACAAAACGTGTAGCTCAGCGTGTGACATAAACAGTGACGTGGGAGGAAAGTCGCGGCTAGTCAGGTGGCGGTAGTCAGATGGTGATTCTCTCTCGTTCCTCACCGCCTCTGTCATCTGACAGTTAATGGCCTCTTCATTTGCGAGGGCAAGGAGGGTGCGCTATTCCTTGTCTCCTCAGTTGCTCATCTTTACAGTGTCTGTCAGGTTTGTGTTTCCCTCTTGCTACTAACTGCTTGCTAATTCCTGCTATCAGCTGTTTCCTGTTTATCCACTGCCAGTGGCTCGCACGTGCGGCGTCATCAACAGCTCCTCCCACAAGTCTTCCAACAGCCCCTCCTGTTGCGGAAGGACGCCTTGGTCTGTTTAAACTAAAAGGGTTCCACCAATATGACTACCCTACGAGGCAGAAAATTGGGCACCTCGGATCAACTTGCCTTTCCGCCTCTGTGTGTCTAAACGCTCGCAGCAACATTCGCGGAAAATCTGGCAGTGTTAAAGGGGCTACTGGCAACAGTGCTGATATAGCTAACAGTGTTAACATGAGGGGGGAAACAGAGGATGGGCGCTACACTTTGCAACTACGCTGTTCTGCTACAATGGGTTGGGACAGCAGTAACTATCATATGAGAAAGTAGGTAGCCAGTGGAATAAACACTCACAGGGATTCACAGGGACTCACAGGACTCACGTGCACCAACTTGCACATGCACCTAGACCGTCTAAGGAGCGTCTTGCGTCAGAGGGAGGGTGACTTCATTCTCTGCTCAGTATGTCATTACTCCACCATTCTTTACATAGCAAATATTTGTCTGCTGCTATATCAATGTTTTGAATGTCATATAGCGCTCCTACTGTATAAACAACTTTAAGGCATCAAATAGGACGACAGCTAGGTCATTTATTTTACAGTAGAATAATAAGATAAACATTCTATAACAATGTGACACTTTAGGATTTGTGTGTGACTCAACTAAATACTGTTTAAATACCTTCATATTGGTTCTCTGCTTCTTAATGTGTTTTTAACAGACAGATTTCTGGGTGTCTGATTCTTTAGTTTTATTTATTAATTGTGAAAATGATACTAACTATTAGGCTATAGTCAGGGATCTAAGATGTTTATTACCTTTATTTTAAATTGCAGGGCATTTAAAAACACATATGTTGACTGGAATACTGTGCAGATACTTAATACTAAGAAGTTTGCAGTGGACCTATTCCTTACTTTCTCTCATGGATGATCATATTAAACATGGCCAAAGTTTCAAATAATGAATTAAATGTGCAAAAACCTCTGGCTTCAGACTGTTCTGAATAATCTGTTTCCAACATTTCTTCTACTTTCGAGACAAGCTGATGACAACTTGTGATGGATTTATTTAAATGGTCATCTGCTCCAGGCATGCTACTGCAAAATTTACATTACATACACTGCTACATGTAGCTACATGCTAACATCTGGGAAATATGTAATCTTGGTTGCCAGTGTAGTTAATGTCTGCCTAATTTCGGATCATATAACTGCCGGAACATTTGTGGTTGTGGTAAATTTGGGGTTTAGAAGATTTTCTTGATGATTTTTACCGGCAGAAAGTGCCACTATACTCTGTTACAGTAATTCCCCAGCTAATGATGGTGCAATGACGCCAAGATACAGAAGACCCAGAAATGCTGACCAATCAGAACACTGGGCTTTTTCGGGTGGGGGGATTTACAGAGACATGCACTAAAACAGAGTGTTTCAGACAGAGGGTGAATACAGGTTTTACAGCACAGTCAGTATGAGGAAAATAAGGTGTTTTTTAAATGTTAAAGCAAGTACATGAGCTCTAGTAGAAACCCAAAATCCAAGTATGAACCTGAGAATGAGCGTAACAGGCCCCTTTAAGCATGTAATAATTATAGCTTTTGTCTAACAGTGATGGATTGACTTGTCGTGATAACAGTGCAGGGGAGAAACTGAAAAGAAAACTGTCAGATTGGTTGTAATACTGGTTCAGCAGGTTTATCGAACAGAATTTCCTGAAAATTAACCAGAATGACAGAAGTAAGCCTGGTTTACTGGGTAATCTTGCTTTCAATAACACCTCTCTGGAAGCATAAAGAAAACACTGAAATCCATTTGAATTAAACAACTGATTACTGAATGTGTTGATGAAACAATGCAGCTACTGTAGCTCTGTTAGAGACTATTTACAGTTACAAAGGGAGGGAGAGTGGGCTGTGTGGTAACCAGAGGTCAGACTGTCTCTCTAATACATCACTACACCTGTCCCAGACAGATGATAACAAATATTGGGTTTTATCTGTGGTTGTTTTGTCTTCGCCACCACATCAATCCTCAGAGAGAGTGATGGAAACCTGAACTTGCCTCTGAATAAACCTGCCGTTGTTGTTCTGTGGGCTCAGCTGCCCTAGCAACACTTTCCTCTGCATCGCTGCCGGTAAACAACCACTTCAATCGCCATAAAACCACATCCAGTCCAGTCAGTGGTGAGCACACACACCTGGGGTCTGTTTCTGCAGCCTCACACACACCGACACACACACACACACTCTCCTCGTTAGCTTCACACTTGTTTCTCACAGTGGTGCTCATTTGCTTGTCACATGTATAATGAAGCACAATTACCAGTAACCACATCTTCACTGGAATCATGTTGCAGGATAATTTCAGAACGTGTTATTAGCTACAAATACAATATAACTGGGCTTGTTTACTATGTGAGGAAATAACAGTGGTTTTAACTGGTCAAAAAGACATTTAAGATTATAGTGAACATCAAAACAAAATATTGGTTTACACAAGAGGGGAAAACACCAGCTTTCTTGTCTAATACAATAAAACAATCCCACTGATAATTAACATTGGTTTGCATGTTTTAGCTCATATTCTGCACATCACTATACTTAACTGATATTTTTCTTACCATTTGGTTTCTAGCAGACTTTTGAAACTTGTTTGAGCTGCTGAGATGAGCATTCACTGGTTCCAGTTTCTCAAAATGGAGGGTTTAACCAAACAAGTAAACATACAAAACATACAGCCCAATTGACAGATTTGTTGATAATAAAAAATAATGGTTGGTTGCAGCACTTAATAAAAACATCAAACGGTTTGTAGTTGTGAAGTAAGTACAAGCCTTTATGAATCCTAATCCACAGAAGTTCTTTCTGTCTAAGTGTTAAATTAGTGTTTTTCTTTTCTTTTATATCAGACAAGATAAGGTTTGTTTTTACCTTGACATGTTTCTTCCAGGAAGACACCCGTTGAAACATGTCAAGGTAAAAACAAACCTTATCTGATATAAAAGAAAACACTACTATCAATCCTGTCTGAAAACAAGGACTGTATAGAGATATACAAATAGATAGATGCTATCATATATTGACTTACTTTGGAGTCATACTGTGATGATATGGACACATTTTGTTATACAAAATCATCCTAATTAATCATTCTACACACATTTTCATTCTGAACTCCCAATATGAAGTTCTTGTTATTTATCATGTGTGAAGAGTTGTGTCCGATGTAATGCTTAACAGCAAAAATAAATTTCATTACACTGATTATTATGTCATTTTGAATATATATTTGGTATGTTGTGATACACACTAGGTGGCCACTTTTTTACAGTAGTTACACCAATGAAATATGATGAAATCTCATATTTTAGCTCAGCTGTAGATTCTACATACTTACATAGATGATAATTAATCATATGATGATGATAATTTACCTACAGTATGTGTTTATTATTAAGGTTGTAGGTTGCAGTGGTGTTGAACATTATATTGAGAGGTGCGTCAGATGTTTTGGTCACGCACATATACAAACATGAGGGGGAAGAACATTGCAACACATTTGAATATAATACAGTCCAGTTCAACACCTTTACCAATTACAGCCTCAGTGATATGCTTTAGATTTCAGATTTCTCTTAAAGTTTTTATAAAAAATGGCCATTATAAGCTTAATAAAGGTAGAATAGGTGTCAGAGCAAGTGCTTATGCTCATTTCATGGTCGACAACAAAAGCTCACTTAGCATTCTCTACATACAAAAGAATAGATAAATCTACACATCAATCCATTTATCAGGTCATCCAAAGTATGCGCTATGTACAACATCTATAAGTGATTGCAGGAGCTCAGCTTACACAAACAGCAGACTCAAGCTCCATCAAATGAGATTGTTTCACCTAATCCACCCCCCCCGTTAAGAAATGTCTGGTTGCAGACTTGGAAGTACAGCCACCTTCAAATCTGCAAAACAAAAGCAAGATGTGTGGTTCTATGACGCATGACTGCAGCATATATATTCAAACTGTAGGCAAATGGCTGTGTTTCTGGTCAGCAGGTGGAGGAGAAGCAAATTCACAGTGAGAGCCACACCTCAAACTCTACAGCTACAGGGCCAATAACCAGACTTTGACCTCAACACAGATAATTCTTTCTTCTTCTAATTTACTTTTAGTGTATTTGCTATTTGAGATGTCATTTCACTCAGACAAATTCCTTTCAATCACTTCTGCTTCTTTAAAAAAACTGACAGAGCTTTAGTGCAACGTAAGAACTAATGTCTCATTAAAGGCACAACAATAGCTGCACACAGTCAAACCAGACATGCTTTAATGCAATGTGATGTCTGTTTGGAAAGAAATGTGTCACCTACTAGGGGCCATGAGCACAACGAAGACAACGCCATTGTTTATTACATAATTCATGTCAGCCTCAGCCAATCCCTCACGTAACCTCAGAGCCACTGGTTTCCAAACAGCCACAGATAAATGGTTTCTGGGTGGCTCCGTGTGTGACTATTTTGTCCTCCAGTTTACTTTAGTGTTACACTACATTGAAATTAAGCACTTCCTCAATGGGTGTTAATGATTTGTGTTTTCACAGCAGGTATTGTAGATATTAAGAGTAGATTATTTTCCATTATTATTAAAGGTATACTATGCAGGATTTTCTATAAACAAAAAACAATATGTAGACCACACAAAAGTTATACGTCACAATCATCAAATATGACCCACTAGAAAAGTGGTGGTGTATTTATTTGCTAGGACCTTGACCTCTGCCTGTATTTCCTTTTTATTTTGCTGTGTTCAGGACTTTCTGCGCGCGTAGCCTCCAGCCAATAACAGCACACAGGTGAGGTCGGGACTTCATAAAATGGTAGCAACCAGGTGTCAGACAAGTAGCAGCACAAATCCAAGAGGACGCTACAAAAATCGCAGACACAGCACGGACAATACGTGAATACAGTGGGGCGAAACTTCAAGCAGACAAAGCTCGTTCCAATAGCATGAATCTGGGGTTGGCTTTCACTCTCACTATCGCTGGCAAGCACTGAAGAAGAGGAAGAAGATGCAGAGCGACATGAGTGTTTTCTGTTTGACAGGTAGGTGCCAGCGGTTAGCTTAGTAAGTATGCTAACTATCGCCCCTCTATTATAACAAGTGTAACATTCTTACAATAACAACTTGCAGTGTGCATACAAGCAGTGTAGGGGGGAGGGGCCAAGTTTGAATGTTGTGTTTACAAACAACAGCCGCAATTCCTGCATCATATACCTGGTTCCCAGCTGGTCCAGCCACAGGGTCCAGATTTCTCCTTAGTCATTAGTTCTAGGTCCCATGATTTAATATATTCAGCATCATACTTGTGTTTGGCCATGTTGTTGAGCTGTCTCTGGCAAGAAGCTGTGGGTTAGTCACTCACTCTACAGCACAAAACAGCACCTCATACTAAAAGCTCTGCACTGCAAATTTTCTGTACTTAAAAATAAATGAGTAGTGATTTTTGTGGGTTTTTTTTACAAACTTGACATATTTGCGGGTCACTTGCGGTCCATTCAGAATGGGCCTGCGACCCAGTTTCGGACCGCGACCCACCAGTTGGGAACCACTTGCTTTAAGGCAACTGTTGTCAGTTTATATCACTATATTTACTACATTTTAATCTGAATGCCGCAGAATTGACATTGGTGTTTGAATTAAGCAACCTATAAGTGCTGTGGTGTAAAGCCTGAGAGAAAATGTTTCAATCACCTTTTTCGTAAGAAGAAAGTCGTTACTGCTATTTTGACATTTTGAAGAAAATTATACCAGAAAATCAGGAGAAAATTAAATAAACACATATTACTTAAACTTACAATGATAACTCAAAACACCTGTCTTAACTGGATATGTAATTTTACTGACATGTTTACAAATGTGAAAGAAAAAACTAAAGCCATTTTAGACTATATCTTCTCTGTGATGTGCCAAAATAAAAGCATTATCTCTGCTTCATATGTAATTTCATTTTATTTCCAGCTGTTTTTAAGATGTGTTAATATGTAAATATATCTAAAGGATAGCTACTTACAATATTAAAGCCATACAGATTCAAGTCTGTACCAGAGCTAGAGCAGATGGCACATTCAACATATGTCTGATGCTCAGTGCGAAATTTTGAGTGCAGACTGCATTTGACAGTTTTGTAATGAATAACATGGCGAGCACTGGAACATCAACACTTCCTCTTTACCCTCAATACTGAGCCAGACATGTATCCTTAGCATCAAGTATCAAAAACTATCAGGTATCATAAAGTAAAGTTGGCATCAAACGCTTGGACAGATTATTAACCTTGTTTATTATTAATTTATTTGTCAGGTATTTCATAAGTGTGCAACTTGTAATTAGGGAAAGTTAATGTTCAGCTGCTTCTTGTGTTACAACATTAAACACCAATGCAGTGAAAACTTGGGCATATTCAGCTAAATGAAAATGAGAACAGAAACACTATCCAGCAGCAATTTACAATTATTGCATTATCAATTAACCTGCAGGTTATTTTCTCAACTGATAAATTATTGATAGCTCCATATCAATAGCAAAATGCCTATTGCAATTTCCCAGAGTCCAAGTTAATATCTTCAAATCCTCGAACAAGAAAAACTTAAACTTTGAATTAAGTATCGATAAGAAATTAAACTTAATTAAAATTAAACTTGTAATCTCTTTAAAGCTGTGTTTTGTACACTAATAACACTTAGCTAATGCTGTCTCATAAATGCCTGCAGTAAATCCCGTCTTTATGACATTTATAAGGTTCAGTTTTTGTTTTTGGTGTCAGTTAAACTTGGGGGTCATTTGGAGCCTGGCGTTTGTGCTGAGAGAGGTGTTTCTAACATTTAGTCTGCCTTCATGTATATAAATTGAGTAGGCGAAATACCAGAAACACCTCACAGTGCAATGAGAAAAAAGTACATTTGGGTAGCACATTTGAGGGATATCATATCGTCACCAGTGTCCAGCCCTACTTACAGGTATTCATTAAAAATTAGACTTCTGTTGGGAAGTAACAAGGCTTTGATCTGTCAGTGCTGATATCAGGTCATGTCTGGTCACAATGGGCAGCAGAGTCACATGCGAGTGGGGTTTGGTGGTGTTTATGGAGGGAGGAGGCCCTGGGCAGAGCTGCTCCCCTGGGTCCTGTGGGACGCCTCTGGCTGTGGCTGGGACAAGTTATCTAGTTAGATTTGAGGCGATGCCCACTGAGCCGGACGTGAGGGACTTCCTGTGGTAAAAACTGTGGAGTCCAACAACTCATACTCCATCCGCATGTCTGTCTGCATCTGTCTTTGTGTGGCTATCTATGCCCCAGTTCTGAATAAGCCAGCATCCTCAATGGCACACATACTTTCTACACCAAAGAATGCCAATGTGATATAACCACTTAACAGGACAGAGTGAGATGTTGAAATTTGGGTTGTTATTTTCTTCCGCTACCTGCTTGGCATTGCCTCGGTGGAGTGGGTGGATTCAAAGGTCTGGACACATGCAATGCTTGGCAAGCTTTGAGGCATTATTTCAGCAAGGAACTTTTGTTTTTTTCCTTTATGTGGCAACTACAAAAATAAATGTGTTCCTTTACTGATCCAAGTACAGTAGATCCTCATTTGTCCCCCTTTACAGACAGGTCAAAGGTCCAGAACAGTTACAGAACAGTACTCCGAGAGCTGGTACAATTCTGATGTCTTGCTCAAAGACACTTTAGCAAGGCAGTGCATGCAGACATGGAGGTTTGAATCTGTTCCTCCAACACAAGCTGCTAAAATCAGCTAAAATCCCAAATCTCTTTAGCTCCTGTGTAATACAGTGCTTGCTGTTACTAAAGAACACATCTCGAGGCAGTTTCTGTACTAACAAGTCTAGACAGATGCAGAAAGGCTTTAATGAGGTATACTGATAGACATGATGGAACAAACAGAAAAATGCCTGGTATCCCATTCAGAAAAAAACCCTGCAGATTTTGAGCCTCATTACAGATATTTTGTACCATCAAATCAGAAAGACTGTGGCCAGAATCAGTCCTGTATTGTGTAATACATTGTGTATCAATGCCACTAGGACAAATTCCTTTCCAATTATTGCACTCGTTGAATGAAGTGAGTGTATCTCTTCATTTCAAGCAGGGGAAGGAAGTTCACGTCTCCAGGCTGATAACAGGCTGCCCTGCTAGCCTATCTAGTCATATTTCAGGCTGACAAAAGCCAAACATGCCACTCACACTTTCCTTTGAAAAGAAGAGCTTAAGCCGTCTGGGCTTACAGGAGGACACAGAACCTGCTTTTGTTTTCGGGACCTCCACAGTCTACACGTAGCTTTTGCTTCCTATTGGAATCCGATACTGAGTGAACAACTGTATCTAAAAATAGGGGTAATTTGTCAGGTATCCAGTGACCTCATAACGTAGATAAGACACCAATCTATCTCAGTACTTGCGGGGTTGAAGGTGTGTAGGCTGGCAGGGCGTGCCTTTACAAACACCAGCTTGCTTTGACTCGAGACAATCAAAGTTGACTTTCAATGGCCACCACGGGGCTAATCTCTTAGAAAAGCCACTTAGAAAACTGTTTACCCAGGCCTTTACTGCAACTACTCATTCATCATCGCACTGGTAAAAGAAGTATTACAAGATTCTACGTAAAGAGCAATACCGCAATTTTAAATACTCCATTATGAGTAAAAGTATTTAAAAATGTACTCAAGTATTTAAGTATAATCGGTAAAAATGTCTTGTATGTATAGAAGTAGTCATTTTGCAGAAAAATGTCTCCTGTACCTGATTTAATATCACGCATCTTTATTAGATTAATGACACTAATAAATCAATGAGTGAGTAAAATTTTACTGTTATGGCTGGTCAAGGTGGAGCTAGTTTTAATTACATAGGCCTACAGCTGGGTCTTTTACTCAGAGATATTTAGTCTGTGGGGTCGTGATGTGATTAATAGGGTAGGGAAGAAGAAAATTAAGTTGAGCTACATGAAGTTGCACTCATTATTTTGACTTTTTTGTAGTCTTAGTGTCCTTTAATGAGTGATAACTTGATCTCATCAGGCCTCAAACACTTGTCTGTATGTATATGTGAGGTTTAAAGGGCAAATGTTGGATTGTGTGGAACTGTCACATCTGAAATGGGGTCAAGGGGCCCCAACTCAAAGCTGCCAGAGCCCCTTGTCCCATTTGGATTGTATTTTATAAACTTATCATACTGTCATTACCTTAAAATGAAAAGAAACTAGTTGCCACACATGTCAAATAAATGTAGTGAGGTGAAAATATAATATTTTCCTATGAAATGTAAAGTATAAAGTAGTGTAAAATGGAAATACTCATGTAAAGTACCTTAAAACTGTACATGAGTAGAAACAAGGGTGTCTGTGTGGATACTTTGAGTTAAACACTAAATCAACCACATGACTTTTTCCCTCCTTTAACCACAGGTGAGTTCTTACCTCAGGTGGGCTTATATTAAACGCTTCTGCTATTTTTGCGTACAACTCCTTAACATTGGAGAATCCCTCGATCCTGCCGGTGGGGCTTCCGTGAGCCAGCTGCGTGTGGAAGACCAGTTTGGGCCGCAGGTTGGCAGGTGGAGGCGGCAGCCCCGCTCCGTTCACGGCGGATTTAGCCAAGCTCCCGGCACCTGCGTGTCCGCCGCCGACCTCCTCGTTTTCCACCAAATGCTCCTTCGTCGACCTGTTTTTCTTCCTCCATGGTCCCAATGGCATCTTTTCTTGTTGTTTGTTTGTTTCTCGACGTTGAAAGTGTAAACTCCGAGCCGCTGCTAGAACATTGAAGTAGCTAACCTGTTGAGTTCCAAGCCCAACGGTCGTGTTGTCCTTATTTACTTCCTTCTTTACTCCGAGCTTTCCTAAATGCCTTCCTTCCTTTCTTCCTTCCTTCCGCGACACACTTTTCCTTTTCCTCACCTGTCCCACAGCTTAGATGTGTTCTTCGACAGTGGCTCGGCACTCGCTGGGTGAATAAATGCTGTGAATATTCAACAGGTAGGTGGCGGTGAGTGTGGGATAAACTCTGACACAACCTGCTGGCTGCTGCTCGGCTAACAATAGCTACTCTGTTTGTCTATCAGCGTGCCGCGGGACGCAGGCGCAGTGGGACCGACCCGGGCTCAGTCCCAGTGCACCTGCACCCTATCACAGGGGGATCACTGTAAAACAATTACTCAGGTATTTTTTAAAACACGTACTGCAAGTTACTATAGGTTAAAGTGGCCTGAATTATACCTGCACACTAGTAGTGGAAGGTGACTGAGTACATTTACTCAAACACTGTATTTAAGTACAATTTTGAGTACAATTTTGACATACTTGTACCTCATATTATCCCACTTTATAGGCTCTTTCTACTTTACTACATTTTTGAGGCAAATATTGTACTTTTTACCTCACTACTTTCATTTGACACTTTATATTAGTTAATTTGTACATTAAAAAAACGTGTGATATGCTTATGCAGTACTATAATCTACCCAGTAGTATACAAAAAGTGTCTACAACTGGCTCCACATTGATTAACTACAACATTAAAATGCTCTGACATGTATTTTTAGTGATAAAAACACAATTATATAATATTCTAAAACAATATAACCCTTTGAAAGGAGCCTCTCTGCGCAATGGGTACTCTTGCTTTTGATACTTTAAGTACATTTTTCTAATAATTCTTCTGTACTTTTATTCAAGTACCATTTGAATCCTGGAGTTTTACATGTCATGAAGTATTTTTAGACTCATATTTCTACTTTTATTTGAGTAAAGTATCTGAGTATGTCTTCCACCACTGTACTGCACAATTTTGAGGTATTTGTACTTTACTTATTTTCATTTTATGCTACTTTACACTTCTACTCCACTACAATTTGGAGGCAAATGTTGTACTTTTTACACTA
The DNA here is from genome assembly GCF_041903045.1 of Epinephelus lanceolatus. Lineage (NCBI taxonomy): Eukaryota > Metazoa > Chordata > Actinopteri > Perciformes > Serranidae > Epinephelus > Epinephelus lanceolatus. The sequence goes on along the minus strand of NC_135745.1, from coordinate 17,023,342 downwards.
CTACATTTATTTGGTAGATTTAGCTACTTTGCAGAGTCAGAATAATAATACAAACTACTCATCAACTAATTCATTATGAGGCATTATGAGAGGTTAAGCTACCGAGCAGTACTTAAAGTAATTAAAATTAGCTCAAACTTTACCAGCACCAACATTAAAGTGATGAACACATGAATGCATCACTAATTATAATTCAATCATATGATATAATCTGAAATGGGTATGATATGTACTTTTACTTTAATTAATTTAAGAATCTTTTGATGCTAATATAAGTACTTTTGTACTTGAGTATGATTTTGAATGCAGGACTTTTACTTGTAACAAGATATTTTTACCATGTAGTATGCTACTTCCACCACTGCTGCATACAGAAAAACTGGTTTCTTGGTAAAGGATTGCTCAAGTCTGTGGGAGTAGCTACAATCAATAGATAGACAGACAGATAGACAGACAAAGACACAGACAGATGAATTTGGTGTGACTTTGGTGGGAAGTAATAAAAAGTGCTAAGGTGCTATAGGCCTCTGTATTTGTGAAGTTAAATGAAAATCTATGCACACGTTACAGCCATGTAATACCACTGTACATGGCTTTAAAAGAGCCCAAACACTTGTCAGTGTTGTTTTTAATGTTGCACTTCCTGTTCTGAGCTTCAAAATTAATGAGTACATATGTCAGCAGCCAAATGGCCCTCTCTGTCCAACAAGGACCCTGCCTCTGTGGGCCCCTTAGCCATAATGAGTGATGTGGCGTCCCCTGGTGGGAAAACACACATTGAAGGCCTCTGTGTTGGCAGCTGACAGCCAGCAACTGATACCAGACAGCTATATTTACACACTCATAGCTTTGCCATTAGTAAGCATTCAGTCAATGTATTTTAATTGCACATCAGAAATTGTACTGTATAAGTTTTACAACAATATATATTCACATTTCACTACTAAAATATAAGTCTCAAGATCTTTTTTGCTTGTGCTCACTTTGTGCATTATTACTATGTGGACTATAAATAGTCCTCAGCAGCATTCATGGTTTTAAAGTGATTGTTGCACTGTTTATTTCATGGAGGAGGATTCATCACATACCACCCCATAACTTAGACAGCTCAAGATCACGTCATGTGGAAATATTTATTTTAAAATTCAAGCTCAATTATCTTCACGTCACTTTCTAAAATGCACATATGACTGAGTTCACTCAACCACGTTCCTCTTGAATAACCTGTACACTGATTTTAAGACCGCCTCTAAACTGAAGCTTGTATCTCTACATGACAACATAAACATGAATGACAGTTTAGAAAATGTCAGTAATGAAGCCTGTCAGATCGAAACGAGAGCAAGAAAATGTACTGTTTGGCACTGCAATGTTTCCCAGGATCACTGTTGACTCACTCACTACCAAATATTTCCTATAAACAAAAAGATAAAGTGATTGTGGCAAAGACCCACGTACATAAAATGTGTTTCTTTCAGATATCAACAACCCAGATTGTCTTTCACTTTCACTTACATCAACTTGGCAGCATGCATGGTATTTATAAAAACACCAGTTAGCTCAAAAATAGAAACTGCACATTCATCGTAGGGGGTCCATCTGTGAACTCTCAGAACTGTCTGTGTGTGTGCATGTGTGTGTGTGATTGTGTGCTGGTAATGAGGGTGAGCGCTGTCATGCGGTTATCTCCCATCGTTCAGTCTGTGTCCTTCATCCTAAGCAGGTAAATGCCGCTTCAAGACGTCCTTGGCGTTGCCTGGCAACGCCTCAGGAAAGTTAACATCAAACTCCACCACCAGGTCCCCTCTCTGCTCGGGGTTTTTGGGTAATGGCAGACCCTGTCCAGCAACATTCTTTCTCATGCCAGGCTTGATGACATCCGTGATCTTCATGTTGCACGTCTTCCCGTCTATCGTCGACACGGTAACCGAGCATCCGCACAGTGACTGAGAGGACAGGAACATGGAAGTCAGAGTGAGAATCAGGAGAACAGCAACCCACACAAAATCTACTGTAAAAACCCAAACTAGTGCGGGGTAATATTAGAATGAACATGATATTAATAAAGATATGTTCTGATATAAATATACTGCATGATGTAGCAAATGTTCACAAATCATATAAAAAGTCAAACTGATTCAAAGCAGGTGACTACGATGCATGGCTTTACATTACATAAAGCCAAAGTCATGTCATGTGTGAAACAAAAAAGAAGCAACTAGTTTTGTTAGTTAACATCTTGCCTCTAATAACAACAGATATTCGTCGAATAGCTGAAAATATACATGTCACACTAATAGGATTCAGTGTAAACACATTTACACACTTAATCTTAAAATGCAACACCTGTGAATTTTAATCCTGACATCCTACATTTGACATTTTGAAAATATCATATATCAGCCAATATTCATTTTTTTATGTAAGTATATACATTAAAAAAATTCATAAGAATCCCTGTTTTAAAGACTTGTTAACAAGAAATGTACTGAGCATGTTCTCTGGTGAACAAACTTCATAATGGAGATGGTGTCTAAATTGCCTCAAACACATCCTTGGCGTTTTCATACTGCAGTACTTACACGTACATCAACACTACTCCGTATATCTGTGATAAACTAATATCAGCTCTAGTAGTTGGTGAGCAGGTTCCTCTATTCACAAAACTAGTTTTGTGATATATTTATTTACAGATCTACACATGTACTATTAATATTTTGGACACTGGGCAAATCATGTGACTATTTAGACAAAATACTAGTCGGCCTAATTTAAGGTCCATTTGATAGCTTTTTCCAGAACTTTCTCCTGCTACAGAGCACAACAGCAGTCTTCAGTGGTGGATGGAGGTTTGCTCAGCTGTTGAGGAGATGGCTCAGTTGTCATCACATGATAACAGGTGGTCATAATCTCTCTATTCAAAGATCTCTGGGCGTAAACTGCTGTGAGATGGTGTGGAAAGCTCTGGAAAAAGCTAGCGAGAGATCCCTGAGATAAGATTGTTTTATTAAACTACTTTTATTAAAGTCAAGAATGCAACTTTCATGCTGTTATGCATGCTATTTGATTATAGTCACAAATGTGTTTTAGCAGAGACGACCTTTTCCATTTAGTTTGCAATTCTAAATTACTTTAACTAAAAGAATGAACAATGTGAGTGGAAACATTTAATGTGATTGACAGGTGATTCAATTTCTCAGCGTGATTCATATCATGTGGAGCTGATCTGCGGCTGTTTGCATACATCGATCACATATTCAGAGATGAAGCAGCAAGATCTCAGAGTGTTGAAGAGAGTAGGAGGAACCATATAAGTACATCTTGCAATGTGTGCACGTGGGCGTCCGCCACCTCTCTGCCCTCCCTGTGATAGAGCTCCTATTTCTCAATGTTGATGATCTAGATTACATAAGTGCACAGCCAAAGTGTGTGTGTAGTGCAGTACTATGCTCATTCAGGACACCTGGACTTTCCATGGAAAACAATTTTTGAGGCAGACTACCTACAGCTTATTGATTGTGACCAGGTTTTTTGAGCATCTTTAAAGCATCACTCTAAAGTAAATATGAGGTTGTTCTGATTCTCCCCTGTGTGTGACTAATCCATCTATCAGACTCTATTAATACTACACTCAGTCATAAGTGGGTGCCAAAATAGAAAATGCCTCACCTGTCGTAAGCTCACACGCACGGGATACACAATGTTTGAGCCCTCCCGCCTAAAGTGGGGGTGGGGCTTGTCCTTGATGACGAAAACAATGTCAGCAGGTATGGTATTGGGTGACTCATCTCCCTCTCGCGGGAACGTGATCTTGGTTCCCTCTTTCCAGCCCCGCTTGATCTCGATAGTGAGAATCTTATCCTCATTGCGCATGGTCCTGCCATCTGGATTTAGCCTTTTGCGGGAGATTTTCATCCTCTTGGTGCAGCCGTGGAAGACCTCCTCTAGGGTGACCCTTAGTTCATGGATGATGGCTGGGTCCTGCTTCCGGCGCTGTGGCCCTCCGGGGCCGATGTGCCCGTCTCGAGGGAATCCATTCAGGTTGAAGTTGGTGAAGGAGCCGAATGGGTCATTTCCATCCACCTCCATGTCGTCGTCATCCCGGCCATTTGCTTTGCGCCCAAAGAACATCTCGAAGGGATTTGAACCCCCAAAGAAAGTGGCGAAGGTGGCATGTGGGTCCCCGTGGAAGGTGTAGGTGAAAGTGCTGCCTTGTCCATCAGCAGTGGGCCCACTTCCTCCCTTGAGACCTGATGGATGACAGAAATGATTCATCAGTCATCCTAACTTTGACACACAGCAGTGGGAGAGCTTTATACCACGAGTGCATACTTGTGCATAATGCATACTTTGACAGTCCAATTCACCGGATAAATACTGGGCCCTTACTAAAGGGTAACTTCTTTGTTTTTAAACCCAGACCCTATTTTTCATGTTTTTATGTCTAAGTGACTAATGGGAACAGCAATTTTTTGAGATTGGTCCAATACTGAGTGAGAGGGCTGCTGCCAGCAGCTGCAAAACAGGCTGCAATGTAACCTCTTGGGGCATGTGCGCACCTTTAATTTACATCCACTTAAAGTGCTTGTTTTTGCCACTGACAGGCTCAGATTGTGTGTGACAGACATTATGGAAAGGATTCTTACAGAGATAGATCTTTGTTAAAGAGTAAGATTCTTTTTGTTTAACCAGAAACAGCCCCAAAATCACTAACCCAAAAACCACCAGACTCCATTTAAAAAAGGAGTAATTTTAGAGCATATAGAGCCAGCATGTCTTCACATCAGACTGGGTGGATTAAGGGTTTATTTCAACCAGGCCAGAGTTGGTGATTGTTGGAACAGTGGAAAGATGAACCAAGACGGCTTTTGTGAGTTTTATTTTGATTCCTACAACTTTGAATGAAATGTGTTTTTTATCATTTTAAAATTACTCTTTATTTAAATGGAGTCTGGTGGCGATTCCAAGCCTGCTTCTGGTTAAACTAAAAGGATCTTACTCTTTAACAAAATCCTCTGACTAATGTTGTCGGACAATTAAAATAACAATCTGAACCAATCAGTGGCAAAAACAAGCACTTTTAGTGGATGTAAAGCAATGGTGTGCACATGCCCCAAGTGTTTACATTGCAGCCTGTCAAAAGTCTCTGGCATTAGCCCTTTTGCTCAATACTGGACCATTTTCAAAAACTATTATTCCCATATGTCAGTTAGATATAACATGGGAAAGGAGTGTCCAGGTTGAAAGAAAAAAAGTTACCCTTTAAGTAGAACAAGTATCACCCATTAAGTGACCAATCCATTAAATACAGTTTATTAGAGCTGCAATTATTGGCTGATTAATTGACAGAACTATTTTCGTAATTGATCAATTGTTTGTTGAACATCAGATGGTTCCAGCTTCTCAAATGTGAGAATTTGCAGCATTTCCTTGTCTTAACATTGTTGTGAACTGAATTGTGGTTTTTGAGTGTTGGTTGGACAAAACAAAACTTTTGAGGACATCACCGGATGGACATTTTTCTGATGTGTTATAGGCCAAATGATTTAACATTTTTTGAGAAAATAAACAGCAGAGTAATTGGTTTTGAAAGTATTCAGTTGCAGCCCTGCAGTTTATTTGTCACTGTCGTGAGAAAATATAGGCTAGTGATTTGTCTGAAATTCATTCAGTGACAACAGTCTGTTGCATCAAGTTTCCTTGCCTTGGGCTACATAAAAATGATCCCACAGAGTTCCACAAAGTGTGTTATACAGATTTCAAATTTGATAAAAAAAAGACAGATATTGAACCAGTATATTGGTCAATACCCTGAGCTGAGGTATTGTAATTTGTATCAGGAGACTGTGTCCCATCTTAGTACAAAAGTGGATCAAATCATGGTGCATTTTACAGGACAGTTTGGAACTTAGATCTTTGTTAGACAAATTCTGAGACTATATGCACTCAACATCTTCTATTAACGATATATTTCAGAAGATAATTACTCAGGTAACGGGTTTGTCCAATAGTAATGTTAATGCAATTGCATTTTTCACCAATAAGGCACATATAGATGCTCTGTTTGTTGCAATGCTTGAGTGAACCGTTAAAGGTCCGGTGTGTGGGATTTAGTGCCACCTAGTGGTAAAGTTGCAGAACTACCATGTGTCAGGCATGTAGGAGAACTGAGGTGGCTGATATGAAAACGCGAATGGCCCTGTCTAGAGCCACTGTTGCTTATTCTGGGCTACTGTAACAACATGACACACAGAGAGGACCCACTCTGTATGTGGATATAAGGCTGTCTGAGTCAATGTTTTCGTTTAAGTCTCTCCAAAAGACATACTTCTTTTGGAAATCATAACCTGACTTTATCTGAACTGTCTGTCTATTTTATTGATAACTTATTGATGTTACCTCCCATTTATTATCTTGATTTTAGTTTTGGCCTTCCTTATTTTGTCTTTTACGTTGTTGACATTTTATGACATGTTATTTGTTTTATTGTCTTTGTGTTTAAAATGTGTTTAGTTTTATTGTGCAGCACTTTGCAACTGTGTTTTGAAAGGTGCTTTATGACTAAAGTGCATTATTATTGAAATTACATAAATGGTTCATTCTACAGAAATAAATAGTTATGAATATAATATACAGTTGTTGCCAACAGATGCCCCTGAACACTGGACCTTTAAATTTCCCAGGTCATATTTCATGTTGGGGTTTTATCAGGATATATGTGCATGCTTTACAACTTGTTTCATTTACAGTGGCTCTTTCTGAAGATCTGAAGCACCTTATCACATTAAATGGTGAAAAACAGTAAAAAGCTCAATATGCTACTTTTAATGTTTTTGTCTAGATGTAGAGATGGATGTTTCTCCCTTTGTCAGACATGCTTCCCACCCATAAGCATTTGTTCAGACCCTGTAGGTAGGACAGACTGTACATAAAAGATTTGACATGATAAATAAAGATTGCTGGTTCTTTTCTATTACAACACCCACGTGTTTAAGAAAATGAGCGGTGGAAATGGTGACAGGCCGTTATGACTCTTATAACAGGCTTATTACTGCAGATACAGTGTAATAGCTCATTCTAATAACAAAATGTATATGATCCGCTGAACAGCTGTTTTCTCAGTCTGCCGGATAGGCTTCACTGTGTGACTTGAATTAAAGCCAGCTGTGTTTTACATCCAGCCATCCAGGCTTTATAACGGGCTTATAACGGTGCATTAAAGGTGAATTAAAAACCGTCACACGTGAGTTAAAAATAATAATCAATGCGATTAAAATGCAAATTACCTTCTTCTCCATACTGATCATAAACTTCTCTTTTCTTCGGATCACTGAGGACTTCATATGCCTCAGCGATTTCCTTAAATTTCTCCTCGGCGGCTGCAGACTTGTTTTTGTCCGGGTGCCATTTCAACGCTTGTTTTCTGTATGCTTTCTTAATATCCTCATCTGTAGCTCCTTTAGAGATACCCAACGTTTTATAGTAATCTTTGCCCATTTTTCACGTCTCCCAGATAATAAGGAATAAAAAAAAGGAGGAGGATAGCCCTGGGTGAGGAGCTGGCAGACTGGGCTGATGGTCGACGGATGGTTGTCACAGCAGTGAAGCGGCCTCAGTCTGGACTAACGAACAATAAGTAGCCCCAGACAGATACACAGTGCAGGATGAAAACCATTTAGAGGCGGTTAGTCAACGCCGTGGACCTTCTGCTATTTATCCGTGACTGGATGACCCTCTTTAAATAGCCTCGGCTACCTCCTCCCCTGCATCCACAGCGCCAGCGTCAAGTTAGACACAAGGAATAATTCTGGTTCCGGTGAGCGCAGCCCCGGTGTGTGTGTGTGTGTGTGTGTGTGTGTGTGTGTGTGTTTTGATATTAATCAGAATGGACCACAAAATGATCATCATCATCAATGGCCGGACTAACCAACTTTAGGGTCCTGGGGCAAAAATGAGCTGCTGGCCCCCCTATTAACCCCCCTGTCTGCTATGTGGACAGGATTATAAAAATAAATACAAGTTAATCTAGTAATAGGCACCATGTAAGTGCAATATCAAATGAAAAATCTTAGGTCTTAATATAGATTTTTGACACAGGATCACTCTTCAACATGGGGCCTTGAGACCAGGGGAGGCCAAAGTGAAACCAGAACCTCAAAGTTCAGTTCCAGATGTAGGAAAACCTCAATTAAAATCTCGTTGACATTTGTAACAATTCTAATAATTAAAAATACAGCCTGTGGACAGAGTCTTTTAATTAATTAGTAGGTTGTAGGACTCGTTCATGTGTTTAAATAAGGACGATAGCCTTTTGAAAAAGTATCTGATATTATTGTCAATTGCTAGCTGGTAGAGAATATTTTAAGACTTGTAAGACTCATAGTTTATTCCAGTGACTTTATATAAAGATTGATGACGTGTCTCCACTTCCACTTACTGCACAAAAATTAAGCCAAAATATCGCGAATACTGATGCAACCATTGTGCACTTGTAATTTCATTTGGAGCCAGAGTCGGCGCAGTAGCAATCATCACAATATCAAGTTCCAGCCAACCTATTGCGAGCAGCACCTTTGCTTGCCAGCACACAGATTTGCACACAACTGTCGATCATGACATCACAAACCCCCTTTTTATCAGGTCTACATCAAATGCTACGTTCTAATGGCGTGTGTTTACTGTATTCACGAGAACAGTCCATGAACGCCACCCCTGTCGTGCTATTCATGACCTCATAAGTGGAATTATTCAGAGAGATCCTAGTTCACAAGTTCATGTTCACGACTTCCCATGTCGTTCCATTTGAACACAGCAGAATAATTAGTTTTAACCAAACTTATCAGAACAATGAACACTGAACATATCAGCGTGATAAGAACTGCCTAAAATGACAGAAACCATCTTTGGGAAAAACTTATTTGACGTTTACCTTGATCTTTATAGTTTGGCCCATGTCCCATCTGCTGACATGAGGGGTAGAGATTTATGACCTATACTTCAGCCAACCACCAGGGAGTGATGGAGGAGCTGTCATGTCGTCTATCTTTATCATACAGCCAATGGTATATTCTTATAAATGATTCATACCTGAAGATAATAAATAGTTTGAGCTACCAGGGGGCATTTTATTTTGAAAGCTGGCTAATGCTGCGTGTCATTCACTGTACACATTCAGGTGTTTATTATGTTATAAACATGTTAGAACCTAAGGAACGACTATGGGAATACTGTAGAAATGCCAGGATGCTTACTCATTCATTCATTCATTCATTCATTCATTTTCCATAATCGCTTACCCTGTCGGATGCTTACTCATTTAGATATAATTATATTGTGTGTAGGCTACTGTATGATCACTATAGCTCACTTTTTAGTTTCACATACACAATAAATCACCATAAGAATAGGCCACTATTCATGTGAAGTCTGTTAATTGTACAGCATGTTACAAACTACAAATATTAACAAAGTGTACCCCTGCAACAAATGAACCTGTGAAATGTGCATGTTTATGTGTAAAATGTCCCAAAATCAATGTAGTGATTTAATTTAATATCTGTGAAATGTGCTGCACATGTGATTTCACATGTGAACAGGTGTTTTCACATGTTTTGCCATTGTTTTGTTTTTATGTAGATCCTAATTAGCCACTCTAACAACAACACTGGCTATTTCTCCTGGAGTCCATATAAATATATTTACAATATTTAGTTGAAATGTCTGATACCTATGCAGATTTACATATGATAAACATGACAATTGTGATCAACTAATGATTTTTTATGGTATTTCTATTTATTTAAGGGGAGTTAATGGGAGGTAAAGGTGATAAGATGTACAGACAGTATATTTAGAGGTATGCAGACATTATTTTATTTATTTATTTATTTATTTATCTGGGCTTGGTTAGGATGGGGTTTGTATATTTAATATCTAAGACTGCTGTTTATTTATATATATTAATGGTTGCAAATAAGTTTGGGATAGTTTTCTGTTTAAATGAAACATGAATACTGAGAGGGGGGACAGGATTATATAAGTTTACACTCTGTTGATGCTTTGTTTTTATTCATTCTTTCATATATGTATTTATATATTTCTTTCTGTCCTTTCCCATCTTTACAGATCCTGGGCCCGTGTTGGATTAAATGTTTAGTTACATCTGTTTGTTTATTTGTGAATATTTGGACTGTCATTGTAAATGAATGGAAAATGGAATAGGCAATTGTGCACAGCAAACCATTCACCAATAAAGGCAGAATATAGATATTATGCTGTTGATCTTGCTTCTTTTTAAATGTACACTGTTTTTAAGTTATAATTATAATCCCCTGTCTGTCTCTGAGCTGCCCCACATGTAGAGGAGGGGGCACAGTGATGTCTAAAGAAGATGGTGATGATGTTGAGCTGTGCTCTCTTGCAGCCGCAGCGCCACCTGCTGCACCACAGAGGAACTGAGCTTTTCTCTTTGAGCTGCTTACAGAAAGCGCCCATGCAGCACTGGCACTGAGCCCTGCCAATGAGTCAGCGTCACAGCAGAGCTGCAGGTCAATCGTTTCTGATGATGATTATCAATGCATTTACATCTCACTGAATGATACAGGCTGCATGCTTTTCAGCATCTTAATTTCTAGTCTGGAGCTAATTTGTTGCTAAAGAAACCATGGATCAGTTTCGGGGTTTATTTGCTAAACTGGATCAAAATAAGGATGGGTTCATATCAGTGTCGGAACTTCACAACGAAATGAAGAAATATGGGATCCTCTCAGCGGATGGAAAGGTCCAGGTAATATTCTTATTGTCTTTGTTTTGTATACTGTATGTGCCGGGCTCTAATTTCATTCATGCATTCACCACAAACCTGCTAACTGAAGAGGTTTTTGTCTTCTCCTAGAATATCATTGACTCTTATGACAAAGACAAAGATGGCCTGTTGGATTATAAAGAATTCCTCAGCTACATGATGGACAGAGAAAAGAAATGGAAAATTTACTTTCATGACCTTGACAAGAACAAGTGTGGTGAGTGGTCAGAGACTTACCTCCTAGAGAATGTTTTATTTATCAAGGAAATATAAGGAAGTGCTACAAAGTGCAATAGCTTTACTGAATAGGCCTACATACTGTAACACTATGTGATGATTTTTTAATATGGTTTATAATATAGTTACATTTCCTGTTTGATCTCCTTTAGTTAGCATGCTGTGTGTTTACTACTGTTGTAGAAGGTGGGTACTCCCACCTGTACATATTCTTCATAGACTCTACCATAAATATGAATTCTTTTACAATAAACTGTATTTTCAAGGTCAGACAGGAAAGACTACTTGTTTATGGTACACAGTAGACAATAGGACACTAAACAGCACTGCAGGCTGTGACCCTTGCACTCAGTTTACACTATCACTTCTCAGAAATATGATAACTACAAGAGCAGTACCAGTTCCTGTTTGTAATCATGTGCATTTCTTCTCTGATCAGGAGTGATTGACCAGGACGACATCATATGTTTGTTTAAGGAGCTAGGAGTGGTCATATCAAAGCCGAATGCAAAAAAAATAATTCAAATGTAAGATTTGTTTTTTTGCCCACTACCTCATGGATTCATTGTTGTATTTGAAGAAGTATTTCGTTCATGTGTAATATAAACTCTTTACAGTTGTAGTACTGGGTTCAACTGAGTTTAGAATACACTGAAGCACATATTCACACTCACACTGCCCTTATATCACTGTACAATAAAGTGCACTAATGATATAGTGGCTTGATAAGTTATCACAGATTACTTTATAAATGGTTATACATCTATTCATGCTCCGTGATCAGTAATATACACCACAATACAAGTAAAACAAGTTTGAATAACCAGAGGTGTGGATATAAATTATGACTTGGATTTGAGCCAGACTCAAGTCACAAATTTGATGACTTGCAACTTGACTTGGACTTACACGCCAGGGACTTGTAACTTCACTTGGACTTGACCCTTTTGACTTGAAAATCCTTGATACCTTCCCCCAAGCCCAAAAATGTAAAAGTATGTTATTTAAAAAGTGTGTGCCACGGATCAATTCTTTTCCCCTTAATTTCCCCTATCAATAAATGTAAACAGTATTTATTTCCAGCCAACACTTAATACAACACTTAGTTCTCCAGAATCGCATTGTTTGAACCACTCAAAAGGCATCCAATTAAGTTGCAGGAGAGGACCATACAGACCTAACGTTACATTACTGAGCGCTGGTTGGAAAACATCATACCAAGGCTAATGTTACCAAAGACAATTTTGTTCATGTACAAAAACTAAATGGTGGTCGATAAAACATGAATTGCAGAATGCAAAATATGCGGGTTGAAATTACAGACAAAGATGCAACAACTTCCAATAAACTTAATGTAACAAATAAATAAAAATGTACAAAAATCATTCATGAATCTTGTACATTTAATATATTATTACTCTGTTATTAAAATAGAATTACATTTGCTGAAAAGCGCATTATGACCTGTTTAAAGTTTAAGACTTTGGACTTGACTTGGGACTTAGCTGCCTTGACCTGCGACTTGACTTGGGACTTACCTGTCTTGACTTGGAACTTGACTCGGTACTTGTCAGTCTTAATGTGAGACTTTGCTCTGGACTTCTCAGTCTTGACTCAGGACTAGACTTGGGTCTTGGCTTAGGACTTGTCAGCCTTGACTTGGGAATTGACTAAGGACTTGACAGTCTTGACTTGGGTCTTGATTTAGGACTTACTTGTCTTGACTTGAGACTTGCCTATCTTGACTTGGGAGTTCACTTAGGATTTGCCTGTCTTGACTTGGGATTTGACCAGGACTTCTCAGTCTTGTCTTGGGACTTACCTGTCTTGACTTGGGACTTGTCAGTCTTGACTCTGGACTTGACTTTGGATTTGCCTGTCTTGACTCAGGACTTGCCTTGGGACTTAAGAATAGATGGATGGTTTATTGCCCTGAGGCGTTCTCCAGTTTAGACTCACTAACAGGCAAACCTGTGTCTTTCTATATTCTCATGGCCCATTACTGATTAATACTGACTTTATCAACAAACTCTCAAACCCTTTATTAATATGCCTTTTTGTAAAGTGATATCAGGATGATGTTTTAGAGGCACTTTGATGACAAAAGCTGATCTTTAAGATTCTTTCATTACAGTACATGATCAAACAAACCAACACGTATTTATCCACCAGGATGGATAAGGACAGTTCCATGACAGTAGACTGGGGTGAATTCCTGCACCATGTCATCCTCAACCCTGTGGACAACATCGGAGAGCTGGTGTCGTCATGGAAACACAATCTGGTAAGATCTTCTGGCAGCGTCACAGCCGTGTTTCTTTTGATGATGGTGTGCAGAAAACAATGACACATCCACTTAAGCATGAGCAATAACAGAATGATTAAAGGATGATGAATGTAATTGCTCATTTCGTCCTTCTGTAGGTTTTCGATGTGGGTGAGAGCCGAGCAATGCCCATTGAGTTCCCCGAGGAGGCGTCAGATTTTGGTGCGTGGAGGACGTTTGTTCTGGCTGCAGGACTGGCAGATGCTGTATCCCGAACTGTGACAGCCCCAATCGACCGCCTTAAGACCCAGCTCCAGGTCAGCTCCACTCTCAGGTGCTGCTTTGTTACTGAGATGCATGGGTGGATGTAATCGGCTTTTCATGAGCTGACACATTTATGAATGTGTGTACCCAAAAAGGTGTTACTTGCAACACTGGAACAGTAAATCAGACTAATCTGATATGCAGAAACAACACCTAAGATAACACCTCCTAGCATGCATGACACTGACCCAACTGTTGTAATAGCTGACAACTTTAATTTTCTTCTTGTAAACATCACTTTGGGTATGGGTACATGAAATCCATGGAAGCACAATGAGCTTTGGGATACAGACCATCTCACTTCAACTTCCTGTGAGATAGCGGAAGTAGCAGTAAGCTAGTTAGTCCCAGAGACTGTCTGGGGTTAGTCCCAGTGGCTACTCTTGGTGGCTAACTGCTAACGCTGGTTCTTTTCGAAAGTAATTTGCCTTCAGTTTAGCAAATACTGATTGATGATGAATGATGATTCTTTTCTGTTTTTTTTTTTTTTTTTTACAAATATTTAACTAATATTAACTTAGCATTTTCTAAAATGTCTTTGCGGAGCTGTGGTACCTGTTGCACTGTGTGTGTCTGTAACAACTAACAACCAGTCTGACTTCATTCTCAACCTACATTAGAAAATTTCTCGTTCTAAAATAAACTCACCAACAAACCTTGAAGTATGTATTTATTCATTACGCCTGAGAATGTGTTACTGATTTACTGTACTTCCTTTATATCATAGAAAAAAATGAATGCCAAAAGTTATTTATTTTACTGCTAATTTATATTACTATTACTGAAGTCTGCTGCTAAATTCAGCATCACGTTTCGCTCAGAGCTACAGTTAATCCTGAATTATGTTAAATGTTTGCCGAATGTGTTAGTATCTCTTAATAAGACATCAGAAATCAGAAATCAGAAATCATCTTTAGGGGGCATCAGTGGCTTAGTGGTAGAGCAGGCGCCCCATGTACAAGGCTGTTGCCGCAGCGGCCTGGGTTCGACTCCAACCTGTGGCCCTTTGCTGCATGTCACTCCCTCTCTCTCTCTCTCTCTCTCTCTCTCTCTCTCTCTCTCTCTCTCTCTCTCTGTCTCTCCCCCCTTCACACTTGTCTGTCCTATCAAATAAAGTCAAAAATGCCCCCAAAAATATCTTTAAAAAAAAAAAAAAGAAATCATCTTTAGAAGGAGCAGCTGTTTACCTAAGCTAGCTCAGGCCATGTTAAAGTTAACAATATTTTAACGGAGCAAGGCAAGCTAATTGCTAGCTTGCGCAGTTGAATGGCAGATGGCAGAGGTATGATCACATAATCCCGTTTGAGCTATAACACGTGGTGTGTTCCACGTTTTATTTCCCAGTTGTGCTGGGAAAGAAGAACAGTGTACTGAAACAAACTTTTACCATTGGAAATTGCAGGTTTTGGTTCAGTGCCTGAAGTTGCATCCATAATTCATGCAAGGTGTCATGGGGGCTTGGAATAAGGCGGATACTTGTTTGGCTTGGTAATATGACTGAGAAAATGTGAGAACAGTGCAAACCACAATAAAATATTAACAGATTAGACGTTAAATGCTCCTCCAGAGACATTAACCCCACCATAGACGCATTCTTCTCTTTTTAGGGGGCAAGGGATCTTTAGGGGAGGTAGCAGGTCAACAGTGCCACATGGAAGTGGTCTCCATCATGTGAAAGCAGGGGACCTTAGATGCTGTTGAAAGCTCCGAATACATGTAATTGGTCCTTTGAGCTCATAATATTGTGTTACATATACTGCTCCTAAAGGTCGACAATGAACTTCCGTGGTTAGACCCGCATGAAGTCGTTGAATGTCTTTGGAGGAGCATTAAACATCTGATCTGATGTTCTTTCATGTGGTTTTCCAAGCCAGACAAACACAGCTCAAACTGCAAAGACTGAAAACTTGCGTCTTGATCCATGTCATAAAGTGCTGAACCTGTATTACTGTGCGGTGTCAGTGATTAAAGATAACCTGTTATCAGCTCGCCTACCTTGTTTTACATAATTTGCCTTTTGTTGATACTGGAAGAGCATTCAGTTCACAGTTTATTGCATAGAGCCAAACATTTACATGTATGATTTACATGTATGAGAAAGAGACCGGCCAAAGGGTTCATAAGTTTCGTCACATGTTTTATGTGCTGTTGTCTTGCAGCTGCTGGCATTCAGTGTTTCTCAATGTTGTATTTTATACACTTAATGCATCATAAGTATCCCTGAGAACGAGCTCAGTCTATGAAACATGTGTTTCTCTGTAGATGACACAAGAGATTGACAGCAGTATCTCACAATTGCTAGTCTCTGTTTTGTTTTATACTGTTGCTCTAAAAAAAGTGACACCTTGTTATTGTGTTATCAACAAATACTTTTCAGGAAGCATCATCACCTTGTTGCACATTTATTGTATCTGTCTATGAAGGTGATTCATGTGAAACTCTTCCCTGTGTGTTCTGTAGGTTCATGGATCCAAGGCCTTCTCCCAAGGCTTACAGGAGATGAGAGCAGGTGGTCTGCGGTCAATGTGGCAAGGCAACGCTGTCAACGTGCTGAAGGGAACACCGCAGTCAACGCTACAGTGTCTTATCTACGCCCAGGTGAGGCAAACAGCAGCAGGTCGACTCTGTGGTGTGAATTATTCATGCATCAGTTTCCTGTTTCTAACTGACAAGCACACTCAGAGCTTCTCTACTTTGTCCAGATGAAGGTGTACACCCAAAACAGAACCCAGGAGACTCTGACGGTGCAGCAGCGTTTCGGCCTGGGTTGTGTGTCTGGTGCTGTCGCTCATGCTGCCTTCTACCCTTTAGAGGTATTAGAGATCAGTGGCAGGTCTGAGTGCTTTAATATATCTGTCCTGTCCTATGTTTTGATATAACAGCTTTACATCAACATTGA
This sequence comes from Epinephelus lanceolatus, assembly GCF_041903045.1. Taxonomy (NCBI): domain Eukaryota; kingdom Metazoa; phylum Chordata; class Actinopteri; order Perciformes; family Serranidae; genus Epinephelus; species Epinephelus lanceolatus. Next base: position 17,006,812 of record NC_135745.1, on the reverse strand, counting down.
AATGTCATGTCATTGTCAGTTTAATCATGAGTCCTTGGTTTAATTTTTGCAAACAAATGAAAATACTATGGCGATAATTGTGTAGCATCTAACAATTAAAAAATATAATGCACTTGGGTGCTTTAGGCAATCATCAGTTTTGGGGTACATGTACTTTACTAGTACTAGTTAGTATTTAAATTTTATGCTTCCTTATACTTCTACACCACTACATTTTGGAGGCAATTATTGTACTTTTCATGTCACTACATTTACTGGACAGCTTTAGTGATGAGTTAATTTGCAGATTATGAATCCAAAATATATATCAGCCAATAAATCATGATATGCTATTATAGATTATGATGAGATGACAAATGAGCTTCACCTTAACCAGCTGCAAAATTAAGATTGTAATATTAAACATTATTCTGAAACATAATTTTGCTTAATGAGTACTTTTACTTTTGGTACTTTAAGTATATTTTATACAAGGGCCTAAGTTGAGTTTCAACACTGGGGGTCCTCTCCCAATTTTGAGCATCAAACATCCACATGTGAGGGGGACCAGTCCCCTGAGTCCATCCTGAAATCTATACCTATATTTTTGATGCTAATACTTCTGTACTTTTACTTAAGTAAATTTTAAATACAGGTCTTTTACTTGCAACAGAGGATTTTTTTTACACTGTAGTATTACTACTTTTACTTATGTAAAAGACCTGAGTACTTCTTCCACCACTATTGGGCGACAATAATGTGCACAAAGAGATGGAAAAAAATCTGCACACTGCTATCTTGTAGCCTTATTCATGGGCACAAACATTTAATGTATAATAAGAAAAGAATTGGTAAAAATGTTAACTTTCACTTAATTCGAGAGGTGAAACAAGAGGTGAATATAGAATTTACATTCCCTTTTGCTGATGTCACACACTTCCATGTACTCTCATCACAGGATACTGAAATTTTTAGTTACCTTTGTGACACCCACTCCTTTTTAAGTGCCATGAAGCAGTTTCCCCAAACAATGGCATCCCAACTGCTGTTTAACTGAGAGTCAATCAACACATCAATAGCTCTGGTCCTTACAAGCAAAATGGGCCATCATGCTCACTTTTAACCCCTCCTTGTCTGTTATTATTGTGGTAACACAGTTATGGTAATGCAAGTATCATGTTAGCATCAGTGTTTGGGTGTGTCCCATTTGCCATAATGAGGAAGGGTGGTGTAAAAAGTCTCCAGAAGTCTGATAAAATGCAATTAGCAACATTTTTTTAGGCAAGCCTAAATTCTACATATATATACACATGTAGAATTCAAAAATCTTGAACAAATTATTCACATCAAATACATCTTTAGTTTCACACGGTCCTGGTTAAAATAAAAAAGTGATACATTTTTTTAATAGAAAATGTTAAGAATGAAACTCCTCATCTGTAAAAAAGTATTTCCTAGTATGGAACCCCTAAAATCCCAAAAGATAATTATGTTTGTGCATCAATGGAGTTATTTTTCAGTAACCTTCATTTGCATTTCTCCTTTACAGGTGCTGAAGGTGAGGCTGAATCTGCAACAAGCTGGCACCTACCAAGGTGTTGTGACATGCGCCCGATCTATTTATACATACGAGTCTTTATCCTCCTTTTACAGAGGATTCAAGCCGAGCATCCTCTGTATGATTCCCTACGCAGGTGTGGAGTGTGCAGTTCATCAGGTAAGACAGAACAGCACTCAGAAATCAAACATGTTCATCTCACAGATTTTAGATATCCCTAACTATTTGCTTCATATTTGCAGTCAATCATGAACTGGGCGAAGAGTGATCCAGCCTACAACAGTGACTCCAAACTGTTTTTCTTCAGTTTTGTGGCCTTTGCTTCTGGACAAATGACCAGTTACCCACTGGCAGTGATCCGCACTCAGCAGCAAGCACAAGGTAAACACTATGTTCTGTGACACATTTTGAGATTATTTAAAACTATTTGAGATGTTTTACTCATCGCCATTTTCCTTTTTTTGCAGCTTTCAGTTCAGATTCACGTTCAGCTTCAGGTGTGTTAGAAGGACTCAGAGGGATATATGAAAAACGCGGGATTAGAGGATATTATAATGGAATGGGAGCCAGTTTCGTCAGGGCTATTCCATGTGCTCTGATAAACTACACTTTAACTAGGAAATTTGAAAATCTGGTTTCCTGAGCCAAGTCTTGAGATGTATCAGAGAAGAGGTTGCTTTCTTGGGAACTCAAAGAAAAGAAAAACTGTGAATTAATGTTGACTGAGTGTCTGGAAAAAGCACTGGAATTCTGGAAAAACTGGGAAAATGTCTGATGACATGCATTATCGTGTGATTTAACCTATAATACCTCTAGCTTTTTTAAAAGCTTGAGTTAAGTGAACAGTTTACAACTGACCAAAAATATGAGACATGCTGAAGTTTTTAATTCCATGCACCTCACTGATGCATGATTTACTGTAAATTCACAATGTGACAAATATATTAATTGCCCACTTGATACTGGGCTGTGTAAATGAGGATGTGTTGAAGTGTGAGCTGAACATTAAAATGTTATTTCATTACAGGGGTCTTGTCCTTATTTTCTATTCATTATCAGTGTTATAAATGTATGTGTTTCTTTGTAATGAGTTTGAACTGAGTGTGTCTACAGGTGTGCCAAACATCAAACATTTTCTTTTTACAAATAAAGGCAGACACTAGATTTTAAAGTGTTATGATAATTGGTAATCACTTATCTATGTGCACAGCTTATAGAAGGGCAGCTAAGTTTGGGAAAAAAACATAACATTGTGTGACTATGTGAAATTTATTTTAAAATTTGTAATATCAAGTATCAGAATGAACATAACAAAGCTGTAAAGTACAGACTAACTCAACTCTCAACAAGTTTTATTTATATAGCGCCAAATCATAACAAAACAAACACTTTTCATTTGGGGTAGATCAAGCACCATACCCTTTATTATAATTTAAGCATAACAATTCACAACTGCAGTCATAGATGCAATACATTACTAACTACTTTTTATTACAGAATTTGCTACAAAAGGGTATCAGCCTCCGATAAATACAAGAAATTCTATATAGAGGTGGGAAAGTAAATAAGCATATTTACTAGAGTGTACATAAATACAGTTTAGAGGTACATGTAGGTTACTTAACTAGAGGTCAGGAGGGAAATGTACTTTACTCTATTTATTTGACTGCATAAAGGTTTTCATGCAATGCACAGCCCAGACTGTAACAATCTACAATATTCAAAGATCTGTATTGTTATTATAATCCAGTAATATAGCCTGTCTGACAGGAACAATTCTGCCTGTATTTGCTTTTATGTACAATATTACTAAGTACACTTTTCAAGTACTGTACTTCAGCACAATTTTGAGGTACTTGAACTTTACTTGAGTATTTGTTATATTTCAAGTCCACTCCAGTGAAGAGGGGAATGTACTTTTTTACTGCACTACATTCAGTTGACACCTTTTTTTTCTCAAATTAGTCACTTTGTAGATTCAGATTTATTATACAAAATATATCAACAAATAAATAATCATATAGGCTATTATTATTATGGGTTAAGATGAAGCTTTGTTGATCCCTTGGTAATGTCGTGAAATCGTAGTCAGATTGCAAACTAAAACCTTTGGATAGCAGCGTAAACAAGCATGACTGTTATCGCGAGAGGGCATTTGACCGCGGGTTTTCCCGTCCAGATCCCGTGAATGTAACCGGCCATCTTGTCGCGCCGAGGAGGAGAAGAGCAGCAGATATGGCTGACTACAGCAGCGTGGCTCCCCCGTCCTCTAACGCCGGTGGCGGAATGAACGACGCTTTTAAAGACGCTTTACAGCGAGCAAGACAGGTGAGAAGACCTATGGATGAATTAAGTGTAAGAATAACTCCGGAAGTTTGGCGCAAAAAAACGAGTTTAGCTGTTTTTTCTTCCGCCGTTAACACACGGCAGCACGGCGGGCTATGCTAAGCTAACGATGACTAGCTGATGTTACGCCACACGGCAAAAACGAGAACAGATGTGAAAGCAAAAGTGACTATAGCCGAATGTACAGAATGCATTAGACAGATATAATCAGTCATTGGAAATACATGCTTTGTAGGTTTAATGGCATAACATAATTATTTTAAGTAAGGATGTATTCTCGTTTCTTTGTTGGCTCAGACTTCCGGACTGAAGTGAAGGCCGCAGCCAGCGTGCCCGTCCAAACGCGTCAAACACGATCAGCCAAGGAATCATCTTAAATTGTCGTTTTCTTTTTATTTTGTGTTTCAGATCGCAGCGAAGATCGGTGGCGATGGCGTTGCGGCACCCCCATCAAACGAATTTGGCTACGGGGGCCAGAAAAGGCCCCTGGAGGACGCTGGTGGGTATTTTCCCATGCCTAACCTGAATATCGGTCAGTGGCTCAAATCGATTCAATGCAAGTCTTGATAGTTAATGCTTGCCTGTATGTTTTAGCAGAGTTGTGTTTACTTAGACATGTTCTTAACTCAACTACATCTAAAGTGATACTGTTTTTATGTACATGTGTATAATCATTAATAAATCTAACATTTCCTATATTTCTACTAACCATATTTAATGTTATGTTAATGTTTTTTCTCTTATTAAGCCAGTGCAGTATGTTGGTTATTGCATGTGTTGAGAGTTGGATAATATTTTCACTGTCTTCACAGCTGTTTCAAATCAGTATCTTGTAGCGATGAAATTGTGTTAATATTTGGGGAACTAACATGTGATCTTATGATTTGATGACAAAATCTTTGGGTGGGTGATGGGAATTTTGAGAGTCCTTATACTTTCTGAGCAGGTTGGGTCATTGTTGGTTTCTGCTTTGCTTTGCTAAAACAGCCTTAAGTAAATATTTAGAAATTTGCACCATGAGCTCTGAGTTTCCAGTTCATTTGGTACACTTAAGCAAAAAGAAATGAAGTCTAAAACAGCAATCCTGCAATATATCCTACATTCATGAAGGTCATAATGCCAAATCAAACTTAAAACCACATGTAACTTCAAACTAAAGCATGACCAAGATGATCTTCAGGAGGTATGATTTATTGCACGACTGTTGATTTGGACTGCATTAGTTTTCACCTTGTAAACCTGCAACTGAAAGTATATTCCACCCCTGTATGTTTGGTGGTGGCTGTGCAGGCCTCTCCTGTTTATCCTGACTGTTTAAACTTCAGGCAGTGTTGATAAGCCACTTTAAGATTGTAGAACACGTTTGGTAATGTGATGATGGGTATAATGATAGATACTCATACTGGTTACTATGTTATGTTGTCGCAGACCAACCAGAGACGAAGAAAGTGGCAACTAATGATGGTAAGTGACCCGGTGGTGTAGTGGTTAATATATGTGGCTGTAATTTGTGATAATTCCCTGCTTAAAGTAATTGGCAGAGAAATTAGCATGAATTGAAAATTTGTTATATGTGCTTAACTTGTATTTGTTGTATATTTCTACTCTTAATTTACTGTAATTTCTCTTTCTGCAGCCTTTTCAGGAATGGGAGGAATGGGTGGCCCCCCAAGGTAGATACTAGAATTGAAGTTAAAATATTTTTATGTCACATATCAAACACATTTGCCCACTTATTACAAACCTAATGTTGATTTGCTCTGTTATTCCAGGTCAATTTCAGAGGAATTCAAGGTTCCAGATGGAATGGTTGGATTCAGTAAGTCTTTAAGAGAATAAACAAAGAAAGCAGTTCAGTCTTGTTGAGATCGAATATTGTGAGGTAACACACTTTTCCCCCTCTAGTTATTGGAAGAGGAGGTGAACAGATATCTCGCCTGCAGCAAGAGTCTGGATGTAAAATACAGATTGCACCTGGTAAGTTTAGATCTGTCATCTGTACATCTTAGTAATAGCAAGACAAGATGTTTTGGTTATTCTCGCAAGATTTGTGTTAACTGCATTGTCTCTGTGATGTAGACAGTGGAGGAATGCCTGACAGGTCGGTGACATTAACAGGAGGGCCAGAATCCATCCAGTGAGTAAACATCTGCTTTCATTCAGTGGTCTCCTTCATTAAAAGTCTTTGTGTGAGGTCCAGGTCAGGGATTTCATGATGTGTATGATGGTCATTATTCTCATCAGGGCTGCAAAGAGGTTACTAACAGAAATAGTTGAGAAGGGGCGTCCGGCTCCAGCATTCAACCACAATGATGGCCCGGGAATGACTGTCCAGGAGATTATGGTCCCTGCCTCAAAAGCCGGACTCGTCATTGGCAAGGGAGGAGAAACCATCAAAAGCCTTCAGGTGAGTGTCCAGTGATTCCAGAGTGATAGTGACCACAATCACTGCCTTTAAGCAGGGTACACATTTGGCACAGAGCCACCCTGATGGCATGTTTTTTTGTTGTTCTTTTCTCAATGTAGGAAAGAGCTGGAGTGAAGATGGTCATGATCCAAGACGGACCCCAAAACACAGGTGCAGACAAGCCACTCCGTATTTCCGGAGAACCTTTTAAAGTTCAGGTGAGTCCTTGTTTACGTGACCAGTGCACTCACGACATTATAGAGTTGTTCCTTTTTCCATTAATTACATATAAGTAAATCCATGACCCTTAATATCCCTCATTTGTCTCCATGGAGACAGTGGAGTAGTCTATAATGAGATGTACTTTCTTTTTTCTTCAGCAAGCCAAAGAGATGGTGATGGAGCTGATCAGAGATCAAGGCTTCAGGGAGCAGAGGGGCGAATATGGTTCAAGAGTTGGAGGAGGCGGTGGAGGAGGAGACAGCTTAGATGTGAGTGGAATAATTTATCTCATTTATCCTGTTGAACATGAGGGGTTGAATCAGTTTCTTAACTTTGGTTATATTTTTGTCATGTAGGTTCCCGTCCCTCGGTTTGCAGTGGGAATTGTTATTGGCAGAAATGGAGAGATGATCAAGAAAATACAGAATGACACTGGTGTCCGGATTCAGTTTAAACCAGGTGAGTGATTAAGAAAAATAACTGAGAAACAACCATGGTCTAAAGCCATTCCATGTCATTTGGACATAGTTAAAAATGTGTATGGTCCGTGATGAAAACTCATGCACCACGCTGAGAAGCTGATGTATAACCCTAACCCTAAACTTGTCTGAGACCTGAACACAGAACTAAGTGATAACATTTTATCCCAGCAAGATAAGCTCTGTCTGGATAGTCTCTCATCACCCTATTTTCCTCCTTCCAGATGACGGCAGCACACCAGACAGGATAGCACAGATCATGGGCCCCCCTGACCAGGCTCAGCATGCGGCAGAAATTATCTCTGATCTTCTGAGGAGCGTCCAGGCCGGTGGGCCTCCAGGACATGGCGGTGGAAGAGGTCGTGGTCGTGGGCAGGGGAACTGGAACATGGGCCCCCCTGGTGGCCTGCAGGAGTTTACCTTCACTGTCCCAACCATGAAGACTGGCCTCATCATTGGAAAAGGCAAGTCACCCTTTAACAGTATTAAGTTTGACATATCTGGTCAAAGGTTTAAAATACACAGACTTCACTCCTTTTGGAGACTTATGATACACAAACAAAATGCTGGTAAAAGGAGAAACATGTTGCACATGTTTTTAATCAGGGGTGATCTTGACCAGTCCTCCACGGTCCTCTTGTGGGCTCTCGAATTCCTTCTAAGTAAATGTTTTTGGCTGTTGTGGTTAATGTTTGTCTCTGAACTCTTCAGGTGGTGAGACAATCAAGGGCATCAGCCAGCAATCTGGAGCCAGAATCGAGCTGCAGAGGAACCCTCCACCCAACGCAGATCCCAACATCAAAATGTTCACAGTTCGGGGCTCTCCTCAGCAGATCGACTATGCCCGGCAGCTGGTAGAGGAGAAAATTGGGGTAAGACGCAAACGCCGGATTTCCACTGGATGCGTGTCCGTTGCAGAACGGCAGCGCTGGTTATCCGCTGCGTGCTCCGCCGTCCATTAATACCCACCGTGCGTTTGCTGTGTGGTGCGGTGCATCTCCGCCGGAAGACATCTCGGTGCACTGCCATGATTAATATCTCCTCGTCCATGGTGTTCACAGGGTGAAATGATGTCTGAAAAACTCTGACCTGTTGACTTCAGGCCTGCCTCTGCCCATTATGTAGTTTTTAAGGTGTAGTGCTGGGAAATATGATCCGCCGTGAACACTGTGTATTTTATTTTGAAAATGAACCGGATGTTTTATTGTGTTTCTGTGCACGACTTCCTGCCCCGCACGATCTGCTCTGTGCTGAATTGCTGTGTTGTGCTCCGGCGTCCGGCAAAAATAGAAGTCCTGCCTATCTGTTGTGGAGGGCTCCGGAGTGCCGGAGCTGAGACGGAGCCGGAGCGCAGCACAGCCGCAGCTGGTGGAAACACCCACATCGACTAGAATGGAATCCTGTCGGCTCCGCTGCCGTGCCGGAGCGCAGACGCAACCAACACGCATCTGGTGGAAATTGGCCTTAAGAGTTTGAACCTCCTGTGGAGACAGTTGTTTCTTGTAAGTTTGTCTACTGACCAGGATGTGTGTCTATGTTTTCAGGGACCCGTCACTCCAATGGGTGGCCCGCACGGTCCCCCTGGTCCACATGGAGGGCCAGGCCCACATGGTCCTCCTGGACCACCGGGACCCCCTGGTGCTCCCATGGGTCCATACAACCCTGGACCATACAACCAGGGACCTCCAGGACCACAGTAAGTACAGTAGAAATTTGATTTACTCCATCTGTGAAGCTGATAACATGCATACTTGGACACAGGTGAAAGTCTGGAAAGTTGGTTATTTTTTTTCTTTCATTAGCGGTCCACCAGCGCCTTACCAGCCTCAGGGATGGGGCAACGGCTACCCACACTGGCAACAAGGACAACCTGATCCAAGTGAGTACCTGCTTCTCAATACATTTAATGTTTGACTGAAATTAAAAGTTAATCATGCGTATCATCTTGCACAGACAGTTACTGAGATCCAACGGACAGCTGAGACTGTATGTTTATAGCTTTTTATTTTGGCTGTCGTTTGCTAACAAAACTTATTTTGTTCAGATAAAGCAGCAGCTGATGCCAACGCAGCAGCGTGGGCAGCCTACTACGCTCAGTACAGCCAGCAGCCACAGGCTCCCATGACCCCGACAAGTGGGGCTCCAGGCACGACTCAAACCAACGGCCAAGGTGACTGACGTGTTTCTCGCTAAGCAGTGTCTGTGCGTCTAGAAGAAGCAGAAACTGTTGGGACAGGAGTAGAGCAGTGTAGTTTACTAGCTTTACTTTAGTAGTGTCTGTGCTCACGTCCTCAGGGTGCCACTAACGGGAAACAAATTGGTTTGGTTCCACCTTTTAAAATGCCTTTGCTTTTTGCAGAGCAGCTTTTAAAAAAAAACTTTTTCTTTTATATTACCCCAGGGACAGGATAGTTTTCCTCCACCACCCCTAGGCTGACAGACCCGACCCAGGCAGGTGGAGGACAAACTGCTGAGAATGATTCACTAATTACAAGTTACCGTTTTTTTTAACAGGTGACCCACAGGCTGCAGGTCAGAGTGGACAGGCAGATTACTCCAAGGCCTGGGAGGAATATTACAAGAAAATGGGTATACGAACGTAGTTTCAGTGTACACCTATTAACACAAGACAGTCTAAACAGCGACGGGGCATTCAATCCGGCTTCTTTTTCAGGTCTGGGTATTTGTCAGTACTGCTGGCCTGCTGTGGAGCGTTTTCAGTGTGCCTCCACTTGGTTTGACATTTGATCCCTGTGCTGTTTAGACTGAAACACTTGACTATCTACAGGACTGAGCTGTGGACACAGAACCACCTTTTTCTGAGCTTAGAGTAGCTTATTTCTTAGACTATCTTAGGTCTTTACCAAAACTGATGGCAAAGTTCTGCCATGTGTCATGAATGTTTGTACTTCTACTGAATGTGTGTAGAGTTAAATGATGCAACATGTTTGATTTTGTGGGTCATGGATATAAGCCATGTAGGATCAATGTTGTGATGTGAATTATTTAGCTCTTGGATGCATTGACACATTTTTCCTTTGTCTTTGCAGGTCAACAGAGTCAACAACCTCAGGACTACACAAAAGCATGGGAGGAGTATTACAAGAAACAAGGTCAGTACTCCTGTTTATGAAATCAGGCTTTATAGTAAGACCACACTTCATTCATGGAGCATTTTACCTCCTATTTCAAGGCTTTAATTCCAAATTTGATCCCTCAACTAGTGCCACAGATGCAAAATTATAATGAAAGTCAGATATACAGTGTTATGTCAGTTTCATAATATAACATACAACATAGTTGTGAATAACTAATTTCGTATTTTAGTCAAGAAACCGTATACAGGACAATGCAACACAGTTTGCAGTAGCAGTGGGAAAAATGCATTCACCTAAATCCTACTCTTTTACATTTTCTAAATTCTTGAATCAATATCATTCAAATGCAGAGGTGAAAAGAAGGTGCCATTTTTATTGTGGTAATCTATGGGTAACGTGACAATGCTCGCCAGCAAAAGTCAGAGTAAAAGCCAAACCAGAGAAACTTGTTTGGCGTGTCACCTTGCTATACTTGCATTTTTCTTGGACGCTGAGTCTCTTGGATGCCTGCTGCTAATGGTCCAGCACCTAGTTATTACCTTTTTATAAAGCCTTGTCACACCACATCATTGTGAAAATACAGGTAGAGGGCAGTCTCTGCAAAAAAAATATCCACTGACACACCTCAAGTGGGTTGCAAATGATGATTGGCAGGGATTACATCTGTATGAGCTCATGCATTCTTCTTTTTTTTTTTTTAAATAGAAAAATCCTGCATAGCTTATCCTTAATAGCACCTTTAAGTCACACAGTGCTTCTCAGGAATAAAATTCTTTAAGGACATTTAGGATGTGTATTGTTTTTGGAAACATGATTTAACTTTTTTTCTTATGGTCTAGTGTTAATAAGTTAATTGCAATACCTGTAGAATTGCAGTAAACTTGCAATATCTAACTGGCACCCAAGAATCTGGATGGTATCGCATCATCCCAGCCCCTAACTTGTAGTGTGCATGAGGCCTATTATTTGATAAGTAGGTGTTCTCCTGGTGTTTGGAGTTAAGTTATATAACAGAAACATAAGTGAAGAAACCGTTTAACTGTGTGATTCATCATCTTCACTTTGAATAGATGGAAATGGGAGCCTCCCTCCCAAGTAGAGAAAGGAGCAAGTCAAGTCAGGTTCCCTCTGTAGCTCTGACATGATATGTTTTTAATGTTAAAGGGTGGCTGTGCTCCTTTAGCAGCCCTCTGAGGTAGAGTGGCTGCTCTCCCAGCCGCCCAACAGAAAGGCAGAAGGATTCTGTCCCGCCACCCAAAGAACGTGGTGGTGGGTTCGTTCCCCTTCTTACAAATGCTGTCTCAAAAAGAATTTTACCTTAAACTGTGATATGAATTTGTTTGGTAGTTGAAATGAGATTAGTAGCAGTTGAAACTATATCAGGAAGCATGTTAAAGTACTGCATCTCACTGTTTGACTGAAAAGAGAAACTGCTTTAACCTGTTTAACTGTCACACTACAGAAAACTGTCAGGCATTCCCATAAGAAGATTCTAATAGCCTGAAGCAGCTGGCCAGTGTTTTGCTCATTTTCCAGAGGGTTATTTTTTCCTAACAGCTTCTCACCTTTTACCTTCAGGTCAAGCGGCCCCTCAGGCCACAGCAGCAGCAGCCGCCTCTCAGCCAGGAGGCCAGCCAGATTACAGCGCTGCCTGGGCTGAGTACTACCGTCAGCAGGCTGCCTATTACGGCACAGGCAACCCTCAGACGATGGGTGCAGCACCACAAGCCCCTCAGGTACACCCCCGATAAGAATCTGCCCTCCACATCCACTGAATACTCAATTTTTTATGTCCTAACCTCGTTCCCTCCTCAGGCTTTACAGGGCTCCAGTGACTGCCTCAGCTTCATACACTTAACCAAAACGATTTTCTCCCTACACAGGTTTTTTTTTTTTAGCTTTTTATTTTGGGAAGCTGAGTCCACTGTTTCTGCTGTTAACATGCAATGTATCTTCTATGTATTTCTTCTGCACAGGGCCAGTAATGTGAAGTGGACATAAAGTAAATGCTACATTGTCGAAACAAAATCCTTTGTTAAATGTTTGGATGCAGACGCCTTGATGAAGATCTTAAATTTCCTTGGTTTGAAAGTGTTTCACATAGATGGCAGATTACCCGGCGAACACGTCCTCTTCTTTTTTTTTTTTTTTTTTTTTTTTTGTTTTTTCCTTTTTCTTGTAAATGCTTTGTTTTTAGTGAGGTAATTATACATATGGTCATTCCAGCCCTGTATCTACATTAAATGTGGTTAGAACTCATGTTTATTAAGCTGTAGACATTACCATGTAAATCATCTCAGTTTTAAAATGCTCTTGCCTGTTGTGTTTTTGCAATAAAACAAACTGAAACCTCCTGTGTTGGTAAGTTGGGGTGGTTCAAACAAAAAAGTTAAAAGGAATTTCTGTATGTTTTTGTTTTAAGGGGGGGGCAAAGTTTGAAATGTAGGCCATGTGTGGGGGGTTAAATTGTCCAAAATGGTTGACTCAAAGTTGTGCTGTCCTGTCTCTCTCCAACTGTCTATAAGTCTCTTAGATACATAATGTGCGTGCAATGATCCTGAGTGGTTCAGACCAACAAACATCCTTGTTAATAGACCTTTTTTTGACGCTTGTGTTTCCTGACATTGCTCTGACTAAAGCGTTAGACAGATGTTTGTCACAAGAAAGTCGATAGGTTTAATGTACCGTAACTCATGCATTAACTGCGTTGCTGTGGCACTCCTTTTTTAAAAATATTGCCTGGTTTTCTGACATTGTTGAGGTAGTATGCACTGTATTTTGCCTTGATATAGACACTTCCTCCTCCACAGGCAAGGTTAGAAAAGCGGTAAGCAAGTATTTTTCCATAACATGTTCCTCAGAAAACGTGGTTGCAAGAATGTTGCCTATTTTTAGTGTTATATATATTCTTTTTGTGCTGTTCTTTTTCCAGGACAGTCAGGTAAATTGCCACTGTATCGTAAAATGCATTGAAAAAGTTTTGTCTTGCCCTTTTCAAATTGCGAACTAACTCAAATGTATAAATTTGTTTTTTCAAAAGAATGTTTTTTTAATATAAAAACATTGCAAAAATCGCTTTTTTTGCTGTCCCCATTCTGTTAGTGTTTATCCAAAATAAGAACATAGATGTTGTAGGGTCGGGGGTGGCTAAGCAGTCTTCATCCATCAGTTGAGCCCTCGTATACTGTAAGTACAAAACTGTGACTGACTTGAGAGATAAACGCCTTTTTTTTGATGATTTATAAGCTGCAAACGTAGTTTTTTTTTTTGTGAATTATTGCAATTTTCCCCATGTCTCTGGGTAAGTATGAAATGTTCTGAGGAGAGGAATAGTACGTTAGATTATTGTACCACATGTTTCAGAGACTTATCTCCCCTTGTGTGACTCCACATCATTCACTTTGAAACTTCACAGTATGCTGATACTCTTAGATTGTTAGACTGTGTAGGTAGCATTTCAGTGCCAGTTGGATTTCTGAACTGAGGGATTGAATGTCCGCTTTCTGTTACACTGTCGGTAGGAACTGTTTTTAAGGATGCCCATGTGGATTTATTGCGTTCTGAATACCTGACCTGCCAAGTGCCATTGTCTAGTTGAGACTATCATGTTTTTAAAATGCCATTTATTGCAACATATTGCTTAGTAAAAAAAAAAAGTCCTACTGCATAACTCGAGTGTAGCATGCTTAGGTTTCTGCTGTTATTACTTTACTGTCCTATATGAGCATGTGGAATGCTAGTAGTGGAAGTGCTTCTGATTAGCCCAGTATTGACTATGACATCTTCTGAATGAGCACTGTTGTGAAAGGCTGTTAATTTCAAGCGTTGTTCACTGATGGCAAACAGTGCAATATATCTGATCTTTGCAGTGTCGTCCCAGACCTTGCACCTTAGGTTCTGCTGCAATAACACAGGTAAGCGCAACCTAAGGAAACCAGTGTTTTTGTCCAGTGACATGACCGATTTACATGCAAAGAAATGCTTACCTGTGTCTTTAACATGCCTCAATGCATTTATGCTTAGTCGTTAAAGAAATGTCCAGGATATCTTAAGTATGAACAGCCGTTTAAGATGATCTGCTTTCATGAATGAACTGCATGATATGAGCTGTATGACTTGTTACATGAAGTTTCAAAAAAAGAAGTGACAGAAAAAGTTGTTGCATAGGCTCACTGAGGAAATGTTACTGTCGTTATGTGCTTAATATTTGATGATAGCCTTATCTTTTGCACCCCGGTAAGTCTGACAGCGACTGTGTATCAATGCTCTAGACAACTTTGACAGTGGTATATCAAAATGCATGCCATGCAAACCTGTTGCCAGAAGTTAGCAATGTGCTCAAGCGCTAGATCAGAACACGGTGATATACATGATTTTTTTTTATTATTTCTCTGTCGTGGTGTGAATCTGCCCTCAAGTGCAGTGCAAATCTACTATTGAAACGCTGCTGCCTTCACTTCTCGCTCACAGTGTTGGAGGATGCTGCAAGCTTAGGTCATAGAATCAGGCCCTGTCGTAGTTTGTCCCCAAAAGGAGGAATCCTTTGAGTCAATCCCCACTGCTGAACGTAGACCGTTCAAGAGCTCCAGTGATAAGGTAAAAACAGCAACGCAATGAAATTCAAATTCTGTGATTGCAAAGTGTTGGTCAGATACATGTTTTTCAGCTCGGATCAACTTGTTTTTTCTTTTTTAAAACATGATGCCATAGTGTATTTAGAGTTGATGGTTTCTTAATCGCTTGATTGCCTTCATCAATAACCTTTAGTTAATAGGAATGTGCTTTAGAAAGTTGGATGAGGACAGGATCTGATGTACTTATGACATGCACTGTTATGTTGACAGTAAAATTTGGGGGTTATCAGTTACAAATCACTTCTCTGTAGTTAACGGGTCACTTAAATGTTTGAGACTGTGCACTGTACATGTGAGATGCTCAGTGTTTCAACACAGAGTTCGTGGGGGTGTAGAAGACAAAACAAGGAGCATGCCTTAGAGGTAAAAAACAAAATGGTTTCATGTGCTGTGTATATTATCAAATATATGGGTTTTTGTTTCTCAAATCAACTGTTTGACTTTTTGAAATGTTGCCATGTTCATTAATAAAGTTGTAACAAATGAACTGGACTCATTCACTTGAGTTTTATTTTATATCTGGGAGAACAAACAGCATTTAACGTTAAGTTAAAGAAGAAAACAGGACCAACACATTCTCATTAGTCTTTATTTAATTTATACACAAAAACAAAGTGAACTCACAAATGTAAAACCCTTTCAGGTGTGGTGATAAATATTCACCTCAAATGACAGTTTAATATTTTCCACAAACCTGTCATAGAACAAAACTCGTGGTCATTCCTCCTGTTCATACTGGCTCTGAAAAGATCCCTTCATAATGCACTGTCAATTAAGTTAAGTCAACAAGACTTCAGCAGTCTGAGTAAGAAAGCAAATGAGAAACATTTAAAGTTTCAGTCCCTTTTTAAAGCGCTACTCTAACCACTGCTGTCATGGAAACTAGGTCTGCAACCAACAACTTACTATAGATCAATACACTTTTTTTCCCCCTCGATAAATCATTTGGTCAGATCAAGTTACTTGAGCCCATGGTGACATGTTCAAATGTCCAGAAACTTGACGTCTAAAGCTTTGAACCGATGAGCTTTTGCTTAAAAAAAATCAATAGTTGTAGTTAATAGTTTGACCTCTAAAGGAAAGCATCTGTGGAAAGGGGAATTTTGAATCAAAAGACTCAGACTGCTTTAGCTTCATCTGTACTTCAGATACCACCAGGAGGAATGATCACAGACACCAGTAACTCTTTGAGTACACAGGGGGCATGTGGATTTAGTTCCAAGATAGGTTCAAATTCATTCAGGTCCATCTTTTTTTAAAGGGGAAATCCTAAAATATGTCTAGCATTTCTGCAACATGAACCCCCACTCATGAATATTCCTGCTCAAAGCTTTAATGTTGTGCATGTTCTGTACATGGCAGTGACTGATCAGCAGAGCAGACTATAATATTTTTAATAACATTCAGTGACAAAGACAAGGCTTGGAATATGTGCAGTGATAGTAAGGCTTCTTGCGTGTTTGCCCGTCATGGATAACTGTTGTGGAACAGCTGTAGGATTATGTAATAGAGTATAATCTTGTGTTTCCTGTCGCTGGCAGTGTGATGGGATTAAGGGCCTTGTAGGCTGCATGAGCTGGGTTTCATATAATATATTGCATGACAGTTTTTGAGTCCTTTTTAATATCTTAACATAATATCACAACACATTTTACATTTCTCAGAGTTCCTTTGTTCAACATTTCCCTGTGCAACATGTGCTTATAACAAAAAGTACATTTAATGGTTTTGCATTGTTGATGTCCAGTAGGATGTGGAAATACATCTAATAGATCTCTATCTAATAAAGTTAATATACAACATTGGTATTCATACTGTATGTCTGAAGCTGACACAAATCTATTGCTGCGTACAGGCACAACTATAACTTCTAAAAAATAAATCCTGCATCATTTCAGCTGTATAGTAAAATAAATACTGTAAAATACTCTTTGTCGTCACACAAATTGCTCTAAACAGCAATAAATATGCTTTAACTTACACAATGGAATATCTACTGCAAGTTAATTAACGCTAAATGCTTCACAGCAAGTTTAAATTACAAATATTATTGCTATGATATTTTATAACGCGCACTGCTATGGCACAGTGAAAAGGGGAGCTGGGGAGGAGGAGGCCACACTGGAGGTAATGATCAAGTGTCAAGGCAAGACAGCTGGTACAGTTGATCCTCAATACAGAGCAATGAGAGCACAATGCATTATGGGAGATGTGATGAGTGGGCGTCAAATGGTGTTTTACATCAAAGTTCTTAAATGAGCAGTTCTGTCCAACAGATGGAAGATGAAGATGTGTGCGACCAGACAGTTGGTGTGAACTCACCCTACAATAAAGCTGAGATTTCCATGTGTGTTGTGTTTTGGTGACGAGGGTCTGTTAACCTGTCTCTCACTGCACTCGAGCCTCCAGCAGGGCGCTGGGCACCAGCTGCACCTGCGGGGAGCTGCAGCTGTTGACGTGCCGCAGGGAGTCGGCTCCCAGGTAGGCCACCAACAGTTCAGAGCGCCGGTGCAGCAGGTGGAGCATGTCCTCAGCTAGACTCTCCACAGAGGAATAACGCACTTTGTCCAGGTCAAAAATGTCCTTTAAGAAGTACAGCACCTGATCCTGCAGGAAGAGAGGTGAAGACTGTAAGGACAGGTGCATGAAGGGACGCTTCACCCCAAAATCAAAGAACAAAATCTTTCCTCTTATCAGTTGGGCTATTTATCAGTCAAGATTGTTTTAGTGTGTCCTATCTGGGTACAATGGAAACTTAAGAGATGTGAATTATTTTCTGGTGCTGTGACCGACCTTAAAGAAGCAGCAGAAGTCGTGCAGGGAGCTCTTGGGCCCCAGGAAGCCCCAGGCCAGAACAGGGCTGATCTGTTCACAGACAGCGTAGAAATGCGCAATGAAGCCGTCAGACACCTGAGACAAATAGCAGAGGTTACTGAAGTGAACTGTCCTGACCACTTGAAAGACAATACAAACAATGACTGTTGGTTGTTATGAGTTGTCTGTGTAACAAATAAAATGTAGGGCTTGTTGTCTATGAATTCCTTTACCTGAACAAGGCAACTATCCCTAATAACTGGACCTGAGATAAAAACTGTCATATAGGAGGTAAATCAGTGAGGCTGGTATCTACATCGTGTCCTCTAACAGTTCATAAAAAATATTTTGAACATTATGTTGGACCTTTACCTTCATGTGTTGTCTCTTTTGCTTCATGACTGACCAACAGCTTGAGGCCACCGCCTGTAAAATACATGCAGATTAATAATCTATGAGAAAAATTAAACACATCAACTTTAAATTCCCATAAAACAACTAGCAGAGTGCTGTTTGATTCTGCATATTTCATGTAAAAACAGTAAGCTAAGGAGGAGCTTATCGCTGATACTGATTGGCGTTTACAGAGCCCAATAGCACTGAATATATGCTATTGGCCCCCACTTGCAAAATTTCACACTGACAGTAGCTACTAGCTCAACACGGAGACAACAGCCTGCTCTCTGTTGTCAAAGACCTCCCACCACCATCACAGTCTCCTGCAGATTTTACAGACGAAGGAGACAGGATGAAATAAACGAAGACAACATATCTGGAGTGAGGCCATACATGTTTGAGCCAAGATCAGAAGTAAATGCTGCTGATGAAGGAGAAATGCAGGCTCATCCCTGTGATGGAGCTAATGCAATTCACTAGTAGCCATGTGTTTATATTATCTGTATTTTACTGAATGTAAAATTAATACACAGTCTCATCAACATCACATCAATCAAGCACATCAACATTTTTTTATTGTTTTCCAGGAAATGAAAAACACTAAAATACCTACAAAACAACTTTTAGTTATTGTTGGGCCAGATACTAGCATAAAACATATATTTTGATTTCATGTGAACTTTAAAAACAAAAACTGTGACGAAACTGTGAGTCACGTCTGATCACCTCTACCTAGTTACCAAATGAAACTCTCTAAAGTATTTCAAGTGATTACTCACCGTCTCCTTGAAGGAGCTGTTAAGCCAGCGGTTGTTGATCACGTTCTGGATGGAGATCGGTGGATTCTCCAGGTCCTCGAATGAGTCCATCAGGATGAAGTCCAGCACTATATCATAGAAGTTCAAGTGCTTCACCTGGTGAGAGGATGAGATTGAGTATGATGTTGTTGTTTTTTTATATATAAAGAAGAGAGGTTCTCCACTCCTGCTGTTGCCATTTTGTAATTCAGTAAAGTAGCACTCGTACCCCTCGTGTGGCCAGCTCCACCTCTGTGTTTTCCCAGTGCTCTGTGTCCTCCAGGAAGGAGATCATCTCCTCAAACACTTCCTCAAATCTCCTTGGGCTCTAAAAACCGAAGGATAAGAGGTTAGGAGGCGAAGCAGCACTCATTTAAGATCTTACTATTTACTAGTTATGGCTTCAGCCTCACCTTCTGTGCTTTAACAATAATGGAAGACAGTACTTTCTTTCCTGTGTCAGCCAGAAACATCCGGGTCGCTCTCTCGCACAGAATGAGCTAAGGAGAAAAAACATTGCTCTCAATTAGATCCTTTCTTTGCTTAAAATGAAGGGAAACTTTTAAATTCTACTCTTATTGGCTTTAAATGGTTTGAAATGGTGCATTCATCTGTGAAGTTAACATCTATTTTCCTCAGTAAGGAAGCACAACCCAATGAATTTAAGATTTTATTCCACCCTGGTTGTTTATTTGCTGCATTTCCACCTGATATTGTGTTTATACAGTGCACCAATAAAATCTGCTGAAAACAACCATCTGGTAACAACTCTTCAAACATTGTATGCTGTATTTAATTCCACTATTACATCAGTATCCCTTTATTTATGTTATCATGATGTATTTTAGTTCATAAGGTTATACTGTACCTGACATGCCTGCCGCACACAGTGCAACTTGGCCAGAAAATCAATGTCCCCACGACACTCCAGCATCTCAGTGCTGACGATGAAAATTAAGAGAAAGACCAGATTAAAATGTGGGCAGGCAAAGCAATCAACTCCACACAGCATGTTCCAGGAATGTAGGATCTCTGTATTATGTGTGTTTTACTATATTAGTTTTATTACCGCAGCACCCTGCAGGAGATCTTGCCGTCCTCAGCCATCTGCAGTGCCTCCTCGTAGAAAAGCAGATGACCAAGAGCGAAGGCGCTTCTCAGCTCTCGATGCTCTGACAGCTGATACAGAGACAGAAAGCAGACTTTGAAAAAAAAAGACTATTCATTATTTATAATGCACTGTCAGACTTTTGGATTCTGAGGGCTGACACCAAAACCTCTGAAGAAGAGGAGGTACGCGCATCCAAAAAACCTCTAACAGATGCTTCATCAGGAAATATTAAGGCAATTAAGCAGTAGAATCGGCACAGTGTTTCTTTGCTCCCACAATACTGTTTTATTCACTGTCTCTGTAAAATGTAATAAGAAAAGATGCTTATAAAGTTAAATTCTAACCAAGCTGACAGGTGCTGAACATTGAGGTCAATGTGGTCTGAATAGACTGAACCTGGAGCTCCTCGTCCCACCTGAAATAAGTGCAGGTTGTCCTGGAACACAGTGTTACTTCCTGAGTCACACCTGACCTCTGTGCTTTCAAGGTTATTAGTCAATACACTGCACTGTGTACTTTTGAGCAATATAAGGAAACCACTCCCGACCAGACACAGATCTCTCCATGTTGTTATGGTGTGTGGAAGCTGTAGTGAAAACGGCTGCAGAGTAACAGGGAGCTGTATGTTGTATACTGAAGAATGTTGGAGGTCTATTTATAGTATGACTGACCCAGTTTGACTGCTCTGACTTACACTCACTGGTCTGTGAGTGGTAAAACAGGTTTGAGGGTAGAAATAACTTCATTTAAAGCTTTTCTGGGTTTTAAAATAAGGATTCACATTATGGTGTAGGCTTTAAGTGATTTAGGATGTAAACAGCTATTTATATCAAATGCTGGGGGTTATAAATGGTAATATATTCCTGATAGAGATATACGGCACGTTTAGCTTTCAGCAGGTTAGGAGATGAACGTCTTGACTGAACATTTCAAGGAATGTAGCTTCAGTAAATATCCAGTTTATTTTTGTTCTTTGTGGGTCAAGTGCACCAGTAGCAGCGGATACACAGCTCGAGCCCCCACAGTGACTTCAGGAGATCAGCCGAATTCTGGTAAACACCGGCTGGTGAACCTACAACGAGATCAAAGCTGGTTGTTGATTTGATGCTTCACAGTTTGAGATTTACATGTTTGCTTGTTTCAGGTGTTAGCCCCTGGTCACTACACTAATATTCCACTTTAGTATTACAGTAGTAGTTTGTTGCCAATATTTCATCTGCATCCCAGCAAGTGACACCATGATAATCCAGATTATTCTGCAAAATAATGAGATTAACAACACCATTGTTTCACATTTTCAGCTGTAATACCTAGGGCTTTTTTTTTTTTTTTTTTTTTTTTAAATTGTCATTGCACGATAAACACATATCAAGGACTGCGATATTACACTCAGGGATTTTTTGACTATGTTGGAAGAGTGTATTAATAGAAAGCTGCACTTAATTCAATCTTAAAACTAGGCTAATTTGGGGTGTCGGTAGCGTAGTGGATAGTGCCGGCGCCCCATGTACAGAGGCACTGCCTCGCTGCAGCGGCCGTGGGTTCGAATCCAACTCACGGCCCTTTGCTGCATGTCAGTCCCCACTCTGTCTCCCCATTTCACTTTCTGTCCTGTCATTAAAGGCAAAAGCCCACAAAAATAATCTCACCAAAAAAAAAAAAAAAAAAAAAAAAAAAACTACAGCTAATATTCCTTAGCAATTTCTCCCAATTTAGGAATACTGAATCATGAAGAACACCATATATATAGTCTAACTAACAGAAATGCTTAGATTTATTTATGTACTTTTTCTTTCTTATACTTCTATCTTTGTCTGTTCGGTTCGAAGAAGAAGAAGGAGAGGAAGAAGATATACTTTATTAATCCTCCAAGGGAAATTCAGTCTTTTTAACTCATATACACACAGGCCCGAAATACACACACATGCACAAACAGGACCTATACATGCATTAAATGAAGAGATGTCAGAGCCAGAGGTCTGCCGTGGACAGGCGCACAGAGCAGTTGAGGGTTCAATGCCTTGCTTAAGGGCACCTCGGTGGTGCCCAGGAGGCAAACTTGCACCTCTCCAGCTACCAGTCCACACTCCATACTTTGTCCGTACAGGGATTTGAGTCAGTAACCCTTCCAAGCCAAGTCTCTATGGGCTGAGCTACTGCTGTCCCATTCCATACCAATTACTTTTGTTATTTATTTATCACTATTAATTTTTGTCAATTTGTATTTCCAACAGGGCTTGTATAAAGAACAGTTTTGGTACTTTGTCTCTCTTCACATCACTCCAACTGTTAAAAATGCTTCTCCATATGTGCTTATAAGTATGTATACTGGATTTACCATCTATCTACTTTGTAGACTGATGCAGGCATGTATGTATATTTGGGCTGTAACTAATTATTATGTTCGTTATTATGTTGTAGATTATTTTCTTGATTGACTGTTTGGTCTACAAAACATTAGGAAACAATAAGAAAGGCCTATTACAGTATTTTGGAGCCTAAAGTAACTTCATAAAATGTCATTTCTTGGCATTTCTAAGCCTAAAAATATTAAATTTACTGTGAGGTAAAAACAAGTTAAGTACCAAATCCTCACATTTGAGAACCTGGAAAATTAGATTTATTGATTATTCGTTGCAGCTCTGATGCATATACAAATGTATACACATAATTAAGTACAGCTAAATGTAACCTTGTTGGTTTTTTAAAATTTCTGCTCCTTCAGCTGAGTGTACTCCATATATAGGAGGGTGGGATGGGTGGTGGATGTTAAAATCTAAGTACATGTTCACTGTATTTCGTGCTTGTCAGCATTTCCAAATAAAAACATTTTAAGGTCTAGTGTGTAGGATCTAGTGGCATCTAGCTGTCAGGTTGCAGGACTGAAACTTCTCCTGTTTGCCGAGCATATAGGAGAACTATGATGGCTGATGCAAAAACATGTACGATCCTATCTAGAGCCAGGGTTGGGTTTGTCTCTTCTGGGCTACTGTAGAAACAACACTCCCACTCCCTATCTAGATATAACCGGCTTATTCTATGGTAACAACGATTGTTATTTTCAGGTGATTATAAACTGATGAAAGCATAGTTACGAATATTATTTACCATTTCTGCCAACAGACACCCCTAAATCCTACACACTGGCCAGTCAAGCATAAAACTTTTCTTGAGATGTAAATAAGATGACTAATAATCATCCTATGGTTATTAATAATATGATGATGAGACCGTCTTTTACCTCAGCAGCAGACACAAATGAGTCAGTGGAGGCGATGCTGATGCTGTCTCTCAGACAGGGGTCATCCAGCTCGTCTCTGGCCAATATGTCTGCCATTTTATCTGTGATGGAGAATAACAGTTGTAGCGTGTTGCGTAACACTGTATTGATCATGGAAATTACATAATATTGTATGAGTGACTCACCCTGGCTGTTGCTGTGGGACGAGGGCTCTGACATGCACAACACTCCCTCAAACTCCTCCTGGAGGCTGTAAGCCCTCTGCAGCAGAGACTTCAGCCTGTGGATGAACTCTGCACTGATGACGTCCTGAACACATAAACGTTCATATTCAGCCATGGCAAAATGGTCACGAAGCCAAAAGTTAATGTTTGAAAAGTACCAGATGAGGGAGAGGTAAATGACTTTTCAAACTACATTTCACTCCAAAAATCTCCTTTACTTGTTTCTTGAGAATCCACCGTGACCCAATTTTTAATAAGCTCTCTAAAGAGGCAGGACCTAGTAGGGGATATACTTGACAGAAGATTTGAGCGGAAGACTGGACAAATGTTTGGGTGCCCAAGATTAACTATCTGACCCTCACTAATCCAGGTTAGAAAGCCAATGAGTAAGCTGTTATACAATCCAAACTCCGTGACACACTGGTGGGTTCGTCAGAGTGCTGGTTATTCACATATGACCTGGAGTGCAGTGTTTGTGGGCAGTCTACTCCTCTCCACCTTCATCTGGTATAAAAGGATTTCAGAGTACACAGAGTACAGAAAGTGCTGGAGAGGCTTGAATCAATACACCGTCCCTTCGGTGTTAGACTGAGGAAGATGCTGTCCAACAATTTTATTTGTTTGTAGAACAACTTCAACTCTGCATAAGCTACAAACTCTTTGTCACGCGATGTTTTCGAGGAAAACATACAGTTTTCAACAACTTAAAAGCATCGTCTGACCAACTCTATCACGTCTGTTCCTGAATCAATGAGACATTACATTTATTGAGTTGGTGTTTAACATGGCGGTGAGGTTAATCTGTGTGTTCACCTCCATGCTCTGCTCAGCGATGGCGTCTCCAGCTCCCATTTTGACGGATGCACAGCTGGCATCGTCCTCATTTTGCCTGCTCCTGAATGTCAATGCTTCCTCCCACCGCCTCAGAGCCTCCTCGAATAAATCCATACCTGCAAACACACACACACATACACCGTAAGTCTCCTGGAACAATCGGTAACTCAAAGGCACCATTACCAAACAGCTGATAGCGGATTATTCCAAGAAATACTATATTAAATACTTCCATTGTTTCTACTGATTTATTGTGTGGTCCATTCTTGTTATTACAAACAGTGAGAGATGATGTAATGTGTGAGTTTCTTTACCCATGAGGTACAGGTTTTCAGGTGTGGTGACAGGTAGGTTAACTACACTGCAGATATCTGCATCTCCCACTCTGTCCCAGCAGCTGGATTCATTTGCACAAGTGCTGCTGCTGGATGAGTTCATGCTTTTTACCTGCAAAGACACAGCAGAAGAACACGGTTAACTTCCAGGCAGCATAACACCCTTAAAATAAATGCAGAGCAGATATGTCAGATAATACATTGAACAAAAATTTAAACACAACACTTGTTTTTGCTGCCGTTTTTCACAGGTTTGAGTTAAAGATTGATCTTTTTCATGCACTCAACAGATATATTTCTGTCAAATTTTGGTCACAAATTTGTGAAAATCCGTGTTTGTGAGCACCTGACAGGTGTGAGATGCTGATTAAACAGCCTCATTACTTAACAGTCTGATGTCTGTGAACTGAATGTTCACTTCACAACCATGAGTTGTCTCCAATGTCGTTTCCATGAATGTGGCAGTATATCCAACCGGTCTCAGACTGGCGACATATCAGAGCGTTATCCTTTACCTGAGGAGGCCATGGCAATGGGAGAGGAGTGCTCACACAAGAAGGATAAAATCACAACAGGTATGTGGGCTTGCTTTAATGCTTTGGCTTGACATGTTGTGACTGATTTGATCCAATCAGGAAGTGTATGTGGGTGTCTGCATCAGTCTCAGTTTCTGCCTGTCCAGAAGAAAACACTACCCTGTAGTATCCAAACTAAAATGGGTTCAGCAGCGTGTTCAGAGGCCTCCATTTTAGGGAGTCCAAAACGGCATAGTAGTGGCGATGCTAGGTGTAAATGTAGCAATAGTTATTTGTTTTAAAATGAAAATGTATTCAAGTGGATGTAACCTAAAACGCCAGAGCCTTTGTCTTACCGAGGCCAGGCTGAGCAGAGACCCGGACAGTTTTCTGTAGTCTCCTGAATTGAGAACCAGACCGGACGAGAAGCCATTCTTTGAGTTGAGGGACAGAGTGATGTTCTGACTGGTGTTATCTGGGTGGATAAAGACAGTTCAGAGGTAATGATTAAGAGAGAAATCAGAACACAGTGATCACGCTATATGAGCATGTCGCAGGATTACACAATCATATAAACCATGTTTCCCAATGCGATGACTGCAA
The DNA here is from genome assembly GCF_041903045.1 of Epinephelus lanceolatus. NCBI lineage: Eukaryota > Metazoa > Chordata > Actinopteri > Perciformes > Serranidae > Epinephelus > Epinephelus lanceolatus. The sequence continues at coordinate 16,981,219 of NC_135745.1, read as the reverse complement.
TAGCTCAACTGCGAACATGTGTAATGAAAAGATTCATCGATCTATTAAACTTTTTTTGTTAAAAACTGAATTACCCTGACCAACTGCTCATTCGATCCCATTTCTATTAACTTCTCTTCGGGGACTCTAATCAGTGGTAAATCTTCCTAAGTGAGATTAAATGAGTTAAAGCATTTATCTGGAGCTTGCTGTTTACAGTTCAAGGTAACACAGGAGGAGCCCGTCAATCTGATTACATCACAAACTGGGCTAACACACTACATGGAGATCACAGGCTGGTGAGCTGCTGGTTGAGGGGTAAAAAAAATTCAGTGTTAGGAAGTTTTACCGTTTTCTGTTGAGGTCAAAAACTCAAAGCCAGCATGCTCCCACTGAGGAGAGTGAGCCTTCTTTCTGCCCTTCCTCCTCTGGAAGCGGCGAGCGAGGAAGAGGAGCGAGGCGGCACCAAAGGCAGTGGCCGCTAACAGCTTCTTGGTGCCTGTGCTGACACTCACCTGGAGGACGGGCAGAAGGAGAAACAGACTGCAGTTAAATGGTTATGCATTTTAAAAAAAGAATCCTGAGCATTATATTAATTTTCTTTCTATTTGGTTAGTCACTTTAAAAAAAAGCTAATTTCCTTCATGTTTAACTAGGTATGTCCTGCTAAGATCAACAATCTCTTTTTCAAGGGAGACCTGGCAAGATGCAAATCTGACCAAACTAAAGCTCATGTTTCTCTGTAGCGTTACATATGATAAGTAAATTATCACATCCCTTTTCCTGAATGAACGAATAAGAAAAGCCTAAAATTCACATTCAAAAGATCCTAAAACATTACATGGTAAACAGACCCGGAGAGAAGCAATTAAAGAAGTCATTACAGCCGTTTATCAAATCTTATTACCAACCAACACGTCCACGGCACTGAGTATCGAACACTCTTGAACGGCTGCACTGTATAACGACAAATCAAACATTATTCAAACTTTATTTTGATAAATACATATCTGATAACACTTTCAAGACGCCAATGTCTTAAATGCTTTATAAACTACTTATAATGCATTAAAACCTGCGTAAAGCACTGTATAATTATTCAGGGTTTCTGTAGCTAAAGGCAAGCTAGACTTAAGACTTTTTAAGACCTCTTAATGCCACTTGGGATGAGATTTAAGACCAACTTCAAAGTGATCACAATTTTTTGGGAAAAAGGGGTAGAGTGTTTACAAAAAACATAGATGTTACCAATTATTTTGAGACTTTACAATGCATGTGAGGAAATGTTTTTTAAATAAAATTCACTTCTCATGTCTTAGCATTTTTAAGACATTTGAAAAATTGACTTAAGTCATTTAAATACCAATTAAGGCCTTGTTTTTTAGATTGATAAATTCAATGCCTTCTAAGACTTTTTAAGGATAGGGTTATAGTTTTAAGCTCTCATAAACATTCATAATGCTTTAATACTCATAACACATTATAAAGCATTTTATAATCATGCGTAAAAAATCCATTATAACCTCCTAAACCTCTTTTTCACTTAAAGCAAACAATGACCACTTATAGTGACTTATAACTAGCTTGTAATGTATTATATCTGCCTATATCTTAAAAAAAATTCTTGAAAGCTCCCAACACCATTATAATTCATTATAACAGTGATTATAATGTATTACAGCTATACAGTGAGTAACCAGCAATCATGAAGTAGTTTGATACTTGACCTTATAGGTCATTTGAAAATGCTTTATAGTGTTATGATTATTGCTATAAAGCATTATAAGTATTTGCTTATAACTATAATTATACGGTGCTATAAGCAGATTGTGATGCATTATACATATGTTTATAATACATTATAGATATGAGTGTCACAGAAATTGTTGTTTTTACAAAATCAAACCCACAGAGCACATTTCTTTAAGGTTTGTTAGAAATGCTTTTGCATATGCAGAATCTTGCCAGCTAAAGGCAACAGTGGCAGACTGAGGCAAAGTAGCTACACTTAAAAGAAACTACTGCAGTGTACAGTTACAAAGGGTAACCACTGAATATCAGACATCAATGATATAGTATCCAAGTTTGAAATTCTGCAACTGAGATTGAGATGAAAACAAACAAACAAACAAAAAAACAGAAGGAAATACATCAAGCACAAATGTCCTGCCTGATGAGAGTTCATCTGAGGAGGCATGACTCTACTGATGATGTAACAGGCAGCGCTCAAAATCAGCTATCAGCCTGTCATCTAGATTTTAAAGAATAATTTTCGGATAGCGTGCATAGCCCACCATTCTGTCTATAGATAGAAACGCTGAGCGACAAGGGGGATTATCTACACTGACACGGCTGCTGCACATTCCCAACAACTGAGGATTACATAAACACCGTTTTTGGAGCCATGACAACAGCCATAACGTTGACTTTTCTTTTTTGAAAAGCCAATAAATGGGATGGGATGACTGAAATGGTGCTACAGTGCTGCCATGCTGTTTCTGTCTCTGTGACTACCACTTGTCAGGCGTGCTCCTGTCAGGTTCTTAATGATACCTGATCTGCTACGTGACTCTGGACACACACACTCCCTCCTCACGCACTGCTCGTACACACAATAGGGGTCACTGAGAGAAAATATTGTTGACTATCCAGAAGGACAAGGAAAGGTGGATAATTCATTATGATGAACACAAACTGTAACTGCATTGTATTCACACGTAACAGCGCAGTCAGTATTCATGCTCCTGGAGAGCCAGACACTGAACTTTGGCTGTCCTTACTGTATGCCCATATCACATTAACCCTTTCACACCTTCTCCACAGCAACAGTATCAAGCTCAGCTGCTGGGTAGTATCTTTCCATCACACAGTAAACACGTAGTAGTACTGTACATGTTAACGGGCTCTCCTAACTGGCTCAGTATGAATGGAGTTGTGTCAAATTCAATCAGATTAGACCTTCAGACAAGTCACGTTGCCTCATGCGAATGAATTTATGGTTACACCGAAATTCAGAAAAAGAAACGTACCATGTGACAAAACTGGTTAGAAGAAACCCACTGGAATTTTTGAGCCAGCGAAAACATGTAAATTAAGGGCACTTTCTTGCTCTCTCTTATTGCTAATGTTGACTGCAGTCTTTCCACTGTTCCCTGCTACCAACTAACTAAAGAAAAAGTCGTTGTCACATTATACCTTTTTAAATTTATCTTGTAATAATGCCCTCAATGTCAATTTTTCCTGTGGTATCAAAAGTAGTATCAAACATAAATATTTTCAAGGTACTGAATGAAAGTTAGAAATTCCAGTACTGTCACAACAGTAGTACAAGTCACAGATAGATATTTGCTTGAAATAAGTTTAAGTTTAAGTTTATTTACTTTATTAATCCCCCTGAGGGGAAATTCAATGTTTTCACTCTTGCTTGTCAATTACACACAGGTCTGAAAGACACACACATGCACAAACAGGACCTATACATGCACAAAGTGGAGAGATCTCAGAGTGAGGGGGCTGCCCTTTGGTCAGGCGCCCCGAGCGGTTGGGGGGTTCGGTGCCTTGCTCAGGGGCACCTCAGCAGTGCCCAGGAGGTGAACTGGCACCCAGGAGCTTGTAAATAAAACTATACATACATACTTTGGTCCATCTATGTGTTTAAGTCAATGTTAAGACTCCACAAATCAAATAGAAACAGGAACAAAAACAGTGTTTGCAACAGTTAATTAAGAAAAGGGGAGAGAACCTGAAAGTACACTCGTACACTCAACAACCTCACCTCTCATTAACAAGACATAGAAAAGAGTAACAACTCCCAACGACAAATCTGATGACCAACTCCCACCGCTGTCAAACACACCCTTACCTGCGCCAGGGAGCTGCACACGGACAGCGGCAGGTCGACCATGCGCAGAGCAGCCGTCTTGACAGACAGCTGGGAGCTTGTGAGGGTCTCATGTGTCATTGTGGCAGTCTATCCATGACTTGGCAACTCTCTTATCCTCATCACCATTCTTCTGGAGCTGAGGGAGATGACATGCGAGGATTTAACCTTGGAGGCTCAGGAGGGGATATAATGACGTTATTACATAAAGCCTCTCATAAACTGCATGTGCAAGTACCAATGCTTCCCTTACCTGAACAGAGTAGGGATAATAAACCTCTCATGTATTGCTAAAATACTTAGTATTGGCATGACAACCACCATGAAAGAACTGACAGGCTGTCAGATGTATGAGCAATTCACTGAATACAGGACTATCAGCACACCCATCAAATGTATTTCAAACCTTATCCTACATCATAAACATGCCTGAGCAAAGTGGCTGTCTGAGTACATGAGAAAATTAGAGGCTTGTCTTTGCAAACATACTATTGCTTCGTTTAAACAGTGTCTCTCTTTATACAGAAGGGCTGCTATATATCTACCTGACAACATCCAAAATCCAATTACAGGTTGCACACGAGACTCTTGTGGCTCAGCATATGACTGATTATCCAATTACCCTGACACAATGTTGACTCTCTATGTCCAACATTTAATATAAATGCTCCTGTATTGTTAGTTTTTGTCTCTTCAAATGCTGATTGATTCCAGTTTGCAAATTATAAACACAAGTGACACATTGTTTCTCTAAGAATAGCTTGTACTGCACTTTGTAGCAGCACAGACAACAGTGCTAGAAATATAGATATGCTACCTACAAGTAAACAGTAACAATGCTGATGAGGCTGACACGTGCAAATTACTAACATATAAATAAGAGTGCAATGTATTAGACACTATTATTACACCACTTCCCTTAATCAATTTAGGACAATGTAACACTGTATACAACTTGTATGCTATTGCACTGTATTGCTTTCATTTTCCTTTTCAGATACTGATAAGACTTAAAAATCCACACGTACCGCTTTCATTCACTAGCACAACACCAAAAAGAGTATCAACAGTTGTTTTCAAAGGCAACCCGTGGACATTAATGAAAGCAGCATCCCAGCTGTCTGATAATCATATCAGCACATGGCTAATCAAGTGTCACTGGCCTGGCTGTGCAGCTAATGCTAACTGATGTAACAAGGCTAAAAACGGCTAGCAGCGTTAGCTACGTTGGTTAAACCTGCTTGAATTTAACAGTCTAACACATCAACTCGTCGACGTTTTTGAATTCTGGCTGAATGTGACAGACTGAAAGTATGCAATGAAATCACCGGTACATTTTGTTATGTCCTCCTTGGTCAGTTCCCCGGTGCTGTAGCTGATCCTCCCGCTGACCTCAGCTGCAGCTGAATGAAGGACTCGAGCGGCAGCACGCGCTCTGCAAGCGTGACTTTCAAAATAAAAGCGTTATCTATATCATCTGTATGGAGATTCAGCACCCCCTCTCGGCCATATTAGAGTATTACAAATACATTCAGATTTTTACTGTACATTTTCGTTACCTGCAGACAAATGGAGGCCAATATTCACTATTCACTCATAGAACTGACTTAAAATGTTAAAATTCTAAATTTAGACTTAGTCTGTCATAATTGTTTTGTAAAAGTCAACATTTCGACTAACATCTTTGACTTTATATATGATAATTTCTATCTTGAAAAAGTCACATATTTGACTTCATATAATTGTTATTTTAAAACCTAACATTTTTTACACATTATTATCTCATAAAATAAATTACATTTGACCTCATAAGACACATTTGGGATTTTTTTTTATCTTATAATACTGACTTACCATGTGTTTTATTTATTTAATTCATCATTTTTTGTCACTAATTTGTTTTTGTTTTGTGTTTTGGGGATTCCATTAATTCCAAAATTATTATTTACTACAAAAGTATTTATCATTTTCAAGGCTGATGTCATTCTCCCCATGTCTTACCTTCCTTTGTTTTCCTTCTGTCAATTTACAAATAAGTAAAACATGTTTTTATATATTCATACATTTCACTGAAACATAGAAGAAAGGAAAAATATTAAACATGTTTGTCCTAAAATCATATTGTCTACCACACAAAACACCTCTATGTTGAGTTCACTGTTATTATGACAATATACACCTGACACGCTAGGTGGCGCTTGGGATGGGTTTACTATCGCCTTTACTATTTTCATCACTACTTTTTCAGCCCACTAATCCTTCTTTTGATATAAAACCATTACACAGAAACTATTAGGCTATTTAATATCAGTCACAATGCTATTTCATACACACCTGCTACTCATGACCATAGACTATAAACATAGCTCATGACTTGTAACATAACACAGTAGCAGGTATTTTATTGCTATAGGGGACAATGTTTTTAAGATGATAAATGGTTGCTAATATTGGTGTTGTTGCGATAATATAAATATGCTGCTGTTAAAATATGAAAAACATGCATGTAAAAATCAAATGTAGTGTTTACAGTAGGATGGGGAGGGGTTACACGACTTTTTTTTTTTTTAAACCGGAAAAGGGGCGGAGACAGCTGTAACGTTAGCAACCACGCTGAGCGACAGGAACGGTTATCGCTAACGTGAAGGATTGCCCTTTGAAATATGTATTTAAATACGCGCTGAATCCGTGTCTTAGGCATCAAGTACAGTTGGATCTACGCGAGAAACCTCTTTATATCGTCCAGGTAAGCATTGATACTCTAATTATTTCTGGTTGCTAGCTAGCTCTCTGCTGACTCCGGTGTACTGTAGTAGTCACTGTGGGATCGCCAGTGGTCATGTAATACAGGAGCGTTAGCTGGCTAACATTAGCTATAGCATATTACTAGCGAAATGGTTATCAATAGCAAACCGTTTTTAACATCCTCTTATATGGCTAAATGTACCCTACACTTGCCTTTAACGTTATTACAAGTGTCATGGCTAGCTTGCAAAGTAAAATGTCAATTCAATGACCAATTATTAGCCAACGGGCTAATGCTAACAGCGAAAGAGTGCTAGTCAGCCTGTGACGCTGTCAACGCCTCGCCTGGTTTTGACAGTTCAATTTGAGCAGTGGACAAGGCCGAAGCCACACACACCTCTAACTCCTTTATCCACCACAGAATAGACCGAGTGTTACTTAAAAACATGGCCAAAATAAGTTAGTTTAAAATGCCGCACTCCAAAACGTTACCTAGCTAACATTAAGTCAACTGCCAGGTGACGTTACGTTATCAACATGATGGCTAATGCTACCCTTTTGTGAATGCTCGACATGCTACATCATGCTATTACGGCACTTAGGTTTAATAATTCAGTGCCTCGCAGTGTTAATATACTATTATTACACTATGGGATAACAAGGAATCTGGCATCATCGGATTCATGTGCACTGCCTGGTTTGGGTCAACGCCCCACCCCGACTGTACCTCCTCTTTGTGCAGGATTAAACCTGGAGTATAATTATATTGTGAAGGCAGTGAAAGGCTGAGGATGGTTTGTGGTAGTACGTGAGTTAAGGAAATATATTTTCTCCTCCACCAGCCTTGCATAATAGCCAGAGGCATGACTGTGAAACCACCGGCTAATACGATTTTCCTGGTGTGTATGTTAGCTGTTGTAGTGATTGATGTCAGTTGGAGGCACAGTGAGTTTGTTTATTTGACTTTATGTACGAATACTTACAATGTCCATAGTAATTATGTGTGCCTCTAATACAAAAATAACGGCAGATGATCCTTGTTTGTATTAACTTTATGTATGAAAAGAAAAAGAGGGAAGAAGCAGGCAAATTGACTTAAGTAAATACTAAACATAAACCTAACCAAGGATGAGCTACTTGCATCCACTTCTTCACATGACAGTGTAGTATCAGTGTCTTGTGTCTGCAAAAATAAAAAACAAAAACAGCATTTGTGGTGTGCTGAATCAACACAAATAATCACTTATTAACCATGATACAACACATCAGGTGGTGTTTTGTGTGCTTTTTGTCATACATTTGCTCTCATTGGCTGTCTTATATGTTTGTTGGCAAGCCAAAGCTGTGCATCTGAGGTCTGAAATAGGTTAGTGTATGCTGTGACACTCAGGGTAAGTGGTTTTTACCATGTTGGTTAAATGTGCTGAATCATGAGCAGCCAAATGGAGAGCTGTGGGTTGGGCTCTGTTGTTATAATGCCATTGACACATGAACACTCCCCAAAAGCCTGTCTTATTACACATGTAAGACAGTATAGATAAAGTGTGAAATATTAACAGAAGTTGTGACTTGTGGAGAAAACCTGCGGGTTTATAAATGCTTTATCACCATAAAGAATTGCAACAATTGCTTTCACTTTCCTATTTCCTGTTTTCTTTCCTTATATTTTTATCCACCCATTCAGATTCATTTTCAAAGGTGCTTTACTGACAGATGTACCCACTCCCCTGAGAGGATGCGTTGTAAAACCATAGCTTGTATAATTTGCCAGAAATTATTTCTGCACATAGTCAGATGCTTGTTCGCTTTATAATGCTACAGTTCTTCAAATACAGAACCCTTGATAGACAGACTCTAAGTAACCCATGTCCCCTGTCACTCTCTAAGCGAATCCCCTGCTCCCCTAAGGGCTATCTGAGGCAGTGCATGAGCCCTGATTCTGTTTGAACAGGAGATGGGACTGCAGCCTTCTCAAGAGGCCTGATATAAGAAACCTCCGGTGGTTTCCTGTCATCCCACTGTACAGGGCTTGTATTGCTTGTCGAGTAGCTGTTGATCTTCCTCTTTTTATACACATTGAAAGATAGAGGAAGTCCATTAAGACTCCTCAAGTACCGCACTACACGTACTTCAGCACCCAAGGTAATCTGAAGCAAGGTTTGGAAGAGTTTTGTTGTAATCCAAAAGGATTATTGGGGTGACACACGTAGTCAGTATGCTACAGAGCTGGTCAGCATAGTAAAATATTTAATGTGTTATCAGAATTTTAACTGCTCCAGCCAGGTAAGGCAGAACAATGAAGGGAGGGGTAATAAAGCTCTTGTCCAGTGCCTGTGCATAGGTGAATTTCTAAAGGTATACATGGTAGGTGTAAACAAATGTACTTGCCAGAAAGGATGCAGTATTGTACTTGTATAGGTTACTGCCCCAGAGACAGGCTTTTGTGGAACAAAAGAAACAATTCTGCTTATCTTTTTTTCTGTATATAAAACTTTAACATGGGCTACCAGCCAGAGCTAATGGTTTTGTGACTTTGACTTCTCAATCAGAACACTACTGGGTATATAAACACACACAGGCTACTTCCATCCTTTTGTGTGTTGCTGTCATGGGAAGTGAAGTGAAGTCACTGGACTTGAAGGAGAAGGTAGACATGTGTTTGTGTATGCAGGCGATTTGTTCTGACTTGTTTAAACATCTGATACATCCGGTCTGTGTCTCTTATTTTTTCTGTCTTGTCAGCACAAAAATCATTTACAGCAACGACATTCAGACACCGCTTGTTCAACACGAGTTGTTGACAGCTGTGGCGTGATGAGCTGCTTGGCTTGTCAGTGGCTGATAATAAGAGGAATTTGTCGGTCATGCAGGCATAGAAAAAACTTATGTTGTTTGGCGGGGATTCAGGTTACAGTCGCCTGATTGTTTTACTTGTCCTTCGTGCTGTTCTTTGGATATATCTCCTATTACTCTATCAAGTATCAGATGTGGGGCCGATGAACATTCTTTTAGAACAAGAGGTCCTACACTGTTTTATAAATCACCTGACTTTAAATGCAAGTTGTGTAATGAATGTTGCGTTCTCTCTTTCTCTGTGTCTCTCAGACCTGTGGGTGAGTGATGCCGCCGGCGTCCAGCTGTGACTGTCCCCACCTGGACTGCGTGGGGGAAATCACTAAGGAGGAACTCATTCAGAAATCCCATGTGAGTGACTAGGGACGGGAATTGATAACATTTTATTGATACCAATGGCATTAACGATTCTGCTTATCACCGTGATTCTTTATCGATCCGTTTATTGATTCCTGATCAATTTTCTGTGTGGGATAAAAAAAAAGTAGGCCTACGTGGGTTTTTTTGTGTTAACACAACAGTTAAATTCATTATCTAAAATGGATGAAGTGAGAGAATGTTAGTACAGCATTCGTTTTCATTCAGGTTTTCTTTGTCAAAGAAGAAATCTGCTGATGCTGCCTGTGTGGCATTGTTATTATAAGATAGGATATTTACCCTCAGTAGAGGATGTGCTGCTTGTTTGGGAAGAAGTGACACTCATGCCTAGAGTGTCAAAAACAAAAAAAATATCCTGAAATTTAAGCCCAAGTTGAGCAGAAAGATGTTTCAGCATATTGTTCATTTTTCCACCCTCACAAGTAGCACTGTCATCTTTCTTTGAGAAATGAAGCCACACTTCGGACTATTTCTTCTTCTTTGCCATGACTCCTTCTTGCTGAAAGTTTCCAGCAGTGTGGATACATGAGATTGACATCATTGCTTTGCAATGCGCTACTGTCAGAAAAACATTCCGGCACTGATAAAAGGAAATGATAAGCTCAGAGGTTTATGATTCCAAGGAAGTGGACAGTGTGGAACCGGTTCTCAACTTGACCTGGTTCTCGATTTCCATTCCTATGAGTGACCCTCTCTTGTGGCACTGTCCACTGCCTTACGCATAACTTACCACTCTTTTAAAAATAATTCAATATCAGGTCTCAAAAAGCCTAAAGCACTGAATTCAGTTTCCTCAAAAAAAGGTTTTAAAAAGTCTTAAATTGAATTTTCAGAAGTCTTTCAAAAGTAGTAATGTCCCTGATAGTTATAAATGTTTTTGTATCTGATTGCTGGCTGTTGGGAGACATTATACACCTATAAACTAAAAGTGTGATTGTCCTGACAGTGGATATTGTGGGTGAGGCTATTCACTTCCTGTTAAGTGGAGTTTCGGTCAGCACCATCAGATGTGTCATGTGTCTCGTTTTCAGTTGTTATTACATCCATCCATTTTAGGCCACTTATCAGGGTCCAAGTCAAAGTAATTTGATTAATTACTTTCATTGTACTTTGATTTTTTGGCCAGTACGACCTTGAAACAGGCATTTAATTTCATTATATGTGGTATTTAAAAATAATTTAATTTAATTAATTGTCTTGAATTTAACTCGGTGAACCCTGCAGAAACCCCGAATAACTTGTTTTAAATCACGTCACCAAGTCTGAGGTCAAAGCCTTATTTGAACTTTACCGTTGTCTCGACAAGTTTCATTTTAAAGCACGTGACTCTAACCTGAGTGTCCTTATATTTTTCTAGGGTCAGTGCCAAGACTGTAAAGTTGGAGGACCAAACTTGTGGGCATGTTTGGAGGTAAGACAGTGCTCACCGGAAAATAAAATAAAGCAACATCCTAACACTTTGTTTCTTACCTGAAACATATAATTTCTGTTCTTGATCTCTGCATCCTCTGCTTGTTTTTCTCCCCAGAATGGCTGTGCATATGTAGGCTGCGGAGAATCGCACACTGACCACAGCACTGTGCACTCGCAGGTGAGAGATCTCAAACCTTGCTGATGCCTTTCAACTGTGATATATTAATTAATGCATAGAAAAGAGCGAGGGAGGGTTGTGACTGAAAGGGAGGACATCTTGAAGTCTGGACTGTGAAGTTTAAAAAAGTAAGCTAAAGAGGAGTGTCAGTAGAGAGGCAGAGGAGGCACAGATGGCAAGACAGGACAGGAATACCACTTCAGAGTCCCAGGAGCCATGACTTGGATTAAAACTGCCTCCAGCACTGCTTTATTTTTAACATTTATCTCTCTGCGATGTTAGAGCCAGCACGTGCATCTCTTAGCATTTGAAGTGCACGCATTGTTTAAAACCATCAAGCCAGCTCTGTCTGCCTACACCTCCACATTCAGTGCAACTTCAGCAGTGGATCATCCATTATTAATTGCCATTCCTCTGGGAAGTGAGGGAGATTCAGTAGCACTGTCAGTTCCATGGTAACAGTATCTGCCCCTCCTGGCTGCTCTAAAGCTTTACTCAGCCTCTGGTACTCCCAGTGTTGACTAAGCCTTTTCCTCCAGCACACTAGGGCCAAGTGGGGTTAGAAGCAGAGACGGAGAAATATGAGAGCAAACATGTAATTTGCCCTGCCTATTAGTAACTGCATAGCTGCTCAAACCATTGTCCAGGAGGGCCAGTTCAAGTGCAAACCTCTTCAGAAGTAGAGCTCACCGCCCAGATGAGAGGCAGATTTTGGATGCAGAGCATGCTGGTGAAGAGATTTAATATTAGCTGATTATTAGCGGTTGTGAATTTTATATCCATCTGTTTATCCAGCACATCTGTCTGTTCAGCTCGCCAGCCGCCTTCTGCGGTTGTTTTTTTCCCTGCAGAATCCATCTTTAAATCTTGTAAGAATGAAGGCCATGCTTAATTAGTGCTTTGGAGGCCCTGAGGGGAGGGAAACATTTTAATCTCTTGACTAGGCAATAAGAAAGACTGCTGCTGGATCAGATCTGATGCCTCTGCCAGTCAAACTGCAAGTAAACACAAGTGTTTCAAAGTGTTGAGTAAAAAGTTACAGCCCCATCAGCTAATTTCAGAAGTTGGAAGCTTCACAAAATGGAAAACATAATTAGTATTTACATGGAGATCATATTCCAAACGTCATTATGCACCAAAGAGGGCTTCTGAGGCAAATTCAAGCAATGGTACACTTTGTAAATCCTTCTCCATATTGCTGATAAAGATTTTGAATCAGCCTTACAGTTGCTTTTGGACTATAAGTACTCTCTTGAAAATACCAGATTTGTTGATCAGTTCTCGAGCAGTTTTACATGCACTTGCGCAAATGCTGCAAATCCACTGAGAGAATAACCTTGAGAAGAATAGCAGCCATTGGCGTCTCTTATTCTTTATCGATTACAGATAGTATTGTCTTGAATGCTGAGGGCAAGAGAGGACACATTTTGCAGACACAACCTTCCTTAGTAGATCACATGCTGGAGCAGATGCTGAATCTAAGCAGTTGCAACACCATAAACATTTCGCAGTGTTTATTTTGGACAAGTGTTCATATGAGCTTTTGACATGATCAAACAGGTTTTACATCATCTTCATTTCTCAAGTTTTAATCTGTGTGCGGAAGGAGCACTAAGGATTTTTTTCATTTTAAGACAGCTGTTATGATGAAGAATATTTTAGTAGACTTGCATATAACAAATTAACACTATGAACGCTACGAAGTGCTTCATTGTAATACAAAACATTATGTGTGTTGGTAAAAAAAACATCCTATAAGCCCTACAAATCCAGCTTGTTATTAATGCCCTACCTGGTATACTTTCCTTCATAAATTATTTAAGCTAGGGAGTTTCATGGCCGTGCTCAGTCTGGTGTGCCCCCTCTGCCAGCCCTGCTCTGCCCCGCTGTGTGGAGGCTAATGCAGCCCCGATGAATAATGCAAGGTCTGCTGGTCGCCTGCTGCTCACGTTCAGTCTCCTGTCGACCTGCCAGGCTGCTGGTGTTTGTCAGAGCAGCAGTGGGTCAGCAGAACTCGGCCATGTTTCCACAGCAGTAAAAGTCTGCCCTGCTTTGCTGCAACCCCCGCTCTGTCTGACCCCACCTAAAGCTGTAACCTGAAACATTCAGCTCAGAATTGGTGTCTTAAAGATGTTGAAAATAAAATGTTAAACACTGCTGCATATTTTAGGATTTGTTATCGTATTTGGGAGGATTTTGTTTACCTGCAAGAAATCTCATAGAACTTGGGAATGAATGCTAGTGTCGAATGAGTATATTCAGTGTTGTTAATTAATTTTACAAGCAGAAAAGCCCAAACCGCTGTAGTTCCTGCTTTGCAGTTCTGAGGATTTGCTGCTTTTCTTTGTCTTATGTGTTAATTAATTGAATATTGTTGGGTTTAGGATTTTTGATCTGAAAAAACAAGCAAGTTGAAAATTTAAGATATGCCATTTTCTCAAATTTAATAGACAAAACAATTAATTGACAGTAATTTACTTAATAACATTAGTCAACTACAGCCTTAATACCTTGTTTACATGATTGTAGATGGCAGTAGTAATGACCACATAATTGCACTAGTTAAAAAAAAATACAAATCAGTGTATAATTGTACCACTTTTTTATGTGCACTATAAATGATTTGATTGCAGGAGGTGGGGTTGGTGTGTGTTGCAGTGTTTCAGTCCATCTAGATTTGTACAAATGTTGGTTTTCTGTATATTTTCTTTTAACTACTAAATCAATAGTGTCAATAAAGCTGACATCATATAACACACGTTTTCATTTAGTCAGTGTTATACACAAGACCAGGGATATTCAACTTGCTTTGCCCAGAGGCCACTTTTGCAAAACAGGACAGGAGCCCAGGAGTCAGTTAAAAACAGTCATTAATAATATATATTGGATAAAATGAATTAAAGAGGCGAATCCAGTTGCAGAAACCCTGCACCGGTCAGGTGTAAGCAGGGGTGTTTCTAGGATTTGAGGACATTCTGGGCTTAACCAGGGTCCCTCCCTGGCTTTTTTATTTCTTTTTGATAAACAGACTCATTTTAATACACTCTGGTGTTTCATATCTACTCAAAGAACAAATAAAAAATCCCCAGCGTGACGCAGTTTATCTTCATAGTGAATAAGAAAATGTTTTTTGGGCCACCTGCACTTGACCATAGCAACAGATTGTTATTAATAGTAAATGAAAAGGTAGGGTTTGAGATCAGACCTGGGTGATTTGAAGAAAACTCAAATATCACGATATATACTAAATATCCTGATACTGATATTGCGACAGTATTGTACGGTGGTACATCAGTGCTTGCACAAAATATTTACACAATCAGGTTTTTTAAAAATTATCCCCAGGAATATGGAGACAATAACTAAGCAGGTAAAGGCAAGTAATAGATCAGCAAGAGCAGTCTGGTTAGTTCAGGAAATGACATCACTTAATTGTAATGAAGCCTTTAAAACCAGGAAAACATTTACGATATGATATCATAAACCTAAGGCGATATCTAGTCTTGTATCACAGTATTGATATAATATAATTGCCCAGCCCTATCTTACATCATGATCTCATTTGGGCTGCAAATTTGTTTTATCTTCGAGGGAAACATTTTGTTCTGCTGGACTGTTACAGCAGCCGAGCTTGAATCTTCCTGTCTTCCAGTTTAGTTTGTACACAATACAATAAGGCAGGCCTAGCCACCAGCAGGCACACCTGTATTTGTTATGTAAGAGCAAAAGCAACCTGTTGATAGTCTAATGAGATATTGATTGGTGGATCGTGTCAAAGATAAAGAAGCATCACGCTGGTAAGAAAGTGCAAATGAGCATTATCAGCTGTAACACTGTGGTCTTGTTTCACTTTGTTTACACAGTCTGATATGTCTATTCACAAAATCCTCTACAACTTTGTGTGCAGGAGACAAGACACAACCTTACAGTGAACCTAACCACGCTTCGAGTGTGGTGCTATGCCTGTGGCAAGGAGGTTTTCCTGGAGCGTAAACTAGGTCCTCACTCTCCCCATGCCAACAGTAAACCCCTCCCGTCCCTGCAGAATGCTGGACAGGTAAGAGCCAGGTTCCCCTCTGTTTGTCATCATGTTTTATTACCTTTAGCTTACATGGGTTATTTGATTGCAGAGTCATGAAGCAGATTTAATACTAGGCAACACAAAGTGTCAGACCAAACAGGTTTACATCAAATGTTTACTGCATAATCGCTTCATTACATAACCATGTGCTCTGCTTCATTCTTATCAGAGCTGTGCGATAACAGTCTATCTTGAATGACGGTTGAACTGTCAGTCAGATTTTATGCAGTTATTCATTTACCAGATAAGAGTTTTATGATGATCTATGTGTGCTGTGCTGTTTCTCCAGGATAACAGCAGGGCCCCTGAGAGCCCAACCTCTCTGAGAGTGCCCCCTAATGGAGGCTGTGAAGACCTGGACATGGAGACAGAAGAGGAGGATGAACTGCGAGCCCGAGGTCAGCTCACACAGAAGAAGTGTTTTGTGTTGACACAAAATGAATGACAGTTTGACTCATGATTCTACTACAGAGATGTTTTTACAGTCCAGTAACATCTTGCATTTGTATCTACAGGCTGTCAAACAAAAATGTAAATCAGTATGAAAATGTTAACACAATGCTAGCTGTTCCCACTGATATCAGCTACAAGGTCAACAAATGCATGGGGAAACAAACGTCTAAATGCTGCAACTGATTTACCTAATTTACCTTTTTTCTAATCTACAGTTGTAATGCTGCTGCAGTAGACACTTTGCCTGCCTGGATTATCGTTTTTAATAATTAAAATCATTTACTTCTGAAGTCAGTGAGGTGACTAAAATTTAATTACATTTTATCAGCTCTTAGTGGAAGTATGACAACATAAAAAAAGACTATTGCACGGATGATTTGAAGTTAAACCTCAAACACTGGAGCTCAGTAATCAGCAGTTGGTTTAGTTCAAAGCACAGAATATGATTTGAATTAATAAGAACAGTTAATGGGTGCTTCAAGACGAGCGTTTTAAAGACCTTTACGCACCAAGCAGACTTCAAAGTACTTGGGCTGACGAACACCTCACTTTGCCTCAAGTCTTCTGTTAAAAGCTGTACTTGCACACACCACAGAGACCCAACATCATTTGAAAGACAACGCAAACTAGCCAACGCCTCACACACAACTGTGATCTGAAACAGTTTTGTCTCATGTAGCTGCTGATAAGGTTCGACTTGCACCGACGATGACAGGCACACTGCAAAACTGAAAGCCACAAATGGTCCTTGAGCAGGACTATAGGCCACTTCTGTGTAATTCAATGGGTTGAGCTTCGCACGAACACTTTTGTGCTGAGTTCTTCAGTCCCACTGAAGCCACCAATGCAAATAATGTTTTCACTCAGTGCTGTGAGACACACACAGGCTCCACCAAATGGCATATGTTATGTTAAACCTCATGCGGTGCAGCTCAGGCGTTGGCACCAGTCACTGCCTCAGTTATTTTTGTCTCAAATACAGATCATATGATCAGGAGGTGTAGTAAGTAAGCTTTGTAAAGACTAATGCCCTCTGCAGAGTGCGCTGGCCACATAAGATCCAAGATTTACGAACCATGAGGCAATTAAGCTACTTTAAACCAATTTCCCGGAGTCATAACACAGAAATGATACACATATTTTTTGATTCAGTGTGGCTTATACTTTCCAAGGATATTATCTCTGAATCTGTTGCAAATAACGCCATAAATTTGCTTTGAAATCATACAAAAAGGCTCTTATAACTTATCCATGTAACAGTTTGCATATAACTACATATAACCATATATAACATATGTTTTGACATTTTCTTTTGCGTCAAAGTAATCTAATAGTTTGTACAGTCTTGATTAAGTTGCAAACACGAGGAACTGCTTACAGCTAAGTCGGCATACTTTTAATGGTGCTAATTTGCCAAAGTGTAAACAAATATAGGCAAATAAGTGGGTCCAGGTTGTAGCCAACAGCTTAGCTACTGAATCGATGGCAACATCATACTTTCTGTTTATATCCCCCAAAGCATTATGGCAACTGTAGTTTCAACACATCTAGCATGATGATCCTCAAATAGAAGTAAAGGAAGAATAACAGTAGGAGTGGCATGCCTCGACTTTGTCTTGTATAAGATGAATCAGCTATCTCTGCCACAGTAGCTGATTTAAAATACACCAGGTAGCCATCTTCTCTGCTCTTGCTGTACAACATTAATCTTAGAAACTGAATACGTGTCCTTAACATCGTAGAGACTTTCTGTCTGCCATGAAATTTTACAAGCATTTGCCGATTGGCTCGTTTTAATTTCCCCTGTGTGTTCTGTCTCCCTCAGGCCTGACGGGGCTAAAGAACATAGGCAACACCTGCTACATGAACGCTGCCCTCCAGGCCCTGTCCAACTGGTGAGACCTCAGTTAACCTGCCTTCTGTCCCCGCATCTAACTGTCACCCCTCTGACATCGCCCATGTGCTCTTTGGTGTTACTTCTCGTTTCTTTCCCCCCTCGCACTTTCGACACGCTACTTTTCAGTAGTCTGTGCTGTTTTATTCACTGCCTGGTTCTTGTTGACTGTGAAAAGAAACGACCGTGGCTGCGCTCATTTGGGAGAGTGACGGCTGAGTGAAAATTGCTGCAGTGCACCATTTGAGACGGCAGAAATGGCCTTTTGTAGTTCCCTGTAGGGTCTTCTGTTACAAAAGAACATCAACTCTTTCCCGACATCTTCTGTTCCTTCCCCTCCTCCTTTTCCCCTTTCCTTTTCCCACCATGTCTTTTTATGAGACACATAAAAGTGTACTTATTTACTGTTTCCCAGTCTGCTGCATGTTTTTTATTGTTTATTGAATTACCAATCCATCTGATTCATTCTTTATGATTGGATTGCTGGTGTGGTCACTTAAATTAGGGCTCCACTGCAGAGCCTGTGGCTGTGTTATTACTTGCTTTGTACCCCTTACTTTTTATTTTATTTTTCATGGAAGAGCAAAGCACAGCAAACCCATCCTCTTCTCTAATACTATCTACCCAGGGGGGCTGGTAAATTTTTAAATTAAACCGAAAGATGCCTAGTCTGGATACGAGTCAAAATGGGGGAAAGATGTGGGTCAAAATTTGCAATCTAAATCACGTTCCAAAAATAGGAGAAACTGAGTCACGCAGCTGCGGAAAGGAGGGACCTTTTCTGAAACTTTTCCTTTGATGTCTGTTTGTGTGAGCGCTGCTTCTTTGAGTTACCGTCGGGTCAGTATTCAGTTCGAAGGACTTTTCTCCTGCCAAGGGAAGGGAACGCTCCATGCCTTATTCATTCTGTAGTTTGTCTCTTTTTCACAAATTCCTGTCCACTCTGTATCCATCAAGTGAAATCCCCTCAGCTGTTTTTCTTTTCAGCTATTTCCAATGTCCTTCAACTTTCAGCTGCGTGTGGAGTTCTCTTGCTTGGGCCAGTTACCTCTGGGAATTTGTGATATTATTCTACGAGTGAAATATGGGTTTAATGAAACCTAATGAATCAAAAATACAGGCAGAGGAGACAGCATTATGTAGAAATGCTGACCTGGATTTCCATTCCCATTTGTCATTTTCTGCTTTGATTGACCTTTACAAATGTAACTGCAAAAAACATACTAAACCTGAAATAATTTACAGCTCTTCAGGTATTTGCAAACATAACAGATTAGAATAACATTACATTATCCTGTACTACTCTGAATTATACCTGCTGCTCTTGGATTTATTGAGGATTAATGGAAGATTTTTCAGAATTAGCCACGGCATTACTAAGCGTTTTGGTAATTAAAACCAACCTGTTAGTGGACAGATACTCAGTAAAAGCTTGTTTGGTGCCCACATGTTATATTTGTCTCTCTCTCCACTGCAGCCCGCCCTTGACACAGTTCTTTCTTGAATGTGGTGGCATGGTGAGGACAGACAAGAAGCCTGCACTCTGCAAAAGCTACCAGAAGCTAGTGTCAGACTTGTGGCACAAGAATAGGTTGGTGTTTGTCACTTCTTTAATTGATTTCATATTTGAATGGTCACATTTATTGTTTTCCAGTGTTTAGAATATGACTCCAGAGAGACTGTAGTGCTGTAGATTTTAACTTCACCCCGAAATCAAAAATACATATTTTTCCTCTAACCTGTTGTGCTCTTTATCAGTCTAAATTGTTTTGCTGTGAGTTGCCAAGTGTTGGCCCGTAGAGATGTCTGCGATGATTGACAGCTATGTTGGCCAATTTGTGTGCAAGCAATCAGTGGTGCTGCTCGTGATCGGTGGGATTGGTGTATGGTTGGGAACGCAATACTGCAGGGATCACTACTGTGGAGACTGTGGCTCCAAACGATATCACCAGCACAAGATGGCAGCAATCATACCCTGTATATTTTGGCTTTATTTTTGTACAGTAGGAGGAAGTGGAGAGAAAATAGTTCCTACATGAAACTACTCACAACATGGTCTGTGGATTATCTTGACTAACAGGGTCATGATTTCTGGAAAGAGATGTTGCTGTTGGGTTTTTCCAATGCATTTTTTGGTGCTTTGAGCACCACAAGCCGAGTGCCATCTAGTTCCATTATATTGAAGAGAAGGCAGACATTTCTACGGCTGATATCTCCTACACATGGTAACTCACACCAAAAGCAATCTAGACTGATAAGTAGCACTACAGGTAAGAGGAAAAATACATATTTTTGATTTTTGGGGTGAACTGTCCCTTTAAACTCAGCATCCACAGCCAAACTTGAATCACATTTCTGTATCAGCTAGTTTTAATTTCAAACTCTACATCACAAAAGACTTCATTGTGACATTGTGTGTAAGAATACTTGTTGAGCAGGCTGTGTTTTTGTCATATTATTTTTTGTCACATATTGCAGACCCTCCTATGTGGTTCCAACCAACTTGTTCCAGGGGATCAAAGCCATAAACCCCATGTTCAGAGGATATTCTCAGCAGGTGGGTCATTGCAGATGGTGAAATAAATGTGCAACTTAAGTGTATGCACACAGATTCGTTCTATAAATAAAACATGAAGGCACTCTTCACGGTTGGAGACATATTCAGCAGTATGTCTGTGACTTTGTTCCTTTTATATGTTGAAAAGTAATCAGCTGTTGCGACCTGAATGGGTGGATTTTTTTGCTTTTACCTCTGTGCTTTGCAAATAACATGAATAATATGAGTAAATACGAATAGAAAACATGGATTAAGGTTTGAATTGAATTGAATCCTTTAAGAATGAATTTGTGCTGAGCTGGGATTATTATGGGTCTGACGCCCAGACTGTAAAGTTGATCTTATATACAGTCTCTCCCTTTTCTCTTCCACTCCATATCCCTCCTTGCTCGTTCCTTTACAGAAATAAAATTAGCTCCAGCTCAGATCACTCAGCCAGACAAACTGAATCCTCTCCGTTGCAATTACTAACTCAGAGCTTCTGACTTTCATTCACACACAAATGCACACATTAAACCTAACTAAAAAGATAAATTGCTTGATTTGATTCCAGACGGTGCTTGAAAGAAAAGATTTATATGTTATACATAGAAAGACTTCTTACTGGATGTCTTGTCTTTGTCCAGTGTCTGTAAATAAGGGACTCATAAGCCTGAGCAGTAAAATGATAAAAGGGCCTGTTTCCTCTTGGTTTGCCAGTGTTTGTTCAGAGGACTTAGCTGAGGAATATTCATTTGTCACGCCATGCTGGGCTGCACAGCCTTGGAATTACCATTGCTATGAATGAAGTTAACATTCCAGGTCCTGGGAGAGGAGAGTTCATTTGGCTTGAGAGGGAGATTGGATGTCTGTGGTTCATTAAATTTGATTACACATTCATGAGCGTTTGGTTTCGGATTCTGTGATGCAGAATTGGGATAAACAAGGAGGTGAAGTGGTTGTTGTTTGTAATTTGGGGAAAAAAATTAGCTCTGGGAAAGCTTTGCTGTGTCTGTCAAACTCGATTATATTTAGGAAGAATTAGTGCTGCGATATATTTCAGTGTTCTTTTCAGGGAGAGGAAATTAACAATTTTTTTTCACAGACTACTGTGACCAAAATAACTGCAGAGAAACTGTAAAAATTTCTCAGCTTGAACTAATTTGCTACCTCAAATAACAATTCTTGTGATTATCCTCACTCGGCCTCCAGGACTCTCAGGAGTTTCTGCGCTGCTTGATGGATCAACTCCACGAGGAGCTGAAAGAGACACTGCCCGAGCCCTACGACCAGTCCAACGGCATCACCGTGGAGGATGGCCCAGAGGAGGACAACCACAGCCAGTCAGACAATGACTTTCAGTCATGCGAGTCCTGCGGCAGCAGCGAGCGAGCCGACAATGAAGTGCAGGGTGGGAACGTGATGATGGAAGACACCAACGAGGCTGAGATGCTGATTCCTGAGCAAGATGAGATCCAGGCCAACAGGGAGTGGCAGAAGGAGAAGAACATGATTAATGACCTTTATCGCTCCGGAGTTAATGGTGTTATGGGTGGAAGCACTGGAGTGGACATGGACAAAGATGTTGACACCACCACTGAAACCACACCCATTATCAGCAGCCAGGGAGCCATCAAGGTTCAAGGCAGAACATCAGGTAATTATGGAGAATAAGTGACTTGATGTTTTATTTTATCCACAATTTACTTGACTTTTTGATATTCAGCATCGAATTTACAGTATTGAAACTCAAACATTTCGCCTGCTCTCCACCAGATTCCTTCCCAGACATACAAATGTCCAACACCACAAGACCACAGAGTCCAATCCCGATGGAGGGACACATTCCCAAAATGTCTAGCAGCCCGCCCAAAGCTTCTTCAGGCTGGCCCAGCCTAAACCCTGCACACAAGAAAGGTACTTCTGCATAATCAGAGGCAGACATATCCAGATTCAAAGCTCTAAACTTTTAGCAGCAAAGTCATATCATGTGTCTGTCTTTGCTCACATACTGTAGCACTATTCTCACATTTCTCTTTCTTTCTGCCTTCCTACAGCAGTGACCACATTCTCCCCACCAAAGAGCAAGCGTCAGAAGAAATACCGCAGTGTCATCTCAGATGTGTTCGATGGGACCATCGTCAGCTCCGTTCAGTGCCTCACCTGTGATCGGGTTAGTGTGGACATTATTCAGATAATGGGATTGTTGAGAGGGTGACAGGGACAGTGGCAGAAGAGCACTAGAGAGTAGGACATTATGTCATAAGTCATTTCATGGTCCTAAAAATAGAATGTAATGGAAAAATCTACTTTGGTGCTCAGCTCTGGTGTTCCTACCACAGACTGTATAAAATAATGGACATAGCTACAGTGACATCACCCATTGGTTTGTAAAACTGCCATTTTGAAGCCTTGAGTTCGGCATTTCCGTGGCCATCTTGGTTTTTTGAATCCAGAAGTGATCGTATTTGGATGAGAGGGTGGAGCTGAGGATGAGTGACAGACAACCTGTCAATTAAGCAGCCCCATCCTTAAGTATGCCTAACTTAAAGCCTTGATAAAATGTAAATGGCTGAGATATACAAAAATTCATCCCTGTACAGTTGTCATGAATGTTGAAATTTTTTTTTTGTACCATGATGTGAACATGTTTATTTCTGCTGTTAAGTCGAGCATTTTAACATCGGGGTCTATGGGGATTGACTCTGTTTTGGAGCCAGCCTCAAGTGGCCATTAAAGGAAGTGCAGTTTCTGGCACATCCAGGTTGGCTTCATTTTCCAGCCCTGGAAGTTGCTGCATGGTTCCCACACAATGTTGATGCAATTGTACATCCACTGTCATGTCATATTGTAATATTTCTGCTGTCATGAGAATAATTCTCTGCTACAAAGTGACAGTTTCTGACATAACCATGTAAAGATAATCACAGAAATGTGGCCAAAGACAAAGCTATACTGTCTGTATGTTCTGTTTCTGTCAGGTGTCTGTGACCCTGGAGAACTTCCAGGATATCTCGTTGCCCATCCCAGGGAAGGAGGACCTGGCCAAGCTCCACTCTGCCACCCACCAGACCTCCCTGGTTAAAGCTGGCTCCTGTGGGGAAGCTTACGCACCACAGGGCTGGATTGCATTTGTCATGGAATACATCAAGAGGTGTGTTTATAATATGTACACTATTTACTTTCATCACATGGAGCATTAATGGCTCTGTACTTTTCTATTTCTGTGTCAAATTCACATCTCTGTTTGTTTCTATTTTTAGTTGGTTCTGGGGTCCAGTGGTTACGCTACAAGATTGTCTCGCAGCTTTCTTTGCCAGAGATGAACTAAAGGGTGAGCGTGTGGGCGTAAATCTGTTCTACCAGCACACACATTAAGACTGATGTCTCAATAACTGTGTGCTTGTTTTTTTTTTCTAGGAGACAACATGTACAGCTGTGAAAAATGCAAGAAGTGAGTACCTAATTCTGAGTCTGCTGAATACTGAACTGTACTACTAATTCATTTCACAACAGGAAATAATTGTCTGGAACTGTAATTATTGCTCTTCTTCGTCTTTTTTCCTCTTAGATTACGAAACGGAGTCAAGTTTTGTAAAATGCAAAGTTTGCCAGAGGTATACACACAACCTTAGTACTTCATGTCTTTTGCCCTAATGTTTTTTTACACGACAGATTTCTAAAATAAAATTTCCTCTGCTCCAGATCCTGTGTATCCACTTGAAGCGCTTCAGGCACGAACTGATGTTCTCCACCAAGATAAGCACCCACGTCTCCTTCCCGCTTGAGGGCCTGGACCTGCAGCCTTTCCTGGCCAAAGACAGCTCCACCCAGACCACCAACTATGACCTGCTGTCAGTCATCTGTCACCACGGCACTGCCAGCAGTGAGTGGGCACAGTCACTCCTCTTTCTGCTCAGACTGGAGCATCCGCCTTCAGTTGGCATGCTGTAGTGTCCTGCATTCATTAGCCTGTAGACAAATTTTACATGTGCTTGTTAGGTTTATGAATGCTGCTCTAATGCATTCCCCCGTTTGATCCCAGGTGGCCACTACATAGCGTATTGCAGGAATGACGTGAACAATCTGTGGTATGAATTTGATGACCAAAGTGTGACCGAGGTCTCTGAATCCTGTGTCCAGAATGCTGAGGCTTATGTGCTCTTTTATAAGTAAGTCAACACAAAAGATTTTAATTGTTACACACACAGAGTTGTAAACAGGGACCTTTTTATCCTTGAAACATTTTAAGATTCACTGTGCTGCTTTGATATTCATAACTTACATCTCACTTTTGATCACTCAGTTGCAGTAGTGATTAATCTGTGGGTCTGTTCCTGTCACAGAAAGAGCAATGAGGATGCAGTGAAAGAACGTAGGAGGGTGTCGGGTTTATTTAACATGATGGAGCCCAGCCTTCTGCAGTTCTACATCTCTCGCCAGTGGCTTAACAAGTTCAAGACCTTTGCTGAGCCGGGACCTATTTCCAATGACGACTTCCTGTGTTCACATGGAGGTGCGTGTGACCAAGCATTTTATTCTTACTCTTGCATTAAACTGGGAAGGTCAACTGGGGACCACTGTTGTTTTTTCCTGAGTCTGCAACTTTCAATACCCTCCCTACCCTCCTTTTTGATGTGCCCTGTGTGGGCTTTTTGTATTTTATCGTCTTGTGTCTATGTTCTGCTGCAAAGTCCAATTGCCCATCGGGGACAAATAAAGTTGAAAGTTGACTTGAGTTGAAAGTTTACTATGTCATCATCATATTGAAACTGCTCAGAGGTCAAAGTATCCGCAAACAGAAATCCCTTTTCTTGTGCTGTACACAAGTGTTTAGTGGAAAAATGGTGCTCTACCCTCTCGTAACACAGCTTTTGCTTTCATCCTTTGCTGTGGATTTTTGACTTTGACAAAGACTGCAGAGTATTCCCTGCACAACACAACAGACTTCAAAGGGGGGTTTTACTTCTCTTTGTGCAGATGATCCCTCTCTCTCGTTATAGTAGAGAAGAAGAAAGAATTGTAAAAGGGTTTTGTGCCAATCAAGTTCCTTTCTTTTCTGCCCTCTATTCAAACAGTGCTGGAAAATATGGAATTTAAAATTAAGTTGGAAAAAAATGTAAATTTATGATAAAGCTGCGGCAGAGAATGTGTTTCATTCTGTAAATAAGCACGTATAGGTTGTTTCCTCCTCCTCTGTAGCCACCAGCACATAATAACTGGCTAGTCAGGTATATAAGTAGAGATAATATCAGTGCAGTGAAACCATGATTGTGTTGCAGCAATGCGGCCAGTTGTTTTATTTTCACTTTCCCGTTCATTGCTAAGGGCATCATCAGAAATATATATTTAGGCATGCAAAGCCTTTATTAGGGGCTCTGGCAGCATGTTTCCCCGGGAGAGGTTCTTCAAATAAACAGCCATAAAATGGTTGCTTCCCTTTAATCTTTCAAGGAGAAATACTTTGTGTGGTCATGTAGTGATTCCCAGTCTTTCTGCCTTGTGACCCCATAAATGAGGCAAAGTCTACCTGTGATTCACATCATTATGCCTTGAGTTTGGACATGATAGTGATCGTTTCCTCTTGGACAGCTTCACTGGAAAGATTTTTAGAGGCTTGAAGAGGCAGAACTATTCAAAGTGTTACACAAGAAAAAGCAAAAATTGATAGAAAATCAGCTTTGTGAAACAAAAAATGTGTTTTTTCCCCCTTTTTTATCCTCTTGTGACCCCTCAGTTTTATCTTGAGACTTCTTTGGGGGTCCTTACCATAGACAGTATATGAATTTAGATGACACATCTTCATTTCCTCCTACTGTACAATGATGCCAAAATATCCCAGATACAGCTGCTGCCATCTTGAGCTAGTGATGTAATTTGTAGCCAGAGTCGGCGCAGTAGCGATCTCTGTGAAATTAAGGTCCTGCCCATAAACCTGTCCGAACAATCATGAGCAGTGCCATTGATTGCAAGCACACCGATTGCCACACACAGCTGTCAATCATGACATAACACTTGAACGTACAGTGGCATGATGATAACTACCTAAAATGAAAGAAACCATCTTTGGGAAAAATTAATTTGACGTGTACTTTGATGTTTTAGTTTGGCTCATGTCCCATCCACTAACTGGGTGGGGTTTATGACCTATACTGCATCCAGCCACCAGGGGGCGATTAAGATGTTTTGGCTTTACATTTGGGGAGCTGTCATGCTGTCCATCTTTATATACAGTCTTTAGTAGGATCCCAAAGTTAAAATCCACAGCTTTATTAATGATAGGGGCTGTGATATTACATATAAGGATATAAGTTAATAATGGGTAACACAATTTGAAACTGACTTCAACATATTTGTGCATATTTCTGCCAGCTTCTTGGCTTTTCAAGAAGATAGTGGTCACACTGTTCCCAACACTGATCCTTAACAAATGTATATTATGTTTTAATATGTTTCATCAGGTGTGCCCCCCAACAAAGCAACGTTCATCGATGACCTGGTTGTGATGCTGCCACAGAACGTGTGGGATCACCTTTACAGCAGGTACATACAGTAGACAGGCCAACTGGAGGCATTAAACATTTTCACCTCTCCCATTACTCATTTTACTCACAGTTGCAGTACCATTTCCTTTTGTAGAGTTAATTTCATCTGTGTGAGTTAACTTGGACTGTTCCCTGCAGGTACGGAGGAGGACCAGCTGTCAACCACTTGTATGTTTGCCACACGTGCCAGATTGAGATTGAAAAACTGGAGAAACGGCGCAAATCAGAGCTGGACATGTTTGTCAGGGTAAGTCTGTCAACCATCAGCCCAGTCGCCAGAACAGAATGTTGGCATTTAACGTTTCTGCAAACCACAGATATGTTACGTTTATTGAGCTAAGTTTCTCATCAGGAGAAGGAGACGACTGATGAAAAGCAGACAAAGGCAAACCACTCTGTTGGAGACGCTGTTCATTTCCAGCCGTGTTTGTAGCAACAAAAGTGGTATTTTTAATGAGAGGTTGGGACATTTCCAGCCATATTTATAGAGGCAAAAGGGGATATCTTTTAACAAGAGGTTGGGATATTTCTAGCCGTGTTTGTAATGACAAAAGCGGGTATTTTTTAAGGAGAGGTTGGGACATTTCCAGCTGTGTTTGAAGCAGCAAATGCAGGTGTTTTTTAAGTAGAGTTTGGGGCATTTTTAGCTGTGTTTGTAGCAACAAATGCAGGTATCTTTAAACAACAAGCTTGGACATTTCTTGCTGTGTTTGTAGAGACAAGGGGGTATTTTTTAACAACGGGTCAAGACATTTCTAGCCATGCTCGTAGCGACAAAAGCAGGTATTTTTTTTACAAGAGTATGGGTCATTTCCAGCTGTGTTTGTTTGTAGCGATTAAGCCAAAACATGATAGTTTCCTAACCCTAAGTGGCTTTTGTGCCTAAACCTAATTACATGTTAACAACAGCATTGTAAAAACATAAAATTGAAATGTAAAGTTTCAACATATTTGCTACTGCTACATATTTGTTTGAGGAAACATACAGTGCCAACATTTATTCTGGTGATTGGGTTGCAACCATATGTTCACCAGTAAGACCACGGGCAACTAGGAAAATGGAACGTATATGGAGCTAACCCTATTAAGCCAGACACAGGAAAAAATGACATGAGTGATAATGCATTTGATGCCAGTGAGCCTCTGTGCAGCCCAGTACTCATGGGAGTGTATAGGCCTATTCTCCAGTCTGTTGAACCAGTTGATAGGCTGCACGTGTTGGTGCTCTTCACCCCGGCAGGAGATGAGAGGTGTGAGCCCGATGAAAGCCTTATCATTAATGCATTGGGACAGATGCAGCTGTTATTGCCTGCTCAGTCTGCTCACTCACACAATGGCTGCTCAGAAGAAAAGATAGATGGTGTGTGTGTGTGTGTGTGTGAGAGAAACGGAAAGCTGGATTGTGTCATTTCCAAGAAAGATGAAATTGGTGCAGTGTGGTGTTAAGACTGTTCTAATTGGAATAACTACCAGAGAGAATTGATTAGGTTTTCCATCTCCTCTCCTTTGAATCCTTTCATCTTCACTTAATTTTTCTTTTTGCCCCCCCACCCCTCCTGTTTCTCCTCCCCATCCCTTTGCATCCTTTCTCCTCCCTCATGTCTCTACTGCTCACTCCTCCCCCATTTCCTCTCCCCCTCTCTCTGTAGCTGAACAAGGCGTTCCAGGAGGAGGAGTCTCCAGTGGTCATATACTGCATCAGCATGCAGTGGTTTCGTGAGTGGGAGGGCTTTGTCAAAGGAAAAGACAATGGTAATTGGACAGAAGTCTTGCCTTTCCACCCCCAATCCTGTTTAAATGTCTGATTAAAAGGCTAACTGTTTCCATCTTGACACTTGTGCCTGATTGCTGCTGATTGAAAAACTGTTGCGATTTTGTTTGGTGTAAATTTCTCTTTTAAAACATATGTCCCATGTCAGATGTATACATTTACATGGTTAGGAGAACATGGCAAATGAACTGTTTTATATGGGACATCCAGATTCTCTTGTTTGCAAAAGCTGCTCATGTTCAAAAGAAGCTCTGAAGTCCCATTTCTTCTCTTGATTTATCTTCAAAGAGTTTGCTTTAGTCCCCCGAGTCAAGTTTCCCTCCCGCTACAGCAAAATGAAGCGTCAAAATATATTTCATTTTCTCGCACTCGTTCTCATTTTCTTTGCTTCCCTTGCTTTGTATTGTCACATCTATTTATAACAGCTTACATCTGGCACGTCGGCAAATGTCTTTTTTCCCTCTGACTTCTGCTCCTCTAATATTTGTTTTCCTGCTGTAGCAAGTGGGGAGCAGAGATTGCTTTTCATGGTGTGACAGAAACATTTGACACTTTAACATTGTTGCTCTTTGAAACAATTAGGATTGAGGAAATATCTCTGAAAAATAGACATGCATATTACTGCTGTGTATATAACTATGACTGTTAACTGTCTTTCTTCTTCTTTAAGATCCTCCAGGACCTATTGATAATTCCAAGATAACAGTAAACAAGAATGGCCATTTAACACTCAAACAAGGTACTATTATTATTATTAATAATATTATAATTATTATTATTATTATTGCCATGTTTTGTTGTTATGTCTCTACTTTTATGCTGTGGAAAGATGTTTTTAATATTTGTTCGGGTATTTTAAGAAGCATAAAATAAGTGAACTATAAAAACATAAATAGGATGGATAAATAAAACCTTTTTGCCAGTACAACCCTTGAGCCTTTAACTATGCAGATAGTGTCATTAAGTGTGTTTGCTCTGACCCCGTAGGAGCTGACTCGGGGCAGATCTCTGAAGAGACATGGAACTTCCTCCACTCCATCTACGGCGGCGGTCCACTTGTGACAGTTCGGCCAAACATCAGCCACCAGGAAACAGAATCATCACAGTCGGAGGAGAAGATCGAGATGGAGACGCGCTCTGTCTAACCAGGCACTCGGCAGAAAACAACGGAAAACATTCAAGAAATTAAAAAGCCTTTTTATTTTGCACTTGACTTTTATTTCAAAAGCATTCGAGCAAAGGACCTCATCTTTACCGCCACGTGACAGCCTTTGACTGCTGACAGAGGGAATTAACATGACTGACAAAGGTTTGTCATGTTGTACAAATCTGTATAAAGAGCTCTTAAATTTCTATTAGCACTGTAGTATTCATGTGTCAGGTTGTTTTCAGAACTGAGCATTTAAATTATGTGCAGCTAAAAATTCCACTGAATGCCATATTTCTTTTTTTTTCTTGACCAAATGAGCACATATTGTATGTCCATGTGTCTTGTGTTGCTGATATTGATGAATCACAATACATCTTGCTGTAGATATATCACACATTTTTCCTGTCTTAAGAGAATATTGTCCAGTGAATGGTAAGGAGAGCAAAAATGTGACACTTAAAGTGGTGAAAATCATAAGGTTATGAAGGGACTAATTACTGAGTAGTCTCAGGAATGAATTTTGTGTTTTGCACTGTTCTGTAGACGTACAAATTGGCATGCTCACGCAAATGTCTGGTTTGTATTTGAATGTACCAGTACTGATAGTATGTTGGTCAAGATTCAGCACTTGGTAACTTATCACAGAAGGGAGTGATTTAATATGATGTTAATAGATTTTTTTTTGTAGAAAATAAGTGGCAGGCGGAGTCTGTTAAGAATGCATGCTTTAACACTCAGTCCCAGTTTAACATCACATGTAACTGCATGTAAATGCAAAGCTGCTCATAAAATGTGCACGCAAGTCATGATCTGGATCTGTCTTCACTAAATTGTACAGCTACAGAAAGCATATTGCAGTATGTAATCAGCATCATCAGCAGCAATCTAATTAATTAATTAAAGGCATTATTTTTGTGTATGGGCATGGTGTTGCTTAACATGCTGGCTGATAGGGGGTAAACAATGCTGTACTGCAAGTTTTTGCATATGGATGTCACTTGGGTAAGATCTATCCTGAATTTTGCTGGCTGACACTATTAAAACTTGATGAAAACATGTTGAACACTGTTGTCATCTTGATTTTGTCACCATTTCTGCTAGGTAGAGAGGTTGTTAGATGAGAAACAAGGGGGTAAATTAGAAAAGAAAAAGTCAATTGTAGTGTCTATTTTCTATTATGAAAAGTGTCAATAAACAGTCATCAATTAATCGAGGTGACCCCGAAGAGTGTGTGACCGATTACACTCTTGGCAGGGGCAAAATTGTACAGTATAGTGTTGCATTTTGACGAGCGCGGTTGAGTCGGCTCACACACCCCGACTAACGCTAGTTGACTGGATTGAAAACATGGCTGCGGCCGAACGTGCAGCAAATTTACGGAAGTGAGGTATGTGTAATTCTTGAGCTACAAACGCTATTTAGAAGTGTGCCTCCAGTTCGGTGCTTCGAGTACAGCAAATGACAAAACCTAAATTTATTAGCCCACCAAAAATGCCTCTGACCGGCATTGTTGGCAATACACAAATACATCGGCAAAGTTATGCGCGGAACAATCAGCTAGCTTGGCTAGCTAATACTAGGCTGCAGCGGCTAGCCGTAGCTGCTAAATGGTTACTAAACTGTCGTTATACCGCTTGGTTGCTAACCATGCCGCTTGTGTCCGTGCGTAGCGGTTGAAATGTAAACCTCGGCTAAACAAAATATTAGTTGCGACTCCCACCACTCGGTTATGTATCACTGGTGGACTTAATGACTGTATCAGTTGTCGAGCTAGTTTAGCTAGCATGTTAGTAACGCTACTAGAGGGGCTACAGCTGAAACCGCCACGATTCTTTTCTGCACGATGCAGTTTATAGGAAAACTAGCCGAGAAGAACTAGCGAAGGTAATGTTAGCCAACTTGGCTAACTAGTCGTTCACAAGAGAAAAAGGAAGAAAATTGGCTTTTAGATTGCAGTGTACTACTTCGTTGTGTCATTTGAGGCTTGTAAGATAATATATGGATTTCAAGGGTGCAACAGTCTGCAGTTTGGTGTCTCAAGCGTTAATGTTTTATATTTAGCCCTGGAGAGCTAACGGTAAGTTAGTTTGCTAAGGGTAGCCCGCTAAACGGCAAGCTAGCTCAAGTAACGTTCGTTTGGAAGTTGGTCCATGCTAACGTTAGCCTGCTCCCCAGCTCTTCTAACTGGGTTGTTTTGCCCAAACGTGTGGTTGGAGTTTTAATCATGAACTTTAGAGTTGACCTGCTGCAAACTAGTGTTAACTTAACCAGCGGCACGTGCAGCTGCAACGGTGTCTAGGCTCTAGTTTAACAGCATCCAACTTTGTCGACATTGAGCTCGCGGCAGCTGATTAGCTGGGATGTTGGGATTTGAGCGATTCTCATCGGTATGTATACCAACACAACTTCGTGGATTTTTCGTTGCCAGTAGGCCCTGTGGAAGTGTTGAACTACAGGTCAGCAACAGAGATGAACAGTCCAACTCGACGGTAAAACAGCACAAAGCTTGTTTGTTTATCATAAAACAAATTTCTAACTCTGATCTCAGCTACGGGCGTTAGCTTAGCTGGTTTGCCAACAATAGCATTCACACTTAGCCAGTAAGGTGTATGTTTACTTATGTGTAGCTGGAGTTTACAGCCTTTACGTTTAAATAAAAAACAATGATTCGTTTGTTATGGCACATGACCCATGTGTAGGTCCTGGTCTGTCATGATTATGGCAATTTAATCAGCACGTGTTAACATAACTTCACAACCAAACACGCGCTTTAGTGAAGAACAGGAAGTGGTTTGATTGAGAATTACAATCGCACATGGGTCCTGTCTAAGTAGGTGCACTGACTAATAACACATTCTGGCTTTGACACCTTCAGCATTCATGGTTACACTGCTGCCTGTGAGCATGAGCTACTATTTTCCAACCTTGTCAGGATCAGTGGCTATATGTGACAGTAGTGTCAGAATCAGCTTTATTGGCCAAATATGTGTACACATACAAGGGATTTGACTCTTAGTTGCTCTCAATGTACATGCACAAAAATAGAGGTACAGATAAAAACAAGAACAACAAAGCTGAACAAAGGTGAAACAAACACTTGACAACTATGTGCAGATATAAATATGCATATGACATTGAAATTTATAAACAAAATACTGTGTCAAGGCTATTGAACTTGCTCAAACTCTTCTACTGCTAAATGATAAATGTGTACCTGTGGGGTTTACTGTCACCTTGTGTGCTAGGATATTCCTTGAAAAGGCAGAGGGAGTTTTAAGCTTGCTTGTATTTGATTAAATAGAAATGATCGTAGTTAAATGTTTATATATGACTCAAAAGATAGTCACAAAATATGACATTTTCCTTCAGATCACTAACTAAGCACTGCCCACTGTCATATACTCAACAACAGTAGGGAGAGAGCACAAATCAAATTGCTGGTCTGTGGTCTAAAACGGTGGTTCCTGACCTTTCTGCCGTTTGACCCCCATAAAACAAAGCAATGTCTTCTTGCGACCCCTCATCAAACATTATGGCCTTGTTGCTGACATGAGTTATGAGCAGTTCAACTAAAGAGTAGTTTATCGGTGTCAGATTTTTTCATTTGAAGCACCTTTTAGCGTCATTACAAGTCAAAATATATATTGTTTCATGAGGAAAAAATACAAAAAATTGAAGAGTCACAGAGGATGGATAGAAATGTATAGATTTTCCTCTTGCCTTTATTAATCTTTAATGCCAACTATCAGCTGGTTTGGAACAGTGGGCTTCAAGTATATTTATTTTAATGTTCATAGTGTGTCCATACTTTAGGTAGCTTATGTTATGACACACTCCACAGGCAAGGAGACCCTGTTTTTGAGGAGTCTGTCAATGATTGACCCTTTAGAAACAAAGTTCTTGTGTGTTTACGTGGTAACAGTGTGGACTGGAAAGATGCAAGCTATGTGACACACTTTGTAACTACCTGCACTATTTTTATTTTACGACAATCCTGACATTACACTTCTGTCAGACATGTTTTAAATTCATTTGAGCATTGGGCAGTCTGATGTAAGTGATAACAATGTGCTTTGTAATGATTTATGGGCACAAAACTTATTTTCAACAGGAACCTGAAGGCAGCATGAGACGTTTATTAATTAATTATTAATTGAGGCTTTGCCAGCTGTGCCAACAATGTGTTAATTATTGTGACAAGGAAGTGTGAGCAAATGTTTCATATAGCCCAGTTATCCAACTCAACTGTAACCCTGATCAGTTTGAAGTAGTGATTAGTTTTCTGGTTTTTGAGAGCAGGTCAGATGAGCAGGCTTAATTAGTTTTGTCAATTTGAGTCCAAGGGTGAATGCTCAGTCTGAATAACCTGCTCCCCTTCTGTGTTTTTCTTCCTTTCTCTTATTTTATGCATGGACAAATCACATTAGTTTTCTCAGCTGGAGTCCTTAGTGGAGTGTGAGTAACATGTGCATGTGGTAGTGCTTGTTCCAGGTGACTATTATGTTAGCTCCCCAAAGGAATATTATCAAAATGTATTTGTAGCCAAGGTAGCCTCTGGCTTTGATGTTGCTGTGTTAGTACAGTGAAGGAAAAGGAAGGAATTGTCCCAGGAAAACCAACAAGGAGCTTTTAAATCAGTTTTGACAGAGGTCGGCCTACAGATTGTTGTACTTGGAATTAATGTAAATGAGCACCATGTCCACAATGCTAATTGCTGCAATAATTTCTCTCCTCTACGATGGGATGCTATGACTGTGTCTCATCTTCTAAGAAAGGACACCCAGTGAGATAATTTCTCCCTGAATGTCACTTTAATATGACCTTTACCACGTCACATTTTTATTGTACTCTGTTGTTAGATTTATTATTTGAAGCTGTTACCTAGAGGATACTTCATCGGCAAGGTTTGTGTGTGTGTATGTGTGTGTTGAATGAGAGTTTTTTGGGGAATTAGGGAATGAATGCATGTATTCCAGCCAGGGCAGGAAATCTTTTTATCCACTCAATGCAGTCTCAAAATTTCACCCTGCTTTCATTGGCTGCATATTCTTACTAATTACTGTATACTTAAGACTTACAGATGATTAGGTTTACAGTCACAGACTTGCCCACTAAAATGAATTGTTTGACTGTGGAGTTCATGTCTGGAAAGTAGAGCAACTTTGTTTGTTTATTATTCATCACATTGATGAGTTTCCAAAGCAACCTTAATGTAATCTCCATTACTTGAGGAGTTATTTGTAATGCCAAGGCTACTTTGCTATTGTGTTCTTACGTCATCTATGACCGCCAGCCATTGTGTTTTCCTTGATACATTGCTTTGCATCCGCTTCACTCCGTGGCCTTTATACCATGTGCAGAATCTTAATACCGGGTGAAACCAGAATAAGCTGTATATATGTTAGTGACAGCTCTTTTAATTACGTTATGTTTGCTTCAGTAACAACCTTAATGTAAATGAGATAAATGTGAGTAAAGTAAGGTGTTTACATGGCATAGTATTGATGGACTTATGATGGATTTTCTGACCTAGATTACATCTGAATTGTAATTGCATGAGGGCTTTGTGTTATCTGTGAAATTGATTCTTTAGTATAGATTAAGATATCTAAGATTGACTGCTTCATAATGTCTGGTAGTATTTGGCTTTTTGTCCAGATGCACAGAAATGTACGTCATCTGCGGGATACCTCAGGCGACACACAGAGCGAGTTTGGGAAAGCTTTGTTGTGCCTTAAATTGTGTCAGAGGTTTAGGACATGACGATTAACTTCCTATGGTTGTCCACACACTAAGCCTGTAAGCCTTGTGCAGGGTTCCTGTTGTCAGTGCATTTCAATTTTTGTACATTCTGATAAGTTGTGGAAGGACTGCAGCCTGTTGGTCCTCTGGCACACCTGTTATAAAGAGATAAACAGCCTACAGTGTGTGATGACAAACCTATGTCTGCAGTGTTATCTCTGCTGAACTGGGGTGTAAGAATTACAGTGTAGCTTCTGTGTCAGAACTCAGTCAACCAATAAACCATATGTATTCTTTGTGGGACAGAATAAGCAGTAATCTCTGCAGAGAGGGAATAAATATGCCCTCACTGAAACTTACACACACATTTGATTTGGGGTTTTTAATGCAGGTAGTTTACCTTTTTATAATTCATCTGCTTGCCAGCTTTGGGGGCTTTTTCAGTACTTAAAATGCTTGCTGCGCTGTAGTCACCTTATCTCTTGAGTTACCGAGCACATACAGATGAGTCTCAAAGCTGTGATATTTGCGAAGTATCGAAAGTGACTGTTATTGGTCATTTAGGCCAGATGGAAGATCTGACCTTATTGTTTCCTGTTTTGTCTCCTGCCAGTTTAAGATCCTCCACCTTTTTAATGTGTTTCCTTTGTATGGACCTGTGATAAGACATCTAGTTTTGTCTGTGGACAGAAGGTGTTGCTTAGCTGCAATGACAGGGGAAATCAATACCCCTCTGGTGTGAGCTGAGAAATGACCTGAGCGGTATTTAACAAAGGCCTTTTGGTGAACGCTTTTGTTTGAACCACCCCAGGGTATCGTTCATGCATTCATTTTTAGCATGGCTGGCCAGTGAAACCAACCAAACGTACAGCTTTTGCAGTGGAAGTGCTATGATGTGACCATTGAGTTGTAAAGGTTTGCAGTTTCCAGTGATTTTTTTTTTACTTAATGAAGTGCATGATTCTGTCTGTGTGTGTTTTACAGGTGCCCACATTCTGCTGCAGAGGAGAGAGCACCAGGATGAGGAGACTGTAGGCACCCGCCGTAGTATGGCCGCGTCCCGTTCCTCGCGCGTCACAAGGTCGTCAGTGGGGCTCAATGGATTGGATGAGAACTTTTGTGGTCGAACCCTCAGGAACCGAAGCATTGCCCAGCCGGAGGAGACCTCAGTGCCTCCACTACCAAGGGCCCGCTCGCCCAAAAAGAAGCAGGAGTCGAAGCAGGACGGCAAACAGGAATCTAAGCAGGAGTCGAAACAGGACGGCAAGCAGGAGTCGAAACAGGACTGCAAGCAGGAGTCGAAACAGGACGGCAAGCAGGAGTCGAAACAGGACAGCAAGCAGGAGTCGAAACAGGACAGCAAGCAGGAGTCGAAACAGGACGGCAAGCAGGAGTCAAAGCAGGACACCAAACAAGATGTTAAACAGGAGTCAAAGCAGGATTCTAAACAGGACGCAAAGCTGGACGCCAAACATGATACAAAGCAGGACACTCAGCAGGATGGCCAGCAGCAGGGCTCGTTGCAGGTGAAGGTAACTGACTCAAATGTTTCTCCTGCTGAGGCAGAGCAGTGGACCAGCTCCAGGAAGCGGGGCGTGTCCTGTTTAGAAAAAGACAATAGTCCTGAGAATTCTGAGAAATGTGATAGAGGGAAGGGCGCACGGGATGCCTGTCCTCAAATCAAAAGGGCCAAACGGTGCTCCCGCTCTGGAGAGTCTCAGGGACACGAGGAGGACCCTGAACCTCTGAAACCTGAAAGTCCAGTCTCTGTCCCAGAGCCTAGCAATGACAACAGTTGTGAAGAATTTCCCAGCCAAAACTCTGCTAACACAACTCCTGCCTCACCTGTCCACAGTAAAGATGAAGGTGAGCTGACAGGGGGGAAGGCAGAGGATGGCCATGTGGAGTGTGACGGGGCAGCTCAGCCCCCGAATGCTCACAAGGCCTCTAATGGACTCAGAGAGAATAAAGCAGAGGAACCTAGCACACTAACTGAAGAGCCTAGTGCAAACCCCACCTCTGCCACCAACTGCCCGTCGCTGCTCAACGGTAGTCAGACGGGGGCTCCCTCATCCCCTGACCCCACTGTGCCTTGTAGAAACTCTGTCCCTGTGCAGATGGAGGTCTCTGGCTCAGGGGAATCGCCAGCCTCAGCTGCTCCGCCATTTGAGGCTGTTCCAGAGGATCCTGTCCCTGAGTTGATAGTGGCTAAGGAGCAGGAGGTGGAGGAGGTGGAGGTTGACGTGGTGGGTGACCCGTTGTGTCTGGCGCACGAGGAGCAGGTGACAGAGAGTGAGAATGACACCAACGGCCGGCCGCCAACACCAGTGCAGGAAGCTGCTGCCTCCACCTCCTCCACTACCACCAACATGAACAGTAGTCCAATCAACAACAACAACAACAACAGCAACTCAGGAGAAACTACACCCCCACTAGCAACAACCCCCTCCCCCACAGAGCCAGGGTGCAACCCCTCAATATCCAGCACGCCCCCCTCTTTCACAGAGCTCTACGAACACAGATACACCCTGCGGACTTCACCCAGGAGGGCTGCCACTGGTGGCAAGGCCTCCTCCAAGCTCAGCTCTCCCCCCAGAGACAATGGTCCCTTGAGGGAAGAGGGGGAGGTGGTGATTGGGCTGGAGGAGGACTGCCCTGTGGTGGAGGAACCTGCTCCCTCAGACTCTGTCGGCCCCTCCAGTGAGGAGCCAGTCTCCGTGGATCCTGGAGACAGGGCAGGTGGTGAGGACAGTATGACTGTGGAGGGCAAAGAGGCTGAGAAAAGCATGGAGCTGACACAGAGCCAGGCAGCAGAGGAGGAGGAGGAAGAGGAGGAGCCAGACGTGTATTACTTTGAGTCGGACCACCTAGCTCTTAAACACAACAAAGAGTATGTGGGAGCTCCCCGGGGATTCTGCTCTCTCCTCATCTTTTGTTGATGTAGCTCTCACACATGTTGATCACTGTATTCTGTGATCATTGCATTACTTCTGGTCTATGGTTTTGAATGAACCGGGCATGCATCTGAGTTGATGAGGATTTGTCTTTGCCAGGAATATTCTGATGTCTTGAAAGAGCTGAACATAAAACCTTAAGGATTTTTTTTACTTAAGTCATAAATATGTCTGAAAATTAGTATTATTGTGCCCAAAACATCACTGACTATGCTTAAGTTAAGGGTTTTTTTTGGTTGGTCAGGCAAGAGATTCAGGAATCTACTTGCCCTTGTACAAATTGTTGCATTTATTAGCAGTTAGAGTAACAACAGAGACTAAAATTAATTATCATGTAAACTCCCAGGCTAAGTAAATGAACAAGAACAGAGAGTCAAAATGACCCTATTTTATCAGCCAGCTCTCAAATTTGCGGCAAACTACGCATTTCATCGCCAGTCAGTGTGCAGCTACTTCTGGGGACATTTCGGTCCCCAAAAGTGGCTGCAGATTTAGTGCTCCTCGCTTTCACGCTGCTCTCCAGGGTAGAATCGTTACATTATTTGAAGTCGTCACTTTCACTCAGGGAAGATGTGTGCAATGGTGGGTACAGACCCAGACCCATGGTGAGCCTGTGTGAGATGGAGGCAGCTGCCCGGAGGAAGAGAGGCTTTGTCCAGTCAGGCTCCGAGATGACGTTATCTTCTGCCCTCTGCTCCAAAGTGTTGAATTTACAGCTTACAGCAACTTAATTTAGCATAGTCTTTGACTTTTGTTTGATATCTAGCACGCATTAGGTCAGAGGGTAAGCTGGCTTGTTTACCAGGGGTGTAGCAAAACATTGATCTGGACTGATATATCGATTTAATGATTAACAATCCAATATGATTCATATGCCTTATTCACTTTACTTTCATTGTCTGGTTTTATGTTGCTTCCCTTACCCCTAGACTCCTACTGGGTTGTAACACGATGCAAAGTGAAAACATTGATAGATATCGTCATCTTTAAGATTCGCTTTTATTTTGAAATTTCCCCTGGCACGTCTGTGTCACTACTTCCATCCAAGCACACCTCCTTCCTAAACTTTCAAACAGTGCTAGCAACCTAGTACCAGGCAGACAATGGGAAGCAGTCAAGAAAAAGACAGCAAGGATATATTCTAATGTTGGATTTTATCAATCACAGGCCCTGGAAAGAAATTGAATTGAACTGAAATCATATCATGGCAGACTTTGTGATATCAGCAAATATCATAAAATTGTCCAAAAAAGGATATAATATCATATTGTGATGAAACTTGAGATTCACAACCCTATTCTTTGCTACATAAATGTCACTGTCACCTTGAACATCCTGGCGAAACCTCTTCAAAAATCTGGCTGTTCACTAAAGTATTACTTGATAGTCTATATGAAAAAAAGAATAGTCAAATATTCATATTGAACAGCCAAATCAGATTCAACAAATTCAAAGTTGACCCCTCCTCACAGGTTGAATAGGTTGACAAGCTTTTTTCTCCTCTACATCTTTTGAATTGATTTATTTAAATAACCGTTAATGGCCTCGAGGTAAAACATTCAACTTTCTTATTGCCCGTGAAATTAGCAAAGGTTAGAGAAAAGTCAGGAAAAACAGGAATAAAAAATGTGAGCGGGCAGAACAGTATTTTTCTTCTTTCCTTCCGCACAAACCCTGAGATTTATCTTTCAGCCCTGTGAGTGTTACCTTACCTTCTAAAACAAAGGAAAGAACACAACTAATACAAGTGTGTCTGGGTTTTTGCAGCAGCAACACTTAGACAGAATGTTTAATTATCTCAGTTATTTTTGGAGGCTTCTCTCAGTTATTACGGGACTATCGATGAGCATCTAACTATAGCTCCTGTCTTATTGTTCAGGTTTTACATGTTTCAGCCTTTAATTTCCACCTTCAATCTGGTGCCGTGATTGTGTGAATTAGCTGCCAATTGTCAGCTTTCCAAAACCCACTGAGATTGGATGTTAAAATTACTCTGCTGATTGCCTCCGTCCTCTCTTTTCTCAGTAAGATGAGTTGTTTTAGAGGAGAAGGGTTTTTCGGCGTGGGGGCTTTGTTCCTAGTTGTGTTGTCAGGCATCAGACAAGATGGGATTTTTATATTTGTGGACAGATCCCATGCTGCGCTCAGTCAGGCACTGCTAACTGCACTGTGGCAGGTCAGCTGATACACGATGCATCTTCATGGGAGGAGGGGCAGAGGGCTGTGGGGGCTCAGAGACATCATCAGCTGACGTCCCTTTGTCTTTGACACCATTATTGGTGAAAGTTTCAAATTCGGAGAATGGCTCTAGAGTAAGATTTCACTGCTCTCGTATTGCACAGTAATTCGATCAAGTTTCTGTGACATGCCAAGTTTTAGGTCGTGCTGAGTAAGGAGAATATTTGAAGGCTCAGATCAGTGCAGTGAGGAGTCATCTTTAGAGAAGAATGACTTGGCATTTTTAGGGTTGCTGAATATGGAGAATTGACATGGACATGATTGATAATGTGCATACAGAACATTGTGTATTGTCATCTAGCAGCTTTGTCTATTTTGACACAGTTCCCTCTACCTATTTCATGTAAATATTTTAAAAAGCAAACCACAGTCCTTGATAATCAGGCATTAATGTAGCAACACCGTTGTCCTGGCCAGTTTTTCATTTGGCACCAGTGTTTTTCAGTGGACCTCAGGCCCAGTAGGTGGCAATGGTACGCCAGGTTTGTCCCTGGACACCTGGCGGGAGTCCAGAGTGCTGAGGAGCAGAGCCAAGTCCTCCTCATTTCTCTTAAATTGATTAATGTAGAGATCATCTGTTCATCTGAGGACGTCAGCATGCTTGCTCATGTCTTGTGCACAGGTCTTACATTTGAATCAGAATGACTCTTGTACAGGAAATGTGCAGTAGTATGTTTATGTGCCACTGCTGCAGTGACAGATTTGCAGTTTGCACTGAAGCACAGCATTTACTGGTGCCTGTACAAGGTCAGCAGAGCTCCACGTTGCGTGAAAGGATGGTGTCTGTAACTAATGAAAGGATATGAGGTTAAACACACTTGGCTTGTTTGAATGTTTTGCTTGTAGGATTTCAAATCACCGGCAGCTGTTGAATAAATTGTGTCCTCTGCATTGATTTTCATTCATGTCCTGTTAGGGGAGATTGATCCACTCTGCTTCACTGAGCACTTACATTAGGTTATGGCCATGTAGGATGCTGTCACATTCCTGTCGATTCTTCCTGCTCTGCCCACACTGTAGGGCCTCTGAGTCAGTACCACACTTAGTCATTGACAGCTCAGTTTGCAGCTCTTCTGTTGCCCCAGAGGGTGTGAGTGGAAAGGTCAGACTTGTACAGCGTGGAAGGCTCCTCGAGCACTGTAAAACCCAAGTGTTTGTCATGCAAAGGTTTTGATATTGCTATGAAATATAAGTGATGTGCGCAGTTACAGATCAGAAAAGTGTTTTAGTGGTTAAAGTGCATTTTCTCTTACCGTTTGAACTTTCATTTACTGGCTGCACTTCTTGATGGGCTACACTAAGAAAGTAACTCTAAAGGTGTTATTTTCCAAAGCAGCTAATTTGAGATGCACCATTTCTATCTCATGCAAACTCCTGCAAACATATTATTTGCAAAATAAGTGGAAAGGAAATGGTTTGTGTCTTGTGCAAGTATTTAAGTTCTCAGCTCCATGGTTGAATTATTCATTGTCTGTGGTCTAAAAGTTTGATGCACTGCAGCATTGCAAGTGTCAGGTTGAATAATGTAAGCAGTCCCTCCCCTCCACTGTTGTCTGACCTGGCTTCCCTCCGTGTCAGTTATCAGAGGCTGCTGCAGACCATCGGTGTTCTCGAGGCCCAGCGCACGCAGGCCATCCTGGACCTGGAGACGTTGGCGCGTCACCAGAGGGAGGCACTCAGCGATCCCATCAGCTTTGTGGAGCAGCTGCAGAAACGGGTAACAAACATACAGAGTGTGTCCTTGGTAAAGTGAAAAGCACAGAGCCAGGGAGTGCCTGCTTTTACGATACCTATTGTGTTCAGGTTTTTTTTTTGTTTTTTTTGTTTTTTTACATTGACGCATTAATTTTACTTCAGTATGTTTTAGTATTTAGGTCACAGTTTGTGATGGTGTTGTACTAGACTGCATTACCTTGAGAAGTGTTTTTTAATATTTTTGACCCTCTCATGTATGTAAATGGGAAGGACAACATAATTAGAAACACAAACACAAAAAAAAAACATAATTGAGTTTACACATTTCCATCAGTGTCAGCAAAAATTTTGAGCTCCATAAGGATAGGTGTTACAGCAGGGCTGCTGAATTGGACTGGGGCCAGAGTGTATGTTCAAATGTGTACAACAAACAATTTGTGCACGAGTTGTGTGAAATCTGTAGTGATTCACTCTGCATCAACCCCTCTC
The DNA here is from genome assembly GCF_041903045.1 of Epinephelus lanceolatus. NCBI lineage: Eukaryota > Metazoa > Chordata > Actinopteri > Perciformes > Serranidae > Epinephelus > Epinephelus lanceolatus. The sequence goes on along the minus strand of NC_135745.1, from coordinate 16,938,245 downwards.
TGAGACATGGCACATAAGATCTTGTTCTTGGGTTTTTGCCTGAGGAGTATCTCACTGGTTGAAACGTTGCTCGAATAAATATTTGGGAGCTTGTAAAATTCAGTGTGCAGGGTTCTCCTTTTCCACTGTATGACTCAGATTGTGTTCTGCACCTGTTCACAACTGGGCCAGGATGTGCACACTGTCCACCTTTTTTCTGCTTTTGACTGCTTACTTGATAAAATGTCAAGGTAAATAGATTCATATGTTTGTGTAGTCGGGTAAAAAGTAAGTGCCTGCTTTTTTTTCACTCGAGCGTATGTTAATTTGTGTGCGGAAACAAGGATATTGTGCATACAAGAAAAATAAAGTGAGGATGTGAAATCATGTGGAACCTTTCTGTGAATCTAAGTTTAAGAATGGAGGCCCATTTCTTGCTCCTTGATTAGGGATCTATTTGTAAAAATCTTTTAAAAAATGGCTGTAATGTGTGCTAACTTAAAGTATACTAAGCTATGCCTAGACTTTGTGCTTTTTATAAAAGCACAGATTAATTAAAAGGATTAAAGGATGAGTGTGTGGGATTTAGTGGCATCTAGAGGTGAGGTTGCAGATTGCAACCAACTAGGCCTGTACTAAAAGTCTTTCTAAGGTTCGAAGCTCCTATGAAGGTTTTCAAATGAAGCTTCAAATGTCTGTTGATATATTTTATGACATCATTGAAACTCCTCTAACAGCATTCTCTATTTGATTAAAGTCTTTTATCAGATTAAATTAGTTATTCTTTAGTTAAATCAACTTTCTTTATTTAAAAAAAACGTAGTTTGTGGTGCTGTTAGATTGATGCCAGTACGCCCTGTTAATACAGGTGTGGCAAGCTGGAGAGCAAACAGCTTTTTGACCGTGCGAAAATGTTTTTGAACCCACCTGTGAGTGGGTCAGGTGGCTTTGAGTATGCTTAAAACATCACATGCGCTGGTGAGCAGGTGTTCCACATAAGTTATTAACTTAGAGAAACATTACAAGCAATAGTCGATTTTGTCCTCCCTCGCGTGCACGATAACACACACATCCAACACTCAGTCCTTGTTTCTGTTTTTGTCTCAGTCCTGACAGTTGTGCTACAATAATTTAAAAGTTGGCAGTTTGCTGGTTGGGTCATGTTCGGTGGTTGTTACATGTATATTTTTTAGGGTTGCTATGTGCAGATTGGCTCCAAACTGTGCAGAAATATCAGTACAAAAAAAGCAGCTGAGCAGCATTCAAACATGATTTAGAATTTGAACGTCAGTGTTATGAAGCATCAAACTATTTGGTGTAGACCTGCAACTAAATGTATACCCCTCCCTTTCCAAGCATGAAAGAGAACCTACGGTGGCCTTCAGGTAACATAAAATCACATAAGACCCTCTCAAGAGCCAGTGTTTGGTTGTTCTATTCTACGCTACTGTAGAAACATGACAGTGCAACATGGGGGACTCAATGGAAGAGGACCCGCTTCAGATGTAGAATGTATGAAGGGCTCATTGTAAGCCAACAAAAACACAGGGATTCTTAGTTTCTTGGGATTATGTGGTTATGTGGTATTATGTATTAATCCCCCACACTCCTCCTTTAACTTATCAAAACATAAGCATACCTAACAAAAGTAGAAAATGCCCCAAAACATAAATGTTTGTCTTACAGTGTTTGTTCCTCATATGTTGTCAAATATGTAACATGTTGTAGTATAGTTTGTTAGGATGTTGTTAGGATAGTTACTTGTTAACAGAATCTGACCCTCAATCCTTGTGACCCTCAGGTTAATTTGGGCTTGCCGTGTCCTCAGCGAGTCGTCCAGCTCCCTGAAATTGGATGGGAGCAGTACACCTCAGGCCTCGGGGACTTTGAGAGAGAGTTCTGTGACAAGAAACGCAAAACCAGGCGGCTAAAGCTGATCTTTGACCAAGGCATGTATACATTACTTTTTGTCTGTGTGTTGGTGTGTGTATTAAAATCAGTGTAAACACCAGAGAGAGATTTCTTCTGCCATTTAAAAATACTAATTCTGCTCATTGCCTGACTTTAGGTTTGCCTGCTCGACCAAAAAGTCCCGTGGAGCCTAAGAAGGAAGGCGAATCCTCCACCATGTACTCCTCTCTGCCCACTAGTGACGCTCCAGAGAATGGCAGGCAAACGCAGGTATGACTCTGCCTCTGTGCTAATATAACCTGTAGAGGACACACATGCTGCTGTGATTGCGTCCCCGTATATCATTAGATGCAGATTCATTCATAACTGTAGCTGGTGAGTCACCCATCTCCTGCAGGCTAGACTACAAATCATAAGGTTATTACAATTTTACACGCCACGGCCTCCATCTGATTTCATCTCCCCCATTCTTGCTGCTCGGCAGAGTTAAGCATGCAGCACATGTGAGCACAAAAGATGGTATCTATGGAAACATGAGGAGCCCGCCTCTCCCACACCTCTGATTACGTCTTATTCTTGGCCCTTTGTTGTGTGTGTGTGTGTGTGTGTGTGTGTGTCTGTGTGTGTCTTTTGTTACATTGTATAGGCAGTAAGATTTCACTTTTGATTGATTGTTGGGATTAGAAGACGCCAAGCGTTTGGCACTGAGCAAACAACTTGATTATTTCTGTGGCTCTCCCTGTTTATATTGTGCAGTCACATTTGCATTCTCCAGGGTTACACTCTGAATTCTAACAGGATTTTGTTTGTCAGTCAAAAGTGTTGCTGTTTTTCTGCGTCTTCCCAATGACACATCTCGAGTCTCATCTGACAGCCGGGCTTTGTCTGTCAAACTGACGGATTCAGTGTGCCAGGCAGTTCATATGCGCAGATCTGTTCAAATGGTGCAGTGCCCATTATTTTTGTATCTTTAACATGCCTGTCACTCGTGTTTTCTTGACAGATGATCAGAGGGAGGATTTGTCACCCAAACAAGTCTGACACGTTTAACCAGCTGTGGACTGTGGAGGAACAGGTAGGTACCACGTGTGTCAGATGTAGTACTATAATTCTGTCTGCAGGATTGCACTGAAACATTTCTCTCTTTAAATTCAGAAAATGAATCAGTTTTTTTTATTGAATGTCTGAAATGTGCAGAATTAGTGTAAAATGCAGGATTAGTGTAAAATGAGGGCTAAATTTACATTAGTTTCTTTTAATAAGCAACCCAGACTTGTAACAATTATTGCTACCCTCTTGTGGCTGTGTTTGAATGGTGTATATCAATAATGATAATAATAATGATGTGATAAAAGCATCATATTAAATACATTAAACTTTCAGCCTACTTTTTATTTATCCAGTAAAAATAGTTGTCCTATCATGCTTTTAACATGTTGCTTTTTTCTGTTTTGATAGAAAAAATTAGAGCAGCTTCTCGTTAAGTTCCCTCCTGAGGAAGTAGAGTCCAGAAGATGGCAGAAGATTGCAGATGAGCTTGGCAATCGAACAGCAAAACAGGTGACGAAGAGAGCTAGGATGAACTGAATGAAATGCTGATCCACACTTAGTACATGCTTAGTTCAGAATGTTTGGTTTATTTGCACATTTGGAAATGATATAAACACAACAACTTCTTACAGAGTAAACTGGTGAGACTTGTAGAAAGAATTCACCTCAGATAAGCAACAAATTTCATTACCCTACTAAACCTATACCTGAACCTGACCACTTCACATTAAATCCCTCGGTGCCAAATGTCAGTACCTGACAGTGCATCTGGGTCAGAACGCCAGATTTAGACAAGAGGCAGAAATTCCAAAAGTCACCCCGAAGCCCTGAAGCCAGCCACAGAGCTCTGAGGCAGGCACCAGACCTCAGCGGAGCCGCTAGGTTCAACTTCAGATAGGAGGCGGAAGTGCCCAAAAGCCAGAAAGCCATAGCCTGGCGTTGCCAGACCCAATTCGCAAAATGCGAATTCTGATGACATGATTTCAAATAACCCGCCCCAAAGTAATAAACGGTTGTGATTGGCCCGGTAAGCTTTAACCGTTGCCAGAATACGCCTTTATGATTGCATGGCTAGACTGATCTGCTCGTGAGATTAGGATGGTTTCACCAGGCTAAGAAAGCCGTCCACGGAGCCCCGAGGCCACTCTGTAGGCTTGCCAGCGAGCCAAAACTATCACTGTACTGCCGATCTACTGTAGTAGTTATAGCATCTGGTCTATTTTCTTTTCTATATTATTGTGGTAATAGGCTTGTATCACCGCTAGATGAGCAGACACACATAGATGCACACAAGTAGACAGACAGAGGATTAGCTCAGTGTTTGATTAGAAAAGAGCAGCGGTGCATAATGGCTTCTTAGTCTACTATGTCACTTCTGCAGCTTGTTTAAAAAGTACATTTTTGTTATTACAGAGAAGGTAAAGTACCAGTACTGAATTACAGGTACTGCAACCAGTACCAGTTAATATGTGAACGGTAACCGACCTTGTCTACATGGCTTTAATTAGCAATGTCCTGATATTGATAAATCTTTGTGCTTTTACTATGCAAACATGTTAAATTGCATTGAGTGTATACTTTGCCATACTAGTAGGCAAAGATCCCCTGCAAGAATTTGGATCATACATTTGCACGACCTCAGTTACTTGAAGCAGCTTTTCCTCAGTTGGAAATCATTAACGCAGAACGTTTTCCTGTTGAAACATTCCAGGTTGCCAGTAGGGTTCAAAAGTACTTCATCAAACTGACAAAAGCTGGTATCCCTGTCCCTGGAAGAACACCCAACCTGTGCATGTACACTAAAAAGGTAACTGTTTACTCATTTTGCACTCATTTACCAAACCCCTGAACCACACTGAACTAATAATGAGCCACTAATGTCATATAAACAATTACTTTCTTTAAATGTCTGTAAGTAAGGACTGGGCTATTAGTTCAATATTGTGCCATGATTATATAGTGCAATTTGCAAGTCAATAACCATTTTAACAAAATCTTTAATAACAGGTTTTGTTTAAAAAATGTGTAAAGAATCCATCAACTACACTAATAACAGTGGGACACGGTTCGTTTTATTGAGCATCGCTGTCATTCTGCATGGTTTTGCCACATCATCATATCTCATGATATTGATTTCACCTATATTCTCAAGCCCTTTTTTAAGCAACAATGTTAAAGAAGACTTGTTTAAAACTGCCTGCTCTTGCTACTGTACCTGTTTGTTCCCCAGGCATCCAGTAAGAGGCAGCACCACCTCAACAAGCACCTGTACCGGCCGTCTACTTTCCTGACCTCCTATGAGCCTCCGGTCTACATGGATGAAGATGACGAGCGTTCAGCGTACTACAGCAGCGTGCAGGACCCCTCTGCTGATGACTCGGTTAGTCCTCTTTCACATCACAGAACACTAAAGCCACAATGCCTCTTCTTTATTTTTGAAGGTATGCCATGCAATTCCTCTTAGTCATCATGTATGACCATCTAGAAATGTGTGAGGATGTATTTCTGTGCAGAGACTCTGCCCTCTGCCTGTATTTTTTATTTTCTTCCTTCATATTCTGCTGTGTTTGGGATGATCCTGTGCACAGTACGGACCAGGTGCCAGACCGTAAGCAGCAGGCGTCCAAGAGGAAGCTTAAAAATTGCAGAAACGGCGATGAAAACCCTCACAAATATAGCAAAGCAAGAAGACAAAGCTTGTTCCAAATGAGAGTGAATCGGGGGTTGGCTTTCATTTTTGCTTGCAATATTGTTTACTGTTGTTGGCAGTTCCTGTATAGTAAACCTTTGAATATATACCGACACCCATTTATTTGTCCTGCAAGATTATCTTGTAACTGATCCCCGACTCTTTCATTTCACCGGTCACCAAGCAGGCTGTGGCACTTTGCTGCTTAATTAAGCTTATCACAGGCTCACATTCCCTCCTCTCTCTCACCATCCACAGTCTCACCCTCTCCTCATGTAAGCAGTGACCTGTAAGATAAAGACAGGTAAAAGCTGCATGTTATGTGCCTTGGGGAGCTTGTTTATACCTGATTTGTCTATCTAAATCCATTGACAAGACAAAGTGAAGAAAGCAACTGCTCCTGAGCTCCCTGCCTTGTCACATACGTCTGCTTTTACATGACAGACTGTCCCTCTTAACTGCACATTAACACCTTTTGGTGAAATAAGGCATTTGGCTCGATTGCGCACGTCTGCACCCTTTTTGTCACTTCAATCAAGGCAGCATGTTCTGTTGAAAATGGCTAAATCAGAGCGGAGGGGGGGCTGCCAGCCTCGCCTCTTTCCATTTGAACTATGCGACTCCTGACGCTCGCCGTTACCCAAGCGCTGACATTTTCTTTCTCTCCCTTTTGAAGGCAGTAACCTTTAAGTAAAACCGGGTCGCCATGCCCTGCTGAGAACACAGGCTGCCGCCTCCACCAGCGCATTAACAAAACCTCTGACACCGCCGGTATGAAGTAAAGGCACAAAGGTGCTGCCAGCATGGGCCACAATAATTTCTCACTTCAGCAGGTTGTCCTTTACTTTGGCCGTGTTTGCAGGAAGGAGTGAAAGCCTGTTGAGGGCAAATGCGTCGGCAGCTTGGCAGGAATCTCACAAAGCCATTTCCTGTCGAGGCCTGGAAGTGCGACTGATAGTTTTGACAAAAATAAAATGTTGCACTTTGACACTTTTTTCATCTCTAAAGTTTCTTCCCTCTGCGTGAAGGTGGAGGTGGGTATAAGCTTTCTTTGTGTAGGAGACAGACGTTTGCACTCGTGTACTTTCAGCCGAAAGACAATCTCTGCTTACTACAACAATAATGCCCAAACAGTAGAAAACCCAGATTGGTGTTTATGCATATGTTCTCTTGTTCAGCCAAAAATAGATTGATCGATAGTGGCAGCAGCATATAAAACATCTAGAGATATCATTATCAGATTGGATCCCTGGAGTCATGTAGAGATGTTTTGTCTGTGTACACGTCCTGATGCCTATCAGTCAACATCTCTCTCTGTCTCTTTCTGTATGTGCACATTTCTGTGTGTTTGTCTTTCCACCCCTCACGCTCAGGATGAGGAGACTATACCTGTGGAGCTGAGAAATTTGCCAGAGTACAAAGAGCTTTTAGAGCTGAAGCGACTGAAAAAACAGGCGCTCCAGGAGATCCATGAGGACAAGGCTGGGGTGCGACATGTAGGCTACAAGGTGAGAACTTTGCACAGTTCTGTACAACACACACACACCACACACACACACACCATTAAAGCCAGGCTTGCACATACAAATTTGCCCTCAGTGTATGAGAGGTAATTAAATTAAATCCTGAGTCAAAGGGATTATGCAGTCAGTTGGTCTACAGGGGCAGTTTGTGTGTAGTTACACACTATACACCAATTCTAACAGTTTTGAGTATGTGGCATTTCAACACTGTAAAAACAGAAAACGGTACAAGGAGTGTTTTAAAGAGCACAGCATCCACCCTGAAAGTGCTCCATTTTTAATGTGATGTTGATATATTGTCCTGCAATGCAGCACACAGTGAAAGGAGAGGAGGCTGTGTAACAGTAGAGAAATGTTGGCTCTGGTTGCAGCTTGTAAATAAAAACTAAATCATTAAAAATGCATTTTTACTTTTGACATTTTTTAAGCTTGAAAATGACAATGAAATACAGCAGTTGCAGCTTCATCGATATTTTACATTATTAGTGTCATGCTTTGTAGTGTTACTGTAGAATTTCCTTATCCGAAATACTGCCTTATCTGTGACATGACATTATAGCATTGGGCATTGGACATTCAGATGTTCTGTCCCATTATTAATCAGTTCATCAAAGACAGTTTTCCCCAGCAGTTAATGTTTCAACTTTTTCCAAAATTGCATTCTGAAGATGTTGCGTGTGTGTGTGTTTGCACAGTGTGATGTCTGTGGCATGGAGCCCATCCAGGGAGTGCGGTGGCACTGTCAGGACTGTCCTCAAGATAACTCGGTAGATTTCTGCTCCAACTGCTCTGACTGGTGAGATCATTTATCACATACAGAACTGGTAGTTGGGGTTGGACAAAGTGGTGATGTATACATTAAAATTATATTAATTTTTTATACCATAAGATATGTTTTCATAGTTCATACTGTGGTAACAATCCCATAATTGGTAAGTGAAAGGGCCTGACATCTTGATGGCAGAAGGGAATATGTATAAGTTTTACATCATTGTGGTGATCCAGCTTTATTTATCAGGTGTTACATTTTCAAAAACAGACCATAAATAGTTTTTGCAATAAAATTTCAAGAAATGTAAATGTTACCACTGGAGATTTCCCGATAATTATTTGTGGCCCTGATCTGGGTTCTTAAATACTGGATATATAGCGGTACAGTAGCTATATGTTGATTAATAGTATGTTAGCCACATTAAAATAGCTACTAAATTTGGCACACTTGATCTAAATATTGGAGGTCCTGGTTAAAAATAGTCAAGTTTATAATCTTATAATTAACAATCTGATATTAATGAAAGTTTAACTGAGATAATGCAACTCCTAAAATTGACATGATTTGATCAGTAAGTCTCTTTAACCAGAGAAAAGAAACATTAATAAGCGGCAGCTTGTATGACCTGCTGCTAGTGATGTTTATTATTATAACTGGCTAATGCCGGCTAAATATTTGAGGCTGTTTTCTGAATGATTTGTACACTGCTGCTTGCTAATAACAAAAATAGGAGATACAACAGATTTGTTGGAGTCGGAGTTGAGCGAATCTTTGTGTTTTGTTTTCCTCAGTGTCTAAACTCAGTCACTAATAACTCTGTTCGCCTAAATAATTTTTCACATTTATATACTATAATTCATACAGCTGGCACTGTAAAGCTTAGCTGTGTTAATAACAGCAGCACTGCAGCTCTTGCAGGCTGAGGTGGACAGAACACAGTACAACACAATACAGACAGGATCAGCATTTGATCGGGTTAATTTTGATTGCTTTTCCAATAAAATATGCTCAGATCAAGCCCTTAGGAGCTGTTTGGGACATTATAACGATACATATTGATCTTGCATTATAGTCCTGTTTACTTATTTTAATTGGATCATTTTGAATTTTTGTAACAATCTTCTGTGTGCTTGGTGATACCTTTTAAATAGATAGAAAAACACAGCAGTCAGCAGGTATTGATTTTGAATACACAGCCCAATTGAAGTGTCGGTTAAAGACAAATTGTTTAGCTGCTCTTCTCTCAGACAATTATCACGTACTTTTCCCTTTACTTCAGGCATTATGTGACTTTTTCCACTGATGTTTTTTTTGTCCTGCTCGTCTTCCAGCTTGTTCAAGACAGAGACCCACAAGCCGAACCACCACCTAGAGCCAGTGCACCAGCCGGACACCTTTCTGGACAGGGACTACTGCCTGCCGCAGAGCACAGGCTACAACTACCTGGACCCTAACTACTTTCCAGCCAACAGATGACAGGGTCCCAGGCGCCTCTAGCTCCAGGCTCTCTCCACATATCCCACAGGTCACTCTGTGCATGGCTCCATCCTCCAAGTCCAAGATAACCGCTTAACCCGCCGCCAGGCAGGAAGGCCAGCAAGGCAGGTAGACAGCCAGGGGCCTCAAAGCAGACCACGGTGCTGCTGGTGGGGGGGGCTGTTGGTAAACTGGCCTCCCTGACTCAAGCGAAGGGCGGCCATGTTGGTTCCTCAGAACAAGGGGGCCCTGCTCCACCTCAGCCAGGTTAATCAATGGATCTGTGATTTGAAACGATACACTATTTTTAAAAAAACAAACAAACAAACAGAAGGCACACCGACATTCCCGAGCTCTGTGACTCCAGGAGGGCTGTCCCCTTTTCCCCTCATCGCCCTCCAGTTTACCTCCCTGTGCTGCTTCGAAACTGGAGAATTGACGATCAGTGTGGTGAAGCGCCACCTAATGGAGATGTGTGGTCATAGTGGACTGTGAAGTCATCAACTGAGATACACATAGGTGGTTTGTATGTGTGTATGTGGTCTCCGTGTTATGCAAGAGTGAAAATGTTCTAGCTAGGTACCCGTAGATTGAGTATTTATGAATTGCAGCTTCTTCTGTGGGGAGTTGCTGCGAGATAAGTTAGGCGGTGTGGAGCGTGACGCCGAGGTCGGTGTGTTTTCGGCTGCAGACCGTAGGAAGTTCTGCTAATCCACATGACGTTCTGCAGACAGACCTGGATGTGTTAAACGGACTGTGCGCCATGTTTCAGCATGGAGCCATCCCTACCACTGTCACACAACGCTGCTCTCTCACATTTCAAACACACACACTGACATACACTTTCATCTCTATTTCCTTTCCCTTTGCTCTCTCCACTAAAACATGTCTAACAAGGAAGCACTACAGCACGGAGAGCAAATGTTTTTGAAGGCAGGCGAATGGGAACGTATGGAAAAGACTGTTTTTGTTTTCATTTTTTTCTCCTCCCCTAATGTGTGCCGTTGTTGATCATGTTGAGTGTACAAGTATATGGTGAAAAGTAGCCAGCGCTAGTTGCTGTGTGCCATTTTTAAAAAAGACATTTGTTTTTTTTTTGGGAGGGGGAATTCCACCTCTGAACCTGGCCACAACTTCTCCCTTTGTGCGTGGCGCCATTGACCCACATTGTCCTACATTATCAATCCAGTCATCATGCCTCTAGATCTTCTTTAATTTTGCAGTCCACTTTAAAAGGTCCATTTAAAAGATTGTATTTTTATTAATCTATTTAAAAAAAAAAAAAAGAATTGAGGTAGTGGTTGGTGCCTCCACAGTGGAACAACCCACACAATTTTATACACATAGATTTTGTTGTGCTTGAGTAGACACCATTTTGTATGGTTTTCGTCTCCTTCCCTCACCCCCTTTGCCCTGCTTCAATATCTGTGTATAACAGTCTGTTCTTATGTAAAAAAAAAAAAAATAATAATAATGTAAAAAAAAATGCTAGAGGAGAACCGTGGAAATAAAAGTATGTGAAAATAGTGTTTCTACACCTGTGGTTCATGTATTATTATTATTAATCTTGAAGGTCACTCCACACAGCATACGGTCCTGCAGTTCAGAGCCGCATCAATTAGTTGAGAAAAAATAAAAGAAAATGTATCATTGTAATCTGAATATTTTTGGTTTTAGACTTTTGATTTAAAAAAAAAAACCATTGGAAGATAATTTTGGACTCGGGAAAAGTGACTAATTTTTCACTGTTTGCTGACATTTTATAGGTCAAAAGTTTAATCAAGAAAATAATGTAGATAAATTCATAGTGGAAATAACTGTTAGATGCAGCCCTAGCACAATTGTGACTAATCAGAATTTTGTTTGCCTGAACAAGTTATGATTGATTGACGCTTCAATATTGAATCTTTGTCTTCATCTAAAATATCAAGTTAAATCCACTACAGCTGCGTTTAACACATTTTCAGTTAACTATTAAATGAAAACCTGCGAGCCAAACACCTCGCTTCCTTGTTTTCGCATGTCGACTTAACAGTCTCAGATCCAAAAAGGGATATGAAACAGAAAAGTGTGAGATTCTCATATTTTAAAGACGAACAATATTTGTCTCAGACGATTCACTGAAAATCAGGATTGCCATTTCAGCACAGTAATGTATTCTGGACAGATATACAAGAGGCAGTTCCGAAAACCTGTATTTCCCTAATCAAGAAATTGTAATTAAGATTGCTGCCATGATCACAGCCATGATGAATGCAAAATACTGCAAGTCTTTCAGGAATGTTTAATGTAATTTGAAGTTCAATATATGTGATCTGATTCCATGCCAATAAGACTGTTACAGTAATCATTCTCCACAACTTCAAAAGGAAACAACATACACTGAAAATGTGTTTAGTGATGTCATACTGGTCACTCCTCATTAACTGGTAAGCACAATGATCGACAGCTAACTCACCATCTCCTCTACCTGCTGTGTTGTTTCATGTTTGTGCCTCTATGGTTTCTTTAAATATTTGGTGTAAAAACAGTTTTTATTTCAGAATGAAAGCAATTCATGAACCTCCAGGTGTCATCGAGAAAATGTGAAAATGTTCAAGAGCCTGATTTCTTTGTTCATGCTCCCCACAGGTGACCTTTGGCAGTCACTTCAAACACTCCCTGACAATCCGAGTGCTGCAGTTAAAGGTCATTTTGCTGATGTTGGATCCATGTATTATATCAGCTTAAATGTGGACTAACAAGTTATGTTTCTGTGCATTTTAAACAGTGATGCTGAACCTCTTATCCCTTTATCTCATAATTACAGCACTTTTTTGTTGTGATCTCCTCACCAGCAGATGGTGCTATCAGATCAGCTGTGACCTTTCCCTCTCCGCGCACACACTCACACAAACACACAAACACAAAACACCAAAGCAGGCACTCAGAAATCCTCCATTTAGCAAATGCACTGGCTTTATTGAATGTTAAATACCAGACTCAAACAAGCACCTGTACGATGAGCTTGGAAACATACAAATGCAATAATCTTTAATACTCTTAATTCTTTGCTGCTTTTTATTTAAATGCACAAAAGGCAGTTTAAGCTTGATTGTAATTCTTGCATGCTTGTTACGATACAAAGCATGTTGCTGTGCATGAGAGCATGAGCACACACTGATTTTTCCACTTTCCGGCACGACGGGAACACCCTCTCTCGGCTCCTTTGGGGGAGAGAATGGCAGAGGGATTTTACATTCAACTAAAAACATGCTCTCAGTCACAGCAGGGTATGCTATTTTTCTCAGTACAGTTATTTGCCTCAGTCCGGCAGTTGGCAGCATATATTGAGGTCAATGTAAGAGACAATGCAAGTGGGTGAAGCAAAGACTGTGACAACCAGGCGCTTCATCAGTGTCAAAAGCAGAAGGTTTCACTGATTGTTGGGAGTGTTTGGGGGCATGCATACCACACAGTTCAATGAGCATATGTCTGGCGCAGATGTGAAGTTATGTGGGTGCGGGTCTCCAGAGACAGGGAGAGAAAAGGTCTTCACAGGTGGACCTCCTGGAGAGAAGAGTGTAGGGGTGTGCAAGGTGGTGGTGGTGGTGGTGGTAGTGTTGAGGAAATTGTAGAAATCAGAAGGTCTCCATCACCTGGCAGATCTGGGCAAACACATCATCTGGTGACGTCTCGGCGTCAACCTGCAGACGGAGACAAACTGGCTGAGATGAGGCCTTTCAAAACCCATCAGTGTCTTCACATGCAGTCTGCTGAAGTGCAACCTGCACAAGCTCACAGCAGACTGGTGACCTCAATAACCTGCTGTGGCATTTAAGCTTGCGCACGCACACACACACACAACACCTGACGTGGCATTTAAACGTTCAAACAGCTCATTTTAAAAGGAACAGTACAACCCCTGAACAGAAATTCTGTGATTAGCTCCTGACCCTCACGTCGATGGAAACGTCAGTGAAAGGAGTAGAGGCACGAAACACACAGCAAGTTAACCTCTGAGCTCCAGACATGTTCTAAAATAATCACCTCTGTTGTAGAGATGATTGAAAATTGTATCGTTTACCTTTACTGTTTTTAGGTTAATTCACTTTGTCTATAAAGCTTTGATTTGGGTAACAAATCAAAGGAAATCTGAATGAATTAAAGGATAACACATGCAGATGCTTTCAGGCGCGCCACGAGGAGTCGCTGTCTCTGTTTTATATTCGTGTGACATCAAGCAGACTGGGCATATTTGTGTATGCATGCCACATTATTAAAAACAATCTTCATGCATTATTTTTCTCTAAACAGCTCATGAGACCTAATTTGTTTTGTAGCCAAACACTTGTACTTTGCATCAAAGTACACAAAATCTAAAGTAGAAAAGTTCTGCCGAAAGGATCATTAAAAATTTTTTGGAGAGGTAAATATTGGGGACTATTGGGTACAATTCTTTGGCTACAAAAAACACTTGAGGAACTTGTAAAGTACATACATATTTACTCTTACCTGTAGTGCTGTTTATCAGTCTAGATTGTTCTGGTGTGAGTTACAGAGTATTGGAGATATCAGCCGTAGAAATGTCTGCCTTCTCTCCAATATAATGAAACTCGATGGCACTCAGCTTGTGGTGCTCAAAGCACTAAAAACACATTTTAAAAACTCAACAGCAATGTCTCTTTCCAGAAATCATGACCTGGTTACTCAAGATAATCCACACACCTTGTTGTGAGCTGTTTCATGTAGGAACTATTTTCTTTCAACCAAACTACACCTGCCAACTGTGCAGAAGGAAGTGTGCATCTACTCATGGATGTGAGGCTTGTGCGCATAACAGCCAAAAATGTAAACAATGCAGTCCTCCTGGTTAAGCTGTGAACGTTAGCTAGCTCAGTGGAGCTGATTGCATAGGATGGGTGTTTCCGACTCTGACCTTCGTTGGCACTGCAAACAGGATAAAGGATATATTTTTATCATATGATATGGACTTGCACTGAAACAAAAACCTTGGAAAATGTTATACAATCCCTGGGAAAAATCATTGGCTTTACTGTTTGTTGTGATCCAGCAATGTGTCTTTTGAATGACACTGTTAAAGAAAACTGGTCCAAACACAATGAACAAAGTTAAACAACTGGATGCATGACAGCCAAAAGACTGACAGCCATGAAGTGGAAGGATGCAGATTAAGGTGAAAGAGGGAGTATGGCTTCAAACATTTCTCAAGACAATCTCCATGGAGGTAGCAGCATCTAACCTGTCTGACGTTTAACATGTATTGCAATTGTAATGTAATTGTGGGAGGTCATACTGGACATTGTTCATAAAACACCTACCTTCCCCAGAATCTTGAGACACACTCCAGAGGTAACATGAATGGTTGTTGTTTCCTTTAAGTAATTACTCTGGTGGATAGATCCTCATACTAATTTACACAAGATCCCTTCAATTTTTTTCTTTTTTACGTTTGTATTTGTTGTATTGTATTTGTATTGCTATATTGCTTTTTTGTGTTTTTATTGTCCTTTTTTTCTCACCCTGTATTTCAGTTGAGAAAATCAATCAGTGTTGCTAGATGAGCAAGAAGTAGATACACGCATCCTTCTGCACAGTGATACAGTTGGCAAGTGTGGCTCGATAGAAAGAAAATAGTTCCTGAATGAAACTGCAAACAGCAAGGTCTGTGGATTATCTTGAGTAACAGGGTCATGATTTCTCTGTCCAGAGTTTTTTAGATGTACCTTTTGGTGCTTTGAGCACCACAAGCCGATTGACATCTAGCTTCATTGTATGAGAGGGCAGACATGTCCATGGCAAATATTTTCAACACTCAGCAACTTACACCAAAACAATCTTGACTGATAAATAGCCCTACAGGTGAGAGGAAAAAAAATGTATTTTTGATTTTGGGTGAACTGTCCCTTTAATTGTGAATAAACTTAAGCAGAGATGGGGATATAAATGAACACAATAAAAACAAGTTTTGCCCTAAAAACAACCTTACCGTGTGCAGAAGATTCTTGCTTTCGTAATGAGCTGTCACCGCCTGGCTGTTGCTGCTGAAGCCCTCAGCCTTCCTGTGCAGGGCGCTGTCTCTGTCTGAGGCGGACTGGAGGCTGGAGCTGGATCTGCGGCGACACTGCAGACGCCTGGACATGGTGTCGGCCGTGCAGCACAGCAGGAGCACGGCAGTGGGCTCCCCCATCTGACACACAGGGTAAAAGGAATGTCAGCAACAAGTCCAGGTGATGGCTACATCCTCCCTTTTACTTTATGTTGTAGGTTACTGTACTGTTGGGTCACCAGTGTTAGTGTTACTCTATCACTCTGCATCAGGAAGAAGACATTTTTCTTCCACCTGTTGCTCTTGGGACAAGCAGATCAAATGTTTCTGTTTATCGTGCCCCCTATTTTCAACCATTATCTCCATTTTTTTTTTACTATGAGTCATATTTATTTGATATCTCAAAAAAAAAGTTTCAAAATCAAACAAGATGAGTGTCTTTCTACGGTCTCTCTTCACTTTGCTCTTATTTAAGTTTTTGTGGATACATGATGAACTTTGTCTTCATTTATTCATGTTCCCAGTGTCCACATGTCTGTCAGTCTCTCCCTGTCAGTCTTGGTGCTCTGACCTTGGCCTCATACTCCTCAGCCTGTCTCAGGTCTCTGGGGAAGCCGCTGATCACAAGACCCTTCCCCTGTCGTACCGCCGCCGCCACCGCATCACACAGCAGCTCCAGCAGAGTGTCCTAGACAGCAAACACACACAAACCAGCACCAGTATAAATCACTATGTAAACCCCAACTCATGCTTAATATATGAATCAACTGCAACCTAACATTTGAGAAGCAGTTGTTTGACGTTTTCCCTTGATAAATGAAATTAAACACTTAATACATCCTAAAATTTGTTGGTGACCATCTCTCTGTTGATGAGCTAAGCTTGTATTAGCGCTTGTTTTAGTACTCACTGCACATAATGGGTACTTGAGGCGACATAATGAGTTGGAGGAATGAAGGGTTTCCTCAGGAGCAGCTCATATGTCTCCTACAGCCCCCCTTCACAGTTAATCAGGTATGTATATACAGTATATGCACTGATATACTTATTATACGGTACATAAATAACTCCCATGCAGGATATCCTAATATATGCAGTCACAGCAGTATCTGCATTTTTATGTACCGGTAGGTCTGCAATGCTGCTCATTTGACAGCAGCCCTGAATACAAAAATGTGTGTAAGGATTATAATTTAAAGAAATGCACACTTAAAGGTCTAGGATTTAGGGGGATTTATTGGCAGAAAAGGTATGTTTTATTCATTACTATGTTTTCGTTAGTGAATAATCCCCTGAAAAAAAAAATCGTTGTGTTTCCATTATTGTAGAATGAACTGTTTATATCTACATATGGGGCAGGTCCTCTTCCAGGGAGTCTGCCATGTTATTCTACAGTACACTGGCTCTAGACAGGGCCATTCTGGTTTTTATGTTTTTGTATCGGCCATCATAGTTCTATACGCTTGGCACATAGGAGAAGTTTCAGTTCTGCAAACTCACCACTAGATGCCACTATATCCTTCACACCGTACCTTTAAGACCAAACTGCTTCAATAAAAGCAGGACAGCAGCACAGGACAGATAATACTGCACGGTAGGGAAGCCAAATTAAAAGAAATAAGAAATACCTTTCCAATGTCATGTAATCTATTAAATCCACAAACTATATCTGCAAAAATCTGTCTGACATAGTGTCAGCAAATATTAGACAGGGTAAGCTTAATAAAAGGAGTTGAAAGTACTGAAAGGTTTTGTGCATTACACTGGTTGAGTATTCCTGTGATTATCCAGAATGAATTATATTAGCATAAACCAGGACGCTGCATGAAAGGAATTGCTAAGGGAAGTTCCCATGGATAAATAATAAATAATGTTAAAAACATAAAATGGCTACTGAGAATTATTTCTAATAGTGAGTTTTAGCTAAAGAGACTGGGACTCAAGTTAGCCTGTATGTGTGACCAATTAAAATGTATGAGTAGTTTCTCAGAGACAATCACACCCATTTAATTTATAATTCAATAGCTATTATGAGTCTGGGGGTCCAAGTCAAGCAACAGTAACAGGAGGAAAAAACAATATAACATTTTTTTTGTCAATAGTTGAACATACAAGGTGTTGTGTGTTTATAATCTATGCATTTCATATTGGAATATAATTGAATACATATATTTTCAAAGCCCCCCTTTAATTTTCACAAATTAGTGTCAAACTTAAAATGAAAGCATTCGTTCTCAGTTCAAATTATGTCTTACACGCTGTATTGTAAGTGGCTATCATAGCTAGCATGTGCAGGTAGGCTAATTGAAACCACACATGTGACACACTCTCCTCACTGGAGCACAAATGAAGCGCACCCTCAGGAATGAGCCGGCCTATTTAAGGCTATGAAGCTCCACCTGCTCCTTCACTCTGCTGTCCTTCTGCTAGTTTGCCAACTCAATCAAGCTAAACTGCTCATAGCTGCATCATGTTACTTCAAAAGGACTTTGTGGGTGAAATAATGGTGTTTTTCTCACATCTTGTTGCTGGAGGTTCATTTGTCATACCAGCTGCCACCCCCTTAAAGGCCACCTCATCCTACCCTAAAATGTTTCATTTCAACAAGCTCTGGTAAGTGTTTCCTCCATCTTTGTTGTGTTCCGTCATTTTTAGTGTGGGATTATTGCTCTCTAAAGTCTGCTTGTGGTTGCCTTGGTGTCTGTTGATTATGCTTATTTTAGTCCTATTATGCTGCTCTGGTTGCTGAATTTTCTTTTCTGGCTTTGTTAGTTTGGCACATCCATTGTGATGCTTCATGCTACTGATTGCTTTGTGACATAACATGATGGGTTTGTTAGCTGCCGTCAGTAGCTGCAAGGCAGTAATTATAAAGAGGGGAACACATCCGTCCCAAATATGCTAAAACCAGACCCTCCAGCAGGTTTGGTCCCCCTGGTATTGACTCCATGGCTAAGGCCTTAAATAAATTCCCCCACCCTTTAGCCAACACATTCTCACTCCGAATTCATCACATATCGACGTTTGGTCATGGACTTTCCACGTCCAGATATGACGTGACAGGTACCCTGGGTGTGTTGGTTGTTGACGTTCTTGGACACCGTGTCAAGTTCTGCCTGTTACATGCATTGTCTTCTTTCACAATACACTTCTGTTTTCACAGGAAATTTACAGTTTACATACTCTTTCAAAATATACGCAATACGTCAGTACAACAACGTGACTTGATATTTTTTTCCCTCCAACAACTAAGGCACGTGGCTGGGTTTAGGCAACAAAAGCACATGGTTAGGTTTGGAAAAAAGAACAGGGTTTGGCTTCATAATCTTACGAGACGTGAACACCGGTCTCCTGGGTGAAAATCAGTGTTTGTCCCGCTGCGTTTCCCCCTGACACCGCTGAGCGCCATTAAACTATAATGGCAACCAGCTGTGTATCATGCTGCGTATGGCGCCGCAAGTCACTACCCAAATTTCGGAGTGAGACTGGGTTGCTTTAGTGACAACAGTTTTTGCCCTAGGAGGCTGATATTTAGCATGAAGATCAACTGTGTGAGTGTGTAAGTCAAGCAGCAATATCCAAGGCGAAATGCAGAAGTGCCAAAAACTGCAGTTTACTAAATGGCCACTTGAGGCTGACTCCAGAAGC
Source organism: Epinephelus lanceolatus (assembly GCF_041903045.1). Lineage (NCBI taxonomy): Eukaryota > Metazoa > Chordata > Actinopteri > Perciformes > Serranidae > Epinephelus > Epinephelus lanceolatus. Next base: position 16,919,148 of record NC_135745.1, on the reverse strand, counting down.
CAGGCAATCCCCATAGACCTCCATGTTAAAATACCCGACAGCAGAAATGAACATGTTTACAACCTGGTACAAAAATGGTTTTGGACCTTGTAGCTAATTTCAACATACATGACAACTGTACAGGGGGTGATTTTTTTTTTTTTTTTTATTATAACTCACCCGTTTACATTTTATTAACACCCAAAGTTATGCATATTAGTTATAAGTTATAAACCCATTATGGCGACACTCAAGGCTTCAAAATGGCAGTCCACAAAAAAGGTGATGTCATGGTAGCTACCTCCATTTTTATATACAGTCTGTGTTTTATGCCAGTTGGCTAAAAGGGTGTGGTGATGCAAAATGCAAATGGCCTATCACAAAAAGGGCTTAACATCCAAATAGATACACAGACTTTTCCAAGATCCTGAGCCAAAGTACAGCTGATTAACTGTTCTTGCCAGTTGGCAAAAAGGGACAACATGTGTACATGGTTACAGCTATTGCAAAGTTGTGCCTGTTTTGGTGATTTCCTGTTGACCCAGACTCAGGCTTGGGTCTCTAGTAGCAGATTATGCTGTATATTGACTTTATGGATGTAAAGATTAGTAGCATTTACATGCAATTACTTCTCTGTTATACTGGCTTTATGAGAAATGCAATGCTTTGTAAAGGATAGGATATGTAGTCCAAACGTTTTATATTTAGCCAGCCATTAAAGAAGTAATTCCACTCACATCCGTGGGTTTATGTAACAGCTTTCTGTAGCGTACTATTCATCCTATCATAAGTACATGTAAACTGCTGAGCTCCTGTTCTTTTGTTAATGCTGCTGCACCCAACTAATGGACACCTATCTGAGTAAGGAATAATTTGGTGCATAGTTGTCGTGTCTGATTGCTGCATATCATTGTAAGGTTTGGATTTATGTGAGTCAATTCACCATGGCCAGCTTCAGTAAATCCGACCCTCGTAAAGTTTATTCCTGTTTGTAATAATTTGCCCATCATGCTCAGGATATCAGTCGGGGCAGACTTGTTATTAGAAACACTTCTCAGTCTAATGACAGACTGCAGGGCCCCAAAATGACCATAACGTTGAATCAACACCTCTCACAAACAGTTTAATCAGAAACTGAACATCATAACCTTCAGAAAGGCAGGATTTATTACAGGACTGTATAAGCTTTAGGTAGGTGTAAAGCACCTAATAATCTGGCAGCCGAGTTTGTTTTCCCTGTATTGTATCCAACAAGATGTGCTGAACTTGATGAATGAACCTCAATAGATACAGTTTCACATTAAAAGTCTGTTCTAGTGACTTATCTGTTCTTAATGCCGTGATATCATCTGCTTTTACCTCCGGGCAGACAATACAGGATGCTCATATTTAAACTGAATCATTTCTCAAAATTCATTTGTGCCAACTTCAGAGTTGAAAGATTTAAAATAATGTTGCTTGATGCTTAGGGGTTGTGTTGTGTGCATGAGTGGTTGATGTGCAGTACTGTTATGTGTAGTATGTGTTTTATATTTTTCTATGGTGTATGCTTTTTATTTTTTTCTGGACTGATATTGTAAGGTAGCAATATTTGTACAGCTTCTGATTTCCCTATAAGGACAATAAAGTATATTGTACTGAATCTTATCGTATCGTATGCTATACCGTATCGAATTGTATCATATAATGCCATTCAAGAGTATTTTGAGCATTGGGGACAGTTAGCTACCAGTTCAGATGGATTAGCAACATGTTATCAGCTCTGCAGTATCGGACTGTGTGTTTTTGTTTTTTTTTTTTACATCTGCCTATATCTAAAGATAGACATTTTGATTGTTATTCAAACCGCTTCATTGTTCAGACTCTTAACTGTCGTCAAAGCCCTGTGCATCCTAACTGACATTGATGTTGATTGCAAAACTAAAATTCTGTGCATGTTCTCATCCTTTACTGAGTTTTTAAAGTAATTAACTTGAACGGTGATCTTATCCTTGTAGAGGAAAACTCACAGGGCGGAAGACGAAGGGGGGAAATGGTGCCGGTAGTTTATGCTTTGCGATGACAAGACCTTGTCAAAAGCCAGATATGCTCTAAACTGAGTATTCATGACTAACTCAACACCCTGGGCTGAGACCCTGAGCTGCCAGAATATGCAATAAATCATGTGCAGCACCCACAGGAAATCAAGAAACCCACTACTTGTGGTAGTTTAACACATTAAATATTAAAGATTTTTGGTTTCAGCTCAAAATCTGCAGCTGTGAATGAATGTCTCCCTCAGGGATGTGTGTTTCAAATGCACACCAAGATCACACATAGTGGGGAAAAAACTCTTAAGACAGACTTTTCTGACTGCACTCTTCACTGTATGTTCAGATTTATAGAGAGCACACATGTGGTCAGACAGGAAGATGACAGTCTGCAGAGGGATTTCAGTTAACAGAGAACATACAATTTTACTTTCTGTGTTGCCAGGCAACAGCAGGGTAACTTTTTACCAAGTCAAACTCTCACTTCGTCAGTTTTTACACTCACAGGTGCAGCAGTTTGTCTCACTTTCAGATTAAACCATCAACTCGGATGTGTGATTTTGTATTACAGTAGTTTCTGTAATGTGCCCTGCTGTAAACCTGCACTCCACTAATCCCTCTGTGTTATTATTTATCCTCCTTTTAAATCAGTGTCTCTCTTTCTCTCTCCATAACTAACTCACTCACACACCAGAAAAATAAGCGTTTGGCAGTGATGATGTTAGTGAACACATGGGACATGACCCTAATGTGCTGTAAGAAGCTTAGACAGCTGAGCCACGCTTGAACGCATTTGGGTTTCTCCACTTAGATGGCAGAAAGTTAAAGTAAATCTGTGCGTGGGTGTTTTTATTGCTTGAAAATCTGTTTGATGCACCACTTTCCAAAGCTTGCAATAATGGAAAGCCTGAATGTCTTTAATTTTCTGGAGATTATGTTTTCTGTTGTATCAATTGTTGGTCCAAAATATGAAACTTTCATTTATTTGTTGCATACATCTAAGGCAGGTGTCTGGACTCAGACCCGAGGTTCTGGTGTCAAGATGCTGCACTTTTTATGCCGCCATCTTCCCCAACCACCTCCTTGTGAAGCTCATGCGGCACATGAATATAGTGTTTTGTTACCTGAAAGAAACATTGTCTCTGAACATGGTCGAGGAAGCGATTACTAGGGCTGGGGGAAAAAATTGATGATTTAATTGACTGATTTAATTTTAATGTTACATGAATAAAGTTAAGCTGCGTTCAGCTCCTTGTGGCAGATATTCTCAGTCTGTTTGAAATTTCATTCCTCCACTGCTTAACATTAAATTTTACAGTTGAGGGACTTCAGCTCTTTTTTCATCTCTTTCTTTTCTCTGTGAGGCAGCTGCTTTTACTGACAACCAGACAGTCCAGCACCTGCTGCAGATTGTTTCATTTTGTGCTGTTCAGGAAGTCTCTGCCAGCTGCATCCAAAGTAGAATTTAATCTCAGTTTGTGTAATTTTGTCCACCCCAAAAATTCTCTGAGGCTGAGCGGACACTTTGTCAGGTCTTCTGCCAAGACTGCAGATCAATCGATTTGTGATGAGAGAAGCAGGCTTTTAACAGAAAAGAAAGTAAATGAGTAACACCATCACAGTGGCCTTGCAAAGACATTAAAACATCTTTGACTTTTATTTACCCATGCTGCAAACTGAGGCACTGCAGATCTGTGAGTTTTCGTATTTTCACTATAGAGTGGAGTAAAAAATCCACATCACAAATCCTGTTGTGACGTCTCCTTTTTTTGTTCAGGAATGACATTTTCCTTGTCCTTGTAGTAGAAAGGAGTCAGCAGCAGCAGGTTGTTTGCACAAAGCAGTTGGATAGTGGTACAACAGTTTTCCAAGTGACACTGTGTGTTTTGAGGCCAGAAACCTCAGCATGTGGACGTATTCATTGAGTCCCTGCTGTTAAAACACTTCATTAATCCCCTGCAAATATACATAAAAGAACTGTTGACATTTTGCGCCGCTAGATGGTAAAAGTTCTTAATTGCATTCACTGCAGTTAACCTCCAGGATTCTTGTCATTAATGTGACATCAATATTTGTTGGCAGTAGTCCTATAATAATATTGTTCCTTATTGATCGTTTGTCAGTTCTTTCTTTGTATTTATCGATTAACTTTTCAGTCTGTAAAAGGCCAGAAAATTGTGTGGAGCTGCAACAATTAGTCGATCAATCTGCTGATCAATTAATGGGCAACTATTTAGACAATTGAATTATCACTTTAGTAATTTTTGAAAACACAATGCCAAACATCCACTGGTTCCAGCCTCTCCAATTTAATGATTTGATGCTTTTCTTTGTTGTACATGATAGTTAACTTAATACTTTTGACCTTTGGACTTCTGGACAGACAAGACAAGACCATTGAAGACATTAGCTTGAGCTGTGGGAAGTTATAATGCATGTTTCTTAATAGCTTTTCTAGAAATTATATAGACAAATGATAATTTCAGGAAGTAATCAGCAGATTAATTGATATCAAAAATATTTGCAGCCTTAAAATGGTGATAAATGTCACATATCCAGATATAAACTGCTTGTTTAATCCTACTAACACCCCAAAACTCAAATTAATCAATTTATAATGAATGATATAGAACAAAAGCAGCAAATTTGCACATTTGAGAGGGAGAACCAGTGAATATATATTTTCATTTGATAAATGACTTGAATGATAAAGCTTGCCCATACTATATTTTTCTCATCAGTTAATCCCATGAAAAGACCAAAATCAACAATGTGTTATCTGCCCATAGTGTCTGTGGTTCTCAGCCCCTCTGACAATGTACATCCTTAAAAACAGGTCACGAATACATACTTTAAATTTTTGGAAAGACTCATTTCCTAAAACAGCTGGGCACTGTAGCTTTTAGCAACTGTAACTCAGAGAGGAGTAAATAGTGTCATTTGTTGGGAACTATTTTCAGCAGTGGATTAACACACATTTGGTGCTGTAGTGAGTATTTACAGCAGAATGGTGTGCGTGTGACTTTAAGTGAAAGACAGTGCTCGTGTCCATTGTAATAAAGGAGCACATCACTCTGCATCAGTGTGTCTCACTGATGTGACACAGAGTAATAAGATTTATCAGACAACACTTGGTAGTTGGGTCAACGTCTGTCTAGTTTTGGTGCTTTCATGTAATTTGTGGACTACAAGAAATTATAGAATATTCCCAGCCTTACTCTTGAAACAGTTATCTACTATTAAAACTGTTATGATTTATTTTCTGTCCATTAATCGTCTAATTTCTTGAATATCTTCATACCACACTGTGTTTGAAGGCTGCAGTGCACATTACTCAATAAATCCTCCCTGGACCGATTAAAGGCTAAGTGTCCTCTTGGTTGCTTCGCCAGACTGTGAATTTGTATTCAAGTATTTAATGTGAGAAGTACACTTAATGTTTGTGACGCATTTAGGCCGACTGTAGTGCATGTGTGACGTTCACAAACCAGCTGAACACACACGTATGTATAAACACCTTTTGAACATGTGAAGCGGTGATGTCAGTGTGTGTGAGTGACAGGCAGGGTGTGTTTTGATGCAAAATGTCACAGACTCTGTGCAGTTCCATTAAAAAGCTCTCCGCCAAGTGGAATATGTAGCTGAGGATTAATAATCACCAGCAGCAACATGCATCACTGTTCATAATGTCCACAGTTGTGATTATAGATGAGGAAAATGAGGAAGCTAAATATCTATCACCTGCCATAGTACACATATAATGTGATTTAAGCTGCATTCGAAAGCTATTAATATTTCACTGAGAGGTGGGAGGTAAATTATTTGCCTGCCTTTTTTATAATGTATGGGAGAAAACAGAACGGATGAAAATATTCTGCTGGTAAACTATGACCTTTGTTACTGGCTGGCTTGTGAAATGATTTAGTTTAATACTATTATTAATATTAAACGTGTGTGCACAGAGTGGCTTGACTGACATCTCCCTCAGTCTCCTGTTAGTTTTGCCAGCTTTATTATTTCTATTAGCACGGGACAGGAAGTAGCACAGATAGGGTTGTGAGCCACCAGCAGCAGAAGTCAGATGTGTTAATTACATGGCTTTTTATCAGTTGCATTAACACTTTCACTGTCATTAACTTTTGACACTGTCCTTGCTCTCACTGCAGTTATATAAACAAGAATATAAATTCCCAGCATATCTCCATCCAATTTCAACCTGAGCAGAGGTCTGATCAGCCAGAGTGATTGGGGACATTAGATGACTGTGGTATTGAACTCACAGTCTGACAAGAAGATGAAGGATTCTGATAATGAATGCAATGCACAGTGGACTCACCTGCACTGTGCATCGCTGGGGGCTGAATCCCACTGCATTAATATCAGATTTTATTGGACTGCCGTTCTGCTTATACATTTTTTAAAGTCCCCCTTCACTTAATCATGTGTTTCGCCTATTGCTACGTTTCCTGTTTGTTTGAACTTCACTGTGCGGAATGATTATCTGCAGAGTTTGACACTTGAAAGCTGTTTTCACATTCATCTAATGAGTTTCTCCATACACACCTTCAATCTCAGCACGATTATAACCATGATTTAGTGACATGACCTGAAGCTAATCATGGTTCAATATGCAGCTTACAAAAGTGTGATGTGGACACTTGAAACCTCCAGTGCTCACACACTAAAAACAGACTTTAAAGTGCATTTTAAAAACGAATCCATGGTTCAACTTAAAAAAAATTAAGGTAGCACTTTGTACAGATCCTTTTAAGTAGTTCCAACTCTGGCATTATTCAGTAAGTCCCACAAGTCTCAGTTAGACTTACTCAGTTAGTTTAGTCCAACCAAAATGACTTGTTTTAACATGAAAAAATTGAATTAAGTTGAATCAACTTAATACTTATCCAAACGTTTTGTTTAATATTTAGTGTGAGTATTTTATTTAAGAAATTCTAACTTACTTTTTTAATTCCATCCTACTCATAAATGTGAAAAAAGATTTGGATTTTGACCAACTTCTTAAAATAAATTGTCACCTGACTACATCATGTTATTGAAACAAATGTAATTTTTTTTATGCTGAAAAACGTCTTCATTTTAAGCGTTATCCACTAACCCCATTAATAATTTTTTAGATTGTGAAGTGCGACACATCTTGTGTTCAGCAAGCAGAATTTGAAATATAAGCATGTTTCCAAATTTAGGGTTTTGTAATGAGGGAGAAGAAGTAGATGTAATATTATTACAAAAATTTTAAACAAAAAAAAACAAAAAAAAAACCCCTTTTTGTTGAAAAAAAACCTAATTAGATACAAATATTATTATTTTATTATAAAAGAATTAACTATTAATTCAAGCACTGTTCCTAAGTGTAATTTTAAGGTACTTTTACTGTGTTTAATTTCAATTTTATGCTATTTTATTCTTGTGTAACAGGGTCAATTATACAGCAGTAAAATGTGTAACAAAGTCAAGTGTACATTTGTAATATTACGTTCACCTTTGGGGGTACCCCACCTATAAAGGGGTGTCTCCTGCCTTGCCGCTCCCCTTCTGCTGTTGTGCTCTGTGGGAGAGGTAAGCCACATTGCTCTCGTAGTAATTTCCATGTTTTAGTGCTGTTAAGCTGCTTATAAGTTATAAGTTATTGTATAATATGCTAACATATTCCTGTGTAACTTAATTTGTGTCGGGGCTCAAGTTATTTGGTCTTTATTGACAGAGGGTTTTGTTTTTACTTCTTGCTGTCAGAGTTGTCAGGAATACAAGAATACAGACACCGTTCTTCCCACAAAATACTTTTAATGTAACACTAACTACATTTTCCTATTAATTCTGTTGTACTTTTACTTAAAGCAACACTTACCTTTCTGGAAATTTTATGCTTTTCTTTGTTTAGGTTAAAATGCTATTAATAAGCTGATGGCACACTAAAATGTAAGTGAATTCCACCAGAGATAAAAAATAATATACCATTAATAATATACCATTCTCATATGGTTCTAGGAAAACTCCGACCAACTGTGGATGTTCAAATTTTTTCTAAGTGCTGTGTGAAGTGCAAGAAAGTTAAGAGCTGCTTTAATTAAAATCTTAAATGTAGGACTTGTAAAGAGCAGCATTGCTATTTCTACTATAGTAAAAGATCTGAGTACTTCTTCTACCACTGCTCAAAACATGGCTGGAGGAGATCTTTAACACATAATGACTCCCTCAGTCCTTTGTGGATAAACTTATTAAGTACCTCACTTATATTAACTACAATATTACAGAGAATTGTCAGCTTTAACTACACTATGAGCTTATTAACATAGTCAGAGTGAGTTTTAATCAGCATCATATATCTCCCATAAACCACAGACAAGTTGTCCATGTTTATGTCTTCTCAGAAAATGTGTTTTCCTCTGAGAGTGTTTGGAGCTGTAGATAATTTATCCAGTTCGTACACTCTGTGGTCGTTTCCAGCCCCAATATATGCTCAGACAGCCATGCCAGCACTGTTTGGTACAGTGTGTATAGATGAACAATCTCTGTGAAAGCCATTTTGAGGGCTCTTGACTGTGTAATATTTCAGCTGCAGTCCTCCCTCTTCTATTTATTTCATTAGGCCCTTTTCATAAAAACACCTTATATTCTCTCAGCCTGAGAGCTGGTAATACAATTTTTAGTGACAGCATGACGGGATTTGTCTTTCAGCATCTCCAGCTGTCTGTCTTTATAAAATAATAATCTGCAGGATCTTGTTTTTAAGTTATTATTTCATTGGCTCAGCCTGCCGCACAGAGCTGACTGCTCAGAGATCACCTGCCAGTCAAACCATGTGGGTGTTTCTGTGGCATCATTGTTCTCTGATTTTATGTTCAGACACACTGCCAATTTGCAATCACTGCTCATATTTAATATTCTGTTCTTGTATCAATTCAAACAAACCACTTCTTCTCAGTATGTTCTTTTCTAAATTAATGCTTTCATCTCTGGAAGACAGGTAAAATTATTGGTGAAATGGTCAGTTTCTTAAATAAAAATGTACATGCAAAATTACAATTTTCCACCTGCAAAAATAGGCTGAGGGGTTACAAAATTTTCATAAGGCCTGATTTCAGTTTGACTTTTCATCTTGTACTGCTACTTTGATGTCAAAACAAATGACTGTAAAGCAGTGGCAAAAAGTAACCGAGAACATGTAATTGTATACTGATCTCATGCAAGTTTAAAAGTATTTTTGACTTATTTGATGCTACTTTCGATTTCTACTCCACTACATTTTAGAGGGAGACATTGTACTTTTTATTGCTTAAACAGTAATGCATCAGTCTTAATAATCCAACAATATAATGTATATTGTATGGACACCCTTATTGTCAGTGGCTAACTGTGTTGCTCCAGAAAATAAAATCCCTTGTGCCTCAAAAAAGCATTCATAGACTTTATCCTGTCAGAATAAAGTCAGGGGTTTAGGGAAAGAGATAGATTTGTAGAGGCTCACACATACCAAAGCAGGAGAAGTCAAAAAAGACTTTTAGTACAGCCCAGTTCAGACCAAAGTTTTGCAACGAGACAGGTTGAAACAGACAACTACCTGCAATGCGCTGTTCTAAAAATCTGCCAGTTCACACTGCAACTAGACGAGATGGTGTATCATCTCTATGCAACAACTGTACTTCCGTTCTGATTTTCAGCTTTTCAGGCTTATTTGTGGCTTAATACAATTTGTAGCTTCTTAAAATACTCACAGGAAATACAGTCTCTTTCAAAACGTGTCGGTACAACACTGCAAATTGCGATTTTTTTTTCCTTCAACAATAAACACACATGGTTGGGTTTAGGCAACAAAAGCATGTGGTTAGGTTTAGGGAAAAAAAAACAGGATTTGGCTTTAGAATCAAGACAGTGGGTGTTTGCTGGACCCATCCACCACCACTCAAACCCACCCTACTCGGAGTTTCACTGCTTTAACTTTCGTCCTTGTCCCGCCACGTTTCCCCTTGACGTTAAACTATAACGGCAACCGGTCGCATATCATCTAATGCCACAAGTTACTGCCCAAATGCCGGATATCGATGACTTTGGAATGAGACTAAGCGAACATGCGGTCTGCTGTCATTTTAAATTGACTCATGGACTTCACTACAAGTTGATTGGCTGTTGAAACAGGTGATGTGCTTTATGTTCTAAAACCAGCCACTGGTGATTTGACCAGCTGAGTCACAGGTCATCAGCTGACTTGAGTCGAGCTAAGACCACCCAGTTCACACCGCTGCAACTTTTCTCTGCAGTGATTTAAAACTGTTTGTCTCATCAAGAATCTTTGGTCTGAACTGGGCTTAAAGTGAATTAACACCATCTTGAAACACGGACATGAAAACGCTGCCGTTCAGTACAAATGATTAACAACTGTGTTCTAAAAGATGCAATTCTTTGATAAAAAGTCAAAGTTACAAACCTCTGTAAATTACTGTTGAAGGAGAAGTTAACTATGACTCCCAGGGTGCATTTTGGCAGGAAACACTCAATCACAGAGTAGTCTGAGTGGGCGGAAGTTCGCTGCAGAGATCAGCCTCTCATTGGGCGGAACGAGCCACCCGCTGAAGTCCCGCCCTACCGCCACCGGTTGTGTTCAACCGTTCTCAACACGTCCTTTACTAACTTTTGCGGTGTTTGATCTTGCGGGGATGTAGCCATTTTTCTGCCATGGTTCGCGTCCTGTAGGTGATATTTTGGTGGCCGTGTTACACCAAAACCTGTTTCCCCCCGGCAATATTTTTGCAAGCGCACTGTTGCTGTGGCACCGCCCAGAACGACTGTGATTGGTTGAAAGAAATACAAGCAGCCGGGGTGTTTTTTTCTCCAATCTCAAAGTGAGAGTCGGCCCAGCCAGACCTTTCTTTTCTTGAGAAAGGTCTGGAGAGTGAGACTAATCACAGAGCTAAAAAATTCAGTTATGTGTTCGGCTAATAGCAGAATAACATATTTATATAGGCCTATATGATTCTTGACTTTTGCAGTACATATTTTTTCTTTTTCTTCTCTCTCACTGTTTTTATAAGTTATGCACTGACCAAGACAAACAGTCGCTTGTGGCTCCATTTTTTGTTCCTAACTGCAACAATGAAGCGTTTTGAGTTAAAACAATTAAAAATGGCGGCCATAACATGAACTCATTATACAGTAAAATCTGGGATAGTCCTGTTTCAGGTGACATAAGTGCCCCACTGACCTCGGGCAGCTGCTCTCCTCTCTCCAGGACGTCTCGCAGGTGACGCCCTCTATCGCTGTGAGACTGCAGCTCGTTACACAGCAGGTCACCCAGGGTGACGCAACGCAGGCCGAACCTCTCCTCCATCCGCTCACACTGGAGAGATTTGCCCGAGCCTGGACCACCTGAGAGAACAAACGCACACACACACACACACACACACACACAAAGATACAAGCAGAGGTCAGTCCATCCTCACATAAGTCATCACTGAGGCAAGACACTAAGTGAGGCAAGAATGACAAAGAGGAAATTGAGAGGTAAAGGAAGAGCATGAAAGTGGGAGATAATACGAAATGGAGGGTGTGTGTGTTGCTCACTGTCCTGTCTCTCAACCTGTGGTTTCTCACTGTTTGCATCACACCACAGAACACATCATGGAAGCTGTCACACATCTTGGATAGCTGTCATGCTTACAAATGACTGTACATAGCACGTCATGACAGATTAGTAGACCTCAGAGCAGAAGCCATATCCTGCCTTTTTTCATCCAGAATGTACAAATGTTCCTGCGTCAAACCTTCCATGTTCCACCTCTACAATTGTAACCCAGATACCCTTTCACATCTGTCTACCACCAGATGTTGTGGTTGTCAGTGAAGAGTCCAAGGAAGTGTTTGTTATAGAGATAGCCGACGTAGGTTATAGGTGCGGACTACCTGCTTTCATATTGGGCAGCCTCAGACAAATTCACAGCTTGGTCTTAAGAGGGCTTCAACAACTTAGGATGCCCAAAAATAGGGCTACATGACCTGCAAAGTACTGTGCTGTCTCTACTGCCATATATGGTGGAGACACTGTTACTTATATCCCTGACAACTGAGTGCTATGTTTTCTACAGCAAAGACCTATGTCACTGTTCCATGACTAAATGTATTCTGTTGCATGTTTAATATTGTATGTATGGTTCTTTTTGTGTGGGCATAAATAAATTGATAAAATGTGTGTGAGTGTAGCAGATAGGTAGGTAACTCTGTGTGTATGTGTGTGTGTGTGTGTGTGTGTGTGTGTGTGTGTGTGTGTGTGTGTGTCACAGGTCTGATTCATTGCCAGGGGCTCAGAGTCAGGTTATCACAGATCATTATCATCTTCTCTCCTCTAACTGAATCTACCTGCACTGCCACCTTAATTTAACACTACTCTCACACAGGCACGCACACACAGGCATGCACACATGCATGTTTATTGGTTTTGTACTTGTAAAGTCCCACATTCACATAATACTTTCCCTTGTACCTTAACCAGTGGCGAGTACACACACTCAAGTATTGTACCTCACTATGAATTTCGGGAACTTGTACTCTCTTACTTTTCATGCCACTTTATACTTCGACTCCACACTGTCTTACTCCCAAGACCCAAACTGGTCCTCACAAAGACAGGAGACCACACACGCAGGCTGCATACATTGTAACAGCCCAAGGAGAAAAACACACTGTCATTACTAACCAGCCACCATTTAGGAATTAAATTTTAGCCTATTTCCTTTAAAGAATTCAAAAATATTTCAGCAGTCTGTCTGCTGTGCTGTGAGCTGTGAGGACTGTAGGTGTTTTATCGCAGGTTAACTGTATTACATGGCCATGAAGCTGCATGAAGCGTCAGTGGACAGTGGTGATTAATCATAACCAGCCTTGGGCACAGTAATAAAACTCAGGACGTGCTTCACAATCATCAGTATTCTTCTCCAATCCGAGTGTCGCTGCCCTCCGCCAAAAACAACGTCCTCATCACCGTTTCCTCTGAGAGCACGGACTGATATGAGCGGGGCTCAGCTCACCCGCGGATGACCATGAAGTCAGGAAAAGGAAGGGAGGGCAGTAATGCATTCATTCATTGTACATTCAGCACATACCCACTGACTTAATATATTTCACCAGCCCCCGACGCCTACTTCCCTGAAGTATTCCTCTGCTGCTTGACACCTCTGCCAGGAAGCAAAATAATGACCCACCAGGACTGAAGCAAAAGCCCAGAGAAGCTTGTTAGGGACTCCCTGGTTAGTCGGCTCAAACTCAAACCTGCTGTATGAAATGGCTCTGTGGGTAAAGATATTTTTCTCCCTCTGAAACCATTTGAAATTTAGATTAACTGGCCTTGATAGTCAAAGCTTCGGACGAGAAGTCTGAAGTGTGTTTATAATGCCTCTGCGCTGTTGTATACTGTAATAACATCTTTTTTTGCTGCTTTAATTTGAGTTAATGTTCAGGTTCTCCACCAATTTAATTACTTTTTTTACCACAAACTTCTTCTTCTTCTTCTTCTTCTTCGTGGAGTTTAATGGCAACCACAAACTTCTGAAGCCTAACTTAAACCTGAAAGAACAGTTGCCCATTTAGACATCCAGCAATTACTGAGCAACATTATCACTAATTTAGAGTGTTTGTTTCAGGTCACCCGTTGAATTTCAGTCCAATAATCTCTCTCTTTGAGCTCTGTTTTTGGTCTCCACTGACTCCTGAGGGAAATATCTGTCTCCTTAGATGTTGAATGCTCCACTAAGTTCACCAGCTTGTCACTATCTTTTTGGTCTGCTGTTTAAGGCTGAGGATGTAGTGTACAGTAAGTTTAAAGAGCTTATTCCCTGAGTAGGCAGCCAGCTTCGGTTAAAAACAAGACAGTGAGAGCAGTCAGTGCAAAACAAAACAGTAAAATTGTGGGTTGTACAGCTTAACAATGAGCTGAAACTCACTGTAAAACTCTGTAAAGCCAAGGGAGCTGCAGATTTAGGTCTCAGTGCAGCATTTGACGGTGTTAATCAGGGTCCATGTCATTGGTCTGACACCCCATTAGTCTGACGGTCCGCGGTGCTGAACAGCTCCCGGCGGGCGTATTTCTACCTTGATGGTGCGCCGCGACCGGCTCTGGGTCAGCTGGGAAAGGATTGAGGCGAAACAGACTCACAGCTTATGTGTTTGTCACTTTCTTTTTCATTTTAACCCACACCATGATCTTTTCCTAACCCTAACCAAGTGGTTTTTGTGCCTAAACCTAACCAGACCTTAACCACAGGGCATTATGATGATTTTGGAACGGACTTCGGAACAATGGGTTTAATATGGTCGGAACAATGGTATGTTGGACCAATGGGCAGTTCCCGTTAGTCATAGCCTGTTATTACACCACCTCTAGTAAATGATAGACATTAAATAAGAATTAAACTGCTTCATTCTCATTTTGTATTTGATAAATATACCCTGCCTGAATCCTTTAGTTTTACCTGGTGTACCTCAAGTCACTGTCCTGGGTCTTCTTCTCTTCTGGTACATTAGATGGAATTATTCATAATTATGGGCTCCATTTTATGGCTATGCTGATGATATGCAGTTATATATGCCAATTCAACCTTGGAAATTCATAAGAAGTCTCTCAAAACTTCACACCTGCCTGTTTAAAACTGAATATCTCCAAACTTTTTAATTTTAAACATAGTGAAAACTAAAATGCTCCTTGTTGGACCAAACACACATTTGTTTGCAGATGTCTCTCTGAATCTTGTGGATAGTTTTGTCATTTCTTAGAGCAAAACAGTCCCACATTTAGTCCACTAAACTCAACTTATGCTGCAAGTCTAGAAGTGAAATTGTTGAGCGGTTGTAGATGATGGCACTTTGCTTCGCCTCTTCTAGTCTCTCTACTGAAGCTCAGGTAGGTGGAGGTTTAGATTTGAAAAAACCCCACCATGTGTGAACAACTCCATCACAGTGTTGTCCTTGACAAGAGCAAAAGTGACAGATGGATTATATTAGATAGAGATGGAGCAGGGGACAGAGATGAAACGAGGCAAAGCCAGCACAAATCCATATAAACGAGTGAAAAAAAACCTGTCTAGTAATTTCATATGTGAATTCCTTCCTGCTTCGTAATTCTTTTCCTTAAAAGCTTCAGCAGGTAACACTTTGATGTAAAAAATAAATCAATCCAAACGACAAGTGCTGCAGAGGAGACGAGCTTCTCACCTCCACTAATTAAGATGCTTCAGTTATTGACATCAAGGAAAATACAAAAATGTTCTCTGCCGGATTCCCAAAAGATGACTGGATCTCCTTGTGAAGAATGGTTTCCTTTCTACTGTCACCAACCACTTAAGGACTGTGGAGGACGTCTGCTACTAATTTCAAAAGAAAGCAATTTTGAGTGGTAAACACAGACTGTAGAAAGACAGATTTATTTTCTGGACTTATTATTTTCTGCAGAGACTCAGGGTTCAAGTTTGTTCACTGTCAGTTGTTTTGAGCCAGAATTTCTAAACTTCTTTACACCAATTTATCCTTTTAGTGGAATAAGAAGGTAAAACAATCTGACTTGAGAGCAACTGAATAATTACCAGAGGCAATCTTTAATAAACATTTTTATTTGATTAACTGAATAATAAAAAATGTGTCGTGCTCAAGTTGTTTTGTCTATGCAACAGTTAAAACCTCAGAGATAAAGTTTATAATAATAATCTAATAGAAAATCAACAATTTTATTAATCATGTAAGTTTCTGTAAATCAACTTGAGGACACTAATCTGTAACCTCTTGTGGAAAGGAAACTACATCAGGTAGTTCCTCCTTACCTGTAAAGGATAAGGTTGGCTATTTTCTATATTTTGTTGTACTGTTTCCAAATCTGAGGCCATGGTTCTCTGTCCGAAAACAGGGGATTGTCCCCTCTGGGTTGGGAGAGAGTTACTGCCCCATGCGAGGGAGGTCAAGTATCTCAGGATCTTGTTCATGAATGAGGGTAGAGTGGAGCATGAGATGGATCAGTGGTTTGGCGCGGTGTCTGCAGTGATGCAGGCGCTGCACTGGACCGTGGTGGTGAGGAAGGAGCTGAGCCGGGGGGCAAAGCTTTCAAATTACTGGTCCATCTACATCCCAACCCTCACCTATGGTCATGAGCTCTGGGTAGCAACCAAATGAATAAGATCACTGATACAAGCAGGCAAAATGAAGATGTCTGGGCTCGGCCATAGAGATAGGGTCGGGAGCTCGGACATCCGGAGGGAGCTCAGAGGAGAGCTGCTTCTCCTTCCCGTCGAAAGGGGTCAGATGAGGTGGTTCAGGCATCTGATCAGGATGCCTCCTGGACGTGTCCTGTTAGAGCTGTTCAGGGCACATCCCTCTGGTAGGCAGCCCCAGGGCAGACCCAGAACATGCTGGAGGGATTACATATCTCATCTGGCCTGGGAACACCTTAGGGTCCCCCAGGAGGAGCTGGAAAGCATTGCATCTGGAATGCTTTGCTTGGCCTGCTGCTACCTTGACCTGGCTTCAGATATGTGGTTGAAAATGGAAATGATGATTTCACTGCACCCACAATCAGTAAATCCCACTTCGGCCTGTGTATCTAAAGCCTGATGTATTTTATTACTCCAAGCCACAGAGTTCCAATGTTGTCCAAAAACTAATAAAACACATTGAGAAGCCAGGCTGTTGTTCCCTTATTATGAACACACACGCTCTCAGTTCCACATACACGGTCCTGCTGCCGTAAATATTCACTAAAGCTCTAAATGTGTATTAATCCACCACAGATAGATCTTAAATCACTACAAACTACAGTGCTCAGCTTTTTAGGAGATCACTGAGCCTTTTTTTTAAAAATGTTTTTCATTAAAAATGAAACTGTTTTTGAGATAACATTTTTGTTTTCAGTAGGAAAGAATGGGCTTGGGGGCTGAGAGCCGCAGATCATGTTGAGAAGTCATAAAGTAGTGCAAGAGGGACCATTTAATTGTTAGTTTTGGTCTTGAGTCACCAGCCTCATCTTTTAACAGCTGTGGTGCTCGCTGCTTATTAATGACATTCTTGGTTTTCATCAAGGGCCACCGATGTGCAAAATTGCCATTGCATCAGTGCAAAACATTACTAAAACAACTCACACTAACAGCAGTTTTTTTGGGTCATTATTTAAATGTGACTCTTATTACAAGAATAAAATGGTAATTTTCTGCAGAGAGGAGGGAAATAGAAATGAGAGAGATAGGAGTGAGAGAAAGCGGTGGGTTGAGAACATGAAGATGAAACAAGTCTGAAAGCTCAGACACCAGTGAAGCTTCACATTAGCATTTCCCCCGGGCATCATTTTCACCTATTTTCTGAAGCACTGCTGCAGAATGCTGCTTCAACTTTTCCACCAGTTGTTATAGTCAGGGAGGTTTTCAATGGATAAAACTATATAAAGTACAACTACCTAAAACTCTTCTATCCCAACTTTTAATTAAAGCAGTTTTGAGAACATAAATGCGTATGTAATACTTTTCCTGAACAGATATAAGCCTACTATTATTCATTTTAATGAGAGATGTCAACAACAGCTCATACATCTTTTTAATTAAATTGCTGATTATAGTTCTGCCTCTATGTGTTGCTCAGCAAGTATTTGATGATTGGCAACATGTACGACGAGGCAAAAACAGCACCAAACTTTATAATACACCAATAGCTGACAGGAATTTAATAAAACAAAGCATGCAGCAGTTACCAGCAGGCAACTCACCGCAGTTGCCGGATAAAAATGTTAGTGCTGTGTGTTTCTGCAAACCACAGATATGTTGCATTTGTATATTTTATACATATAAAATCAACGTTTCTAAATTCACATAGTATATGAGCTGACTTTGTCATTGTGGGGGGATGGCGTGACACCTAGGCCTGACCTTTGCCAAGCTGCAGACCACTTTTCAAGACCAATGGACAACAAAATTGGTTGTTTTTCTTTCCAAATGTGGGTGTGTTTTTACCCAGACATCACTGTGTTTCCAGACGGGACAGTGCCACCAAAACCAAATGGTTCTTGTGTCTACACCTACCCACACATTAACCATAGCATGTTGAAACATAAAGTAACATTATCTCAGTGGGTAGAGCGGGCGTCCCATGTACAAAGGGCTATGTCCTTGCTGCAGTGGCCATGGTTCGACTCAAGTCCCCGTACAGACCAAGTATGGAGCGTGGACTGGTAGCTGGAGAGGTGCCAGTTTGCATCCTAGGCACTGCTGAGGTGCCCTTGTGCAAGGCACTGAACCCCCAACTGCCTGGGTCACCTGTCCAAGGCAGCCCCAGGCAGTTTCTCCATTTAAAACATGTATAGGTCCTGATTATATATATAAATTTATCTTCTTCTTCTTTTCCTTCGTCTTCTTCTTCTCCTTCCTCTTCTAACCTATCTGTGGTTTGCTTCAATTACAAGTTGAGTTTTATCCAGTTTAAGGTGTATAACTTTACACCATCACTCCAGAACTCCTATATAATGCCATTTTCTTTTCATCCCCTCCTCACTTTATTCCTTGAAGATGCCCTGATACTCACTCTCATCAGCATTTCAGAGGGCAGGTAGATGGGCAGCAAGTGACTCTGAGCCCTTCTTCTTCTCCACCACCAGATTAAAGAGCAGAGTCTGACAGATAACTCCCTGAAGCTGCAGTGTCAGCATCAGTGGAGCAGTTTTGGAAAAGAGCAACAGCAGGAGCTGAGGGGTTGACGAGGGGACAGTAACTTTTCATTTATAATTAAGGAGTCCTCGTGCTTAGTCATGGAGTCTACACACAATGTTTTCAAAGTCGGCATCATATCTGACGTGCCTGGAAAGAAAACCTGTCCTCACAAAACTAATCTTGCAGGCAGGATTCAGTTTATGTGGTACACAAACTACGTGTTCCACCACATAATGAGTCATCATAAGTAGATAAAATAGCTGAGTCACTTTCATATTGAGTACAACAGACTTGTTAAGTACTAGCCAGTTCTGTGTTACTTGCACTACATAATTTAGTCCTTGCAGTTGCAAAGCATTTTGTAACTTGGGTTTTGAAAGTGCTTTAAATAATGCAAAGCTGAAGGGTTCATACTGTTTTGACTAAATATTACAATAGGGAAGATGATTTAAGTGCCAACATCTCTGACACTGTTTTCGGATTTTCTTGTGTCTATTATATTTCTTGTGTAGGCTATACATTATTGTGTCCATTTTTTCTCAAAAACTGCAGTGGCTGTATTAGAGGGATGGTCCACTTAAGTTAAAATAAATGAGCTATTTATGTTGATTTGACCTGCCATGAGTTTAGGTATTAGGTTTGCAAGGATTTGCTACCTTATTAGACTACCCAGTTGCTTTGGTTTTAGGGGCACACTCTATTTTCAAAGCTGCAATATTTTTTTTATAATAACAGTGGATGAAATGACTGTGTGTAATGTGAAGTGTGTAGATCCAGAGAAAGTCATCATCACCCAACTCTTCAGTTCCCCTCAGCACTACAGGACATTTTAGCATTTTATAGTGTAGTGTAAGAATTAATCCCTAATCCAGTAAAAGTGATATACTGCATAGATTGATTAAGGAAAAGTCATATAACCATGATATAACCATGTTTTATGCATAAGTTCTTATAACACTGAGTGAAATGCATCTATATGTGTTAAAACATTGTCATACATAACAAAGTATTCATAATATAAGTTCACATTGTATCCATGCTCAAAAGAACACACATAACCTGTCACACATACACCCAAGTGTTTGTATTACCTGATGCATATTAAAAGATTATATTGCATAAAGGCACAAGGGACTTATAGAAATAGTCCCTGAGTTCTATATATTTTTTAAAAATAGTGTAACCCTGAGTTCTAACCTAATGGTGGGAGAATCTGGGGATTCATAGGCCTATGGAAAATGATACACCATTAAAACATGCCTGGGCATGTTCGGGCAAGTCTGGACAAAGGCAAAAAGGCCGACCACCAATAGGTTTGGACTCAGGTAGGAAGGGCTAAAGAAAGAAGGTGGAGATTCTCCTGAATCTCCACCAGCATAAAAGGAGCACCTCAGAAAGTGAAACTTTAGTCCTGCTCCGGAGCGTGACTCACTGAGTTGTATGTGTTAAAGCTTGTGAACACATTAAACTCGATTACATCGGACTCTGCCTGTCTCCAGTGTTTCTGTGAGTATTACTTAGCTGACTCCAAGGTATCAGATCTACATCAAAGGCAAACAGAAAAGTCAAGTGGAGGACAAGGTCGGGAGCCTACAGGCCCACTTCCAGGCGCCGATTTTTGCCTCTACAATAGCTCATTATTTGGATTTTCTGGCCCACAGCTCTAATGATTTGGTTCAGTCTTACTGCTCTCATCAGCCCAATTTTCAGCCGCAGCTAATTTCAGAGTTAAAGCTCCGATAAACCCACGAGTTCTGCAGGAATGGGTCCTACAATACAGACATGAGTTAGCATTTCTGCACTTCCAGTTCCCTTGTCTAAAAGTCGATGGGTTTCTTGAATGGGTTTTTGGTTAAATGCCTGAACTAAGGTCTGTTGTTTACACAAGCTCAAGAGATTTTCATTTTTCGTTTTGTTGTATGACATAAAAAATGTCAGTAAACACCCTATTCATTTTGAGGCTTTTATGTGTCTTCAAAAGGCAGTTGCTAACAAGCGGCTAAATGAGACTACAGAGTCTCCTCAGACCAAACATGGCTTTACAGCCTTGTTGTGGAGAGGACGTTTGGTCATGTGATGGTAGTGTAGTTTGTTTACAGAGACAAAGCGCACTGAAGTCCTGCCCCCATCGGAGAGGAAAACTTTATTGCTCTCCAATGACTTTGTACTGAGTGAAGGTGCCTCCTTGTCTTTCCCCTCTGCTCCCAAACAACAGAAAAATGTCTAAAAGCTGCTGTGTGATGGGATGCACTACCAACAGGGCAAAGAACCCAGATCTAAGTAATTAAAAGGTGCTGAATTAAAATCAGAACTTTTAAGAGGACAAAAGTGGATGTAGGCATGAGTCATCAGCATTAGGTAATTTGGCCAGACAAACTGTAGAGGGTGAAGATAAGTAAGCTTTGCAAGGCCTGGTTTTGATCTTTGTTAGCTTACATGCTGATCTTACCCAGTGATTCGATCAAATAGCTGTAAATATCAAAGTATATCACTACTGGCCGTTTAGTGGGATAATTTCTCCATGCTAAGAAATGTATGGAGAGGAAGACACTGAGACAGTTTTTTTTTAACAACATTTTCTCTCTGGTAGACACGAGATGTTTGAATAAACCCTTGACATGCTGATATCTACTGTTTTTGCTAACATTTCAGCCCTCAGTTGCATATTATGGTGCCATTTGTTTTTTCCTCTGGTGAGCATAGTTTTCAGAGTTGTGTTCTGTTTCCATTACCTTGTTACTCTTCACAATTGCGTTTATACTTAAAGAATCATAAAGTGGCGTTCTTTTGTGAAGATTATTTTGCTAAACAAAACGTGTAGGTACTCAGAGCACCACAGAGCTTATTTCTGCAATAATCCAAAATCCAATGAGAGAAATTCCATTGTTTTTTTGTCAAGAGAACCAAGGCAATGCCAACTGCCACAGCAGCCCACAAAACAACGTCATCCCTGCAGCACTCTATATGCTACTGTTCAGCACCAAATAGTAGATGGACACAGTTAGTTAGCAACTAATCAGCGTACATAATGGAGCATTTAGCAGCGAAAGAGACAGATGTTTCCCTGAGGAGTCGGTGGAGACCAAAAACAAGGCGAAAAGAATAGTGGATATTGGCCTTACACTCACCTGATGGACAGAAACATGATTTTATCATTACTATTTATTATTACTATGTTTTTGTAAGGTTGTTCTTTTTGAAAAGACACTACATATGTAACATGTTCATATTCATCTAACATGTCATAGTGCGACCTGCCTGTGAATTGTCTCACATATTGCCTCTGGCAACCTGCAGGCTGAACAGTGAAAGGTTTAAGAGAGATCTAAAGAGAACAGTGATAGTTCAGGGTAACAGCTATAGTACAGACATGCATGAAGACAACAGCTGCTCAGTTTATAACAGTGACAATTAAAAGTTAAAGCAGGAGAAACTGATGCTGTGATGAAAGCTGTAAACCATTTACTGCTCTGATGAATCTCTATTTCTCTTAGAACACGCTGAAGGTTATAAGCAGAATAAAATCCTAAATGTGTTAGCTGATGTTGCCAACCTTTCATTATATGCTCTAAAATCTGCTCAGGAGACACATGCAAGTTGACTAATGTTTTATATGCTGTTGGCATTTTCCCCCAATTATCTGCCCCTGCTGAGGAAAAACCCCTGGTCTAACTTCGACGTCTGTTTCTCAAACATTCACACAAACTGGTGTTAGTACAGATCAGTGGGGATTTGTCATGCTGGTTTTCATGGAAAGTTTTTTTACACTAACACACATAGCCATGTGAAAGAAACAGTCTTTTAATGACTGAATCTTTAGTGATTTCCAGTGGTGGCGAAGTGAACGGTGGGTAAGGGAGACTCTGAGTCCCAGATCTCTCATTAACCTTCGTCTCTCTGTCTAGGCCTCAATTAGTGGACTGAGCCACACTGCTTCACTGTCACAGCATACTAATTGATCACAAAGAAACACACTCAAACTCTGGCTCCAGAGGGTGGAAGTAAATGAGTGCATTTACTCATCTGCTGCACCTGAGCAGAACTTTGAAGCAGTAGTGTTTGAGTATTTCATTTTTGTGAGACTTTCATTTCACTAGAATAAGAGAGAAAAGGAGAAACCTGCCCAAAATGGCAGCATAAGAGATATCACCACATTATATAGTTCATGCTGAAGATTAGGATTTTTCATTATTCATTTCATTATTTTTTAATCATACTCGTACTTGTAGAAAATGACCATCAGAAGTCCCAGAGTGTGAGATAACACATTCAAAGAGTCTGCTGTGTTTGATCAACAGTCTAAAACCCCAAAGATACTCAATCCACAGTGACACAAAACAGAGAAAAATAAAAAATCCTCACATTTAAGATCCTTAAACCTGTAATTGTTTTGGTTTTTTCGCTTGATAAATGACAGTTATCTACATTGTGCTCCTTCAGTTTATGAGGAATTCTAATAAACAGCCTCGTTTCAGCTCATGACACAATTTTATTTTAGATTTAAGGATTATCCAAAGAAATTCAGGCATGTTCGCTACCTGTGTAGGAGCATTTATCCTTCAACTGATCTGAGAGCAGGAAAATAGCCCCAAACTGAAGAAGGAGTGTAATTATATGCAAATGACTTACAGGTGCAAAGCTGCTGGAAACCAACATTACGTGAACTGTTACAGCTGCACACTGACTCCTGATTTATTTACACAAAACAAATTTTGATCCCAGATGGATCTTTGCTGGGTCAAAATGTTTATCACACGGTTAGCAAAAGAATTTAATCACCTGAAACGGGGTAAAACCATCAAACCTGCCAGAGGTAATAGCCTACATGTCAAAACAGATCATCTTGAAAATAAGAGGAGTTAATTACTCCACAATAAACACACCCATTGGTAGTGCATGATAAATAAGCATACATTGCTTATGAAAAGAAACTTTGAAGTTGAATTTTCAGCATAAAATCTACAAAATATATGAGATGACAATAAAAAAGACTCGCCTAAAATATTGTTTTTATCACTAGTATTTTACATCTTCCACTACGTCTCTTCTCTTCATGTAATAATCAGTGTCTTCTTTTCTGGTGTTGAAACAAGCTGTTAAGTTCTACAGGAGCCATCTTTTCTGCTAAAACTTTCTGAAATTACTTCATGAACTTTCCATTGTCGTCTGCAACGAGCAAAAGCCTCTGAGAACAAAACATCTGTCGTTTTCTCTCCAGCGACGCTTCTGAACGCAGCTTTTTCATCAGAGCTACAACTGTCTGAGTTTCACTTGAAACGTGCAGAAATGTCAAAGCAGCTGATCAACTGATCGGTACTATTTTCTGCCTCCCTGTGTATGTGTGTGTGTGTGTGTGTGTGTGTGTGTGGCCAGTTTAACTAACAACCAGCCCAGCAGTCAGCAGCTGCTCATTACTATCTTGCCTGTGTCTGTGTGTGCATTTTCAGCTGCTCCTAATGAGGTAGGCTCCACCAGTGCTGAGGTGTGTGTATGTGTTGTGTGCACGTACCCATCATGAAGATGACCTTTGGTTTCCTCTGTTCTGTAAAATAAACTGTCAGAGGAAAGAAAATCAGAGTTTAACATGCAGTGCAGATCAACACATGCAGCACATACAGCATACTGTGTACACACACACACACACACACACTCCTGAGGTCTGCTCTATTATTCCCCTCTTTTTATTACCATTTTATCAGCCAGCCTATTTACAAGCTGTTCTTTAAATGATAAATTAATTGATATTATTAACATCATCAACTTTTTTAGATGAATTAGTAATACATTGTATATTAATGAGCCTCTTCGCTTATATGAACAAACTAGAACCAGACTTAAACGGCATCTTCTAGGCAGCTGTGGCTCACGAGGTTGAGCAGTTCTCTATAAACTGAAGGGTCGATGGTTCAGTCCCTGGCCCCTGCAGTCTACATGTTGAAGTGTCCTTGGTGGAATATTGAATCCCAAGTGTGAATGTATGTGAATGTTAATCTAATGAGCAGCCACCAGTGTATGAATGGGTGAATGGTGCTTGTGCTGTAAAGTGCTTTAAGTGGTCACTGAGACTGTGAGTGTGCTTTATAAATGCAGTCCATTTACCATTTTTGACCAATACCAACAGAGAGCCCCAGGGATGAGTCCAAGAACCAGGAAATGAGTTAGCATTTTATCACTCCAGTTCCCTCGTCTTGAAGTAAAGGGGTTTTTTTGTACAGGGCCCAAAATAAGGTCTGTGGTTAACACAAGCTGAGGAGACTTTCACGTTTTATTCTATGACAGGAAATATGTCAGTAAATACCCTGCTTGTAAACTTTGAAGCTTTTACGTGTCTTAAACTAGGCGGTTGCTAACAAGTGGCTAATTGAGACTACAGCACGTCATCATACCAAACATGGCTTCAAGTCTTGTTATGGTGGTGACGTTAAGTCATGTGACAGGTCTAGTGTAGTTCGTTCATAGCCTAACATTAGCTTTTTACTCCTGGCGATTGCATTTAAGCTTTGATTGTCACGAACAAGGCTTCATTCGTGAGGATTATCTTGCCGAATAAAATGTTTAGGTATCAAAAATGTTTAATAATAATAATAATAATGATAATAATAATAATACATTTTATTTAAAAAGCGCTTTTCAAAGTTCTCAAAGTCACTTTACAGAGACAGTTCAAACACATCAAAAAAACAATTTTCAGCAAAGACATCGAAGACAAAGAGGAATAGTAATGGGAGTGAAAAAACAAATAAATAGGCTTAAGTAAATGAATAAAAATAGCTAAACATTAAAAGCAGAATGGAACAGGTGAGTTTTGAGTAGTGATTTGAATGATGGGAGGTCAGTGCAGTCATGGATGAGTTTTGGGAGGGAATTCCAGAGGGTGGGGGCAGCAACGGAGAAGGCTCTGTCCCCCCAGGTTCTGTGCTTGGTCTTGGGGACGGTGAGAAGGTTGGCATTGGAAGAGCGGAGGCTGCAGGAAGGGGTGTAAGGGTGGAGCAGGTCTGTGAGGTAAGAGGGGGCCTGGTTGTGGAGGGCTTTATGGGTGAGTAGGAGGAGTTTGAAGTGAATGCGTTGTGGAACAGGGAGCCAGTGGAGGTTCTGAAGGACAGGGGTGATGTGGTCGCAGGAGCGGGTGTGAGTGAGGAGGCGGGCGGCAGAGTTTTGGATATATTGGAGTTTACTGAGGAGTTTGGAGGTTGTGCCATAAAGGATGCTATTGCAATAGTCAAGGCGGGATGTAATGAAGGCATGGATCAGGGCTTCGCCAGCATTGCGAGAGAGTGAGGGGCGGAGGCGAGAAATGTTTTTAAGGTGAAAGAAGGCTGTTTTAGTGACTTATTTGATGTGTTGGTTGAAGGAGAGGTTGCTGTCGAAGATGATACCAAGGTTGCGGCAGTGAGGGGAGGGGGACAGGGTGGAGTTGTTGATGGTGAGGTGGAAGTCTTTGGCTGTTTGGGTGAGGGAATTTGGACCAATTAGGATCATGTCTGATTTGTCACAGTTGAGTTTAAGAAAGTTTGCTTGCATCCAGGATTTAATTTCAAAGAGACAGTTTGACAGGGTGGAGTGGGTTAAATGAGTGATGGATTTAGTGGAGATGTATAGCTGGATATCGTCAGCATAGCAGTGAAAACAGAGACCATGACGACGGATGATTTGACCAAGGGGGAGGAGGTAGAGGATGAAGAGGAGAGGACCAAGCACCGAACCCTGGGGGACGCCTTGGGACAGGGGGGCAGTTGAGGAGGAGCAGTTGTTGATGAAGATGAATTGTTTTCTGTCAGTGAGATAGGAATGTAGCCAGGTGAGGACATTGTCAGTGATGTTGAGGAGGGTTTGCAGGCGGGAGAGTAGGATGGAGGGGTTGATGGTGTCAAAGGCGGCGGTGAGATCAAGAAAGATGAGGATGGAGAG
Source organism: Epinephelus lanceolatus (assembly GCF_041903045.1). Classification (NCBI taxonomy): domain Eukaryota; kingdom Metazoa; phylum Chordata; class Actinopteri; order Perciformes; family Serranidae; genus Epinephelus; species Epinephelus lanceolatus. Next base: position 16,892,552 of record NC_135745.1, on the reverse strand, counting down.
TAGGCCGCAGTCTGAGGAGAGGAGGAGGTCGTTTGTGACTTTAAGGAGGGCAGTTTCGGTGCTGTGTTGTGTGCGGAATCCAGATTGAAATTGTTCGAAGAGGTCATTATTGTTGAGGTGGGATTTGATTTGTGAGGCGACGACACGTTCAAGGATTTTGATTTCGATTTTGCAGCAGAGCTTATTTTCTGTAATGATGCTTACTTCCACGGCGGCCTACAAAACATTGTCATCCCTGCAGCACTCTATGCGCTACTGTTTAGCACCAAACAGCAGATGAACACAGACAGTTAGCAACTAGCATTTAGAGGCCAAAGAGACAAATTAAAAAAATAAAAAACATTTTTAACAAACAACACATACACGTTTTGGACAAATACTTATAAAAAATTAAACTAATAGAAATCCGTATTATGAAGATTGAACAGACCCTTCTTGATACCTTAAACATATCTTTGGCATCTTGTTACTGCAATTTTTTGTCACTTTTTAACTGATGTACTTTAAATGCGAATGGGCTCTAAAATGGGGCTCAACAGTCTTTAATTGGAAACTGTTTTACGGCAGGACAATCTGTTCTATACAGACCAAATCTACATCAAACTTAATTTTCTTTTTCAGTGGTTAATAACATTGAAGATGACACTGTCAATATTTACCGTGTCCTTCTATTAACAAAACAAGAAGACAGGAAATGTCTGCTGATGATTCTTCTGCTTGTTTCGTTTCAGTAGCTAATCATCTTTTGAATGACTATGACTGCAATAGATTACTGTGTAAATTGAGGTTCTGGTTTTTAAGATATTATCCTGAATGCTAACTTTGAGTATTAATTTACAATGCTTCACCCACTACTAAGGCAAATGGTTACAACAATGCTTTATTTCTAAACCTTCATCTCAGTTAAAGTCTATTTGCTTATTCTGTTAATGTATTCAGAATTGAAACAGAAGTTTTGTCTTAATTATTCATATACAAAGTAAATGCAGTATGCCCTATATACTGAATACCAGGGGCATGCACAGACATTTTGAATGGGCAGTGGCTCAGTTTTAAGTATGCATCCCCTCTGAATAACTTCTGCGTACTTACAGAATGTCATTTAAGCAATATCATTTGTCCTAATGAATGTTTTAATTATTTAGCTTTAATTTAGCTCACAGGTTCACCAACAGTTACCAAAAGTGACAAGTCATTCGGTCTGATATAAACTGTTATCATATTGTTGAGCAGCTGTAACCTACTTAACTTAATCACTAAAAGAAATGAATGCCAACATTTACATCTTTAAACTGGGCCATGAACAGAAGTGCTCTCCCAATTAGCAGAAAATAAAACAGCAGTGGGAACAACAACAATTATGTCCGTAATGCAGTAATAACATTTAATTATTCATTCAGTCTGGAGGGGAGAGAGTACAGAGGAGCAGGGGCTCAATCCTCTTTATCCACTGTGTGTGACCTCATCCCTGTTTTTGTGGCTTTTCAAAAAGTAATGTACTTTATTGTAAAAAAAAGAGTGAAGAGTTTGTCAATGAATTTTAAAAATATATTTCATATTATAAACATGGCTCTGGCAAATTTCGCAGGGTTTGTTCTTCTTTAATCAGACAAGTGTCCTCCCTCTCCTCCCCTCCTCCTCCTCTTCTTCCTCTTCCACCTCTCTGTCCTCTGCCTGCTCCAAGTTGATGTTAGCGTAGCGACAGCTAGCTGACAAGATAAACATCAGGTCCAACTGGCAACAGTGAATCAACAGACGAGCCCCTCTCCCCCTCCATTACACAATCAATACTGTTGATGCAGAGCAACGCTAATGAAAAAACACACATACACACGCATACACACGCACGCACGCACGCACACACACACACACTCAGGCACACGTGGCTACAGGGAGAAGTTCATTCAGCAATCTGATGAAGTACAGCTACATGACACACATGGCATTTACTAAGATGGAACTCTGTGTGTGTGTGTGTGTGTGTGTGTGTGTGTGTGTGTGTGTGAGAGAGAGATGAAATACTGAATGGAGTGTAGCTGCTGGTGTATAAAAGATAGCAGATGGGGATAAATATATGGTTGCTAATAAAAGCTTGGGTTGTATGGTGTGATGCAGCTCACAGAAGGACAGTAAGTGTGTTTGTGTGTTTGTCCTTTGTTTGTACAGACAAACAATCAGAATCAATCATGTCAGTCACTCACTTTCTGTGGTTCCTTCAGCATACCCAATTTCTTCCTCCTCTCTGACCTGTAAAGACAGAGACATTTGTGTTATATACTGTGTATTTTCACTTCTCAAATGCATCTTTTTTTCTTCTTAAGTTTCATCATGTTGTGTCACCTATGTGCTTTTGCCACATTCACCTATTGAAATTGCATTTGAACAAAAATTAACAGAAAAAATACATGAATCTACTTGATAATCCATTAACTGTTAAAAGTCAATTCTCCTTTAAAAACTTCCAAATGGTGAGAATTTTCTGATCTTCTCTCTCTCTCTCTCTCTCTTGAAGTGTTGGTTTGACAGAAGAAGTCTTATTTAATTATCATTTCTTTTTCTTTCTTTCTTTCTTTCTTTCTTTTTTTTTTTTTAACTTTTTTTTGCTTTTATTATGTAGTGGCTGAGGGTAGAAGGGGAAGAGATAGGGGGGACGACATGCAGCAAAGGGCCACAGGTCAGAATCAAACCTGTGCCACTGCTAGAACTCAGCTTACATGTGGCCCATGCTCTACTAGGTGAGCTACCAGAGCACCTCATAAAAGAGGTAACCTCATAAAAGATTTTTTTTTTCACTCACGTTGGGCTTTAACAAATTATGATGGTAATGCCCACACTTCAAATGTTATCACTCAACTGAATGGTTGTTATCAGTGGTTATCAGCTTCATAGATATGGGTTAAAAGGGCTTGTTGCACCAGCTAGTAGGTTTAGAAAGCCCATGAAATTGCCATTATTATTTGTCATCAGGAGCATAGATGGCGACCTCTTGTAGCAATAGTAATTGTGATGGGAGCAAAGGAGGAAGTCAGGGGACAAAGAATAAAGCGAGTATATGGAGGAGGTCAAGGTGAGTGGATGGGTCAAACAAACACAGAACTTTGACCCAAGAGACAGCTGCTTGTGTACCATGTGAAACCAAAACTCAGCGCTGACTTATTGTAACTAACTATGTCCCATTATACTACATAATGACCATACTCATTTTAATCCAAAGCATGTTCTTTTTTCTAAACCTAATCACATGGTTTTGGTGCCTTAACCTAAAAACTGTGACAGTTTTATTGGGCTGATAACGACCCTCTGAACCTACTAGTAGGTGTAGCAGCTGTCTTCTAACACATGTCTATGAGGTTGATAACCACTGATGACGCCTCTTCAATTTCATAGACGAAACAAATGATCCTTTAATTAAGAAGATAACTGGCAGATTAATCAATAATAAAATGAATGGCAGCTCTACTGGGCACGCAAAGATTTTATGTAAGTGACTCCTCATTGCTGTATATTTACTGTGGTGGTCAACAACAACAACAACAACAAAAAAATAAGCAGGGTGACCCTAACTACAGACCAGTCTAAAATAGAGCTGTGAAACATATCAATGTTATATCGATATCATTATAAGAGACAGGATATGGTGTTTTTTGGGATTTGGGATTGAAATTGAAATCATGAAATTGGAAGTGTTGTTTTTTCCTGGTTTTAAAGGCAGCATTACAGTAATTTTTTTTATTATTTGCCTTTACCCACTTAGTCATTATATCCACATTACTGATGATTATTTATCAAAAAAAAAATTCACTGTGTAAATATTTTGTGAAAGCACCAATAGTCAACTTAATATTGCTGCAATATCGATATTGAGGTATTTGATCAAAAATATTGTAATATCTGATTGTTTCCAGGTCACCCAGCCCTGGTCTAAAATATCTTTGAAACTGTCCCCTGGCTTTGTGCATGGGGTCACTGGCATGTTGAAAAAGGAACGGGCCTTCCTCTTACGGTTGTTTAAAATATAATTGCATCCTGTAGCAATAAGAGCAGAATCATAGGTCAAACAAGAGACACAAAGAAAAGGCTACAGTATTCTGCAGGAGAAAAACACAGTAAGGTCTCAGACTGAAAGCGAGAAAAGACAACAAGATGAAATGATTTTTGAGAGAATAAGAGTGCTGAGTCAACCCTCTGTCTCCCTGGAGCGAACACATGGTCTGAGCCTGGAGGAGGACTGAACCTCTCAGCAGCCTCATACAGAGATACAAACACATGTCCAAGTCAAACCAGGGCAGAAAGAAATTACAGAAAGACATTTTCCACTTTAATCTGTTTCGAGAGGAAGTCTGATTCATTGGGTTCAAGGGCACATTAACTATTTCAGACATTTGAGACCATTTTTCTGAGATAATTTCTCCCTCAAGTCTCATTGCTGCAGGTTTCCATGGTTATCCTCCTCAGTTTTAGCCATCTGCACCATTCTGGAACAAATGACCTGCAAGTAACTCGAGTGCTGGCATTGTCAGACAATATCATGAATTCTTATGACCTGACAGTCTGGTGACACCAGAAACAGACAAACACACAAAAGTCTGCACAGCTCATATTGAGAATGATTATGGTAACAGCGGGATCACTGTGGATCTTTGTGAAGCACAGAGGAGGATAATATTCAGAGCCATGTAAGAGATAAGAGCAGGAATCCATTTAGTCTTGCTGAGTGAGAAGCTCATTTTGTCCTGATTTAGCATGAGCTTTGTTTTTAATAAAGGGAGTCAAATCTTAATTACGTTATTCAGTATTCTGATCCCTGCAGTAATTTAAAACCGCTGTAATCAGTATTTTTATTTGAAAAGTGGATCAAATGACTGTGTGATGTAAAAGGAGTGACTCATAGACAGAATCCTGACCCAACTCTTTAAGTCATCTTTAATGATGAACAGTTGCTTATTCACTCATTCAGCATATACAGAGCAACATTTGCTTTCATTTGGAGTCGTGCCTCTGGTCACCTGATGATTTTAAAGGGATACTTTGGGTATTCTGAAGCTGAGTTATGTGAGGTCTTAATCTATAGTCAGTGTATTACTTACAGTAGATGTAGGTCGGCATGTCCCTGTTTGGAGAAGCAGACAGACGTGCCAACACCTAAGCTCAGCATGTGCTGCTGTGGATGGGGGACCTAAAACATTAACATCAGTCTAAGTGGATTCTATATTGAGAATATTTTTACAGCTTCAACTTGCCGTCAGATAGCACCTTTCCTTTGGGACTACATTTTCTCATCTGTCAAACATCCGTATTCCTATGCATAAGTGAAACAGTGCTGCAGGTCAGCTGTTTGGGCCAGACTTTCAGTGGTTTATGGGGGAGACAACAAATACAAAAAAACCCAAAAACATTGTGATTATGTCAGTGACGAGGAAATGCCGTTCACTGTGGAGACAAAGGGGTAACTTTGTGAACCAGAGTACAGAGAACAAATTTTGCAGAGGAAGACCGAACAGGCGGAAAGAGGGAGATAATTATGAATACTGAAGTTCCAAAGTTGAGAAAATTTGGTGCCAAAGGAAAGGGCTATCTGATGAAAAGGTAAAGTGGTGAAAGTATTCTCAATATACCGTCCACTTTAAGTGATTTTAAGTGGCTAAAATATGTTCTGCTACAAACTCCCATAGACAGCAGTGTATTGCTTAGCGTCTCTCCAAACTGGCAGTGACCCAACAGCCATCTACCGTAAGCAATACACTGAATATAGATAAGCACCTCATACAACCCCACTAAAAATCCGAACTATCCCTTTAAGGCAAATATTAACTGTCTTTTAGTTCTGTTTTTGGTCTCCACCAACTCTTAATGGTATCATCTGACTAAATGCTTGTTACTAACTGTCTGTCTGCTGTTTGGTGCTGAGCAGGTTGAGTACAGTGGGTTTAGAAGAGCTGCCTGCAACAATGCTAATGAGGGTCTGACCCAAACCAGTCAAGTAAAACCAAAACAAAAAGTTGACAGACGTCCCCAGAGGTGGTAGATAATTCTCTGTTGATTCATTACGAGTGACTTATTTCACAATTGACCTCCTGCAGTTTTAACTTACTCCTTAGAAATAATCATTTGTACCCTAACGTTGCTAATTGCTAAATTTGCTAATTACTCAGTTGCCCCCATTTACGTTCTTGTAGCCATTATGTTTTCCAGAAGCTTAAAGAGATATCTTTACCATCTGCAGTAGCAACAATCTGTTATCTCGATAAATATTAATGTGTACAGGATGTCAATCGTAATGTGCTGTTTAACAACCACCTGCCAAAATGACGTATATCCAGGTATTTAATAAGATAAATAAGATGACAATAAAACTATTAAATATAACAGAGCTACAGTGAGTGTCGAGGTGACAGAGACAAATGAGCAATATTCATTTAAATGTGTGGAGCAATTTGAGGATCCGAATGATTGAATAAAGGTAGCAAAATAATTACATTGAATGCATGATTCATTAATAATATGAATGAATGATTTGTAATTTGATTTGGGACAATTTGAGCGAACAATTTATTAAATATTTCCCTAATGGACTCTGCAGTTTAGTGCCAACTCATTTCTATTCAAATAAAGCAGAGAGGGTTCAAAATTAAAATGTAAATGAATCTTTTAAAAGGCAAATAGAAAATGATCAGTCATCCAAGCACCAAGTTGTAGGAGAATGGAGGGAATGTCCAAAAAAAATAGTTTCTTTACTACAAACTTAGACAAAGTTGCATTATCTAACACAAATTTACAACCTCACAGTGTTCGTTGGCAGTGGAAACTACTCCAATTGTGCAAAACATTTACAAAAGTCTGACTAGGAACATGAAACAGGCATCTATTGTCTCTACTAGCCAGGTCTCTCAGGCATGCAACTATTAAAAGGAGTCCAAACAAGCCATTATGTGCTTCATCACCTCCATGTTTCCTTTCACTTCCCACCGAAAAGCAATTCAATGTGTGAAAACTGAGCATCCGACTTCACATTTGGGAGAAAAACATCTGATGTGCACATAAATGTAGCAAACATTTAGAAATACAGGTTGTTCTCGTTCTCAAACTGTGCCCGAGTAATTTCACTAAATTGTTTTTGCATTTTATGGAGCAACAAAATATCAACGTCCCAAAACTACATCAGGTGCAAGGCGGCAAAAACAACATTGAGACAAAGGCACCTGCACGCTGAGTAGATAATAGATGCTCCTAAAAAAAGACATTATGTCTTCCTCAGATTTTTTTTGCCATATATGTGTACACATACAAGGAATTTAACTCTGGTTTTTCATTACTCTCAGCTAAAACAAGGACAACACAATGAAATCTGCACAGTGGTGCAGAGCACAAAGAGTGCTCGAGTAAATATGATTCATGTAACAGGTTGCTTCATATACGTGCGAACAAGAAGGTCTGTAGATGGACAGATTCAACCCAGATGAGAATCCCAGGTGGAGTCCTGTCATCAGTTACATAAACACGTACACATGAAATTTTAATAAGCAAAGGAGGTCAGGTGATGCAGTCACAGAGCGACAGTGCTGGAATTTAAAATGGGACAGCTGAATGTTTCCTGTTTCCTCAGTGTTGCTTTTTTAAAGCCACAAATGCCACATGTTTATTATTGTGACCATGACGACTAGCCTCCCCCCCACCTTGACTCAGATCATGATGTTTCCCTAAACCTTCCCAAGTTCATTTTATACCTAAGCCTAAGCAAAGACTGGAGCCTATCCCAGCTGACATTGGGCGAGAGGCAGGGTACACTCTGGACAGGTTGCCAGACTATCACAGGGCTGACATGTAGAGACAGACAACCATTCACACTCACATTCACACCTACGGGCAATTTAGAGTCACCAATTAACCTGCATGTCTTTGGACTGTGGGAGGAAGCTGGAGTACCCAGAGAAAACCCACACTGACACAGAGAGGACATGCAGGCTCCACACAGAGGGGCTCCATTACCCTGGGGTTCAAACCAGGAACCCTCTTGCTGTGAGGCAACAATGCTAACCACTGCACCACCATGCCACCCATTTAAGGCCCTTTTTACAATAAGTTTGATCCTCTAAATATAACATTATAATACATTTAATTAAAAGATTTGGACACAAGATACAGTCATAGTCAATCAATAAAAAAAATGAACAATAAAAATATGAGTGTATATTAGTGCACGAGTAACGCAATGTACTGTGGTTTTCCACCAGGGGTAGGTAGTTCCCATGAGTCCCCCCCAAAAAATGGAGAATAGTTTAGTAATAAATTAATTTATTTTTACTATTTAATTTACTATAGAAATGAGTCCGATGTGACAAAGAGTTATAAGAGTGACTATCCTGATCAATGGTTTCACTTCCTCCACAGTTATGCAACTAACAATCAACTAATTAATCATGTTTGACAACCAAAATCTTTTCCGATGGAGGTCTCTGAAGTGAAATCTTATCAAATAGGGGTCCATGACCTAATATGTATCAATTTAGGGGGCCTTGTCATGAAAAGGGTTGAGAAGAAAACCACTGTGCTAAATGATTATCAGCCAAAAATGAAGCAGCTCAACAAGAAGAGGCTACACAAGATTACAAAAAAGTTAAAAAAAAAAAAAAAAAACTTTTTCAGTCCCAGAGAAGAATCAGTATTCAGGATATTTATCTAATAAATTCCTTTAAAGTGTTAGCAGTCTGAGTGCCGACTGAAGTGACGCTGTGTGAACTCCTCATTGCCTAAGCAATGAAACTGTCTTGTTTTTGTATTCTATGGAGGTATTTACAAAAAGAGACGGCTGACTGTCAGTAAACGTCAGACAAACGTCAGCTTAGCATCATCTGCAAACAGATGACTGATAAAAAGCCCTCCTTTGACATTTCCATGTATTAGCAGCTCTTGACCTCCCATTGCTGTAAAGCTGACTTCTCTGCGAATTATACATGCGGCTGTTTGCAAAGTGCTCGATGTGAAGTGGAGCTGTGGTTACATTCAGAGGAGGAGAACAGCAGAGACACAGAATAAAGTGAAGCAGAGCTCTGAGAGTGTTAAATAAATGCCGTCAGTGTGGGGGAGTCCTGGGTGCCAACGACGAGCCAGCTTGGCATGTGGGTACACCAACTGGTCTGATGACTCAGTTAGAGAGAGAGAGAAACAGAAGAAACACACGCAAAGCACGCATTGCTTACACGTGATGGAGACAAGATATGTATGTAAACACACGTACACAAGCACTCAGTAAAAAAAGACTGTTTTTCTTAATTCCTAGGAAGTTGATGTGTGTTTGTGATGGATGATGGCACATGTAACACACAGAGACATGTGTACAGTCATAAACACACACACACACACACACACACACACACACTCCTATGCTAACATCCAGCAAACTTATCGCTGTATCCATGTTAGCAGCTCTGTGACACTGTAGTGCTCGTTACACACTAAGACACAGAGCTGCTGAACAAATGCTGGCAAGACATTTTTTTTCTGTTGACATACTTAAATCCGGAACAAAGTGGTGGAACAACCAACATTTTCATCCTAAAAAAAAATCTTTAATAAACTGTAGATTATATAACATGATGTTTTTACTAATCCAGTTAACTAAAATACCTGGAAAAATCATCCCTGTACTTCATCACATTGATACAACTGTGATCCATGCAGTTTATACAACACTGTCCACAACAGTACAACCAGAGATGTTAAAGAATTAGCTGCTGTACCTCCTTGGTAGAAACTGATAAGTTAAATGTCTATCTCTATTTTGTTACGGTACTGACTGCTTTCCTGTATACACATGAAAATAGTGGCCTTAATGTGGTGCTAATCGGATGGTCAGGAGCTAAATGGTTCCTCCATTTTCTCATCAAATATCATTAAAGTATAATGTGAAAAATTTGTACAGTTTTTTCCAGAGAGCGCCATTGATTGTGGAGTCACTGGATAATCAAAATTCCAAGTGTTAGTCTTCAGGAAACCACCGAAATCATCATGATCAAATTAAATCATTTTCTGCTTGACATAAAGAGCAAATTTAATTGTATTTTAGCTGTAGTGGAGGAAGTATTCAGATCCTTCAGTAAAAGCGCTGATATCACACCGTAAAAATACTCTGCAACAAGAAACGGCCAAAATACATGGGACTCAGTTGTGGCGTGACACTTCTGCAGCAGCATGCCTGCAGCAGAGCACATCCATCATAATCTGAAGCTGCTACACTAATCATGGAAGCTGTGCTGCACTGCACAACATTATTTTTACACGTCTGGTCTATTTATTTTTCTCTATGCATGGCTCCGCAGCCCTCTAACAGGTAAAACTAACATGTAACTGTGTAAAACCTGAGTGCAATCTGTTTAAAATGATTGTATCAAAGACAATGTGATGTAGCAGAGCAACCTTGTGTGTGTTTTTACAGTTCACATTAAAATAATCAAATCAAATCAATGCATCCTATAGTTATAATGATCCAGTTAATTCATTCAGTACCAGTTAATATAGCCTGTGCTTTCAAACCCAGCATAACCAACTGCATTATCACTTGATAGAACTCAATGCACTTACAGGGAAGCTGGCAGCAACCACACACTGCAAAGATGGAGTCTGTGTAGCAGGTAGAAAAGCCCCTTCATGACATATTGCATCCATGCCCTACGTTTATTGGCCATATAAGTCCTTGGAAATGTGACATGAGTAAAAGTATGTTAAAATAATCAGTAAAATGTACTTAAAGTCTTAAAAGTTAAAGTCCTCAATGCAGGAAAATGTCCACTATGACTGTTGTACTATTAAATATTACATCATTAGATTATCATAACTCATGCATTAATTTCAAAGCAGCATCTTATTGTTGTAGTTGCTTGAGGTGGAGCTCATTTTTAACTCTTCTGTGTGGCACTGCAATTAATGAATTCATTTTTGTTATCTATTAATCTGCTGATTATTTTTTCCATTAATCAATGGATTGATCGTTTGATTTGTAGAAATTATGAAATTAGTGAGAACTGCCATCACGACTACCCAGAGATGCATTCAAATTATTGATTTTTTTTCTGAAACTAATTAAATGGAAAAGCTGCAAATCCTCACATTTGTGAAGCTGCAACCATGAAATTAACAATTGTCAAAATAGTAAATCTTCTGTCACTTGCAGAGATAATGAATCATCTGACAACTATGAATTTCTAGATTACATAGAAAACCAACAGAACTGTTGTGGAGACTGATATCATTATGTCCAGAGGCCGCTCCTCTGTGTGGCTAAAAATCCCGCTGACCTCTAATGGAGCAGGATGATGACATTGTTGTTGGCAGCGGTACAATCTTCACTTCTGCAAACAATTCCTTTGTGTCAGACTCTCCTGGTGAGTCACCTGTGTGAGCTAATCAAATAAAGTGCGGCTGTCACCTTCAACTCATTATTTTCAAACCTCGGGACCACAATATCGAACTGTCACTTTTGTCAAAATGGGTCCAGAGACGCTCTGGTGGGCTGAAGAGTGCTCGTCATCATCAATCTAGGTGGCTTTCACAAAATACAGCCCTCAATTGTTTATTTGGTGGTGGAATTATTGGAAGTATTTTCAATTTTATGCTACTTTCTGCATCTACCCCACTACATTTCAGAGGCAAACATTGTACCTTGCACTTTGTACTTGAGTCACTGAAATGAACCTTTAAACAGCAATATACATAGACTCAGAAAAGCACGGCTCATCCACATTAGGTGTTCTTTCATCAGGAAAAAATTAGAGGTGGTGAGAAGCAAGAAATAATTGGAGGAACATGTCCCTGAGATCTGACACCAGAAACCCAAAATAGCTGCTCTGCCCTTCTGTGGATGGGCACTCTAACAAAATTCATCTCCATCTCACATCCGAGGCCACAAATATGGGATGACAAGGCTGCACAGTGCCTTCGTTCCACTTCACAGACAAGAAGAGTGTCACTGCTTGCTCACAGGAAGTGCTGCACGGGGACGACGCCATCTTCGATGAGCCGGCTGCCATTTCTGTTTTTTTTTTTGGCTTTACTCTCCTTGTACTTCCTACAGGGATTATCAGCCCATGGTGTTGATAGACCAGGTGTTGTTCTGGCTCTAATTGCGCCTCAATATTGATGAGTAGGTGACAGTGGTCAATAACTATCAATCAGCCTCACTTTAAGTCCACTTTTATGTGGCATGACTAAGAGAGAGAGAGAGAGAGAGAGCCTTTATTAGAGAGTCACAGCCGGCCATGAAGCCCAGGAGACACCCAGCAGGATGTTGTTGTGACAAAGCACCCGGCTATGAGAGTAAATTTGTTTGTCATTAAACACTGTGACAGAACGGTGGACAATAGACAACACGTATCACTACCGTATAAGAGTATTAAAGTGAAGAGCTATAGCCTTTGATAAGTAGACTGTAGAGTAACTTCACATCATGCTACTGCAGCTGCTGGGTAACAATTTCTCTCAGGATATAATTCTGTTTGTGATGTTCATGGACAGGATCTCAAAGCGCAGCCGGGCATGGGAAGGGGTTCAGTTTGGTGACCTCAGAATTGCATCTCTGCTTTTTGCAGATGATGTGGTTCTATTGGCTTCACCACACCGTGACGTCCAGCATGCACTGAGGCAGTTTGCAGCCGAGTGTGAAGCAGTGGCCATGGTTCTGTGCTGGAAAACAGTGAATTGCCCCCCTCTGGGTTGGGAGGGAGTTACTGCCCCAAGCGAGGGAGTTCATGTATCTTGGGGTCTTGTTCACAAGTAAGGGTAGAATCGAGCCTAAGATGGATCAGCTGCGACACACCGTCATGGTGAAGAGGGAGCTAAACCAGCAGGCAAAGCTTTTGATTTACTGGTCCATCTAAGTCCCAACCCTCACCTCTGGTCATGAGCTCTGGGTAATTATTGAAAGAATGAGGTTGTGGACACAAGTGGCTAAAATGAGTTTCCTCCGTGGGATGGCTGTGCTCAGCCTTAGAAGTAAGGAGTAAGGACCTTGGACATCCGGAGAGAGCTCAGAGTAGAGCCGCTGCTTCTTCAAGTCAAAAGGGATTAATTTAGGTGGTACAGGCATCCAATCAGGATGCCTCCTGGGCGCCTCCTCCTAAGTGTTTGGAGCATGTCCCAGTGATAGGAAGCCCCGGGGCAGACCCAGAACATGCTGGATGGATTACATATCTCGTCTGGCCTGGGAACACCTTAGGGTCCCCTAGGAGGGGCTGGAAAGTGTTGCTGGGAACAGGGGAGTCTGGAATGCTTTGCTCAGCCTGCTGCCACCACGACATGGTTTCAGATAAGTGGTTAAAAATGAATGGATGGATGGATGCTGCTTTTTCATATTGTGACATGTTAAAATGTCTTGTGTGGAAAAAAAGACCTATTCTAACATCAGTCTTAAAAGAAAATCTATCAAGCAGTCCTTTAAAATGTGAAAAATCTCCATTTTATAAACTTTCTAGATCAGTATAACCAAATTGTGAACATGCATTATCCTGATCATTTTCACGCACAGAGTAATACTGATTTTAAATTGAATAAGACAAAGTACTAGTATGAGATCAGCATTTGGTTCCAGCTGAAATCCCACAATTACATAGAAATCCAACTCTATAATAAAGGGGAAAACAAAATGAAATATGTCCATCCATATAAAGATAGGGATAGAGTGATCCGATGAGATTTGACTCTGACAACATGAAATAACCCCTTAAACAGACCAGGTCACAGAAAGACAACAGGAGGAATGTGGTAGCCTAAAGTATCATATGTTTTATGGGTAAAGTATTACTTTAAAGGACAACTTCGGTATTTTTCAACCTGGGCTCTATTTCCCCATGTGTATGTGTGCGTATGATTCATGGGCACCACTCGTTCTAAAATTGGTTCAGTATTGAGCTGCGGAACGAGCTAAAACGGTAATGGGGGCAAATGCGTCCCGTATAAAAGTGCTTTTTTTCACCACTGACCGGTTCAGATCGCCAGTGCTATCTCTGTAAATAGCATATTGGTAGCGGCCCTGGGGCAGTGGTGAGTGTGAATGAGTGGAGTCAGCTGTCAGTCAGTGTTGAAGCAGAAAGGCGGAAGTTGTCCCCGCTCGGTATTGTAAATAAGTATGTGTGTGTGAAATGTGTGTTTTTTCGCCACTGACCGGTTCAGATCGGCAGTGTTATCTCTGTAAATAGCATACTAACTTAGCCTTTCCCTTACCTCTGGGCTGTGTGATGTCACAAGCTTTGCTCCACTGTGTCTGTAGCTCTCTCTACTCGTGGGGCAGCCGTTTTCTTGAGGAAGAGGCGTTTCGGGATTGGATGTCTTCTCTTCTTCAGCTGGCAGTAGTCATCATGGGAGAAGTGAGCACTGCAGACCCGATGGTCTGCAAGGCGCAGTGTCTGGACAGGAGTGTTAGCATCCATTTGTAGCACAACTAGCCACAACTTCAGCATCTCGCCGTCCGACAAAGGCAGCCTATGAAAGCTGTACGGGGTGTTGCGCGACATCCTGTTCTTGCGTTCGGGAAAAAGGCCCGTTTATTTGAGCACTCCAAAAGCTCCGGTAACACTCCAGGGGGTAGCACGTAAAAGACTCCGTCCTCTGACTCTTCTAGCGTAACACACACTTCACACACACATAATCATTTACATTACCAAGTGGGGACAACTTCCGCTTTCTGCACCAACACTTACTGACAGCTGACTCCAGTCATTTACAGTCACCACTGCCCCAGGGCCGCTACTATATGCTATTTACAGAGATAGCACTGGCGAACCGGTCAGTGGCGAAAAAAGCACTTTTATATACGGGACGCATTTGCCCCCATTACCGTTTTAGCTCGTTTCGCGGCTGAGTGGTACCCATGAATCATACGCACACATACACATGGGGAAATAGAGCCCAGGTTGAAAAATACCGAAGTTGTCCTTTAAGACACTCCACAGTCTCCCCTTATGAACAAAAATACTTTCTTTGCCGGTTTTACTTCCACTCTCGCCCTGCTTTTGTTTTCTTCAAAAACATAAAATGATAAATTTTAGCTGTACCTATTCTCAGCTAACTGCGCTCAAAATTTCTTAGGGGTGTTAGTGTAGTGTATGTGGTGTATTGTGGTAGATGTATTTTATTGTGCCTCCAATGTTTATAGTGTATTGTGGTTTTATGATGAACACTGTAGACCCACATGTAAAAGCCCAACTCATGACAAGAGCTGAAAATTAGCAGTTGTTATAAACTCTCTGTGCAACACATCAGTCTCATACCCTGTGTTGGAACTGTCTTAAAGTGCATCATCCCTATCAAATAAAGTAAATATAAATGCAAGTCTTTTCATAAACTGCACCACAGTGAAGTTGTTTCAAAGGCCGAATGACTCAGTGAGGTCCAGAGATGGAGAATATTGTTGTGTAATGCTTGGCGAGGATGCAGACGAGCATCATTCCTCCAAACAATCCTGGCGCTGAAGTGAAGCTTCACCCTGACCTCTGTCTGATTTCCCATCCTCTGAGTGTCTAGAAACAATTTGCTCAGCTCTCTACCTCTGTCTCTTCAGCTTTTCTCCACTTCATCTCTCTAACTCAGGGCTTTCTTCTTTTCCTGGGAGTCATGCTGCCCGGGGTGCTTTACTGATTCTCAGTTTTCTAACCAGGCGTCGTTTTGCGGTACATATTTTCTCTTTCAGGAGCACACCTCTTCACATTCATACATTGATTTCACACAAGGGAGCTACTCCATTTACTTTTGGCTGCTCAGTTGTGGACAGTATTTTGCTTGCAGTAATTCAGTGGTAGCTGAGTTAAAAGCTCTCCTCTGCAAGATTTGCTATCTGTTTTTTTTATCTGAGTCAGTGAGTGATTTTATGGCTAAAGACTGCTGAGGATAGTTGATGGATAAAGTTGCTGCTCTTGGGATCAAACTTTTTTTATAGTCAGAAACTATATCAGTTGTAATCCTCTACTTTGGCTGTTTTGGGTCTGTGGCTACATGCGTGTCTAAACAGGAAGTTAGAGTAATCTGAATAATCTAATGTCTGTTTCACTGCTAAAAAGACAGTATTTTCACAAAACTGGGCTGTCAATGCAGTAGAGAGATGCAAATACTGTTGAAATTGGTGCTATATGACCAAACAAAACAGAGGAAACGGCTGTACTTTTGCAATTTAATTGGCGTTTGGTCTGACTTTGGGGCAGCTCTCTCTTTAATTCTGCTTCTTCACTCTTTGTTCTGTAGTTCAAGCAACAGCATAAGAGTGAAACACGTCATCTGGTCCATCTCCATCTGTTTAATGGAGTGTGGTATCAATCCTTTATACTTAGAGGAATTATAAATAATCATTTAATGCTTTGTCAAGTCTTTTTTTAAATGTTCCTTGATCAGATCTGGTCCTTGATTAGATTCTATTTTAGTAAAGTTCTTGTATTTGTATTTCTGCCCACAGTATTTTAGGACAACATTAAACACAGCTGTATTAGAGATGTTTTCCAAAGGTATCGTAATCTTACCTCATCATACTTGCAGGCAACATCTGCCAGGCTGCTGGTTTCCCCCAGTAGACTGAGATCCAGCTCACTGGGACCTGAAGACAGAACAAAGAGAACAATAATCAAACTCTGAGTTTACTGTTAATTAACTTTAAATGACTCATTTCTTAAAGGAATTAGCACAAGTGTCTTTCTATGAATTTTCAGTGTAAATAAAGATTTTTAAACACTTGCTTTAGTGACATTTGGACCTGTTCTTAAGAATAAATCTATAAATAAATAGAAGAATAAATTAATATGTGTTCTGTACTTTAAAAGTCCCACTCTGGCAACAGTGATCTTCAGTCATCTTTAAGACAATTCAGCTGCTGAGTGCCACATTTCATCAGTCAGGAAACGAGGGAGAGACAGACACTACAGCACACAGCGGAGTTCCACTCCAATGCGCACACACACACGCACACACACACAAACACACAGACACACAGAGACGTGCTCACACTTACAGGTGAGAACACTAGAGCGTGGCTCGGGCCGCATTGTCGTGACCGAACTGACCCGACGCAGTTTGTTACTTGACATAGTTATTGTTATGGACAGTGTGTAACACGCTGCTCGCACAGCAGCGCAGCACAGCACTGTATGGAGCGGAGCCTGTGTTGCGTTCAGGCGTTGTCACGTAAATAACAAATTCCAGCACTTAAATAGGCCATAGCACAACACAGCAGCATGTCAAGTGGGCCGAACCCTGCTCCTGCCGCCCCCCGCCCCGACACACACATTGTGACAAAGTGCCGCCCTGGGCAAACGCCTATTAGGCCCATATCTGCATCCGCTACTGCAACAGATATTTAGTTTTCAGTGATATCCATCTAAATATGCTACTGGACATTATCCAAGGCTGATTCTTCAGGTTTCTTTCCACCCCTCACTAACAGAAGGCCAAGGTCTGATGACATTCTCCTGTTTAAGGTGTGTTCAAACATTATTTTATTTCCCCTTAACCTCTTAGAAAAGGAAAAACACCTGTGTCACCTAACTCTTGCAGACTCCAGTTCAGTGAAAGGAATAACCTGCTGTTGCAGTACAAATGTGGGTAAAGGCAGCAAATAAACATGTTTAAGAGGCTAGAAGCAGAGAAGCAGGATTTTTGCTCGCTAAAGAATTCATTTAACTTCTGTTTCTGGTTAAATTTATTTCTTCAAATGTGTAATTTTAGACAGAATTCTTCAAAAGTCACACCTTAGGTCTCAAGAATGTAAAGAAAGTGTCAAAAAAAGTTAAATATATAATGTTATATTAGAGATATATGTATCGTTAGCTATGATGGATAAATCCCATTATAGTCGAAATATGCCTGTTTATGTTGCATTATCTCTTAACATACATACATAACAAACTTCCAGATGTAAACATGCAGCTGCACTTTGAGGAAAATAAAATATCCACAAGTTAGGGTCAATTTTGGCCCCATGAACACTGAATCTGAACTGGACCTGAACTTCCTGTTGTCAGAAGTCTAACACATAGCATCTTCCGCCCCTTCCTCGGTGGAACTGGGTCGTGAATAACACTTCCCCTTGGCAGATTTCATTCCTGTGTGCCAGAGCCTCCTGAACAGAGAACTGGGTTAGATTGCAGCTTCAAACGTTGAGGCAGAATCCAGAGAGACGGTAGCTGTGCATTTCTTCCATGCATTATGTTAAAAAGCGTCAGAGACTTAGAGAGAAAATCAGACCTGCGTCGTCACTGCAGACTTCAGAGTCAGCAGCATGTCAAAATACACAGGGGCTGAAGTGTGACAGGTATGACAGCGTGGTGGTTTTTGTTTTGCTGTTGAGGCCAGTGATGTCTGGTGGCTGAGGCTGCAGTCGTCAGCAACATCTCAGTTTGGTCAACATAATTACAGACTGAGGATTTACGAGGCTGCAGCAGAGTTTCCTCTCTCCTGGGGAAAACACACTCGCAGCAGCAGATGGAGAGGCAATTTCTTTTGAAGAGTTTGTCTCCACTACGGTGATCTATTTTTAAATTTCATTTGGTCTGTTTGTTTCCTGCAGCTTTTTCATATTGTTTTTAATATCAGCAGATTGATGAAATTTCACCTGATCTCTGAGACAGAGCCGTGCAGAGACCTTTGGAGGAGCAGGTGCTCAAAGTTAAAAAGGGGAAACAATATTTTAAAGCACCAAAATTTACAGCATAACCTGGAGTTATAGTAACCAATATTCAAACAGAATGTGACATGGAGCCTTACAGCTACTCGCATCACACTATTGTTATCATACTGCTCCTGATAAAATCAGAGGAAAATTATAATAAATAAATAATAGGAAATTATAAATGTTGCAATGTCATTTGAGCTGACTTTCCCTTTAAATTTCTCAAAACCCTACAGTAAAATCACATGAAATTTGACACAGACATAGTCAGGGTCATCCTAAACAGGAATCTTTTCAAGATTTGATACAACCTATGAAGGCTTGAAAAAAAAGGACATTTCTAATATGAGGAAATAATGAATGTGTGTGTGTAATTTAAGGTGACTTGACCTTTATGTCTCTCGAGAACTGACCAATAAAACCACATGAACCTTTGTATGGTCATAGTTAGGGTCATCCTTTCAGCTAACACAGGAAGGAAAGGTTTTATACCAGGTCAAAGATAATGATTTAATGAGATTTTAACTTTGGAACTTTCTGTTATAACTTTTGTTATAACAGAATTTCATATAATGTGCAATATAATGTCATTTTACTTGGTATATTAAATGTGAGAAATTATTACTGAAATACGTTGTACTTTTTGGCCACTCCATTCACCTGTAACTTAAAAAACCAGCATACAAATCCATGCAGCAGCTGGGCTTTACCAGGTGTTCTCGAATGACGTCTCACTTGACTGCAGTAAGAACCAGCAGTCAGGACCACTGTTATACTTACACTGCATAACTAATACACAATTGAAGGTGTGTAACGCTGTTACTATAAATATAACGTTATAATCCTGTGTGGCAACTATGGTCGCAACGGAGGGCACCTCACAGATGACCTTTCACCTGCCACAGGTAGAAGGCCATCATCATGTGACGTAAACTGACTGACAGCACTCAGGTCATTTTAGTTAAAGCTAAATTTTTATGAGATGTATAATGTTCTTTCTGAAAAGGGCCACAGGAAGGCTTTCACACAAAAAAAAAGAAGAAAAAAAAAAGAAAACTATAATTACAGCCCTGCGGCAAACACACACACGCACACACACACACACACACACACACACACACACACACACACACAGAAGATCTATCCAATCAGCAGTTTCAAGGTGGACACCCAAGATTAGTGTCACCAGTTCAGTATTCGACCAAATGTTTCCCCTTCTGTTCCTGATGTGGTGTCAAGTAATTGCCAGAAAACTGTTTCATGCACAATATAATGATGTCACAGTGAATCTGAATATAAAATGTCATCACTTCATTATTTTATACTATCAGACATTTGTGTGAAGTTTTGTCATAATTAGCTAAAGAATTCTTGAGTTATGGCCAAAAACATGTCATGTGAGGTCACACTGACCTTTACTTTTGACCTTTGACCCCAGAATTGAAATCAGTTTATTCCCCTAAGTGGATGTTTGTGTCAAATTTAAAGAAATTCCCTAAAGGTTTTCTTGAGATACCGCGTTCACGGGAATGAGACATGAGGTCACATTGACCTTGACCTTTGACCACTGAAATCTAATCCGTACATTGTTGAATCCAAGTGAACATTTGTGCCAAGTTTAAAGAAATTCCCTGAAGCTGTTCTTGAGATATCGCATTCACAAGGATGGGATAGATGGACACACAACCCCAAAATATAATGCCTCGGGCCACGGCTATTGCCGGCACAGAAGCATAAAAAAGCCTCGACAAAAGGGCACTTTGGACATCACATGGTTAAGGGACAGGTGCTCAAGCACCCTTAGCCTCCCTCTCTGCATATGCCTGCTCTGAGAAGATGCAAGGTTGAAGCTAAAGATTTCACATATGTGACCCAGATTGCTTATTTTCCTTATTTGTATATAAGAGTGTAAAATGGAGCTATTAAATTGCGCTCCACTCAGGGAGCTTTTCTTTATATTCCTGGGTGGAACACCTATTGTGAGGCTCCATTACAGGAAACATAGTTGACGAATGTTAAGATGTCTTGCCGCTCTTAAATGCATCTCAAAGTGCAGGTACATTACTGCTGCATGCAAATGGATTTTGTCTTTTAGATTCTGCAGGCTTTCTGCCTCTCAAGTACACAGTGTTATACAGTCTGTATTTCAGCGTTCTGTCATGAAGCAGACTGCTGTCGAGACTGTCAGGTGGCTGTCAAGTAGCACGAGACAATTTTGATGTCAAGAATTGCTGGAAACGCGAGCCTCTATCACATTATGTGTCTGGCCTTTATCACCTATTGTAGACATTCCACAGAAAAGCTGTCAAACTGTTTTTTATGGATGATTTGTGGGTCAAATATTGTGTGATGATGATCTCCCATCCAAACTGTCACCGACTGTCCACTGACAGCTCTCTTTGCTGCTCACTGCTCTCCTCTCATCAGAACAACACTGCATCTAAACAGATTTCTTCCTCCTGAACTATTTCGAGGTGCCATATGTGGTCCTGACAAGAAACCTCTTGAGTAAATCTGTTGTGGCACATCCACTCTGTACTGTTTTCTTCATCACAAAATTACCCTTTCAGAATAAACCACATTGCTCTTAAAAGAATGGAAAAAAAGGTTATTCGTGTGGTTTGTCACAAATAGCCAATGTTCAAAATGTATTCCTCCCAGTTACTACGCAGTTTCCTGCTGTGCAGCAACTGTGCCCACAAAACAAGCCAAGTCAAGTTTATTTATAAAGACCAGAAGCACAAGTTGTTCCTAACGGGCTTTATAATCTGTACAGTTTAAGAGAACCTCTGCTCTGTAATGAGCAACCAACACCAGAGAGACCCTTTAAAAAATCAGGCAAAAACAGAAGCAACAAAAGAATGATCCTTCCACTGGCATGAACAACTTTTAATCAGTATGCTGTGAATGTATGCTGTGCTTTCATTTTGACAGACTTGCACTGAAGCTCACAGTAGTCTGCATGTTGCTGTGCCTGCTTTCTCAAAATTAAAAAAGGGCTGGCAAAAAAAACAAAAACAAGGGTGGATAAACTGGTGCATGTTATAAAATGTGCATGATATATAAATTCAATAATATCATCATTTCATATTCAACTCTTTGTTGTTCTGAATTACTCAACCAAGTGTTTCTGTCCTATTTCAGTCACTGCTGGTGTAAGTGTGTTAACTCCTTAGCCAGATTGTATTTTGCAGTAATGCAGTAAGCGTCATAAGATTGTAGCAGCTACAGTTGAATTACCACACAGGTACCCTGCAGATGTTTCACACAGCCGTGTTGAGTTTGTATGAACAGCATAATGCAGTTTGACGAAAATTAAAAAGAGCAAATAGGAGCAGATCAGAATAGAAAGACGCTTCCCAGTCACAGACAAAAGGGTTTATAAATAACAGCCTTTCTCTGATATAAGCCTGCTTCAAATAAGCTACCACTGCAGCTCAGGTAAGTGAAGGCAACTATTTGAGATTTTACAGTAAGCTACTAAGTATAACAACAGCCTTGGAACAGAGCTGTAGCACACAGTATGTTCAGTGTGGTTCACTTTATGTCTAGATAAGTTCTCGGCCAAGAAATAGTCCAGTACATAACCTCCTGTGAAATGTTGCATTGTTGTTTTGTGTAAATTCGTGAACTTTAGAGGTGCTGGCAGGCTGATTTTGCTACCTTTGAACAGAGCTGGCTCCCCCTGTCTCCAGTCTTTATGCTAAGCTATCCGGCTGTTGGCTGAAGCCTTTGGTTTAACAGATAGATTTAAGAGTGGTATCAGTCTTCTCATCTAACTTTCTACAAGAAAACAAATATGTGTATTTCCTAAAAAACAATATAGAAGTATTCCTGCAAAGTAAAGGGATCTGTATCAAACTGTTAATTTATAATGATTCGATTTTTTAAAACTCTCCTGTATAAGTCTAAGAACTCATAGGCTATTGTTTGAGGATGATAAAGCCTCTGGGGCTGAGGGCTAATATTTCAAGATATTTGTCTGATGAAGGTCTGAAGGACCGACATGTTGCCTTGATGAAATAAAAATGACAATAATAAGCTCTCCTCTGTGTCTTCAAGATCACATCTCCTCCAAATTGTTTTTTTAAACATCACTTTTGGTACCAGCCCAGAATTTCATAATTCAAAATTTCATAAAAGCTAAATCGTCATCAGACAATAGCAGATGGGCGTTTCACCCAGCACGTTTCACCTCGCATGCCTGGTCTCACTCTGAAGTTGTCAAAATCTAGCACTTGGGCAGTGACTTGCTGCATCAGAAACCAACAAAAAAAGGCATCCTTTAACATGGGCATGATGCGTTATAGTTAAACAGCGCCAACAAGGACAAAAGTTAAGGTGGCAAAAGTCCGAGTGGGTGGGCGGGAAGGGTGGTGGACAAGTCCAACAAACATCGACTTTAATCAGATAGAGCAGTGTTCACGTCTCGTAAGATTCTAAACCCAAACCCTGTTCTTTTTTCCAGAACCTAACCACATGCTTTTGTTGCCTAAACCCAACCATGTGTGTTTGGTGTTGACAAAAAAAAGTGGATTTGTGGTGTTGTACAGACGTAGTGCATTTATTCTGAAAGAGACTCTATGTAAACGGTAAATTTCCTGTGAAAACTGAAGTCTATTTTGAAAGAAGACAATGCATGTAACAGGCAGAACTTGACACAGCGTCCCAGATCGTCAACAACCAACACACCCAAGGTACCTTGCACGTTGTATGTAGGTGTGGAAAGTCCATGACCAAAATGTCAATATGTGATGAGGTCAGAGTGAGAATGTGTTGCCTCTCCACACAGACTGTTTACCTTGCATTCAAACGTGTCACCATCATGTGCCAGTACACCATTGTGCAAAATATGCAAGAACTGGAAAACAACACAACTACAAAGTAAATACATTAACAGCCTCTTTTCCAACAGACTCCCTGGAAATAAAGAATCATTTAAAATGTGCGTGGAAACTGTGTGAGGCAGTGAGCAGCCTAAAAGATGTGGGAACTGTTACAGGTTACACCTACACTTTATTATGATGAAAAATAATGACAGCTTTGCAGCCAAAACCAGGCAGATTTTGCCAGCTCTGCTCTGTTCCAACAGCAACATTTTTCCCTTTAACTCAAACCTTTATGATTTCTATCACTGTATGAGATTACTGCAGAAACACTCGCAGAACTCCGACTGATCATATCTTTCAAACCAACATAAGTCGGCTTCAGTCAGGAATGTGGATCTGTCTGGCTCATTTTATAAAACGGTACATTATCAGGTTTTACATAACACATGTAGTCTCTATCTGATCGATCGAAGACCGGCTCTAACCTTGTTGATTCTGTATTTCTCACAAAGCGTGGCCAACCCTGCTTCACCGGTTGCTATGCCAACTCTCGTGGTAACCAGGGAGCTGGTGGGTGATTTTTTTTTTTCCCTCTCTCTTGTTGTGCATGTGTGTGGATTATTCTGGAGAAGCATTTCTACACTGTACACATGTAGCTCTTGAAAAGCAATAAATCCCCTGAAGATTTTCTTTGCTGTGTATTTTATCTATTGCATCATATTTCATCATCATTTGGCCCGTAGCTACTCTAAAGAATGCTTTTTACTACATCTTACATACAAATAAGTATACTTGGAACACAGCCTAACATAATGTTTTCTTTATTTGTTATGACTTGGCCTGAACAAACCCCTCCCGCTGGGAACATTAATTTCCATCAAATGCTGTCGCCTCTCGTCGTAGCTGTGTAACATTTTCCTCACACAGTGATGGAAGAAGTGCTCAGATCTTTTACTTGAGTGCAGAAATACTCTGTTACAAGGAAAAATCCTGCTTTCACAAATTTCCTTTGTAACAGTGCAAAAGTATTAGCATCAGAATATATTTGTGCTTACATAAAGTTAAAGTATTCATTATGCAGATGATGCATATGTGTCTAGATCAATTAGATGGTGAGCCTGGTTAAGGTAGTTACTATATATATGTATATAAGTCAAGTCTGGGAGCAGCCAAATACTTCGTTATGTTGTTTGTTGATTATATTATGTATTATTAATCTAAATCAACAAAGACACTAGTAACTAAAGTTACAAGATAAATGTAGTGGAGTAAAAAGTAGAATATTTGCCTTTGAATTGTAGTGGAATAGGAGTATAACAGATAATGGAAATACTCAAGTACAGGTTCTTCAGAATTGTACTTGAGCATGTGAGTAAATGTACTTCCACCACTGTACTTACAGGACTGAGCAACTGTGTCTATAAATAGCATTCATATACGACAGCACTTATATTGGATAATATTCAAGGGACAATACTTACTAACATAACCAGTACACATACATGCAGATTGGTCACTGTCAAGGTTTTCCTTTTTAATTCCCAAAAATATCAGTGCCCAGCGACTAAACCATGATAAAAATTTTCATTTTTCAACCCGCCTCACATTCAGCTACAGGCAATGTGAGTTCCTTCAGTCAGTCTGTAGGATTATGATCATTTGAAATAATTCAAAATATATTGTATGACCACAATTTACTGAACAGATTATGAGACAAAAATCATTTAATCTGACTGCCCATCACTGTAGAGCACTTCTATCATACATACACAGTATTTTCTGCAAGTCAGCTCTGTAATTCTGTTGCGCTTCTTTAAGTTTTATTTTGTTTTTAGCGCTGCATATCTATTGCCATCTGAGATTATAATAAAGTCATGACTAAAACTCTGTTCAACTGCCACATCATGCCTTTGTTGCTGTTTTTTTTTAATATCCCACAATCTTAAGTTTCACACCATAAATGGTAAATGGCTTCCAGTGGTGGAAAGTAACTAAGTACATATAATCAAATTACTGTTTTTAGGTAATTTACTTGAGTATTTCCATTTTCTGCTTTTATTTTACTCCACTACATGTTGGAAGCCAGTATTATACTTTTTACTTCACTGCATTTATCTGATACTTTTAATACTTTGCAGATTGGGATTATTGATACAAAACATAATCAGTAAAAACATTATGATATTTTATAATAAGAATTCACAAGCTTCCTGTCAGTACATATAGCATTAAAAAATGAGCCCTGCCTTCACCAGTTGCAACATTGAAGAGATGAGCACATTGATGCATCAATGACTACAATCCAAAAATATAATATATATCATTCTGAAATGACCCAATCAGCATAATAAGTTTTACTCTTGGTATTGTAAGTATATTTGATGCTGGTGCTTGTGCTTTTACTGCAGTAAACATTCGAATGCAGGACCTTCACTTATATTAAAGCAGGCATGTCTTAAGTCTAGCCCAGGGGCCAATCGATGCCCGCAGACCAATTTTAAGCGGCTCAAAGCTTGTTGTTCAATATATACTGTATGTGGCCCACCACAAATGATGTTCAAGCAAGCAAGATTGCTTTGCTTTATTTTTCTGTTCACCCCACGATGTCAGGGAGAAGGTATTTGCCACAGCAATGAAGGCAGTTGGGAGAAATCTTCCTTGAGGGCTTTCTCCCAGAAGTTAAGGGGAGGACAAAAGTCATGGTTTGGGTTAAAAGGAATAGATTTTTCTTGGAGAAAGTCTGCAAGAAAAATGTCCAAATGTAAGGTCAACAGCAAAGGCCGACACTTTCAGGAGCAGTGGAAAGTTGAATACTTTTTCACTGAAAGATGAAACAGTTGCATTTGTCTCCTTTGTGTGTGATTCTTTTTTATTAATAATCCATATGATGTGAGAAGCAGCTGGCCCTCGGGTATTTTTACATTATCTAATCTGGCCTCCATTCAGAAAAGTTTGGACACCCCTGTAACAGAGTTTTTCTATACTGCTTTAAAGAGCTGAGTGCTTCTTCCCCCACTGATGGTTTCAGCTCTTTTACACAACCATCTAAGTTATGTTAAGTGCTGGCAACGATAGATTTAAATAATTTCACCAACGTGCAATGCAAAAATACACAAATGTCACCCACATTTTGTTCTCAATAAGCCAAACTTGTGTAGTGCACCACAATATAATTCTTAATTAGAAAAGAGTAATTAAAAGTGATCTAATTAATGTTATTTAATATAATTTACTTAAGTCTGTTGAATAATAGCCTAGATCATCTTTTTGAGGCTAATATCTAGTTTAGCAATTTTTAAATGTGTCTAACCATAAAAAATAATCTCTTGTTGTCTCACAGTTTTATAAGTTTTATATCTCACCGGCTGCTGGCTCTTTGGAGGGAAACAGCTTGTTGTCCAGGGTCATGCTGATGTCACAGAAGACCTCCTCCTCGTCTCGGTCAGCATCCAACTGAAAGGAGAGGGAAAAAAAAGAAAATCATCTTAGATGCTCTGTTCATTTACTCAAATTTTATTAATTAGCTTCCTGACCTTTTATTTATTTATTTATTTTTGCTTGAGAGCTTAACAGAAACGACAGATGCAAGGCGTACACTGAAGTCACGACCTGACCGACATCACAAACACAATGGACACGCTCAGTTCATTAAGCCGCCGTGACATCCAGAATGAAACTCATCAAAAGATCAAACATAAGAAACTTGACGCGACCCTGGGAGCTTCACACTCGGGGTCATTTTGTATTCAACACACACCGGAAGGATGCTTTAATAACGCTAGATTAATTAGCCTCCCCTCTGTGTCAGTCGGTGCCTTTCAGATTATTCGGAGGCGGGCTGTCTTCCATTGCACGTACAGTACTCCCAAATTGACCGTGAAGAATTGGGTTTGTGAGCGAGCTAGAAGCTGATCGAAGCAGACTTCTCTTCTTCCCTAATCTGCTCTTTGGCCGTCCCTCTGCTCTCATCAGGGACGATGACAAGGAGCTGACAGGCGACCTTGTGCGTACAAAAAAAAACTGGTATAAATAAACAGGCCTAACGTAATTGCTCTGTTTGCCACTGCCTGCAGGTGTGTGATTCTCAGGAGGGCTTCTTACTTGCCATGTTAACTAAACAAAGAAATGAATGAATGTCAGCTGTGGGTGGAGGTCAAATGACGAAATGTAAGATAAGGATACCCCACCACCAAGCTTCCTCCTGGGGTTTCCATGGTAACAAACCTAAAAAAAAAAAGGAGCCCTGGTGACTGCTGTGTGGGAGAGTCCCCTGAGCCCCTGAGTCCACCTGCATTCCTCTGGAGAGCGAGGCATTCAAAAACCCATTAGAGCTGTGGATGTGTCTGGCATCATGAGCAGAGAAAAATGACCCCTGTTACACTGCAGCGTCTTTTATAACCAAAATCTTTTTCCTACTTTAACAGAGAGGCTCCGGATAATCCATTTATATTTACAAGAAGCTGTCTGAGACTCTTCAGAGAAAGTGTCACTTTTCAAGGACAGATTAGAAGCTTTGACTTTTTGGAGAAAAGGCTGATGATTTAATGTCATCACAGAGGCTCTTCAGACGGCAGGCGAGGGATGAGAACTTTCAGTGCAGCAGAACAGAGTGTTTATATTAGCAAGCAAAGTGCACCTGTGTCCATTTATTAGACTGATAATCAAAACTAATGCTTCATCCACACTGAGCCGGCTAAATCTGAAAATGTCGACTCCACCCTAGAGTTTTCGGGTCGTCCTTTTTGTTTTCTAAAACTGCCTCTTGCTATGTGGTATGGGTACATGAACACTACCAAAGACAGAAAAGCTCTTATTATTTTGTTCATAAAGCCTAATACCTAAGCATGTTGTCCAAACTCTAACTTTAACTTTTGAGTGCTCACAAAGAGACGAAGAGGTGATGAAAAGTTGTCCTGCGAGACAGCTTGCGACACCATCTGATCAGGAATACAAAACAAAAGCTCAGTTTTCCTAAATACTCCAAACAGGAGGCTGGTATTTTCAGATTCATCCACTCTGGAGACCATTTCTGATACACTTAGTATTTGATTGTGAAAAGCTGGCTTAGTGTAGACAGCAGTGGTGACCCCAGGAATGGAAAAGCTTTGGGTGGCACACTAAAACCAAAAGCCTTGACTGAATTTGAGAAATCAGTTGTTTAAGTTTACAGGCTAGTTAAAACTTTGCCAGCATGGAGAGCTAAGGAATCGCATACTGATACTTTGTTGTCTTACAATTGTTGTTACTGATTATCTGATGTGCATACACTAATTCCTGTAGAGTTAACATTTTGAGTTTCTCAACAATCCTATTTTAATGTGTTATATATCTGTACATGCAAGGCGATTAATTGTTTGTTGAATTGGTTGGTTGTCATTTTCCTTAAAAAGACAAATATACAGCTTTAATTTGATTGAGTACATTGACTGTATGGAACAACACAGGAGCAAGCCTTCTCAAGCTTAAAGGAGACTGGGTATCCACAGAACCATTTTCATTCACATATCTTGTGGTGAAAGTTCAAGAGATCCCTTTAAAAACAGCCATGCCAGTTGTTCCCTCGCCAGAAATTAGTCTAAGTTTGGAGTATTATTTAGCCCACAAGCTATGTCAACAAGGTTAGCACTACTGGATGTCTTCAGTTGTCTTGTTTCACAACATACAACTATCTTTACACTAGTTTGAAAAATGTCATATCTGCCTTCAGTTATTTTTGCCTTGGACAGAAGGAAGCAGTTTTATCAGGGAGTCCATGGCCCCTCCTGGCCTCCCCTTGGGGGTGTCACTGATGGTCGGAGGGCCAAATCTGAGAGATAAGGATGTGTTTAAAAATCTAGCCAACACATCCCTGAAATGTGTCTTTTAAGTTTTTTGTTTGTTTATTTGTTTTTTAATGTATGACACATACGTGCATTTAGAAAAATTATTACTGACAGCAATGGGCAAACATGTCTTCGGCTGTTAATAGTCAATACTATAATCAGTGGGTGCAACCCCACAGAGGACAGTGGGACATGCTTTTAACAAAAAATGTCTCATGCAAAGAATTACTTTACCGTCATGTACTGAGTATGTACAGTACAGAGCACAAAAATCTTGTTATGAAGTCTGAGGCAAGGTAAAAGCCCTCATCCTCCACCTCAAAGGTCTCAGAGCTGAAGTAGATTAAAGGAAGCAAATGAAGCTGTGAGACAGCTTAAAGCAGCCGCTCCTTTTAAACTTTGCAACATGTTTTTTTTAGGAAGAGGTTTGGTGTATTCAGTCTTTTCTGTTTGATCATCTGAATTAGTTCATGCAAGGTTCCTCAAGAGTTTGAACTAAAAAAACTACCTTCCCTAGTACATCACGACAATACAAGTTTTGTCGATGTTACATAAAGCTCAATGTTGTTGCTCTGTGAAGAGGACCAAAGAAGAGGACAAACACTAAAACGATAGATAGACATAAAAGAACCTATTTCAAGTTATTCAGTCTTATTTTCAAAATGAGATACCATCATGCCTTTTATAAACAAGATGGTTGTTCATATTGATTTCTTATGCCGGTATCTCATTTATATTCCAGGGATAATGAACGAATACCTTGTAACCTTCCCCGGAGAGATAAGACTCCCAGAAAGATGGAGTGAGGTGTCTTTTGTTTGTTTATATCTGCGTGGTATCTAGCAGCATGTGGGAAGAAAGCTGGAGCTCAACTCACTCAATATGTCATTAGATTGGTCCCTTTACCTAGACTGACAGGACAAATGATTATCACTCCATTTCTGCAATTTCATTGTGGAGAAAAAAAAGTAGACCCTCATTTGTACATCATCGTCACTTTTTCACACAAAAATCTAAATGTCACAAAGCCCCAACTTTGTCGATGGCTCAAAATAAAAACGCTGCCAAAACTTTCTCACAATGACAGAAACAGGACGAGATAATTCAGTGAAAAGTTGAGTCTTGTAGACGTATATCGACTATTCAGTCATTCCAATTCAGGCGGCAGCGATGTGGGGTAATGAGTCACTGCGATTGTTCCTTTATAAACTTATGACTTCCTTTATTGGACCTGACATTTAAATTGAAAAGATTGCTT
Source organism: Epinephelus lanceolatus (assembly GCF_041903045.1). Classification (NCBI taxonomy): domain Eukaryota; kingdom Metazoa; phylum Chordata; class Actinopteri; order Perciformes; family Serranidae; genus Epinephelus; species Epinephelus lanceolatus. The sequence continues at coordinate 16,862,006 of NC_135745.1, read as the reverse complement.
TCACACAAAAGCCTTTTGCTGAGCGAAAGCAATTAAGCCTCTGAGGTTATTGCATTCATTAGACACTATTGAGTCCTAATTACTGAAGAGCAGAAGGAACTCATCTTATCAGAAGTTAATGTAATCTTTATAATCTGTGCTCAGATATACTGTACTGTTACAGGACAGTTAGCTGCTGTTACAGTAAGACATCAAAACAATATGATTAGAAGTGAAAGAAAGTTTCTGTACTGACTGACATGCATGTCTTTCTGAGAGAAAAGCTAAAAATGTATGTAGCTCTGAACATCACTTACTATCACCAATTTTCAACCAGCTTTGTATCAAAACAACGTGGACAGTATGTGTAAAAGAACTGTGGTAAACTTCCCCCCATCTAACCAGTCCCTAGATATCTGACCTTGCCCCCAGGCGAAACTCCACTGGACAACATAATTTACATCGTCTAGTGGAGTTTCACTGGCTCCCCGGCTGTTGCTCGAACTGCAGGCTGTACTTCTGCATTTTGGTATTGCCTGCCACCCATGCTGCCACCGTGGAAACAAAGAGTATACTGTAGAAGCAGATCAAGTGACAGACCTGCCCCCCTTCTCTCTCAAACTCGGACCGAAATCTGGTTAAACAGTAAAACTAGGCAGCGCAGTTCCAATGTTAATCAAGATTTTGTTACTGTATTTCCTATTTCTCTTGAATGTTTCTAGAAACATATTTTAGTGCCCTGTTTAGCTTTAATAGTGACAGTTTGTGAGCAGGAAGTGGGCAACATACTGTTTCCTGTTCAGTGAAAATGGAGGCTGAAAAAACAGTCAAATGGTAAAACTAGGCAGCACTGATTAAACCAAGATTCTGATACTGTGTTGCCTGTTTCTTGTCTCAAATGTTTTCAGAAACATGTTTTTTCTAACTGTTTAACTGCAAGAGATTGAGATTGTTTCTTGCCTGCCTGGAGCCATTGTTTCAGACAGACATGTTTGTATTATGTCACCCACGACTCCACGAGTGAGTATTTATTGGTCTGGTGCTGTGCTGTGCATTCTGGTAGTTATAGGTTTTCTCCCTCATGAGCAAAAACATCCTTTTTCTCTGTTTTCTCTGGTTCTGTATCACCAGTTTCAAAAGTATTTGCATCTTTCTATTGCATAAACATTCTAGTTTTATTAAAAACAAAACACCTTTCCAGCCATGAAATACTCCTTTAATTGTGTCAACTTGGTGCAAACACCTGAGACAAAGAGTCTGTTGCAGTGTTGCTTTCTAACAATTTAAGGTCCAGTGTGTAGAATTTAGGGGCATCAACAAATCAAACACTGGCTCTGGAGCCTTTCGCACTTTTGTGTTGGCCACTGTAGTTCTCCTACACACTTGGCACACAGGAGACGTTTCAGTTCTGCAATCTCACCACTAGATGCCACTTAATCCTACACACTGGGCCTTTAAATCCACATTTCACATATACCATATATGTACTGACTTTTACAGAGAGGACGCTGCAACTTGTCCATTTCTGTCCTTTATCTCCTTTTACCATCTACCACTGCAGCCCTGTCTCCTAGAAACTACATTCATATACAACTAATTCAAAACAGCAAGGGCGTAGTTTTCTATTAACATAATGAGGAAATGTTGATACTTAACATATCTAGCAACTTGCAAAAATGTTGATACTGAACATGTTTGCAAAATGTTCACCAAAAAAAACCCAACATATTTCTGTTGTTTTCTGCCAATCTTGCAATGCACCATCCAGTCACAGTGACTACAGCAATGCTTTTAATTGCCTTTGTCATTGACATTTAACCACAATCATAATCTTTCCCTGACCTTAACCAGAGTGTGTTTGTTGCCTTAACTGAAGACAGGAGTCTGGATGCAAACCTGACGTTCTGGTGTCAAGGTTCTGCACATTGTACGCCTGCCATCTGGCAATCCCAACCACCTCCTTTCAAAGCCTATGCGGTACGTGAATGTAGTGTTTAATTAACTGAAAGAAACGTCATCTCTGAACATAATCCAGGCAGCAAATACACTGCCACAGCAGCGTAATAAGGAAGCTGCTTCGTAACATACAGACCTAATTTCTAGTAGACAGGGTTGGCCACTGAACTGTCAGTGCCCTTACATGGTGAACTGACATTATTAATCAGTCAGTTGGCAGAAATAATTGGGAGCCATTTAATAACTGATTTGCAGTTTCAGTCATTGTTCAAGAAAAGAAAAAATTAAAACTTGTGTCTGATTCCAGCTTGTCAAATGAGAGGATTTGCTCATTTTCTTTGTCATAAATCATATCTTTAGTAGCCTAGTTCCAGACCAAAGACCCCGCCCACTCAACTGAGTAGGCTTGCATCTCTGGTCTGGCATACTGCAATGAATTTGCGATTTATCTCGTCCAAACGATGGACGGACCAATGAACGCCGGGGGTGGGGGCGGGTCTAGCGATTAGCCAATCAGCGCCACGCTGATGTCATGCTGTCTGCCGGTGGGTAACTGGTGAGGATAGCAACAATGGCGACCGCTACAGATCCTACAGACCACTTTAACGATGCTATCGAGGTATTTTGCCACTACTCGCATTAATGGAGGACCAAATTAAGGAAGCTACTAAACTGGATTTGCAGCTGGGCGTGCATGACAACGGAGACATTTTAAACAGGCAATGCTCGCTTGTTTTTTCGGCACCCCCAAGGCATGGATACTAATGACGTCAGATTCTGGGTGAGTCGTTGATCTCTACTGATTGGTTAGGGAAAAATCAAATTCCCTCCCCCTTGTAAATCGCCTTCAATGGAGGCGATGTCAGACTGAAGGTTCTGGGAGCTTCAGTCTGACACTCAGGCTATATCTTTAGGGTTTTGGTCACACAAAAGAAGACATTTGAAGACCTTAGGCTCTGCGAAGTTGCGATGGACGGTTATGTATTTTTTGTCTTATTATATTTCATCAACTAAATGGTTAATTGAAAAAATCTGAAGGTTTGTCACTGCCAGTGATCAGTTTTTCATTTGATATTGTCAGAGCCAGAGGAAAATGTCTTTTGCTCATAATGACCAGAAATAGTATTGATACTGCTCAATCATTCATCCAGACAGATGCTACCACTCTCATTACAAAGAACAGATGGACACATCCGATATCAATTATAAGTGGACAGAAAATGAACAAAGAATTAACACAAAAGACGTCAGGGGAGGATTTATGACTAATAGTCCATTAAACAGCCATGTGGTTTTATCCTTTAATGAGCCACAGTGTTAATCTGTCCTCTGTTCAAGATTTATCATCAGTGACAGCACCTCCACATCTCACAGAGGCTTATGTAGAATTGAGGAATTGCTTGGAGGATTTGTGCTGGTGGTAAGAATCTGACTGTACCTGTGTCATATGGATAAATATCATATTTCATAGTCTGATTGGAAAGTTTTATCTCCTGCCTGCTTTTTCAGTTTTTAAACTTATGTCAGAGAATAAACTAGGATATTAAGACAAAAGGAATATGAGAACATTTCAAGGGTCTTTTCATCTCGTAAACACACGTAATCACAATGCACTCTCGTTCTATGAGTCCAACGTGCAATAAAACATCTTGTTCAGAAGCTCAAGGATGAGATGCACTTCTTACAGTGTCGTTAGAAACAAAGCAAACCCTCTCATCATGCCCTCCTACACACATCTACTGTAAATATAAACATAGATACTTTTTCCCCGCAAAGCTCTTTTTTGTTAAAGAAAAAGAACTGCACAAGTGTTCAGCACGGACATCATTTGTCATGAATTCTTATTCGTACCTATGTGAATTTTTTTAAAGAGCGCTTCAGACTGAGCCAACCTTTGTTTTCTGAGGTGTCAGCTCTGTTTGATGGCAAGGGCAATTTGCGTAATGGGGAGTGATGCTGTCTGCATCGATGCTGCGGCACCACAAAGACAGTAGCAACAGCAGTTCACAGGAGGGTCACCATCGATAAGCTCTCAAAATGTTCAAATCACTGGAGTGAGGACTGCAGAGTTCTGTCATTCACAAGTAGCAGGAGAGGAAATTGGTCATACCCAAGGTGTTTTTACAAAGAAACCACACATCAGATTGCACAGGGACATTATACCTGTAAGGGATCTTGGTTTGTTTTAACAGGGTTTCAATTTTATTCTTAAGTCAGCTGATTTAAGAGTTACAGCTCAGTGCTGATAAGTTCTGATATCTGAATGTGTCAGTTGACCATAAACTACAGTACAGAACAAACATGTATATCTTCTAAACCAACAAAGGTAAGTCAATGAATGGACCAGTAACTGTACATTTACAGCACACTGTAATTACATTAGAGATATTAGCTGACATCCTCATTCAGACCAACCTCTGTTCAGTTTCTACCTCTGTTATCAGGGCTGGCACCTTGACATGCCACAGTGCCCTGATAACAGAGGTAGAAACTGCGGCTACAATAGTTTAAAACCTCTAGAAACTTGGTATTTCTCTTTGAAATTAACTAAACACACAACAGTCTAGTAAACTGATTATCTTGCAATTTTGGACCGTTCCTCTTAGGGCCTTGACACACCAAGCCAACTGTTGATCATTGGTCAATGTAATGCCATCAATAAACATCTGTTGCCCTGTTTTTTACTTATTTTTTTGATATTTTTTGGGGTATTTTGCCTTTAATCGATAGGACAGTCAAGCGTGAAAGGGGAAGAGAGAGAGGGAGTGACATGCAGCAAAGGGCTACAGGCGAACCTGGGCCACTGCGGCAACAGCCTTGCATATGGGGCGCCTGCTCTATCCACTAAGCCACCGATGCCCCGTTGCCCTGGTTTTTGAGGTGTGTGCCACACTGTTGGCAGTAGCTGGCCATTGCCAGCTTTTTCTCAGCCAATTCAGCACCTTGAATTGGCATTGGCAGACGGTGGAGCCCATTGGTGAGTGAAATTCGTCTCACTGGTAGTTCAGCTCAGTGCATGAAAAGAGAATTGGAAGTAAGGAAAATAAACAAACAGCTTAAGTAAAACAAACTAGTTATATTAGGTTTGATTATTTTTTAGCCATTGAGCTCTTTAGCAGAAATGGATCATAATTGCTTATGTGGTGCTATGTTCACACCCGGCGCGAACAAAACAATTTGCGCGAGTAAATTACATGTAAAGTCAATGTAAAGATGTGATTAGACATGATTTCCTGCCAGGCGGCGCCATGGACACAATGGGAATGACGCAAAATACACAAATGAAGCAGAGCAGATGAAGTGAGTAGCGTGATTTTGCGTCACATGCTTATTCATGAGAGTTGAAAAATCTGAACTTCAGCGACCACTTTGCACCATAGTCTATCAGCACTGAGATCCTCTGGGGGGGATGACGCTGAGGATATAATGGTGGAACTTTATTCACTGAATTCAGCGATTTCACACGCGTCAACACAAAATATTCTAGCTTTCAAACTCAGTGAGTAACACAACGTGGAAATTTGTATTGCATTTGGTGTGAACACAACATAAGTGTTTGCTGGTGATTGGTAAATATCCTTTGGTCTTTCAACACCAGGTTGAGTTGTTAATGTGCTGACCGGCCAACTAGCGTCTTTAATCCATCTTGTCCGTCTTTTGGTTTCCCTTTTTAACTGATGGATACAGACAATTGCAGCCTGCTGCAATGGAAAGTTATTTCCTCTCATGCAGGCGCAGAACATATGTGCAAGTTGGCTGTTGGTTGTAGTCTTAGCGTTGTGTTCAGCTGCAACTTTCTGGCTGAGACACAGGCAACGTGAGGTAACGCAGCAGTTGGCCTTCGTTGCCACTAGTTCTTTGATGTCGGTGTGGTTTGTCTGGACCTTTACAAAGCAAGACACGTGGAGACAACATCCCGGGATCTGGGACATCTTTCTTGCTATTTTCTGACATTTTACAGACAAAACTATTAATTGATTAATCAAGAAAATAATAACAATCAGTTATTGAAGAGAATACTTGCTAGTTGCGGAAGAACTTAGCCTAAAATTGGCAAAACTGTGATTTAAATCAGAAACTGAACCAGAACATATGCTGCATCTGGCCCATTCCATGGTAGAGGCTCTTGGAAACCTTAACAGATAAGGTGTACAGAATAGATGGATGGAAGAATAGAATGGAAGAAGCATATACAGATGAGATTCATGAACTGTGTGAGCTATGCAGAAACAAGTAAGCAAAGGGAAAGAAGGACCCCGACAAGACTGTAATAAGCAGAATATAAAAAGACGACATTTCAAAAGAAATTGGAATAGATATCTCACAGGAGTAAAGGCACATTTTTGCAATAAAAGATTTAATTCCAATGTGTCTGGAGTCCCAGAATCATTAAGTACATATTCACTTTTACTGTAATGGCGTCAACCGCAGAGAGCTACAAAGAGGGAACATGCGCTGACACATAAACTGCAGGCTCTGACTTCTGGAGGGCGTCTGATTAAATTTTCATTTCATTTCTTTTTAACATTAATGTGAGATTCGCTGGAGATTACTCACGCATTTTCAGATGCCCCGAGTAAACAGTCTGAAAGCATGCAAACAAAATCTTTTTCTCACAGTAGAGGAGCTGCTCAGTATTCCCTCTGCTGCGAGGGAGATGACGCTGCACTGAGACTCAGACAGATCAATAAGACTGAAGAGTGGGCAGCCGCCTCCTGTTAGCTGCAGGAGCAAATCGCTCTATTAGCACCTGCCTCACACATACCAAGGGTAACTCTATGCTCCTCTGCACCAGACCACACAGTTTAATGAAGATCCCAGTGGTCTCCAATTAACACAATCCCAGCAGCAACAGTCTGTGCTTTACCTCACAAAACAATCAGGAGCCAAACAGAAACAGTTTGGAAACCTCCTCCGCTTTCTGTTTGTTAGGAATGAGGCTGAATTTGGTTATGTCAACATGATTACTGGGCATACGTTTGTACGGTAAGTGTGCAACCAAACAAACAACTCTAAATTAAGATGGAATGTTTATTCTGAACGACTGTACAAAACTGATGTTTTTTACAGGTTCATTTTGGGGGAGATTTCCACCTTTTGACAGTTGATTACCGACAGACAGAAAGGCAACCAGGGGAAAAACAGAGGGGTATAATACGCAACAAGGGCCTGAGGTCAGAACTGAATCAGGGAGGTTGTAGTTATATCATGTGTCTTCACCTCTAGACTACCATCACTCTTTTCTGTCTTATGTTTGGTGTTACAGTGTCAGATCTTCATATTAAGTGTCGCAAAAGTTCCAAGTAATGAGGTAAACAAATGTCAAGTAAATCCCTGCAAGCAGAAACCTCTGGCCTCAGACTGCTCTGAGTTCTCTTTTTCCAACTGCTTCTACTTTCGGAACAAGCTGCTAATTTCTTTCTATGTTCATCTGCTTCAGGCATGCTATGAAGCTAAGAAGCTCTAATTTGGGAATTTTCACGGTAAAAAGTTCTGCTATACTCTGCTACAATCACAATGCAGAGACACTGAGATGCAGAAGAGCTGCCGTGAGTTCCAATACCCATACTACCATACTATTTAGTATGCCAGAAAAAGAATTAGTGTGTCCCAATACATGTCAGATGCAGTATGCCAAAAGTACCAGGATGTTCTACTACATCTGGTCACATTTCGCAGTATGCATGTCAGCATGCTTCTTTGGCCATTCTGACCCACAATCCTTTGCGCAGCGGAAGTTACGTCGCACTGACTGAGCTGCGTGTACAACCAACGCCCACATATAGCACGGAAGACAACACGACACAGACAACACAGACAACTTTATTGTGATTATAGTATAATCAATGTTAGGGTTCAACTATGACTACAATATAGAAGATTCTATCAGTATAGACAGTGGTGTAAGTGTGGTATAAATAATGAATGAATATGACTAAATATGAATACACTATGGGCCAGGTATGAGCAGTATAGACTAGTAAATATATAAATAGTAAAAGTCAAATACATATTAAGTAATGTAGTAAGAATGTGCAAGTATGTTACACTACAAATAAAAGTAATGTGACTGTAAGGCTGCTTCACGTGCAGACAGAATATAGTGCCAGTAGCTGCATAGCTGTAAATATATTTAACAACAAACATCTGCCAGCAACAGAGATCTGTGTGTGAAGGGGGTTAATATGCCTACTGGTGACTAGTTCAATAGACAGATCACTATTAATAGGCTTGGGACTGTTTACGTGAACACGTCAGTTTATTAGAAACAGCAACGTACATTACGACATAACAGCAACAGAGCTCTCCGGCACCTCCGACGGTATGCACAACAATGGCGAGCTCGACGAGAGGAGATTTGCTGTATCTCCGAAGTACAACAAAACAAAATATTCAAATGTGGTGCTGCGGACGGCGGCGTAAGTGAGCAAGAGGGTCGGAGTTCAGGGAGCGGATGTAGTGTGTCCCAATAGCATGCATACTGCATGCATACTGCATACCACACTACATACTTTTTAAGGGCCGCTGCAGTACATACTAAAAGTATAGAAGTATGCGATTTGGAACGCAGGGCTGGAAACTTGGATCACTCAGAGCAGACTGGAATTTTTCAGCAGGGGGGCTTTAAAGAGACAGATGCTAAAACAGCATCTCAGAGTGAGGTTAAATATAATCCAACATTAAAGCATGTAAACATTCTGGTCAGGGAAATAATGGGTTTACGTTCCGAAAAGGTGAATAATAAGTTTAAAATAACAATGATGCCATGTTCAGGTAATGTGTGAGTTCCTGTATTACCAGTTTACAGCTCAAAAGTACCATTCATGTCAACATCCAAGTCATAATTACGACGTATTTTTCTTAAAGCTCCAATATATCTGATTTTGCTCTGAATGTGTTTGAAAAAAGCAAATGAATATGGAGTTCTTTATGGATCACGCACAGTATTGTTTACATACACTCTACGATTGCTAATGTTACTCATTCACAGGTCAAGTAACACTCCATCTGTTTACAAATAATTTAGGTAGGTAATTTTATTGACGTAGGCTGTGTTTTTTAATGGTCTGAGGTCTTTTTAACATCATGCCGGAGGACTACAGTTGAAAATTAACCTTTGGCTAACTGGCACATTTACAGCAATGTTCATTAATGTGCACTGTCCTCTAAATAAATAAAAAATAAAAAAAATGAATAAATAAAAAAGTGTTGCTAACATTTGTGTTACTTGTTCTAGTGTGTTAGTGTTGACCATGAGACTGGCAGCCATCTAGTAGCATGAACACTTTAACATCCCACTGCTTCTTTCCACCCAACATGACATGATGATGGTATAGCTGTTCATATGTGCCAGGAAGTTCGGTCCCTGGCACAAAAGCTGGACTTGATGAACGCAGCTCTACACCCTTACTTCCTGTCATTACTTTCTGTGTTGGCACTGAAGGTTGCTCTTACATGCTGCACTGCAGAGTCATTTAGAGCAAATTTCTAGAGATAATGGGCTGCTTTAGGAAAATAAACATGCATGTGCATGTATGTTATCACTTCTTTTATCTTTCTCTTTAATGCGAACACACACAGACATATTCTACTCGACTCACCGTCACAATAAGGCCCCTCTCCTGGAAGTATTTGACCAGAGGAATGGTGTTTTGTTTGAAGTTGGTCAGGCGGCGGTCGATGGCCTTGGGGTTGTCGTCTGGTCGTCCCTGCTGCTCGGCTCGCTTCTGCAGCCTCTCCTTCAAACGGTGGTTGGTGCAGGCCAGGAACACCACCAGGTCGGGAGTGCAGATCTACCGGGAGAGGTAAAGAAGCGTGAAACATCACAGCCAAACCTTCATTCATATGCAATGTTCACGATCTGACCCTGAGGAAGCTCTGACTGAGATGCAAATGGGGGAACCGAAGATCAAGTTGGGGTCAGTCTCCTTTTTGAATTTCAATGCAGACCGATCAAAATGTCAAAAATGCAATTCACACCAGAATAAAGACCTCATTCTCAGTAAGGTCTAAAGAGACTATTTTTTTTTCTTTGACAGCAGTTTTTGAAATTTGAAGTGTCCACCATCTGAATTTCACAGGATTTAATCAGCGCCATTAAGATTTAAGAATGTAGCCTTGAAAATAGCCTGCAGCTGCTCCACTGTTCATGCAGTTATATTACAGGAGGGATTATGAGTCAACAGGATAATACTGTACTTTCTCAACATTATTACCAGGTGCACAGATTTTATTTTAACAAAAAAAGATTGAGATTGTAGAGAAGGAAGGAAACACAGGAAAAGTTCTTTTTGGTGACGTGAGTAACAGCAAATGACATTATAGGTGTGATCACACATGTAGCCTTTTCCGTAACTGTGATGGCAGTTTTCTATTTAGAGATCCGACGTGAAGAGGAGCCTGTTATTAGGTCCAATTCGACAGCTTGAGCCATAAAATTCCCTCTTACCATCAGCATGTGTAAATTTAAAGCTGTGGTTACACAATAGTCTTTGTTTGTTTGTTTATTTGTTGTTGCTACCACAACCATAAAACTGTAACTGATGATTTGTGATTACATAATGATTACATAAGTTATTATTGGGTGTTTTTGCATTGTATTTTACTTCCTGTTCTGCTGCACAGATTTAATTTTAAAACCTTGTTCTGAAATAACACATACCAATGTTTAAAGCTGAATGGTTTTATTTATTTATTTATCGGTACTTGGAGTCACATACACACAACATAGATGTATCAGCTAAGTATAATAATTTGTCAAACCTGTTTGCTGTATGTACTAATTTTCAGCAGATAGAATGCAGCATTATCATTCATCTGGGGTCATGTTTCAAGCCACCTGCTATATTTTACAGTCCTGTACTTCTGTCTTGGTCTCCACCAACTCGTGAGGGAAATATCTGGTTCTTTAGCTGCTAAATGCTCGATTGTGTTCATGAGCTACTTGCTAACTATGGCTGTCTGCTGTTTGGTGCTGAGATAATAGTGTACAGTGTTTTTTTTTTGGGGGTCTTCTTTTAACTTAAATTACCTGCCTTTTAATGGTGAAGACAATGAAAGCAGTGAGACTTAAACCAAACAGCAGTTGTGGGCTGTAAAACTAAAACAATGATCTGGATGAAGCTGGAACGATCCATGAGGCTGCAGAGTTAGGTGATAATTATTGGTGGCTTTATCACTACAAGTGCCTCTCTTCACCCTACACATAGTAATTTGACCCATTGTTAACTAAGAATATTGATAAGTGCAGCTTTAATTCGTTTTTTAAAATAAAATACACAATCAAGCATATTTTCTTTCTATACCACATCTTGCTAGAAAAGCTTGATTACACAATGTGACTTGAGAAAGCTTTATATATTCACTTCAGTGATGTATGAGAGACTACGAAATCTCTATAAAAATGCTCGTGTGTAGGGACTGTACACTCTTAGAAATAAGGGTTCCAAAAGGGTTGTTCCTTAGGGGCTGAAGCTCTACCCAGAGCCATTTGCTTTTGAAGAAACCCTTTCTTCAAAAAAGGGTTTCTTCATGGATGCATAGTCAGACTAAAGCCCAGACCAAAGACTGGTGATAGGATGAAACCGTTTTAGAACATTGCAGAGAAAACTGGTAGCGGTGTGACTGTGACTGTGAACTGAGCTCGGCTCAAGCCGGCTGATGGTGTCACCTGCAACTCAGCTGGTCAAATTGCTGGTGGCTGGTTTTAGAACATAAAGCACATTGCCTGTTTCAACAACCAATTGGCTTGTAGTGAAGTCAAGTCATTTTGACTCCACCAGTGGAAAATGATTCACCTGCTGTGGCAGGTGCTTGGAAATCAGAACAGAGGTACAGAGAGTTGTTGCATAGAGATGATACACAGTCTCATCTAGTTGGATTGGTGTGAACCTGAAGGTTTTTAGAATGTAACAGAAAAGCACATTGCAAATAGCTGTATGTTTCAACTCGTCTCATTGTGAATCTTTGGTCTGAACTGGGCTTAAAGGTTCCAATAAGAACTTGTTTATTTTAAAGAATCATTATTTTGCCTTCAACAGGCGGACTCTTCCTGTTAACATGGTAAACACGACGCCATTTGAATGAGTTAGAGTTCTTCAAGTGTACTCCGTAAGCCTAAAGGCCTTTGCACACTGAGTTGTTTTTTTATCTGAATATGTAAACAATTCAGTGTGCAAAGGCCTTAAGGGTTTCTTTAAAGACCATTTTCATCCAAGAAAGAGTTCTTCTTGGATTACTGAAAGCATGGGTGTGTTTTGAGCCCTTGGGTGGGTTTTGGATGAAACCTTTACAATTTTAAAAGGTTTTCAGAAGAACACACAATGTGGTTTGTTGAATAATATATGGTTCTAGTTGGCACCTTTAATAATAAGAGTTTATTCATTTGTAACTTGGGAAGGATAAATTAAGAGTAATTTTAAATGCTGTGGGCCAATTCATAATCAGCTTCATAGCAAAGCTTTCTGATTCAGCTCAAACTACTGCAGCAGGAGATGATGTAATAATTTCAACAAGCCTACAGTGACTGTTGCCAAGATCTGATAGCAAGCATATAAACACTAGCTTTTCTAATTTAAAGGGAAAAGGTCAGGCAACAGCATAGACTGGGGCCTGAGTAATAGACATTTAATATGTGATACGACAATGAGCTTGACCGCTTCTGTTTTACAAAGTCCAATGCACAATAACATTCCTTAGTAACCAACGAGTACGTGAAGTAAACAGGCTGACGTGTGTGCTGACTATTTTAAGATCAGAGAAGGATGCTGTTATCTAATGCAAAGCAGTATCAAAGGGAAAGAACTCGGTTTCTATGGCTCCAACCTCTTAAGGTGAGGCACCTCTAGACAGCAGAGATACTCTCCTCAACTTGACCCTGACAACGGATTCACCCTGCTCATCACCACCAGGAACTTCTCTCTATAAAAAGCATCAAGGGTGTTTTATTACTATTGATACTCCGTTGTTTGTTTTCCTGCTTTGTTAGATGAAATGCACATGTTGAACACTCCAGAGTCTGCATTTGATCTGGCACACACCCACGGCCAAAAATAGCTCAGATGGTGTTGTTTATTGAGGCACATGCCACTCCGACAACGCGACTCAGTTCTGAGTCTTGCAAATCAAAGTTTCCGTTTCCATAGTGACAACATTGGTGCCCTCTTTTTTCCCCTCAGGTTGTACTGCTAATGTGGAGCAGCCATCGGTCACCCCAGGTGTTTGATGATGAGATATTAGATTTCTCATCATTAAAATGTCTCCAGAAATGTATTATCATCGCATCACGTAAGAGCGTCTATTTTCAGAAACAGCTTTAATGCCGGCAGTTCTGTGAGTGATGTTATCTCTCTTGCTTAAAGGCCAGAAAGCGTGTGGTATGTAGGCTTCCTCTCTAACACACACATGTGCACACACACAGAGTCCTAAAAACGGTGCATAAGCAGGCAGATGTTGACCTGATCGCCGTGCCTAACACGACAGCTAATACCCTTTTAGGGATATTCTGCCAGATGAGATTCAAGCACTGAAATGTGGCTCCCTTTCCTGCTGCAACATCTTCTATGACGCTGAATGTAAAAGCTTCAAAAGTAAAATTCTGTCACTTAGAAAATATAGTGGATCTGACACATTCACTCTTACAGTTTATTTTGTTCAGTGGGAAGTAGCCCTGTATAAATAAGAGATAAAACATTTGGATAACATTCTATTCTATTAACTATCTTAAACTGTTCAAACTTTAATCATAATGAACTCTTTCCTGAAATTAATCTTACAGCTACTGTATATGAAGAAGCAGCTGATGTCAGGCATCAGTCCAGTGTTTGCCTTTAGTTTATTTTGTTCTGCCTTTTTAAACATATGGAGCTGCTGGTTATCAGTCGTCTCCATCCGTCTCCATGAACCAGAGCATTCTGGGGTCATTTCCTCTCCACCCGCCATCCATCCCCTTTTTCTCATGGAGAACAAGTCAAGACAGTTTTATTTATATAGCCCAGTATCACAGATCACAAATTTGCGTCAAGGGGCTTTACAGTCTCTACAGCACACGACACATCTATCCTTAGAGCCTTGGTTCATCTGAGGAGAAACTCCCAAAAGGAAAACCCCTCCAGACTCTTCATTTGGTCTCAGGGGGGTTTGTGTGGCATTAATTTCACTTGTCCAAACAAACAGAACTAAAGCAAACACATCATTTCTTCGTAAGGACTTGAGCCTTACAGCAACCAAAGTGGCAGAAAATATGTTCACACTGTATCATTTAGCAAACCATGGATGTATTATTTTGTAGCGGATATGTTAAAACTTCATGATTCAAGGTGTGGTTAGGTTTAGGCACAAAAAACATTTGGTTATGGTGAGGAAAAGATCATGCTTAGGCTTAAGAGACACACATATTGTGCCACAAAAGCAGCTGGAAAAGAAGGGACAGGGCGAAAACACCCAGGTTCTTGGGCTCAAACACAGCTGGGTAACACTGTAATGTAGGTTGGGTGCATCAAAAGCTGCTGGGAAACGCCACAACATGCTGCTAAAAACACCCAGGTTTGGTGCCAGGAATAAAATTGGAAAAGCTGCAAAGGGTTGTTAAAAAACAACCTGTGTTGTTGTTTATTGGTCTTGAACAGTGGTCTGCGATGATCTGCAGCTTGGCAGCTTTTTACGTGTTGTTTTTAAGTGTCACATTATCTACAATCCCCTCCAACTCCTGATGACAAAATCAACTCATATAGTACGCCACCTCAGAAACATTGATATGCTGTTTGCAGAAACGTGCAATGCAAACATTTTCTTCTGGTGACCGCCCGGGCCTAAGGGGCACCTGACGGGACACCATCCCTGTATTTCTAGTGCCGTCTGCTGTAACCCTCCAACACTGCAGCTCCGGCTATATTGCACGTGTTATACCCCATAGCTTCCATGGGGACAAGGACTGCATCCCAGGCTTCATTTACTGGACTTGGGGTAGGGCTGGAATAATTCTTTTTTTATTATTCATTAATCCGCAGATTATCTTCTGAAATAATTGTTGGAAATGGTGAAAGCAATTTCCTAAAGCCCACGGTGACATTTTCAGATTGCCTCTACCATAAAACCACCAGGTAAAAATGAAAATTAAAAGAAAAGAAAAAGCAGCACAAGTGAGGACTTCAAACTCAGCAATGTTTGGCATTTTTGCTCATCAAAATAGTTGCGGCAGTTGACAAAAAACTGACTGATCACTGCAGCCCCAGTTTAGTATCTTCACAAGAACATCTTGACATCAACACTGGGACAGCAACAGAGGGATTTCTCTCACAACCTCATTTCCAAAAAAGTTGATAGAGTAAAACATCAGTAAGAACAGAATGCAATGATTTGCAAATCTTTTTTGACCTGTATTCAATTGAATACAGCACAAAGACAAGATATTTAAGGTTCAAACTGATAAAATATACACTTATTCTAAATTTGATGCCTTCAATACATTTCAAAAAAGTTAGAACAGTAGCAGCAAAAGACTAGAAAAGCTGCTGAATGCTCAAAAAACACCTGTTTAGATCATTTCACAGGTAAACAGGTTAACTGGTGACAGATTGAAGTATCATGAGTGGGTATAAAAGGGGCATCCTCAAAAGGCTCAGCGGTTTACAAGCAAGGGTTGTCACTGTGTAAAAAATGTGTGGGCAAACAGTCCAACAGTTTAAGAACAACGTTTCCCAATGTACAACTGCAAGGAATTTAGGGATTTCACCATCTACAATCCAAAACATAAACAAAAGATTCAGAGAATGCAGAAAAATCTCTGCACATAAAGAGCAAAGCTGGAAAACATTACTGAATGGCCATGACCTTTGACCCCTCAGGCTGCACTGCATAAAAAACTCACGTCTGTATAAAGGATATGAGTACATGGGCTTGGGAGAACTTTGGAAAACCATAGTCAGTAAACACAGTTTGTCGCTGTATCTACAAATACAAATTAAGACCAAACCACGCAAAGTAAAAGTCATATATATGAACAACATCCGGAAACGCCACTGACTTGTCTGGACCCAAACTCATCTGAGATGGACTGACATAAAGTAGAAAAGTGTGCTGTGGTCTGACAAGTTCATCACTGATGTTGCGTCCTCCGGGCTTAAGATGACAAGGACCATTCAGATTGTTACCTGCTCAAAGTTCGAATACCAGCATCTGTGATAGTATGGGGGTGTGTTAGTGCCCATGGCAACATGGCTAACTTGCACATCTGTGAAGGCACCATCAACGCTGAAATGTACAGACAGGTTTTGGGGCAACATATGCCGCCATCCAGACGATATCTTTTTCAGGAACGTCCCTGCTTATTCCAGCAAGGCATTGCCAAGCCACGTTACAAAACCGTGGCTTTGTAGAACAAGAGTGTGGGTACTACACTGGCTCACCTCCAGTCCCGACCTGACTACCACTGAAAATGTGTGGCGCATTATGAAGCGCGAAATATGACAACTGTTACTCTGGACTATTGAACTGAAGTCGTATATCAAGCAAGAAAAGGAAAGAATTACACTTTCAAAACTTTAACAAATAGTTTTCTTTGTTTCCACACATTTACTGAGTGTTCTAAGCAAAGGTGATATAACGCAGTGGTAAACATGCCCCTAACCCAACTTTTTTGGGATATGTTGCAGTCTGAAATTCAGAAGTGTATATTTACGAAAAGCAATAAAGTGTATCAGTTTGAACAATGAATATCTTGTCTTTCTACTGTATTCACTTGAATATGAGTAAAAAAAAGGATCCCATTCTATTTTTTTAAACATTTTACAGGCATCCCAACTTGTTTTGGAATTGAGGTTGTAGCAAAAAATGTCCCTCAAAAGTTCCCAGAGCCCAAGGTGATGTGTTTAAATTGCTTGTTTTGTCCTCAATCACTTTAAACCCAAAGATATTTGATAATATGTCATTTAAGAACATAATATAAATAAACAGATATGAATAAATAGATTATTAAACTCCACACTGCACAGTATAGGCCTATTATTTCCACTGAACAGGCACTAAACAACTGAGTGTACTAAAAATACCGGACAGTCTTTTTTAAATGTCCCAGTGGGGCTGCTGTAGACACAACTCAGAACTCTTCATCATTAGCAGCAGCACAACACTTGACTTGGACTCTTAACAGAGAGATGTGAAGAAGAAAGGCTGAGATGGATGGAGAGAAGCTGCTATGATTAAAGATGAAGGGTGGAGGAGACAGATGGAGGGGGATAGTTAGCCACAAAGTCACACAGAGTCTGGAAACCTTATCTGAAGATGGGTGAAAGTTTGGATTCCTAGGAAATATGCTGGTGCTAACAATCTCACACATTTCGAGGTGATGTATATCATGAATGTGAATGTAATTTTAATGTTATAAACCTCAATATAAACCATGTGTTTACAAACAAACAAACAAACAAACAAACAAAAAAATCCTTATTCAGGCTTAGAGGAGCTGCTTCGCAGTCCATGAATCGAATCATTTCAGAGGGGAGTTTACGTCCCCCACGTCAACCCCACCAAGCCAGTTTTGGAGAAATTTAAAAATCTTCCCAGGTTTTAAGCCATTTTGCATGAAAGTGGTCGAGCACAAACCACTTCCTCTGCAGAGCTTCAGTCCACAGAATATCTGAAGAGACCTCTAAAGGGTTAAATCTGATTGAGTGTTTCATTGACTTTCTAAATGACTTTCAAACAGACTCTGTGCTACTTGAAGCATCATATAATTCATATTCTGGAAGGTTCATGCTTTACTTTGAATCCCATATTCCTCAGCACAGTGGGAGCTCCGAGTGATCCTCTGGGGACCCGCCGCATCCATTTTCATTAGTCCCCCCTTACCCCATGCTGCTGCTCTGCCCTTTACAACATCACAGCAGCCATTTTTGAACTGCTCCTGTGGGACGCCACAACCATTCTGCTCCTCTTTAAAGCTGCCCAGAGAGACCGTCTATCCCTTCATCCCCCGCTCCAGGCTTTTTACCGCCACACCTATTGACTACAGAGGTGTCAGTTTTTCTATTTGGCCCTGTCAATCTAGCTGTGTGTCTAAATCAATTACACACATCTATCAATTCTGGCAATTGATCAGTCATACAAGGAAGTTTATCATGGAAAAATACCAAACATGCATCGGGTACTGCCACTCAAATGTGTTGCTTTCCTCTGTTCTGTATCATTGTAATTTTCAAATCATTGGGTTTTGGACTGTTAGATAGACATATCAAGCAGTATTCACTACTCTGTGACATTTAACATAAAAAAAGAAAAAGTCAAGACAGTAACTGATGTTGAAAACTGTTGTTATACAATGTCAATTGGCCCGAGGTTGTGACTGATTGATCAGTTTGCTGCTTGCAGCCGTCACCTTGTATTTACTCATCCATCGTGACGGTTGTAACAAAGGGGACAAAACAGCAACACAGAGCAGCAGCTACTTTGCTTTGTTTTTTCAATGTGGACGCTGAAACTCTCTCTGCACATTCCTGTCCAACATCAGAGAGAAATTAAACATTACTCTGTGAGAGGAATTAATTACCGTGTACTGCAAGTGCACATGGATTCATCTACCTCCTCCTTCGAGGTTTCTGGAGGCTTAAAAGGGAAGGTTGCAAAGACAGTAATGTTATATAATTCTTCTTTTAGCGAGCTTACAAAGCTCTCTAAATAAAACTCCTTTCATTTTCTGTGTAGTCGCACCCAGATACATAGCCTCTGAGATTAAACTAGAAAAGTGTAAAGAAGACATTTACAAAAATCTGTGCAGGTTACAGGTGAAGATTAAAGTTCAGCCTTTCTTAGCATCAAATATGAAAGCATTTCTGGTCACTTTTTCATTTCATGGATCCACACATTCGGTTTAACTGAAATAACCTCAATATAAGCATGGATTGGCGGCTAAAGGGAAAATCTTTTATTGTATTTTCTGACATGTCATACATCACATGATTAATTTACTTAATGACACAGTATTTGGCAGATCGACCAATTGACTAAGTTTAAATAAACCAAAACAAATCTCAATAATTTACTTAAAATAGCCTCTTCTTCTGAGCTTCTACTACTTTCTATGTTTAGCCTTATTTCCTATAACTATACAACGTATGTACCTTACCATGCTTATGATGTAGTACCTGTGCCTGACTGCCTAATCACTATCACTTCCCAAATCACTTTACTGCATTCAGGTGGCACATTTTCTGCTCCTGCAAAAAAACCACTGAGGCACATTATTTGACATTACCAGGCGTAGATAACATGGATTTGCATGCGATTTAATTTTGTCTCGCCATGACAGATGATGGACGAACTTGAACATGTTCAGATAAATGTCGAAAATACGGCAGATCCAACTGTCAGACTAAAACTGAAAGGACACACAAAGATGTTTCTAAACAACTGTGGACTTATTTCTTAGAGGCCTGAAATGAATTTGTCAAAACAAACACAAATGCTTTATCTTTTGTTTCATTCAGTATAAGAAATAAGCTGTATAAAAGCTAAAATGCCCTCAAGGTCCAACCAACCAACCAACCAAAGATAAAAGCAGCACTGTGATAAACAAGTCATTTGACTTCAAGACACAGTTCAACCTTTTGGTGAATAAACTTTTTCACTTTCATTTCTGAAATGAAAAGATCAGTTCCTCTCTCGGTATGTACGTAGCTACAGCCATAAGGCAATGAGCTTAGCCTGTGTATGCAACTGGAATCTACCAAAAAGCTAGCCTATCTCTGTCCATTCTAAAAAAAAAGAAAAAAAGAAAACATTTTCTGTACATGCACCTCTAAAAATTACAAGGAAATTATGTGCTATAACTCATTTTACTTCACTTTCTGCGTGGTGATACAGTTGGTGAGTGTAGTTCAGTAGAAAGTAAATAGTTCCTACATGAAACTGCTCACAACAAGGTCTGTGGATTATCTTGAGGAAACAGGTCATGCAATTTGAGCACCACAAGCCCAGTGCCATCTAGTTCCATTATATTCAAGAGAAGGCAGACATCTCTATGGCAGATATCTCTAATACTTGACAACTCACACAAAAACCACATAGATTGATAATTAGCTCTACAGGTAGGAGGAAAAATATGTATTTTTGATTTTGGTGTGAACTGTCCCTTTATGATAAAGTAGTTTCCTCTTGGCTCTGGCCAACCATTTAATCTGTTGGCGATTGCATGGGGGCTGGAACCTATCCTGGCTGACATTGGGCGAGAGACAGGGTATACCCTGGACAGGTCACCAGACTATCGCAGGACTGACACATAGAGACAGACAACCATTCACGCTCACATTCACACCTATGAGAGTAACCAATTTACCCAGCCTGCATGTCTTTGAACTGTGGGGGTAAGCCAGAGTACCCAGAGAAAGCCCTGGGTACATGGGTAGAACATGCAAACTTCACACAAGAGGGCTCCCCCACCTCAAGGTTTGAACCCCCCACCCTGGATTCAAACCGGAAACCCTCTTGCTCTGAGGCAACTGCACCATTGTGCATTTACCAATTCATTTTTAGTTTCTCATACCTTAGGATAGATAATGTTGAAGCCTATTTGTATCTTTACCACAAAGAGCAGGCTGCTATATTGTTTGATTTTGATTTTGTTGTTTGAAATACCACCATTTTTGACTAATGTTCATTTCTAGTTGATTTTTAGGAGAGTATTGACAAGAAATAATGTTGAGAGTAGAGAGACTAAGTGGTGTCTGCAGGTATATCTTTTCAAACAACCTCTACCAGTGTATTTCACCTGAGATGTGAAACCCAGGGGACAAAAAAGCTGCCAAGCGTTCAGGGCACCATTCTCTGTTGACCATAAAGCTCATGAGCTCACGGTAATAAGTGACAGCTCAAGGCCTCTGCATGTTATGCAGGCCTCCACTGTTATTTTCTCTCCTTGCTTCCGAGCTGCACAAAAGGCCCTTTAATAACCAGTTGTCACCTAATTCTATTGTAAATCCCAGGGGCATTATTGACTGAGCAGTCATCAGCTTCCGTCCAATCCTCAACAACTGTATGAGCTGTTTTTGAGCGGTTGCCTGGACACGGTTATAAACACCACTGTATACATGCGTTATCTAAGTGATTTCATCTCCAGTGAACTTCCTCAGGTCCTTATCTAACCCCCGGGGCCCATTTGCAAACTGTCATCAACCCTTTTCGCAGTCGTTTTATGTGATAGTTTAAGTAACATTGTGGCAATAAAAAAATCTATTCAGCTGAATTAAATTTCTGTGGATATCAATTATGAAATGCAATTTGCCAATTTACTAAATTATAAAATGAGAGATGAAGCAACATTTTAATTAAGAATTACTAAGCTTCTTGAATGTGGGGATGGAGTGAGTTAGTCACTAACTGTATGTCTATTTTCTATTTACCGCCTCAGCTGAAGTGGACGTGCTGAGGGAAAGTATGCTAATCACATCTGATCCGCTCCATGTTTGAAACAGCTGGAGTTTGCTGATAATAACCAAGTAATAGCTAAACTGTAAGCTCCAACAATGAGGGCTGGTGTGTGTGATTGTGTGGGTATTGTCTGGTTAGAAATCCCTCTCTCTGCACATGAGCCAGCCACATATATCATCTTGTTTCTTTGTTTGCATTCCTTGTGCCGCTTTCAGACAGGGAACATGTACTAAGTGGCATCTGCTGTCAGGCGAGGTGGAACTCGAGACAGCAGCAACCACATTATGAGCTCTCATTACGCCGAGACTTGGCCTCTTCACAAAAAGAGGGAGCGAATGTTACAATTACCAGGGAGATGAGAGAATCTAACGAAGACATGGGAGAGGGTTAGCAGTCCACAGTGGTTAGTGTGACGAGCCAAAGAACCCAGACACAATGCCTGTACCAGTTTGCTGTGCAATTGATCAGGTTTGCCTGCAGGATACACAAGAGGAGTATTCAAGATCAAACGTACAGAACTGTGGAGGAAATTAATGCAACTTGGTAATTTAAAAGAAATGAAAGTAAAGGAACAAATGAATTGGTTAGTGTAGGTAAATAATGTATGTTAATCACCTGTTAATTAGTTTAAAATCTGTACAGTGGGGGCGTCAGTGGCTTGGTGGTAGAGCAGGCGCCCCATGTACAAGGCTGTTGCCGCAGTGGCCCGGGTTCGACTCCAGCCTGTGGCCCTTTGCTGCATGTCACTCCCTCTCTCTCCCCCCACTTCATGCTCATCTGTCCTATCAATTAAAGGCTTAAAAATGCTGGAAAAAATATCTTAAAAAAATAAAACATCTGTACAGTGAGGCTACCAAAGGCTTTTATGGTGACAGTTTAAAAACCCCAAAATAATAGGTTCCTCTTAAAGGGGAACCACGGCCATTTTCAAAATTCAATTTCAAAAATTATTCTTTAAGTTTCCTTCAATTTAGGGTGGAAATACCACCTCATTTCAACAGCATTTTCAATTCAATCTAATTCATACTCATCATATTTTGAGGCTTGACTGCCACAGTCTTTATAATAATGCCGGGGCAGCCTTTTGCGTTGTATTTTGATGCAGATCGGGTTAGCAGTAAGTCATGTAAGTCATGTAATATGACTAAGAAGGGGTCGTCGCTTAGGTTTAGGTAACAAAACTACTTGCTTACTTTAATCATGATTTGACTCATGTGACTACGACTGACTAACGACTAACAACTGACACAACTCATATGACTACCAAGTGACTAATGACTTGCGTGACTAATGACTGACTAACAGGTAACTAACGACTCACATGATGAGTGACTAACTACTGACTAATGACACACGTGGCTAATGACTGACTAACGACTCACTTAAGGTGACTGACATGACCAAATAAATCAAAGTTGACTCTAAGTCACGGGAAACTAAAACCAGTCTACTGGGTCAAAGTCCTGTGCTTGTTGGACCCATCCACCCCCCCTCCTACCCTCAAAGTGGACTTTCATGCTCTTCAAACCATGTCCATTGCTCTGAACATCTAATAAATGTATGTTTGAGTTTATTTAGGGGTTGGTTGAAAGCTTGGTGTGTCTCATACAGACACTAAAGGGTGCCCTTGGCGTCATAATAGTGATGATGGGGATACTGCCTTTAGTCATAATTTGCGATCCAGGAGTGAGACCAGGCTGGCGCTTGGGTCAACATGAGACCCTGAAGAAGCTCTCAGTTCTGACCCACTGATGCATTGTTAGCAGCTTATGATGCGCCACACCTCTATTCAATCAAAGAAAACCTAATTTACACAAACAGCAAAAGTAAATTATTCTGCACAAAGAAAAAACATTTAATTGGAGGAGTTACAGAGTGTTAATGCTAATCTCCCTCAAATCTGCAGTGGATGATTCTGACTTAATTCTTTAAACCATGACTCAAAATATGACTCATCCTGATTAATTAATTCACAGTATTATTTATGAATCCAAGGCCGACAAAACAATTAAAACCTCAACTGCAACCACTGAAGAGAGACTCCCAAAGCAAATTTAAAAACATGCTCATGTTGAATCTCACTGCCTACAGTCTTTATGTTATGATTATGTATTATGTGTGCGTGTATACAGATTCTTTTTCTGCAGGGATGCACCCAAACAACTTTTTCCCTATTCCTGTTTTTCTGTATATGTATATGTCTTATTTATCTACATATGTGTATATAGTATGTGATGAAATCGTGTTACTCTTTGTGCATATATATGTATCTATGTGCTTCCATGTGTGTGAATATGTTTGCATGACTGTATTCAAGTGCGTGCATGCACTTCTGCGATGATGCAAAGATGAGATTGTGTGCACTTGTCTATGTTTATGTGCATGTGTGTATGTCAGAGTATATGTATTGACTGTGTGCATATGTTTGCGCATGTTTACCTCTGTTTGTGTGTGTTTAAGACACACTCAGTAATTGGTGTGAAACAATGAATAAGACACAATACAAGAAACACAGATTGCCTTCTTGCGCTGTTTGTTAACTGACTGGAGCAGACGGACTCTATACAGCCAGTTAACCTCCCATGACTGCCTACATTAACAAGCCATTCACATGTGTTAACTGGAAAGATGACGAGATAAAGCTCCGAGCCATCTTTCACTAAACGTACCTCCAGGAGAGCCCCATCTGGTTTTGCCCGCAGGAGCCCACTAACACACGTTTAATCACCATTTGGAACCGCAGTTTGTTTGACTGTTTGATATTTACGCTTGTGCTCTACTTCAGCGCCTCCTTAAGTAACACATTAACAAAACATGGCAGTTGATGGATATGCTCACTACAGAAGGCACTGAACAAACTGTGCAGCGCTTTTGATATAGTGGCTGTAAATGGAAATAAAGAATGTAAAGTAATGACCACTGAGGGAATTCTAATCAGGAGATGTTTCAGCTGGTTGCAATCTCTGCAATCCTCACCGCTATATTCCACAAAATCCCCTTACATCTTACACAGTAGCCCTCTAAAGTAACCAAAACTAAATCCTAAGTGCTATATCATCGGCAACTGGACAACGTTTCACCTCTCGTTCAAGAGGCTTCTTTAGTTCTAATGGTTACCAGGATTACCATGACCTGAATGACTGAGAATCTTCACCAACGTAAGACCTAAACTGAACTAATCTAATGTTTAAAACTATGCATTTGATTCCTGGATCTTGTGGGCAGTGCTACACGGTGAGGTAGGGAGCTACAGACTAAATAAATTTAGCAAAGAAAACTCAAAACATGTAACTTCAACATCTGCGCTAGCAAGCCATGCTAGCAGACAGAAATAGGTCCTGCCTAAATTTCTTAACTCATTTTACTCTCAATGAAAAGTATTATCAATGATTTTTCAAAACAGATATAATTTTTCACATCTTACTTTAATATTGCAGCAACAAATCAAAAACACAAAACAACACATTTTTGAAAATTTAATGACAAATGTTAGTATTACTTTGGTCATTTTGGGCACCAGTAATTACACAGGAAGTCAGTGCAATCTTGGAGAGACTGGACTATGAAGACAAAGTCACTAATCAATAATATGACATTTAACTAAATAATATACCTTTTATAATAATTGCTGATTTACCTTGTGAATTAGATCACATCTGAAATACCATCTGGAACAATGACTCCAGTATTCTGGAGCAGAGAAAATATTCAGCTCCCCCTGGAATATAAATCCTGTCCAAATGGGACTTGAGACTCTGATGTCCTTCTTGGTCGTTCTCTGTAATGCAGCTAAAATGACCAGATTATACAGTCAAGTTTTACTCACACTGACCCAGATAGACCCCAGCCCATTCCCTAACCACTCTAAAAGTCATTTAGTGCTCATTTAAAAGTTGATAAATGATAAGTGGCTTTAAATGCGATGAAGAGGATCAATCCTTCTAAAAGCAATCGACCATTGTGTCACACACTTGGCCGCTCAACTGTAAAGGATACATTTCCATTAGGGGGCTCCAGCACAGAAACACTGCTGTAGAATATATACTGTATCGTAGCATCTGTGTCGTCAGAATAACATCGATAACACATTCATTGTTCCTACGTTGCTGATTTACACTGTAGTGCCTCTTTATGGAAAATGAATTCTCCTTTCTTGTCTCACAAAACTGGCAGTAATGCTTTATTGATCCTCAGGAAACAGGTCAAAACAGAGCGACAGCTGCATGGTATTTTAAGCCTTTAGTGGGACTGATGCTTGACATCACAAAGACTGTGTACCTGCCAGTCAAAGGGCAGAGTCCTTGCTCTGTGTGACACTAGTCTACCTGTTCATTTCAGGAACACTGAGCTTTGACTGGGCAGCGAAATGGAAAACTGTTGTTTCACTGTTGAATAGCTGAGCAGCAGCAGCTGAGACACGTTGACCTGAGGCATTGTGAGTACAAACAGCACGGGCTCAGGGTTAGTGCTGACATAAATATTACACTGTAGATGAGATCATACAGTCACACTGACTGGTTTATAGCTCATGTTGTAGATGCAAATATAATATCTAGTCTATAACACCATATAGTCTCTCTCTTAATGAGAAAATAGAACATCAGCCAAACTCCACCAGTCAATATCTTTGATAATAAGGCTTCTTTCACATCCTAATGGACCCTCTGCAGCCTGCAGACCCTGCTGCTGAAATGTTACTTCAGGGATCTATAGTGGGACATTTATGTTGCTGATTCAAAACTGTACAGTAGTGTAACTCCAAAAGTGAAACGTTTTCCTCTTATAGTAAGTTCAGGTAAATATGATATTAATGAAATTACACTTCCTCATTATATTCAGGATGCCCCAAAGGTCCTTGAGGATGTTCTAGGTGTTTAATTTAATCTAATCTTTGCAATGAAATATACAGAAATGGAGATTGGTCATACTTCCATTTTTTTCCGATGCCATTATCTTCTCCATTATCTTGAGTTAATTTCGTTATCTGGAGAAAATGGGCTTCATTATCTCGAGATGATGAGATAATTATATAAAGGTTGTTTCATACTGACATCGATTTTTACTGTCACCACAACCTGGACCTGAGGAGGAATGCTAATGCTAGCTACAGTACACCACCTCACTTCTATACAGTGGTACAACTCAGAGCTGCAGGACCTGCTGATGACTCAGCATGTGTTGAAATACCATGAATGAAAAGTACCGCCAAGTGAGAATCGGTGCTAACGTTAGCATCCAGCTTCCACTTTCATGTGGAATACAAACTGAACAGCACGATGGGTCCTCACCATCTTTTGAATGTTGTAAAGGGTTTCTGTCCCTTTACAACATTCAAAAGATGGTCAATTGCCAGCGGTACATAACCAATGCTATGAGGGTTTGTTGAAAAAAGGACAGAAAAGTCAACGTTTGTAGGCTACAGGGCTACTTTCACACAACAAAAAAGTGCCTCTCCAAACAACGCTGGCTCTCAAATGTAAGTCACTAGCTGCCTTGGGAGACACCCACCCAGAGGCCTGAAGCTTAGACGCTGTTTCCACAAATATGACCTCTTTGAGAAGCAGCAGGCACAATAGCATTATCTGCGTCATCACAGTTCATATTTCCCTACACGCAGATAATTCAATTTACCGTTCGACTGACTACCGTGCCAAGTAGATGCACACATATTATTATAATTAATTTAATTGCTCATTTGGATACACTTTGATCCACATATAAAACTGTTTTAATGTTTACATCTTGCCAAAGAGTCTAAATGCCCGGACAGTGACCCTGAGACGTTGTGCAGCATCTGATGTCAAATACATCAAACCCTGGAGGTGTGACTCAAACCACAGAGCAAACGACGCTATCGCCCTTACATCTCACGCTGTTGGAGATAAACCCTGAGGGATAACAGCAGCAGTGTGTGGTGTGTGACCAATTCGTTTACATATTTGGCTTGTAGCAGGTGAATGAATAGCTCATTGTGTGTGTTGGACTCTGAAACTTGTCTGGATGCCAAAAGAAAGACATAATATTTACCAGTTTGTTACAGGTTGAAACATCTGCAGTGCAGTGAATAGGGAAATAATGAATAGTTAAAATTAGAGAACAATTAAGCATTTTTTGTAAGTCCGTCCTTCCTTAGCCTTAGGTTTTCTGTTCCTGAAGCTGTTTCTGTCTGACCAATGACATCCTTTGTTCCAACTGATGTCATACCTCCAATTCTGAGCTAGCTTGCTGCAAAAATGGGGAAATGTCTTATCAGTTTAGTTAAATAAGGACAATACATGACGTGAGATCCCCCAGCATCTGGGATATGATAAAGATGGTACTGTAGCTGATACACACTTGATAAGATTACATGTTGGGCACGGTACGGGGCTAGCTAGCGTCAAATTTGGGGTCCGATTAGTTGATGTATTGTGTTATTGTTAGCCTCTTGTATCTGTATTGGATAGGTTTTTCTATGTGGAGTGGACTTGGGCGCTATTTCGGAGGAAACTCACTGGGCTAAAATGGGATACGACAGCTCAATAATTTGTTGTCATCCGAAAATTTTGCACATGGATTGTCCATATTCCTGCACCAAATTTTCGCATTACAGCTGTTATCACGTACAATAGCAGTTGTGGAAGTTTTAGTGTGCAGATAAAACAATGTCTACTTAAGATTCTGACAGAATGAAATATCAAAATACTTGGACAAAGTGCTTACAGAGGGAATCTGCATTTGAATAAATCTTATAGACACTCACCTGGTCTTCAAAGGACAAGGCCTGTCCGACATCTCGAGGAAACCCATCTATGACGATACCGTCTGCCTCAGGGATCTTCATAATCTTCTGCTTGATCTCAGTTATTGTTGTCTCCTGGAGAACAGTGGCAACAACAGGTTTCATAATTATGTGCAAATGTCATAAGGGCAATAAACGAGACAATTACTCTATTAGCAGGGGGTTAATTGGATTTTTGTGCAATACAAGTAACTCAACAATTAGCCTGATGCTTGAGCTCCTGGTTTCCTGAACTCCTGTTTCACTTCACTTTGTTACTTTTTAAATGCTAAACAATGTGGGCAGTTCTCTGAGTGAGCGACTGGTGTCGTGGGACATTTCAACAACAAATTTATAAAGCAAAAATGTTTATGGTTGTAATTATAATTAGCTTTTCCAGCAGGAGCATGAAGGAGGAGATTAGTGCCGTTAATGCTGTTGCAATTCCCAGATTCATCAAGGTCGCAGATTAGTTAAAACCCCCTGAAAATTAATAATGAGGAGCTGATTTAGAGTCTTAAAGAAGGTGAACGGAAAACTATGACAGCACATTGGAGAATTCCACAATATAATTAATCACTTTATCCAACTGTACTTTAATACATCTGAATCCAGCAGAACAACTGTTGTGATTGTGCCACAGGCCACAGAATGCCAGCATCACCTAGCATCAATTACTTCCTCACGGCTGAAGGAGGTCAACATGTTCTAATGTATTTCATTTCCCCGAGCTGAATGCATCATACGATATGGCAGAGATACATGAGCAACTCTCAGCTCTAAAAATAACATCCGTGGCCCGACGTTGAGTAACACAGACGTTTCATTTCCCTCCACCCACAGAATAACGGCAGTGGCCTGACAGACTACACAGAGATTAAACCTAATCTAGATTCCATTGAACAGATTAATGTATTTGTGTACAATAAAATGAGAAAAGCTACTCCAAGAAAAGCCCTCCGATCTGCTGCATGGCTCCATGTCTGGGCTTTCACAGTAGTGCCAGGCATCAGACAATAATCTCTGACTCTCAATGAGACGATCTATTTACAGCACTGTACCAGCAAACATACAGCAGCTGGAGAGAACCATCCTAAAACTGCTGCCCAAAATACTGCCATGTTCACTTACTGACTTCTTCCTATAAACATTCGATATAATGAATTATTTTTTGACCCTTATGAATTATCGTTATTTTGCACCATCACAAACAGGTGCAGTCTAATAAATGTGACACATTACTTTGGGATTATTTATAAAAAAAAAAAAAAAAGAAGGTTCACCAAAATGCTTTTAGGTAACCTACTTTTTTTTAACACCGGAGAATTTTTAGGGCACCACGCAGTGTATAAATTTCACACACTAGAGTTTAGACACTCAGTTAAGACTGCTGTATGTAAATGTGGTGCATTATATAGCAAATAGGGACACATGAGGACACAACTCACTACATTTTAGAGGGAAATATTGTGCTTTTTTTCTTCACTCCATTCTCATTCTGCATTGCCTATTTCTCATCTCACATGTTTTCAGAAACATATTTTAGTGTATACTGCTAAGCTGTAAAATGAGGATCAAATCAAATCAAACTTTATTTGTATAGCACTTTTCATACATTAAAAATGCAGCACAAAGTGCTTCACTTGTTAGTGACCTGGCTGCCATGTTGAAAACTAAACCCCACCAACCACCCGAAGCAAACTTTCTCATTTAACAGCTAAACAGTACACTAAAATGTGTTTCTGAAAACATCTGAGCCAAGAAATAGTCAGTGCAGTATCAGAATTCTGATTCATATTTGATCAGCACTGCAGAGTTTGAAGGTTCGACCGTAGTTCACAAGCAGTGATTGACATGATTGACAGCTAAATTGGAGACTCCTTGGGTCCTTTTGCTTATTTTCTTGATTCTTGAAAGTGCCATTAGGAGCACTATGAGGACGCAGAGGAACATGCTTTGTTTCACCTTATGTACATGTACTGTCAGGATGTAGTGACAGTTAGAAAAAACAACTTTTTGTCATATTTGCTAAAACAGTTACCTACTGTAGCTTTAAGTGAAATCTTGAGCGTATGACTTTAAAGTATTTCCACAGAGCGGTGCTATTACGTTAACCTCAGTAAAACATCTGAATACTTCTACCACTATTAAAATGCAAGTTGTGCTGATAGCTGATAAATATTAAGGTGTATCTGTTCTGTCAGACGGGTGTGAGCCAGGCAACTGAAAAATGCAGCTGAGATGCCTCCTTTGTTTTAAAGAGCTCTAATTCGTGCATAAGGTCTACTATGAAAAAAAAAGTTTGAAAAACAGTCAAACTTTTTTTGGTTTGATGTTCTTTGGAACATAAAACGTGTTAGCTGTGTCCCAGTTCCATACTGCATACTGGTTGTAAACAGGCTTTGAGGCTTGCAACCACTAAACATAACATGACAGAAAAAATGACACTAATTGCAAATGATGGTGACAACCCAAAAAGACTTTGTAAGTAAAAAACAAACCAAAAAAAGGGGATGAAAAGTTTTCAAGCCAGTACAGACTAGTTTTAGAAGTGTTCAGAATAACAATATGACAACTGGGCTCTATTGGCTGAAAACACCAAGCGTCGGGGTCAAAACTCAGTAAGTGGACCCTGACTCCGTTTCATCAGCTGCTGTTTCCAGGATAAAGAAGGAGCTGTCAATAATGAAGCTAATAATGGAGCTACTAACAACTACAGAAAATGTAACTAATTACCTATGGTAGTGAGACAACCACAAAACAAAATAATAAGTAATAAATCTTTGGAAAAACTATTTGCTTTCTCTTTGTGAAGTTTAATTAATAGTGTTTTTCCAAAATCTAAGTCTGATTGACATCCACTGGTGCTTTTACTGTAGCGATGGTAAAGTATTTCTACATCTACACTAACTGCAACTGCAGCAATCAGTATGTAGACCATACCATAGTAGCCTGTGTATATGTACATGTTAGTATGTCGTATGGCATTGGCACACAGCTTTTGTAACACTGTGCTTTCCTTTAAGGGGAAAAAAGAAACAATAAATAGACAAAAAATGGTCAGCATCTGCTAAAATTCAACATTTTATTCACTTTGAAGGCCCACACAGTTTAAGCTGGTCTTTAGTTGTCTTTAAAGGGCACCGGATTCTGCTGAACCATCTTAACATGAAGATTTTTCCATGGTCTGGGGATATAAAAGCACAAGTGCTATTAGTCTTTAATTTAGACCAGACTGTCAAACATCCAAGATCCTCTTATGCAGAGACCTGTGGGATTTCTGAGGGAACAGAGATTCTGATAAATACTGAGTCATATGACCTTGCAGTGAGTTACAGACAAACAGTGAGAACTTAAAGTTGATGTGGCTGTTGGCTGAGAGTCAGTGAAGTGGTTCTGCGTGTTTGCTGGATTTTGAACCACAGCTGAGAACAGATATAGTGCTCAAGACTACAAGAATAAACCCATGAATGATGTTTTTTTTCAGCCTACCTACAGAGAGAAATGTCTAAATTATAGAAATATGCATTTAAAAGGAATAGTTAACATTTTGGGGAATATGCTTACTTGCTTTTTTGCCTGAGAATTAAATGAGAGGATCGACACCGCTCTTATGTTTGTGTGTTAAATATAATGCCAGCCAGATAATTAGTTTGGCTCAGCAGATAGACTGGAAACAGGGGGGAACAGCTAGTCTGGCTCTGTCCAAAGACAAAATATCCACCTGCACCTATAAAACACCTCACCAATAAACACATTATAACTTGTTTGTTAAATCCATCAAAAAATGGACATGTAAAAAGGCAAGTTGTGCTTTTATGGGAAGCTATGTGTTGGATTATTTCAAGCCAGGGTGGCTGTTTCACCAGTTTCTAGTCTTTATGTTAAGCTGCTAACAGTCTGTCAGCTGTAGCTTCATATTTAAAGTCCAGATGAAACAGCATTTTGAGGGTATCTAGCTTCAGTTTCGTGACATATTACAGAGTCAAACAGGATGGGCAGGTGGGCTATAACATTGGGAAGACTTTGATTTAAAAAATTCAAAAAGGGTTAAAAAGGCATTTTTTGTTTCATCTCGACTTTAACAGATGTAAGAGTAGTATCAATCTTCTTAAGTGTGGATAAATTCCAAAAAATGTCAAACTATTCCTTTAATTTGCTTTTAAAAACATAACTCTCAAAGTGAAAACTCAGATTTCTTACATGAATCTTCAGTTAGACTCAGTAATTAGCAAAATTACAGCATTTTCTGATTTCTGTTGTTGAAGTGGAGAAAATATATTAGTTATCCAACACTAAGCTCTGCAGCTCTTCTAACTATTGATTGATAAAGCTATTTGGATCATATGGTATAAAAGGGGAGAATATAACAAGCTTAGAATCAGTAATATGTCACTCAACACATCATATATATTTACACAATCAACATTGTCATCAGGGCCCCTGTTTAAAGCTGCTGAGTAATAGTTATTTACAGTATTTTGCCTCCCATCATGAAGAAACCAAATTCTCCTCTCCACTTTGCTAAACTCATCATGGCAGGAAATGAAATGCCTTACAGACACACCCGTCACTTTATCATTTCTAATATGTCTGCAGCTCGGCCTACTTTGCTGTTTATCACACTGATTCCTGGACTGACATCTGGTGAACGGCCAGTTGGGAGATGCGCCGTCGTGCCAGAAATGTGAGGATGGGATGATAAATGATGAGGTGGTCGCAGTTATTGAAGATAATTCACGAGGGGACGCGAGCTAAGAGCTGTCAGTCACGAAGCAGCCGGGGGTCCGCGGTGTCCGTGTTAGAGCCTTGTACCTCGCTGCATCAACAATGCATCATGCTGCCCAGGTTGACAGTAAAGACCCTCGTCTCAGGTGTTTTTATAATGTTCATCAAAATGAATACAGACTACCAGAATCACTTAAATAGCTTCAGCCTATTTCTTATATAAGACAAATCCCAAATAAGTGCTTCTGTTCTCATGTTCTGATAACCAAACCTCCAACCAAAGTAGCATTAAATAAGCTCAGGCACATACTTTACCCATGAGTCTGTAGTGGGCCATGCGTGACATAGTGTGTTTAAAACTAAGGACTGAAGCCAGCAGAGGCTTACAAGGACTTGCAGCAGCATATATTTATGAGCTTTTGTGCCCGGATCCTGCAACAAGTTTCCCCTCACCCCTGCCCTACTCTTAAAACCACAAGGGCCGGCAAAATTCTGGAACAACCTCCCTGTTGAAATTTCGACATGACTTCCATTAAATCTTCACCAGTAAAGCAAATTTTTATAGACTTCAGGAGGTCTTTGTAGATTGAACCTCATTCTCCTTGTGTTGTCACGTTTTCGTCTGTTGTACTTTGTGACAATTTTTAACTTTGTTCTGAAAAGTGCTGTATAGATAAAGTGTGTTCTCCCTATTATTTCCTTCCTCACAACCAAAAAGGCTGCATTCATAATCAACTTAATGTCCCAGAATTAAACCTGAAAGATAAATGATAAGCAAACACAGATGTCATAAAAATATTCAATTAATTTTCTTGTATAATAAAACCTAGTTTGAAGTTTGGTCTCAAGTACACACACTGTCTTGCATCATGGGCATGGAGATTCATTCTTGATCTTAAAAGTATATCTGTGGTTTTTCCAGTACTTTTTGACGCAGCCTTCTTCAGCAAATTAACCTTGATAAGGTGTGATAATCTATGATGATGATGATGATCTATCTACACTATGATCTCAGTACTGAAAAATGGTCACGTGCTAACAGGTGGTTAGTTGTCCTCATCCAGTGCCCATTTGTAGAAAACCTAAATCAATAGGAAGGACTGTTTTTCCTTAAGACAACAGAGGGACCATTTGTTTATCATTTATATACATTTGTACCAGTCTATAATGTCAAGAACGATTTAATAACTCCATTGACTTTAGGACCATCGCTGACTTATGATTGGCTCTGTTGTGCCATGAAGTGAGGTAGGCCCTTCCTTTCAACACATGCCCTTGTTGGTTACTGAAGCCTATACTGACCGTAGAATCTCCTATTGGCTCATGTGAGGTGTCAATAAAAAGGTCAGAGCTCAGCAACCATTTTGATAGCAATGAATCAGCATATTTACATGCAAATGGGAGATATTGCATACAGTAAGCAGAGAAATATGAACATTTGAAACGATGCAACAGCCGCTTGTGGATATTTTTGGATTTAATAATGCGTTTGGACTAAATATTTTCACTGGATTTAAATTGTGTGGACCATTGGGAGTGTATGACTGTTTAAGAAACATTTTTGTTGGAAAATAATTGATCTGTGGGTTATCATAACGCATAATAGATGAGTTATAACTCTTTATTTGTTTTGTCTGACAGAAGTGTGCTGCGGTGGTTGTATCTTGAAGTGGTCTGCATCAATCGACTCTAATGACAGGTTGTATGAGCTCAGGCTTCAGACGTTCTGAATTTTCCTAAGTTTCCTATGTTTTTCTTCTATTTTGGCAACAAACTGACATCAGATTGTGAAGATTTCTTTATATGGTCACCTGCACCAGGCACGCTACTGCAAGTGCATACATTACATACACTGCTACATGTAGCTACATGCTAACATCAGCAAAACATGTAATCTTGGATGCTGATGTTGTTAATTGCTCCCCAATTTTGGATCATATTCTTTTATGCTTGTGCTTAGAAGCTTTAATTGGTAATTTTTCTCAATAAGAAGTGCTGCTATTGTCTGTCATTTCCCAGAGTGCAATGATGGTGCAGTGAGTCTGACATTATGAAAAACCCAGAAACACTGACCAATCAGAGTAGACCTGGCTTTCTTAGGAGGGGGGATTTAAAGAGATTGACACTAAAATTGATCGTCTCAGACAGAGGGTGAATACAGGTGTCCCAGCACAGACAGTATTAGGAAAATTAAGTATTTTTTGAACATTAAAGCATGTAAACATGTTCTAGTAGAAACTCAGAGTAGAAGTATGAACCTGAAAATGAGCATAATAGGTCCCCTTTAATTACCAGTGACTGAGCATCCTGATTCCAACTGCATCACAATGTGCTGAAAACCTTTCACTGATCAATAAATACATGAAGGTAATTAACCTGTCTGGGTATCCAAGTCTACAGGATGCTTTACATCTCAATGAGGTTTTCATAGAAAGTGTTTAGCAGCCATCCATAGCATAAGTGATTTGTGTTTAATGGGTTTAACCATGAAAAAACACCTTTTATGTTATGGTGTAGTCCTCTCTCTGAGCTTGATGTGCAATTTGTATTTCAATCAACATTGTATTCTTGATTTCATACACATATTGAAGTGTCATGTGCGTTTTCCATAGTGTTTCAATGAATGAATGAGCAAACAACCACAGGGGGTCTGTGCCCATTTTCTTCCCAAGCAGAGTCATTATCTTGCAAACAAGGATGCTAATAAGATGGATAAGCATCCCTCTCTGCAGCCCGCTTGTGATATGGATGCTGCTAATTAGTCCCTTCTTACATCCTCGCTGTGATAATGACCTGCGAGTGACTGGACACACTTCCTCTCATATTCTCCCTGTTTCTCACACACACACACACACACACACACACACACACACACGCACACACACATACCCCTCTCCCTCCCTGTTTCTGTGCTACCTGTGGTGCCAGCTCTCCATTGGTGATGATTTTAGCAATCAGGCTCCACTTTCTGTTGCTTGTGGCGTTGTGGATCATCTTCTTCCTCAACAGCTCGCCCACGGACACATACTGGAAGCCGTAGCGCTCGGCAATCTTCAGGCTCTGTGTTCCTTTGCCGCTGCCAGGGCCACCTAGGCACAGAAGGAGAGCTGTTGATGTTTTGGGAGAGATTTGGTGTGTGAAATGTGTCTGTGTGAGTGTGAAACATTATGCGTGTGGGTGTGTTAGCGTAGGCGCACGTGTGTATTAGTGAGAGAAACCCGGCCTATGTGAGACTGTGTGTGTGTGCGTGCATGGCTCTGCTTGTGTTTGCACATTTGCGACTGAGTGTGTCTGACTGCGTGACTGTGTGTAATTGCTTGTGTGTGTTTTGCGGGGGAGAAGAAGGGCATGTGGGGGGGGTGGATGAGACAAACAGGTATGTGTGAACCTCCTACATTTGCTACCAAATCCTCTTCATTTTGATCTCCATATTTCAAAGGAAAGAAGGATGTGTTAGCTTGATGCTGGATAGTTTGGTAACATTATAATGAATATATATCACGATAGCTACTGTTTTAACATCAGTGCAACAGAATTTTACACATAACGATATCATTATTCCTCAAAAAGTAAAAAATATATGTCAAAACCACATTTTGGAATCAAGGGAAGATAGTTATTAGCAATGACGTCTTAATGGTGCAAAATGGACATACTATACAAGCTGTCAATTTTTGAGAGGCCTGAATAATTGCCTGTAAAAGCCATCTGACACCCTGAATGCTGCTTTTACTGAATTTCATTCCAGGATTTTAGAAATGCTACTGTTACCACAGAAATATCAACTGCTCCAAAAATGACTCCTGGTTGAAAGCCCGGCCAGAGTGAAGTGAAATTAGTCGGAGAACAAAGCTGTGTGGGTAATTTATTCTATCATAGTGTTGCTATCGGAAATGATTTCTTTTAGGGAAGAGGAAAAGAGTGTCCGCCCAAAAGTAAAAAAAAAACATTACAAATCAGAGACAGCCAAGTTTCAATGAAGTAACTGTAATGTGTCCCACAACTGAATTCCAAGTGATGCTCTCAATTGTGTAAAAGGTACAGTGTACTTACAGTTGGGGTTAATGAGAGACATTTTGACTTGTCGTAGTAAGAAAAGAACAGCAATGTCTATTTCCAGAAATCATGACCTGGTTACTCAAGATAATCCACAGACCTTGTTGTGAGCAGTTTCATGTAGGAACTATATTCTTTGTAAGGAACTACACCCACTGACTGTATAACTGCACAGAAGGAAGTGTGCATCTACTACTAGCTCACCTAGCACCACTGAGCATGTAAACATTACAGCTCAGCCGAGGAGGACATCATTAATGTTTACATCTTGCACTGTTATGAGCACGAGCCTGTCATCCATGAGTAGATGCACGCTTCCTTCTAAGTGATATCTGTTAGTAGGTGTAGTTTGATAGAAAGAAAATAGTTCCTACATTAAACTGCTCACAACAAGGTCTGTGGATTATCTTGAGTAATTGGGTCATGATTTCTGGAAAGAGACATTGCTGTTGAGTTTTTCAAATGTATTTTTTTGGCTCTTTGAGCACCACAAGCTGAGTGCCATCTAGTTCCATTACATTGGAGAGAAGGCAGACATCGTTACAGGTGATATCTCCAACAGTCAGCAACTTGAACCAAAATAATCTAGACTGATAAGTACCACTACAGGTAAGACCAAAAATATGTAGTTTTAATTTAGTGGTGAACTGTCCCTTTAACAATTTCCCACTGAGAATTATGAGCCATACACAATGCAGCCATTATTTATGTTTCTAACGTTTTGTCTATGATCATTATGTCTTATGAAAAAAAGTCTCAGATTTAACAAAATATCCTCGTCATGCAGAAAAGAGCCAATAAAGTGAAAGTTTTGCAATACAAGGAAGGAGTAGGAGGATCAGAGGGAAACTATAATATGTATTCAGCAAATGAGCACTTTATCTCACATCTGAGTATTTCGTAATGTTCGACCCGCCCTCCTCCTCCTCCTCCTCCTCCTCCTGACCACATGAGTGTTCGTCAGTCTGTCACTCTCTCTCTGCAAACCTGTCAGGCAAAACATTTGCCACGATTCACCAACAAGATGACAGCTGCTGCCATCCTGTTTTTCCCTTTAAAATGGGGCACAATGTGCTCACAAAGACGAGATAGAAACTGGCTTTGTGCTGCGAGGACAAATAACTATCATCCACACTGCAGACAGACAGAGTGAACATCCCAGGTAGACACAAAAAATCAAAACATGCTGAAGCAGATGGGCTGTCAGAGGGGTTTTTAGGAGCTTTTAACCGATATCCAAGTCCTTTTCTTGCTTTTTTTAAAAACCTTAGATAAACTATTTTCAAGAGGGTTTATAAATAGCAGCACTTATTCAGCCCAGCTTGACCAGTGTCATTACTCTCATCTTATATACAGCTGCCATGCTTAGTTCATATGATTAATGAAAGTATTTGACGGGTTAATGCAGGCCCATCAAGGAAATCAGATTAGGAGTGTGTGAGTGCCTAACACAGTGAGTGACATGCAACAAGATCTCCCTGCTGATACCAACAGAGAGAGGTGGGGCTACTTTCAAAATACCAGGAAAAACACACTGCAAGTATACACACACAAACACACACACACACACACACACACACACACATACACACACACTCCCCGACTCTTTGATTCCCTGCCAGGCCATTTATTTTTAGATCATCAGCGAGGCAAATATAAACTTTGTATTTTTGTTGCGCTTTTTATATAAATGCATAAAGCTCTGATCAGAGGCAGTAAATAGACACACAGCGTCTTTCTATGTTTACACATAAAAGGATCTTTACTGCCTCGTCTTATCTAATGGAAAACATGACTCAGCAGGAATCCAGATCTACAGCAGCAGATGAGGATGCATTTTTGCCCCAAACTTTCCTCATTCTTGTGTTATGTAAGCAGATGAGCAGATATTTATAGTTTGAATGTTTGTGTTTCTTGTGTACTGGTCCTTTACCAATGACGAGGATGACTTTGGGTCGTGGTCTGGATGGATCAAACACCTCGTACTCCTCTATGAGCTCCGCCGTCTCCGACAGGTCTGAGTCGCTCTCGATGGAAAACTGGCTGATGGGAGGGAGGCGGTCATAACGTCTGTAGGGGAAATTGGGACTGTCGGGCAACACTGAAACACACACACACATACACACAAAGGTAGAGATGAGAATCGATTCGTCTGCTTTTTTTGTGGTGTATTAGTAAAAAAACTATTTTATTCCAGAGCCTGAAGCTCACTATTAAAACATCTTAATTATCATCATCACTTACTGTCAGTCACTTCAAAGGTGCAGATGTCACATTATTTCATAAGCTGCTAATCCCATTTCAGAACCCCCAAAAAAAGTCATGCCTCCTTTAACAATCAAACAGTGGATCTGAGATGAAACCGTCTTAGTGTGATGAATTCAATGCTTCATCCAGTTTAGTAATTATACAGCTGTCTCTGCTGATGAAAGCACTGATTGTAACACATTTAACAAAGACAGAAATCATTATTGCATGCTGTTCCAGGGGAGAAAAGCTGCTATAATTTACATACAGAACCAATATTGTCTCTTTACACGGCATTATAGGGATGAGAATGGTATTGATCATGCAGTGACAATACGTATACCATAGAGGTTTTGCTCAAACTAAATGGAACAGAGATGCTGTTTTATGCAAACAACTTAGCAAAACACACAGAAGGTTGCAAATAACAACTGATGCTGCCTCACCTGCAGGAATCTACAGGCTTACTTTTGCCCTTTTAACATTTTTAACACCCTGATCAGTCAATCAGACCGAGATAGGAATAACTTAGGAGGCGAGAGCAGCCTTCCCCTTTCGCAGACGTCACGAAACACGGCAGATTGGAGCTTCAGCTTTCAGCCAAGAGGGGAATTGCGGGACAGGAAAATCTCTCTCTCTGATTAGACTGAAGTTCCCAGCAGCTCAACACTGCAGCTGGCAAAGCTTCCAGGCATCTTTACCAACATATTAAGAGGAGTGAGATGAATCTGAATTACTCAGAGCAGTCTGCCCTCAATACTTTTTAACAGTGAAGATTTCTCTTTTAGAAAAAAATATCTGCTCATGCTTGCATTGTTCTGTGGAGTGAGTGATTGGCCTGTAAGCTGCTCACACACATGACTCTATTCTACGTTATTCTCATGGTAGACCCTGTGGACATTGCTGCCATGCTTCATCAAACAAAGACATATATGTTTGAATTTAAAATAGAGCTAGTAATACAATGCACACAGAAAATGTAATTAGCATATGACAGCCATAGCATGCAAAATACATTTGCATCTTCCTACATTGGTTAGACATGCTGGAACCCACAGCTGGAATCTATAACTGATGATTAGAGAGCCTTTTCTTGTATTTTCATTCATGTGAATGATTAACTACATGTTCATCTGTCTTTTACTGCACTGTACCAGGCTACCACAGGTCAGTGAAGGCAGCACTGGCATTTTTAAGGCTGAGCTCTGTACTTTGGAGTCTGTTTTTGAACATGATAGGTTTGACAGGTTTAGGAGGTGGTAGATGGTGGTTTGTTTGTGGGTGCTCTGGTGTCTGAACAAACGCTTCTGGAACTTTTTGTAAACTACATCCATCTGAGAGTATCGATGTACACAGCTGCGCTTCACACTGTTGCTGCAGAAAGGAAAGCCCCCCATCTCAATACGACCTAAAAATCCTCCACTGCTAGGGTTTCTGAGAGTGGCACAAACGTTTTAACAATGTATCTACAATGGGGCTCATGAGGGTACAGTACAAATGTCAACACTCGCTGTTCAAACAGTGAGCCAGTTGTGATTGTGTAGGAGAGGAAGATGTTCTGCTGCCAGCATCCTTAGGGAGAAGCCAAAAGAATATTTGCCTCCCAAAAAACAACATACTGGACTAAAGCTGAGAATCCAAGACATAGAATTACAATTATTTTCACTATTGATTAATCTCAGTGAATTATTTAGTCTTAAAATATTATAAATTAGTCATAAGTTATACGTTTTTAAGAGCCTGATGTGATGTCTTTAAACGTCTAAACCCTAAAGAAATGGCATTTTCTATCATATAAAACAAACTAAAGCAGGAAATCTTCACATTTAAGAGGCTGGAACCAGCAAAGTTTGGCATTTAATGAAATATAACTTAAAATTATTGCTGATTTATTATCTGTTGATTAACTTATTGTTTCGGCTCTGATGTGCTTTGTTGTACTGTACTATCAGCATTCACTGCTCACCATTTCTGAAGAGGGACCTGCGTGACTGGCCGCCATTAAGAGGAGGGAGGGACTTCTTCTCCTGGCCCACAAAGGTATCCCACCGCACCTTGTCTGGTCCTCCGAGCTCCCTGGCTTTCTTCAGACAGCCCTCCAAGTAGTCGATGGGGTCGTCAGGCCGGTAGTACATCAGACCTGTCAGCAGGCTCTGGAGACAAACAGTGGAGGTGGACATGATGAGGCACAAAGGGAGAATAAGAGGGAGGAGATGCTTTCTCTGGCATCACTTCATCTTTCTTATGATGTGCTGTGGTGGTGATGGCCAGCCCACGTTTTAATGAGGTGAAGTTTTGAAGCGCAGATATGGTTGCCTTGGCTTGGCTCCACCGGGTAGAACAAACCATCTCATTTTGTCAGAAGCCCATGAAATAGGACTCAGGTCATCGGGGGTCTGCCTTTATTTGCCGGGCTGTTATTGTTGAGGAGGAACGCCAGCTTCTGTGATTAATGTGAGAATGAAGTCCATGCCAAAAAACACAAGTCAAGTGTATGTTTGTGTGACATTTGTCCTCAACAACCCCGAATGTTTTAAAACAATACCTTCCCCTGGGACTTCCTCCTTCATCTCCACCCTCCTCTCCGACAACTCCAACTCCAGCAGCAGCTTGAAAACACAAAGCTTCTCCCGACTGAAAACAATGTGATGTGCTTATTTGGTTGATGGATAATGACTGCACTTTCATGTGCGAAGCCGTGAAAATTACAGTGAAGTTACAACGATGATGATGATGATGATGTGTCACTTCACTGCTCAGTATAATTTGGACTGGCTGTAAATAAACATGCAGTGATTGCTTGCATACATTAGCTGCACCGCACTTGGGATTGTGTCTAATTAAGTGGATGAGCCAATTTACGTTTCCCTTGGGAATATAAACAATACTTCATATTATATTTCTGTCTGTGCTGCTTAATAGAGAGTTTATATTGTCTTTATTGCTCTTTATAACAAGCTTAACTTAATATTCAGATACAGACTTCATTAATTGTTAAATTTTAGGCACCTTCTCATACTTTATAGTAATTTTGTGTCTGTCTAACACCAATATGTGCAAAGGCTTTGGTTTTGTTTCAACACTGGGGGACACGCATATGAAACGCAGGGTTTGGGGGTCCTCTGCCAAAACATTTTGAGCATCACACATTTCATTTTCTATTTATGGTGCAATTGGCAAAATAGGAGTCCTCTGCTAATTTCATGCTTTCACTGGTGGAGACTAATGAACATGTTCTAAATATTGGTGTCCCCTGTGTCCCCCAGAAATCTGCACCTATGAATATATGGCCAATATTGCTTTAGTTGCTGCAATAATTGAGATAATTGAATGTTTTCTTTTAATGTTACAGTCTTCATTTTCATTTTTCATGTTAAAAGTATAAAGTCTCTGACTGAGAACATCTTCATCATCAGAATTATGAATCCATTTAAATTTTGCAGAGGATCTTTAATACAGTTTGACTAATGTGATTACACATTACCATACAAACAGTTTGAGGAAGCACTTTGTAAAATCAGCAGGGTTTCTGATTTAAACCACTATTTTAATCAAGTATGGTCTCAGAGAAGCGCGTATTCGCACCTTCATCAACAGTAACAAGATGTACACATCGCAAAGAGACATTCCCCGTCACTCTGACATCGATGAGCAACATGAATGTTTCTTTAAAAATGACACGGTCAAACCTGCACGTCTCATCTCATCCCCACAAAGCTCACACCAGCTCTCACCTCAAATAGTTGAGGTATCTCCCGCCGTGCGAGATACTCCTTGGCATCGTTGGTATTCATCTCCAGTCGGATTTCCTCTGAAATCACAACTTGTCCGGAGCGTGTTTTAGGTCTTCAGATGTCTCAGTGCCGTAAGGTATTCTTTCTGGGTTAACAACCGAGCTCCAGACAGTTTCCCCTCAGCGCATTGTTGCCTCGTGTCTGGACTTTACAACTGGATTCCTGCAGGCGATGCCACCGCGCCACCCTCCTCCTCCTCGGTGATGCGGATGCGCGGCTCGTCCGTCCTTCCCTCCTACAGCGCTCCGCTTCCAGTGGCACGCACCGTGTGTGCCTTGACGCTGGCACAGAGGTTGCGCGCTGTGCCAAATAACGCACGCGCCGCCTCTGCTTGGCGTTTTTCACACGGGTACAGTCAGCCTGGAAACTTGGTGTTTCTGTAACTAAAATAACAGTCAGATAATGATAG
The DNA here is from genome assembly GCF_041903045.1 of Epinephelus lanceolatus. NCBI lineage: Eukaryota > Metazoa > Chordata > Actinopteri > Perciformes > Serranidae > Epinephelus > Epinephelus lanceolatus. The sequence continues at coordinate 16,818,658 of NC_135745.1, read as the reverse complement.
GCCTAGACATAGGTGTAGATAGGTGTGTGTGTGTGTGTGTGTCAGCCTACATAATTGGAACATTGCCCCCCCCCCCCCCCCCCCCCCAATGTTCAATTAATTAATTGTCAACCTCAACATTTTGACAGTATTTTAAAAGGTATTGCCATGTAATCATACTGACGAGACTTCTAACTCTTACTGCAGATGGAATTAGGTATAAGAATACATGTCTTCTCCGAGAGCACCACCTAAATAGAGACTTTCAATATGGCCTGTTGAAGTTTAATCTATATTTGTGAACGTGAGCTTCTCTCTCCCAAAGCCAGAAACCAGAGAAGTCAGTCTCAAACTCATGATGTCATCAAGTATAAAGTCTGGAGTTGCTTGATAGACGATGAATGCAAGCCTGATTTTGTGGACCCACGGGATGTTTTTATACCCAGCCCATATACTCAGAACATTCCCCTGGGTGTTCTCACTGTCATCTCTAACATCATTCCCAATTCATTTTCACGGAGCAGCTCCAGACTTTATATCCTATGACATCACAAATTTGAGTAGCTTTTGGATTTGGGAGGGAGTAGTTCATCATTACTAGTAAAATTCTTGTAGTTCCCCTTTAAGGTTTTTGTACTTGACAAATGTAATAAACTAATAAAAGCATGGCACTCCAAAATATGTGACAGACTGCATCACTGAGTGGTACAAACTAAAACAATGAAACCCTTCAGTGCAGCTAAATATAGCTGGGTGTATGTGTTTGGCTGCAGGTTCCACTTAAGTTGCATAACAATGTATAACTTTAGTTTGGGGCATGCATGTAAACAAACAGTTAAGAAGTTCAATGCCACTGGATCAAGCCTTTTTTAGGCAACACGGGAATAGGCCACTGGTTTGTCCCATAGGATTTGATCCTTATAGGCCACTAATCCTCTTGACAACTGGACAGCTGACTTTAAGTCTCCATGTTGGTTATATCAGAGAGCAACTTTAGATTAGTTCTGTGACATCAGTGTGTTAGAATGTCTGGATCACTACATCTGAATAACATTTCACGCATAACCATGAATCACTGCCGAGGACAAAACAGCCTGACAGGGAAATGCTAATTTATGGATTGAAAATGGAATAATGATTAGATTTATATCAGAAGAACTGTTCTGTTGGAGCGCTACCCTTGCCTTTTCATTTTCTAATGTGATGCATGAGAAGGGCATTACTATGATGAGAAAGGGGAGTGATGCTGCGGGTCAAAAAACAACAGAAGTAAAAGACGTCTGGAGGATTGAAGCAGATGGCAGACCTGCAAAGGCACTCTGCTTTGTGTCAAGACTGATTTTGTTGTTGCCTTTTCCAGCAGTCCCTGTGTTCGCTGCATTGTAATGTTACATGAGAATTGCATGAAGGCTTTGTTTTTTTCATAGCTCCACCTTACACTGCAGGGCTCCCAGAGGCTCCCTCAGCAGTGACATGACATGCACTTTGACATCTGCTGCCTGTGAAATACATGTCACCTCTCATTATGAGGGCCCTTACCAGTGAACTGGAGAGGGCATTTGAATATGAAGCTGTCAGGATCACTTGATGTCTAATCTGCTATTATCATCTGCCATATATGACCAAATAATGATTCACTGAATTAAACACGCAGTCATCTGTGTACTCTAACCCCTTAAGTGTCTTACTTAAAAAAGAATCGCCACTTAATGCAAAACCACTCAAAGAAACACCAACAAATCATTGCAATACCACAGTGAAACATGCCAAAAAGCCATTAAAAGCCATTAACCAAAAAGAGGTAATAGAGGGAGAGGGAGACATGACTCCATAGCAGGCTGGATGAAGACATTGCAGGGATATGAATACATTTGTTACAGCAGAAATCAAATAACACAGTGAGATCCAATTTGCAAGTCCATAAAATCATTGTCTCATGATATCCCATCGAGTGCCTCTAAAACAACCCATATGCACAGTCACTGTTATTAATTATAATCTTGGTTCTCTCGATATTAACTTTGAAATCAATTCGTTTACTCCTACATCAATTCAGTATCTGTCTCTTTAACGATAAGCCACACATGCACAAGCTGCATCATCTGATAACCGCATAGAGCTCCTGCGAATAGTCACTCTCAGCAGTCTTGTCAGCATGTATCCACCAATATTAAGTATGAAGTTAATTAAAACACAATAATTATAATTACATAATTATTATAATTACAATAATAAATTTCATATTTTCCACAAAAAGATAACATGATAACAATGTAGTTTTTGTTTTTTAGTTAGCATTTGTGAATTAAATTGTAGCAATGCCCACATTTCCCATTATCATCCCATTGGCGGTAATTTGCCTTCATTAATATTGAATATGAATTGTAATTGTGAAATGTCAATAAGTGAATGATTTTGTGTTTCACTCAAGAAAGGTTCTTATCACTGTAAGTTTTGCATTAATAGTGATTTACTTATTTGTAGTTCTTTCCCATATGAAATTAAGATGTGTGAAGTTAATTTGTTTTCAGCATGTATTATGTAAATATCTGTGATTTATGTTTTTATTTCTCCCCTGCAAAAGCTCTGAACAGGCTATAATATATAGGCTCTTTCTGATATACTAGGGAGGTTATATAATTTCTATGAGCATGTACAACAGTAGAGCAAAAGGAAATTTTCTCCAGACTCAATTTTTTAGTTGGGAAACAATCAATTGATCACAAAATGGACAGTGTTGTATAATGTACAGTATACGTCAGTGACATCTTTAAATAGACATGATGTACAAGCTCAGTCATAAAATGTGTTTGCATATGACTTTGAGGCAGAGCAGCTTACTGTGTGACCTTCACATGCCATTTTTTCTACCAGTTAAAAATTGATGTTGGGTCCATCCACATTATTCATCAACCGAAGCTTTTATTTTGACACACTAACCGGAAGCACTAGCTGGGCGGAGCCACCGCTGTTCACTTCCTTGATGCACACAGCTAACAGTGCTGCACAATGAAAATACTCACGTTACTGAGCCTGTTTTCCCCATTCTTATCAGCGAACGGCGTTAACATTGAGGTGAGTATGTATTCTTTCGCATGCAGCAGTGAATATCCCGATATTTATTTGTTTAATGTTGAATTTTACCTTAAATGTCTCTCCTATGTTAGCCCTATGTGCTGTCATGCTAGCTGTCATGATGTTGAGTATTGTTGCTTGCACGAGCCGAAACTAGGTTTAAAAAAACGTTTATCTATTCATTTTCCTCCACTTGTTTCTCAGTATAGCGCAGGGCAGTTCTTCAGCAGTGGTCACACTAACAACTGGGCTGTTCTGGTGAGTATTCGTTCATTTATTTAACCGTCACATCTTTAGCTGAGTATATGCTAATTGGGTTTTTGCTTTGCATAGGTGTGTACATCCAGATTTTGGTTCAACTACCGTCATGTGGCCAATACTTTGTCCGTCTACAGAAGTGTTAAGAGGCTGGGCATTCCTGACAGGTAACTGTCGTACAATGTGTATCATTCTTAGGTCTAAACTATTGTGTCATCTCCAGATATTTAATGGTGATAATAATCTGCAGCTAGACACAAGCATTGAATTATAAATAGTTATGAAGGGTTGAGTTGATATAAGCCTTTTCCCATGGTTATGGTGTCCTGACATTGCAACTACTGATATGTTGGAGGCTGCTAAACACTAGAAGGATAAATTACAATTGTATTTTCTTTCTGTGTGACTGCAGGTGTATTGTTGTTGTAGTGGTGGTGACAGAAGGGATGAACTAACATTACATACATTGTGAGGGACCAGTTAGAATACCAGCAGTACATGTCCATTAACACAAAATAAGAAGCAGTTTATAAAGCTCTTCCTCAGTATGCAATGTTCAAACACTTCTGGCTCCTCTTCTTTAAACAGAGTGGAGCTGTAGTGGTCAACAGGGGAGAGTTTGAGACGATTCAATTATGGGGATGTGGGGATGTTGAGGATACAGTAGACGTACCTCTGGGCTACCGGGAAGCTCCTGCTAGGGTGTCCGGAGCTAAGAGAACAAAGATGTATTATTTTTTTGTACAATGATAAACAAAATGCTTTGTCAGAGGTGATTTTCACCTTGGCTAGTATACAGCTAAAAGGAGCAGTGATCAGGTGCTTCTGGTGAAAAACATTAAGATTGTTATTGCTTTTAAAGCACACACTGGTCAAATGCTACTGCTTTTTATTGTTTAACATACACCGTCATTTATTGTTAACATTTTTTATTGGTTTCTCTGCACCAATACCAATATGAAACAGGATATGATGTGTCCTGAATCATTATTCTGTAAATTACCTGCTTTGTATCATGACAGATTATCAAGTACATACAATTTACTGTATATTACTGTATATTAGCAAAGTAAATTTGTGTTTTCACTCATTTACTGGCACCTATAGCTTAGGTGGGTCAGCTCTTAACTATAGTGTTGTTGGTTCAATCACTGGCTACTCCTGTTAACATGATGAAGTTGCATTGAGGAAAACACAATCATATTTCTTCCCATTTGTGTATGCGGAAAAAAAAAGTTTAAATCGCTTTGGACACAGACATGATGAGCAAAATGATTGTAATGTAACTAATCATCAACATAGAACTGAACATATGTTGAAACATTAGTGCAGCGTTTGTCTTTCCACATATTTTCTAATGATATAATGTAAAATGTCTTTGTCATTTTCTGTTTTTCCAGCCACATAGTTCTCATGCTGGCTGACGACATGGCCTGTAACCACAGAAACCCCAAACCTGCCACAGTGTTTAGCCACAAGAACATGGAGCTGAATGTGTACGGTGACGACGTGGAGGTAGACTACCGAGGGTATGAGGTCAGTTCCCATTTCAGTTGGACAGTTACACAACAGTTTGTCTCTTTAAAATCTATTTAAATCGAGTTTTAAAAATGCATCTTACTTTTTCATACATTTTCCACTGGCTTCAGGATTGTAATGTTTACATGTCAGTATCTTGAAAGCTGAATAGGCAGAACACTTCACAAGGATAAAAAAAATAACAACTCAATGTACATTTTTGTCACGCTGCATTTTGTTTTAGCCAGTTACTGTGGTTGTTCCACCATTTCCATTCACACTACTTAGGACAGTAACTGCTAATAACTTACACTGATACTCTTTGGTAATGTGGGATAGCTACCAGGGAAAACAAAAGCTCTATCCTCTTCCTGTGTTGGTTTCACAATGGTTGAAACACTTCTTTTGTACTGTATATTGAGCCGCGATTTTCTCTGGATATTGTACCTGTTGGCAGACAGAATTACATAGTGCATGCAGGCTTATAGGGAACCAGGGTAAACACTAATGTTGTCATTATTTTATGGCCGTTACCTTATGTGATCAACATGTACTTCATAATGATAAGTTAAAAGCCAAAAACTTGTCGACTTACACTTTAATGGAAAAGACATTGGTAAAGGGCTGTGTAAGACATGAAGCTTTTGGTTGATATATGTGATCTGTATGTCTTGCTACCTGTGCAGCACAGGTGGAGGTGTCACATACAATATTTCACCTGCTTTATAACAACTGAGTACTTTAAAGCATCACTTGTAGGCAGATATTATACAGGTGCCGCAGGGTATTAGAGGGTGTTATGGTCAACACTGTTTGTCTGGTGTTTGCTCTGTATGTTTATCAGGAAATGACTTGGTATCATTTGCATTCTCAAATAGAGGAGCACCCCAGTGTTTTGTTTGTTATTCTAAGGCAGAGTCCCAGTGGTGTACCCACTCTTTATCACAGTTTGATATTTACTTTGCTTTGTGCTGGTCCTTTAAATATGAATAAACACCTCACTGCTGAACCATGTTTGCGTTCAAACGGTAATCAAGTGCAAGAAAGATTGATAAAGATGAAGAGGGGTAAAAGAAGAAAAGAATACAATGAGTGATTGATTAATTAAAAGATAAGTAGAGCAGTTACGTAAAGTGCACCCCACTGATGCAGATGTTTGTGAAATGTGTTTGGTGAAAGTTTTTTGTTTTTTACAGTTGCAATATAATCACTGTTTTATTAAACCTATGTGCATAGATTTAGAAGATGTTCATTGCATAATGTATCGCTTCTAATCCATCCTAGGTTACGAAAATCTTTTCCGTTTCATATCTTGTCCATGTTTTAGGTGACAGTGGAAAACTTCCTGCGTGTTTTGACTGGCAGGCTGCCACCCAGCACTCCACGCTCAAAACGCCTCCTCTCCGATGACCGCAGCAACATCCTCATATACCTTACAGGTAGTTAAAGGATCTACTCTCAAAATACTCCACTCACTCACTTTATGTTTAATTAATGTGCAGTAGACAGTAATAGGAGATTTTTTATGACTGAAGCATTGGCTTGTATGTATATTTCCTACAGTGTCTACACCTCTTATTTAGTTAAAGACGCCTTACATTTCTCAGAATGACTTTCAACAACCCAAAGAGACAAGATCAAAACATACACCTTTGGGTTTTCAGTTACATGTGAAGGCAAACAGAGCAGGAACAGTAAGGTTTGTTCCAGGAATTTTTCAGATCATGGTGCTTCTAGTCATCAGTTCAGTAAGTAGATGATGGCTTTAACAGCCACAGTAATTAAATATACAGTAAGGCAGTTGTTGTGAGAAATAGCACCTCTGCTCTTTTCCCTCAAAGGTTAATGTTACTTTAAATCAAGTTAATTAAGTTTTATGATTAAAACAGAGGTAGCTTTTGTTTCAAGTGATGTATCCCACCTCCTCTATAAAACGCTGCAGGAGGAAACCCCACATAGTAAGAGCAACAGTTTTTATTCTTGAGGAAAAAGGGATAGTTGTATGGTATTACTTAGATGGACTTGGTAGCTTGTCACTACATTGCATTTTGGGGTACTTTACTGGAATATATTGCTGCTTGTAGCTGCCTTTGAAATGAAGTTTACATTAACAGGTCATCTGTGTTTGGTTAGTCCTGTATGGGATTTAAAAGAATCTCCACAATACAACAAAATTGTCCCAGATGGTAAAATCACAAGAGGGAGTATTTGTTTCACCAGAATTGAAATGCAAAAGTCTAAAAATGGCAACCACAAAAAGGAAGCTGTAAATTTGTCACTTGCAACACTGACCATTATCTACCACATATTAGTAAGTTATAAAAAGCCCTTCACATCATGCAAGTTGTGTGTTTTCATACTGAAATATTAAGTTGTTATCAAACTTTTTCTTTATCTCATTTATCTGTGGCTGAGTGGAGCTACAATCCTTCAGTTGTTCCTCTCACAGAGTGCGTACTGTTGCCAGCCCTTTGCATGTTCATCTTGTTATTTTCCATTCTGTATCATATTTTTGCATCATGAATCAGAGATTAATGAATTATTAATAATATATGTGTGTTTAATAGGCCATGGCGGAAATGGCTTTCTGAAGTTCCAGGACTCCGAGGAGATAAGTAATGTGGAACTGGCCGATGCTTTTGAGCAGATGTGGCAGAAAAGAAGGTAAATAAACTAGAAAATGACATGAAACTGCGATGGAAAGGGTCTTTCTGAAGTAACATCAAATACTGCGTTTCTCCTACTGCAAGTCCACTTCACTTGGTCCTTCTGTCCCCTGAGGGCCAATTAGCTGTGGTGCATGCCAACAAGCATTTAATGGCATGAAACTTAAAAACCAGTAGATAGAAGATGGGTTTTTCCTTTTGTTTTGATGGTACAGACTTCTAATAGCTCTTTGCTCAAACACTACTATATTCATACATACATTTTTATTGCAGCAGAGTGTTTCTTCTAGTAGACTGAAGCTTTTGATTGTATTATTCCAGTGGGCTACCACACGTTGAATTTGTAATTGTAATATTAATAATTTAAATGATAAAAAATGATACATGGCACAGTGTATAGATATCATATTGCCATGCAAAAATATCACGATACTATGCTATATAGATTCTTTCCCCAACCTCATACATTCATATACATACAGTATGCTGCACAAGTGCATAGTGTTTGTTGATTGTCTCATTTACAACACTTGGATGCAGCAGTGCTTTGGTGCAGAACAGTGGGGTTTTCACTTAACTCAAAACAATGTTTTTCATTACCTCCTGTGCTTTAACTCCTCTTCTTGCTGCAGTGATGTAGAAGTGTACTCAGGGTCAGTGGTCAGTACATGGTGAAATTGCTGTTAGATGTGACTACAAATACAACAGAGCACACCTCTGTATCGCCCTTGGGTTTGTCAAAGGTGGAACAGACATTAAACTTGTGTAACGGAGCTTTTCTGGATAGAATTCCTTTACTTTTAAACTCAATGTATTTAGTTTCTAAGGAACTGCCTGGTGATTTAGGGCCTACTGCATACTCCTTAAGCCCCTTTCACACTGCCTGTTCAAGGTGGAAATGTTGCGCTGTTATTTGGCCTTGCTGTTCTGTATAAAGTGTGCGAACATGGAATCTGGGAACAGAGTTGTTTGTCGGATAAACCAGCAGTGGAGGCAGTAACTGAGCCAAAATAACATCTGTGTAAACGGGACAGCTAGCATGGTGGGACTATAGGCACGCACAGACACAGTAGATGCTGACATTGCAGTGTTACATGTCATACCTCTTTTTCCTTCACACCAGCATGGCATCTAAAATCAAACACTGGGGCAGCATTGTGCTGATGTTGTTTGGTTCAGTGCAAAGAAGCAAAGGTGGCACAATGGCAGATCTACTTTATGGCAGTATTTGAATTTGAATATTGTGAAAGGAGCCTCAATTCCCTAACCGCCTAGTATTACAGAGTAGTTTGGCTGGATGTGGTCAGAAGTGAGCTCTGTTGCACATGTAGCTACACCCAACAGTGTTGCCACAGGGGAACTGGCTCACTGGCCTTGTATGGCCTTGACAGTGCAATTTTGCTGTAATTTGCTTAAAGTGTGACACATAACCAACAATGTGTTTGGAAACTAAGCTGATGAAAGACTGTAAAACAAAACCAATGAGTGAAAAGACCCAGGAATGATGTGGTGTGGTCTGTTGATAACTCTCTGTGGGAGTCGCACTATGCAGGGGACCTTTCTCATAACACATATATATTTGGTCTTTTGTTAGTATAGAAATACTGATGATAAAAACTTTCTATAAACAAAATGAATTCTGTCAGTGTTAGTGCTGTTGAAACTGCCGTGAATGTGACTTGTTTCCCATCTATTAAACTAATGAAACACATCATACATCACTTTAACAGCAAGGGAATTACTGTTATACATATATTAACACAACTGCTTATGAAGGAGAGACTGTCTCTGTTTATAAATGGAATCGGTCGCCTTTTAAGGTGCTGCAGTGTTTAATTTGTGTGAATTGTGAGACACTAAATGAGCAAAAGCGGCTCTCTGTTACCAGCTCCTCTATTGTCCTCCAAACCTATCAATAGAGAGTCTGGGTTACAGTCAGGCCCCAGGCTGCTTGATAAAAGCTTAGTGACGCCAGCTTTGATGCTGATGTGATAATTGCTGGCTTCAACTGCCACATTACTGTCACCATAGAGACTTGGCCACCTCCCTTCATCGTCCCCAAACCACCGGTTCAGTTAAGTCAACTGGATATAAAAGTCTTATCATGTTTGACTAAACAACCGAGAGAAGTTAAAGGGAAATTTCTCTTTAATAGAGGAAGACAAAAAGGGAGGAAGGAGGAAAGGAGGGAGCAACTGAGGAAACTGTGTGCGTAGGTGTGTAAGAGGGGCAGAATGAAGCTGTTGGTTTTTCTTGGTCACCATGGCAACTGCAGTATGAGAGATGGTTAGGAGGTTTGTGTTATGCCAGGTTTTATTAGAGCAAATGGGCGAGTGATATGCCAGCTGTGTATTCTCTCAGCAGCCTTGTTTGAGAATGTACATAAGTGTGTGTGTGTGTGTGTGTGTGTGTGTGTGTGTCTCCAGGTACAACGAGCTGCTCTTCATCATTGACACCTGTCAGGGCGCCTCCATGTATGAGAGGTTCTACTCTCCAAACCTCATGGCTTTGGCCAGCAGTCAAGTTGGAGAGGACTCCCTGTCGGTGAGTTACCTGCCCTCATATGGAAGAGAGAAATTAAAAATCATCAATCAGGCTGTCATGTTTACTAATAAGCAGTGTGATTTGATAACAGCGACTGGAGACTGAGCCTGGGCACTGTGTTCATTCCTACTCACCCCATAATACAGTCTGATGTGTCAAATTTCTGCAAATTGGAATATAATAGGTGATTTCATGTCCTGCTCTTTATTGGATTTGGATAAGTTTACCCTTAAGCAACCTGTTCACATTTTATACTTCTACTCCACTAGGTTGAAATATTGAACTTTTTACTCCACAACATTTAGTTGATAACTGAAGTTACTAGGGCTGGGCAATATTTTGATATTATATTGTGATATGAGACTAGATATCATCTTAGATTTTAGTATTGTAAGTTGTCTTCATGAAAATAACTTTGTGTCACATTTCCTGAAACTGTCATTACATTCTGAAAGAAGTACGAAATAGATAGTCTGGGAAAAATCATGCCCCTCCTCCTCTTCCTACTGCCTCTTATGGCATTTGCTAGAATCTACTGTGGTGCAACCAAAACAACCAATCAGAGTCGAGGAGTCGCTCAGTGCAGCTGTCACACTGTCAAACTAGGCAGCGCTGATCAAATTTTAATCATAAATCTGTTACTGCATTGTCTATTTCTTGCCTCAAATGTCTAAAGAAACATATTGTAGTGTACTGTTCAGGTGTAAAATGAAAAAGTTTGTGACTCCGCCTCCATGTTGGAAACAAGATACCAAGCACCGCCCGAGGGCTGGACCAATATATCCACATTACTGATTATTGTTTATTAAAAATCTCATTGTGTAAACATTTTGTGAGCGCATAAATAAACAACTGTACTATATAGTGGCGTCCATATCGGTATTGAGGTATTTGGTCAAAAATATTGTGATGTTTGATTTTCTTAAGGTCACCCAGCCCTACTAGTTACTTTCCAGTTTCAGATAAATGCTCTAGTTACACAGTGGATGACGTTTAAGGTTGGCTGCAGCTGCCTTCTTGAAAGCCAGATGAGACTGCCTCCTTTCAGAACCTCTTCACTCCAAAATGTTTATTTACTGTTAAAAAAAAACTCATGACCTATGCTTAATCATCTAAATACTTTGGGTTTTAATGTCTTAAAATTGCGATCAGTTTTACCTTACTGCATACTCATTATAGTTCCCAGAAAACCTGACATGCTTTTTGACATGTGTCCTCTCTACATCACAGACTGACACCCATGTCACTTGGCTTTACACACTTTGCCTCACTGATTAGGGGTGAGGCAAAAGTGGCATAGTTTGAAGACAAGCTGTCAAAATATTTTCCTTTTGATGTCAGTACCTTTTGCTGTTGGTGCTATTTATTTCACCCAGACACCATCTCGGAATACAAAATAGGTGCTGTTCTTCAACCTACATCCACAAAACCACTGTGGAGTTTGAGGTGATGATAGTCACTCATTATGGCACCCTGCCACCACTAACCACTGATTAAATTCCCCCTTACAATAAAAACAAATGCACTTGCATTACTCTAATATTTCTGTTTAATTGGCAGCTATGGGTTGGCTTCCATTTATTAACCTGTTAGAGTGTCAAATTTCACTTATCAGACTTTGGTAGTACTTTAAAAATTACTCTGCACACTGTAATTACACATCAAAACAGAGTGACATTTTTGTTGTGATGTATCCTTTTGAAGGGAATCAGTTATTTGTGGGGGATGACATATGACTGTTGCCTTGTTTTGATAATCTAAAGAAAATACATTTCAGTGTGTCCAAAAATGTCACCAAAACGTCTATACTGCTAAGTGCTATTGGATATTGAATATTCGTATTCTTGTATTTCTAGCACCAGCCAGATTTGGCCATAGGAGTGCATTTGATGGACCGTTACACCTTCTACCTGCTGGAGTTCCTGGAGGACATCCACCCTGCAAGCAAAGCCAACATGAATGACCTGGTGAGGATGTGTGTGCCTTTTAACCAATGATCATGTGTAGCATAGAGCATAAGGTAATGTTTATTTTCATTATCAAATATAGAGAGACAGGGGCGTCGGTGGCTTAGTGGATAGAGCAGGCACCCCATGCACAAGGCTGTTGCTGCTGGCCCGGGTTTGACTCCAGCCTGTGGCCCCTTGCTGCATGTCACTCCCTCTCTCTCTCCTTCCTTCACACTTGACTGTCCTATCAATTAAAGGCTAAAATGCCCCAAAATATATCTTTAAAAAAAAAGACATAGACAGAGAAAAATGCCCATTACAGTTTCTAAGAGGCAGGAATGACTTACTGTGGCACACTGTGATGCATCTTGGAGAAGTGAGTCTTGCAGTGATTGTAATCTTGTGCTTGACACACACATCATGGAGTGGGTAGGGAACTTAGAAAGTAGCCTCCTCTCTGACATTGCCACCAGAGAATCCAACTTCACCCCCACAACATTACTGGCCGTGTGGGTAACTTTGTTGAGTCTGTTGAAGTCTGCTTCCCTCAACCTTCTGCCCCAGCATTGCAAACAGCAATTTTGTTTTCAGGCAGATGTTGAAGGACCTCAGCCTCCTTATAAAGGAGAGAAGACTCTGGCCCTTTTTGTGAAGGGCTTTGGTGTTTTTAGCTCAGTCCAGTTTATTTTCAGTGTACATTCCCAGGGACTTGTGGTACTCCACAATGTCCACACTGACCACTAGGGTCACCAGTGCCTTTGTCCTCCTCAGATCCACAACCAGCAGCTTTTGTCTTTGTCATGCTGAGCTGTAAATGGTTCGGCTCAGGCCATGGGGCAAAGTTAAGGTCATCAAATCTTTTGCAAACATTTTTACTGGATAAATAAGTAGTGGTAATTGGATTGACTACTCAATTCAGCTCTAGAGAACCATGCACACCTATATACACTAGTGTAGTGCTCATTTCCTATTTGGAACAGGCTGATTGGTTGGCCTCTGGTGTTGCTGCTTGCAGCTTTCTAGAGAACCAATCATCCAAACAACTTCACACTTGACACCACACTTCCTTGGGTCTGAACAATACACCTGCCATGACACTGTTGAGTCCCCTAGCAATGCTGGGGTACATGTGTCATTTGCTAACAGCTAGCTACGTGGGACCAGGTTAGATCCAGAAACAAAAGCATTCAATCTGAAAGTTACATTAATGATGCTTGAAATGTCTGAGTTTGCTGCAGGGCAACATTTCCCATCTCCCTTTCTTCATCTGTTGCTAAAGCACTGTAGTGAGGAATGAAGAGTGAGCTGTACCCAGCATGCTGTTCGACAGTGTTACAGCTAATAGGGGTCTTCTCTTCATACACTACACAGTGTGTAATTAACACACTACAAATAGATATATTCTGTTGATACATACAGTACATAGAAACCAACAGAGGCTTTTTTCCGTATTAGTTAGATGTCAACTCTGCATACACTATTGAGTTCTATATAAGTGAACATGCTGCTACCTGGTATAACACATAGGCGTGCCTGTACACATTTAAGCAGTATAAGTTTGTTTTATATAAACACTTAACACAAAAATAGTGTTTTCTCTGTTACTTAGTGTTTACTTAAAGCTACAGTTTGCACCCCTGTTCACTTCCAAGGAGTCAGAATACAAAAATACTGAAAATTTACATGATTAAATGACAAATCATATGTCTAAACTATTAAACTAAAACAATAGATAACAAATCTGATGATAATTAATTGTATCAGTTAGTTATATAAGCAAAAATGTCAAATATTGACTGGATCTCAAATGGTTTTATAGGTTTTATACCATAGTTAGTACTTCACACTAAGTTGATTATCAGTAGATTTATGTCAGACAACACAAGAAATTTGAAGACCTCAGTTTAGGTTCTGAGAAAATGGGATTGATTAATTGATTAACCAAAAAATATAATTGTTAGATTATCATTTTAAGATAATTCTCGGTTGATTAAAAGGGTATCCCTGCAGGAATCCATTTTTTGTGGCCTGTGGCACAGTGATTCTGTTCCAAAGCATTTCAGCTTTGATACCTAAAATATTGAGACAGTTATCTGTCCTGCCATGCCCTCCTCCTCTGTCTGCTGTTATGACGTTTCTGGTCCTAAAGGAGCCAGATAAAAGTCACCCAGGACTCTGCACTTGAAGCAGAATGTCTGATATTGTGGTAAGGTTGTTGGCCTTTTGACACATGACGTTGGTGATGGTGAGTACATGCTGCTCCGGGCCACGGCTCAATCTCAGCAGCACCTCCCTTTTCATCTTTTACACTCCTGCAGAGATCCACTGGCCCCAGGGACCACAGCTCCCCACTGCCACCCACCCCACCTCCCAGTCAAAACACCTTAAATCCTTACTCCTGCACTAAGTCCCACCTAAATCAATGTGCTCTGACTAATGCTTATTATTCTTTCCAACTTTACTGATTCTGGAGATGCGCTCTTTGTTCTAGAGCTATTCTGTGGAATTAAGGATCGATACTATGGATTTCCCGGATGAGTCCACCAAGTTTTTTTTTTTTTTTAATCCAAGCTGCAAAGGCTTGCCCTTTGATGAGACAGAAATTGCCTCCACCTTCCCAACAATACCCTCCACTAGTCTTGTGTTTTTCAAGTCCTCTTTTACTGATAGAGATAACGTTCACCTCAATTTAATGATTTTCTTTTCTTTTCAAATGGAGAGCACAGTTGGACAACTGTGCGATGAATCGCACACTTAAGTGGCTTAAACCACAAGTGGTCACACACCAGGCGCTGAAAGATTTGTAATTGACATCGACATGTACAAATGTCATGCTCCTTGCCTCTAATCTTCTTCAAACCCTTTTGCATATTTTGGCACCTCCCACTGCAGCTTCAGCCACGTTTAATGCAGCTGGTTACTATCTGTGGTGTTATGAAAAGTAGGAGACCCAAACTCTTTAACACAGTCTGAGTATTCAAATCCCCTCTCTCCTGTTATTAATGCTTTTATCTAAAGCTCCTGGCTGCACCATAAGTCGATGTTTACAGTATTTACATATTAAGAATAATTTATTGAGTGGATGGCTCTAACCTGAATAAAGCCCCCAAACTTTAGCTGTTTGTGTGCTGTTTATCGCACCAGGTTACATATTTATAACGCACTGCTTGTGTTTTGTCTGCTTCCCCTTAGTTCAAAGTTTGTCCCAAGAGTCAGTGTGTGTCCACACCAGGCCACCGCACTGACCTTTTCCTGAGGGACCCAGGAAGTGTGCTCATCACAGACTTCTTTGGTAGCGTGCGCAAAGTGGAGATCACCACGGAAACCATCAACTTGACCGACCCCATCAAGCAGGCGGAGCAGAGGTAAGCTAAGTTTCTTTCCTTGTTTTTGTCGTTAGTGTCATGTTTTCATTCAGCTTTATTTTTTTACATGACAGTAATTATAATATGGATAGCAGCTTTTGAGACATAGAAACATACCCTTTGATAAGCCAATATCTTTCCTCTGCAGGCTCTTAAGCCAGAGGTAGACTTGGTTTTAACTACCTGTTTGGAGTGATGGATTGTGTTCAAAATGCACTGCTAGTATTAAGTATGACGTAAAATTGAGTATGTAGTGTGCTGACACTGCATAGTATGTGGATTTTATGTACGCGAGACATGACTAGATGTATACTACATGAGCAGAAAGTACAAGACGTGAGCTTAATGGACATACTAAACTGCCCCACAATGCATTGCATCTCTTAAAATTAGTGCAACGGCAGAGATCTAAAGCTAGGAAAGAGGTGTTAATATGTCACTGTATTAAGTTTAAATATTTCTATAGACAGAAAGTAACTATGTAGATTCCTTACATGGAATTTGACAATGTTCTGGGACATTTGTGGAGATGTGAGAGCAGCTGGCCAATTTAGACAGGCCAACTGTTATGTGATCCAGTCATGTTGCCTGTGTGTACTTCTGTGTGAACAGTCTGTTGGTAATGGCATACTTAATTGTTTATTTAGTAGTACATACAGACATGCTTTATACATACCATCTACGATGGTGCCGCTGTTGGCTTTCCTGCCATCATCTGCAGGGATGTCAGAATTAAAAATACAGGAACCTGTTTGAGTGTCGCCATGTTTATTGTTTACATCATACAAATTTAAATGCTCTGTACGGTCTAAGTTCTCTGGTATGTCCTCTTGTACATGTATAGTACATAGGCAAGTGTGTGAACTTTTCCATTCATGACACAACAGGTTGTCTACATGAACTTGTGGTTAAAAACCAGGTTTATCTCAGCCTTTAAACCTAAGACCTGACCTACGAAAGGTAGACCAGCCTTTTCATTGAAGGCCATTTGGAACAATCTGCCACTTCCAACAAGGCTTGACAAATTTGTTTCTGCTTTTAAAGGGAAATTTCGGTTTATTTCAACCTGTCTCCTATCGTCCTAAATTTGTTTCAAGTGACTAGTGACATAAAAATAATAGTTAGCATGTTAGCTGTTAGCCTAGATACAGCCGGGGCGCATAGTAGTGTCAGACCTGTTAAAACAAACGGGCAAACTTCAAGTGCAAAGTTAGTCCACTAAACAAGCTTTTTTTCCACAAAGACCGCCTCATATCGTTCGGATAAATGTCAGAGAACATATAGAAAACGACATGTAAACATGTTGTCTTACCTTACCGGTGTGCTGCCATGTTTGTTTACCATCTAGCTCTGATTTCCAAAGTGCGGCCGAAATATATCTCACCAGCTCTAGATAAAGCCCAGCTGGATACTACTCCAGGTGGAGGTGTCTCGTCCTTGGTCACATCCAGACCTTGAAAATAAGGCTGCAACCGGTCCCATTCCTTGCAACAGAGGCATTCCTCTTCTGTGGGCACTGGGGCACAGCATTCACAGGTACACCACCAATCTCCAGAGCTACGCAGCCTTGCAGCAGCCATTCCTCCTCTCCCATCCTCTACCTGTTGTGCCTCTCTCTCTCTCCTCCTCCGTTCTTCAATTTCACAAAGCTCTTCGTCAGTGTATTCTGGCTCAAATAAATAAGGGTGGCCATCAAACTCTGCAAAATCAAATTCCTCCTCCACAAAGTCGAAGTCTGGCAAAAAGTCAGCCATTATTCTATAAATCTTTCATAAAATAAATGAATGAACTTTTCAGGCTACTGTCCGGTTCTGCCTTCCAGCTGTTGCCGCTTGTTCTTGTTAGATTTCAGGCACGGTATGAGATCACTGCTTGTTCTCGCGATATTTCGGCCGCGCTTTGGAAAGCAGAGCTACATAGTAAACAAACATGGCACCACACCGGTAAGGTAAGACAACACGTTTACATGTCGTTTTCTATATGTTCTCTGACATTTATCCTAATGATATGAGGCGGTCTTTGTGGAAAAAAAGCTTGCTTAGTGGACTAACTTTGCACTTGAAGTATGCCCGTTCACTTACGTTTTAACAGGTCTGACCCTACTATGCGCCCCGGCCGTATCTAGGCTAACGGCTAACATGCTAACTATTATTTTTATGTCAATTGTCACTTGAAACAAATTTAGGACGATAGGAGACAGGTTGAAATAAACCGAAATTTCCCTTTAAATATCTGTTAAAAATCTTTTTTTCTTCTTGATTCCTCTTTTTACAATGATATTTTTAAAGGCTAAATACAAGATACTCAAGGAAAGACATTATAATGCATAGCAAATGTCACTATAGTGCAAAGAATACCAGTCATCCTGATGAAAGTTAGTGTTACTTTTAGCTGTTAAGTGAAGTGATTTTTGAGGTGGATTAGGGACAGCCTGGATGTAAAAATCTTAACTGGGGTCAGCCTCTCTTAGTTTTAATTGGAGGGCTGCGGACCAAATTCGTTTTACATTTCATTCCCAACTTACCAGACTTTGATTTCTATTTAGAACATCTCTCATTAGTGATATTGATTTCTCCACTAATGATGTGTTGAGTGGTCGGTCCCTGGGAGAGTAAACCTCGCAGTGGATGTTGCTATGACTACCCTGTATGTAATTTAGCACCTGATTTTTAAGGCTGACCAATAACATGATTGTGCGAGGTAATAATATAGCTCTTTTAGATAGTATTTATAATCGGTACTGGCACTTAATGCTCTATTTCGCAGCAAAGTGAAGAATATAATTAGACATTTTCCTTTTCTGGCTTCAGGCTATAACTCAGTAACTCTTTGTAAGTGGCATTTAGGGAGCTACAGTGCATCTGATGTGTTATCTGTGGCACCACCCTGTGTTGAACTGGATAAAATGCATCCAGTGAAGTTCTTGGCATCAGGTTGACATATGCTGTGATAAATACATTTGGCCACTAGATGTCTGTAGAGAGCTGTCAGACTCTTACACAGCGTCAGCTCAGCATCCTCTGTGCTTGGTGACATACTGTTTACTTGCTCATATTAGCGCTCAGATACACTAATCCCATAATAAGGACAATCACCTGGAGTTTTAGGAAATGCGCAGCTAATTTACCAAAATGTAAACAGTCCCCCATATATTGACTCATTAAACTGTGGGGAAGGAATAAATCGCAGTGCTGTACAAACAAATGTGATTGAAATTAAAACTTTATTCCCGATTACACCCCCACTTCTATTAATTTCATTAAGATGGGATTTAATTGAGCCACAGGGAGGTGTCATACTGAAAGAATCTAATGTGGTTGGCTGCTAATTAGTAATTAGAGGCAATTGCCATACCGATTTTAGTCATCAGCTGTTTTGGCCTTAGGCAAGTTAGTCATTGCACACAACTTCCCCTATTACTTTATTATTGATTAGGGCCAACACATTAGGTCTACTGATCCCCCATGCAATGTAGAAACACACCACCAGCGTTATTGAACCGGCTGTTGCCCTAATTCAGTCCTAGAGAGAGAGACATTTTATCTCCAATTCTGATGTAAGAAACCAGCAATCCCCTGATTTATTTGATGTTTAATAGAGTCACGTTTACTGATGCAGCAGAGCAGTAGTTGTGTCTTTGTACTTTTAGGAATGATAGAAAACACCATTGTGAAAGGTTAAAGATATTAAGGAGGTTAACGACACTTTTCGTCTTTTTGTTTGTCACATTACAGTGTGTCGTTAGCATTAAGTGCCGGACAAGATTAATATTGCAAGGGGATGTGGGTGATCAAATATTTGCTGGCAAACTGAGAGGGAGGTTTGGTATACAATGATATTCTGCAGGAAAACCATGACTTTCATCACCACGGATGCTTATCAAATAATGTAAATTAATGTTATTATGTTTGGGAAGAACAGCAGTTTTCAAGGTGACAGTGTTGCTAGTGATAAATATGCACATAATAACACTTGAGCTATACAAAGGTAGATTAACCACATCAGAATCACCTGTGAAATGACATTAAAATAGCTTGTTTGATAATCTTTCAGTATTATGGTTTTATAATGCTCCAGTTTTCTTTTTTCTCTCATGATATGGGTTGACTGCTTGTTGTTGTCAACAAACTGCTATCTGTCAGGTTGGGAAAAAAAATCTCTATTTCCTCTAGTTACACAAAACTGAAATTGTGTGCTGAGTTGATGGATATTCAATAACAGAAATCCATTGTTATGAACACACATACAGAAATGTAAGACTTCAGTTATGGGAAAGACCAGAAATGCAGTAGGTAATTGGGACTGTAATTATTACTGGGGTATGGATTGTATGAAGTGTTAATTGATTAATTGATCCACAGAACAGTACTTTTACTATTTTGATGATCGATAAACCAAGAAAAAAGGCTGTCCGCTGGTTTCTGCTTCTCAAACATGAGGACTTGCTGCTTTTCTTTGTCATATATGATAGCAAACGGATTATCAATTCCAATGGGACACCTTAGGCTCTAATTAAAATGTGGATTTTTCACCTTTTCACAGTCAGTGAATAGAAAAAAATTATGTGCAGATTATCAGTACTGAAGTTAACCATTAGTTGTAGCCTTACCTACAGTTCTCATCCCACCTTCTATTAAAGAAATAAATCTCATATGGGTTGGGCTATTGTCCATAAAATCAGGACTGAACTCGGTTAAACCCTTTGCCAACAAATCTGGATCATCTCTAAAAAGCAATCACTAAGAAGGATCATTATGAGACCTCTGTCACGACACCACTGGTAAAATTAAATAATAGCGTTTCATAAGACCTGAAAATGGGTTGTACTGAGCTCTGCGTGTTCCCACGGAGAAAATATCACAGATGTTCTCTGTAACAAGCTGTTATTAAATATAGTGCTGCTGTAATCCACTTTTGTCAGTTCATTCGGCCACTCAGACAAGTGCAGCAGGATATTTAGAGAAGACGGGTACATGTGTGCTCAAGTGTGTAAGTCTCTTACTCATTCTCTTCTCTTGTTCACTCTTGTCCCTCTCTTGTTCTCTCTTCTCCTCTCACCCATCTCTAAACATCCGCTTTTTCCCTCAGAACAAGCGCCCCATTAAGTGAATTGCTCTTGATGGAGAGGACGTTTTAATGGACCCCCTCAATCCTCTTCATTATACATGGGCTTAACAGTGTAATGACATTGTGTAGTCACTCCCTCCCACCCATAGGTACTTGTTGACCAAAACATCATTGTCATCTTGTGGGTCACAAAGCTCCAAGGATAATGTCAATTATCAAATTAAAACTAAATTCATATCCCATTTGAGGAATAAAATACATGTAATATAATTAGTGACCTGTGGCGCTGAATAGAGTCCACAAAAACGACTTGGGTCATTAGTTGTGCAGATGTTAAAAGGAAATTTGTTTGACCTAAAGATGGCAGCTGGAGACAGCAGTGATATGGGAGCTGAAAGTGCGGGGAGGGGCAGTCACATCCATTAGAATCAGCTAAGTGGATTGAAAAATCCTCTCCAAAAATATCTCTTTATATGGAAAATAAAGTGGAAAGTGGTTTGAATTGAATTAGAGTTCATCTTTTGGGCTAAATGAAAAGGGGAGGGGGGTGGCGGTGAGACGTCGGTGCTCTCTGTGACATATTTCCAGTGGCAGAAAGAGCTTGGAGCACATAGAGGGCTCAGCAGGAGATCGCTTCTCTGCCTGCCAGCTTGGCCAGTTTTCTTCTGTCTGTGTTCCTGTCTGTCAGAGCAACTCCTGCACTACCACACAGACGTGGTGTGATGAGAGACGGGCAAAGAAATGGAGTTGAACAGAAAGGGGTAAAGACGGGAAAATAAAGAAGGAAGGGCAAGAGCGAGAAAGCCGGGGTGAAAGAATTTGAGCGAATGTAACTCAGAGGGAAGAAAAAAGAGAAAAAGGAGAACAGGTTGCTTCACACAGCAAGCGGTGGCTCACTGGGAGATGTGGCCCACTTTGTCAGCAGCTGTCTGACCTGAACTTTCTTTGATTAGACAAAGACAGCCACTCTGTCAAACCTCCACTCGACTGTGACCTTTAGCTGAGACTCTTCTTCCTGACTCTCAACTGTGATGTTGGAGACAAAACAGTCTTTCAAAAGAGGTACATGACGGAGGCATACAAACATGTCAAAACTGCCCATGGCAGCGGTGGCATATCGGTGGATCTAAGTCACTGTAAAAGGTTTGTTTAATGGCATGTTGACCGTTTTAAGATAAAATAAGAAAAGATAAGATAAACTTTATTTCTCTCAAGCAGCAATAGGAAGTGGAAAGAGTGCAAATATAAACACTGCAAATATAAAAGTAGAAGACGTAACAATAACCAATTAAAAATCCAAAATACACACAATACATATGATGCCAGCATCAGGTTAACAGTATGGATCATAGAAATATACACACAGGTTGAGATCAGTAGTGTTGCAAATAGATTCATATGTGTTTTCTCGAATCTATTGGTAGTGTAAGAGTTTTGTTTCTTTGCTTTTATGTTTATTTTTCCATATATATTTTTCTTGAAGCTCTAATAGTGCTTGCAAAATTTGGCATATCTAACTTTCACATTAAACAAAGTCAGTACAATATAACACAGAACATGGTTAACATATAAGAACACATTAGATATGTAGTAAAGAGTGCACTATGTGATTAAACAAAAAATAAAATTTAATTAAAAAAAAAAAAACGTTAAAAAAAGTAACAGTATAGCTAGTAGCAATTCTAGACTGATCCTCTGGAGTTATCAGAGTCTTATCATTCGAATAGGTATGGACTTCCTCCAGAAAAGTGATGAAGACATTTTCCTTAATTCCTAAATTATATCCCTCAGAGCAAATCAGATATTTTTAGAAGTGTTGGGTACCTGACAAGTCATTTAGCTAATACGGTGCTGAAGGTGGTTCTGATCTCTTCCAGTGTTGTAGTTAAGTTTTAATTCATCACTTAGTGGCAAAGATTTCTAACACGGAGTAAAGCTGACACCAGAAAATAATGCTTTGGCCAAGTAGAGTAAGTCAGCTAGTAGTAGCCAGAAGGGGCCATTGCCAGCATAGCTTATATAGTAGTTGAATAAGGCCGGCAATATTTTATATCTCTATGACTGTCAACAAATCCCATGAAAAGACCAAAATCTATTGACTTGTCTGCTTAAACACATTCTTATTTCCAGATTGCTTGTTGCCCATTCATTCTAACTACTGTACAAATGTAAATATTTAAGAACAGTCACAGATATAAAGTTTCATTAAAAAAATGTAATTAAGCCAACAGCAGGCACTGTGGTGTTAGCAGAATAAAACAGGAGTTAATTTTGGATATGTTGGTGGTGCTATTTTCAGATGCGGTTTTGGTGCTCTAGTGAGTATTTACAGCAGCAGGATGGTGTTTGTGGGTTTGACTCAAAATAAACTACAGCGCCCATGTTCGTTGTTATGATGGAACATGTAACCCAGTGTGGCTCATTATGTTTTTTTAATTGCTTTTGGGCAACAATGGAAGCAGGACAGCTCTGTGACTAGTTTGATAACCAGTTTTGTGTCTGAAAGGTCACAGGTTTAATACATCTTGTCTCACATTAACTAACATAGATCCATCAACTGCCATGCAGTGACCTTTTTCTATGTCCTTGAGCAAGACACTGAACCTCAACTTAATTCATTAATTTAAGCCTCCATAGCTAGGAGCGTTTAATGCTTTACATGTAAATAGCTTTTTTCCTAACTCACTATTCACAGATGTTTTAGGGTCAGATTTCCTAAAGGAACGAAAGAGTCCCTTTTACTTTGAAAACTGAGCAGAGTTTTGTCCTTCATCAGGTTATTCGTCTTTGTGTACCGGCCTTGAACACAAGGATACGCACACAAAGTTTTCCAACCAAGTGCTTTTTCAGAAAAATGCGACTCAGAAGACACAAACTCTGATAGTCTGTTTGTTTCTCCAAAAACCCAAAAGTGATTAATCAAACCTTTAAAGACACCCTCCACACAAAAATGTGTTTTTCTTATGTTTATGTCCCCTAAAATGTCTGTCCTTAGTTGACTATGCTGACTTGTATCTGTGCAGAGTTGGTCATCAGAGAGTTCCTCTACTGAGGGGAGCGATGTCTGTGCTCTTCACTAAAATCTGAGATTCAAATGTACATTCAAATGTAGATTAGTTACGTCACTAAGTTAAAAGCCAATCACTAGTCCCTTTAAATTCCTTGTTCAAGGCGGTAATATTATTGCATTCTGTATAAAAGGTACAATCGCAGAATTAGGGACAGAGTTGTCTCGCCTCTGAGCTGGCATTGGAGGTAGTGACAGCACTGAAATGTGTCTGTATAATTGGGACAGCTGGCAAAATGGGATCAAGGGCAACATGGGTGCAATGTTTTAACCCCATGGTGTGTGACCCACTGAGAATGATTTGAAAGTAGCTTGTAGCAGCTAGCGGCTAACTCAAAAGGGAAAAAAACTGCTGTCAAAAATGTTAGCAAATTGGGAAAACAATGCAGTCTGGGAGATGCCTAACCTCCGAGCAGAGGACGAGATCAGCTGCCGTATAACAGAGATGGTACATGACTGTTAATGCCATGTTATGCCATTGTTATTGTTTATAAAGCCCTGCTGACACATATTTTATGTGATTCACTGGAGGCTGTGTTGCTAGGTTACATGTCACGCCTGTTGTGCCTCTTATGATGCTGCATTGCCGGAATGCTAAATAAAATCACACATGGGAGCGACATGATGCTGCTGTTGTTTGGTTCTGTGTAAAAATGCACAGGCGGCATGAAGGGAATTTGTAGTGGCCCTATAGTGTGATCATTGTGTAAAAAGGGAAACTGTCCAATACGGGAAACCTGTGACATCATAATTTTCTGCAGAAACACTTTTCTTGCCATTATTTAACGTCAATACTCAGGAACAGAAGAGGAGACAGTCAGTCAGACACTGAATTGGTGACAGTAATCTTGGTTGTCCATCTTGAAACTGGGGATTGTGTAGATCACCTGTGCTGCCAGTTCGGAAATTTGTGTGAAGCATTCATGTTTTCGCATATGTAGCCTCTTTGCAGCAACATCCATATTTGGGGCATTGTCAACTCTCATAGCTACATATGAGTCGGACAGACAATTATGTGAACTGTAACTTGACTGGTTGGCTGAGGCATACAACTGCAAGGCAGTAATTGTAGTTTCCATTTGTCGTCTGTAGTTAAATACACAGGACAGGACACACATTTTGTCAAAATGGTTTTGACTCTCTCATAGTTCCGCAAGATGATTTTTTTTTAATTTATCAGGAAGTAAAAATGGATTTACTCGCATCAATTTGCGCTGCAGTCATTGACTCGGCTCTGAAATGGTCTGTTAATCACACACACACACACACCCTGTCTTCACACTGCCAACAGAAGAGCTGGAGTCTCTTCCTCTTCCTGACAGCCTTTCTTCATCACTGAATAATTGCATCCCACAAAACAAAAGCTGAATGTATCCAATGTGCAATTAACTTACTTCAGGTAAATGTTAAAAAATGCTGTTTTGTTTATGTCATGTCTTTCAGTCCTGTGAATGGAGAGCTGCAAAAAAAGACGTACTCGTATGTGGACCAGCTACCAGTGTCTGAGATCATTCATCAGGTAAGAGGCCGACACAAACACCAGGGTCACTTGGGGACACATTAAAACAACCATGAATTGGCCCATGTTGAGGCAATCCTGACATTTTTAACATCCATTTTATGTGGGATGGCATGTCGACTTTTTATTTTTGTCGCTTTTTTGTGTGGGGAGCCATTTATTTGGGCTCCTGTGTTTTTTGTAATTCGAAGTGTGTCCACGGCCTCGTCCTTAATTTGGACACAGAACAGAAAGTTATGTGCAACATCCACCAACAGATGTCTTTGTGTCGTTTCCATGGTGACAGCTCTAAGTGTGAAATGCAAGTGCCTCCTGGTCTCAGTGTGGAGGGGCCACCGTGAAATCCAGCAGAATGGATAGGCAGGATTGTGGCAAAGAATTGTGCATTCACCTCATTCCCAAATGGATTGCGGCTTTCACTCGGGCCGACCTTCACAAATGAACACCTATTCCTCCTCATTCCACCTTTAGAACGTGTGCTCTGCATTCAAAACAGACGGTCTTGGGTCCTCTGTATCACTCTTGTAAGATTTTCCATTAAGAGCCTATTAAAAATACTATTTCTATACTTCCCCTTCAGCTTGTGCCTTAGAAAAGTAAAGAAATCGCATTAATCTTTGCCACAGGTAAGAGCAGACATTAGTGGTGCTTACATTTGAGGTTCAGCTGCCTCTGAGAAACCCATACTTAAAAACACTAACATGACCATCGAGACAGAGTTATGCATTGCAGTATCCTTTCAGTAAGAGACTGTCAGAGAAGTGTTATTTCAACTCTGTAGTTATTGCTTCAGTTGTAGCTGTATTAAATTGCACTTTGACAGCATTAACAAGTCACATTGAAAGCTGCACATAATACTGTGCTGTACACACATTTCTGTTAACAGTGTGTGTGGTGGGGGTTGTGTTGTGTTAGCAAAACTACTATTTAATGAACAGTTTAAAGAAAAAGTCTTCACACGTCGGCTGTCTTTCTCCCACGTACCGTGGGATATAGTAGTATATCTCTTAGGCTGCCCTTACTTTTATTTTAACAAAGGAAAAAAAAATATTGATTGTGTCCAAAAAGGGGGTCACTCATAGTGATGAATCCACAGCTGCTTTGTGTTTTAGTGTATTTCAGCTTATTGTTTTGGTTTTCTGCCCAGCTGTGTGTTTTGATTCTCTCTCAACATTGTTTTCAGCAGTAACAGGCAGCTGTTAAACCAATTGTACACTACCTGCTTAACACCACATAACGTACAGACAAAGTTAGTGACTAGCTGATGAACGTAGTGAAGCACTTAAGCTAGCAAGCCAAATACTTCCCTCAGGAGCTGTTTAGCAAAACAGACCAAAAAGAGAGTGGATATTGGATTTATATTTGCCAAGTGGACAAAAAAACATGACTCCAAATGAATAATAATCTTAGTCCGCCATAATACTGATAGCTAATATGTTCATCCTTTTATCAACATTAAAAGGATGATGATATAAAAATAATAGTCGATGCATCAATCTGCCAGTATCCCATGTAACAAAATTTGAGCGCCTCATCATTTTAACAAAGATACATGACAATTGTATTTTTTAAGAGTTGCGTCTTCCATACAGTAAGTTTTAAAAATAGAGCTGAACTATTTAATACAACGTCTTTACTCAGGAAAATGTGACAGTTGGGGTCAGGCAACATAGCTTCAAGAAGCTGACAGCAAGGACGACTGTATGTGATGGAAGGATACATTCACAATAACGTTTATAAATGAATAGCACAAAAAGTTACTTGGGGGATGCAGATACATTACAGAGATAAGATAAACAAAAGAACGTTAGCCTTGATATTTTCTGGCTAATGATAATTCATGTCTTCTTAAAAAATATGTCAGCAACATATCTGTCCCTTTCCAAATCTTACCACAGAAATTAGGAGGGAGCAAACCTGGGTAATGTTGGTGATCTGACATTAGAGCAACTCCTTTTGATATAGCTATTTGTTAGCTAGCATTTTGCTAACATTAGCTAACTGAACATTTGACTGTATACATGAATATGAGTCTATGAATATTGTGACATCAAAGTCAAGCTTTAACAGGCCCCAGTCACGTCTTTTAACCATCTTCAAAATGTGGTTTTCTTTTCAACATAGAGCCTAGCACATAGCATATCAAAGTATAAGAGGAAAGGGGAGACTGCTGGTTACCAAGCTTGCTCAGCTGTTATTGGAGCACAGAGCAAAAAGGGGCAGGCTAGGAAGTGCTGGCTGAGCTCTTTCTTTAAATGCATGAAACAAAAGTTGCTGAAGTGATGTCAATTCTATAACGTGGCCTTGCATTCCAGAGCCAAAGCAGCTGTTTTGTGGGTTACCAGAGTAACAGTCAGCAACACTTCCCTTTTGATTAGTTAGCAGCAGTGTTGGGCAGTAACGCGTTATTAGTAGCGTGTTACAGTAATGCCGTTAGTTTTGGCAGTAACTAATACTCTAACGTGTTAGTTTTTAAATTCAGTAACTCAGTTACCGTTACCAGACGGTGCTTTACTCCGTTATCTTTGGCCAGGTTTTTAAACCCCGCGCAGCATACAGTATTCCTTCACAAACTGAAGATCCCTTTCACTAAAACATTTTAGCCCTAAACAATAAAAGATAGTCAAGTCAGATAGAGGTATATGAACAATTCTTACCAGAGCATCTTAATGAAACACGTCTCTCACCATCTCTGAAGGCACTGTCGACCTGCTGGCCTCACCACAGTGATGTAATGTTACATTAAGCGGTAGTGCTTCTGTGTACTTTTAGTCCCAGTAATGTTATATCCAGTGACATGATATCCATTGTTATCCCGAGGAAGCTTTTGTTGTGGACAGACAATGTCTGCGGTGGGCGACAGACTCGACATCATCATGTAGCTCTTCAAATGTTCTCTTTAGCTCATTTTCCATGTTTGTATCCAAGTACCGTTTAGCTGCCTGACAGCGAGTGACTCCACTGTAGAAGACATGTTGCATGTTACCTATACCGTTCAATTGTTTTGTCAAGTTGTAGTCTAACAGTCCCTTGGTTAAACTCCATCCGCTGTTGCTTAGGCGATGTAGCTATGAGCCAATACAGTTAGGGGAAACATCCCCACTCAGTCATCTACAGCCAGGACGTACTCAGAGTATAGATGACACTAGTGCGTGTGCGTCAAGGTCTTGGCGTGATGGCGAGCCAAGACGAGAGTCCTAAGTCGAGTTTTTTAAAGAGTCAGCTGTTTGTTAGATATTTGATAGAGCTGTTTGAAATGCTCATGGTTCAGATTTCAGTGACTGCTGTAGAGTTGAAGCTGCTGACATTTGATTTGAAAATAATGTTCCTCTCCACTGTGTAGACAGATCCTAAACTATTGGTGTTAATACCAAAGGTCAGATCCAGCTGAACTGAGTAAGTGATCAAAAATAATTAAATATCTGAAAATCTGTGGGTCCTGCTGCTGGAAACATGGCTGGCTGACACTGACTTTGGTGTGAACAATGGTGTCACAGTCAGTTGGCCCAGAGAAATGAAGCTGACCACAGGCCTGAGCCCTGTCAGACACTTATTGAGTATCGTGATGGGAAACAGGAGGGGTCTCCACACCCAGTGGCCCTCTGGGAAATTGATCGCTGAAGACTGCCTCAAAAACCTGGCAAATGCTGGCTGATTTCAGATCTGTTGCCCACTGCTCACATGAGAGTGCCCCATAAACTGTGTCTGTAATTTTCAATACACAGAAGCAATCACACTATTGAAAGACGCACGCTCACACACAAACACACCCCATTAAGCCTCCGCCGTCTGCTACTTGGCTTCATATCTTGGCTAGCTCTTTTTTTGTCTCTTCATCAATACATCTTTTTTCTGTCTAACCCCCCCCGCGCCTCTTTTTAAATGCACCCACACGAACACCGCACAAACACACTCGTCGACCCGACGACCCCTGTCAGAGATTTCGATTATTGGCTAGCACTCCTGCTGAGCTGAGGATGGGAGTCCTGACAGACTGAGTCATCTCTCTCCCCTCACCATAATCCATCTGCACTGCAGCAGAATGACCAATGTCCATAAAGCCTATTGACAACTCTCCTCATTTTGATTAGCTGTCATATTGTGCACAGCACTCTCTGAGATATCTTTGTTTTCATGCCACGGTGGCAGCGTCCTTTGCTGTCGCTAATCAGATGCACTCATCTGAAGAACTGGATGTGATTGAATCTCATAAGATTTGATGTCTAAAATATTCCCAAGTGGTTTGATTTCAGTTGTGCCACCAACAAAAACAAATTTTCTCACTGTGTTTATCTTCTAAGAAAACCATTTTTCCATTTGCAAGTAGACCAGGCGACGGCTTGTAAATAGAAAAGTCATCAGAGTGACTGACAGCGGATATATAAGCCTGTGTTGTATGGTGTTTGTGTACAAACTTCCCCTCATTGTGTATGTGGAAGCGTGTACGTGAGGAGTTGATTAATGCCCTGTCACCGTTGGCAGTTGTCTCGCTAGTGGTGACAGGGTGAGTCCCCTCTTCCTGCTACCTTCTCTTTTCAACCTCGCACATCTCATCACGTTGCCAACACCTAATCACAATATGTTCAGTTCTGGAAATAACTAGAAGGATCTCCTTTTTTCCCACTCTCTTGTGTATTCTACTTTTTTTCCTGCCTCACTGCTGTGAGTTCTGGTCTCTGGCGTCAAATTGTTATTTGTTCTTTTGCCAGCTTGACACCACACCATATGGCTCCAGAGAATTGAAAATGGAAACACTGAAAATTAATGCTTTGCCTCCCTTCCATCTCTCGCCAAATCCCCCTACCCTTACTGTGTCTGCAACATTGACACTTTTTAAAAGTGGATGTTGGGATTGAGTGGCTCATGCTTGTGCACAGTGTTATACAAAAATAATATTGTCTGGAAGAGCAAAACATGCTTTATGAGAGAATAATACACCCGCTGCTTTGACTTTCCCAGCTCTTAAATATCTAGGCAATACAGTGGAGTGTCCTGGCGGTGCACAATGGCTGCTGTTCTCTCATCCAGCTCCACACAACATAAATTTGCTGCAGTTTTGACCTTGGAGTGCTGGTGTTTGGCAGGGTGTTTCAGACCTCCCTCAACGACCATTAGCATCCTGCATGGCCATGTTAATTAGCTCCAATCAATCAGATGGGTAGCTGTTAATTGATTTTACTTGTGAATTGAATACGCAACACAAAGCGTGTGTAATGGAGGCAGGCTGCTTGAGTCTAAGTCCCTGTCCTTGGCTGTGGGATGTGAATGGACCCCTCAGTGAAGGTCAGCGAACACTCCCCTCTTTTCTGCTCCTCGCTGTTATTTCTGTGCATAATATGTTTTTTCCTCTGCCTCCCTCATGTCTGTGTCTTTTTTCTGAAAAAGCTGCATTCTTTTCATTGTGTGAAAGTGAAAAACTCATACTGAGAGGAGACCTGTTTTCATTTTTCGTGGTCTTGATTTCTGTCCAAGGCTTTCCAAATTTGATATTCAAAGCAGTTATTAAATTAGTTATTAAATTCAGGGCTGTATCAATTAGTCATTTAAGCAATTAGTTTGCCGACAGAAAATTAGCAAATTTGATAACAGATTATCTGTT
Source organism: Epinephelus lanceolatus (assembly GCF_041903045.1). Classification (NCBI taxonomy): domain Eukaryota; kingdom Metazoa; phylum Chordata; class Actinopteri; order Perciformes; family Serranidae; genus Epinephelus; species Epinephelus lanceolatus. Next base: position 16,788,052 of record NC_135745.1, on the reverse strand, counting down.
GAAGTAATTTATCAAGCAAAAGCTCCAAAACATTTGCTGGTTCCAGCTTCACAAATGTGAGCACATGCTGCTTTACTCTTTTTTATTTAATTATAAATTGAATGTGTGCGTTTTGGGCTGCTGATCAGAAAAAAGAAGCAATTCAAAGATGTCACCTTGGATTATGGAAACTTGCCATGGCCACATCACAGTTCTTTCACATTTTAAACCAGACTGATAAATAAGCTGGACCAATATATCAGGTGATAATAGCATATTACAGATATATGGGTAATGATGCATGCCTAGGTTGATTGATTTATTTTATTTTATTTTTTTTACAAGGAATGTGAGCACAGAAATGCCAAATATATATGTAGAAACCTAAAGTGAGGCCAAAAACAGTGCTGATCTTTTTGGTGAAGTTTTATCAGTGTATATTGATCACAATTCTTTAATAACTATCAAAAAAGTTTGTATGCTAAAAAAAGTGGGTGGGCTGCATCTTACAAACAGACAAATAAGTAGTTAATGAAAAAAATAAACGTCCAGTGTGTAGGATTTAGGGGCATAAAAATGGGGCAGAAATGGTGTATAATATTCATAATCATATTTTCATTAGTGTATAATCGCCTGAGGTAGTGTTGCACGGTATACCAGTACTAAAATAGTACCGCGGAACTAGAGTATTCCAAACGGTACTATACTGCATTCGGAAAATACCGGTACTTTGAAACTGATTCAATTCATTAATTTAGTTAATTTATTTTGCTCAATTATGCACACAAATGCCTTTCTTGTTCCTATTGGAGCACAGATTGCGCAAGTGGTGTGTATGACAACACCTGTATCAACATTCGCAGCTGGCGCACGTGAAAAAAGGCAAGAGAAAGTCTGCCTCGCAAAGGGAGACAACACGAGACAACACAAACTTGGTGGAACATTTGAGTTACCAAACCGTGACGTCCGTACCGAGGTACTTACCGAACCATGATTTTTTTGGTACCGTTACACCCCTACTATTTATTGTTCTAAAGGTTTGTATCCAAAAGGACTTTTCCTTAGGAAAAGTACCGAAGAGTATTGAAAAGTATCGAAATTCATATTGGTATTGGTACCGAAACAAAGATTTTGGTATCGTGCCAACACTAGCCTGAGGATAAGAATCATTGTGTTTTCATTACCTTAGAATGAGCCGTTAATATCTACATACGGAGCAGGTCCTCTTCCATGGAGTCCGTCATGTTGTTTCTACAGTAGCCCAGTAAGGACAAACTAAACACTGGCTCTGAACAGGGCCATTTGCTTTTTTGCGTAGTTCTTCTACATGCCTGGCACATGGGAAAGATTACAGTTCTGCAACCTGACAGCTAGATGCCACTATATCCAACACACTGGACCTTTAACTGACAAATTATTTCATCGTGAAAATTAGTTGATTAAATTTCATTTGGTGAAAATGTGTGGTTTCCTCTGGCTTTATGTTGCTTACTTCTCTTATAATGTCTCTCTTTCTCTTTCCTCTTGACATATGCTCCTCTCTCTGCCGGCGGTGCTGACGTGGCTTCCTGTCACAGTCGATCCATCTCCTTTTGCTTTTCCTTACCCAAGGGGCTTGCACTTACACACACACACACGCACACACACAGAGTCACGCACACCTCTGCCTACCATTGTCACAGAGGTCAACTGCCCCCAATGGCCACACGCTCCCAGTCGTCTCTTATGAACGTCCCCAGCCAGGCTCTGCCTTGTCCTCCAGGTGTTTAACCCTCAGCTCAGCTTCTTGTCTTCCCACTGGCCACTTTGTCACTAAGGCTGTAGCTGAAAGTGTCTCAGCTCAGATTGTGTTATGTAACACAGATCTGACGCGTGTAAGTGTAGCAAGAGCAGAAAAGAAAACACATTGAGAACATGATTTGCACCTCATTTTTTTGCTGTTTTAAATCATTACAAATGTGTGATGGCAGCCGAAACTGTCAAATCAGTATTCATCTGATTATGTCAGCGTCTCAGTGGGACAGATCACTGTTGTTATAGCTCTGTCTCCATTTGACCGTAAAACATGGAGGACGACAACTCAAGCATGCTGTCAAATTTAATTGGGATTTGGGGAGTTTCAGCTAAACTAGAACAGATGGGTCAAAATCGACCAGCGTTTGAAACTGTGTGAGGAGTCAGTCAAAATTGAATAACAATCTGAATAATCCTCTGGTCCTGCTGCTGGAAACATGGCTGGACATTGGTGTGAACACTTGTTATGAAACTTAGTAAAGACAAGGGGAGCTGCAGTTTCAGGTGATAATTCTCTGTAGGTTCACCACTACAGGTGATCCCTTTCACACCATCGCATTGTCTTTTGATATTCTGTTTATTATTAGTGTAACACTATTGATTATGGTACCATTCAGTATCCATGACAAATAAGCAACCCCCAGCTCTGAAGTCAGTAAAGGGCAGCCACTTAAACGTTGACAGTGAGTCAACATTTTGCCAGTCCGGTCCCTGAATTGTTTTTAAGCTACGTCATGCAGTGCAGGAGCAACAGCATGGCAGGCTATAAACTTTTACATAGTCTTGTCTCAAAGTGACCTAACTACAAAACTAACAGATGGAAACAGAGGGTAGAGTAATGTAGAGCAGTGTGGCTTGTTCTCGTTACTTCACAGCAAAGTTAACTGAAGTACTTTTGAACCAGATGCTGGTGAAAAACTCCTCTACTCCCGTCCTGTGTGATTGACTCCTTGGCTCGAAGCGCTGTCAGCAGCAGGAGAGATGATCTGTGGTGGATTTTATTACTGCCTTATGACCAGGATGCACCCTTTTTATTCACTGACTGTGGAAATCTATTGTTTTCATGTTACAGATGACAAACATTAGTAGTAAACTGTGAGCAGGTATGAGACAATATGAAAAATTTTGTTTCACAACTGTCCTAGCCAAAATAAATGTGATTTATGATATTGTGCTGATAATCATCAAAATATGCTTAAACTCTAAAAATATCACTACAGCATACTGAAATCATTTTACACTTTGTTAAGAAACAAATACTTTTATTGCATCACGGATAGGGCACACATCTCTTTTTATAGTGAGCATCCTCTTTAGTGAAAAGCAAAGAATCTTAAAAGCCAGGGTTTCTCAGTGTGTTTGCAGCCTGTCTTTGCAAAGTCTCTTTTAATGTTGGTTGCCCAGAAGTCTCTTTAAGTGCTACTGGATACGATATTTACAATTACCCCAATAATTAAATTTCACCAAGATCAATTTCTTGGTTTTTTTTTTGTTTTGTTTTTCTTTTTACAAGCCACTATAAAATCTTATATTGTGCCATCCCTGAGCGTAAACCTTCCCCATGTAGGCTGTTGCATTAGTTGAGTGTAGGGCAGCTTTTCTGCAGAGACCATAAATAAAATATTTGTCATAATTGTGGATGCGGTGTATTGACAAAAAATATCAGTATTAATGTTAAGTATTTATAAATCTGTTGATAAAAAACTGCGAAAGCACAAGACATAAAATACCCACTGAGTTTATGCATTGGTCACAAGTGTTGAATATTCTGGTACAGCCCTGGTCTTTAGGTATTTCTCATTAACACTCAACCCTGCTAATCTGTGGTTTGTTCAGATTTGAAGTCTTTCTTGTGAAATAACCAAGAATGTTTTAACTTAGAAAGTATTGTGTTCATGTTGGCTCCTATCATTCACTGTGAGAAGTTGATTGTGAAAATAGGTTTTCAGTATTGTGCCCATGTTGGCTCCCATCATTTATTGTAAGAAGTTGATTGTGAAAATAGGTTTTCAGTGCCTTTTTAACAAAGTTATTTTTGGACTAAACACCTACTTTGATGTCTGCTATTCTGACGTCAGACAAACAAGACCAAGATGTGTCTGTCTGTGTCTGAGATGGTTGCTGTAGTTTCTTTAACAAAAGCGCCATTGAATCAGATGCTGAAAACATCCCTTTATAGTTTGAGTTTTCATTGTCTCAGTGCTTCATCAGACAGTCTGTCTGTGAGTTCTTTCCACCACATAACCTGCAGCTTGGTTTCTGTCAGACACTATCTGCCGTAGATATAGTGTATGTAGGAAATGTGCCTGTGACCGACTGGAGGATTGGCCCGTTTCACAACATGATTGATGTGCTGCAGCTCCTCTATAAACCTGAATATAAATTCAGTCCTTTTTTTCCCCCTCTGATTCCATTTCATACATGGTTATTGCCCGGCATTGTTGGCCAATAAAAAAAAGAATATAAGCAGAAAATATTAGGTAATATCTGCACTGTGAATGCGGTTTTAAATCAGAAGTGCTTTGCCTTAGACCAGCAGCCCTAACACTGTCCAACACTGTGCCTAGTCTGGAGCTCAGGGCTCAAATTCCTTGCTGTCTCTGCTTTAGCATTCTGGATGGCAGTGGAGCTCTATTGATTTGACTTGATTGAGCTGTTAAATAAATTTGGAGTCAGACGTAATCCAATTTTACTGCTGTCTTCAGTCTTTCTACGTTAGAAATTGGCAGCATTGTTATGTAAACCTGGAGTTTGCATTGAAAAGACAAACTTGAGAGGACCATGCCCTGCACACAGAGGCGTGAGCACACAGCCACAGAGTTCCTGAAATTAACTTTTCGCCTCACTTACCAAGAACTGCTAAACTAATAAGAAATTCCAATAATTTTCACCAGCCAAAGTATTTAATATTCATTACTCTAAGAAACATGTAGTCATGCCTGTTCTAAATGCTATTTCATGAATAGAATCGGGTGCAGTGTGTTATTTTAAGATTCACTGCATTATGCAGTGGGTCAAGTTCATTGTCATCCCCTCTCCACAAGCTGGAATAATGCTGCTTTGTAGAAGGAGCATGAGAGTCAGCCACTGAGAAGCCCGTTTGCGACAGAGGGCCTGTTAACACCTGGTATTCTGGCATCTTGGGTGATCTGATCACAAGTGGACAGCTTGAAGTCTGTTGAACACCCGGTGTTAGAAAGCATCTCCACATGTGTCTCGACTGGTCACTCATTATCATCAATCATAATGCCTCATTCTGTGGAAAAATAAATGTGAATATTTCTGTTAGCAAAGGCCAAATGCGTTTTTTTAATACAAGTTAAGTTTTTTCTCAAAGAAGGTACATATTGTTACTATTGCCGTTGTCACCTGAATTTCAGCAGGCAATGTGTTTTGTGTGTATTCTATTGGAGGTGGGGCCCCGTTCATTCCTATGATAGTTGTTCAGTGGTGCATGAAACCAAAAAAGGTTTCAATTTCTGAGTATGAATCACCCAAATCTTCGAAATCCATGGACCCATAGAGCAAGTGCACAAGCGTGTAATCCCCTGCCTTCTAACTGCTCTGTCTCAGACATGCTGTAATGAATGACAGGAGAAAAAATAATTTCGTCTATTTTACGAAGTTTTAGGACATAATGACTTGGTTAAGGACAGTTTAAATCTTCATACTGGGAAATTGGTGCACCTCAAAAAATATAGATCTGCTGATTTACAGATGCCTATTTCACAATGTTAGCCTATGTGAAGAAGGTCAATTGACTGACTGGGAAGTTGTAATTCCACAGTTTGCCCACTATGTGAAATTGGCTTCAAAACATGGTGCTGCTTCATTCACAAGAATCCATTTTGCCTGATGTTGTTTCTTCTTCTTTGTCGTATTCTTTGTCTTTGTGTTCTTCTTCTTCTTCCTCCTCCTTTTCTTCCTCTTCTTCTTCTTCTTCTTCTTCTTCTTCTTCTTCTTCTTCATCTTTTATTGTTATGAATTCTTCTTGTTGTTTCACACTTAAACAAGTGCAATTTTGCATGCAAATGAATACATACTTTGCAAAGAACATCATCTGAGCAGGTGGTCATTCATGTGCCCCGGAACACATTAACATACATACTGATCAAAGAATGTGGCAATTTGTGGCCCAGACCAACTCTGAATGTGGTCTTGTCTATGTATAAAGTTCAATACGCATCGGGTGCATAGATCACACCTCTACTTAAAGCGTTCACTTGTGATCAGATCACCCAGGATGTATGTTAAAACCAGGTGTAAACAGGGCCAGAGCCATTGTTTTGCTTTGATTTGATTGACTGATGGTCAGCAGGAGGAGAGTTAGAGAAAGTGAATATAACTGAGGTGTTCAAATGTTAATCTCGGCCAGTTTTGTAGAGATTTTAGGTGCCAAAGACACATTTTAATGGCACACTTAATGGGTGGTAATTTCAGACACTACACATACTTAACTCACTACAGTATGTGCCAGTCTCTTTGCATATGCGCACATACTGTCCACTGTATTAATGCCAATTGAGCAGTTCTCAACCTCTTAGAAAAGGGATATGCAGCACAATATTAATGTCCACTTAAGTTGTGCAGGTCAGTATGGTCAATTAGACAGTTTTAACAAATTAGATGGGGGACAGGTCAGCAATTTTTTTTTTTTTGTGTGTGTGTGTAATGGTTTCACTGTGTCATTGTATCACAGAAGAATTATCATCAGTCTGAATGACCCTCAAAGGAATGAAACAGAAAGCTTATTTTGAGCTGAAGCTGAACAAAGGATATTAACTCTGAGCGTCCCTGCTCACATTGTTATATCAAGGCCGTAGTCGGACTGAGTTTGTGGGTAATAATGACCCTGGCCTCAGCTTTCACACTAGCATCTAATCCTCCAGGGCCTGTCAGTCTTCTGTCAGCCTGGTTCCATCTCCTGCTGCTGCTGCTGTGTGTGTGTGTGTGTGTGTGTGTGTACGTTGATACTTCAGAAAGAGTAAATGTACACAAGGTACTGTAATAGCCAAGTCAGCCAAGTGCGATAGACATGGATCTCCGAAGTATTTGTGTAGCAGCTTTACTGCGCTGTATGTCGTCCTGACGCTGTACAGTTAGTGACTCAAGCAGAGTTGGAGTGCATGCTGTGTGTTCATCCTCTTTTCCAAGTCTCTGGGTTTTGGCTTTGGGGGATGCCTTTTCTGACTAGTGATTTCTTGACTGGATAATGGCAGCATGTATAGCGAGGGATAACAGAAATCTCTTAAGTGTGTCCTCGCAGCCTATCTATAGCTTTGTCGCCAGCGGAGGAGTTAGGAAGATTTTTTAGAGGTTAAATCTCATCTCTCCACAGAATATTGTCGCCCGCATTAGCATATAAATGTGCTCCTTGTGAGATGCATGTTTAATATGGGGGAGATTTAAAAGTATAATCATACACAAAGTGATGATGTGGCAGTGAATGGGACAAACACAAGACAGGGGAGGTGTACTGATGAGCTTTACCACCGGCGCTTTGTGTGAACCTTGTGTGTGTGAGACAGCAGATAGTGTACATAAAGTGTGCGAAGAGATAAAGCAAGTGTATATGTGATTCTGCGCCTGCCTGCCTGTGTGAATGACAGAACAATCAGCGGTGGCCTCAACAGGAGAAATATACACACTACTGCTAACCTGCAATCTCCCCCCTTCTCTGCTTTCCTCCCCCATCATCCCCACCTCACCTTATCTTGCCTCACCCCCCTCCTCCACTCAGAAACCAAAGCAGAAAGACTGGCATCCTCCTGATGGCTTCATCCTGGGCCTGTGGACTCTAATCCTCCTGGTGTTTTTCAAGACATATGGCATGAAGCACCTCAAACACATCTTCTGAGGCCTGAGCGTTTATGCCACTGGGTATCTGCGGACAGCTTTTACTGAAGGGATATTAGAAGGAAGGTGTGGTTTGTGACAGACTTATTTTCCTGAAAATGGATGTATGGCACCAAAACTGCTTGGCCAAAAACTGTGATGTAAATGGTGCCTTTTTTGGATGATTGCTCTCCACTGATGAAATGTAAAGCTGTTTGTGTGACAAGAGTTAAAGGGACAAATACTTGAAAGTGATGCATCAAATATGTGGGTATACCATGGGTATACCACAACTGTTTTAACTGTTTTAATTAGTTCTCTGTGACAAGGACTTCAACTTATATTTATTTCTCTTTGTGTCAAAAGTTGTGTTTTGTCAAGCAATTCCATAATTGCATTGATCTGGTTAAAAATGCACTGAATCGAGTCCGCAGATAAGAATTTAATTTATTTTCGAGAGCGCGCTGCTCTGCATATTTCAGCAGCCTTTTTGTTTAAGTGCTACTCAGAGTGTCTGCTCGGTCAGAAAAAGGAAAGTGTGGCACGAGGGCAGGCTGATTGGCTGTGAGTGGGCTGTGAAGAGATTACCATTTAATGTCTCCCTTGTCCATATACATTACACCCCTTGACCGTCATATCGCGCTTGTGAAGGATAACAATCACGCATAATCCCATCTTGCATGATGGACCCATCCACTTTCCCATTCACCAAATTGCCCTCCCTGTGGAAACATCCATTAGCTCCCCAGCCGTGTACTCCGCTGATTGTATTCTTGGTGATGGACAGCTATTTCCCCGGCCATTCCACGTCTCGCGCTACAGCAGCGATAAGTGAGTGATAACCTAGTAAGCCGCCGGCCGTCCCGAATGAATCTCCTCTATGCTGAGACGTGTTTTCCTCCTTTTTCCCCCCTCTCCCTTTCTCTGCATGTGTAACCACTCTGCATTAGGCTCATTGTTGGGGGAGTGACGGATGCTCAAAGCATATGGATTGAACCTACGGTAGTTTATCTTTGCTCCTTGGCGCAAGGACCCGCCCATCAGGTGCCCGCTGCCACTCTCCCTCGCGGCTGAAGTGGAAAATAGATGGAGTTGGAAATGAAACCATATGTATGGGAAAGCAGCTGCTGCGTCAGCCGCCAAGTACCTTTTCTTATACATTATTTATCCAACGCTTATTTCCTCTTCCTTTTTCCTTCCTGTTTCTGATTTCCTGTAATTTCATTCCTCCTGGTCCCCTTTCAGAGAGAGCAAGCTCATTTTACTTCCTCAATTGGGAGAATTTTGATACCCTGATTAAAGATGAAATACTGAATCAAAGAAATGTATTTGTTGTTTTTGTTTGTTTGTTTTCCTTCCTTAATGACCCTAATACTGTATAAAAACACACTATCTGCCTTTACTGTTACAAACCCTTGAAGGTATGCCTGGCAGAGCTCAATCTAAGCTTATTTTATACCACAAAGACATCCTTGAAATCTGTGCGCTCGAGTTGACTTACATACCTGCTGTGTTGTTTTCTTTACTGGAAACATTTCAAACAATCCAGAGAGGCTTTTCATAATGTAGTTACTTTCTGTTCCAGTCTGCTATTTCAAAAGGCAGAGCAGCCATTCGATCCAACCAAGCCTCCGTATACGATCAGTGTAGCAGCAATCAGGCTGGCAGCAGATACAATAAAAATTAAAGCCAAACTATCTCAGATGGATTTGTTTGTACTTAAACCCACTTCAAAATTGACTCCATCTCTTCTGTGCCTCTCGTTCTTACTTCAGTGCTCGCAGATGGAATTGAATATACTCAGCCTTTCACTGTGGTGATGTACTCTCCCGTCTCCTCTGTCACTATGGTTTCCCTATGCTAATAAAGATCTGTGTCTGTTTTCCTTCACACCTGACTTGGTGGGGAGAAAAGCCAGTGACAGGACAATATTAGAGCAGCCATCTCCAAAGAGGCAGCGAGATTTCAGGCTGAAGAGTCAGGCAGGATGCTCTGAATATGTCACACAGGTTGTTCAAACGGCAAACAGCGTCGGTATTCACCAGTGAGCGCACACGCACATACGCTCGTTGTCTTTAGAAGTGGAACAACATCGACATTAGCCCCATGTGGCAGCCTGCTAAATTTAATGATTTACGCACAAACAGACACAAGCGCACACATGCTGTTTGGAGATGGTGACAGGATGTCCAATTTCCATGGAAACTCAGGATTTCCAGCCACTTGGCTGTCAGCGAGCTTTTGTAATGTCAATCATTCCAAGGAATGATGATAGTAATTTTAGCAGTCAGATTTTCATTCTCATCTGCCACAATAGCTGTGGCATAAATCATGCTCAGTGGCGCTTGCTTACTATAATTTTTTTTATTTATATACGGCTTTCTCTTCAACTTAGTGTAAGAAAACAAAACTGAAGAGTGGAGAGAGTGTCACATTTTAATAATGGCTGCTCAGACAGACAGTCCTGTAATAAATATGAGCGGATTTCTTTTCCTCTCCAGATTGCATTGTTTGAATGTTTCATTCATTTATGCAAAGGCAATTTTTCACAGAGTATAAACTAAAGCAAAAATAATTCAACTCAAGGACTGCTAAAATAAACACTGTGTGCATTATAAGCATAAAAATCATTTTGGTATGTTTAAATCCCAAAGTGAATAGACTGATAGCATTTTTCAGCCTTGAAGACAATAATTTTAGTAACTGTAGTAGACTGCTTTATTAATTGCTGTTTCCAAGGAGACAATTATTTCCATAACAACTGGGCATGCTCCATCTGCTGCTGAAGACAGAGATCTGGATGAAAGCTCCAGAAAAAGGTAGTAAGTGGACCTTGAGGTGAGGTTGTTTTGTCACTTAAAATATATGTTTAATGCCTTGATGTGCATGGCAATAACTTTTAAGGCAATACAGCGTACCTTTTGTGTGACATTTCCCAATTTTGAAACAACATATGCGCTTACTAGTTATTCCTCTGCTTTCAGGCCTATCTCATGGTCTTCATACTCCCAGCCATCTGCATGACAACTGAGCAAACTCGTGAACTTTCAAGTGGACAAGGTTGTAAGCTCCAGAAGAAACTGGTAAGTAGACCGTGACTTTATTTATTTTTTACTATCTTAAAAGGTCAAGAATTAACTTTTACCCTTAGGTCCCAAGTTATTAAGCTCCTTATTTTTTTATAGGCATTAATGTAAACACAAGAATTGTGTATTATGTAGTGTTTAAGCTAACGGGGGAGAAAGAAGGGATGACATGCGGCAAAGGGCCATGGGTTGGAATTACACCTGTGGTTGCTGCAGCAAGGACATTGCCTTCGTAGATGGGCTGTGGGAAATTTGGAACAGCACTTCACTATTTTCTTATTTTTTTCTCAGGGTATCTGCCGGTCTTTTAGAAGTCTTAAAAAGCACCATTCTTCACAAAAGGCCCTAGAAGGTATTAAAAACTCTTAGACATAATTTACAAAAGTCTCCTCCCTGCTGTAGGCTGTAATGTTAGCTGCAAAATGTTTCTGTATGCAATTACTGTCTGTTGGGAGACGTTTGACACCTGTAAACTAAATGTGATTATTGTGACAGTGGATTGTGTGCACAGGAAGCTGTTATATCCTTTTTTGTGGAGTTTTAATCAGAGTTTTCATCAGACCTTGAGCAATCACTGTCACTGCTCCCAGCTACAGTAGCCAGGAACCTCATCTCATAATCTTGATTTTTACCAAAGACTCAAACTAACTTTAATAACAGTAATTTAGAGCAATTTCCCTCGGGATAAATACAATTCTAAATTATAAGGTTTTTTATTGATTAATCTAGCCCTTTATTTTTTGCCACTTATTTGAGTCCAGGCAGCACTGATTTCATAAATCATGTCATTAGAAATTATTGTTAAATACTGCTTACATGTTAAAAAGTGTTTTCATTACACTTGTACTTATAGCTGGCAGGACTGTAAAACAGATAATAAATGACATTCTATGCAGTATTAAACATGTCTCATAAAGTCTTAAATTTAATTTGGCTAGCCCTGCACAATCCTGTGTATAGGCCAGTTTAACGCTCAAGTAAAAAAAAAAAAAAAGGATTGATGATGAAAAAAATAGTTGTTAGTATTTTTGTGTATGTTTGAAGAGGATGAAGAGAAAAAGCACTCTGTAATTTTTCAACCCTGTTCATAGTTTTTTGATACACTTTCATTCATATCAAGTACATTTAACTGATCTGGCCCAGCTGTCTAATAATTACTATTTAAGATCCGCCGCTGAATACTTGTTTTCCCTTCATCATCTCACAATGTTACCTAGATCTGTCTGCTTTACCCTCAGTTTACACGGCAATGCTATTTTCATTTTTCAAAAATGCTCCAACGCTCCGTCATGAAGACAGTCAGGGATCTATTTGTAGCTCCAGAGAGTAATGGCCTTGTAACGCTGCCTGTCTTTCATTATTATTTCAGTGTGACACAGCCTGATGTCACAACCAGACAGGAAGAGAGAGATTGAAAAGTAAAAATGGCAGCTGCCTTCAGTGGAGGGTGAAGGTGAGTCACTGGCCTCTCATCCGCCACAAAACCTCCATGTTTCATCTTCACATCTGCGAGGCTACAACACATACATACAGATGTTACATTTAAATGTTTACTCTCACATTTTTACCATGTTGTTATTGTTACATATAGACACTGCTGAATGCAGGTTTATTGATAAAGTATTTTATTGAGTGGAATGATACATTTCTATCATGTGAAAGAAAAACAGATTAACAACATCAGTGCTGAAATGATTAGTCAATCATTCCATCAACAGAAAATGAATAGGCAACAATTGTTTCAAAGGAATAGCTGGATATTATGAGAAATGTGCTGTCTTGTTGAGAGTTAGATGTTCAGATTGACTTTACAGTAAATGTTAATGGAATAAGCAGCCAGTTAGCTTAACCTAGAATAGAGAGAGGAAACTGCTGGTTGCACCTGCTCCAACCACCTCTATAGCTTACTGATTTTTATGTATGTATTATATCTTTTTATCTATAATGTAAAAAACACAATTTTATGTTTTATGGGGAGGTTATGTGCCGGGACTTGAGTTCCCCTTTATGTTAAGCTAAGCTACGCTAAGTGGCCGCTGATATTCACAAGAGATGAATCAATCCTTTCATATAACTCTCTGCAAAAATGGAAATAGTCACATCCCCCAAAATTTCAAACTAGTCCTTTAAGTTATTCATGAAGCAAACATTTCAAATATTCCACTGTTTTCACCTTGCCAGATGTGAGGTTTTACTGCTTTCTTTTATATCACTGCCAATTGAGTATCTTTGAGTTTTAGAGTGTTGTTTTTACAAAACAAGCAATCTGAAAATGTCACCTTGGGCTCTGGGAACTTGTGATTGGCATTTTTCACTATTTTCTGACATTTTATAGACTAAACAATTAATCTGAAATGAAAACAGCAGTTAGTTGCAGCCCCAAACGACAGACTGAGACTCAGTTAATTAGGCAAACCCCAGAAATATTCAAGTGCTTATCATTTTGCTCATACAGACCGTTGGTCACAGCCATTTGCAGATGAGTTTATAGAAAACAAACATATCTCTGGCTTTGCTACAGCACAAAGTCAGCAGCAGGACTCTCAGTACAGTAGCACCCCTCCTGCAGCTGTGTGTGATGTATGAAAAGGAATCGCGTCCTTGTCTCCACCGAGGAAACGCAATGTGAAACATGTCCTCATGGTGTGAGCACCTATGTATCTGACCCTCAGCATCCCTCCTCTCATTACTCACATTACAGAGATGAGGGCAAAATCAATAGGGACTTAGCACCAGGATGTGTCATTAAGATAACCACACGTCTCATCACTTTCTTCAGACCAACACCTGATTCTTATTCATAGAGGAGAGAAGAGGGGGAAAATAGGAGATCTCAAAGAGGAAGGGGCAGTTTACAAGCAGCATATACTCCATCAAATGAGAGGAGAGTGCACATAAAACACAATCGAGAGGGAGAGAGGAAAGGACTGACAGATCACATACTCATCAGTTTAACAAAAAACGGTGTAATTCTCCTGCGAGGCTATTCAGGCTCACGGAAGAGGCAGCAGATGAATACTGTATAGTAGGATGGATGGTGCTGCTGCAGCCCTGCTCTCGATTTTAATCTTCCACTTGTCTTGTGTGACATGGCTGTGCATTTACATGGAAATCCAGCTTGTAGCTATATAAATTGCGCTATTAAGTGGTGACAGGAGCCGACAAAGCCTTATGATACACGTATGGGTGGGACAGAGGAGGTGCACACACATGAGATAGCCTCCCGGTTAATGTTACACACTTGTCACTCAGCCAGGAAGTTGCGGCATTGCAAAGTTTGACTTGGGTGACACTTTAGTGAGCTCACAATGCACTCACATCTGAAAGGCAGTAAAAATGAAAGTCGGGGTAGTGATTCATTCCTGCTTTTAAACGAGTCTGAGCCTTTGTTGCACGACACAGGAGTCTAGAGAATCTCATCCCACTTGACCTCCTCAATTTTGAAAAACTGCAGAAGAATATGACTCTGAACAGTGATTCACACTTCAAATAGCCAAATTTTCCTACACTATTATTAGTATTCAGCTTGCACTGTTGCCAGCACTACATTATTAGATTACGGGCATTGTGATGGTATTTTTCTTTCAGTGAACTGTAAGCAGTGAATCCTGCGTAGATCCTTCACCCAATGGAGGCTTTGTGGAGAGCCCAACCTCAAGCTTGTATCCTCTGTGATCCCTCAGGTAAACATCCAGCACATACACACTCATACACACATACAAAAGACAAGGAGGATCCACAGTAAGACACTGCATGCATGCACTGAAAGTGGAGTATGTAATTGTGTTGCCTCCTTTATAAACTCACTTTACAGAGTTGTACAAAACATGTACAACTTTGAACTGGTAAACAGAACACACTGCTGGAGATGCAGTGGTGGAGCTGGAGAAATGTTCAGAACAAATGTCCAGCAGGATCAACAAGTATCGGTCCTCATCTGGGATAATAATTTTCCTCGCCTACTTCATGTTTACCCTTTCTTTTTAGGGTCCAGCAGCCCTCAATGCAAACGTTCCCCATTCTCAGTCTTTCTTAGATACAGCTCTAAAGCCTGTTCTCCTTCCCAACACAGGTCACGTCTTCTGGGGTACCAGGGGCGCCGCTGTGACCGTCCCCTCCAGGGTCTGGTTGGCTGGGAGAGGTGGGGGGCTCCAGTCCGGCTGATAGAAGTGGATGTCAAAAGTCCGTGCCCAGTTAGCGAAGACCCGCTTTTCTGTGATGAAGCGGTGATGGCTTCCCCGCCGCCCACGCTCATGAGAGATGTACATAGCGCACTCATCTGGACCACGTGGCTCGTAGTAGTGGTAAGGGACGGAGTGGTGCTGAGGCTCCCTGCAGTGGCAGTGAGAAAAGAGAGATGGCTGATATTTAAAAACACTTTAATGAGTGACTGGAGTTTCATGTGACACCACAGTGTGTCTGTATTCCGTGGTGGGAGAGGGCGGGGGACTGATTTGCATTCATTTGTTTGTCTTTGCATGGATTACGCAACCAAATATTACCCATTTTAATAACTTCTAAATGCCACCTGCAGCTCAACACTGTATGAAAAAGCCAAATAAAGAAACAACATCTGAGAATGGAGCCTTTTCACAGTTCAGGCTGGCACGAACACCATTCACAGTTACATGTATGTTCTCTCTTTGTCAGCAGTCTGCATACCTATAGTAACAGGCAAGCTCTCCGTCCCTGCTTTCAGAAATTCAGCTCACCTCTGTGTTAACCTTTAGTTGTTTGTGAATCTGTATCTTTGGTTTGCTTTTTATTCCTTTAACAGTTGATATCCTTGAATTTTGTTTATGTTATTTCAGTTTATCCTTCTGATGCACAGCTCACACACTTTACCCTGAACTGTCTGTCAAAGGTAATACATTCTTCTCTCCTGCCCTAGTCAAGCACTAGACATTTTTACATACCCACACATTTTACTACTGTCCAAGCTATATACACTGACCTATGGAGTATCCATATTTATGCCACTGTTTGCAATGTACAGATGTATATGTATGTATATAATGTCTACTGTTAGTATTACTGTAATTACACCTGAACTTTATATTATACGCTATACCTGCAGAATTGTGGTCATCCGTGTGTATCTGAATGTATTCATATACACTGTTAATATTTTTATTTTATTCATTCATTCCATTCTATTTATTCTCTGTACACTCTGTCCATTACTCAGCACTTTACTGTTTTTTGCACTGCTAATCAGATGCACAGCTGCATTCATTGTCTCAGTACCTGTACTCTGTGCAATGACAATAAAATTTAATTTAATCTAATTTATCCACATATATTAATCACCATACCATATTTTGGACTGCATTAACTTTTTAATATTATCTTGAAGCAAAAACAAATTAATCCAGCTATCAAGAGAATCATTTTGTATACAAGAGAATAAACAAGACTATGAAGCCCAGCGCTGTCTCATTTTTTGTCTCTTTAAAATACAGATGCTTGTACTGTTTGTTTTTCTATATATCAGAAACTTAAAATCATGTGCTTTTGAAGATTTTGGGTAAAACCAAGCCTCCTCTACTGTTTTTAAAAAGACATTGACTGGTTAATATGGCAAGACTATGAACTTTTCTTTATTTGTCCAGATGCCCTACACAACAGACTTGGATTTGGTGAAACTTTTGAAACTGTACTTGTTCATCGGTCTAAGATCCATACGCTAAATAATACAATGTCATAAAAATCTGATCCATGTCCTATTGTAGTCTCTCTGTACATATTGACTATAAATGAAAGGGCACAAAATCTGCCGAAAAAATAATAACTGGCGGAAAGACACTTTCACTCCACTGTGCTCCAGCACTTTCAAAAGTAATGCAGGCTTATACACAGGGCCACTAAATTAAAAAAAATTAAAGGTTGGAAGTGATTAAGTAGTCTGTAAGAAGTCATTAAGAACAATGATTCCTTTGTGAGTTGACATTTTTAAAATGTATTTTTAGAAAAAAAGGGAAAGGGCAACATTGAGTTGCAGTAACAATAGAAAACAATTCCAAGAAGTTACTAGAAAAAAAGTAAGAAGAAAAGAGGAGGGCATCTAAAAATACTCCCATTTTACCAGGATGTTTGGATGTATTGGTTATTTATTCCGGCTTTGGCTTCATAAATGTCTACCCTTCATGCCATTAAAATATATTTGACATGACATTAGAGAAACATGTTTTTTGTATTTTCGGTTGGATCACATCCAGTAAATTCTGCAGACTTCATTCGTTGTGACAACTAAAAGGATTGCGAAGTATCAGCCTAAGCCAACCATTTGTTCGAGAAAATGAACCGGCATTCCCTCCTCATTACCATCAAGATTGAAGTGGTGCCTAAACCCAAAATAAAAAATTAATTATTTAATCAATCAGAGCCAGGAACAAAGATATACTGAGCATTTTACAGTTTGTTCTTTTTTATTGAGAAATCTAATAAGATTTGTTCCTTGTCCAATAAAATCCCCCAATTAAAGCGTTGGCTGAGACGGATGAGACGTGAGCTGTAATTTTAAACCATTAAACTCTGCTAATGAGAGGCTGGATGAGTTAGTTGCTATAGGAGCCAGACAGTCAGAACTGGCTATGTATCCCATAATTCTTTGCATTTCTGCTGCACTGGACCAGCATCATGGGGGTCATAAATGCTGAGTGAATATAGAGGGAAACAATCGTTTGTTCTGAGATTTATCGAAAGTGGACGCTGCTAAAAAAATCCCTTTTTTATTTTTGCCAAATATTCTGTCGCCATGGCAGCTAGCAGCCGGCCTAACCTGGATGCTTTTATCCTGCATTTCAGTATTTGAGGTGGATACATTTTGTTTCCAAGTTGGTGTCTCTGTGTGTGTTATTCTGTCATGGCAGAGTTCTCACTGCATTCATTTGCAGTTAATCACTTGAAGTTTCATTTCAATGTCACCTGCAAAGTCTCCACTAATAATGACAATATTTAGAGAAACTTAATTATGGTTATCACTGCTACCCAGTAGAAAGCATGTACTCCACCTCCAATAATAAAAGATTAAATGCTCCTTGATGAGCTGAGAAAAAAATACCTGTTTCTCTGTTTCTAAGTATTTTTCAAACATTAAATATTAACAGCTAATGTCGTTAGGTATCAATTAAGATTTTAGCCATCTGTTAAAACATAGATGCTTCACACACATCTTTCGCACGGCAGCACAGAAGATTTAAACAATCAGCACAGTTTCGAGGTGGACAACCAAGACGAGTGTCACCAATTCGGTATCTGACCAAATGTCTTCCTCTCTGTCCCCGAGATACGACATGGAGTAATGGCCAAAAAAAGTGTTTTGTTGCAGAACATGATGATGTCACAGTGAAGTTAACCTTTGACTTTTTGGATACAGAATGTCAACACTTAATTATTTTATCCTGTTAGACACTTGTGTTAAATTTAGTCACAATTAGCATATGAATTCTTGAGTTATGGCCAAAAACATGTTCTGTGAGGTCACAGTGACCTTGACCTTGACCTTTTATCTTCGACAACCAAATTCTAACCACTCAATCATTGAGTCAAAGTTAAAGTTTGTGCCACATTTGAAGAAATTCCCTTGAGGCGTTCTTGAGATACTGCATTCATGAGAATTGAGCATACGAACATATGTCTGTATGTCTGTATATACGGACAGACGGATGGACGTCCTGAAAAAACATGATGCCTCTGGTCACAGCTATGGCCTGCGCAGAGGCATAAAAACTATTTTGGTAGAGAAATCACTCAAGTAAAATGAGGCCTGCCTTTGGCTTCACAAGTGGGCAATATTATCCCTCATGTAAGTGCACCTCTTTTAGATAAGCTGCGTTCCAGTTCATGAGCCTGATCTTCAGAAGTCTGCATTTCCATACGGAATATGTCATAAAGGGTGAACAAAGCCTGTCTTATCTCAAATTCATCCAAGAAACAAAGCCTTCTTTTGCCTGAACTTTGGGGAATACAACTTTTGTATCTTTCACAGCCCTCAGTAGACAATAATCTACCCACTTTGTGTTTTGGTCAATTCTTGGGTGAAGTGTTTGACTCTGTGCTGCAGAGGATGAATGAGTGGAAAAATGGGCTGCAGGGATGCTGTATGGTGTGACAAACAGAAGAATATAACCAAACCAAAAGGTGGACAAAGCCAGGGGGAAACAAAGGGAAAATGATTGTCACTGGGGTAAGTAGTGGAGTAGGGAGTTAGACCATGTGAGCAATCTCCCTGCAAAGGCCTGTTGACGACAGACAGAGAATACTATACTATACTATGACTTTCTTAAAGACATTATCTGGCGTACTATACTATGAATTTTTTGGCATACTATACTATGACTTTTTTTTTTAAAGACCCTTTTTGGCATACTATACAATGACTTTTTTTAACAGAATTTTTTTTGGCAAACTATACTATGACCTTTTTTTAAAGACACTTTTTTGAAGACATTTTTTGGCATACTATACTATGACTTTTTTAAAGACATTTTTTGGCATACTAT
Organism: Epinephelus lanceolatus; assembly: GCF_041903045.1. Classification (NCBI taxonomy): domain Eukaryota; kingdom Metazoa; phylum Chordata; class Actinopteri; order Perciformes; family Serranidae; genus Epinephelus; species Epinephelus lanceolatus. The sequence goes on along the minus strand of NC_135745.1, from coordinate 16,768,854 downwards.
ACTATAATTTTTTTTTTACAGAATTTTTTTGCAAACTATACTATGACTTTTTTAAAAGACATTTTTTGGCATACTATACTATGACTTTTTTTAAAGACAGTTTTTGTCATAATGACTTTTTTAAAGACATTTTTTGGCATACTATGCTATGACTTTTTTAAAGACTTTTTTTGGCATACTATACTATGACATTTTTAATGGCATACAATATACTATAGACATTTTTAAGGCATACTATACTATGTCTTTATTCAGACATTATCTGATAAGTTCAATTTTTATCATGTTAATTTAAATGAAAGTAGGTTTTCTTTAACCATTCAGCACACGTTTTATGATTCTTTTTCCTTTCAGTGACATACTATATTGTAAAATTTTCATGGCAACACTGTATTTTTAGTCCTACTTATATTACTCTGAAATAAACCTTGAATTATGTTAGTCACTCAATTGAGTCTGTACTTTCTTCACAACCTGTCTATCTGATTTATGTTGCATTGTGGTCCAGTCTTCTGTTCAGATTCAGATTATTTTACAATCAGTGTACAGTAAATGTAAGCTGTATCGCTGATGTAACCGGTTAGAACTCAGTAGGTGGCAATGAGGTTTCAAAGGGTCTTAAAAAGTATTACATTTTACTTCAGGATATTTGCATATATCTTGACAGACTTTAAAGAAAACCTGATATGTGTGTAACAAAGCCATAATTCACTCTGACCCACTGTGCAATGATGTTTGTAGCGGCCAGAAAAAGGAGTAGGGTGAGAATTCTGTTTTTGCTCTCTCTCATATCTCACATGCACACAGATATTTAAAAAAATCAGCATGAAGTTTCAATATTTGTAACGCTTGCCTGTTTACGAACTTATTTTCAACAATATTCAGGCAATCTAAGCATTCCAAAAACATCTCCAGCCACACTGACATTTTATTTATCAGCTGCCTGAATATATTTACAGTTTTAATCTTTCTTATCAGGTAGATGTGATGTTATGAATTTCTATACTCTCCAAGCGACTGCATATACACGCTCTGCTTCAAAAACTCTTCGTGGCGGTGTTCGTTGGTGAGCTGATGATGATGTTTCACATTCAGCCCCACTGTCTCACCTGCAGAAGTCAGGGGCAACCATGCCGTAGACATTGATCCTATCGCACAGCTCCAGGGCGATGGTCATAGTGAACCAGCCAGTGCTCAGCCAGGAGTTTGATATCCTTCTGCAGAAGAGAGGAGGAGGGAGAGAAGAAGACAGACAGTGAGATGGATTTCATGCGTGGGAGATCACGAGGATGAAAAACTGTACCATATTTGATTTTTTAGAATGTGATTAACTGGGATAGATAATCAGAAAATCTCACATCTGCGTAATACGGCAGAATAAAGATTTATCTAAATCCAGAGGTCGATTTCGCGGACTGCAAGATCATTCAAGTTCCCTCGCAGCTTCATTAAAATACAGATCCATCCTACATATCGACTGATACAAATGAACCCTGTCAAATAATCAAACCCCTAATCAGAAAGTAGTCTTGGTGTGCATGTAGCGCAAATAGTTGAAATGACAAAGCTTCAGCCTCAGACTGATCTGCCTGCTTTCACACTGCAGTTTTTTTTTTAGTCACGCCTGAAAAGAAATGAGCAATATTCACAGTTTTCTGAGTTTTCTTATGAAAGACATATGAAATTATATTTTCATTCCATTAAAAAATCTCTCTAAATTTAAATGTCCATCTGAGTGGTCTCTCTCATAGGGTTGCTGTCAGATGAAAAAACATTACAGTCTGACTACCATGCATTTTTAAGAATCCCTTGTTGGTTTTGAATAAATTGAATGAGCTCCAGAGTCATAAAACTTGCACTTCTTAAAAAAAAAAAAAAAAAAGAACCACAAAATCTCCAGTTTAAAGTGAAAATAACTTCAATTAAATAAAAGTAATCAAAACTTTGATACTTTGATTCTGGTGGTTCGACACTAAATTAAATAAGCCCTAATGAAAGTTAACAGAAATGTGCTGTAATGAGAACATTATGAAATATACAAGATACTGAAATGTTTATCATAAGCCTCTCTCACTCAGGCTGCAGCAGAAAAATAAAGACTTTGGAAAATATTCCTTTTACATTTATGCTATGCCAACATGTGTTGAGCATGTGTTTTCTGGACCTGATGATTGACTACACACCATGTTAATGGCCTGAAGTAAATCATATAAATCACCACAACGCTTTATGTGTTTTTTTGCCCAGTGGTGGTTCAAGTGAAGGTAACATTGGTCAGTTCACCACTTTGATCCAGACCAGTGCTGGGAAGGTTACATTTTACTAGTTACCCTGTTCAGATGTAATAAGTAATGTAATTATCTGAATTACTTGCTCAAAGTAATATGCAACACCAGGGGTCAACACGCCTGGGGCCCCGCTCCTGGCTGCAGTGGGCACGTCCCACTCATAGGAGGCCCCGGGGCAGACCCATAACACGCTGAAGGGACTTGGGGTCTAGATGGAGATGGAAAGCATTACTGAGGAGAGGGATGCCTGGGGTGCTTTGCTTGGCCTGCTGCCCCCTACCCTGGAAATCCAGAGCACTCGCGAGAGCACAATTTGAATTAGCTCAGCGAGTCACTCTGGCAATCAGTTACGATGCTCATTACTCATGCAGAAGTCCGGAATCAGTCAGTAAACATTGCAAGATGGCTACGGATGAACACCAGTTGTTTGAAACGGCTTTGACCGCTACAATGAACGAGTTAGACTTGGCTTTTTCTCTAAAAGAGGAACAGAAGACGGCGCTCGGATCTTTCCTTTGCAAGAAGGACATTTTTGCTGTTTTGCCGACTGGACACGGCAAGAGTCTAATCTACCAGTTAGCTCCGCTGGTAGCTAAGCTCTGGATACGTCACCCCGTGTATTGTTCTGATTGGTCGTAGTGTAATCCAATTGCGTGCAGTGATATTTTCAAATGCATGCTTGGTGCCACCCCTCGAGTTGGGCCATTTGTGTTACTTATAGCCAGACCCTAAATCTTTCTAGATTTGGGTCTGGATTTCAAGGCTAGCTGCCCCCACTACTAGCTGCCCCAGATAAGTGGATGAAAATGGATGGATGATGAGAGTAGTGTAACTTATTATATTTGCTTACTTTTTACTTTTTTTTATTTATTTTTTTAACAATTGTTTTAAATGGGGCAATAAGGTTGAACATTATCTGGCTACACCCAAAGCTTAAAGATGCAAAGCAAAAGAACAGTTATATTCAACATATCAGACTTTCTTTTAACCAAAAAAATATAGTTGGATGTAACCCCTTTAATCACCAACATTTTGAGAAATAACTGTTATCTAATTACATTTTTTTTCTCTTAATAACTGTGACGGATTACAATTACATTTATTTTGTAATTTAATTACATGTAACTAGAAGCTCCCAAACACTGGTCAAGACTGAAATCTCTCTACAGTTAATTGCCATTGCCATTACATTTTGTCAGTATTTGTGACTTTGGTGATCCCCTCACTTTTTCCTCTATCACCACGACCTGACTCACATTGTTGGTTTTGAGTGGATCTGTATGAAATTTGACTACAGCTATTAACAGTCCATTGGAGGAGAAAGTGTCATTTCTTCACTGATCTCCAGGTAAATAAGGTATTGGAGCCAATGAAACAAGCAAACAGCACAGGAGTTAAAGTTATCACCAAAACAAAGAGCTAACTTCTTAAGCAATATGCAATTACACCTTATATATCACATCATTATACAAGCTGTGCGTGCACTCAGCAGAATATGGGTGCATGAGAGTCCCCCGTTTGACCACACAAAACCAAAAAAATTGAATAAATCTACACACCACACACACTCCTGCACACATGCACACATTACAGTCCGCATTTGCGACACGTGCATAATGACCTTTACCTGAAACTTGGCATGGTGCACATAATTAGATTTTTTAAAAGTACTCTTTGATGAAAGTTAAAAGTAGAAAATGAAATGATGGGGTTGAAAAAAGCTTTGTTATTTCACGATTGCTATGGGTGCAGAATCTGGGAATATTTCAAATGAGACATGTAGGATAAAGTGGTTTGGATGAAATGATCTGTTTAAGGGCAAACTTTACAAATCCAACAATAATTTCTGTTCTTACAGTTTCAAGATAAATGATCAGATTTTGGTGATTATTAAAGAAAACATGCCCTTTAAACCCACCAGCTGGTTTAAGGGTTCAGATGGTATTCCAGTTAAATACAAAATACAACCATTTAAAGTTAATGGTCCCTTCCCAAAGCATGACTAAAAATCTTAGTCTCTCCCCAGTGCTAAAAATCATTTGACATTGCTGCCCCATTTTGTACCACCGCCTTCTCCTTCTTAAATAACCAGGCCCCCTAAGTGCAGCCTTACAGAGCTGTTAGCATGGCTGCTAGCTCTGGTTTTCCCTAAGCAGCAGGGACAGAAAACTTCATGATGTTGATCTCTGGCTCGTTGGTTCTAATCGCTGCCAAGCACAGCCTACGGGAGGTTTAGCTCTTATGGTCCAAAGCACTTTTGGAACAATCAGTATTCATCAGATCAATTTATAAATTAGTTAAAGTGCAAATAAAATTCCTGTTCCCTCACACGCAGTGTGAAAACATTCAAGTATGAGATGATCTAACACAATTCAGCAGGGATAAATCTGAATCCTTCAGCTGAATCAGGCACAGCTGTGTATCTCATCACGCTCCCACTGCCGCACGGCTGAACCTCATCTCGACTGGGATTGTGACTGGTGACCAGTGGATGTGTTCATGCATCAGTTATCAGGTACGTTTTAAGATGGGCCCCTGTGGAAATATCAAATATGGTGGTGAGGCTGCAAGACGAATATAAGTAAACCCTGCAACCTTTATAATAACTGTTCCAACATCATCAGTCATTTATGAGAAAAAATAAATTAACAATGAAGGGAAAAAAATGAGTCCTACTTAACTTCCTCATTCAATAATTAAAGACGTAATGGTGCCATCTGTAGGATTCTATCATCAGTAAATCATTGCCACAGTAACTCTTATACCTTTGTCTAACATTGAATTACATATTGCATTTTATTTTGCATGAAGTCCAGTTGGATTTTGCAGAAAAAGCACTGGGACAAAGAGAGAGCACATAAAGAACAAAGAGACTACTTTATGGTCCAGAGCCAAAACTGTCAGACTTCTGTGCTTTGTCAGATGACAAATGGAATTAATTTTGTTATGAATTTACTGGAAACTAATCTATATTTTTGCATTTTTTAACAGAAGTATCAGACTTGAGATTTGGACCTTAGACAGACTTCAACATGAGTCTTCAGCCATGTAGCAGGTATAATGTTTACCATGATCATCTTACATTTGCTGGTTAGCAGCAAATATAAAGTACAGCTGAGGTGGGTTCATTTCATTGCAGGTATTTGGTCATAAAACAAGTATTGGACAAACTGAATCCAACTGTATAAATGTGAGTCTAGTGGCTCTGAGGGTGGTCAAATATGTGTGTCCCAGATTTCATGACAATCCGACGGTTGTCGACTAATGTCGCTCAGCATCATAACTGTCAACCTCATGGTGGCACTAAAGGAAAAGTCAAGAGGATCACTAAAGCCATGAGGATACATCATCAGGAAGCACGTCTGTCCAAAAATCAATTTCGAGGATGTTTCACTGGAAAAGTGAAAACTTTGGCCTGCTGGTGGTGCTGAATGAAGCGACAGGGGACCAACAGAGTAATCATGATTCCTTCTCCTGATAACATGACATTTGTACCAAATGTCATGGCAATCTATTCAATAGTTGTTGAGCTACTTCAAACTGGAGTCGTGGACCACCTGACAGAAAGACCAACCTTACATAGAGCCATGCCACTGGCAGGCTGTAAAGTAATTTTTCTTTGACTTTAAACCCTTAAATGTGTTAAAATAAGTCTGAACCTTTCTTCGGTCATCATATTTTTTAAATGATGTAAACAGCAGTGAGGAGGCAGAGGATCAAACTTGCTTAAGTGCAGTTTGACAGGATCTCCTGATCTCTCGACCAGCTCGTCACCCCACTGCTTTCAGAGAGCTTGTTACTGCTTCTCGTCTGCTCCCACACACTAGCATCCACAGCGGCGGAGGTTTTAACTTAGCAAGACAGAGAAACAAGGCTCGGGCCTGATAAGGAAAAACTTGACAAGACAACAACCAGGGAGGCATCTCGACACCCTGCTCGCCTCCGGTTGATGAGGGTGACACATTTGGAGTGGAGGGTTTACCTGGTTGTTTGAAAAGGTGTTTCTCTTATTTTCTCACAGAGAGAACAGTGTAGGGGAGGGATACATGTCAGGCAGGAATCCTTACATAAAAACCCTGTTAAGCATTTGTATTTTGAACACTTACAGTGATTTGGGATGATGGAATAGAAACACATCTTCCTGGGATGCTGTGGAGGGTGTGTGGAAATATTCAGGGGGCGTTGTGAACACGATCTGACAGTGTCATGGAAACTACAGCTCTGTTTATAATCACATACTATCACAGTATTCGTACTAATTATGACAAGAATTTGAGTACATTGTGTGGATGCACTGCATATTGTATGAAGTTTCTGTACATGAGAAATGCTTAGCTGCATCAACTCGTTTTCTTGTCCAGGGCGTCAAATACAGCCGCTTCTTCATCCCCCTCAGCGTCTCATACTGATGCACAGGGCAACCTTTAGCATATCTATGTGACAAAGCAGCAGTATATGACACTCTGGGAATGAGAACGGACTGGATGTATACTTGAGTAGAAGAAATTTTGAATATGAAACACAAGCTCAACCATCCAAAAATGCATTATGGCTCTTTAGACTGCAACGACTGACAATGGTTGGATTAAAAAAATAAATTAAATGTATAGCAAGTGACAATAAGGTCTGCTTAAGAGGAAAAGTACAGTAGCTCACATATATAATACACTGTAGGAAACTTATTTAACACTAAAATATCAAATAATTTTGATTTCCCTTAAAATAACACTAGAAAATACAACATTAAGTGAAATAGGTAGTGCTGATTTACATTTGTGATGAACAATTTTCAGTATATCAACAGTGCAGTGCAGGCAGAACTCTTAATTAGTTTTCTTTCCCTCAGCAGCAGCTCTCTGAGTCTCAGGGTAGAGAAGTGATCAGTCTGTGGTTGGATTGATCACAGCTGATCAGATCTATGGATTAGATTAGAGGAGCAACTGCTGCAGAAGCGAGTGATTGCAAACTTTTCGACTCAGCATGGTTTCTATGGGAACTCAGCCAGTTTCATCTAAAGCAGATGTGTCAAACATACGTCCTGGGGGCCAGAGCTGACCCGCTAATCGGGTCCAATCCGGCCAACTAGATGACTTTGCACTCCTAATACTGATGCACTTGTGAAACCTAAGAGGTGCCAAATTTCAGGAGCAAGTTAAACACTGATTAGGTACTTCATGTAAAATGCTGCCTCAGTTGCTTTTCCACCCTGACTAGAATACAGTTCTTAAATAACAATGAATACTTACTGTGGCCATATTTAAAGATATTGAACATTGTGCAAAATATTGTCAACCAGCATCTTCAGTACAAAAGAATCTGTATCAGACTTCTATCTTAAAACAATATGGGTGGAACCCTGTTGCTAAAGTACTGACAAAAATCCAGTTCAGTCAGGACCACTTTAGTCAAAGAAAACTTTATTTCCGTGTGCTGTATTATATTTGGTGGTATGGCTCTGTTCCGGGGCCTCTCTGTCTGTCCTCAGGCCTTTGCAGAAATTCTCTTCCACGCATCTACGTGGAAAGCCTAAGGCGGAGAGAGCATACTCCTCTGCCCTTCCATGCGCCTACAGGGAAAGCCTAAAGTGCAACACACACTGCCGCCGGCGCGGCGCTGCCCAATACACATTGGCAGCGGCACCATCAACACTAAAGTGTATTTCCCACCCCAGCCCGCTAGGTGGCTGTACCTGCACTAGTTGCCAACGGTTGCCAACTGCTAGTAATGGAAGAAGAAGAGGAAAAACTTTGAGGCAACAACAACTTGGATTTTACGGGTGAGTTTCTTATCAAAATCTACAATACTACGGCGGCCGAAACGTATATAAAAGGCTTTTCTCACAGCGCCGGCCGCGCTGGAAATAGAGCAGTGGGCTGAAGCAGAGCGGCGCGTGACGTGTGTTGTATGGCGGCAGTGTGTGTTGCACTTAAGGCAGGGAGAGCAGCAGCAAAGACCCCCCGGGAACAGAACGGAGCCAGCATCAATGACAAACAGAAATGACATTTGTAAGTCATACACAGCATGAAAAGGAGGAGCTGGGGTAGAGGCGGGTTGCAAAGCGGCTTGCAGAGAAAGCAGCAACAGTAGGCAGGCTAAAGCCATTTAAATAGGGCACCCTGAATGAGATTTGCCAATTGGTTGCATAGAAAGGAATCATGTGATTTATCAGCTGACTCCCTTCCATCAATCATCTGTTCTATCAGTTGATTGGCTGTTTGAGATCAACTGATGTAGCTGGGATGTGAGCTGAGATTGACATGGTGTCCTGCCTGAACGCTATGCTCAATATTGCAAATGGTTCGTAAGGCAGGGGATGACTTAAAGCTATAGTGCGTAACTTCTACAGGTCCGTAAATGTCCGTTTCACCCAAGCCACTACTAGAGGAGATGACACAATGCTGATTAAGCCGATCGGCTCCTCTAACATCTCGCGGTATTTTTCAATATATATCATTTTTAGTACGCGTGTCGACCGGCGACTTTCCCACGCTGGCACACAGGAAATGCTTCCTCACAACAAGAAGGGAGGGGGAGGAAGAGCTGAGTGTCATAGCAAGAGGTAGAGCGCAGGTAGAAAGAGAAAGCAACATGGCAGAGAAGCCGCCGAGACACGGTTCAGAAGTGGATCCTACCACAAAGGCAAGTGTTACTCTGTGTATGGTGTGTGGCGACTGGCAAGTGTTACTCTGTGTACACGGTGTGTAGCGAGTGTTACTCTGTGTACGGTGTGTGGTGACTGGCAAGTGTTACTCTGTGTACACGGTGTGTAGCGAGTGTTACTCTGTGTACATGGAAGTGCCGCCAGCTTATTAGTTGTAATAACGTACTATCCGCTGGGAGGCGACAGAAGTTACGCGCTATAGCTTTAACCTGCTTCCACTTGACTAGGAATAGAAAATTCTGAAAAAAAGAAAAAAATGCACATGTAATGAAAGTGAGTAGTAGACTGACTGCATGTGGAAAAACTGAAACATACTGTTGAATTTGCACATATGTTTTTCATCATTTGTTTTGTAAATGGATGAATGTTTTCAGAATGTACTTGTGCCTCTTTACACTAAAAAAAAAGGGGAAAAGTTGAAAGGGGTTGATATTTATAGGTTATTATTGCAATAGTTTTACTGGTCCGGCCCACTTTAGTTCAAACTTGGATGTATTTGGCCCATGAACTAAAATGAGTTTGACACCCCTGACTTATATTAGAAATATGATAGCCAACAGTGAAATGATAGTACTGTTGGTCAAAGTAATAGAGTGTTCTATTCTGTATGAATTAATGAACAGTTAAATTTCTCTTTGACGCCTGGTGTTCTGTTGCTCTGTCTCTGCCCACAGGATGGCCTGTGCTCCGAGGGTCTGGTGCTCTGAGTATCGATATATATTCCAACAGTGCTCCTAATGAGCGGTCCAGCTCCTAAAATAGAAAATCAATACATGGCAGTAAATGCTGATGTCCTGGCAGGTTGCCACATATAAATGAATGTGACGGAAACCCTGGCACCACACCGAGCATAGGTTTCACTCTCGAATTCAGACACTAAAATAAAATGACAGACAGTAAATATAGTGCATTAAGTAGTAAATGGGGGGCAATTTCAGACACAGCTTTATTTTTTTTTTCTTTCAGCAAATGAGCAAACAACTCTCCTCCTTCATCCCTCCATTATTTCACCTCAGTCCAACCTTTATTACAACAACATTGTGTTTGCAGGAGAAATGCGTCTGCAAACGGTCACTTCCTGCTGTTTTACTGTGTTGCCAAACAACCCCAAACCCTCTGAATCAGTCTGCCCACACTGCACTGAGTGACAGTGTGATGAATAGCGACGACACACTTTTGTCCGACTTTCATCTTTATTAGAGTCTGTCGAGGCGACAAACAACAGTGCCGACCCAAAGTGATGCTATCGCAGCCGAAGCACAGACTTCTCATTTTCATTTAATTACGACAGGACCCAGGTTGTCAGGAACATGTTGATTTGTTGTGATATGCAAACACAGCTACTGGGCTTTACTATGACAACAGCGCACACACAGACACACACACACACACACACATCTCGCAAATTAGAAAACTTTCAAAGTTCAAAGCACAACATTTTGTCAGTAGTTGATCAGCAGAGGTCTTAGTCAGGAGGTATGCAGCCAATCTCACTTAAGAAGTCTTCCTCATTTCCTTGTTTATGAACATGCTGATGAATAATGTGGTGTGAAATGTCAAGCTCTTAGCTTCAATGGCTGTCTTTGAAAAGGACTGGAAGTAAGCTGTGAGTGGGAAGATGGATTTATCCTTGCAAAGGAGAACGGTGTTTACAGTTTGGTATTGAAAATCTAGCAAAAGTACCCAGTTAATGAGTAGTTTATTTGTGTGTTGATCCTTGAGTCTTAACTTTTTTTTTCTATTAAAAAGTGAGATTATTTTTTGCTCCCATTTAATAAGAGGAGATGACTGGTTTGGATATAATAACAAGAAAACAAGTTGATTTGCCTTGGAAAAAAAAAAAGAAAAAAAAAAATCACACCCTGCAGGCACACACGCTCTATTTACTCCGACAAAAAATAATACCATAGATTCAAATTAGTCAAGAAGTGTATATCTCTAATTATGAAATGGAATTATGCTGCTCTTAGGATTTTTTGTTGTTGCATTGTATTCATTTCTAAAGAGCAGGTGTATTGTCATCAAGATTATTATAATAGTTGTTAAGTAACTGCTGAGAGGTAGAGGTCACATGAAGGTGTGATGAGGTGCAATCAGTTAAAGCTGAAACACCTGGTGAACATCATTATCTGTGTACCCTTGAGGATACGTAGCCAAAACGTGTTAGTGGAAAATAACTGTTTTTGTTTTGTTGTAAAGGTTTCTTTTGCTTCTAACAGTAGAAACTCCAGCAGGCATGTATACAGTGTAAGGTTTATTTATACCCGACACCTCTAATGACTGCAGTGATTAGAAGTTGTTTGGTGCTGATTACTGATTTAAGGTACTACACTCCTGCTTCTACTTGACTTTCATGCCACTTTCTGTCTGATCACAGCTCCCATTTCGGTTGCATCACCTTTTTTTCTTGCATTCCTCAGGGTGAAAACTGCAAGAATAAAGCAGCCACTTCTTTTGTTTGCAATCTCTTTTCCATGCATGTTTTTGCACTACATTCCCCTTATTGTTATATGTATTTTCTGCTCTTGCTTGCTTTGAGCAACCGATTTTCTTTCGTGATTCAGTTTGGTTTGCTCTTTGTTTCTTTTTTGTCTCATTTTCTATAAATTCCTCCCTTTTAATATGGTTGTACTATAGGGTACCTGTCCATTTAACCATTTATTTAATATCTTACTGTAATACCTTACTCTTACTCCTTACTCTTACTGTAGTATCTTTCTGTTCTTTTCCTGCTATGACAAGCCAAAATGTCTGCTGTGAAAATGGTCTATTGGCTATACGGTCTTTGCCCTGCACACTGATGGTCTACCTACACAGGTAATTTCACTTATTTTGGCCAATCCAACCTGTTTTCCAGTCTGACTGGGCATACACAGACTGCATTTTGTAGTTTCCATCCAGACGTAGCACAAATTTTGACTGAATTTCAAAAAAGTGATAAATAACTGAAAATAAGTGCAGGTGTTTGCTGGCCTTTTTTTAAGTTACTCAGATGCTTTGTTGTAAGTAGAAGCGAATTTCTTTGTAAATGTGTCTCATTCTTCACATTTAGCGAGGCCCTTAGATTGCTAAATTCTGTAGAGATTTCCTGGGTGTAACTCTAACAACAGATAAATAAGTCTAACGGCTGGTCTGGTTCTGGTCACGTTAGATCCATTTCAGCCTGTAGGGTTTGTGACTCCCTAAAAACTTGGTAGTTCACTCCAGGACAGTGCCTTACACTCTGCATCACACAGAGTGTTATGTGCCTGAGGCATGTTCTCATCTGTGGCATTGGGTCATCTCATCACTTTTTGGATAAGCTTGCAAAACCATAACATATAAAATTATTATGAAACATGCCACCATGGAAAATGTGGTTTTACTGATTGATTGGGGCTGCGTTTAACAACAGCAAAACTATATCAAAGCATCCTTTTGTGAACTCTAACACAACTCCTGCAGTATAATCCAGGTCTCATTTTTCCAGTCGTATGCTCAGTACATCACAAACACATGCATTTCCGTAACTTATCCATTATCCAGAGTTTGTAAATGGATGTTTTGATATAGTTTTGTGGTTGTTAAACGTGGTCCCCCCATTTTCTGTGGAGGCATGCAAGAAAACAATTTCTTGACAAATTCAAGGTAACATAGCATGCCTAACTGATATACAAATGGTCATTTTGTGAGTGAGGTATTTCTTTCACCTAATCTTTGCTTAAACCTACAGGAGACCTCACGCTGTAACTGTAACTTATAATGATCACTTGGATTCATGCTCCTTGCTGGTACGGCTGCAACCGCGACTAGACTTCCCTGCAGATTTCAAATAACTTTTACCTGACTGCTGATGAATTCTCAAATTGACCATCATGACGTTATACTGGAATGTAAAACAAAAAATAATAATGTAAAACTAAATAGTGCTGAAATATAGTCATTTAGATGGACTAAATTATGTCCAACAACAAACTCTACTCAGATGGGGGTCTGTATTCTGATATCAATGTATTATCTTGCATCAGATAGATGCTCCGACAGGCTTGTGAGGCAGGTAACGTGTGTGACATGGTGTGAGACCAGATTATAGGAAAACATGAACAGTGTATTCTGTATGCCTTCACACTTGACATGCATTAAATTAACTGATCTCATTTTGTATGTGTGTATTATTCAGTCTAGTTTGCCTAATTTTCCAAGCTTTAAAAATAAAACTAGCTAATTTTTTGCTACCCAGTCCATCCTCTCATTTTCATCAAAACCAAAATAATGCAGGATTTTTCTTTTGCATCCTTACAAATGCGCATGGTTACACACAGCTTAACATACAGGGTGAGACTGTCATGGAGCTTGCCAAAGCGTGCACACCCACACGGTCGAAATACCAACTTTTTAGGGCGTCCCTGGAAGGTTCCTGTTGTGGCCAATTGTTTTCCCAGGTCTGTGAACTCGCCCTTCTGCTGCAGCTGTTGCATACAGGGCTTACTGTGGTTCTTTTATCCTCTTTTTGACCTTTTAAGTCAGCACAGATTAGTTTTCCAGGATTGCCGCAGCTTTGGCTGGCATGCAGCAGGTAGCTTTGCTGTTAAAGGGATCGACTTGTGATCTCTTGGTAACTGAACGAACCTGGCAACTACACGTTTTATTCCAGCAAACTACATCACTACTCAGCCCAAATGTATCAAGTAGAAACCGTGCAGCACAGTGGGACTGTTGGCGATTACAACAAAGCATTACAGGAGCATAAAATACTGCATAGGAAAAAGTTATTTCAAAAGCTAATTTGCCTTTAATCACCGGTTGATGCTCATCCCGGCTTAGCAATTTAACACAGAGGATGCAGAGGGACAGCTGTTTTTCATTGCTCTTCTGCCAGTGTTATTAAAATGGGTGGATGTGACAACATCCCACACCTTCTTAATTACCTTTACTGAAACGGCATAACCCATAATTACAATTACAGGCTTGCAGGGTTGCCGATCGCACAGTTGATTACCCAGAAACTCTGCTATTAATGCTGCTCACACAGGCTCCCAAGCCTTAAAAACAATAGGATTCATTTTATATATTAGGGTAAAAATATCATTTCATACTGATCGCTTCCCCTATACTTTTCTCCAACACTCGGAAGACATAGAAGCAATACTTTAAGGCTTCCTCTCCCTGTCTTCCCACGCTCCACGGAGGAAAAATGACCTCATATAAGCCTCACAGATATTAATGTCTAATGCTATAAAAGGATAACAGTATATCAGAAGCTGCTTGCTCACTGTAAACATTTACCATGAATGTAGGCATTGATCCTGAAGGATGGATGTCTGAGCTATTCACCAAATCCTCTACTAGGCAATTTCCCCCCTGACATCTATCTTAAAGCTGAAGTCAGATTTAGTCTCCGCCGACACCGCGGACAAAGAGAGAGACACACAAACAGAGTGAGCGTGTGCGTGTGCGTGTGTGTGTGTGTGTGTGTGGAATAGTGTTTTCATTAAGCATTAATGGCCACGGGACTGAGCACTCAGCTTGGACTCATTAAATTTGAGTCCTTTAACACTGTTCAGCGCGAGAGGAGCTGCAGACACAAATACTCGAATAGACTTTATAAACCATTTGTACATCACACATTAGCAAAGGGAGAGGTTTTTTTTGGGTTAGTTACATTATTATTTAATGTCGAGCATTCACTTAGAAACATTTCCCTTGGCGATGCATTCATGTAGTTGCAGGACACTCCAACATCAGGCATTTTCATTAAAGCACAGTTTAGTTTAGGGCTGTACCCAAATATTCAGATATTCGAATATTCGTTTCTATGGGTAGGTATTCGTTATGAAAATTTGGTATTTGATATTCGTTTTTTTAATTTCTTTGTTGTTTTTTTTTACATTTTTTTTGGTGCTAAATGTAGTCTTTTTGTTGTTGGTAAATGTAGGTTATCAATAAAAATAAAAAATTTTAAATTGCATTGTTAGAAATGTGAAAATATAGTATAGCCTATCAACGGAGCTTGTGTGCATGGCACGCTTGAGCGCATCCGTCTGAGGCTGTGGATCAATGCCAAGTTTTACCACTTTATCACTATTCCCTCTAACTTGTAGCTGTTTTTTCGTTATCTTTTGAATTTAATATGAATTATGGAACCGTTTTTGTCAACGTTTGTTTTCCCCGTTTTGTACAATAAATTATTGTTTAAAGTTTCAACAAGTTTCTTTTGGAGTGCGTGACACAAGTGTGTTTTGAAAACAGTCACCTGCTCAACGCATCAGTACTTTCGGATGCCATGAGAGTAATAGCCAATAATGTCAAAATATCATTTACAGACCGATTTAACAGACGATCACTGCTGCCCGACCCACAGGTCCATTTGCGGATCCCGCGGGTTAGGGGTCGACCCGCGCATCACTACTCAGCTCAGTCTATAAGGCTGTACACACAACAGTAAGGCTATAGACATTATATTCTATTCAGGCTGGCAGGACCAGCAGCGCATCAGCTCTACAGTGCACGACACTGCTGATTAACCATTTTATTGCAGCACAGAGTGTCTGCCAGCAACCAATTAGGCCTACTTACAGAGGCTTCCTACAAGTTGTTTCAACGGTTCTGATTTAATCAGAGGACAAATTAAACAGGATGACTAGCCAATGTGAAAATCAAAAGAAAGCATAGAATAATGTACTGAAGGAGACTGTTGTGCCATCACATTTTTTTGTGGTTTGAGAGCAAAGATCCGGTCGCCACTGTGCAAAACTCCGCAATACAATTAGGTCCGAAAAACTTTCTGCAAATTGGGGTCTCAAAAATATGAGCAAATTCTAAGCTAAAAATGTGTGATATTAAAAGTTTATAAGTGCTACTGTTGTTTTGTAATTGATAAAAATATCTGCCAATCTCTCTACTCTTATTCTGGTTTAGCTCACAGAACATTTAAAAGTATCTGTCTCTTATAAAAGCCGATTTTCTAAATGTTTTGAAATAAAAGAAAAATCTGTGTTGCGTAATATTGTAAAATATGAATTTTCACTACAGTCAGAGCTTGAATTGGCTTTGGAGGCATGAATCGTGCACAAGAATTATTGATTTAAAAGGTACAAACAACTAATTTGTAGCACAACTAATGACTATGGTAGAATATGTTGGAGAAGCTATGTACCTTGAATGTTAGATAAGTACTGACTGTTTTGCCCTGAAGGTCAGATGATGCTTTAACACATACAGTAACAACTGTATGGAAGTGGTTCTCACTTGAAGTCTATCCTTGCCTTTTATACCTTGAACTACTTTCACTGATTTATGTTTTACTTCTCCTTGGACCAAAGTAAAACGAATACTTTATTACTATGGAGAACGGCCACTTCAACAAATAGATTTTTGGAGCCCGTAGGAGAAAGCTAAGCTCTTATCCACCACCAGCCTTGGAAATGAACTTATATTTAACAACATATTTTACCTCAAGTTGCTGCACATTGTTGCCTCTTCCTGCAGGTCGTGTGAGCAGAACCAGGTGCATATTTTTCCCAGTCTTGCATTGTTCATTGTTCAGCACTACTAAACAGCTATATGTGCTGTCCCCCATGCATCTCATGGTCAGAATCAGAATGACATATTGTGTTTTCATACATTCCCTCACCTGTCTTTGCCGGTCTCCTTCTTAAAGAGCTCGTCAAACTGCAGCATCTTCTGCCAGGAGATGATGTAGACTTTGAGTTTGGGCAGCACCTGGTTCATCAGCCTCAGGTTGTTGTACACCAGGCCCTTCCCGTCGCGCCTCATGTAGCTGCTGGGGCCCCAGAAGATGAACACTGTGTCCTGACTAGCATTAAGCAGCTCGTGGCGATTCCGCAGTACCCTCTGCATGCTGGAGTGAGCGATGACGCGCAGGGAGGTCCGGCGGCCGACATCTCGGGCATAACCTCTGGAGGTGGGGGCGTCGTTCATGCGGATGACGCACTCGGCCCGGTCGATCTCTTCACCCCGGCCGCCTCCGATGAGGTGACCTGAGCTGGTCACCAGGGCGCAGGTCTGGCAGTGCATCCTGGGAGGCTGATTGATGGAAGAAAACAAGAATGAAGTAAACAGGGGGAAAAAAATATAAACTTTCTTATACAAATATGTTGTCTGCATAAAAATATTTGGCCTCCTCATTCCCTGTGGAAGCACCTGCAGCAATGCCAGCAGAATTTTTAGTTTTGCAACATATTTGTTATAAACTCTACAAACTCTTTTTTTTCCAGAAGTCAAAAATGCTCTGAAAGTTGTGTTTAGCCCTGGTTTATACAGAAATATGCAAAGCAGACAGAAATGCACACCTAGGGGGACTTTGGTAAAAAGCTTTGCTATGTGTTTGAGGCAGAAAATGCTTTGTTGACAAATGGGTAGCGACAGAGCCTCCTGGGGATGTGTAGCTTGTCATATTGCTTTGCGATTGGTAGAAACCCTGGGGTCTTACAAAGGATTCACCTTACATCTTTCTCCCACTCGCACACAACAGAGGAATGTGTGTTTACCTCCAAAACAACAGTCCTGATGCATAAAATTCATATTAAATTCCTCTCAAATATGAGCCTATGAAGTATTCACCAAATCTGAAACTCAGGAACACTATAGGAAACTCATAAAGACATTACTGATCATAACATAATACACATGATGAATATGTAGATGAAATACACACACAAATCTGTTTACTACTTCATAAATTTACAGCTTTATCACTTCATCACACTGCAGAAAATTATCATTGCATCAAATTAGAATGACAGACCTGATATGGGGATTTGTTTATCTTGGTATGCCTTTGGTTTGATTCATGTATATAAAGGACATATGGGTACCTATGTACATACTCGTGTTTATTACATACATCTCTCCTGAGTGTTTTCTCTTTTAACTTTGCTTGTCACTTAACTTCATCTATAAATTATCTAACCACCTGCTGGCTGTGGAGAAAAATAAGAGTGACTCATACACATAAATAAGACAAAAATACGTCTTCAACTCCATGGCTACACCTGGAGTGAATACTGGCACAATAAAGCCATCCCTCTAGAAAGTACCCATCATTGGCAAAGACTCTTAAAACGTTGTCAAAAGATGGTGTGTAATTCTCAATAAACACTCCATGGACCTGATGCTGCTGATTATTGAGGAGGTTACAAATCAGACAGGGGACACATTAAGAGACACTGAAACCATTAGGCACTAATTTGTGAGTGAAACTGGGTATTAACTTCACTTCTCATAAACAAAACTTTGGGAGAGTGGTTGATGACCACCAAAATTAGAAAATACGAGAGGAATTCTACAAATTGCCAACATGGCAAGGTCTGCATATGCAATAAAGATACCCAGCCTTCCTATTGAGAGACGCCAGCCCACTCACCACTCCAACGTCACCATGGCCCAACAGTGAACTCTCCAGTGACTCTGACTCCTCCTGAGGCTACCGTCATCCAACAGAGAGACAACAACAACCGAATAAACAGCCAACTAGGCAGAGACAGGGGAAGATGAGGCGTGGGAAGAGGAAATCCAGACACCAAGAGCAAACCAAACACCCGCCAGCAGGCGAAAGCCCAGTGAAGAACTTCTCAAGTAAGATACTCACTACACATAGACCCAACTTTTTACCACCATGAAATATCAAATTGATTCTTTGGTCAATGATGTGTGTTGATATCGCAAAGTCTGCCACAATGAGGTTTTGATTCAATTCACGCCCTGTGATCGCTATGAGACGATATCAGTAAATATCCTCATTGTCTATTTCTTGACTGCTCACCACTGTCTGCCTACTGCTGGGCTGTGAGCACTGTTCGAATGTTTAGGAGGGAGGTGTGCTTGGACAGAAATTGACTCAATATATCAATCCAGACCGACCCCTAATACACAGCTGACTAGAAAGATTCAACTGAAGCACGTTTGGTATTTCAGAAGCACAAAATAAATCTGTGCTTAAAAAAAGAAGTACATTCAGTCCCTTGAGTTCGAATCCCTCCATCTACACTTTCTGCAGAGTGAATGAAAAAGAAATCCTGGACAAATATAAGATCCTCTCACTTGAACACGAATCACAATCAGAAACTAGCCATACAAGAACTCTTAAGTGACACTGACATGGCTGATTATTAAAAAAAAGACGCCTACCACCAGCTTCATAATGAACCATTTCAAAGGAAATTAAAGGTTAACACTACTTCAGATTTCCAAAAGAAGATTTTAAATGTCACAGACATGGCATTGGGACTGAACTGGATATCTAAAGACATTACTTTCTCAGCAGTAAACATCCTGTGACTCATGTGTTCCACATGTTAAAGACCTACCTAGAGATACTAAATTGGTTACAACTGATGTGGAGAGCCTTTACGCAAACATGTACCTTAAGAGAGGACTAGATGCTTTGGGCTTTCATCTTCAAGATCACACTGACCTCCTCCCCAGTGAATTCATTTGTGAATTAGCCTCCCTGGTCCTTCAACTCTGTTATTTCTTCTATATAAGGGATTCCAGCTCACAACTAAATGGCACATCTATAGGTTCAACTTTGCTTCACATTATGGCAACCTTTATATGTTTCACTGAGCGCAAAGTTTCAATCTTGATAACCTTTTTGTAAAAATAAAATAAATAAAAATCCTTAAATGGTACTGATGTGTTTTGCATTTTCCATTTCAACAGGAATGTGATTCTGGCGTAGGCACAAAGCTGATATTGTACTGCGTCGTACAACAGCATGAGTGTGGTATTGCTTTTATACAACATTTCTACAAGGGCCATTTATAAGTTCACTGTAAAAAGTGACAACAGGTTATGATTTGGTTTTATAACAGGTGGTGCAGGGACAGGAAAGAGACATGTAATTAAGTACTACAGTGTGAGGCAACAAGGTTACTATTGACACTGTGTCGTCACCCTGAGGACATTCATGTATTGTTAACTGCTCCAACTGGCTCAGTGCACACAATTTAAATGCTTCAACTATTCTTAATACGTTTAACATTGGCACAGACATTAAATTGCCTTACAACACAAATTATATACAAAGTTTGTTCAGGTTGTCAAACAACCTACACAGGAAAAGTCACATTAATTGACCATGTTTATTTAGGAACAACACAGTATGATGCAGGGTCAATAGTGCTGCAGACATATTTAAGTGACTATGAGGGGGTTGTATTATTATTTTATATGTAGGACTTTTTACAATGCTGAAGAAGAAAAACTTCAGGCTGTTATCAATGTCAGGTTAACTTATTGTGTTTTTTAAATTCCTGTATTTTTCTATCCTTTATGTTGTATTATATTACACACATTTTTCCTCTAAATGTTCTTGTATGTTTTTGATGTGCGTTCAATATATAAAAAATAAAAACAGGCACTTTCCCTGCATTGCAACTGCATTTAAACATGTACTGACAAACATTTATCTTATGTATAGAACAAGTTCAAAACTGCAAAAATGAAATAATTATCAAGATTTGGTGAACAAAATACAGTAAAATTATGCAACCACATTCACCACAGTGACACCACTGAATTGTTTATTCACAAATTTCAATTAATTGCTTATTTTTTGGTGAATTTTTACTTTGTCTAAATACATTTTTTTTTATCCTGGCAATCTCAGATGTATCTGCAAGTTATTAGACCTGGTGGACTGGTGGCCATCTTGGATTTGATCTCTCATGGACCTCAGAGGTCAAATCTTGCTTCCACCCACGTCTGAAAATAAACCTTAGGGTAAATACTAAATGTCCGAAATTCCAGTGCTTTTCAGCTAAACATGTATAACACACTGTGGTATGTCAATGCAATAACTGAAGTTTCCCAACTATGTCCCAAATCCTGAGCATCTATTTCTACACATTCTGGACATGTTTTTAATAATAGATCCAGATTATGACTCCACCAGTCTCACACCACTTCAACAAATCTACATCACTTGCTTATAAACGGTGTTTCCCCTGAATGTGTCCTCAATCTATTTAAAAACTCTGCAATCAAAGCATCTTTCTGGCTAAAAGGGGTCTTTAACTCGACAACTTCAAATACATTACGCCACAGCAACACCTACATTGTGAAAATACAATGGCTTCCCTTTTAATGGAAGCAACTGGAAGAAATCTCCAACAGCAACCACACTTACATTACAAAATGAGGGAAAAATCACCACTCTGTTTGATCTGCTGTAATCTGCAGTGAATATATGACATCAGTTAATGATCAGCCATAGATATTTCACCAACTAATTACATCTGCAGATCACTGTATTTGGCATGCAAACTATTGATGTTTTCCCCACCCAAAGGTGTGTGAGGTAATTTCATGTCCATGTCAATGTTAAATGTTTTATGAATAGTTGAATAATGAAAATCTTGTGCACTAATGCCATTTGGAGCAGTTAACAATACATAAATGTCCTCAGGGTGACGACATAGTGTCTATAGTAGCCACATTGCCTCATACCAAAGCACAGGTGGTGCAGGGACAGGAAAGAGCCATTTAATTAGATTAAATGGCTCTTTCCTGTCCCTGCACCACCTGTTATAAAAACATGAAATTGGTGCAGATTTTCAACACAGATCTTCTAAGCACCATTGTCTTATTTCATTTTTATTGAGCTCTGGCAATCTCGGAGGTATCACCAAATGAATTGGCATCCCCAAATGAATTGGAAATGACACCTTAAATGTTTTTCTATACCATTTGGTTCCAAAATTAAATACATCTAAGCTGTAGACCCAGTGGATTGGCTGCTATCTTGGATTTGACCTCTAACAGTCCTCAGAGGGCAGATCTGACTTCCCTCCACATCTGAAAATAAACATTATGGTATGCACCAACTATGTTAGAGATTTCATGCTTCTCTCGTAAAATGCACAGTTATTGTGGTTATCCGCTGAACAGTCACGGTATGCCTTCTGTCCAATTAAACTGCTTAGTCAGAACAAACTCCTGATTTAAAATTCTCAACGAGTATGCTCTCTTGATATGTGGGCTGACTTCAATTTTGGGAGCACTGATACCAAGTTGTACAAGAGAGAAACAGATCGCAACACTTTTCTTCTAGCTTGCAGTGCCCACCCTAGAGCTTTAAACTATGGCTTAAAATAAGTCAATTTTGCAGATTAAGACGCCTCTGCCATTCTGATTAAAACTTTATATTGAGGGCCGTGGAGATGAAACAAGGCTTCTGAGAAAGGTTTTTGTTTTTAACTCTGTGTATAGATGAGGTCTATCATAGTGCTTTATCACAGCCTAGACCTGACTTACCTAAAAAAAAAAAAAGTGTCAGGCTAGAATTACCACCTCGTGATTGTATACTTGCTTTAAGCATAGCCGCATTTCGAGGGAACCTGCGAGACAGTGGAGCACAAAGGCTTTGGAGAAGAAGCAGTTAGTGACATGCAGTAATAGGACAAGAATGTTAGCAAATGAAGAAGAACCAAGTTTTCAGAATCTTTTTTTAGAAAAGAGCGAGAGAACGAGAGCGAGAGAGAGAGAGAGAGAGAGAGAGAGAGAAGGGGCTTGGTGTATTATAGGAGGTCCCCCGGCAGACTAGGCCCATGTCAGCCTAACTAGGGGCTGGTCCAAAACAAGCCTGAGCCAGCCCTAACTATAAACTGTATCAAAAAGGAAAGTCTTAAGTCTACCCTTAAATGTGGAGACGGTGTCTGCCTTCAGGATCGAAACAGGAAGATGGTTCCACAGAAGACGAGCCTGATAGCTGAAGGTTCTGGCTCCTGTTCAACTTTTGGAGACTTTAGGAAGACTTTTCACAAACCAGTCAAGTTGCAGTTTAAATCCATATCTGTCCACACACTCGTAGCCACAATAGTTGACAATGCTTCAAATATGAATATTGCTGCAAAGAAGCTACAATTTCTAAAACATGGATGCTTCACACACATGTTAAAGCAGCACAGAAGATCTATACAATCAGCAGTTCAAGATGGACCCCTGAGATTAGTGTCACCAATTCAGTATCTGACCAAATGTTCCTGAATTATTAGACATTTGTGTGAAGTATTGGCATAATTAGTGTAGGAATTCTGAGTTATGGCCAAAAACATGTTTTGTAAGGTCACAGGGACCTTTGACCATCAAACTGTAATCTGTTCACCCTTGAGTTGAAGTGGACATTTGTGCCAAATTTGAAGAAATTCCCTCAAAATGCTGTGTACACGAAAACATGATGGACGGACAACCTGAAAACATGACTCTGTCCACAGCTATCACTGGTGCAGAGGCATAAAAAGAAAAACATAAATCAGTACCTCATTAATTTTTTACACTCCTCAGACTCACATTAAAAACGTTATCCGGAAATACTGGTATATCTTGACCTGCATTTTAAGGACTGACCTCCTTTAGTCTATAAAAGAGGACCTGACCTGCGCAATGAACTGGTTAAAGCCAACATACTGACCCAATCCTAAACAGATCCTAACTAAGCTCAATGCCATAATACTTGGAGAACTAATGACTTTACACATCCTAGGATGGGGAAAAAGTTTCCAGTAAGTGGATGTTGCACATGCAATATAAAAATGTTGTCTGATAAAATCTATGTTGGTAAATCTACCCACCGTCTTCAGGTCCAGGTGAAACAGCATTTTGACAGTATCTAGCTTCAGTATTGTGATGTATTTGTAAGTCTTAGAAGATAGACAGGCAGGATATAACACGATTGTGCCATAACAGTGGGTGTGTCATAACAGTGAGACCTTAATGTGACGCTGATGGGATGGTAGCATGTTAGAGAGAGAGAGAGAGAGAGAGAGACGAAGCCCATTGTATGCTCCATGTAGCTGCTGAAGCAGTATACTGTAAAATGCCTTGGGCATAATCTGGAGCAGTCACAGGTACCATTTTCCTCAGAGTGAATAAATTGTAGCCAGGGGGCCCTTAGCCACGGTGTTATGGGGAAACAAAGACACACCAATGCAGCATGCTGTTGCTAGGTAGCTAACTTAATCATAGCCCTATTCGGCTACAAGTTGCAGATCGAGTGATGGGTGGATGCCATGTAGGTTGGTACCAGTATTTAGTTTTACAGAAAGAATACATACTTTTTTACTATGAGAATAAGAGGATTTTTTATAGGTATTGTTAAACCAGTAGGTGCACAATGTAGCCAGGGATGTGATCTGAAGGATCAAAAGGCAGTATTCACTTCATCTCGACTTTAAGCAAAGAATTAGTGAACATGCATGAAAGTTCCATAAGACGCAAAGATATGAACTATCCCATAGCCTGTTGCTTTAATAACCACACACATCCCATTTCTTCTCTAAAGTTTCTGTGCACAGAGTAGATTACTCTTCATAGAGAGGGCGATGTTGACAGCGAGTTATGCCAGAGAGAGCTGCTTTGGATCCATTCCTTAGAACACTGCAACACTGGGTCTCAATGAGGATTTTGACAAAAGTGTTTGATTGTGAATAAAGTATAATAGATTGTATGGCTGTAGCCTGATGTTTACATAGCATTTATCTCTATTGTTGCATGTACTATCTTGTGTATATTGTAAAGTTTTATATTCAATGTGTTTGGTATTTCTTCACTGTCTCTCCAGACACTGGGACTTTTACTTGTAGTCCACTATGCTCAAGACTACAATCCCTTGATGTTTTGCCACACAAGCTCAACAAAGTGACTCAAGTGTTCTGCATTCAGAACTTTCAGGCAAACCAAGTGATCTTTTTACTTCTCACACTGCTGCACTCACTTTCAACCTGTTCATGTCTTAAAGAAGGCCTCTGACCAAAAACGTGTTTATTATAAAAAATATTTTGCACAGATTTGAGTTTGCAGCAAGCATCAACCTATAGGGCTGAGAACTGAAGCCAACACACACAGAAATGCCAAAAACTGCAGTTCCTCTAATGGCCACTTGAGGCTGGCTCCAGAAGCCAGTCAATCTCCATAGACATGCCTGTGAGGTGTCACTACAGTCTGTGAGTTAGATCCACCCCTTCCTCCTCCACAGCCCCACCCTCCTGTCCAAAAAATGCTAACTTCTAGCTATAAAAAACCAAGATGGCGATGGCCGAAACGCCGACCTCGAGGATTCACAATGGAAGTCCACAAATCAGTGGTTGATATCATGGTAGCTACGTCCATTATTTTTACAGTCTATGATGTGCAGATGCTTTTCTCATTTATTTTAAAATGATGAAACACTGTGGCCTCATGTTCTTTGTTTTTCTTTATGCTGTCATCTCACACCAACTTTGTCTCATTGCCATAGCCACAAAATGAATAAATTAAATGATGAGTTTAAACATGAGTTAAAAAATTTATTCTGCAACAATTAATCATTCATGTCAAATTTTAAGAAAAAATAAATAAATCTGTTCCATTTTCTCCTTTTGGAATATCTGCCTGTTTTCTTCCCCTGGTACATTAGTAAATCATCATCTAAACAAAGCTGCAATCAGTAATGGACCCCAAGTGAACGTCTAAACTGAATATCTTTGGGTTTTGGGATGCTGATCAGATTTCAGTATGTCAGCTTAGACAAATATGAATATGGTTGCAGGCAGGTTTTACTATTTTTTGATTATTCTGCTGTTTTTTTTTGTTTGTTTGTTTTTTTACACAGTCAAACAAACAATCATCCCCTGTTGTTGTTGTTTTAAATCTATTGGAAGTCATGCATTTGTACATGTATAAAGTGTGTGGCCTCTTTTTCTCTACAGCCTGCATTTGCATTTGAGTTTGTGCTTGTGCATAAATCATTAACATAGACCTATTTGTGTATGTTAAGCTGATCTGCATGATCTGTGTGTGCGCTTGAGGCTGCTCTACACATGCACTTAGTATGTGCATGTGGGTGTGTCTTGAATTTTCCCCATGCACTGAAAAGCAATGATATGCAAACCAGGCCCTGCAGAGCCCTTTAACACACCCTGAAATATCTCCCCAGCAGAAATATGGTGGTTATTTACATTCTTATAGCCATAACAAATTTACATTTTCATGGCATTAGCAAGAACAAATGATTATAGCTGGATGTGTTTGTGTGTGGGGGGGATGTGTCATTATCATCCTCATCTGCTGACTTTGACTTAGTGGCAGATTACCAGATGAACAGCCTCATCTGGTTAATGAGACCTTGAGGAACAGGGGGACAATGATACAGAGAGGGAGGTGGGAAAGAGAAGGAGAAAATTGATAAAAACAAGAAAAAAAGAAAAGATGGCAAAAGAAAAAGAAATATATGGAGGCAGTGAGAGCCACCCCGGTGCCATAGTGTTTGATGAAATGTTGAGCTAATGAGGTCCTGGCGGTCTACACCATCACCAGCAGCAGCAGCATCCATCCATTCCTCCCATCTCCCCCCACCCCTGCCCTTCCCCTCTCCCACCTGGCAGCGCCTTGACAGCCAATCTGGCTGTAGAGCTGCAGCACCAGTGGAGCAGGTCTGAAATCCCATTTTCACCCAGGGGCTTTTAAGTGGCTCCACAGACCCTATTCTCTCTTCCTCTGTCTCATGGAGAATTTAAGTGGGCCTTGCTGGCCAGAATTGGCCTCTTCAGGGAGCTTGGTCAGGCTATTACAGAGAAATAGGCTGATGGTCTGGACAAGGCTCTCCATTTCAGCCGGAATTACGTGACCCATCCAATATGGCGGTTTGGATTGATGTGATGGACTCGAGGTAAACTGTAGTTTACCTTTGAACTGTCTGCGAGCGACTCATGACTCCTAAAAACTGTAAATTTCATTCAGATTGAATCCATCCTTGCCCTAACTCCAGAGAAAACTGTTCTCCGCTCAATGATTCATGTGATGAATGGCTCATAATTTAAAACACATCTATCATTAATGTGTTTGAAATTTGCTGGCTTTGTTCTTTCTAACACAACAAAATACCTTTGATCGTAATTAAAACATTTACCACATCTAAACTCCGGCTGTTAAGGTTCTTTCAAAGTGTACTCCATCAGTGTCCCGTTACATCACCTGATCAAAGCTGCAATCAGTAATATAACCCAAGTGAATATCCAAACTAAATTATGTATTCTGATTAACATTAGGCTATTTCTGTCTTACTGGAGGCATAAAAATAGCCATAACAAAGAAGAGAAATGGGAATGTTTTCCAGGTTTGCACAAAGCAAACACTCATTTCTCTGCTGTGCCACATTTTATAACCAGAAAACAGTAAAGCTGCATTCTGACTTCCCCAAGAAACCATCTTTGAGATAATTTAACTGAATACAAAACCACATAAGGAGCTTATTCCATTGTTAAACTCACAATTAAACAGCATGAAACCACGTTTTTTGTAGAGTGGTGTCGGGTTTGAAATGGATTTAGATTTATCCACAAAAAGCTGATTAGGGAGTGAAATGTAGTTTAATTTATCATATTTCCTAATCTATCAAGATACCCTCGCTAAAACCATAAAATAATCTTGAGTTACTTTATCTACCATTTGTGCAACTTGATGCTTCTACAACATGTCAGACAGAGGGAAACATTCTACATATTACACAATCACATGTATTTGATGACTATAGTTATTTCTTTCTTCTTTCTTTCTTTCTTTCTTTCTTTCAAATTAAGGTTTTATATTAAAAACATAAAGATTTTGTTACAGATTTAACCAGTGGTTCCCACACTTTTTAGCTTGTGACCTCCAACAAAGAGGCAGTGTTTAGCTATGACCCCATGTCCCATTCCAGATGTCTATAAGTTGTTAGCATTTTCACCAAAAAGACATATTACCTCTAAACTTCTGACATGGTGACATTTAAGTAAACTATCCAATATTTCAAGGCACAATGAAAGATGAGAGCAAAATCCAAAACATGAATACAAACTTATGTAGCAGAACATTCTGTTTTTTCTTCTTTCCTGTCTCGTTAATCACCTCACGACTCCTTATCTTTTATCTTGTGATCCTTTGAAGGAGCCTGAACCCCAGGGTTTGAAAGCACTGGACTAAACCACCTAAGTGTAGGTTATATAAAGTACTTAAAACTAGCTCCACCTCAATCAGCTATGTCTGTAAAAAACTGCTTTTACACTGAAGCATCAGTACAATCTAATAATGACATACACTGATCAGCCTAAACATTAAAACCACTGACAATAACATGGATCACCTTGTTACAATGCTCTGTTGGGAAACCTTTAGTCCTGGCATTCATGTGGATGCTCCTTGATAACCACCACCCACCCAAACAGCGTTGCAGACCAAGTGACCCCCCTCATGGCAACTGCACTCCCCAGTGGCAGCAGCCCCCCAGCAGGACAATACAGCAGGACACACTGCATAGGCTGCTCAGGAACGGCCTGAGGAACGTGACAAAGAGTGCAAGGTGTTAAACTGGCCTCCGAATTACCCACAACCCAATCTGATCAAGCATGTGTGTGACATGCTGGTACCCCAGTGGTGCCCCAGAGCCACCGTGGGCCTCTTTTGATCCGACTTGGCTCTGACCTGTCAGGGACCTGTCAGTTGTGAGGTGAGGTACCAGGATTTCTCACAGATACTACATCAGATTGGGGTCTGGGGAACTTGGAGGCCAGGTCGATGCCTTGAGCTCTTAATCACATTCCCCAGGCGTTTCCTGAGCAGTTTTTGCGGTGTAGCATGGCGCACTGTCTTCAAGGAGTGCCATGGGGGGCACTTAGTCTGCAATGGTGTCTGGGTGGGTGGAGCGTGTCAACTGGCATCCACATGAATGCCAGGACCAAAGATTTCCTGGATTGTAACAAGATGATGAATGTTATTCATTTAACCCGCCATTAGTTTTAATGTTTGGGTTGATCAGTGTACATAGTAGTGCATCAGTCACATAGGACATTTCTTCGAAGAATGAGTACTTTCACATCCAATACTTTTAAGTGCATTTTGCTGATGATACTTCTGTACTTCTACCTTAGTTAGACTTTGACTTCATCATGTGACCATTTCTGGAGGCAAAGCAGAATTTTAACTGTGTCCATTCCTATATTAAGCGCTCTTTTTTTTCTGACAGCCTCATTTAGATTTTGACTACTCAGTGGTTTCATGCAGTATTGGTGAAGTAAAAGTCACTCTGCATCACCTTGAGAGCTGCCGTCGGACATAATTGGCCCTAACGTGCACAATATCGTTCAAACGGAGGCCGTTACAATCTTTATAACAAATCCAGTTCATTAAAAACTAGACCTTTTAAAAAACAGAAATGTAGGGGCGTAACTGAATACGTGTACCTGGGTAAGGCTTTGAAAACAAGTTTCCCTTCAGGGACAATAAACTATCCATCTGTTATATAACTGAATGAATATGTGGCAGTTGTAGAGCTGCCACTCATTATTATTCTCAATTAATCGCCTAATTATTTTCTAGATTAGTTGAGTAATCCTTTAGTCTTCAAATATCAGAAAATGATGAAAATGCCCATCATAGTCCCCGAGAAAAAAATGTTTTGTCCAAAAATTAAATTAATTATCATAGCAAATAGAGAAAAGTAGTAAATCTGCACATTTAAGAAACTAGACCCAGAAAGCTTGCTACTCACTTTATTAGCTCAAGGAATGACAAATTCGTTTTTCATTTCTTAATGAGATTTCTAGCCTTAGAGGTTAAACTTGTCCCACTTGTGGCACACACTGGAAGCCTGCCCTGGTTTCATTAAGCCCACCCATCCATCCACAGTGGCCTAGTAAAGGTACAAAAGCCCCAAGAGGCAGACAGACAACAGCCAGTCACATCTCTGCTGGGCCTGCCAGAGCGACAACCCAGACAGCCGGGGCCTGCCCTCTCCTGTTTCCTCATTCTGGTCAGCATCTGAACCCTCCTCAGCTTCCAGTGAACCCGTCCTTCACAGGGCTGCATGAACCATCACTGTCTGCACACCGCTCACCCTGCCTGACTTCCTGACCCGAGGAAAACATGGTTGTCAGAGCTGCAGGGATTAACCTTGAGAGAGATGGTGGAGGAGATGAAAGCGAGAGGCAGCTCGAGTCCCAGACCACCTGGGGAGGCAGTATCCTTGAGACGGGGTGGTTAGGGACCAAAGACAGTGTTCTGGTGTTGATTCAAGCACTGTATAAACACGATGCTCGCCACTGAAAATGTGCTCCCAGTGTTATTAGGCTGTTCTGGACATCCTGTGTGAGTCAGAAGCCTGGTAGTGTTGAGTGGCATTTGTGGGTCGTGTACAAGAGGAATAAAATTACTCATATAATCACACATTATTACTATGTGATTGTAGTTGGGCGATCGTGCAGTTCGGCCGGCCTGATTGGCTTCAAACTCAGCACACAGAGCCCTTTGCTGCCCATGGGTAACACAGGCAATAATTGGTGGTTAAAACTCACATGGGTCTTAAGGGGGCATGAAATCAACTTTAATTTACCGCCCTCCCTTCTCCAACTCAGCTCGGTCCCTTAAGGAAGAGACATACTTACACTGCAGTGAACCATTACGCTTGACGTGTGCCATACCCCCTCAGAGCGGAGAAATGGCATTCGAGTGTTGTTATTGATTTTGTGTGGGTGAATGCAGTAGAAAGGGGGGATCGAGCGAGGGGCTTAGTGAGGATGCTGGGTCTTCAAGGAATGCGAAATGGAGGATATGGTCGGTAAATGTGAGTGCTGAGAGGCGGCAATCATGCAGCCCAGCAGGATGCTGTCTGGCTGTCTAGTATTGCCCAGAGAGACAACAACAAAACTGAACATTCTTAGCCTCCCCCAGGCCTCCGGGCCTGACCTTTAGGCTCGTCAAAGACGCCTTTGTTTTCTGTAGCCTCTTCAGAGAGAAGCCTTCCTATCCGTGGTAAGAAATTAATGGTGGCTTGAAGCAAAAATGCTCTTGGAAAAGCTCTTAAAAAAAGAAATGGGGAAATCCTGACCTCAATATGCATATAAATATCTTTCATTGTATGTCACTCTGCTCATGCGATGGGTTTTGAGTGCAGCTTTTATCCTCCATCACATTCTCTAGCGTCATGTGGGTGAGGAAGAACAAAGCAAGATTTGAACACGAAATAGCCAAAGAAGCAGCTTACAGTAAGATGTTAGCACCACAGGGCCAAGAAACAAGACCAAATCCGCACTTATTCTTAACACAAGCCCCGCCATAGATACCCACATTACAGTGTAGATTTTGATTTACATCCATGTCTGTCCAGACTCATATATTGCCATGACAGTTGACAATGCGTCAAATATGGATGTTGCTGCAAAGAAGCTAACATTCCAAAACACAGAAGCTTCACACACATATTCCTCCTGGCAGAGAAGATCTATACAATCAGCAGTTTTAAGGTGGTGACCCAAGAACAGTGTCACCAACTCAGTATGCGAACAAATGTCTTCCCTTCTAGTTATGATGCTGAATAATGTCCAGAAAAGTGTTTTTGCATAACATTATTATGTCAGGGTGAAGCTGACCTTTGTCCTGCTGGATATAAAATGTCATCACTTCATCATTGTTTCCTCAATTCTGACAACTTCTTATTCTTCTCTGAGGCTTGCTTGATGTTTAAAATCATTCATGATCTTGCAACCTCTTCTGTTAGAGGAGGCCTGGCCTATGCGGGCAGTGGCAGTGCCAGTAAGACCAGAGCATCTGCTAGGGGTGACTAGGTACTGCAGTTCAGAAAGACAGCCTTTGCTGAATCTGCTATCTTGGTTAAAGTAGTGAGGAAGTGGAATTCAATACCCACAGATGTTAGAGACTTAGGAAGCTTTGCAGTGTTTAAAACCAACATTAAGCTCTGGCTAAAGTCAGCACGAAAGGGTCATCACCAGTGATTGCCTTGTATTTATTGTTTTAACGATTTTTATTTACTATTTCACACTGATGAATTCTTATGTGTTGTATTTGCTGTTCTGTTGTCTTTGTTTTTATGTCTGGAATTACTTTTAATTGTGTCCTGTTCCTACAAAAAATATATATTTTATTCAATTAGACATTTGTGTGAAATTTTGTCATAATTAGCATATGAATTCTTGAGTTATGGCCAAAAACGTGTTTTGACCACCAAATATATAAGTTTAGGCATTGTATCTAAGTGGACGTTGCTGCCAAATTTGAGGTCAGGTCAAGGTCGTCTTGAGATATCGCGTTCACAAGAATGAGACAGACGTGAGGTCACAGTGACTTTGACCTTGGATCACTAAAATCTAGTCGGTTCATTGTTAAGTCCGAGTGGACATTTGTGCCAAATTTAAAGCAACCCCTCAACGGGTTCTGGAGGTATTGCGTTCAGGAAATTGGGACAGACGGAAAACCCGAAAACATAATGCATTCAGCCATGGCTGGCATGGAGGCATAAAAAAAAGTCAGGATCACCAGAGTCGTTAAAGAACCATGAATGTCTGTACAAAAATCTAAAAGTAGAATCTGGTATATTTTGTGATATTTTCACTGCTGGGGCTCACCAATTGACCAACACTGTCATCCCTAAAGCCATGGCTCATTCTAACTAAAGACTCCAGAGCCAACGAATGAAATAAATAATACCATAAAGAATCCTTGAACACAATAAACATCAGCAAAGCAGAGCAGAGGACAGAGTGGTTGGGGAAAATGGCATCACAGTCATCTGTAAAGCCAGCTGTTTCTAACAGCAGGGTAAAGTTAAAACAAATCTCACAGGGATGAATCCAGTGGATATTTGCAATGCTAATGTATTATTTCATAATTGACTAAAATTGCCTGTGAAAAAGGCCATAAAAAGCCTCTAAGATCTGATAAAAAAAAAGGGACAAAAATGCCCTAAAAATAACTTAATTTCTTAAGTTGGTTCATACTGTGAGAGCCAAAATGTGTAATTTATGATATGAGATGATAAAAAGGAGAAGAAGAAGAAGAAGAAGAAGAAGAGGGGGGAAATGGAAGGAGAAATGCAAGGATAAAGAAATTAAATAGTCAGAGAGAGTGAAAGTGCGAATGAATGGAGAATTAACGATTAGAGAAACAAAATGGCATTTAGAGTCGGTAGCGGCACAGGAGGAGCGGATGTGAGGGGCGGTACCAGTGCAGTTACCAATTAGAGTAAAATCTCAACAGCTGGAGGCTACGGCAGAGAGGAAGAAAATCTGAATTCAGTCAAAGGTGCTGTATTCAGAGGAGAAGCAGACCTGTTTCTACTGTGCTGATGAGCGCTGGAACACACAGGTTGAGTGCTGCAGGGCAGAGTCGATGGAGGAGGGCTTATTTGGAGCTGTTTGTCCGGTATGTACGTTTGACCGGTCATTAGAGACAGCTGAGATGGGGAGCGAGCACTGCTGAGAACTAATGAAGACGAGGAGGGGAGGAGGAAGAAGAGGAGGAGGAAAGAGAAAGGGAGAGTGGATATCGAAACAGGGGCAATTAGGGATTCCAGCGATCAGCAGTGGTACTCCAGGTTGACAGCTCCTGCTGCTCTGACGCTCTGTTCTTAATTAGGGCAGAGTTTTCTGTGAGCACCTTGAAAAGAAGACATCTTTGATGGAGGGCAATTATCTACTTCAGAATAAAAAAATAGCATCTGGCCTAAAAAAAGACTAATGAAAGTTCAGTGACGGAGGTAGAGAGTGTTTTCTCTCTTTTTTTGATAAGTGACATGGCTGAGGATCTGGGGTGGGGGTGGGGGCACTGGTTGAAACAAGAGCTAATAACATCCAGAGCATTTGAAGAAGAGGAGAGATTGGCGGCCCAGCTCTGATCTTCAAAGCAAGCAGGACTGTAAGAGGGCTCTTTACTGCCTGTGAGTGTGTGTCTGAGTGTGTGTGCTTGTACAGCTATCTTTGTGAGAACCAATTTCAGTTCTAGGTCTTGTGACTGAGGACATTTTGGAAAATGACTACATTTTGGCTGGTCTTCACCTTCGGACAGATGTTCAAAGGCCTGTTTAAGGGTTCAGACTTGGTTTTAAGGTTCAGGTTAGAACTAGGTTTAGGTTAGGGTTAGGGGCTAGAGAATGCATCACATCAATAAGTGTCCTCACAAGTATAGAAGTGTGTGTGTGTGTGTGTGTGTGTGTGTGTGTGTGTGTGTGTGTGTGTGTGCGTGTGTGCGTGTGTATCAGTGCTGCAGAGTGGAGATTTAACGTGCGCTTGTGATCAAAGTAAAAGTGTACAGCCGTTGGAGAGGGATGCAACAGTTAGCAGGACATCAAACCGAGTCTCTCTCTTTCTCTCTTAAACACACACACACACACACACACAGACCAAAAACACACACACACACACACACACACACACACACACACACACACACGCACACACACACACACACCAAAAACACCCAAAACACATCTGGCACTTTGACTAGACACTTTTGAACACAAACTGCGATCAAATCCACAACCAGAAAAATTCAGTAATGACTCCCAAATGTGAGCTGCAGTTCATCAGACTGACAAGTGTAAACCAGAGCCTCACGTTGTTTTTATTCATTTATAAAAAGGGCAGATAATAGAGGACTGTCATAGCCTGAGTGGGAGACAAAAACAGTGATTAGGATTAAGTTAAAAAATGATGTGTAAAATAAAAACAGTTACGATGCCGCCAACATGGATAAACTGATGGTTACCTGGTGTCAAATAAACAGAATAATGTCTGAAGTGGCATATTAGCAGCCTCTTCTATTAGCGGCGAGGCGTCTAGAAAGACTTCCCGCAGACAAATTGATGACAAGTCTTAAATCAATTCAATAAAAGCAACATATTGTTTTGAAAATCATCTCGGAGAAACAAATGACAACAATTCCTCTCTTGAAGTGTCCTTTCTTTGAGTACCAAAGGTGACTGCTGGCTGTCCTGCCACGTGTAATAAAGTGAAATCACACAGGATTAATATCTGTTTGGTTTGGAAACGTTTCCTGTTTGTACTTTTCCTGCATGTATCAATTATATTTCCGTCAAGGCAGCGAGGGAAGGAGGGAAGAAGAGCCAAAGAGGAAAGATGCCAACTTTGGCTCCCAGACTGTCAGTGTAGAGGACACTGGAGCTTTGAGAGTCTGGTGCAGCAACAACAATAACAAAAAAACACTTGTTGCTTGTTAAAATATCCCCAAATCAACCCATGGTTACGTTGTTTTGACAAGTAACTCCTTGTGGTCATGCTAATAATGAAAAAAACACCAACATGTTCAACGTGTTCATCCAGCTACAAAATGTACAGTCACATTACACCTGCAAAGATTTAAACCGAGAGTGTGCCAGTAGAAACACTGACGCACTGCGTTATGAGATGGAGAAGTAATAATTGCAGCAAGAACCCTGTTTTGTACATTATTCAGTATTAGCAGGGGACCTCATGTGATTTAGAAATTACCCCCCACATGTGAGTTTCATGTGACGCATTCGAACAGGATGAGCACAGGCTGTATTTTTCTTGAATTATGATTATGTCAAGGCTCTGCGTTGCATGACCTCACATCATTGCTGCCACACATGTCATCCGTGTCATCCATCTTTCGACATTATGCTCTTATGATGGATTTGAGCTCGCTCTTTCAGCAACTGGGTCTCCACACTGTGTAGCCAGATGAGCCTCCTGCACCCGAAATCTTGTCATAACTTCATTTATAATTGCCAACGTAGCTGCCATAATTCTCAACTGGGAAAAAAAGAGTCAGAAAAAAGCTGCAGAGAAAACAAAAAAACTTGCAAAAACAAAAAACTGAAATCACAAAGATGTGAATTTGCACGAGACAAATACCACATGACCTTTGTGTTTGGTGATTTATAGTAGATACTTTATGACAGACTTACTTGACAAATTACAGACATAGCAGATTTGCATGGGATTAAAATCACACATGACTTCTTCAGTTATTACAAATTATGCAAGATCCCCAGTTGAGCTGCAAAGATTCATTAATTAATTGATTAGTTGTAAACTAATGCATTAAATGCCATCTAATTTGATAATGGAATAATTAGTTTGAGTATTTTTATAAGAAAAAAAAAGTCAAAATTCTCTGATTTCAGCTTTTTAAACATGAGTATTTTCTGGTTTCTTTCTTTCTCTGTGACAATAAGCTGACTATATTTGAGTTTTAGACAAAGCAAAACATTTAACGACATCATCTTGAGCTATCACAAACACTAATAGACATTTTGTTCACCATTTTCTGACATTTTAAGACCAAACAACTGATTAGTTAATTGAGAAAATAATCAACACATTAATCAACTGTAAAAATAATTGTTAGTTGCAGCCTAGACTCACAAGTCAGTCTTTAGACGCTTTGCTTAACTAAAGACTGATGATTTTCTCCCTGATTTTATGTTTAGATGGGCGGATACAATTTCAGAGTTTAAAAAAACCAATAGTAAATCTGCAGGGCAGTTCTTTGGTGGCTCGCTGAACTCTTGTGCTCGTAAACATGGTCCCACTAGAAACACGTGTAGCGGTACAAAATGGCTCAGCCGCGCTCGCAGAAAATGCCGTCAAAGTTAGTGGATGTTTGTTGCGTTTGCGGCGACACATTCTCGCCAACTAAAAGAAACAAACATAACCTTTTGCAAGGCCATGACTCATCTGTCCGGCTGGACTATAGAGGGATTCGCCTTGTTGTTTACAAATAGCCTACTTCCGGGTAGAAAACCAGCAGAGCTTTTAGCTATATATATACAGTACAGGCCAAAAGTTTGGACACACCTTCTCATTCAATGCGTTTTCTTTATTTTCATGACTATTTACATTGTAGATTCTCACTGAAGGCATCAAAACTATGAATGAACACATGTGGAGTTATGTACTTAACAAAAAAAGGTGAAATAACTGAAAACATGTTTTATATTCTAGTTTCTTCAAAATAGCCACCCTTTGCTCTGATTACTGCTTTGCACACTCTTGGCAAAGATATATATAAATGATATATATATAAATGATATATATATATATATATATATATATATATATATATATATATATATATATATCTCACATTTTTCACATCACTCTATCACCGTTTAGACTAATCCGATGTTTGTAAAGTCTATAAACACAATGATTGAACAAACATTACTATTTCTTAGCCGTTAGCGGTGTCAGTAATAGGTAATAACTGATTAAACGGTCCGTGAAAAAAATATTTTTTCCAGCGGATATCTTAGTTACAACATGATTGAGCTAGCAAAGCAGTTTTGTGTTGCTACGTGTGGTATTTATTCAGTTTTGGGAAATCACGATGTCTAGAAAGCATCAGTGGCTGCAGCTGACAGGACAGCTAACAGCAGCAGCAAAGCTAACATTGGGACGTCATCTGTTAAAACAGCAGCAGCAAAGCTAACATTGGGACGTCATCTGTTAAAAGCCTCCCGTTGTCGGATACGACATGAAACTACTCCAGTTAGCTCAATAATGTTGTAACAAAGACATCCGCTGGAAAAAATATTTTCTTCACGGATGAGCACACGTTTGATAAAACGGAGTTTAATCTCTCGGCATCCATTTTCAAGCTCTCTGTGTGTTTGTTTCCTTGCGGACGAGAAACGGGGGAGCGCACATTTCCGAGAAGGCGTGTCCTTTTCAAAAATGCAAGAGGTGTTGCTTTGTTGCCGGCTGTTTTCGCCGGTGTGTTAAACACACTTTAGAAAGGAGTGTCCCCAGAGTATCAGAAGGCAGAGATCTCTGATTGTCTGGTGGCGAGACTAGTTGCAGCCCTAGTCCCCTGGCAATATCAGTCCAGTGCAAACAGAGCTTAATACACCATTTAGTGTATTCAGTGGTCTCTGTGCTCAGTCATTATTTGTTACCCACATCAAACTATGACATTATGTCCCTTTTTCGAGGGGCTGAGTGTGAAGCAATGTGTTGGACAGAGGGCTGATGTGACTCAACCAAAAGTCCACATTGGTTTCTTGTAACTGTGAAAACAATCTTTACCGAACAAAACTTTCCAACAGGGTCAGGACCTCGACAGGGCATCATGAAATGATTGCCCAGGTAGAAGACACGAAAAAATAAAGCCCTGATACTTTTCTGGCTTTTCTCTTATCTTTGAATCTTTGCTTGTAAAATGATCTAGTTTTATTTCTTGGCCTTTACCAATGATCCATGTGAAATAATCTTAGAAGTGAAAATGTTAACTGCTCACTTTATACACGTGCAGTTTATGACGAGAGCTCTGAAGAGGACGTAACTCCTGCTTTTTTAGGATAGTATGTGCAGAAAGGAACTTATAGACTATAATAAAATCCAAGAACACCACAATCTATGATCCTTGACCACAAAGTTGTAGCAGCATCTGTGTGACACAGCCTCAACAAAATTTGACCATGGTGTTAAAACTTGTACCACACTTTTATTATTTATTATCATGTTGCTATTGTTGTGTCCACCCACAGTAAATCCGCAGCCTTGTTTCTGTCTCTCACTCAACTCCCCTGCACTGCCTCCCCAATCTAAAATGCCCTTGTATCCCAAACAGCAAACACCTCTGCAGCTCATGTGCAGTTGGACACTGCCCTGAAGGCAGGACTCGGTGTCATTAAACCTTAACTCTCCTCACCACCTGCGCAGAAAAGGTGAAAACAAGGATGCTGCACCTTGTTTCTTTTCTTTCTCTTTTCTCTCAGATAAAACCGTGAACCTCCACCTCCTCCTCCTCTTCCTCACCTCGTCCAGCGTGGTTGACCCGGAGACTGGAGACACTTGCTGTGAGTTTCTATTAGTATGAGCTGCTGGAAAAATGGACCCAGGCAGCCAGACGTGTCAAGCCAGTGGGAGTGTGGAGACAATCAGGTTGCGCCTTGTTACAACACACACTCCTTTTGCCTTAATTGGCTCCATATATGCCTGATAGCTGCTAGTGTGCAGACTGTACAATGGTGCAGCCACTGCTTGTCCCTATAACCTCCACCCAGATAGAGGAGGAGAAAGCTACTGCTGTTAGGACCACACAGACACATCCCTGTAGGAATGATTGCCTTGGCATGAATACAAAAGATGAGGTGCAATTTACCAGGTCAAAGGATCTCTCCCTCTTCCCATCTTTTTTGCTCTAAAATTGCAGCAGGAGGTGGTGAGAGGAGAAGATGGAGGAGGAAAAAGCCGGGAGGAAATGACAGAGGGGGACATTAGGAAGGAGAGAAGGAGGCAGAAAGATGGGTAAAAGACAAAGAGCGAAGGGGGGGGGGCATGACAGACAGAGGCGGGCTGAGGAGGGGAGGAAAATGAAAGGCAATCTGATAGATGAAAAAGAGGAGCAAGAAAAAGGAGTGGCTGTCAGAGAAAGAAGCACTTTGGAGACCAAGAAATGTAGGCCAGGGCCTTCAGAGAGACATAAGAGGGATTTCAGGGGCATCCTTTGATGACGGAAAAGTTAGAAATGCACACTCACTTGCTTCGTGCTGAAGTCATGATATCTGATAAGGTCATTATGCGAGCGCAAAGCTGCAGCATCACAAACATCATTAACACATCTGCAGGATTTCTCCTCCAGAGCGCGTCCACACACCTGACATCTCCGATTGAGGAAGATTTCACATTTGCAAGCGAGCCTTTATCCGCCTTTATCACCACACTGGTTCTTGATGTGGTGGGCTGATACACTGTGTTCCTATATTCCTCTCAGATTGGTCGTTGGACTGATGGTCGTGGTCTGGCGCGGCGTGGTAAACAATGGACTGAATCGATAACAAGAAGATGATCTTGTTAAGAGAAGTCTGGTGAGAGCAATGATTCTGAGATGTCTGAGCACAAGGTGTGTGCCACCATTTCACGTTCACATCACGTCCACCCCTGCACTGCAAAAGTCCTTTTTCTACACAAGATACAGCGAGTTGGAAATGAAACTGAAAGATAAAAGGTGCAGTATAATCCTAGCGTGAAGGCGAATATATGCATGGGTAGG
Organism: Epinephelus lanceolatus; assembly: GCF_041903045.1. Classification (NCBI taxonomy): domain Eukaryota; kingdom Metazoa; phylum Chordata; class Actinopteri; order Perciformes; family Serranidae; genus Epinephelus; species Epinephelus lanceolatus. The sequence goes on along the minus strand of NC_135745.1, from coordinate 16,729,122 downwards.
GACAGCGGGAGGAAATTTGAATATGGCACTCAGGCGAACTGTTAACCGTCAAACTCGAGATGACAAGTTTGTTGTGAACAAGGGCAAACAGGCAATTTTCACACCAACGCAAGAAACTTCTTCTTCCAGACCAGAGACTGGCTGTTAAATCTTGGAGTGCGAGTGTAATAAATCCCGTTGAGCTAAATCCCAAAGGAGCAATTACTGCTGTGTTCTCGCAATGTAACAACAAGCCCAAGAAAAACAAAAAGAAGACATCAATAATACATCGCCAATACTACAGTCCCTATGTGGGGGAAGGCTTTGCTTCCTTCTGAAAACATTTTCAATACTAAATATTCTAGTTGGAGTTTGTCCATTATGTGCTGGAGCAGAGGATAATGAGAGACAGTAACCAAAAGTGTGTGTGCGTGTGTGTGTGTGCGTGCGAGTGTATAAAACACCAGCTGCCAGTGACAACACTCGTCAAGCAGGAAGAATCTCCTGGGAGCTGGCAGATTTCTTATTGGCAAGCAAGACACGTGAGTGAGTCTTTCAGACTCTTTGTGCTTGTGTCTACAGTATGTCTGTCAGTGGGGGAAAGTAACTAATTACATTTATTCAGGTACAGGGCTGAAGTACAGTTTCAAAATACTCTGTACGACATTCTACTAAATATCAAAGGAAATATACTCTACATTTTATCTGACAGCTGTAGTAACCATTTACTTTACTATGTTATAAAACGCGACAAGCTTATAAAACACAAGTCACTTGAATTAATTCAGTGATTTCTAAACCTTTTGGCTTGTGGCCCCGTTAAGAAAAGTAGTATCTAGCTGGGGCCCCTTTTCATCCATTTGCTTTAATGTGCATTTATAATTTACACATAAAAAACTGAGTAGAAATGGACGAAATTCAAAACACTAAGGTTTTACACTTGGCTGCTAAGACATTACTATTCAGAACTGAACTGAGAGTGAAACTTTTCAATGCTCTATTCAATGAATACCAAGATTTTTTGTAGTGAAAAAATGCATGTGCTTAGAAAGTGCTGAACATGTGACTGGATAAATGAGACTTGGATTACACTGCGCGAGTTGTGTGAGGGTTTGTAAATGGATGATCTTGATATAGTTTTGCTGTTATTAAACGCGGTCCCCAATCAATCAGTAAATCATCATGTTGTCTGAGGCATGCAAGAAAAACAAGATTTTCTTCATGATTCAAAGTAACACAACAATACTAATTGATTTACAATACTACATTGATTTTTGGTCATTTTGTCTGTTAAGTACTCCTCTGGAAAAAGTTACAATAAAAAATCTGTAACAGTTTAAGTGTACGCTATATTGAGAGTATTTTCACTGCTTTACCTTTGCATCAGACAGCCAGTTTTGACAAGAGGTAGTTCACGGCTATGCTCTTATCAAAGCCACCACACTCCATCAACAAAAACAGTAATTTTACCTCACTGAACACAGGAGCTGCTGATCTACCCCTGCCTCAATCAGCTCGTTAGTTCATGTTATTGTGTGACTTGGCATTTAAAAGGGTTAGTTTGGTGTCACCAAGGTCACACAATAACACAAACACACTAACTGATTGAGGCAACGGTAGACCAGTAACTCCTGTGTTCAGTGATGTTAAATCACTGATATTCTCAATAGATTCTGGTTTTGAAGAGCAATAGACCCTTTTAGGGTTTATCATCTGGAGACAAAACACGACTCGCCACCACTGGGCTGTAAGGCTGCATGGGAGTCTTAAAATGTTGTCTTGTTGTGTTACTGGGAGCCAGAATAGAAGGAGTCATGGCTCAAAACTTAAATATGAACACATACCAGCCTCCACTGCCCGTCAACAAAAACAAAGACAGCTATGATTAAATGGGACAAGGACAAGGACTACATGGGAGCGATCATCAAAAATGCTAACGTGTCCAGCGCCATACTTCACATCAGGTTAAGGAAAAAGCATATACTGTTGTGGGGATGAATAATGTTATATGTATCAAGGATGATCATGTCCACCTTATCAGAAACTGGGGAGGTATTAATAAGAATATTGGATATCCCTCTTACACTAACCTTTTAGCGTTAACTAACGTTAGATTCAAGAGCAAAACAAACCGGAGGAAACCATTCAAGTGTCTTCCTCCTTTGTAAGATTGGCATAGTAATCAACTACAAAGCTTCCTGTGACATCAGGACATCAGGTCTGCCAGTCTGGTCCTGTTGGTCAATGTTTATCTATTCAAGTAACACTCGTGGTGCATTCATAAATTCAGTCTGATGCTCTACACTAAAATGAGAGCCCTGTTGGTCGAAGAAACTAAGCTTTATATTTCTATTTGAATTTACAAACGGTTGAGTTAATCACGCATTCACGCCACTCGGTGCTCTGCTGCTCCGTCTCTCCAGACAGAGTGCCAAGAGAGCGCTCTGCCACTCTGAGAATGTGGTGCTCTGGATAACTGAATGGTACATTCCAGCAACATCACAAATTTACGAACGGTCCAGTTTATGCTAGAGTATGCTCTGACACTTCGAATGAGTATTTCTGAATGCACCACTCACATAATCTTCTTCCATTGTCTAAAACAAGCCAAAATAACTCACTAGCTAGCACTGGCTAATGTCTGTAGAGAAGTGTTTTGCCTCCAGCTAAGTCCCGCCCACCAAAAAACACCACACTGTTTACTAACAGTAAAAGGGTCTATATAACGGCTTCAGTTTCCTGTGAGTTTCCTGTGCTTAGCTTTGTTGTTGGACTCCTGCCTGCCTCTCCAAACTGGGGGCATGCAAACTAACAGCTGCTGTATGTAATACACTGACTATGGATAAGTACCTCACACATCCCACTTTAAAAGATCCAAACTATCTCTTTAAGTAATATGAATGAGTCTCTCACCACTGAGTCTGCAAACTCAAATAATTCATATTAATAATAATAACAATAATGATCCCGTCTGCATGATGGAACTTAAATTCCCAGTGTGACAAAGTGGAACTTGGAGAGCTTGTTTGTGATTTTTTTTTTTTTCAGCTGCGTTTCCAGAGACTCTGACTTTTAATAGAAAAACGCTATTGAAATGAATCACAACCCTAATGTTTACTGCCAAGGTAATGCCTATTCATTTACTTAATGGGTAGGCACTTGAGATGTGATAATAGCCAAACTGATGATTAGGAACATGCAAGTGAGCGTTACATTCACACAGGTTGATCTTCACAATGAGAGAAATAATTCCTCACATCAGTAAATGGCTGTTTGGAGGTTGTTTTCTCAGTTTTTCACCAAGGTGATGAGCCTCCCCCACATACACGGGGCTCATTAGTCTAATCCTGAGTGTATTCTGCCTAGCAGGAATTCATAAAAAACACAAACAATGCGCGCATGCATGCTAACAGCCTTCTGTCGGGGAGCTGCTCCCACACCGTTTTATCTCCTAATGAGCCCTGAACAGCTTTTTTTACGTTACCGCATGCTGAAAGGAAGGTGAGCGTCACATAGACACAGTCCTCAGATCATTTATATCAGTAAAAGCTCCAACACAACAGTGTAAAACTGTCTGTTACAAGTAAAAGTCCTGAATTCAAGTATCAAACAAAAGTACTCATTGTACCAAATGTCCCCTGTTTGTGATATAATATTTGACCGTTAATACAGACACATCAATGTGTAATCATGTGATTTCCAATATGAGGTCTGGCCCCCACCAAAGGGTCACAAGATAAATTTGAAGGGCTGTAAGAAGAAAAAAAAGAACAAACTTCTGCTTCACAAATTTATATTCATTACTCAGACTTTCATCAAATCTTTTGCTTCTTGGTGAAATAATGGATCATTTTTCCTCTTTGAACCTCAAAAAAGTATTTAAATGAGTCAATGGGAGACGTTTAGAGGGAAATAAGTCTTTGGTGGAACTGCTAATGGTCTTTTAAAACATTCGACAAAGGTTTTTGAATAGACACTGCTGATTTTTAAAGGAGTCACACCCCAAAAACGTTGGGAACCACTGGTTTAATCTAGAACACTACATTATATTTCATACACCTATCTAGTTTTTAATGGAAATTCTTAATCTGAAAACTAACCAGTAACCACAGCTGTTAGATAAATGTAGTGAAGTAGAGGTATAAAGTAGCATCAAATGAAAATACTCAAGTAAAGCACAAGCTACTCTCCCCTACCACACAGCCGTCCGCTCTGTGGCTGCAGTTTGTTTTTTGTGTGTTACGCCTGTGCAGTCAATGCTGCTCCTCTCAGTTATTAGCGGAGCATCTGATGCTATCATCATCATCAACGCTTTTGTTGCATTATTAACAAGATGATGATGGAGGACGGAATTAACGCTGTGATTACGAGCCAAGGAAATGGAGTCATCTTCGGCTCATAAACAGACAGATACTCTTTTGCATTGCTGAAACGAGCCTCCGCATCTGTTAATTTCTGTTAATTTTATTAGCTGTAGCCAGCTGTCTTGACATCATTCTTCCTCAGTGCAAAAGCGAGTGTTTTCAGTGTTAGCAGGTTTGTTTTTTTCAAATCCAAAACTTTTTTCCCATATCAATGTTGATGTTCATGAAACTTTCAAAGCATTAATAGTGATTGTGACGGAGATTTAAGTATTTAGGGAGCACTTCTAAACTTCTTTTAACCAAAGCAGAGCGCTTCGATTGACACATCTGAAGGATAACAAGCGCTGAAGCAAATTCATTCATAGATCCTTTTGTTTATCTCGACTGCAAATAACTACAGTTTGAGACAAGGCAGAAGTTTCAAAGGAGTTCCTTTGTAAATAAAAAGTGAATCCCTGCTGACACGATCAGAGAGATACACAAGTGCTGTTCCAAAATTTAATGAGCAAATCATTTCAAGTTTTTTATTAGATTGTTTTCATATCTCTGGCAAAAAAAACCCAACAACACTTAATTTATTTGTTACAAAAAAGTTAAAGCAACCTTGTTAAAAAGCAACCTGCCTGCTGGCTCATAATGGAGACTTGATTCTGAATGTATTATCTCAAAGCTCTGACTCCACAAAGAAGCTGTCGGGCTCCAATTTGTTTGTTGTTGTGTTTGTTATTTATCAGCGCAGGTTACTTTTGCTGTGCAGGAGCACAATACAGGACAGAACAAGGACTCACCGACAAAACTTTTTCTCAGGCGATACATTTTTGTGCAGCCTTGCAATACCTGTTGAAGGTTGTCTGACTCAAATATAACTTATAATAAGATCCAGAACTGTGTGGTAGTGTTTTTTTAGTCACTGTATGTGTTCTCTGACTGTAAGGTACTCAAATTCATCTCATAATCTTTTTATAGCACATCAAGGACAAAGTAGAAAAGGCTATGGTGAGCTTTTTCTTATTTGACTACATTTTGCCAATGCAACCTGGATTTTTGGGGGCTTCGATTTCTCGTGGCTCAGTTGAAACTTTAAACAGAATAATAAATATATATATTTTTTCCAATTCAGACGACTGTGGTTCCATAAGAAAAAGTCCTATTTATTTTTGCCATACACAGTGTTCAGTGATTCATAGTTGGAGCTCTCCTACTGTCCTGGTTGGATCATCAGTCGAAAAAATGGCACATGTATACAAAAATATCTGGTTCTTTGGTAAAAAAAAGTCAAAGGTACAAGCCTGTGTTCATACACGGATGGTCAATATTTAAATTTAATCTATTTAAAATATGTTTTTATTACCTCAGAGAAAAAAGGATTAAACTTGTGTTTTGAAATACTTAAAAATTCATAGTGAGCATGGCTCTATTCAGCTTGACTCTTTTGTGGCTTTCCATCAGCAAAAGTTGTGGATAGCACCGTATACTTTTTTTGGTACTACCTCTATTTTTTTATTTACTCAGCCCAGATTTTTTTGAAAATGACAACCTGCAAAACTATGCTGTACACTCTGCCATGCAATTGGCAAAGTGCAGACATCATTGCCAATGAAAGGATCCAGTGAGTGTAGCGGCGTCACTGTGGCAATCCACTGAGAGTCCAGCCTATGTACAGTGGAAAATGAAATAGCGAAAAGAACCAGGTAGAAAAAGTGAACCAAGTCTGCAGTGGAAACGAGGCATTAGAAACAGAAACCACACAGCATCCACCCCTGAATTCGCAGCCTCCAAGATATTCTGATTGGCCACTTCAAATCTATGATATGGGAAATAACAGAGTTCATCTTGAGAGGTTGTCAGATCCATATAGAGGTTATTTAATGCCTAAAATGTGTTGATATCATTTTGTATGAAATGTATTTTTGTATTTTCAAATAAATTAAAAATATTTTAATTATTAATTATTAATTATTATTATTAATTATTATTAATTTATTTTGGTACATTTGATGAGCAAGTGTTTGTCATTTGTAACAAGATACTTTCTGGTGTATTTGTGTCCGTCACTGTGTGCATGGAAACTTCATGATAGACGTTATCAATGACTCCTAGGGTGCGTTTCACCTACAAACATCCAATCACTGAGCTTAAAATTGTGCGGCGTGTGCAGCCAACAGCGAGTGAAAGCCAAAGTTTAGTGTTATAAAAACTGACAACACAATCTGCAGATTAAATTAATTCACTTTTGGATTCTGGGTAATATTTTAACACTGTGCTTTGTTCACAAATTCAACAACAGAACGGTTTGAAAATGCTTCCACTATGATTTGCATCTCAGTACTGTAGAAACCTGTTTGAAAGCTTTTTATGATCCATTGACTGGATGCTTTAAAGTATCCTGGTCTCAGTGATGATATAGACTTAACATGTTTTTTGTGATTTGTCATTATTCTCTACAAGCTTCACCATTTTTCTCACAGCCTATGGGTTAAGACAGACATATTTTTTTCTGGGTATCTTATCTCATGTCATGTGTTTTTTATTAACTTGTTATTTGTGATTTGATGACCTCTGATTGGAACCAAGACCACATAATGCAGACAAACACTTCTGAACTCAGCAGCTTCTCCCACTTCACGTTTATCTGTCTATTCTATTTTTTAATGCAGGAAATTGAGAGCTCATTTGATGAGATTGTGTTAATCCAGTGAAGGTTACACCACATCAACTACACCCTATGCCTGCCTGCCTGCCTGCCTGCCTAAAATCAATTTAGTCATACTGACAATCATGGAAACTTCCACTGTTGACCTACATGTCACTGTGACCCACTTGCAACTGCTGAAGCTTGTCCTCAAGATCTCAATACAGTTCAGATCTGAATGCTGCGATGATACAAGCCTCCTCAGTTCTTGAGGATGATGGAGGTGAGAGGTGCTGTATCTGCAGGCTAAGATATTCTTTCTGAAACAAACAAACCAACAAGTCACAACAGCTTTCCACAATGACTGACACGGTGTGAACCAGTGTGGGAAGATGTACGGACAAATTGTATCCTCCACTCTCCTCAAATCACCACTTTCCTCTACTGTCTGTGGTCACTGCAGAACCACACTAAGAGGTCTGCTGTGGCAGAGATGGAGACTATCAGAGAGGAGATGAAGCAACCTGGACAGACTCTCTGTTCACACACACTCCATGTTTTTGAATCAGCTGGTATTCATTATACAACAGGAGACGGCTCTACATGTGTGCTATGTGTAAATGAAATATTTCATTCTGAAGCCTGTTTGTTGATCTTTTGCATCAGCTTGCATCATACTTGCTTTATCATCCCTCCTTCTTGCTATGCTGACCGGCTTTTGTTACATTTACAAAGGCAGCCTCTCGAAAAACAAACACATGGGTGACAGCATAAAGAAAAGACAAACAAAGTATTGTTTGTCACCTTCATTTCATCAGTTATAAGTCAGAGATTCCAACGTCAACATCCAACTTGCAATCACAACTACGGAAGTCCAGTGTTCAATGTCAATATACCCACATTTAAAGGATATGGTGTTATATTCTTCTAATCCTCACACAACCAATACTATTATTCTAAATCTGTCTTCGTGACGTGAACACTCGAAAGTCGTAACATGGAAATCTTTCTCATCTCTACCTTCCCATCGTCACTGTTAATTTAAAAAGGGACCCATATCCCGATGAAAATCCTGGGGCCTCATTTATGAAACAGTGCGCAGGATCCATATTAAAAGTGTACGTGCACACAGAAGCTGAAAATGGCATGTACCAAAACATAATCAGATTTATCAAACAGACTGCAGGCAATGTTCCCTTTATAAATCCCAGTCCACTTGCAAAATGCACACATGGTTCAGCCTCATATCCTTCCTGCTACACGGCTACATTCAACCATAAACGGTCAATACAAAGCACCCAAACCAACAGGTGACGTCAAGGTAGCTACGTCCATTATTTCATACAGTCTATGAAAGCACCTCATGAATGTTGATGCATGGAAATGAGCCTGCTGCAGTGTTATACAAGTGTCACAGCATGTGTTTACAGCAATCATATGGACTGCTTCTCACTGGAGCTGCAAAAATTACTCGATCGATCGATTAGTCGTCAACTACTAAATTTTGGCCATCTAATTTGATAATTGATTAATCAGTTCGAGTAGATTTTTAAGATAAAAAAGTCCAAATTCTCTGATTCCATCTTCTTCAATGTGACTTCTACCTGGTTTCTTTACTCTTCTGTGACAGTAAACTGAAAACCTTCGAATGACAAAACAAAATAAGACATTTGTGGACATCATATTGGGCTTGGGAAACACTGATCAACAATTTTTTTTTTTTTCTGACATTTTATAGACCAAACAGCAAATCGATTTATCAAAGAAATAATCAACAGACTAGCTGCAGCCCTACTTCACACCTTGCAAAAATGATAGTGACAACCACTGGTGTAAGAACTGTCACTGGCTTTATTTCCAGACTTTACACAGTCCATGTGCAGATGGTGAAGATACACATAAGATGACTGGAGAAGACAGAGTGTGTGTGACAGCACACTAACTTAAATCGTACTTGGGGATATATGCACAGTATTAGAAGATAATACTGAAAACTCCTGACACTCTGTTCTGCAATTCTTTGCTCTTCTGTGGTATTGGATGCTGACTTGGATTTCTGCAACTGATAGTGATAATATCATCATTTAGTCTACTTAATGTGGTTCAGGTGAAAAGGACTACTGTATATTCAGGCTTGATATTTAGAAAAGGCAAGCCAGACTTTCCTGAATCCTGCCACCTGCCACATTCTGGCATCATCCAGCATTTTAACAGCTGCGGTGCGCTCCACAGCTGACCGTGAGTGTCAGCAGCATTCAGTCCAGCCCTCTCCTCTGTGCTCCAGGGATGAGGCATGTGATGGGGAGACAGCGCCGATGAAATATTGAGCAGAATTTGATTTGAGATTTGACTTGGCTGATATCTTTAACAATTGAAAGGGGCTTATGGAAAGGTTCTGGCTCACTGCTGGTTTTAATATTCATGATAAAGTGGATTTTTAAGTAACGGGATATGTGAAGTGATATTAAATGTGTGAGAGGCATCATTTTACATTTGATTCCTCTCACATTTAATTTCTACATACTGGCTTCAATTCAGCATGTCACGATATGTGTCAGCAATGTCCAGAATTTCCATACAGGTGCACACATTCTCCAGTCAGGTTTGTTTTTATAGATCCTAACTTTAGCGTGGGAAGTGGCTTCGACCTGCATGTATGCACCAGTTATAAATGAGGCCCCATGTGCAGTTTAATACATTTTCATTTACATGTGTAGCTACTTACATGTGCTTCTGTAAGCTGGGAGCATCCAACCCAGAACTCTGGAGTCTACTTCTCCAAAACATATTCCTCATTCAATGTCCTGTCTAACGTCTTGCTAAAATCTCCCACAGGTGTTCAATTAGGCTGAGATCTGGTGACTATGAAAGCCAGCATACAATTCACAACATCTTCATGAACCATTCAGTGAGCCCTCAAGCATCCAACATTGTTTCTACACTCATTTATTCAGCTTTTTCCCTTTAATTTGTTCCTCATTTGGATGTATAATGTGGCTTTTTTGCAGCAGAGGAGATGGGGCGTCATTTACAATAGCTCTGAGACAAGAGTATGGAGTATCTATGGCGCCTGATTTACACTACAGAGACTTGGGGTCCCATGAAAGACCCTGCTGTTGATATAACCTGAATTAATGTGGAGTCTCTCCAACAGAGAGAAAAGAAGAGGAAGTGGAGGCAGCTCTGTGTAACGTCCAGGAAAAAGTGCTTACTCCTCAACACTACTGGAGGTGTAATCAGCTGGCTCGTCAGTTAGAACGGGAGACCAAAGAACCTTCGATGAACACCCGTGACACCGTCTAGTCAATGACGGAGGGGTGATGGGATATACATCAAAGTCCACTCTGTAATTGGGACTGTTTCGAACGGAGGCAGACATCTTGGTACAGGCAACGATTAAATGTCACATCAGCAAAACACTTCAAGGCTACAGAAGGTTTCTTTCTTCATGGCTCTCAGGTGCTTACAGTTGAGGTTTTCTCTACAACTTTTGTCATTTCTTGTTTTACAAAAAAACTTGGCCAACTTTTACACAGCTCCTTTGCTCTATTTTTGGCCAAGAAGCTCATTGTTCTGGCAAACCCCAGGCCTCCATGATTAATAACCTTGGTATCCAATATGTTTCTAATCTGGGGGGAGGGGGGGATGCTCGCGGCATACAGAAAGAGATTATGCCAAACTACAAGTAACAGTTTGATCATTCCTCTCTCCCACCATGGAGGACATGCTCATTAATCACGTCTAAAGAGCTGAGTAATGTAGCCGGCCTCGTAGGTCTGCAGAGCCAGAGGAGGGAAAAAGCAGAGAAATTGGGTTTTATTGCGATGCTTTCTGCCAGCCTTCTCTTTGCATTCGCCCTCAACGACATGGAAGGCAGCGGCGGCAGCCCATCATCTATCTCCTGATGTTGTGCCAAAAGGTATCATCCATTTATCATAGTTTAACCTTTTCAGATCCTTCACAGGTCTCTCAGGGGCCAAATAAGGAGAGTGCCCCACAGGCTAGAGCTTACCGCGCACCAAAGGTTAAAACACGCAGAGGCATGAAATCACCATTCAGCTCGTGACACACGTCTCAAGAAATTTCCCTCCACTTCCTTTATGTTGAAAATGTATGACTTCACCAGTGATTCCCTAACCACAGAATGCCAAAAGGCACCGAGTGTGAGATTACTCTGTCGAGGGAATGCTTATCGAGAGGCAGCGCCCCCTCCCTCCCCCTCCAACTCTTCATCCATAATTGCTTTCCAGGCCTGCATTGGAAAGAGCCTGAAGCTGTGTTATGTTTGGTGGGAGCAGAATGCACTGGAGATAAGTTGAAATCCAAGACCATGCCCCAATTGGGACCACTGTGGCATAACGAAACCACTATTCTCTTCTCTTCGGTCGAAACTGAGCATTTTTAGTATTCTAACAAGGTCTGCATAAAAATTGTGGTTATCTGGTTCTAATGTTACGTGCAGTTCATGTTTTAAACTCAAAATGGAACAAAACAAAAAGACAGACCTCACACACACACACGCGCGCACAAGTCATGCACATACACACACAGACCTGCAAACTTCACAAACTGTTAGTTTGCATAAAATGACTACAGAGTCCTTGGCCATAACGGCCTAATTGGGGAGTTTTCAGTCTCGCTATCCAGCTGGCTGATTGCATAGCGAACTCCTAATGAACGGTGAAAAATGGCTTTGTTGCTGGAAGAAAACCGTAGAAGATGTGGCTGTCTGAGATGAAATATTAAACATCTCACTTCTCCAGCTGTCACTAAAGCTGTGGTTGGGAGAAAGATGCCTTGTCATGTCTCCTTGGCACAGATGGCTCCGTTCTCCTTGGCTCCTGCCTTCAAGCAGAGTGTACCTACTCAGAGCGCAGATATGTCTAAAACTGACTGCCCACAGTTTGTGCAGAAGAATCTGCTTTGTAAATTTTTTGTGTCATCTCAGCGGGATTGTCTGCAGCTGCACAACAGCTTCTGGCATTGGTTGGTGGATCAGTAGGTTCACTGTTTTGGTCTAGACTGAAAAATCTCTACAACTATTGGATGGACTGCCATGAAATTTAGGACAAGCATTCATCATATTATAATGACTTTTTATCATCTGGCGCCACTATCATGTCAAAGCTTTCACTTATTCAGTCAAATATCTCAACTTCTATACATCAAATATATAAGCACAAAATTTGGTTCAGACAATTATGGTTCAAAGAGGATGCATCTAGATGATGTTGGTGATTACCCAATCTTGAAACCCATCAACTATCTGGCCGACAACAATAAGACTCTGGGGTGAGGGCCAATATTTCTGGCTGATATCTGAGCCAAGACTTCCTCTTCCATGTGCCAGTCATTTCAGCTAATCTCTATGAAGAGAAATCTGCATATGAATGCAAATACATTTTAAAAAAAGCAAACATAAATCTAACTTGGCATCAGACGATAGCCATTTTTTAGTAAAATATCTGAGCAACTATTGGATAGATTGCCATTAACTCTGTTTAGACATTCTTGTTCTTTTCAAATCACTTTATTGATTCCCTTACATCAGGTCGGAATGACAATTTATCCAGTACTTTGCTTTATGTCCAAATACCTGCAGAACTAATGACACTCTCATGAGCCTCAGCTGTACTTTGTGTTTAGTGCTTATTAGCAAATGTACTTAATACTATCCCTAAGCATCAGCATGTTAGCTTTATCACTGTGGACGAATACGTGCAATAAAGAGACAAAATCTCTGCTTCTGCTTGTTTGAGTGTGATATTTGATATTGAGTGCCCTTCTTTCTCACAGAGAAGCCAACATGGCTGTACACTCTTTGTCTTGTTTGTTAAGGAGCCAAAGGTTTGACTTTTAAATCATATGAAACCATCTTGTATTTGTTAGATGGGAAAAGTCAGCATAGTTCATCCCTTTCCAGCATGACATCAGGGTGCCCTCCTGTTTGATAAGACTCCTCGCTCTCGTCTGCACCGAAATCTCCCCCATTACTTCGCCTCCACCTGTCTTGCATGGTATCGGTTCGGAATCTACATGATACAAGTGTCAGAGAGGCAATCAGAGGGAGATGGTTACGCCGTTTCGTCCTTCCATCTCCACAGAGAGACGGGGGAGAGTGGTTTCCTGTCCTCATCCTCCTCCTCCTCCTCTTTCTCCTTATAGAGAAAATAAAATGGAGGATACTGCTAGAAGAAAGGAAACCCCTTGGGATTTCAACTCTCTATCTTTCGCTCTCGGTTTCTGCTTCCTTCACTCTCTTGTCTCATTCTCTCAGGCTGAACCTTTCCTGGGTCCTATATTCTCTTTTATCATTCTCTCCGTCCTTACCCTTTCCTAGTTTTGTTCTTTCGTCTCATTCCCTATGCCCTTACTCTTCAAGAGTTTCATTCCCTTTTCATCTCCTTCCCAAGTTTTTTTCTTTGCTTCCTTATCTCGTCCCTCCACCTCCTACAGGCTTCACATCACATGTCCAGGCCAACCAATGCTGCTGCATAACTAGAAATAAATTACCCTTCATTCTGACCCAAATCAAACATGTTGTATTGAAAATACTTGCTACACTGGATTTAAATGGATTTCAGACGCACAAATACTGTCTGTAGCACAGAAAAAATATATCTTTGCTTTGGTTCATAACCCAATGAGGAGGGGAAAAAAAGCATAAAGTTTTCTTATGTCATAATTTCCAATGTTCTTGTAAATGTTTTAGCATCATGGCCAAAAGTCTGCAGAAAACTTATAGGCTTCAAAATTTTTCCTGGGTTGTGATGAGTTGAATTCTCTGGTGGAAGATAAAGTGAACTGGTCAAAGGCTGACTGGCACTGCACCCTCTGTGCCAGCAAGCTGATATCTTGGAAAGATCAATATGGCAGAGAGGTCAGCAAGCAAAGATGAAGAAGACAAATGTTCATGTCAGAGGTTTTTTTTCTAAACACGAATCATTCAGCACTGCGGGAGAACAAATGTGAGGAAAGGCCAATAACTTTTTCACTTCCCGACATGTACAGAGAAATGTTATGCATGTTGTCAGACCGCAGGGAGGACAGCATGTCTCTAGAAACTGAATGCAAAATATTTGAAGGCTGGACTGCATTATGCACATTCACACGCTGTAGTACAAAAGTGCATTCATATCATAAAGCATTGATTGAAGCTCGCAGTGGCAGAATGTGAAGGGTGACATGATAGCAGGTTTGACTGAAGAAGTATAAACGATGTTCAGTGGAGCCGTGGCCCTAATTGATGTCCCTTGTCGCTAAAATGTCAATAAGTTTATTGCCAAGAGAAAAAATAAATTGGTGGTTTACTTACGATGCTCGGCTGCTCCCGTCAGAGGGGAAAATCAATTCTCATCCAAAGCTGGGTTTACTGACGCATTACAGACAAATCCTCATCAAATCAAAACGTACACTGTCACTGAATATTGGCATTTCAGGCAGTAAGAAAAAAGATGCTGCCGTGTGCCCCGTCAGCTGTCTTAAAATATGAATGACTCATTTCATATTTATTTGTGCACCGCTCGACTTCTGACAGAACTGCGAGACTTAGCTGTGCAATAATTCTGATTCCAAGACCAAAAGCTAAAACAGCCCCTGGCATATTGACCACGACTCAGGACAAATATTAACTGGATTTTAATGTTCTCTTGCACATCAGGTCCGACATCCACATCCCACTTAAAAACAAAATCGCAACTTTAAAAGTCTACACATTTAAATGGAAATTCTGTTTTTGGGCATTGGCTAAAAATAGTTTCCATAAAAACTTGACGAATGAAACACCAACTGAATTGTTGAGATCTCTTTAATTGAGCACATTAATGCAACTAGGTTGTGTAAAAACACCAGCTTAAACCAAATATCTCAACCAAATTATCTACAGGTGAAAGGATGAATGCATGTGAAATTGTTCATTCTACATTTCATCTGACATAAAGTCCCAGGACCCTAAAGGGCTAGAGACATAACAGCCGATGTTCATGTATTTTCTGTTTACACTGCATGGGACGTCTGCATATCGAGGTGTGTTCACACATCACTGTCAACACGGTGATTAATGTCTGCATGCGAGGCAGTCCATGTAGACCCTCATGGCCTTGTGGACACGGAAAGTATAATCTGCACTTAATTCTAACCTTCACCTTTACAGCCACATGCCTAAACCAAACCCTAGCCTAATACAGTTTTACCACCCTGAGGGGGTCAGACTCCAACCGTGAACCACAACATTCCCAGTTTACCTTTGCTGCATGTAACTCCCTGTTTCTCTCTCCCCTCTATCCCTGACATGTCTCTATGGTCACTGTGACATATAAGATGATTAAATGAGGGAAAAAATAAGATGAAAATAAAATGCAAAAATACATATATATTCCCCTTAAAAATGTTCCCTACAAAAATGTAGAAAATGTTAAGATTCATTCTGCTCACATAGAGTTTAAGTCACCGTGACTACAAGTGCAGTGTGTCATACGTAAAGTGAACTGTGAATTCACAGTGCACATCTCCAGCATGCATTTCCTACAGAGCGCAGCAACTCAAGAGAGAAACTTAAGTGGACAGACGAGCAGCATTTCTTCTGAGCAAACTCTGCCAGCTTAACTTTTCACAGTCATCAACATTAGAGGTTTCCACACTTGGTAGTTTCTGCACCAATGAGATTCCTTCTAATGAATAATAGTTCCAACTTCCGTTGCCAACCTGCATTACTTTGTCACAAGATTAAGTGACTCTTCAGAGCCCCCGGTGTTTAATTTAGCAAAAGTTCATTTCCCAACCAGTCTACTCTTTCTGACATTCAAGAACAATGTGTTTACTTCCAAATCTGTCCAACTGATACATGTTCAAGCTGTCTATTCATCTCAACCACACAGCAACACTCTGTCTTGAAAGCAGGGAATAGGCTGTCAAATTACTCATATGCAAATCAACCTGTGACATAATCTGATGATTTAAAGCATGTTTTCAGCAGCCAACATATAATTTTCTTGAAAGAGTGAGGCAGCACAAAGTAGCCCCATCATTCAAGGTGTCATCAGTACTGCTGTGTTTACTGAACAGGCCTCCTGGAAACAGGCCCAGGGGCCACCTGACTCCTAAGGTCCCTGAACAAAGCCTCCGGTTGAAGTGACTGTTACATTTCTTGTCAGAAAGTCATTCGGGGTCTACAAAGAGACACAAAGCAAGTACAAAGTGCTGAAAAATGCCTACAAAGAAAACCCAAAATGACTCCAGCAAGACACAAAACGACTGCAAAGAGATGCAAAATAACTCCAGAGACACGCAAAATGACTCCAGAGGGTGGCAAAACAGCTATGAAGAGACACAAAACAACTTCAGGGAGATGCAAAATGACTCCACAGACACAAAACAATTACAAAAAACACAACATGACTCCAGAGGATTGCAAAATGACTCCAGTGAGATGCAAAACAGCTACAAAAAAACACTAAAGGACTCCAGAGAGATGCAAAACAACTACAAAGCGACACAAAACGACTCCAGATAGATGCAAAACGAATCAAGAAATATTCAAAATGACCTCAGAAAGATGCAAAACGACTACCAAAACACAAAACAACTTTAGAGACACACAAAATGACTCTAGAGAAATACAAAACAACTCCAGAGAAAAACACCTTGTGAAAGATGCAAAATAACTCCTGATGGACTACAAAGAAACACAAAGGCTACAAAGGGACACAAAACAGATATAAAGAGACACAAAATGCCCCCACAGACAAAATACCACTACTACTGTAAGAGATGCAAAACGACTACAAAGAGACACAAAACAATTAAAGGGGCTCAGAGTAACCACAACTGTAAGAAATGTAAAAGAACTACAAAGAAATGCGAAACATCTCCAGAGAAATGCAAAACAACTACAAAGAAACACAAGATGGCTACAAAGAGACATGACTATAAAGAAAAGACACAGAACAATTGCAGAGACTCAAAGCAACTACAACTGTAAGAGCTGCAAAATGACTCCAGTGGGACAGAAAGACTCCAGAGAGACATAAAATGTCTACAAAGAAACACAAAATAACTATGAAGACACAAAACAGCTGCAGAGATGCAAATCAACTACTACTATAAGAGACGCAAAACAATTACACAGAGATGAAAAGTGACTACAGAGCCATAAGGTGACGACTATGAGTCATAAATCAACTACAAACAGACAAACAAGACAACAACAAGCCACAAAACTAAAACAAAGAGACTCAAAATGGTTGATGTTGTGTCTCTCTCAGTCCGAGTGACTTCCTGTTATGTAGCAGGGTTCAGGAGCCTTTCAGATGTCTGTGCCCAGGGGCCTATTGTTTTATAATCTGTTTACGAGTTGGGACAAAACTTTCTATTTCTCTCATTCTCAAAACATCTTCAATCCAACGGTTGGAGAACTGTTGCATCCATCACTTGGCTCAGTGGTGCAGACCGCTACACAAACCGCCCAACAGCTCATCAACCAAATTGCCTGCAGAGAAGCAAGCCGTCTCCTATGTTGCCTAAAACAAGCCTTTACAAGGTGATTAGGTCTGCTTTTCTCGCAGGGCATTCGCTCCCCAGTACTCACATTGATTGTTTTCCCCTGGCTTGGTAAATAGATGGAAGTCAATATGCTCCTGCTGTGACGTCAGGGTTCACCTAGCTGCAGGTCTCCTGGGTTTACCAATTAGAGCGTAAGAATGCAGCCAAGGATTTCATTTGTAGCCTAAGCTGTTATTAGTAACGACAGGTGGGTATTGAGTGTGGCGCAACACTGTGCTGGAGAAAATTGTGATAAATGACAGGGGGGGAGGCTCTCTCCCTCTAAAGAGCTGTGCAGATAGATGACTGCTGGTCATTAGACAGGAGGAAAGGTGTGTGTATTAGTGTGTGTGTGCATATGTTTCAGTGAAGAGAAAGTGAAGATGCACAAATGGGTTTCTGAAAGCAGAAAATAAAACTGGCTTCACTTTCAAAGCCTGTGGTGCCCACTTTGCAGCGCATTAGCCAAACATTTGAAGGCATCCATCCGCCCCCCTTCCCTGCATTATGGGACACGCGCACAAACACATCTGCTTACCTTATGGTCGATGATGCCACTGTATCCCTGGAGGACCGGATTGTGAGGCTTGGCCACCCTGACGGGGGCTTCAGTGGGCCGCCGCAGCTGTTCATGCTGTCGGATGTGCGTGTCGTTAGCGTCCCTGGAAGCGCCGTTGAAGCTGCCGTTGTAGACGAGGAACAAGCTGGCGCACAGGAGGAGCACGAGGAGCACAGCTATCCCATGGCGCTGACACAAAAGACACAAACAGATGCTGACTAAATATTCCTGTTGCACCGGACTGAGCTCAGGCTGCACATATAGGCGCAACGACAGATGAAGAGCAGTCTGCACCACCATCATCATCCCCAGCTGGTTTGTCAATACATCCCCAACTTCCTGGAAGTCATGTCACGTGCGACCAAAACTTTAAAGAAAAGCTATTATCGGCTTAATTTAAGAGCATAGGCGGTCTCGCGACATTGACAAAATGTCAAGTTGTTAATGATAGTTTTTACTAAGTTTGCATGTTAATGCTCAGGTGCGTTCAGGAGCAGCAAAGCTATAAAGTAAAAGTTCATATTCATATCCTGACCTTGAGGGTCAAAAAGCTTCCACTTTAAAATCTATATTAAATCAAATTTGCACGTGCAGCTTGTGCCACTTTTGGTTTGTTTTGTCTTGATTGTCTGCATCTTTTTTAAATTTTCATAACATGCATTAATAGAAAGAATACTGAAGCAAAAAAGCACTTTTTAAATGTGTGCATCTGCATTAAAGCGCAGGACAAACAGCCGCCCAGCGCGCGGTGCCCCATGCTGTAGTGTTTATTATAATAAGAAAAAAAAGCAAAGCGGGGCTTAGTGCCAAACAGAGTGCACAGCTGGATATCCATTGTTCAGATCCTAATCTTTTGATCCGACAGAGTGCACACAGCAGCGTTATGGCGATTGGAGCGCACTTCACTCAACAATGCTGGATGTAAAAGCGAGCACAAACAGTTGCCCACAGGGCTGCATCACAGAAACCTTTACCATAGGTGTCTTCATTTTGCGGCGCGCTATCTCACGGCTGCGGCTCAGTGCGTCTCACTCCACTTTCTCTCATCGTCCAGCGGCAGCTGTCCGCATCCCGGATCCACTCCAGTCCGTCCGCGCTGTGCCAGCCTGCCTGCCGCTGCCTGTGTGTCTTCAGACCGGAGCCCAGGCGCAATTCATACTGTGGAGACCGAGGCGACAGATGTTCACTATTGTACCTCTGCTGGGTCTTAAAGCCCCCCGAGTTTGTGAGGCTGGAGGAGTGGATGCGCAGCGCAGTTAATTAAAGAGACTACCTGCAAGAGGGTGATAAGGCCGTTTTGTTTAATGGTTATTTCCTGCTGAGCAGTATTTGATGGGAATCTCTGCTCGGATTACTCTGGGGTACAGTGAGCCCACGCCATGTCATCTTTTGACGTCTGCTGGATAAAATATAAGGTGGAGTATGACTGCAGGAGGAGTTAAACGGCAGCGATTATATCCTGGAGCAAACACACTGAGTCTCTGGTATTCAGGTGGATTGTTACAAGTAGTTTTACTCAGGTAGCACTGCACTTCAGTACACATTTATGGTCACATTTAAGGTCCTTGGACTATACTTGAGTATTTCCCTTTCATTCCACTTCACATTTCAGAGATGCTTTCAGGCACTACATTTGTTTGACAGTTTAAAGGACAACTTCGGTATTTTTCAACCTGGGCTCTATTTCCCCATGTGTATGTGTGCGTATGATTCATGGGTACAACTCGTTCTAAAACTGGTTCAGTATTGAGGGAGGCGGATGCAACCGGAGCCGCGAAATGAGCTAAAACGGTAACAGGGGCAAATACGTCCCGTATAAGTTTGCGCATTAAAAGTGCTTTTTTCGCCACTGACCGGTTCAGAACGCCAGTGCTATGAGTGGAGTCAGCTGTCAGTCAGTGTTGGAGCAGAGAGGCGGAGGGCTGCCCCGCTGGGTCCTGTAAGTGAATATGTGTGTATGAAGTGTGTGTGTTACGCTAGAAGAGTCAGAGTCAGAGGACGGAGTCTTTTACGTGCTACCCCCTGGAGTGTTACCGAGTTTTTGGAGTGCTCAAATAAACGGGCCTTTTTCCCGAACGCAAGAACAGGATGTCGCGCAACACCCCGTACAGCTTTCATAGGCTGCCTTTGTCGGACGGCGAGATGCTGAAGTTGCGTCTAGTTGTGCTACAAATGGATGCTAACACTCCTGTCCAGACACTGCGCCTTGCAGACCATCGGGTCTGCAGTGCTCACTTCTCCCATGATGACTACTGCCAGCTGAAGAAGAGAAGACATCCAATCCCGAAACACCTCTTCCTCAAGAAAGCGGCTGTCCCACGAGTAGAGAGAGCTACAGACACAGTGGAGCAAAGCTTGTGACATCACACAGCCCAGAGGTAAGGGAAAGGCTAAGTTAGTATGCTATTTACAGAGATAGCACTGGCGATCTGAACCGGTCAGTGGTAAAAAAACACACACTTCATAAACACATACTCACTTACAGTACCCAGCGGGGCAGCCCTTTCATTGCTTTTACTTGCAGTAGCTCAGTCCATAGGGACTTGGGTTGGGAATCGGAGGGTTGCCTGTTCGAGTCCCCGTCCAGACCAAAAAAAATGGAGCGTGGACTGGTGGCTGAAAAGGTGCCAGTTCACCTCCTGGGCACTGCCAAGGTGCCCTTGAGCAAGGCACCGAACCCCCCAACCGCTCAGGGTGCCTCACCAAGGGCAGCCCCCTCACTCTGACATCTCTCCACTTTGTGCATGTATAGGTCCTGTTTGTGCATGTGTGTGTCTTTCAGACCTGTGTGTAATTGACAAGCAAGAGTGAAAACATTGAATTTCTCCTCAGGGGGATTAATAAAAGTAAATAAACTTAAACTTAAATCAGTATTTTTAACCTGTGTGTGTGTGTGCGGGGGACTGTTTTTAAATTTATAAGATATGAAAACGTCCACCATCACTGCTGTTACATCAGAACACCCTTTTTTAACATGAGTTCAACAGCTTTTGATCCACCTCTTTTTTAATATTTGTCAAATTTTCTCTTTCATACTATGGATTGTAAAATGTAAATAAAAAAATTGCTTACTGACTTACTGAAACCACCCAACCTAAAAATCACTGAGTGTGCTGCTACCTTTTCATTTTCTACATTTCTTTCCCTTTATGTGATACCTATTGTTAAAAGCAAAGCTGAAAATACTTTCTTTTTTTTAGGTCGATCTGACCTAGCTGCAGCCCCATTAGTCTTAAAATGAGACTACACAGTCCATAACCTGAACAAACATCATGTATTTCAGCTTTAAAACGAAAGTGAGCACAATCATTTTCAGTGTTGCATCAACATTCTGCAGCATATGGCTCTGGTGCTGAACCTCTGCTGCACCTCTTTTTATTGTTGGTATCTTGGTAGTGAACATATGTCCATGCTTTGTGTGTGCTGTTGCTTACTGTATCTGTCTATCAAAGTCCTCCATATGTACACATACAGCACAATAAATAGCTGTTTGTTTTTTTCTAGCCACACAGAAACAGCCATCTCTTGAAAAATGAAAACTACATTGGCAACTCTAAACTCTCTGTGTGGAGTTCTGAAAGTGATGTGTTTAATGTTTCAAGCAACATCAACAGCAGTTTTGCATAAATATTAATAAAGTTTATGTAAGCAACAGAACACTTTCCAAAACAAAGTTCAAAAGGCTTCACAGAGCAGCAGAGAGAGAAAACTACCAAACCACAAAAAACAGCGGGAACATGTCAGGAGACTTTTGGGGGACTTTTTAATTGGAATTCACAACAGTTTGTATTGAGACAGCTTCGAACAACTCTGCAGAAAGTCAAAGTTCAATATATTCATAATACAGCTGCTGGTTTCATAACACTTTATTTTACTCGGTCGTTACTTTCTGATCATTTGAAGAAAACTCACTAGAAATAATTGTGTGATTTGGTGCAAATTGTAGGGAAAGGAATTCTAGGATATTATTTATTCTTTGTTAGTTTAGTTTAAAAGCAATTGTTGATTTCCAGAGGAAGTTCCCTCAAAGGACCACTCAATTGAAGTAAAATGTATTAATAATTAATTTCTTATTGTAACTTTTATGTTGAAGTGTATACTTGTTTTTGCAGGTGTACATTTTACATATCTGGGCAATGACTAAAAGACAATGTCAGTTAATTAATATTCATTATTTAGAGGTGCACAGTTTGACCGCAACTAGTGCCAAATTACATGGTTCTTTTCAGCATACTTCAGGTTATTAGGAAATTATTTTTGATTGAAGTGTATGAATCATCACCAGTTGATCACAATAATTGAGGTCGTAGTGATGCTGTAGCGAAAACAAAACAAAAACATTTAAAATGAGAAAAAGAAAATGAAGTCAAATAAAATAACCAACAAAAAAAAGAGAGACAAACAAAACTGAAGTAACACCATGTTTGTACAAGAGTGATGTAAAACAAGACAATGATGGAGCTACAGCCTGACAGTTTCATCCATACTACAGATGTTAACCTCACAGAGAAGGTCAGATCCCTTCATTTACAGCTCGGCTTCAGGATTAACTAAAAGCTCCCCGTACTGCCCGGAGGTCTCATGATGGGATTTGACTGGAGATGTTTGCAACGTCAAGCACCAGACTTGAAAAGTGATCAATGAAATGTTGAAAATGATGGTTCTGAAATCGACCAGTGGGGCGAGGATGAAAACAGAAGAAATATAGTCACGTCTTGTGGATTTAGTCAGAAGTCTCACTGCTGCGGTCTGTACTGTATGTAGAGAGGAGAGGGAATTCTGACTCACACAGAAGTATTTTTTAAAAAAGAGGTGATATAAAACCATATTTCACCTTAACCAGGTCAGGGTGGGAAAAAATGTGTTTTTGAAGAAGTTTTCTGGTTCACAGACGAAGAAATGAGTATGAAAGAAAGAACTTAGAAAAGATAAGCAGATACAAGAAAAAAGAACCTCTGACTCACACTAAAGTTATGAGATCTAAACTAACAAAGCATCACATCCCCAAACACATTCAGAATACTATAATTAATATCTTTATGTGAATATGGATCTATCATCAGTACAAACAGCAGACTATAGTGACCAGTGCCCAGTGACCTTGCACATTCAGAGTCCTATAGAACAAGAACAAGCAAGAACAAGAGCTAATGAGAAATCAACACACATAAACAACTTAGCTAACAAACAATTATGATAAATACAAACAATAAAAGAATACGGTACGTGAAAATTTGCAAATTTTGTCGTCTTCTTCGTCTCTTTTTTGTACTGCGCCCCAGATGTCTTTTTCCTTTTCATTTTTCCTACTCCAATGATCTGTTCTTGCACTTCAATCCACCAGTGCCCCATCAACACTCTAGTTCTGACTGTGACAATCACTCACTGATGAACACATTAAGATGAACTGACTACAGACCTACTGTCACACTCTTAATCAGCTGAATGTCCCGCTTTGTCACCAGCACTGGCAGATCTTACTACAGGTGACATAGGCAGCTGCCTAGGGTGCCACCCAGAAAGACCTATTTATCAGGTGATCAGAAACATGACTCTGAATGATTGATTATGATGTTCTGTATCTACTGGATGTTTTAATATGCAATACAACTTTCCCTAACATTAATACAGCAGAAAACCAACAGCACTGTTACGTTTGTACTGCTGTTTGCATCATTTGCCGCCACTTCGGCTCAGCCACCTCCATGTTTGTTTGTGAGAGCAATCCTGGCCCAGAGTCTGAATGTCATATATTGAACCTATAAAGGTCAAGTGTGTAGAATTAAGTGGCATCTAGTGGTGAGGTTGTACATCTGGAACTTCTCCTGTGTGCCAAGTGAGTAGGAGAACTACCATGGCAAACGTGAAATCATGAATGGCCCCTTCTAGAGCCAGTGTTTGGTTTGTCTGTTCTGGAACAAAGTAGAAACAACATGGCAGACTCTATGGAAGAAGACTCACTTCGTATGTGGATATAAATGGCTCAGTCTACGGCAACAACAACACAACAACTCTTATTTTCAGGTGATTATAAACCAATAAAAAACGCTAACACACAGACACCCCTAAATCCTGCACACTGGACCTTTAATGCAGGTTTCAAAACCAGTCAGAAATGCATTGTTTGCCTCTACATCGTCTCCTAAAACAGTGGGTCACTGCTGTTTTTAGCAAACCTGACAGAATAAGACAGACTTGGTGCTCTTGTGATTATTAACTGTACCAAACCAGTGTCTGACAACCACATCACCAGACAGGATAGTGATCCTGCAAAACCCCAGACTACACTGACTGACATTTGTTTTTGTTGTTGTTTGTACTTCCACACCCTAAAAATGGCACACATCTTTTCTTGGCACTGAATGTTGGGATGTGAGTCACAGATTTGTTAAATATGGATGTAATGTTTTTTTGGATACTGTATGTGCAATTGACTCAAAATAAACATTGGCTGTAATTGTTGTAATAAAACATGCCCCTTGCAACAGTGCGGCTCACTGATGCATTTCTGAACAACAGTGGAGCTCTATGCTGCACAGGAATAAGCTATATTAATTTAAAAAAACATAAAATATCTGCAGACGTATCCTTTAAAGTGCCTATATAATCACATCATCTCCAGCTCTCTCCTCTGGCCCCATCACTGCAGCCTCCACACAACAATCCACCACACAACCGACAGTTAAACTGCACATCACAATACGTTAAACCTGAAATATGCCGCATGTTTCAACCCGATTTGCCAGTGATTGTTTACAATCTGCTTATGAAATAAATAAAACAAAAAAGTTCCTCATGGGAAATGCAGGAGAGACTTCCCTAAAGCAACAATCCACATCAGTATCGCCATCAGAGTCACGGGGGAATGTGTGATAACACGGTGTAAGGTTGGAAGGCTCAACAACAACAACAATAACAACAACAACAAGAGCACATCAGAAAAACCGTTTCAAAGAAAGGGCGTCTCTGAAGTGTGCACTTACTGAAGGGCAGCGAAAGGGCATGTGGATCTCTGAGCTTTAATGGGAATATTTAGGAAATTTGGCCAATGGGCACTAACAAGCACTTTTTGAGGTAACTATTGCATAAGTCTTGATGTGTTATGCATCTACATTATGGCTGCAGTTGTGTTTTACACTGTAGAGTAAAACCAGGATAATATTTGTGACATAAAATTGTAATATGCCCCAACTACACAACGATCAGACCATTCGGTGTACGGCTTAAAAAAGAGCACAGTCTGTTTTTTATGTTCATAGCTCCTCTTGGGAGACAGGACAAAAGTGTACCAAGAGTTCAACGAGCACTTAGTAGAAAACAGGACTTCTGTATGGCAACACCTGCACTTTAATTCCCCCAGAGTTACTAAACTGCTAGTTTTATCTGCAGTCCCTCGACGCGAGTAAAGAATAAAAGAGAAAACTGGAGATTAACCCAAATGTAATATGAACATGAGGTGAATGTGCCTGATACATCCCCATATACAGGGATTTAGTAAATACTTCAATGTTCTAATGATTAATGTGATTCGTTGTGGTATTCCATACTTCAAGAAGGATTTAAATGAAAGGAAATATTACGACTACTACAGCTCATATAGTATGCTGGTGTTTATACATGACTCTTTTGTAAGATAAAGGGATCAAACCTCCAGTGTGAGTTTCTGGCAAATGCTGTAAAGCCAGACACAGAGAAGTCAGAGCCAAAGCACTAACCCTGCTTGTTTCTCTTCTATGTGCTGTTAAGAGTCTGTGCTTGCAATTCTGCTGGTGTAATCTCACTTTACCGCTGCTTTTCAAACACACAGGGACCCGAGGGGGAAGCATTCAGAAAAAAAAAATGTGCACAAAATCTTAAAATAACTATGGTTTTAGTGAACTTTAACTCAAGTCATTTTTAAAAAGGAGTTTCACTATGAGTATTCATGAAGGGCCAGTGCAGATCACTGCTGCGTGTGGGCGGCTCAGCGCTCTGTACTCTTACCATGACGATCAGGCCGTGAGCAGTCATACAAATTTAAAATGCAATCACCATGCAAGCAACCTAACACGGCAGCAGCACCAGCAGCATGTTGATCGATGTTAATGGGCCTCGTAACACTGAGGTTATGGCGCTCACAGAGCTGCGTCTGATCGCCAGGGCCAGCTCGACGATGATGATGACGATGATGGTGAGGTTACTGTGAAAGATGGCCGCTGCTGCTGAGCACGTGGACAGTGGATGCTGATCAGCAGGTGTTTACGATGCCTTTAACACACAGGAGGGCCCAGGCACCTACTTATTGCCTGTCGTAGGCCGTTACATGGTTGATTGTCTAGGGTCCGCATGGTGCTATATTTCTCCCTTTTATGTTCTCTCTAATCCTCTGCAGATCTGATTTATGAGTGAAAGCTGCTCCCCATGGTGCTGCAGGAGGAGGACCTTGACAAGGGAATCTGACTGGCTTTTTGTCCTTTCCATAATTAGAGAGTACATCCAATTCACCCCGTTCATTACCCCTGGGCCCAGTGACAAATGATGAGGAGGCCTGCTTTAATGCAGGCTCACTAGCTGTCCCGTTCGGGGTGAATGAGCAACAGTGCATACAAGAGGATGGGAGATAGGAGACGCAGTCCGAGGTAGTTCAGTTATCATATTACACAAAAGGTAATTCTGTTTTTTTTTATACATGTATGCTTCTTAGAGAGTATCTGCACATTTCACCAGAGGACTGAACACACTGAGATTTAAATGACCACAAGAGTCACCATAAATCTAAACACTTTTTTTAATTACTGACAACCAATTAGAGAATAATTGTGCTGTCATTTGGATTTTTAAAACATATATATATATCTTTTTTTGTCCTTCAGGCAGTCACTTCTTTCTATGTATTCCATTTATTTCCATCTGTTTAGTTTCTATAAATGGCAGATCAGTTAGCAGATGCTTGAAACTTGCCCGAATCCATCAAATAATTAATAATTTCACATGAATAATGGGTCAAATCTGAGAGAGATGAACTCACAGACAAACCCTTAGTTCGATGGTGCATTAGTGTTTTTCAGCTCTTTGCTTTTAGTTTCGCAGTCTGCAACTTTTCTGCTTTGATTCAGACTCACTGCTCTCATTTGCACTGTTTTCCAGATGTGGCACACAGCTGTTTTCAGCTAAAAAGCTTTGATAAAGCCATACACTACACTACACTACATTACACTACACTAAGCCGTACACTACAAGCCTAGCACCAAATGAACCAGATAAAGGCAGTGACAGTAAAAGTGGAGTATCTAAGGCCAGAGCCATGGGATAAACATTGGGGAATCTGACAGGGTGTCTGTCCAAAATTTGAAAACTCATTTCAGTTCGATTTTATTTAGTAAGCCCAATATTACAAATCACAAATTTGCCTCAGAGGGCTTTTCAGCATACGACATCCTTCTGTCCTTTGGCCCCTCACAGTGGATACGGAAAAACTTTCCCAAATTAAGCCCTTTCACAGGGGGGGGAATGGTAGAAACCTCAGGAAGAGCAACTAAGGAGAGATCCCGTTTCCAGGATGGACAGACGTGCAATAGATGTCGTACAGAACAGATCAACATAATAAATTTACAGTACTCCTACTGTATTATTTTATTTATCATAATCAAGTCCAGCTATACAGTATGCTATGCAAATGTGCAATAAATAGAAGCTACTACTGTCTGAACAAATTACACATGCAGTGCAATATAAATAATTGATGCTTTACACAGACTTATTGTGGGCTAACTGACAAATGTAACATAATAAGGACATTAATGTTGTTTGAATCCACTCCGTAATCGCTTTTCCTGTTGGGGGTCGCCAGATTATTGCGGGGCTAACA
This sequence comes from Epinephelus lanceolatus, assembly GCF_041903045.1. NCBI lineage: Eukaryota > Metazoa > Chordata > Actinopteri > Perciformes > Serranidae > Epinephelus > Epinephelus lanceolatus. The sequence goes on along the minus strand of NC_135745.1, from coordinate 16,701,202 downwards.
TTTAGAGACAGACAACCATTCACGCTCACATTCACACCTATGGGCAATCCAGACTCACCAATTAACCTGCATGTCTTTGGGCTGTGGGAGGAAGCAGGAGTACCCAGAGAAAACCCACAGTGGCACGGGGTTTGAGCCAGGAACCCTCTTCTGTGAAGTGAAAATGCCAACCACTGCACCAATATCTAGTGACCACAGACCCAGGTTCTACTCAGGAGTTGTCGGCAACAGTTTGCTTATTCAAAACAACAACTTTATAGAAGATCATTCACCACTTTTGTGTTTACAGCTTGTTACGCTGCCTTCAAATAGCAAAAAATAAAATAAACAAAACAAAAAAATCGATTAATGCAAAGTTAAAGAAAGGATAAAGTGACACTGTAAGTAAGAGGTATCAGACTTTTTCCATCAGTCTGCACTTACACCTCCATTACTGCACAAAGAAAAGTCTAAGTCTCACCAAAGTAATGGAGGCAACATATTCTCAGTTGAGAATGATACAACTTAAACTATATTAAAAGGTTTTGGGTCAGCTTATTGATTGTCACATTTGTGACAAAAAGAATAGGAACAAGAAAGATGGAGAGAAAGATTTAAAAAGCAGCATGTCTCAACCGTGGACACCAACAAAGTTAACAACAACAATTTTAGGCTTTAACTGCTGAAAGTGAAAAATATAAATCAAAATGATCATGTGCATATTGTAACATCATTTAATGATGGTTTTCTAACTATTTTTTTTTTTATAAAAAATAGTTTACTTTTGCTTCCATTACTTTCAGAAAAGAAGAAATTACCACATATGACACTGTTTTTCAGGCGTAATCAGGAGAGCCCAGTGTGGGATAACAGGTTTTTGTTAATGGGGCTGAGATCACAAAGATGTGATACATGATCTTCCTCTTCTTGCCTTGGCCGATGACTTGCAGTGCTTCCTGGCTAGTAAATTGACCTTTGAGTTGAGATTATTTTACATAACCAAAATGAACTTCCTTTCTTGAAGTAGCCCCTTGGTTATTGAGCAATCTCTTGGTTATTTTTTTTTAACTGAGTTCAATAAAACTTGAAATTCTTCAGATTGTTTGTTCATGACTGACATAAAGAGAGACAATCTCAAATCCTCACATATAAAAGGCTGGAACCAGCTGGACTTTTTGTGTGATAAATTACTTAATTGATTATTTACCTCATGACCAAATTAAGTAATTTCAGTCCTAAGCATACAATTAAAAAAGTGCTTTGCTGATTTAGCAACACACCTCTATAACATTCTCAAAATCACAATGGCCAATTTTTAAAAAGGATAAGATACCAATACCAGAGGTATTGTTAGTCTTCCCTGTCAAAACCTGGCACCTACATTATCCAGGATGAAACTTGATTCTGCTGCCAACAGTTTGGTTGGAGATTCTGGTAAACTCGTAGCTGCTAATGTAGCCTCAAGCCTTGGCCAGACATGATGAGTGGGCTACAGAGGTCTGGTACAATTACTTTAGATTTTTACATTTTCTAACTTGTAGCCCGAACAGACGTTGCCTCAAGTTACGTCATTCTCACATGCAGTAGTGCTCTCCAAGACTTTGATGTGTGAAATTGGCTCAGTTCCCCTTCAAGGAGTTAAAACTGCAAAAACTCCAGTATAGTCCTTTAATTATTGGACACAATGCCCATTGTGGTAGTTGAAAATGAAACATACAGTCAAAGTTTGACCACTTTAATCTCTTTAGAAATGTAGAGTTGGCTATTTGTGTGATAAATACATTGTTAACATGATAATAACAGCTGACAGGTCATTACAGGGGAAATGAATGGATTGTATTACCAGATGGGACCAAAAATGAAGCCCATTCAGGTTGGACTAAATTAGAGAACAGATAGGATTTCTAGGACTGGATTCAATTAAATAATGTCAATCATCAGCACCATTCTCGTGAAAATAACCCAGAGCCCAAACAATATTTAATCCTGCCCCTTTAGCCAGTAAATTACAGTCATTATACCACAATCTGTTCACTTTGTATGTATTTACAGTTAGTGTACCAGGGCCGGGACATTGTCCACAAGAGGATTTATTTGCTCTCCATGTTTGTTGACTGTGGGCACGTCAAGAATAGGGGTGATGGGTGTCCTTTGCTCTGAGCTGGCTTTTTAATTAAATTGTTCCCTCAGGCATGATGGAAGAGGGAATCTAGTTTCAGAGGTGACTGGGCCATGAGTACAGAGGGAGACCCGGCGCTTTGTTGTGGTAGAGGTGAGACAAGCACTCAGAATCTGACTTCGCCAAATGGGAAAGCAGCTCGGTGGCGATGTGTCAGAGTCCCCCCACCACTTATGCAACCAACTAACCTTGAGGTACACATCGATAGTTTAAACTGTTTCTGTATTTGAGTTTTTTCCAACATTTTTTATCAAGAAAATGTCAAAATAAGAGAAATGTTTTTGCCTTTTAATTAGAACCATATTGCCTAGTTTGACAGCTTTGTCCAAGTTTTGGGAGCAAGAGGCATTGCCGTTGGAAGGACTCATTTGCATAAAGTTAAATCTAGTCTACTTTGTACAGCTGCAGACTGGTGAACCCACTGCAACAGCTCCTACAAACTTGCCGCAACACTCCCACTATGCGCTGCAAGGCTGCTTCTCCTGCTTCTCCTGCTTCTCCTGCTCTCCATTGGAAATGAATAGAAAACATTGAGACACCCTCTGTCACCGGACATGATGGAAATGTGCCATTACACTTATCAGTGGTTGTTTGTTTTTCTAGTTTTATGTATCTCATGATCTTTTGACTTTTACGTTATTGTGCAATGTCTTTGTTTTTGTTTAGCATTGCACTTCAATAAAATTGGGGGGCCAACAAGAGAAAGATTTTTTAGAAAATTCAAATTGAAGCAGTAGATTCCAAGATATCTTGACTTTCTGCTCCTTGTATTGGTCAGGCTCCAGAAACACCAGCTCATACATTTTTCATAATGCAATTCAAAGAGCACATTTTGTTCAAGGCCAATAAATGAAGGCTAGGACACGGTGTCATACCATGTCATATCATTGGGGCACAACACACGTGCAGTAAAATCTGGTCTGCACTTGCCGAAAGGCTCCATAGCTGGTACCAAAGCTGGCGCACGATCATAGAATATGAGGATGATTGATTAGTTTCACTGAGGCGTCCACAGTCAGCCTCAGGTGGCAACATATTTCATATAAAAAATAAAGATATGAGGAACGTGGACCGTGTCATGAAATTAATCTGCAAGTTGTTAGTAGACTTACATGGTGTGAGAGAGGAGACTTTGGGGACCTGCTTTTCATAAACTCGCTCAAATGAAATGTTAATACACAACAAAACACTAGTCTATTTTTACATCCTCATCAGCAAGCATACTTATGTCAAACTGAGAGCACCCAAAGAGCACCTGAGCAGAAAACATCCCTTTATATTTAGCAACGCCTGCTTTAAGCCTCTAACATCGCAGCTCCAGTTACATTGTGCATGTGTCATACCCATAGCTCTCATGATGTTAGAAACCATGTCCCAACCTTCATTTAACAGCCTTGATTTTGTTTAACCCCAGTCTCCATCCTAAATGGCCTCTTCTTTCTAACAGCCATCTCCAGTTTGTAAGACAGGCAAACTTTGCAAAGCTCCTCCAGAGCCACAGAAGACATTATACAAGTGTTTTTACAAGCTAATTAACCATGACGAGTAAACTAACCTTGCAGAATCAGTGAAGTGGTGTTTTTAAAATGATTGGGCAATTAAAATCTTTGGACATAAAGCTGATAAGATCTCCCTGCTGCCGTGTTCCCAAGAAGCCCAATATGTTCAGTTTCTAAGGAGACATCAGTCATTTAGTCAGGAGGTACTTTAAAGGAACATTTTGCCCTCACATGAATGTTTGTATATCGATCAGTGATGCTGAGTCACCTTGAATTTATGAAGAAAACTTTTTTATTTTGTTGCTAAAAACCTTAGTATTGGAGTCTTGCTTTGAAGAGAGTATAGATAAGTTTCACTTTCAGGTCAGTTTTAAATCATAATGTATTAGTGAAAATACATGCGCTTGGCAAGTACTGAGCATACGACTGGATAAATAAGATTTGGATTTGTAAACAGATGTTTGATATAGTTTTGCTGCTGTTCGACATGGCCTCCAATTAATAAATCAATGTTTGCCATTTTCCATGAAGGCATGTGAGATAAACAACATTTTCTCCATGAGTTCAAGGTAACATGGCATGACTAAGTAATACACAGATGGTTTTCAGTGAAGTTTTCCTTTATGTAAAAATTTTTATATATTTCAGGGACTTTAGTTATTGTATATTGAATTGTTCTGTATATGTTTTTCCTTTGAGTTTGTGTGTATTTGGGATGGGCATTGCAAACTAGAATACACTATAAATGCTGTAGTATCTGACAATGTCTCGGGCTACTTTTCCCTATAAAAACAAACATATCCAAAGTTAAGCCCGAGTTGTGATGAAGGGTCACAAGCTTCTGCTCTACATTATTCAAAATCCTTTTCTGCTCTGCTGTGGAATTGATTCTGCTGCATTTTGCTGCTTGGGCATCATTGCGAGGTGTAATAAATGCTTATTGGTGCTACTTTTATTGCTTATTTCAGCTATAGTGCCACAACAATTTTTAACTCAATCTAGCTAAAGAACTGCATAATTCCTGCCTCTCTGTTACAACAAATCTCGCTGTAATGCAACCCTTCCCAAAGTGTTGCTGTGCTCGCTGCCATTAACGTGTCCATCCTCCATTCCAGCTAATGGAAATTCACATTTGGTGTACCTAAGTGCCTCTCGCAAAGTGCTGCTCTAATGTCCCATTCTCAGCCCCTACCATTTGAATCTTTATTGAAAGTCACGCTGAAATCCAAGGAAAATTCCTCCCTTGATGGCCGGTGGTTGCGAGGCGGATTACAGTTTGTGTCCAAGGTAATTTCAACACCGAGTGACTTTCCCTCCACCCTAATTTCCCCCTGAACAAAACAACCTGGTCTCCTCCCTGCTGAAGCCAAGAGATTGGAGGCCAGACTCCCATAAATGAAGCCGTCCCCCCTCTCCTTTCTAATTCCATTTCCTGGTTATAACTGACTGAGGTGCAGGCCAGAAGTCTGCCTCCCTCTCTGGCTGACAAATTGTTTGGCTGAATGAGTAATGGCTAATTAGCTTCCTGAATATGACTGTTTATCTGACTTTATGATCTGACTGTGTGCCAGTTTGTCTGCCTGCCTTTGCGTCGTCGGTGAGTCTGTCTGAAGGCAGACCATGCCGCTCCTGACGTTAGCACAAACCCACCAGATGCTCTGGCTGCATGCTCTGTGCTTCAGTGCTGGCAGCACGCCACTGCTCCTGCTTCACTAGGCTAATGTAAATGCACTGTCTCATCATCCGGGCCCGCAGGGAGGCACACTCGTCTGCCCCGACATGCTCGCTCTCGCGGGGGGGAGCAAGAGGGCCAGATGCTGGGGGAAGGCTTCCTAGGTGGCGAGGGAGCTATTGGAGGTCAGGAGTGAAGGACTGCAAAACAGGGAGTCTGAAATCATTTGTAATGCTGTCTGAGAGTGCAGAAGCCAAGGTAGTGCTGCTTTTTAACATGGTAGTGTATTCTTGCTGGAATATATAGTACTGAAATGTCTCATTCAGCGTTTTTAAAACCTGAAATCTTTTTTGAAAACCTGAGATTAAGCTTCAAAAAGAGGTCACTGAGTGGTCTGTTTTGAATCATCAGTGCAGCTCTTTATTAATTTCTTCTTTATGGCAGACAGGTACCGCAATAAGTAATGACACATCCTTCACCTGGGTAAAAGAGACTGTTTTCTATTTCTAAGCAGTGACTTAATTTATAATTTGGGATGCTGGTATGTCAATATTTTTCTCATCAAAATCTTGAGACTAAATTACTTTTTTAAAAAAACATATCTCTGGTGACACTGTGTCTATTCATGCCAGTATGCTGGGTTTTATTTGTCCAGGTTCTGAGTTAAGTGCCTCTGAGAATTCCACCTCCAGGCTGACACAATAGAGGTGATTAGAAGTTAATTTGTGAAACAAGTTTTTAATGAACTTTTCAACATTTGAGGACCATGATGCAGCACTGGATGACTCAGAGTAAATCCTTGGAGAACAGATAACAAAATAAACTGAGCAAGAAGTAGCACCTGCAAATAAGATAAGACAAACCAATAAACAAAAATTTACAAATACAACATGATTACGTTATAAACTAGGGCACATTTTCACAGTCACTTCCTATTATGCTTCCTCCTTTAGGAAAGCAAACTTTATAGACATTTCATTGATAATTAGTGACTCTCCTGTGATGGAAATCATTTCAGTCAATCAAGAAGTGCCCAAATGACAAATTTCGATGTTCAAGTGACAAAGGCCTGTTGTGCCCATAGCAATTATGGAACAAAGGAAGAAATGTGATGTCAATAAACACTGTTGTTTGTTTCCTGTTTCCAACTTTGAGTCAGTGTTTGTCTTTTGATCATGGCAATGATTGTCCCCAAACCTTAGCCACAATATAAGCCCTGTAACCTTAACAAAGACATATTTTCAACCCTAAGCATGGCCCCTCCATAAACCTAACTCCAAGTGTCACATTTGGTAATGTCAAGAATAGAAACTGGACCCAAATGCAGAAAGCAGAGGAGGCAGCAGGAAATTTTCAGCAATTTAAATGGAAATGACTCACAGTGTCCAAATGGAGCAGATGGTTGGGCAGGCCAGTAACAGAAACAACCAAAAGGCAAGTAACAGGAAGTAAACTAAAAACACCTGATGGAAAAGTGCACAAGTAAAAACCAGCTGAAATGCTACTCACAAGCAAGTATGTATAACTGCAACTGGAGCAGCTATGTGACTCAACCACTGTACCTACATGGTCAGCTGTCTTTGCTCCTTGGCACGAGGTGGAGGCCCTGAAGAAAAAAGTTAGCATCTAGCTAGCTATAGAGTATTAACAGAGAAGCAGTTAAGGTTAGGGTAAGGGTTAGGGCATGTAATGAATAGTAAATAAATAAAATGGATAATTGCTTCATTTGGTCTCATCTTCATACACTACTGTTGCATTGTAGCAGGGTTAGATCGTGTAGCCTGGGCTTGAAATGGAATGTGGCTTTAGCTACACATGGTTATTCACAAGGCAAACTGACAAAAGACTGGAGAAACACAATGAATAAATACACAAGGACAGCAGGGTGATTAGACACAGGTGGAACTGATAAACTCATGGACACTATCAGACTGGAGCCAACAAAGAAAGGACTCACAAACACAACTAACTTACTGAAAAAATAGGGTCAGTGCACAGATAATCAGTCCAAAAAACACAATAAAATGTATCCATTAGGCTTAAGCAGGGTCAAAAAATGCAAAAATCTAGTCAAATCCAAAGAGAACATTGGGGAAATGGCTCAAACACACAAACAGCTGAGAACGAATTGGCATCAGACAAAGGGCAGCACAAGGACTAAATACACAAGAGAGGAGGGGTAATGGGACAGGTGAAACTCATCAGGGCGGGGCAGGTAATCACACAGGAGGGAAACACACGAGAGACAAGGATGAATATCAAAATAAAGCAAGGAATACTGACAAAAACTGAGAGGCTGAATCCAAATGTCCACCCTCTGGACTTGCAGACTGAGCCCTCGTGGACTTCAGTTGAACATAGTGTGACGTATGTACTATCATCACATAAAGTCTGCGTGGGTAGACACTGCAAGCGGCTGAAAGACCGTTTTACTCGTTGCAGTGGAAACATTTAACTATTGTTGCTGTCATATTCATATATATGTCTTATAAGTTGATGAGCAGTGCCTACTCATTTGTTCCTGCAGATAACAAGATGTAAACCCCATGTACAGCCTTATTTGTGATTGAACAAAAATGTATTAATACATCTCTATGTAACAGGCTTCACGTGTTCAAAAGCAGAAATGTTTGTAAACAAGGACAGGACTATAACTCAATAAATTTGGCATTACTTACATTGGAAACCTTCTTTTGTTGTTTTCTGGCCAATTTTTTAGCCTATTACACTGCACAGTCTGATATAATCTGCAATAATAAAATGCATTTTCAGTCCCTCTACAGCCTATACATCTACATATCTCTGTTTCATGATGTAGTTGAATATTATTTCAATTCAAGTACCATTTTAATAGCCCTAACTATAACACATTCATAAGTTGTTGTTGTTTTCAGCAGTTGAAAAACCCACAACGTCACGTCTGTATTGCAATGAAATGTGGGTTATTAAATCAGTGAAGTCTGCACCCCAAGCAGACGCTCTGGAAAGTTTGCAGAAAGTCAGCTTGAGGCCCCTTGTGGAATGGATGAATTGTAGCTTCGAACAGCCCTAAGCACTCCCAGACTTCCTGGGAATATGTCCACAAAGTTATTGAGTCTGCAAGTGAGGTGAAGTCTGGACATGTGGATTCAGCCAGAACAAGGACAACATTACCTTGACGGGGAACTCACGGTGTAACAGACACAGGTGTGGTGCAAAACAGGTGGGAAAGTAACTTTCAAAATGAAACAGGGAACAAACTACAAACAAAAACCCAGGATCATGACACCAAGTTGTTTCTTTTTAATCTAAACCTTTATTAAACTTTAACTATAGCGATGCCACGTCATAAAACAGATTTGTAATGGTTTTGAAGAGATCAAAGAAATGGTGTCGTCCTGCTGAGAGGACGCTTTTATGTGTTGTTCTAGAGGGAAGTTTCAATGTGTTTTGTTGTTTAATTTGGAGGACTTGTTAGATAATTATTGGCTCTTGCAATCAAGGGAATGAGAGAGGAAATGTCTGTCATTAATTTGAGCCATTCAGCAAAATTAGATTTCGTCTGACTCTTCCAATTGCGGAGAACAATCTCTGAAGTGCCAATAAAGCTCGTCAATGAAAGTCCAAATTCTTGTTTGGATATACTCTGTGGTGGGAGAGACCTGTCTCTCAATAGACACAGCTGTGGAGATTCTGGCAGTGGTTTGTGCAAACACTCGCCAATACTTTTGATTACTTCACACAAAAAATCACACTTCTAACTCTAATTATCATCCATAAGTCCCATTTTTTGAAGTGTAACTTGGGAACAACAATACAGAATTTCATTTGTCAAACATTACATTTGCAAAATCAAACAGCAGCATTTCTTTCCAGAAACAGTGTTCCATTAATCAGACAGAAAGTTTTCATATTGATTATTTCTTCAGTACACAGTGGTTCCAATGAAAACTTCTCCAAACTGTACCCGTAATTGTAGCACTGTCTCTAAAAAACAAAGTTATCTGCATGTCTACATACCATCAGAGGTAAAAGAGAAGACATGTTTTGTAATTTCATTGAACTGACCCTTAAAGTACCACCTTTAACTTCTCACTTGTGCTAACAAATAAACACCGAGTCACTGTCAACCACCAGTCTTGTTTTCCTGCCGTGTTGTTCAGGATCATGGTTCATGAATTTTCAGATGTCTGCACGGAGCCGCAGGACAGATAGACAACCACGCTGTTGAAGAACCACGAAATCCTTTCATCGTTGGTGCACAAGTCTTTTTGTGGAAGTAGTCTTTCGTGGTATGTGATCGGTTTGGACAGATCTAATTTTCAGGAGGCTTTTGAAAGCTTCTCTGTCTCTGCAGTGCGAGCATCCCCAGAGAGAGCGGCACTGCCTCAGAGGATTGGACAGACAAGCAAAGTGCTCAACATACATGCTGTGTTTATAAGGCAGGAATGATAACTGTGCTCATGAAATGTTTGGTTAGGAGGAGAACAACGATGGTGTGGGGCTGTACAGCAATTTTACTTTGCTTCAGGGCGAAAAAAAGCTGCTGTAGTTGGTGGCACATTTCCAGCAGAGGAGGTATTCATCAAACTGTCAATGGATTCCAAAATTTCACCAAGTTGGCGAGCAGTGAAATCCTTCATGTCTTCAGCTGCCTGGTATGACTGCAAATGCACTGTGAACATCTCCTCTTGCTGCCTGTAAAATCATACTTATCACTCAGAAGATTGGAGGCACTTTAAAATTGACTGTGACTGGCTGCAGTGTAATGGTTAGCAAAACTGGTCTGTGAAGTTGGAGCACTGCCAGTGAATATATTCTACTGTATGAGAGTCGGTCTTCACTGCCCCAGAAATTGCTGCTGAGGTGCCCAGGACCAGGTTAGGTAGTGGTGAAAAAAATAATTAGATGTAAAAATCGAGGAAGTATTCCAGTTTGTGCATTCAGCAGGGACCTAAAATGCATGGATGTTTCGACTATATGCCTTCCTCAGTGTGCAATAGTCATCCAGCTTCAGGATTGAGTGTGTTTAACTTGTCATCAATGATTAGGGTCAATCAATTCAACACCAGCAGGTGTACATAGCGGCTACCTTATGTCCCCTGTACCCTCAGCTACTATTGGAGAAGACATAAGGTCACTGAATCTGAATGTATTGTAGTTTTGAGAATGTGTGTATACTTCAGTGTTGGCTGAAGTACTCAGATCCCGTTGCTTGGGTCCAGACTTCAAATCCATCCACTCCACAGAGTTACTGATTCGTCTTGCAATGTGATATGAAACAGCAGTCTGGGTTAGAATAAAAAACAACCAATGAGTGTAGCGATCAGACTAACACCTTCAAACTGTTGGCAAGCCTTGTCAGCACATGCACTGGAACCAATAAGGACTAATAAGAACAATTGCGAGAACTATAGACAAGATTTACACTGCTATCAAGGCTGTTCCAAATCAACATGTCTTTAATATCTCCCAACATCATAGTTTGTTTTACTTTGCTCCATTCCACTCTTAAAATCCCAGTAAAACAGGTATGTTGACATGACTACACATCAGTGTAGACTTGAAATGACAGATTCAGGCGGATATGTGGCCCTCTAGTGATTGGTTGGGAAAAATCAAATTCCCTTACCCCACAAATATTGGTTAGCGTGGACACAACGTCAGACTGAAGATGGAAATGGTGTGCAACAAGCTGATAGTTCTGTCAAACATCAGACAACTAATACCATGATGTACAAATACTATGCTACAAATAAAAGTCCGGCATCAGTACCAAAAGTAAAAGTATTAGGCAAAATGGCCCATTTGAGAAAACGTGTTTGCGTGAAAACCTAGCAGAAAAAAAGAAATACTAATGTTAAGTTCAAGTACCACAGATTTGTACATAACTACAATACTTGAGTAAATGTACTTACTGTAGTTACTTTCCACCTCTGGTATTGCTGTTTGATTTAAGCACCGCTAAATGATGCACTGTAATTAGAATTTGCATCAACATCTATGATGCTAAACTTTGAACTTGTGACAGATTTAGGGTTTCAACCCGAGATGTACGGGCCTCTCACAACTACTATTTAAACGTCTAAAGTCAGTCTGATGAGTGTCTTTACTTCAGATGTTTTCTGAAACCAGAAAGAGTTGAAAACTCTGAAATCCCTAAACAGGGATGTCAGTGAAGATTCTCAGTCATCCGGGTCATGGTAATCATAAGTGCTATATCATAGGCAGACTGGACTTGCTTGAGTTTCTTAAGACGTTTTGCCTCTCATCCAAGAGGCTTCTTCACTTGAAAGAGGCGTGACAGATGCCATTCACATCAAACTGGAACGACCATCGTTAACCAGAGGAGGTGGCCTACGACACCACTTATCACCCACCTACAATGCAGTCTTGGGATCCGTCCCCAGACGACTTAACACCCATTCTCACCTGGACTCATCTAACCCTAACGGCACACAAGATGGCCGGGAGGGTCAATGACTCACGTGACCTTAACAACTCTGAAACTGAGAGCTCACATGTGACCTCAACGACTCTGTACAGCCTGATTTATGGTCCTGCGTTAAATCAACGACGTCGCTACGTCGTAGGGTATGTGGCTACGCAGAAGGCTTGCCGCAGCCCCCGGCGTAGCCTGATGTGCACCTTCCCAAAAATGTAACTACACGTTGAGGCGACGCAGACCCAGCGCAGACTGAGAGGGCTGTGATTGGTTTGCTTGGCAGCAATGCATTTCCGGTTCCGTATTTCCAGATTGCGCCATCTTTAAACATCTTCTGTTGCGATGTAGATGTTGCAGTATTAAAGCCCATTTATGCTCAACGTTCAATACGGATACGGACGGAGCCGTCTGTCCGTGCTCCGCGTTCATTTCTCTGTGACCGGAAAAGCCGGAAGCTAAACAAAGAATCAACTAGAGACAACGATAACCATTCAGGAAAGGAACGCAGCCTCCTACCGCTCTGGTGGTGAATTGCACCGCGATGAAATGGAGTGACGGAGAAGTTCGAAGGGTTCACGACGGCGTCACGGCAACAACGTAGGTACGTCGTAGGCACGCCGCAGGACCATAAATCAGGCTTAAGGGTTCACACCCACACAGAGTTTAAAGCCTGCGACTCCGCACCAGTCTGTTAGAACTGAAGATGCTTCTTGGATGAGAAGTGAAATGTCTTCAAGAAATTGCGATATCAGTATCTGGCTGCTCATATTCAAGGCCCCTCAGATGAAACACCAAAGTATTCTAAAATTCACATCCCTTACGTTTTGTTTTGTCAGCAGTTCACAAACTGTAGAGGTCTCAGTCGACCCAATGTTGATGTTATTAACGGTTGTGCACAAAGGTGTATATCTGGGCCATGAACTCCCCATAAGACAGGTTGAACACAAAGTGGGAGTTAAACACATCATCAAATACAGCTAGGGAGCTGGTTCCTTGGCAGGGGACGAGCTGTTTGCCCACTATGATGTAGTAAATGTCAGTCCTGTTCTTTGTTCGGCCTACAGGAGGAGATACAGCTGCTGACCCTCTCTTCCCCTCAGGTGATTATCAATGCTGCTGCATGACTGCAGAGCACAAAATATTACAATGAGACAGTAATGAGACCATTTTATAGGAGCGGAGCATGAAAATATACCCTTCACAGTTTTTTGTTCAATGATGCGTACATTTAAATATCTCTACGGTGAATTCCATTACAGAGGATTAAAACACCTTACAATTCCCATGATGTTGGCTCAGTGTTAGTTATGAGTCCCTAAATCTGAGACATAAAAAGCTGCAGGACAGTGCTAAAATTTACTTTGTGAAAATGCACAATGTTTGTCCACAGCGGAGGTGGAGAAGCAGCAGCAGGGAGGACATATCACCACCCTGGTCTGACAGTAAATTAAGTTGTCACACAAAGTAAAGAGGACATCTGTGGCAATGAGCACCCATGGGCTTTAAAGTTGTATGTATCACATATGACCTTACCAGCCATCATTGTCTTGGAGCTGCTGTCACAAGGGGGCAGACCTCAGCTGATGAGGTCAAATGTTCTACGTCAGGCTTGAGGGACGTATCCCACATTTCAAGCATCTTTGTTTTGGCACCAAACATCAGCAGGAAGTCTTGATTCATCTGCACATACAAATACACAAAACACACACTGTGATTTGTCCCAGCGTGTATAAGGCTTCTTTAAAAACATGCCAATTAACAGAATTTTTGATATTAAGACTCACTAATCCTTTCACGTACAAGAAAGAGTCTTGGAAAGACTGCAAGAAAATCAGTGGTTCTCTGCGGGGTCTTGGCGATGTTGGAATGTCTTCATCTCGCAAAACACACTTGCTTCATTACTTGTGTGAACAAGGAATGATACAGCCTCCCTACAGGCTTCTGCCTCGAGCTGCTGTGTCTGTATAGAAGCTGCAGGTTCAGTCCTCATTGTTCAGGGCTTGATGCTGAGGGTGGACTATCTGACCTCTGTCCCTTGAGCTTGTCTTCAGCTGCCAGACTAGAAAGCTTAAAGCTTTTTTTAACACCATAGATGTTCCTGTTATATTGATTTCAAAAACATAATTGGGAACCAACAGAAAAGAAAAAGAGCTGTCATTGTTGACTAGGGGTCAAACTACAAGGGCTCGGCTGCCTTCAAGTCCCTTACTGCTTCTACCACTGGATTCCGAACACCTTGAATGTTAAGTTATCAGGAAGTACAGGCAACAACAACAGAGGGACTCAAAAGGACCTCTTAAGGACATAATCTTTACTTGGAAAAATTCTGAGTTTAGTACACTGAAGTAAGTATAAAAAAAGCAGGTCAAAGGTTATAAAAAACACTTAGCAAGAGGCTGAGTCGAAAATACAGGAAAAGGTTTAATAACGCTGGGAACACAAATGGAAATCTGCTGGAACAATTACTAGAAACACATAAGATAAACTGGCACAGACAAAGAGGATGGCACAGACTACACGAGGGAGGAAGTGTAATAAGTGACAGGTGAGACTAGGTAGGAAACACACAAGGGCAGAAAGTGAGGTATCTGAAAGTAGAGAAACAGGTGTGTAATGAAATTAAACAGGAATTATTAGCTGAAAAAACTGGAAACAGGGACACATAACCCGAACAGCAGGACTGGGATGTAAAAGGAGTTTAAAGGGTTATATAATATCCTCAATATCTACATGCACTCACAGCACTGTATGGCAGGACTTACCACAAACCCAGTGGAAAAAGTAACACAGTAAAAACATAAGGTGTACATTCAAACTGCAATATCATATACATATAATTAATTCGTTCATTAGCTATAAGGGCTTATCCTCTTGAGGGTTGCAGGGGGGCTGGAGCGTTTCCCAGCTGAGATTGGGTGAGGTGCACCCTGGACAGGTCACCAGACTATCACAGGGCTGACGCACAAAGACAGACAACCATTCACACTCACATTCACACCTACGGCTAATTTAGAGTCATCAGCTAACCTTATCCAACCTCTTCAGCTGGAAAACCTGGAGAAAACCCACGCTGACACTAAATGAAAATGCAAACTCAACATGGAAGGGCCTGAGGAACCTTCAGTACTAACCACTGCACCACCGTGCCACCGCACTGCACCACTGCACCGCCTATATAATATGCACTTTAATTTTTGAACTTTTCCCACCTTGTATTGCAGCTGCTGTACAGCATTTTCCCTCTGGATAAATAAAGTTTTATTTTATGTTACACTCCCCACCTGTAAGGGACAGCAATGCACCACAAGGCATTCAGTCTGCCGATAATCCACTAGAAGAAGAAGAGGTACATTTGTTGGTCGTAGACAGACACTGAATCCAGTAAGCGTCATGGAATCACTGTCCAGTACATGTCCACCTGTTGCATTTTGAGTTTACTCTATTTATGTTGTATTTTGTGAACTTTGCTGTGTATTCACTTTTACTGTTTTGTTTTGCCCTTCAGGGCCACCATAGGCATTAATAATAATAACTTTATTTGTAGAGATATTTTTAAGCTGACAGCACAAAGTGCTCTCCAAGGTGAAGAAAACACAAAACAAAAGTGATACTATTAAATAGAAGCTTATACATACACCTACACCAACATATACACTTAAACACATAAATACCTGTTAGCATGCAGACATGTACACATGGCTGCAAATACACACACTCGCATAAACACAATAAGTCAATCAATTGTCAGATTCTGTAGAAGTTAGTTTTGAGACGAGATTTAAAGAGGTGAACAGAGTCAGCTGATCCGATGCCTTTGTCTTTAACCTGGATGCTGGAACTGTTAGAAGACCCAAATTGGCAGACCAGAGGGGCCTGTTTGGATTGTACAGTGCAAGAAGCTCAGTTGTAAACTCTGGTGCCAGATCAGTGGGAGCATTATATGTGATTAAATTCACTTTAACATGGATTCTAAAATACTGGACTACATTCTTTACATGTTGCTCCAGGCTCAAATTACTGTCCAGAATAAAACCCAGTTTTCTACACCTGATTTATGTTTGGAGTGAGGGGGCCAAGGAGTGGCTGAATTTGTTTTGAGACATGTTCAGGGCCAATGATGAGAACTTCTGTCTTTTCAGTCTGATACAAACCCCCCATTTCACATGTGCCCCCCAAATGTTAATACGTAACATATTCCCTGGCAACTAGACTACTTCAGTGAAGACACATTGCCCCTTTAGACACCAGTCAAATCAGATGCACTCTACTCCCAAAACTTTGACACCACACTGGAAGATTCGCTGTGTACTGGAAAGCTCCCAGGGGAGACTGCATGAGTGTAACTGTATGAATGTGAAGCAGCGTTTATTTCCAGGACACATTCCTAGTTAGTCAAGTGCACTCCCCTTGATCCTTATGCACCTTGAAAGCAGCTGACACCTCCCAGCAGTGTATTTGACAGAGCACTCAATCACTTCTGTCTGCCGTCACACAAACCAGGACGTCATCGGCATAAAAACTGAAAAAATGCACTGGAAATGAATAAAGAAAACCCGTGGCTGATGTATATGGGGGAATATAAATAGGTATCAGAGGGGGGTGATTGATGGTGATGAGAGAGGGGAGGCTTTCCAGAGATAAGACCTTTTAGAGCAATTCAATTACCTTTAGGCCCACAGGAAATGTAGGATGTTATAAACTTTGATTACATCAAGGTTGATGAAAGGATGGGGAGAGATGGTTGTAAACAGGGACATTAACTGAGACATTATTTAGCTTGTGGTCATATATATTGCACCATCCAACTCAAGTTGATGCAAAACACTCATTTCTGCTATTAAATTGGTGTAGAAATTTTCCAAGGACTACAAATAGACGGTAGCTATCCACAACAGTGTAGAGATTTATTTTGTCAGAGCTACGGCTGCTCATTAGTCACAGCTGAATGTTTTCTGTTGCCTCAGATAATCTGAAAATTGTTGACATTTAGTGCCAGCCCGTACACTTTATCCTTCGAATGCTCCTGATTCCTGACAGGCTCGATATGCTCCAAGAAACTGAAGATGGGAGGATGAACGACTACTGGAGGAGGGGGATGTAATCAATATAAACATGAGGCAATTAGTGTAGCACTCATATTTCTTTAGGGAGGTGGGTGTAGAATCGTGGCAATCAAAGTGATGTCTGCTCCATGCAAGTCATTAATGAGGCAACAGAGTGACTACAGGGATATATTGTTAAAGAGCCTTTCAGAAGACTGCATGGAATTAATTAAAACACAATTCACTCCTCCATCTTTTATGCACTTTTACAATGTTATAGATAATTTACAGAGTTAGCAGACGGGGAAGAAAAATAGGACTGGCTACTCACTCCCACATGAATCCTCTCATTTATTTTTGCTGCAAAGAAAGAGAGCGGACACAATTTCTGGACTAGTCGGCCACTTTGAAAGCAGTGAAATACACCAATTAACGGGATCTGGCAACATGAGTGCTGTGCCAAGTGGACAGGACAGAGTCCAAAAAGCATGATGTCGGTGCTCATTTTCACCCACAGTCCTCATGAAACATGCAAATGAGTGGAAACAGGGATGCAAACATTCAAAGGCGCAAACAAACAAACACACAGTTTGAGCCTCGTACACAGCTGCAGATCACTGCTCCGGGGAAGGTGATATGATGTGTTTGGACTTGATGTATCCCACACACACCTGACTAATTGGCTGCATCTGTCAGCAGACAACAAAGTGGTCATTAGTGCAACAGATCAGTAAAACATGTGGGAGACATAAGAGGTGTTTTTGTTTAAGAGAGCAGATGACTTGGACTAAAATGAAATGTCAGAAACGGATAATTAGGTTCAATCTTTTATTGAAAAACAACTTTTAGAGTACAAAAAGTCATGTGATGCAAATGGAGATTGTACAGATAGCCTAAGTGGGCTCGAAAATGACCTGAATAATAAAACTTTCCAGAGAACAGCTACATCTGACTACAAGCCTGAAACATGAGCACATCACAGAATCAGCATTAGGCTATTAAATCAGAATTTGCAGAGGAGATGACACCCAGAATGACAGGTCTTTTGTCACTTAATGTCAGTGCATGATATCCCTGCCTTTCTCTGCCTGACTGCATTCTCAGCCTACATTAGAAAACTGCTTGTTATAAAATAAACAAAGCATCATGCCTTGAATTATGTATGCAGACATCAAGGTTGAGAATGTGTTACTGATTTACCGTGCTTCTTTCATATCATACACAAATTAATGTTATTTATATTGCTACTGCTTTATATTACTGCTGAGGTCTTCTGCTAAAGTCGTCAGTTTACTCAGTAGAAATCTGATTAAATAAATGAGCTAACCCATTGCCAGAAAAGATACGTTACATTTGTATGTTATTATATAGCAAAACTGAATGTTTCAACCACTGTTAACATCTAGTTAGGTTTAGGCATTAAAACCACTCGGTTTTGGTTGGGAAATGATTATGTTTTGGCTGAAAGGCCCAGTTCAGTCAGGAACACTTTAGTCAAAGAACACTTAATTTACATTTGCAGTATTACATTTGGCGGTATGGCTCTGTTCTGGGGCCCCTCTGTTTGTCCTCGGGCCTATGCTGAAAGCTTCTTCCACACGCCTATGTGGAAAGCCTAAGGAGGAGAGAGCACATCTCTCTGCCCTTCCATGCGCAAACAAGGAAAGCCTGAGGCAGAGAGAGCAAATCTTCCTGCCCTTCCTGAATCAGCGGTTATAACAATGTGTAAATTGCTTCACTGATGATGAGCGTGGGAAACATCACGTTTATTCAGTTTACATAGAGCTAAAATTAATACCAACGAGTTAAATGTTTGCCGGATGTGTTAGTGTTTGTTTATGAGCTGTATGAAATAATAATCATCTTTTAGCAGGAGTAGGTGTTTACTATAAGCTGGCTCAGCTCCATTTAATTCAACAGTATGGAAACGGAGCAAGGCCAGCTAATGACTGTTAGAGATGGCAGAGGTATGATTTCCTGTTTATGGTATAACAGGTGGTGTGTTCCATGTCTTATTTCCCAAATGCTCTAGGAAAGAGGATAGTGTACCACCAAATTCCATTGGTTCAGTGACAGGACACGCTGGAAGTCGCACCCATATATCACACAAGACGTCATGTGGGTTTAAAGGAGGATATGTGAGGGTTTTCAGTGCCTTGCTTATGCTAACAACAAGGAAATATGGCTGATGTGGGTGTTAACAGATTCTCTCATTTACAACAAAATGACAGCAAACAGTATGTACAAAATAACTGTTATAATATATTGTTTTTACAGTTAGTACTGAAGAGATTAGTGCACATAACAAACTTGTATGAACAGGAAGTGGTGCAATACGAGCATCAAATGACAGCCAAACTGCAACTTTCAGGTGTTTTTCCAAAGGTTTCTTTTATCAACTGTTTTGCTAACGTTATATTTTGTTTAAATATTTTGTAGCTGAGCAGCTCCACAACTTCCTTTTCAATCACATAGTGGATCAGTAATGTACTGTACATAAATGACACTCCTACATCACGACTTTCCTCGTATGCATAGGCTACCGACTTATTTAAAATCCTGTTTAGAATTAGTATGTAAATGGGACACAGCTCAGCTAATGTGTTGGTTTTTAATTCAAAAATATGCCAGTGTGAGTTTTTATGATTTACAAAGTAGCAGAAGTGTGCTTCAACAGGAGAGCGTTAAGAAACAAAAAAAGTGGAACCCTTCATGCACCTTTTCTTTCTTCCCTCCATCCCTTACATTTTCTAATTACCACAGTTTGTGTCCCTGAGCGCCGATAATGCTACATATTGTAGCACCATCTGGCCCTGGAGAGCACATCCTCTTGCAAATATGCTCCAGAGGTCAAACACTCTGCAAGAACAAATTTGCAAACACTGAATTGAAAAGATTCCGGTTGTCTCGTTGACCTTGCTCAGTTAAGCTCTGCACATAACAGAAAACACTAACGCATGCCAGCTGCCAGCAAAACAAAAAACAAGGCAGAAAGAAAAAAAAAAAATCAAGTAAATATAGGGTCAGGCTGGAATTTAATTGAGGTCTAACACAGTCAAGGTAACTGAAGTGGAAATGGGGGATTGTTTCTCTCTAAGGGAGAGTGAAAAAGTTGCATCACATCCATAACTCAAGCTCACTGTCAGGCTACACCCTGTCAACTTGTCTTGCATAAAACACTTAAATTGTACATATTCTTATAATATTTTTTATTATTTTATTTATGTTTTTTGACTGTTGCAGTATTGGCTTCATATTTTATTTTCTCGCACAATGTTTAATCTTTTGCACCAAAACATCAAGACAAATTCCTTGTCTGTGAAAACCTGATTCTGATTCTGGTTATGAAGAACCTGCTGATTATACATGATCAGCTCAGTGATGGCCGATACCTTAATTTATTACCTTATAAAACACAGATTGGCACAGTGTTCAGAGGCTGAGCAGAATGAAGCAGATGTATATGTTCATGTTTGGACTCAAGTGATTCTGCCGTCATGACTGAATCACTCCTGCAGGGCTGGAGACATTGTGTTGATATTGGTCGGCTCAGGCGGACAGCGACTCAAACTGTCAATTAATTAAACTAAAGCCAAAAGGAGGAGGTGGGGGGGGGGGGGGGGGGTAACAACATTACACCAAAGCTTACTTTGTGCTGTGCTAGGGAACATTTGGATAAATACCACAAAAGACAAGACTTGGCATCGTCTTGGGAACAGCATGACAGTCAGAGATGAATGTTTTTCTAAATGAGAGTGAAATGATGCTCTATTGAAAGACACATCTTCAGTTAATCCTGAAACTGCAAACATCAAGCAATCCATTTTTAAAGGGTAACTCATGCAATTTAGCACAGAAGCAGAGTCCATTTAGTAATCATGAAAAGTACTTTTCAGTACTTTGAAAACAGATGTAAAATGTCACCTTCTTGTTGAGTATGTGGGCTAGAGATGACAAACCCTGACTACTAAATACTACATTTATATACTACTAAAATGTTTTTGAACAAAATGAAATAGTCAAATAAGTGTGAACTTTTTGTGACGCAGACATAATGGAAGATTTTGGCACAGGAGTCCTAAATTCACTTTGTTAAAGTAGGTTTACAATACAAAACTTATTGGTAAAGGTGCGATTAGATTTTCATTCTCTTTGATCTCACGCCCTTTAGGCTTAAGTCATTTGTTTAGCTTTCTTAATTTCCGTTTCTCTGGTCACGCACTAGGCTGAGCTGCCAGTCAGAGTGATTTCTCTCACCCACAGGCTCTGCTGTCTCTGACGTTTGTTCAACATGATGAATCTGACGAAAGACAGCCAACAAGGGCCGACTAGTGCCAACAGTGCAGGACACAGTGCAAAAAGTTGGGCGACAGACGCCTGTCGACGGTCTGACATTGACCAACCCCCGACCGTCGGCTTGGTGTGTCAGGGTCCTAAAGCTTGAAACCAAGTTGGTGAATTTATTTATAAAAGGTAATTTTATGAGCCCTGCAGCTGGCGAGATGAAAGGGTTACTATGATAGATAATGTATGTGTGTAAGTTTTGGGAGTTTGTAAGAGCGGATTATTAATGACTATGCACCACTTGTGATATTTCCTGGGAATGTCGCCATAGACACCCAGCTCCTACTACTGCAAACGCAAGGGCTTTCATCAGTGGGCCATTGTGTTACCTCGTGTAGTAATAGATAGTGACTCAACAAACATTTATTTAAATAAATATCTTCTAGATTATTACTTTAAAGGTCCAAAGAGTAGGATTTAGGGGCATCTATTGGCAGAAATGTTATATTATATTCATAACAATGTTTTCATTAGTTCAAATAAACACAAGAAGTTTGTGCTCTAGAGAAAGGATCAGCACTCAGTGAAAAACCAAAGCCCTATGATAAGCTAATATGGCAAGGCTTGATAGTGAGTGATAACTAGCATGTCTTTGGGGTCATCGGGTGGGAACCTCCTTTCACCAGTGTTTCGTCTAGTTGGTCCCACGACACCTCCAGGAGGCTAGACAGTGATCTCTAGCGTCCCAGAGACACTCCCCTAATGCCAGGTCTCACTGCTCCCCACACCAACCCAATAACCTCCTTTACCTTACTTACACATGGCTTTCTCAGCCCAAACAGCACTGCCACCTTCAACCAAACCCAGGCTCCATACATGCGAGCTCTAGGTAGAAGCAGGGCTGATACTACCTTTCCTTGCACATTCACCACACTCTATTTCACACGCTACATAGCATAACTACAATATAAGCTAAAGTTAAAGGAGCTAAATGAACTTACAGGATCAGCAAACACACTCACCTTGCCACATGGCCTCAAACAAAATGGATTCAAATAGGCCACTCCCACACTTAAATACTTCCTCTTCCTGGATTTCCTCCTGAGAGGAAGTGGATCTCTCCACCTGATCTCAAGGAGTGAGGAGTGAGGAGTTATGTGCCCTGTTTAGTTTATAATCACCTAAAACTACAAATCAGTGTGTTTTTGTTAACTTTGAATGAGCTGTTTTTATCCACATATGAGGCAGGTCCACTTCCACAGTCTGCCATGTTGTTCTACAGTAGCCAAGAATGGACAAACCAAACAGTAACTTTAGTTAGGGCTCTTCGTGGCACCGTAATTCTCCTACACGTCTGGCACATGGGACAAGTTTCAGTTCTGCAACCTCACCAATAGATGCTGCTAAATCCTACATACTGGACCTTTAAGGAAAGATTGTGGTTCAGGTTAAAAATAGAAAAAGTAAATACCTCTTATCTCTTCTCATATACAGTTTCTTTTATTTACAAGACCTGCTTCTCTCTCTGATCTTTTAACCAAGTGCTTTGAGTTAAACCTAAAGATAACAATTAAAGCATAACTCGTGTTTTCGTAGCAGATATTATGGGGAAGACAGATACAATAAGATGCCAGAGCGTGAATGTTTTGCAGATAGTATGAATATTTTGCGACTTTGCAGATCAGTTCAATATAAACCTCAAGATGTGGATTAAGTTATAATCCTGGTAACACTAAATTTGTTGCATAACATTTGTTGTTACAAAGTAGTAGTAAATGAAGACATTTTTTAGGAGAATTACCATTTATAACTATAAGCCTGTGTTACAAAGTGATGGCATGGAGTTTGAGAGACATTAGTGTTTACAAGGCAGGTGGGAATAAGAAGTCAGGTTATCTAAGCCTGCTGCTTTGCTTCAGATTGCTCATCTTTTACTCCATCTTCTATCTTGATACTTTATTCATAACTGCAGCATAAAAACCATGAACGTGAGCATTATTATTTAAAACTCGAGTTCTTTATTTATGCAGAGGTTACATAAAAAACGCTCTTGCTCAACGAAACTCCCGAGACCTGTCTGAACTCAGCACATCTCTGCTCCCTCACTGATGTTTTAAAAATCTCATGAGACGCCAGATTTGAGATGACAGCTCAGCTCGGCCTCCATTCAAATAACATGAACACATTTCAGCAGGATTCTTACATTCTGATGCTGCTTGTTTTGTTTAGAAAGGACTTTAATCATATAACAAGGTTTTAGGTTTCCTTTAATCCCCACAGAGAACAGAAGACACAGAGGACATGTTGGTAAAAATAAGAACATTCACAATATCTCTAATTTTAGCTAATATGTAGACAGCAAATGACAGAATAATACATATAACCACTACTTACTACTACTACTTACTAAAAAGGAGCGTGTTCGCTGTGTTAGCAAAACAACTTTCATTATAACAACCTCAGTGTTATATTACATTCTATGTAACTTAACACACACCCAAAGTTACACATTTCACAAGGACACTTGACCTGAAAATGAAAAAAGGAAAGTGCTTCACAACACAAATCAACAGTTGTAAGACATGCACACTGGGAAAGAAAACATAAAATGAATTGTTCAAAGTAAGAAAGCACTTGAGGCATTTGAGAAAATGGCAACAAGTACAACAGTCGGGAGGGAAAATGCTACAAACTGAAGAGGTTTTCGACGTGGAGTCAGACAATCTTTAAAATCTCAACTCCAAAACAGACAGTAATTATCTCGACTGATCACAGCAGGAAACGGAGACAAAAATAATGAGAGCATTTGAAATAGTGAGGAATAATGAAGTTCACATCTTTGTTCCGCAGACATCCAGACCCGAGACGTTTTAATCAGGTTTTTTAAAGCCACCTCTGTTTTAACGGTAGTGACCTTCAATTTGCTTTTTTACCTTCGCATTATACAACGAATGAACAATCGGAGCTCATTCCGCTGCCACTTCTGTCGCCGCGCCAAGGACAAGCAATGTTTTTTTTTCATTTGCATATATACAGCGACGGCACGGGTCTGGATGGATGAAACCATCTCCAAACAAACTTCACTGCTCAGAACATGAAATAAGGCCAGTTTAAATGATCTGTAAGTTATAAATAAAAAAGAGCCAGGACAAATTGACAAGAATTCAGGGCAAAAAAAAATAGATTTTGGAAATGCTCAATCATTCTTTGATGTCAAGTTTGATAAGAAGATTGATGCTACTCTGTACTGTAAATATGAAGCTACAACCAGCAGCTGGTTAGCTTAGGTTAGCATTAAGACTAGGAACAGGGAGAAACAGTTGGCCTGGACTTGTCTGAATAATGTTCACAGATTTACACATTATGTCTTGTTTGTTTGATCAACACAAAAATAAAAAACAAACAAACCATGAATTGGCCAGGGGGTTGTAGAGAGCCAAAGTTAAATCACAACTTTTGGCTTTGAATCCAGAAATAAAAAAAACCTGTTTTACATTCCCACTGACATTTGTCACAATTCTAATAACTAAAAATCCAGCTTTGGAACAGAGCCATACTCACGGTAGATGGTGCGGCTTGCTTCATATGTCTAGATAATAACGAAAGTTTTCTGTTTTTTAGCAGAAAAATACTGTAAAAGGTTTTTTTTGACAGTAAAGTCAACTAAAGAGTTAGGAAAATTATTTTAGAAGAGAGCGTTGGTGAGTTTTATGAGTATAAACAAAACCAAGTTTTGCCAGTAAGAACCTGCAGTGCCACACTTGTACGTTTCAATGGGAGCTGAAGTTTTCGCTTTGCTCACAAAGTAATCCTTTAAAGGTCCAATGTGTAAAATTTAGGGGCATCTGTTGACAGAAATGGTATATAACATTCCCAACTATGTTTTCTTTAGTTGAAAATCACTTGAAAGTAAGAATGGCTGTGTTTTACTACCTTAGAACGAGCCATTTATATCTACATGTGGAGCGGGTCCTCTTCCAAGGAGTTTGCTATGTTGTTTTACAGTAGCCCAGAATGGACAAACCAAAAAGTGGCTCTGGAGAGGGCCATTTGTGTTTTCGCACAGCCACTGTAGTTCTCTTACACACTTGGCGCAGAAAGACTGATGACAGAAACTCTGAATGACAGATTGCATTAAGTTACAGACTTTTGCCCAGGCATGACATCATGACTTTGGCTCTCTACATATCAAACTCCCTCTTGGCCAGGCCATAAATTTATTATAAGATGTGGATACCTGACCTCAAGATGGTGTTTTGCTTCTGCGGAATGCAGCCCACTGAATATGTGCAGAAGTGTTTTTCCCTTTGGCCCCACCCACAAGTTCGTGTTTGGCCCTTAGACTTTACATTGTGATGATATCACAGAAAAGCTTTACAAATATGAAACCTCTATGGATCAACAATTCCTAATAGAAAGAGTCACAACAGACCTTCTTTGCGGTTCTAGATGTCCTGTCACCAGTTTCAGACATCTCTTTAATAATGGCTGTTGATGGGTAAAATTGTTTCTTGGACATGGGATTTTTTTCACTGCAATACCAAAAGCAGCCACTGGGCAAAAAAATGAAAGCAAGGCTGAGTGGCGTTCCTGGGAGCTGGCTAAAATGTTAACAAGTGAACTTTAGAGGGGCTTGTAGTTAGATTTTGTTGCCTTTGGACAGAACCAGGGCAGCTGTTTCCTTCTATTTACACTCTTTATGTTCAGCGAAGCTAACCTGCCGGATGTGGCTTTATATTTACTACAAATATCAGAGTAGTATCATCAATCTTCTCATCTAACTCACTGCAAGACATCAAATAAGCGCTTTCCCAAATGTCAAACTACTCTTTCAAAGTTAAAACAAATGTTCTTGGTATATCTGGCCTCCCACTGTGCTCACACTTTAATTCATGGTATTACTGTGGCTCCACTCTTCCTGTAAGCTGCAGATGATTCATGGGAGCCTATATATGGACGTATTCTCCATAATATCCTGTATTATACATCTGTAGGTATTCTTCCAGTGTGTTCTGGCGGAGAACAATGGCGTATGTGTTGATCGGAAAATAACCGAGAGCACAGCCTGAAGCAGCAGAAAATGTTGGCAACACGCGACCTACAGCAGAGAAAAATGCTGAACACAAACCACTGTGTCAACAAAAAAATAAAAGCAACCATTAAAATAAAATCGACAAGCGGAGGATGGAAGATGAGCAGAAGAAACATGGTGCTCTTCTTCTGGGTGTGAGTAAACAATTTCCATTAAAAAATGTGCCCTAACACACTTGAAAATCTCGGGACGACAACACAGAGCTTAAAATCTCATCATGGTGCGAAGCGCTTTACAATTTACGGTGGATATACTGTACAGCAGAGGTAAAACTGATTGGTGGAGAGCTGCCAGATGACTGCACAATCACAGGCTGAGTGGAGTTGTATAAAAGATGTACGTTAATCATGTAACATGCATGGTGTATTGTATGCATTCAGTATTAACAGCTGCTTTCCCACAGGAACTGAAAGAAGTATAATTTCTTCCTGAGGCTCAGATCTTACTGTCTGCCTGAACAGGATAAATAATACAGTAAGACGTTTCTGCTTTACATACATCGTGCGGTGGATACTCTGATCCGCAGCTGCTCGCAGTGCTGGGATATTTTGTACCTCTCAAGCACATGTCATCCCAGAGGAAATCTGAACCGTGACCCCGCCTGTGTTACGGTCATCGCCTATAGGCTGAGCAGCACCAGGTGGAATGTAAAATAGGGCATTTTTACATTTTGCTGATGCTCTTGTCAGCCAGGTAGACTTACAATGAGTTTTGAATTGTAGGTCATTCTTTGTAAGTTCTGGGGAATCTTACTCCGTCTGGGAAACAGAGAGAGATGATTTTCTGTCTCTGTTCCTCAAGCCAAAAATGTTTCCAAACATACAGCTGAGACACAAGAACACAGAGAGCAGAGCTTTGGTTGTTTGCAGGTAAAAATACGGCTAAAAGTCTGGGTTTACACTTCAGTCCACGTATTAGCTCTGTTTTTCTATCACACAGTCTTCATTAGGCGAAGGTGTTTGGTCACTTGTCATGGAGACGATCAGTTGACAGTCACAGTCATGTTTTCACTTTAAAGACTTCTCTTCAGTGTGGATGAAAGTTCATTCATGATCTTGGGAAAAGTTTGGTAAAACAAATCAAAGCAGCAACTTAATTAGCTTTAAAGGTTAATTAGTCCTTTTTCAACCAAATCGTTTTATGCACTTAGCAACCCAAATCACTAAACTCAGGGACAAAATGAAAAACTGAACTGCACATTTCTGTTTGTGTTTCCACTGCAAGTGAAGAACAGTGAAGACTGAAATTGGACTGATAATGGATCAGCAAATGACGGCACTGCAATTTCCACACATGATGCAACAACAACAACAGAGTCATT
The DNA here is from genome assembly GCF_041903045.1 of Epinephelus lanceolatus. NCBI lineage: Eukaryota > Metazoa > Chordata > Actinopteri > Perciformes > Serranidae > Epinephelus > Epinephelus lanceolatus. Next base: position 16,673,710 of record NC_135745.1, on the reverse strand, counting down.
TTGTTGTTCTCTGTAGTTTACAGTTGCACAGATACAAATTTGGAATGGATGTTGCAAGAGAGTGCAACGTGAGGTGGAGAGGAAACCTGAAAACAGAACATTTGTGTCTGAAGAAGAGACAGGAAGTCAACTACATATATATATATATTTTTTACATAAACATTAGAAACATTTTCCACTGCTAGTCCTAATATTAATACTGGTGCCTCTGCTTGCTTGCTTTCTGTGTTAATGAATGTTGAACATAAGTTGTAGCTGCCTAAGGCTTGCGTTTGACCAATGAGGCACATTCACAGTACAGCAAACTCCAGCCGAATATTTCCTGGGCCATCTGTAAGCGCTACCACAGAGCAGAGACTTTTTGGTGGCCAGAACTTAATGTAGACCCTGTTTCCTGAAGGAAGAGTTAAGGTTCCCGGGGTCTTGAGAGTTTGTGCAGGGAACAGGGGCTAGTGTTTTTTTAGATGTCTCTGTTATGTTTTATCATTTTTTCCAACTCAGTTTAAAAAATGTATTTTAATATTATTTTGCATATGCCTTGTTAGGGCCTGGTTTGCATTGAATTTTAGACTTTAATTCATAATCATTTGAATGCTGTTGAAACAACAGTTATGTGTGATGTAGACATGGAACTGTAGCCAGAATTTTAGAAATACTGAGATCATAAGTCCCCTAAACACACCCTGCCATCCTCAAATAACTCTGACCAAAAACCAGAAACAGGGTAATGTTATTATCTTTTCAATTAAAGGAGCTGTGTGCGACATTCAGAGCATTACTATAGCAGCAAAATATTTGCTAAGTACAGATATAGTGGAGTAATGGCGTTCTGAGCAGAGAATGAAGTCACTCTCCCTCTGTGTGTGTGTTGTAATTTTGAGCTTCTTTGTTCTTTGTAGCGGTAGATTGTCCAGCAGCACATTCATGTTCATCTAATCACAGCTGCTCTGCACTGGACTCTTTACGTGGTTACCTTTAATATCGGGATGGTGTCGCCGCCAAAATGTAGAGCCCACTCTCTGATTTCCCCCGTCACAAAGTTAGCTCTGTCGGCACTGTTTCGTCTGTTAGCACTGTTTGTTGAGTTAGTACTGTTAGCTGCTAACTGCCGGCTCAGAAATCTCCATGTTAACAGACAGACAGACAGACTGTGTGCAGGCAATTCTGTCCCAGGACAGAGAGACAGAGTTGTCTCACCTTTAGGCCAGCAGAGGAGTTATTAACAGAACTGAATAAATGGCTGTGTAAAAGGGACAGCCGGCGGGACGGGACAGCTGTGGTATAATATGAACACTAAATGGTTGTTATGATGTATTATGTCATTTTCACAGATTAGAAAGTGTTGCCTGATGCGTGTGTTATGTCACACCAGAGGCCAACGCTGCTCTGTTACACATCACTCCCGTCGCACCTCTTTTACTTCCATAACACCGGCATGCAATCTAAAATCACTTGGTTCTGTACAGAAAAGCAAATGAAGGGTCTTGGTCGTGGCCCTATTGCGGGCTATAGATATGCTCTGAGTGGCGCATAAGGTCCTGTTCAGCTGTTTAATTATACCTCTGGTAAATTTCCCTTCCCAACATGAAGATCTAAATACTATTCCAAAGCCTTTTCCATGCTGCCATGAACTGCTATTCTGGGGGATAAAAGCTGAAAACTTTATTTATTCATTGGCCTAAAAAAGGTAGTCAAATCCAAACATACTAATTCTGTAATTGGCTTATAATTCTCACCACACTACATTATGTAAAATCCCAAGTTGCTAAAACCCTGATATTCACTGACAAATACAAAGGACATGACTTCAGAGTCCTCCATGGTGGCTACGTCCCTGCCAGGACATCCAAAAGGCAGCTTTAACCTACATGTCTTTTGACCAGTAAATCACCAAATCAATGCTGCTTACTGAGAAAGAGCCCAAAATGGAGTGCCTATGTGTGATAGTAAACAGTGCTGTGCAGTTGGAGTGAGATTGTGAAGCTCAGCTGCAGTTTATTACAGTCGTCAGGGACCCTGTGCATCAAGTTGCCTAAATTAGAAGTCTTTGAATCCTTCCAGTCCTCCCCTCTGGGCCGTGACTCTGACCGGGACACTAATCACAGCCTCAAGGGGGGGGAAGGGGAGTCACGGTCACAGCCAGAGTGTTTCAACCCTCCACAGCTACCAGCCAACCTACACACCTCAGCACTTCACTGATTATTCTTCACTGTCCTGGAACAGATGCATTCAAATGTAATGACCTGAACCGGGAGACACGCACGCTGCTTTCAAAGACAAATGGGGAGATGTGTTCACACAGTGATACTGTACACAAAGAGGCACAAAGCTGGATGAGAATATGAGCGAGCGTGAGAGAGAGCATCTCCCTCTGTCTCTATACAATGGACTGCAGAGTATATTGCAGGCACAAAATGATAATAGAATACAATTAACTTCAAATGGTTTCACTGCACACATAAATCTCTCCCTCTGTGGGGTCACAAATGATTTAACTCCTTCCGTAAGTGTGGAGTTTCTAATTGCACATTGCTCTATGTGCTGTGATGCTCACATTTTCAATGGCACATTCTTTAAGAGCGTTAGGAGCTTCTATCTCTGTGGAATAAATTAGCAACCTATCCAGACAAAGCCAAAACATGTCTCTTAAAATTTCACAGCATTATTAAAAAAATTAAAAAAAAAAGCTGACATCTTTAAGTTGTGTTAGTTTACACACGGCATAACAACCAAGGATAATGATTAAAAAAAAGCTGATTCATATCTACAACTGTGGCTCACCTTCTACTATGAACTGAAATCTGCTTTTATTTTGCTGTTTTTTCTTTCTCAGCCTTTTTTGTTGAAGCTTTTTTAGAAGGGGAAACTTAATTGAAACCTGTTTTCAATAGTCCCTCAGTCAGAGATGAAGGCCTGAATGATACTCCTTATAGATTAATTACAGCCTGTCAGACGGAGACAGACATGCAGAGGAAACAGAGTAGGCGAGCTCGCCAGGCGTCCATGGCAACGAGACTCGTCTCTGCGGCAGCTGAGCTCTTCTTCAGCTACAGTCCTGAAAAACATTTTTAATTCAGCCTTTGCGATGTGCAGCGCCTGCAGACATGTGAGCCGCTGAGGTCACTGAAAGTTGACAGATGGTTGTTTCTTCTTCCTGTTGTTTTCTCCGTTTTTTTTTTTCAAGTAAGTCTTCGAGCCATCCTTTGCTAAACTCACAGAGCAGCGAACGGATCGATTAGTCAGTGAAGAGCAGCGTGCTGAGCACTTTCTTCAGCTCTCCAAACTCAGGAGGAAAAGTGTTTTCAAGAAGCAGGAGATATGTTTTTGCTGTCCATGATGGTCAAACCTCTGTATGTCTGAGTGGCTGTCAAAATAAACAAACAAGCACTTCCTGGATATTAGCCATCCAGGACTTGACAAGCAGCCATCAACCAACCTTTTTTAATGGATATGAAATGGAATTTGTGCCAATATGGATGTGTGTACACATCAGGGAACACGTTTTCTGCCAGTGTAGAGATCCAGCTGGTCCCCTGAGGACGACAACGATGATGATGGTGTCATATCTCCATGTCCGTTCAGCCTGGGTCACGACAGCTGCCACGGTGGGTTGAAGAACTTGATGGCGTGAGTTTTGGCCCACTTGGAGAACACGGACTTCTCGGTGATGAAGCGGTGCCCGCCGTAGGGGGCGCTCTCATGAAGCAGATACTCTGCACACTCGTCCCGGCTGCCCGCCTCGTAGTAGTGGTAGGGAACCTTTCTGTAACCCTCCGTCCTGAAGAAGAGAGGAAAGAGAGAAAGAAAGAATAAGAAACAAAGACATAAGAAAAGAACAAAAGAAAGAAACATTTTGCAGTGTTTTATAGTGGAGGCTTCTTGTCTCTGAAATAAAGAGCAGCTCTGCTAATGTTAACAATAAAACACTTTTTGAAAAATAATTTTATAATTATCAAGCATCAGGGACAACAAGCAGTGCCATCAAAAACAAATGCATGTATTTAATGAATCTGGAGACTGTTTGGACTGCCATCCACTAAGTAAATTGATAATGAGCTGCGATGTGGCAGCAGGATTTATCTGATTCAGCTCAGCGAGTGATGGGCTGATCGATCACACTTAATCAGATCAGCAGAGATTTCATCAGAGCAGCTCGTCACAACTTCACAATAAAGGTTAAAGTGGAACGCTTCGTAAATTACTGCTTCCAATATGTTATTTCCATGTCCTTGGAAAGTTCAGTCACAATTTTGTGAGCATGAGCTACTTTCTTAGAGAAGTCTGAAACTTGTGATGTCATCAAGTATACAGTCTGGAGCTGCTCCACAGACAATGAATGGGAGCCTGATTTTGTGAACCAACACAGTGTTTGTTTTCTTTTTTTTATTCCAATGCAGTGTTCTCAGTTCTGAAACAGAAAATGTACCCATATACTCAGAACACTCCCCTGGGTGCTCTCAGTGTCATCTATAACATCTTTCACTATTCATTATCTGTGAAGCAGCTCCAGGCTTTATACCCTATGGCATCACAACATTTGAGTTTTAACACTCACACAGTTTTTGGATTTTTTTTTTAAAGATATTTTTTGGGGCTTTTTAGCTTTTTAGCCTTTAATGGATAGGACAGACAAGTGTGAAAGGGGGAGAGAGAGAGAGGGAGTGACATGCAGCAAAGGGCCACAGGCTGGAGTCAAACCTGGGCCGCTGCGGCAACAGCCTTGTACATGGGGCGCCTGCTCTACCACTAAGCCACCGGCACCCCAACAGTTTTTGGATTTGAGAGAGTTGCTTGTGTTTACTTATAGTTGTGGACTGTCTTAGGAATAAAATGTATGAATTTTGAAAATGGGTGAAAGTCCCCTTTAAAAAGAGAGTCAAGGTGCAATTCTATCATTATGTTAATTGACTATTAGGGGAAGACACGTTATTGTTAGACTGTTGTTTCAATCAATGATTCCAAGCAGGCTGCAAACTAAATCGGTAACCTGAGTTCCCAATATGAAAAATGTGTCATGAACAACAATGAAAACATTGTTTGGAACATCTGTCTTAGTTGTTAAAATGATCTTTGCCATATGTTGCTGACCATAGTAGCAGTGACACAATGCTGGAACATCCAACTTAAAGTATCTATATTTGATACAATTTTCAGTATCACAGGGAAAACTGACATAGATGGTATTCATTTTTATTAAAATAAAGATAACAGGGCTATAACATGACAACAATGGATTTTCTTTTCTTGGTTAGCAGCAGAGAACAACAGCGCAACTATAGTAAACATTAACAGAGAGAGAGAATGAAAATGAAAATGAGAGTGCAGCTGGCACAGGTGTTATGATACTGCGGGAAATGAGTATAATCCATATTTCTGGCAACAGTAAACCACACCACTTCACGCAAGTTAACAGTTAAATAGTAAATTAAAGTATTCTATTTTATGATAACATACGTTTTGTTGTAAAGTAACACAGATGTTTGTCATTTCAACACTCCTGCAAAACACACTGTGCTGTACGTCCTGAAAATTGAATTTGCTCTGAGTGCTTCTCATTTACATTTTTGTGTATATATACATTAGTAATATGTATTAGATGTATTGTTTTGGCATGATTTTGTTTGTCAGACAATACTTAGAGCTAAGGCATTTTTTTATGACAGTTCATAAAAAATTCCAGTCCAGAGTTACAACTTTTATCATCTGCAATAATAAGTAAACTAAATTATTAAACTATTAAACTGAAAATCCCTCAGAACAGCATTCAGCAGTCTGAAGTGATTCTGCCCCAGGCTAAATTCTCCTCTTGGCAGGTCTCAGTCATTTAAAAAGAAGCAGGAGCTGCTGTTTTGTGGCTGGATTTATTCAATAAATACTCTTTTATTGGCGAGATATTATTCCTATTCTGAGCCAAAGTAAATCTAAAAAACCATCATAATGTACAGTCGGGGGAAGTTGAGCCGTTCTGACCTGAATTTCACAATGAGTCGCTGTGTTTACAGTTTGCATCTTCAAACCATTAAAAAGAAGGAGGAATCAATAACGACTGGAGTGAGCACGCAGCGGTAGAATAGATTCATTGAGCACTCTGCAGTTGGGTTCTAATAGCGAGTGACGGCTTTATGAGAAGATGACTTGTGTAACAATTTCATTGGGAGGATGAACACAGACAGAAGAGAAACAGCCATCACCAGAGGGTCCACAGTGAGAAAGCCACTGTGGCTGTCTGCCAGCTTACAGTAATACACAGTCCAATCACTGCCTCTCCTCTCTGTGTCACACAGTAGTGCGCAGCAGCGTTAACAAATAAATTCAATTTCACCCTCACTCTCTGCAGCACCTGCTGAGGTCAATTCTGTCTGGTGCCTTGAACGTCGTCACACAAAACATCACTTCTTCTTGTTGTACTGGAGCAGTCGGCTGCCAAGAGCACTTTGTGTGGCACTAAATTGTCCATTCAGAAACTCAGTGAAACACAATATCTTCCTGTCTCACGCAGGAGAGGAAGGAAACAAGTGAGAGACAGGCAGGCAGAGAGTGCCGCCCCTTAACTGCCTCACTGAATCATAAAATCCTCGGTGCTGGTTGAATTATCACTCCTCTCTGCCATGTGTCTGGGGCTGTTTATATTTCAACTCCTGCTGTGCACGGGGAACACGAAGAGGATAAAAGGCAGGATTTTCACTGCGTATTAGGTAAAAGTGTTTGATTCGGGGGATAGAGAGAGCTCAGGTTGAGCTGCAAGAGTGGAGGGGAAACATAGGGAGAGAGTAGGAGAGTCAATCAAGGCTGAGATGACTCGAGACCGAGCAGCCATGCCCGGAGCAACAGCATCTTGTTTGTCATCCCTCCTATGGCCTCGCAGCCAGACAGTAATCACTCACCCAAGAGTCGGAGAGAAGACGACAGGCCGATATACAAATAAAACTTTAAGCAGGGAAGGAATTGGGTGCTGCAGCCTAGCCACCCATAGCATTGGAGACTCTGCAGCCTGCTGGGTATTCTAGGCAGGGAAACATAATGGTATTCACGGCACAGAGAACCCAATATGGATTTCAGCATAGAAATTCAGCCATTAAATCCAAACTGAGGCATCAGAAATGTATTCCAACAGGGCAGTCCGCGATTATGGGAGGCTGCAATTGGCCAGCACCGCTGCGAATGTGAATCTAGTTTTGGAAGTTTTTATAGCAACGTGTACATTTTTCATCCAAGTATGGAGGGTGATAGTTGGTGTCTTACTTGCAGTAGGTGTCATTTATCATGCCGTAGATATGGATCTCTTTGCACATGTCCATGGCGAGGATGAGTGTGAACCAGCCAGTGCTGAGGTAGGAGCCAGACTGGATCCTGCAAAGACACAAAGAAAGCTTTTAGTGTAATATTCATTAGCATTAAAATAAAAAACATCTAGAGAATTTCCAGGATGCTGTTTCTCTGACCTTTGTACTCTTTGCTCTTGTGTGCTTGTAATGCAGCTGATCTGAGAATTAAAATGGTTCTAACAGATGTTCCTATTGTAGGCTGCTCTGGATAGGAGTCTCAACTGGGGAATGAAAATTGTAATTTAAAATTTAAATGCATCTGCAGCACGGCCCTCAGGTGTGTAAACATATGTTTGTCATACTGTACGTTTCACAAGTCATTATTTCTCTCATTTTAAGATCATTTATTATCTATATCTATATGTATCTATCTATCTATATCTATATATAGATATATAGAAATATCTATCTTTCTATCCATCTTTCTATATCTATATCTATATATAGATAGATGGATAGAAAGATAGATATTTACAGATTCAAAGGCTGAGAAGTAACACACTTTATTGGGTTGTTGAACAGCCGATCACAACAGCAGCAAACACATCGTCCCATGTGAATGATGCAGGAACCCCATGGGCCAATCAATAACAACATGCATAATCCTTTCATCAGCATCAGACTCGTGGTGTTATGACCTCAAAGTTAAAAATTGTGCGCTTTGATCATTTTCGAACACACAACACACTGTTGAGATGCATCTTGACTCGAGGATTTTGTCGAAACCAGACTAGAAAGTGGGTCATAAAGTATATACCCACATGGCAGGTGGCCCCGTGCTCCCAGCGGGCCCCCTGCCTTTCAGCAACACAGAATAATACAAGGAGCCTTAGACCTTGTGTGAATTAAACAGAGTGCACAGCTTGATACTGATAATAATGAAGGAAAAAAATGGCTGCATCACCGCAGTGTGACACAGTATCAGCATAGAGATTATGGAAGACCACAGGTGTCATATAAATGGTAATAAAGCATGCACTCAATTCCTAGTAAATACATTAAGGTATCGTAAATTTTCTTATATTAAAAAGGAGGAGGAAGAATGCAGAAATTAACATATATTTCATCAATAAGTAAAATTTAAAGGAATTTATAAAGAAAAGAATGTAAATCAATAAACACTAGGGGAATATGCATCTTAAAAAAAAATTCCCAAACTGAATTAACATTACAGAGTTAATCATGTAATTGGAATTATAATTTCTCTTTTCATTTGTTTTTCCATTCACCCACACCTTATTTTATTTTAACCATTTAATAATGGATTAATTTATTTATGTGTGCATTTTATTAATTCCTATTTTAATTTTCCCTTTAGATATCAGTTACTAAACTGCTCCAGCCCATTTATATGATTCTGTGGTCCTCTGTGAAAAAGGACCACACTGAAAATATCAAAGTGATGCCCAGAAACAGCAGACTAAACAATAAAATAACCAGCATAATAAGCTGGCAGACTTCCTACACTAACACGGATGTTTGGAACAGCAGACCCCGTTAGCCATGCTGCATCCTGTCAGAGTTACCAGCAGGAATGTTGCCCGTTATTGTTAAAGTACCTCGGGGAGCTCCAGCATCCCTGGCTGTTCCAGGATCAGCACCTTGGACAGCGCTCAACACAAACTCCAACTGTTTCCAAACACTTTTGGCTTGTGATCCCTTAAAAACTGGGGGAATGTCTACTTGTTTCTCCTCATCACTCAATGCAAGTGTCTACCAGCTGTGACAAGTTCTACCAAATAACAAATGAATCATTTTCAGCTGCAAAATTATTCAGTGCTTCACAGGAAAACAGTGCTGATGGTCGCACTAAATGAAAGGTCAGGGAATAACAAAAGCCATTACAATTCATCCTGAGAGGGACATGGAAGATTGTACAAACAAATGTGGTGCTAGAGGAAAAGGCAGGGGATCATCAAAGTCATTATGATTCATCATTTGGGAACCACGAATGTCTGTACAAAATTTAATGGAAATCCATCACATAGTCGTGGAGATATTTTAGTCTGGACTAAAAAAGGTGGACCCTGCCAACCAGCAGCCCGACCACCATCCAGCCTTTGTTGGCATGGCTACAGAACAAAGATTGAATAAAGGTCTTAAAAATAAGCATCATTTGGTGCAGAAGGAAAACTTTCCTCTGCTGTCCTATCCTGTTAATCATCTCATGACACCTCAAATGTGTTTTGCGACCCCTAAGTTTGGAATCCCTTTTCTAAAATAACCTACCTGTAAGAGAGAGCAGGCGGATGCTTAAAGCTGTAGCTGATCTACTTAGTCATGAACCTTTATCACAGTTTATTACAAAGGAGTAAATTTTAATTCACCAATCCTTATTGTGATCCAGAAGTCTTCAAGTCTCCTGCTGGCAAATGAAATCACACAGCAAAGGACTGGAACCATATCACTGATAAAAACCTACACAAAGCTTTCCAACAGCTCAAAATATAGCTCATTATAAAAATGTAATTTCTACTATTGTGTTGAAAACGCTGTAATTCAGAAATAATTATTTGTAACCTCCTTTCTCTCATATTATTGCACTTTGAAAGCAGCTGGCATTCGACTGATGGAGGTCTGAATAGTTATAGTACAGCCTGCTCCGTGTGAAGCACCTAGCACCTTGATGGAAAAGACACGTCATTTTCTTGCCTCTTGTCAAATGCCTATTGCTGCTAGTTTTTCAAATTATATATATCATAATGACATATGATTACAAGCAATTATGAACATAGACCTTATTGAAGCAGAAAAGGAGACAGTCGGGTGAATGATGAGATGGATGGGGATAAAGTAAAACCATAGATGTGCATTACAGAGCTGTGCCCAAAACCTAATAAAGATAGATAGTTTTACCTTTCAGTTTTGATTTGGTTAGATTTTTTTTTTATGGATCTACAAATCACATTGTTTCCATAACACAGAGTGATTTAAACATGGTCCCAAGATTGTTAAAACATAAAATTACCTAATAAAAATCTTTAAAACCCAATAAAATCATTATAGTACCCCCATGAGGGCATCAAAAATAGATAAGACACTCATATTGAGTTTTCACTTTAAACCTTCAGTGTTACAGTATCACTAACTCAAAGTGATGACACTTTTTAACAGTTTTAATGCCCCAAAATGTTTGCTTTATTATATTAAAACCATAGTCTAAATGTTGGATTTGTCACATGGGCATTCTTTGACTTGCAGTGACCTCCTTAAATATATTTCAGAGTTTCTGCAAAAGATTATGCAAACACATGCATCATTAAATGCAAGGGGGTCAAACTGTGATACAGGAGAGACATTTACAGTGTAGATTCCCCATTTTTACATTTCATGGTTCACGGTGCTGCTGGTGAACACTGTGCAACTGCAGGCTGCAGCGTTTTGTTCAAGGAGAGTTTGACATGTCACGAGGCTGCTGGGTGTTTAATCTGTTGTGGGGATCGAACCTATGAACTTTCTGATAATGGACAGTCTCTCCAGCCACATCACCACTGTGCTTACAATGGCTAGTTTTTGCTGCTTTCCTCACAATGTAAGTCTCCTATCTTTTGTACTCAGGAAAAAAAAAGTGGTGGTGTTTCTGCCCCGCACTCTTTTAAGATCAGTCAAACGATGTGGATGATACTCTTGACGTCTGTGTCCTTGGTGTTCTACTTGATGAAGTTTGAGTTTCTTGTAGGCGGTGCTCTTATCATTGTCAGTTCAGCTGTGTTTTTCTTATGCTCATTCCAAATTAACCTGCTGATTAACAAGTGAAATGTGTCATGCACCCTTGTGCAGCTGAGGATTTGTTCTTAAGACCAAGCTGACAGTGTGATTATTACAGGATCTGAAAAGGTTTCATGAGCTAGATCCTCTTTGAATCGCTGTTTGGCTACAGGGCTATAGACAGGATTTTAGAAGACAGGAGTCCAACTGGCCCCATCCATTGCTGATAAAGCTGACCAGATAATAAAAACATGTCAAATATATCTTACTAATTGGGATTTTTAGCCATGCTGGTACCATTGCTCTAGGAATAGAAATGTCTGTCTGTTGGCTGGTCACCAATTTAAATATCTCTAACTGTTGGATGGATTGCGATTAAATCCTGTACACATGTTTATGGTGCCCAAAGGCTGAATCCTACTTTTCCTTAATTTTTCCTCTAGCCTCACCATGAGGTTAACATTTGTGATTTAGAGTGAAATATCTTGACACTATTGGATGGACTGCTGTAGACTCTAAGGGGCCCTTATTAATAGTCCATAGCTCATGGTCTAAAGTGCACAGGGCAAGAGCATTTATAGTGTGTCCAACCAATTTGGCTACTTAAACGGTGCATAAGCTGGATGCAAAGTAAGGGTCAAGGGGCAAAGGGTCAAGGGGCAAAGGGGCAAAGGGGTCCCTTAATTAATCATAGGTGTGTTTTGGGCATAACACAAAGTCAACCAAGTAGAGTGTCATCTCCTGTTCCCTTTAGAAGCCAGGTGTGGCTTCTATTAAGCTCTGCTTTATTCGTGGAGGATTCAGCGAATTGGAGAAGCGAGCGGCTTTATGAGGGTAATAGTATCATGGGAAGTTAAGGCAGCAAAAACTTGAGCATAGCATTCAGGCAGGACACCATGTCAAGCTCAGCTCACATCCCAGCTACATCAGCTGATCTCAAGCAGTCCAATTAATTGAAGGAGCAGCTGATTGATGGAGGGGAGTCAGCTGATAGATCACATGATTCCTTTATATGCAACCAATTGTCGTCGTCGTCGTCCTCCGCTTATCCAGGTCCGGGTCGCGGGGGCAGCAGCCTCAGCGAAGAAGCCCAGACAGTCCTCTCCCCTGCCACTTCTGTCAGCTCTTCCGCGGGAACCCCGAGGCGTTCCCAGGCCAGCCGGGTGATGTAGTCCCTCCAGCGTGTTCTGGGGCGGCCCCGAGGTCTCCTCCCGGTTGGACATGCCCGAAACACCTCCCAAGGGAGGCGTCCGGAAAGCATCCTTACCAGATGCCCGAACCACCTCAACTGGCACCTCTCGATGTGGAGGAGCAGCGGCTCTACTCCGAGTCCCTCCCGGATGTCTGAGCTCCTCACCCTATCCCTAAGGCTGAGCCCAGCCACCCTGCGGAGGAAACTCATTTCGGCCGCTTGTACTTGCGATCTCATTCTTTCGGTCACTACCCAGAGCTCGTGACCATAGGTGAGGGTTGGAACGTAGATTGACCGGTAAATTGAGAGCTTCGCTTTCTGGCGTTCCCTCTTCACCACAACGGACCGGTTAAGCGCCTGCATCACTGCTGACGCCGCCCCAATCCGCCTGTCAATCTCCTGCTCCATCCTACCCTCACTCGTGAACAAGATCCCGAGATACTTAAACTCCTCCACCTGAGGAAGGACCTCCCCCCTGACCTGGAGTGGGCAATCCACCCTTTTCCGGCTGAGGACCATGGCCTCAGACTTGGAGGTGCTGATTCTCATCCCAGCCGCTTCACACTCGGCTGCGAACCGCCCCAGCGAGAGCTGGAGGTCACTGTTCGATGGAGCTAGGAGGACCATGTCATCCGCAAAAAGCAGGGACGAGATCCTCCCGTCACCGAACCTGACACCCTCCACCACTCGGCTGCGCCTAGAAATTCTGTCCATAAAAGTTATGAACAGAACCGGTGACAAAGGGCAGCCCTGGCGGAGTCCAACCCTCACCGGGAACAGGTCCGACTTACTGCCAGCCACGTGAACCAGACTCATGCTCCTTCGGTACAGGGACTGGATGGCCCTTAGCAAGGGGCCACCAACCCCATACTCCCGGAGCACCCCCCACAGGATGCCCCTGGGGACACGGTCGTAAGCCTTCTCCAAATCCACAAAACACATGTGGACTGGTTGGGCAAACTCCCATGCCCCCTCCAGCACCCTGGCGAGGGTAAAGAGCTGGTCCACGGTTCCACGTCCGGGACGAAAACCACATTGCTCCTCCTCAATCTGAGGTTCAACTATCGACCGGACCCTCTTCTCCAGCATCCTGGAGTAGACCTTACCGGGTAGGCTGAGGAGTGTGATCCCCCTGTAGTTGGAACACACCCTCTGGTTCCCTTTCTTGAAAATGGGGACCACCACCCCGGTCTGCCACTCCAGAGGCACTGCCCCCGATGTCCACGCAATGTTGCAGAGGCGTGTCAGCCAGGACAGCCCTACAACATCCAGAGCCTTGAGATATCCAGGACGAATCTCATCCACCCCCGGGGCTCCGCCGCCTTGGAGTTGTTTCACTACCTCAGCAACTTCTGCCCCAGAAATTGGACGACCCGCCCCCGAGACCCCCGTCTCTGCTTCCTCACTGGAATACGTGTTGGTGGGATTGAGGAGCTCCTCAAAGTATTCCTTCCACCGCCCAACAATATCCCCAGTTGACGTCAGCAGCTCCCCGCCCCCACTGTAAACAGTGTGAGCAAGTTGCCGCCTCCCCCCCCTGAGGCGCCGGACGGTTTGCCAGAACCTCTTTGGAGCCGATCAATAATCTTCCTCCATGGCCTCACCGAACTCCTCCCACGCCCGAGTTTTTGCCTCAACGACTGCCGCCGCTGCGCTCCGCTTGGCCCGCCGGTACCCATCAGCTGCTTCCGGAGACCCACAGACCAACCATGCCCTGTAGGCCTCCTTCTTCAGCCTGACGGCTCCGCCGCGATTACCGCCGCGACTGGCCCCAGCGGCCTTGTGGCCACAGCTCGCAACTGCCGCCTCGACAATGGCAGAGCGGAACAAGGCCCATTCGGACTCAATGTCCCCCTCTGCCCTCGGGACGCGGTCAAAGCTCTCCCGGAGGTGGGAGTTGAAGATCATCTGGACAGGTTCTTCCGCCAGGCATTCCCAGCAGACCCTCACTGTTCGTTTGGGCCTGCCAGGTCTGCGCGGCGTCTTCCCCCACCATCTGATCCAACTCACCACCAGGTGGTGATCAGTTGACAGCTCTGCTCCTCTCTTCACCCGAGTGTCCAGAACATATGGCCGCAGGTCAAATGATACGACTACAAAGTCGATCATTGACCTGCGACCTAGGCTGTCCTGGTGCCACGTGCACCGATGGACATCCTTATGTTTGAACATGGTGTTAGTTATGGCCAAACTGCGACCCGCACAGAAGTCCAATAACTGAACACCACTCGGGTTCAGATCAGGCAGGCCGTTCCTCCCAATCACGCCCCTCCAGGTCCCGCTGTCATTGCCCACGTGAGCGTTGAAGTCCCCCAGCAGAACAATGGAGTCCCCGGTCGGGGCACTGTCCAGCACCCGTCCCAGGGACTCCAAAAAGGGTGGGTACTCTGAACTGTTGTTCGGTGCATAAGCACAGACAACAGTCAGGACCCGTTCCCCGACCCGAAGGCGCAGGGAAGCAACCCTTTCGTCTACCGGGGTAAACCCCAATGTACAGGCAGAGAGTCTGGGGGCTATCAGAAAGCCCACCCCGGCCCTCCGCCTCTCACCCGGAGCAACTCCAGCGAAGGAGAGAGTCCAACCCCTCTCAAGGACTAGGGTTCCAGAGCCGGAACTATGTGTCGAGGTGAGGCCGACTATATCTAGCCGGTAGCGCTCAACCTCTTCCACAAGCTCCGGCTCCTTCCCCGCCAGAGAGGTGACATTCCATGTCCCAAGAGCCAACTTCTTTAACCGAGGATCGGACCGCCAAGGCCCCCGCCTTGGTCTGCTGCCCAATCCACATTGCACCGAACCCTTCTGGATCCCTCTGCGGGTGGTGGGCCTGCAGGGGGACGAGCCCATGTAGTCGGTTCGGGCTGGGCCCGGCCGGACCCCATGGGCGAAGGCCCGACCACCAGGCGCTCGCCCACGGGCCCCAACCCCAGGCCTGGCTCCAGGGCGGAGCCCCGGTAACCCTCCGGGCCGGGTACACGTGTCCTTGTTTGTATCCATCATGAAGGGTCTTTTGAACCGTTCTTCGTCTGACCCTTCGCCCAGAACCAATCTGCCATGGGAAACCGTACCAGGGGCAAAATGCCCCCGACAGCATAGCTCCCAGGGTCATTAGGGCACTCAAACTCCTCCACCACGATAAGGTGACGGTTCTCGGAGCAACCAATTGGCTAATCTCATTCAGGACACCCTATTTAAACTGCGCTGGCCTGCCTACTGTTGCTCCTTCCTCTGCTGCTTTGCAACCCGCCTCCACCCCAGCTCCTCCTTTTCATGCTGTGTATGACTTATCAATGTAATTTTTGAATGTCATAGATGCTGCTCTGTTCTGTTCCCGGGGGGTCTTTGCTGGTCTTTAGCAGGGAGGTTTGCTCTCTATGCCTCAGGCTTTCCTTGTTTGCGCATGGAAGGGCAGAGAGGTGTGCTTTCTCTGCCTTAAGGCTTTCTACACAGGTGCGTGGAAGGGTGAAGAGGTGTGCTCTCTCCGCCTTAGGCTTTTTATGTGGGTACTTTCTGCTTTCTGCGTAGGCCTAGGAAAAGCAGAGAGGGCCCAGAACAGAGCCATACGTCCAAATATAATACTTCAAATGGAAATTAAGTTTTTTTTGACAAAAGTGGTCCTGACTGAACTGTAGTTATACACTTGACAGAGGAAACAGAACAACTTTTTGCTTCTGAAATAATTAATGAAGATATGCTGCTCCTTGTGTCTATATGCGCACAGCTTCTCTCTTAAAGGGGAACAGGAAAAATAGCGAGAGGATACTTCTTCATTCTGACTTCAGACCAGGTTTTTGTTGGTCAATAGCACAATCTCTTGCTGTTGCCTCAAACTAGGAATGTGCCAACAACGCGCCTGACCGAACCTGACTGACATGCCGATGGACACACAGACAGGCACAAGTACATACTTACACAACATGGGCACTGGTTGTCGAAATGTCAGTTGCATGGCAGTGTGCGCCACTTTGCACTGTCACAAACTGGCTCAGTGAATGTGATGGAGTGACAATGGAGTGAGTAGGTCAGCTAAGTCAGGAATGAATGCCATGCATGGATGCGTGTCAGGTGTGCTGTGGAGGTGGTGAAGGTGCAAAAACAAAAAGCAATGAAGCAGGGTGGATGTCTTGTGGGAAGGGACAGAGCAAGTAAAAACATGAGGCAGCTTTTATAGCCTGGAAGGCACTGGTGAGCTTAATCAAGGCAAAGACCAACGGCCAACTACCTGATGAGTTTGGCTGGAACAACCTCCAAGACACTGAGAGGGGCATCACAACACCTGGTGTAAGAGGGCCCAAAGCCTTATTCTGTATTATACTGCTCCTTGGCTTGAAAATAACCATTTAAAGGCCTTAAAGGGTCCTTATAAACCCACAATATTTAACTGCGAACTATAAAATGTAACACGCAGGTCCAAAACTAAAACTAAGACAAAAAGAACACGATCTCAGTATTTTTAGAAGTAGGTAAAACCCTGATTGGCTATAGAGAGTTTAAAAAAAGGATATGAGAGCAGACTTCAAATACTGAAATACACCACTATCCTTTGCAATCACACCAAAGTCAAATTGAGGGAACATAACTGGCAGAAAAAAGAATAAATTAATTTAGAAATCAATCAGCAAACTAAATTAAGCTCAAGACTTTCAAACTTCCTTACTGTAAAACGTGCCTCTAAGATCCCAAGTGCACAATGTAGTTGAGCTTTTAGTTTGAGAGGCCAAACAAAACTCTCTGTCACACACACTGACACCGGGGCTGTGGGGAGGTGAAATTACTAAAAAAAAATGCAATTTGTTGTAATAAGGGAGTGGAGGAGCACAGAAGGGAAATGGCACATTATCAGTGATACACAGCTCGGCAGCTCTCAGCCGTCAGAGCTGTCAACACATCACTATTACCCTGCATTATTCATTAGCCATTTGCCACTCTAGCAGTAAGACACACAAAAATACAAGCACACATATATTCGCACACATACACCACATCCCCAGTCGAGTGCTGAATGTCCTGGAGCAAAAAAAAGCTTGCTGGAATAAATAAAGGGGTGGGATCTGCTGACCTGATAAGTAACATTTTAAAGCAGATGGAAGGTGGAAGTGGAGACGCAGGGAGAACGACTGATAGAATTCAAGGTCTTCAACAGACAATGTGTTTACCTATGACAATCATAATGGCTCAACTTTTCACAAAGGATGTTGTTATTGTGTGGCCAATTTAAAAGAGAGATAAGCCACGGTGTGAAGCTGCTATGGCAGGCGACAAATAACATCCAGAGCCGGAGGACAGAGAGAATGCAATTTGCTTGTTTTGTTAAAGCAAAAAAAAACAAACAAACAAAAAAAACCCCACAGCCTTTTACTCAAAGACAGCAAACAAAAGGTGTCATGAGGTCTGGCTCGACGCTGCCTGGCTTTTTACTGAGTCTCCTTTAGTCCCCACTGCCACGGCTTTCTTGAAAAATAGAACATAATAAATTGTGTTTGGGTGTGAACAGAAACGAACAAAAATGAGAAAAACACGTAAAAAAAAAAAAGCTATGTTAAATCCTTCTTTCTCTCTCTCTTTCTCTTCAACACAAGTCAAGTGAGGCAGGAGTGATTGGTACTGACATGCCAGGATGCTGCAGCGCTACCGGCACTGGGAAATGAAGGGTGTTTGAGAAATGAAGTCAGACACTCTGAGCAGGGTCTAAGTAAATAATCCCCGAGGTCTGACTGAGCCGGAGCTTTTTGTGCTTTACCTGCCGAGCGCCAGAGGCTAAGGAGCTGCACGGGATCAGCGAGAGGCTCCTCCACCTCCGACTCCGTTCAATAACTCGCACTTGACATTCACAGCAGGAAAGCTGTCCAGGTGTGTGAGAAAATCCGAAGTGACGACCGGTTTAGTCGAATCGTGCTTTATATGTGCCTCTGCAACTGCACAAATATGATATGACACCTGTCCAAAACAATTAGGTAAATATAATTCAGCTCTATTCTGAAAAGTTGATCCTTACCCAGGAATAATTTTGACTGTAAAAACTGATTATTGATGACACGCCAGACAAAGGTTGATATAATATGAGACAAATATTCACATATGTTAGGCACCTGTTGAGTTGTTTAGGAGAAACTGGGCTTGTAATAGACAGCTCAGCATGGACATCATCTACACAGTTAAAAACTAAACTAGAAACTTTTTGCAGGCCATAAATCATGACTATGGATTTATAGAAATGGTTTCACATTTTGGGAAATACCCTCCCTTGCTTTCTTGCCAAGAGTCAGATGAGGAGATTGATATAACTCTCACGTCTGTTCTCTAAATTATGAAGCTACAGTCAGCAGCAGGTTAACTAATGCCTAGCTTACACTACAGACTTTAGCCCTGTTTTTCCACTTGCAGACAGTTTTGGAGGTCCCTGACAAAAGCCCCAGATCAGAGGTAAACTGGCATTGGGTCAGCACTCACAAATCGCTGCTAGTGTGCTTAATTATCTGGACCTGTTAGGGACGCCATTTTTTTTGCCTTGGATGGTGAAGGCACAACCTGCCCTAATCTTTCTCTGACTGGCTAGTACTACATCCTTGGTTGGGTTGGTTAGGTTTATGGACAAGAAACATGCCACATCTTTAACCCCCTGGAAAACACAAGGGGTGGTGCTGGTGCTACTCTTGTGCCTACTTTTTTCCAGCTTTCAAGGGCACAGAGAAAGGTTATACCTGATGTTGCTAAGCGACCATAACAAGCACCTTATCACAGCCTACTTACCCGAAGTCCAGAGTCCGGATCTGATCATCTTTCAGGCTGTGTCAACTTCAATAATCAACTTCTTCTTCATATTTACCACAAACTGACATTTACTGAAGAAAGGGAAGACATCTACAGGCTGTGATTGGTTGTTCCTTGTCACATGATGTAGTGTGCATTGCTGCATTCCCAAAGTTGAACTAAGTTTATCTTAGGGCGCAGCTGTCGCACCCTGAAAAACAGGCGCTTGGGAACACCTGTATGCGTCAACAGCATCACTCTCACTTTTGGGTGCAACTTCCACATACAGTATCTACAATGAGAACAATGGATTTGAGGGCACAAAAAAATGCAGCATGCATACTGGCCCTACGTACTGGCCCTGAGGAGTGCCATTGGTTAGGGTTAGGGTAAAATATCAGGGTAAGCCAATCAGAGGCAGAGTAGGGCAGAGTAGGACAGGTCATGCCTTGCTATGCTAGGGGGGAAAAAGCTCGTACTGTGGACTTTGTCAGTGAGCTACAGCCAATGAGAGCAAAAGACATAGGTTGAGGAAAGTCAGAAGCGCTTTCCAAGATGTGTGTCTGAGAGGGAAAGAGAGAATGAGGGAGAAGGTGGAAGGTGGACTATTGCAGTGTTTCTGTAAGTTACTAGCCTGATAACTCATTTTTGACTTTGATAATTACAATTAAGCACCCTTCGACTGTGGGTTTTAGTTAGACCCGCGTATCACATGACATACTAATCAGGGATTCATCCTGGTGAAAGATCTTTTGGTGTATGACCCCTTGTCGCTAGTCAGTCATGTAGTGTGACAACAACAATGTCAAAACTCCTGATTACAAGACAGCAAGTAGTGTGGTGTGAGCAATACAGCAATTTGATGACTTTGAAAGTTGTATTATGAAATTAGCTTTAGCTTAGCACAAAGACTGGAAACGGGGAAACAACTAGTCTGACTCTGTTCCACATTAACAAAATCTAAAGTTAAGGTGGATTTTGTTTCTTTTTTTCAATCTTCATGCTAAATCTCTTCATTTTTTTTAGTGTGAACACTATTTATTTATTAAGCCTTTTTTTTAAAACCAGGAAGTCTCTTACTTACAATATAGACCTAAACAAATGCTTCACAACATTGCAATGTATCCTCATTCAACAACTTGCGTGATATCCTAATAATTAGCACTCCACAAATGTACGTACTTATCATACCTTTACATGGGGTTAGGTTCAGGAGGAGAAAGTTGGTATTGACATACTTAAAATAACACTAGCCTCCTTGGATAAGGTTCTGTGTTGTCTGACTCATCCCCCACCCCGACCTGCCTCCTTACATGGATTTTATACTACTTCATTCTTCACTCCCATTAGCTCACTGATCAAGTGAACGCAGCTTTCATGACTATGTGGGTTATAAACTAATTGTGGTGCAGTACTTTCAGTAGATATACTAATGAACAGTGCATGATCTTTGTCATTAAAATTAAGACCTTGACCTAGTTTACCTGTTCTTTGGAGCAGTTTGATGATTTTTAGTCCTTTAATGTCTGATTTTTGTAGGACTGTTTTTGACTGTTTTTGTCGTCTTTTCTGCCAGGTCAGTTTGTGCTTTGATGTGGAAAGACCCAGGCCCTCACTCACATCCATCCTTTATCAAGTTACTTCAGACACAATCTGCAGAGAGCATTTCATCAGACCAAACCAGGCCTTCTTCCTCCTCCTCCTCAACCATCTCTCTCTCTCTCTCTTAATATCTTTTTCTCTGCTCTATTCTGCTTCAAAGAAATTGCCACTCAAGCAGAGCTTCAATTGTATATTGTCTGGGTTTCACAAGTACCATCTAGCCATAGCAGGTAAACACAATGCTATTTTAAAGAAGGGTTTCTTCAACAGATGTTCTCTTTTAAAATTGATCCAATCTCCAGAGACATGAGCAGCAGAACTGCCTCTCCTTCTATATTCTGATATGTGATTCTTTTTCTCCCAGCATGATGTAGCCTGATGCAAATGACTGTTCGTTATTAATTGATTAGTTCATACGGTAACAGGCCTCGAGACAAGTTGTTGCGTT
Source organism: Epinephelus lanceolatus (assembly GCF_041903045.1). Taxonomy (NCBI): domain Eukaryota; kingdom Metazoa; phylum Chordata; class Actinopteri; order Perciformes; family Serranidae; genus Epinephelus; species Epinephelus lanceolatus. The sequence continues at coordinate 16,652,688 of NC_135745.1, read as the reverse complement.
TGCCCATAAGCGAGTTCTGTGTAGAGGAACAACATACTGCGTCTTCCTGCATCTCTGAAGCAGCTGAGGAGCCTCTGGGACGACACAGTGACAAAATCGAGAGCAGAGCCGTGGGGTGAAAACAGGGCTTTTTTGTAACATTTTTCTTTTTACACAGACCACAGAGCACAGCAATTTATTTTAATGATGAGAATGAGCAATGCAGCCGTGCAGGCTTGCTGAGGCATTTCTTAATTCTGCCGGGAGGCAATAAGAAGCATCAGGGGTGACCTCCACAACCTGCATTATGAAAAAGACAATTTGCTTTCTTCAAGTCTTGTTTTGTTTACTTTTGTACCAGTACGCAATGCTAATAATAACCAGGAAGAGGATGTTAAACCTCAAAGAAAAGACGCCTGTTGATGCAGAGAAGCTCCATCTTTTGTTTGGATGATGACGGGTCAGAACGAAGCTCGTTGCCAGTCCCTTTTTTTTTCTTTCCCTTTCATGACTCTCTGCCATTAAACTATGAACTCATCTCTTGTTTTAACTTACTTTACTGCCATGAAATGTTAATGTTAACCACATGTTTATTTTTATACAGTAAATGTATACGCTATCCAGCAACTCCGGCAGTAGCTCAGCCCATAGGGACTTGGGTTGGGAACCGGAGGGTCGCCTGTTCAAGTCCCCGTCCGGACCAAAGTATGGAGCATGCCGAGGTGCCCTTGAGCAAGGCACCAACCCCCCCACCGCTCAGAGCGCTTGTCATGGGCAACCCCACTCTGACATCTCTCCACTGAGTGCATGTGTGTGTGTTTGGACCTGCTTGTAATTGACAACAGAGTGATACAGAATTTCCCCTCGGGGATTAATAAAGTATATAAAATTAAAAAAATAAAATAAAATTATCCACTTTGGTCAAAAATAAAATATCTTGACAACTATCTGATGGATTGCCGCTTAATGTGGTACAGATATTCATGATGTCCTGAGGATGAATTGAAACAACACTGGTGATCCTTTCACTTTTAATTTGGTATCATCAGGTGAAAACATTCATTTGTCAAATACTTTGGTTTATGACTAAATACCTACTGACACAAGTACAGTATACCAACAACTGTGTATAGCGTGAATTAGCAAATGTTAGCATACTAACTCTTATAATACAAAACTGCTGCCATTTTGGCCTAAAAATAACCCCCAGGTGGGTTGGGAGCCAGCTAATGACGCCACTTATTCGTAGATTACTGTTGCTAACACCGTCGTGTGGAAAGACAGTGTTGCAATGGAAACACAATAGCCATCCTGAAGTCTCCCACAGGGAGCTCTGGTGAGTAAGCGGCTTCATTTTCAGTGGCAAAACTCCATTAGCAATTAGCTAATTAAGCATTGTTAACTATGTTAGCACCAGTAGCCGTGCTCATGCTGCCAACAGTGCTAACAGAGCTGACAGCGATAACATACTTAACAATGCTAAAGGGGGCTTGTGGCCCAAATTTGAGTTGCTTACTCACTGATGGAACCTGGGGGAATACCAAAGAGGGGGCACAGGGTCGGGGCAGTGCTGCTAGCAATAATCACTGAATAAGTGATGCCACTAGCTAATTATCTCTCACCAGACCCAGCTGGTGCACAGTGCAGTAAACTGAAGAGTAGCAAAATTGACCAAAATATTAACACGTGCAACCAGTAAAAAATATTCTCTGTGATTACCAGTAAACATCCCTATTACACATATTTTTCACAGTACTCATTTTGCACTTTAATGAACAAACAAAAAACTGGAGTTAAACATCTTGTATGATGAAAGTATGATGCTGTGATGTAGCTAATATGTGAGAAATGATTGTTTCCATCTCCCTCATAGCAGGAGCAAACAGCTTCCAGTACTTTTGTTTGCCAACAGAAAAGGAATATTTCAATTCTCTGACAGGGTCATGACTCCCTGAATATGTTTTTCAAAGCTTTGGTAACATTTCCCTATTGTGGTATTGTATTCAGCAAAGAACATGTATTTCTTCTTACAGTTATTAGTTATTAGTAATTAGTTACAATCAAGGTCCCCTATCTTTCTCTGTTTAATCTAAAATTAATGGTGTAGATTCTGTGTTTTATTTAGATTCAATTTCCTGGTTTTGCTGTTTGTTTGGTGAATCTGATGTTTGCCCAGTTTCACTTCTAGTGAAATGACCTGCAAGCCGCATCCAAGTCTGAGATTTAAACAACCTTTTTTGAACTTGCTTCTCCAAGTGCAACTTTTTGGAATCATTTTGAAAAACTTTTGGTGAAACAAAACCGGACTTGCATTTTATTTTTTTCTATTCAGGGAGTGTATTTATTCACAGGCTTGAACTGTGAAATGAGTCCCCATATTTCACTTTCTTCCACAGAGCGTAATCATGTTAAGTAGAACCCAAATGCATCCAATTCACAGAAACAGGTGCTGGTTTAAAGTGGTTTCATCTGAATTGATGCATTAAACAACAAAAAAAGCAGATTGCATCATACTTTCTAACTCTACCACAACTTCTGTGTCTCCAAGAGCAGGAAATATAACATACTAATTCAAAACAAGCTTCTCCTGCTACAAATATAGACATTATTCAACAAAAACTCAGCAGACATAATTTTACACTGAAGAACTCAGCACCTGAACAACATTTATAATGAGATCAACAGGTGCAAACAATGTCCCAATCAACACAAGTGTGAGTCCTTAAACAAATGAAATCAGACTGAACAAAGACTGAAGCTCCACTAATGAATCAGGAAGAAAATTAAGCACCAGCTGTTCCAGGTGTGGAAAATGAAGGATATTTTTAGCTAAATCATTGCAGGAACATTTTGTTGTTTTGCCCAAATTTACAAAATAGTATATAAAAATTTCTCCTGACATTTTCTTTTTACAAAGTCCACTGTGTCTACTGCTGCATTAAAAATCTGTCAACAAAATAAAACAATATGTTTGTATATATACAGTATATTTACTTCTGTTTTCCTGGTATCATGCTTTTTCTGGACACTATAAAACTGTCAGTGCTCATTTGTGACTGCACTGCTTAATGACTTTAAAAGATTAGGCTGCCAATATTTTTTATTTTACGCCATTAATCCCATGAAAAGATCCAAGCCAGTTTGATTTGATATTATTAGCAAATATTGTAAGCTTCAACAAGATACCAGATACGTTTAGCCAGATACATCTCATTCCTCTGTTTTACAGAGCTCTGTGTTTCCTTGCATCAAAATAAGGATCAGCACTGTTTATTCTGAGTCTATCTCACTACACCATCCTGCTGCCATACATACTGTGTATTAATCCCTAGTCCCCCCGAAAATGCACAATTTAATCAAAGTAACATTTTCTCAAAACTAGTGTCCAGCTGTTTTAGGAAACTACTGAGACACATATATCTGTGACCAAAAAGATTTGCATCTTCAGTAAAAGTCTGTGGGTTCTGGGCTGAGTAACACACGAATTGGGGAAGTCAGAAAGTATTAGAGAGTATTAGAGACTAAGGGGCAATGTCCACCAAAGCATTTTTATCCTGAGGCAATGGGAGCACCACCTATCTATGCTACGCTACAGTGTGATCAGGCACTGAGCATCTATTCTGCGCTGAGTGCTGCACATTTTGCGTTTTTTTTTCCTAAGACCAGAGAGAGAGAGAGAGAACGAGGACACCAGTGACCCCAGTTTCCATCCTGGGGCATAACGTGGACATCGTAGAACACTACAAGTATCTGGGTGTGTTCATTGACAATAAACTGGACTGGACTAAGAACACTGAAGTCCTTTACAAGAAGGGACAGAGCCGCCTCTATTTTCTGAGGAGGCTCCGCTCCTTTAACATCTGCCGGACTATGCTGAGGATGTTTTATGAGTCTGTGGTGGCCAGTGCTATTCTGTTTGCTGTGGTGTGCTGGGGCAGCAGACTGAGAGTAGCCGATGCCAACAGACTCAACAAGCTGATCAGAAAGACCAGTGACGTTGTGGGGGTGGAGCTGGAGGATGGTGTCAGACAGGAGGATGCTGTCAAAGGTGCAGGCGATACTTGAACATGGCTCTCACCCTCTCCACAACACTCTGGTCGAACAGAGGAGCACCTTCAGCCAGAGACTGATTGCTCCTAAATGCACCACTGAGCGCCACAGGAAGTCATTCTTACCTGTGGCCATTAAACTGTACAACTCCTCCCTCTGATGATCAGACTCATTTGGCTATTTATAAAACAAAACACACAATATAACTACTCATTCTTATTTCATTTATAATGCTACAACCATTTCACTGTATATTGTATATACGTATTTCAGATTGTCTACTTTACTATTTTATTATTTATTTTATTTTATTGTCTACTTTAATATTTTATTTTATTTTATTTTAATGTCTACTTTAATATTTTATTTTATTTATTTCATTGTCTAGTTTAGTATCTTATTTATATCTTCATCTTTATCTCTCGTTTCCATTCATGCTGTATTTCTATTTCTACTTTGCACGGAGCATTGGAACAAAAACAATTTCCCCCCGGGGATTAATAAAGTATTCTGAATCTGAATCTGAATGAATCTGAGTTGAAAAATGTTGCTTTTCTTTCAGCTCTGGGTAAAACGATGCATATGTCACTGTCTTCTTTTACCCCGCCATCCAATCACAGTGGAGAAGGGACAAATACCACAAAGACCAAATGTCACATCTGACATGTACAAGTGCTGAACAACGACACCAATACAGGACATATTAATATACTGTATATTAATATATGTTTCCTCTCATGAACTCACATGGACCGGCAGGTCCGTCCTCTCTCCCTACGTGCTTTAGCATTCCCTTCATCCAGAGCAGGTACTTCACCTTGCTCCAAAATGTTTTACTTCTGAGGATATTCTGTATCATAACCACCACACAACCAAAGCATCTCAGCTGAAAAAAATGCTAAGCCTCCAGAGTGCTGTCAGGCAGTCATAGCTGGGTGTCTCCTTGGGAGAACTTTGTGTTTTCAGCTGGGAGAAAGATGCTTTAGTGAACAAGGGGCTGACTGACACAGCGACAATAAAGAAAAAAAAAACAGGATCATCAGCATACAGCAGTACTTTAAATTCACTAAATTAGTTTCATTGAACATACTGTATCTCTAGACATCCCCTCATTTTATCTGGATTGAACCAATAATTACATGAAAACATACTTTATTCGTAGTTTTGGTAAAGTTTGTAATGATAGATGTAAATATGTTGTTAAGTTTTATGTTTTTTAGTAAAACATCTATTTCACATTGTGGTCAGTAATGAAGGTCAGTATTAAAATACCTGTAGTATAGGTATAGCTGTAAGGGTGGACAGTTTTTAGAAAGCTTTCGCGCAGTACAGGACTGGATGTTAGCCCTTCTGGACAGTCAGCCCCGCAGGATGTTTACAGCCTGTTTGATCAGAAGGTTTTGATATCATTGACCATTTTTCATGAGTGGTTGAGTTTAGTTTAATATTTTTTATTCAAAATTGTGAATCACTCCCTTTCCCACAGTCTCATTTCATATTGTCTTTATTCAAAAAATAAAAAAGTCCCAAAAGACAGTTTGTTCAATTGCTTTCCCTGTTTTGTCTTCAGATATGTAAGAATCTATTTTCTTGGGGATTAGTGTTTTGTACTGTAGTCCTTTGGGGCCTGACGATATTGGATTTTAGTCCCCTTGGGGGTCTCTTTCATTCTGGTTGAATGTTTTTAGCTGTTTTCACATTTTCTCTCTCTGATTACCCTTTTTCACCATTTCCGGTTCACACACAATTTCTGCTCTTCTGTGTTTTTATCAGCTCTATCCACAATTCCTCTCTCTGACCCTTTCAAGTCCTCTTCTTCTTCTTCCCCTCCCACTCTGTTCATCCCTCTCTCTGTTCCGACCCTCTGTTCTCTGCCTTCCCCTCTCCCCCGAGTTAATGGCCTCGTTGTACTCCTGTAGCAGATGTCAATATGAGCACGGTGAGAGGACGGAGGACAGAGGGCTGGTAAAAAGGGGACAGAACGTCTCTGATCTCGCCGTGTGGACGCTGATATCCCTGCAAACAGCCGACAGTCCTGAAACTGCTCTGACATTTTGCATAGAGGATTTTGTAAAGTGAAGTACTCAGTGAATGGCTAATCCTGGGTATAGTGAGCTTTCAGAGTCAAATTGTGCTCCATTTTAGTGGTGATGGAGACCAGGAATGAGAGGACCGAGGACTCTGTGTGACACGATGAAAATACCACAGTCAAGTAGAAATTTATTCTTAACCTTTCCTGAAGTGTCCTAGGAAAAAAGTCAGAGCATCAAAGCATGCTGCTGCTGATACATTTATTCATCTATACTGTCATCACTACTCAGCCTTTTCCAATGTGAGATCTCACTTAGCTTGAGGAGTTCACCGTCTGCCCATTTGAGAAGTTAAATGTCATCATAATCAGCTTTAATTATAAACCTTTTAGGGAGGTGGCATAGGACAGATATTTCAGGGTAAAATACAACTGCATTATCAGCTAAAAATGGGGGTGCAACAGTAAAATATGCCTCATTAACCCGTGGAAATGCTGCAAAAGTGAAAAGAGGCAGATTCATCATGGCTAAGGTATTGAGTCTGGCCAAAGTCCAGATTCTGGTAAGTCTACTTTCTTTTTAAAGTTTGTCTGATTAAATGACCTGCCTGCAATATTGGGGGAAGTATTCATTATCCATTAAATGATCGATTGTTTGGTTTGAAAGAATTTAGAAAATAGTGAGATAGTGCTGTCACAAGTTCTCAGCGCCCAAAATGACACTTTCACAATGTTTCTTTTGTCTAGTCAACAGTCCAAACCTCAAAATTAAAAATGAATTAAACCAAAATGATTATGAAGCAGCAAATCTTCACATTGGTGAGGCTGTAACCATGAAATGAAACAATCAAAATGCCAATTAATTTTCTGTTAATCATCCAGTTGATTAATTTAGTAATCATTTCAGCTGTACTTGGAAGTTTTATTTATTATGTTTATCATTAATGAGTATGTTTTGTTTGTAAAAAAAAAAAAAAAATAAATAAAGTAACTAAAGCTGTCAAATGGTGGATTTAAAAAGTACAGCATTTCCCACTGAAATATGGAAGAGCAGAGGTATAAAGTGGCATGAAAACACAAAACTCAAGTCAAGCACATATACCTCAAAATTGTACTGCAGTACAGCACTTGAGTAAACGTACTTAGTTTCATTCCCCCACTGCCGGTGTGTCACCTTCTGAAGGAGCTTCACGCCTCATTACTGTTTGCATTATTTAGTCCAGTGCACAAACCTGCATCTAAAATGAGCTTGAACCCCAATAATACAGTGCAATGTAACATGTTGTAGAATCTATGTGATCAGGAAATGTATTCATTAAAAATGCAGTGATGACATTTTAGCGTACTCTAAACCTTCCTTGGTTCTAGACCTTTGAATCAGCACACACATTTCAGATTTGTTCAGCAAGGTCACCCTACATAGCACCCTCCATGGCAGCAAGCCTAGATTAGACAACTGCATAGGAATACTAACTCTAGCAGTAATGTTGATACTAACTTTCTCCCCTGAGGCAAGATAGACCCAGAGCCTACAGGTGGAGGTGGGTCTTCTGAAACACTATATTAACTGCAGCAAGGGTTGTAGTAGTAGCAGCAAGCAGCAATAGAGTGAAGAGTACTGGCGGCTCAAGTACACCGCCAGATCTTGGATACATGATGCAGTGGGAAGATGTAGTGACGGCTGCCTGAACTGGCGCCATAATCGCCACATTTGGGGGGATGGATACATCGCTCACTAATAATTTCTTATGCTAAAACAAAACATCTCCACTGTCACGAGAATAAGTGACCCAAAATGAAAATTCAGTCTGATATCAAGCCAGTTTAAAGTAGCCAACCTGCACTGACTTTTGTCCAAGTAGACTATTATTAACCAAAGCCTACGACTTGACGACTGCTTTTGATTTTGCACCTTTGTCTATTCATTAGCTGCTTCCTTCATCCATCAGCTACTTAGGATTTTATGTATTTCAAATACTGACTGAAATGAGGGTGCTTCAAAAATGATGTGAAAATGTAATCTGATATCATGATCATAATCCTGTCATGCATGGAGGAAGCATGGCTGATACATAATTGTCTAATTACATGTGAAACATTAACATAATTAATAAATCAGCTCACATTAGAGAGGTCTGATTCTGATATGATGACGGTCATACTGACAAAGTTTATGTTTTTTTCAAAATTACAAACACATCTTCCATTAACTACTTCTTACTTCATATTCAGGACTCTTGTTTGTTTTCTAAAATCACAGGTGATGTTTTAATGTTATTAATGTTGCTTTGATTTACTCATGTTAATCTAACAGAGAAGAAGAAGACACAGTAAGATATCCATGTCTTCATGTAGCAGTGCTGTAAATTGTTAAATCTGCGAGGGGGGAAAAGGCGGAGAGCTGCTGCGTCTCATATGCTGACATGTAACTCCCCCTGCAGAGTCTCTGTGCTGTTAGCATGATCCAGGCTGCTGTGTTCACTGACACTCTGCATGTGGAGAACATCCATCATCCTAACTTGCTCTCCTCTCACAACATTTGTCCCGTCGTGTTTACAAAAAAAAACAAAAAAACAAAACAAAACGCAAACACCCAAATGACCGACCAGATGGTGCTAAATGGCGAAAGCCAAAAAATAACATACCCCCTCCTTCTCTGCTGCCTCCCTCCTGCAACCTTGCAGCCATCCCTCCCCTCTACTGACATGTACAGAGCTCACGGCGAGGGGTTTCCACTGATCTCCTCATCTCCGCCTGGCAACCAGCACTTTAATAATTCTCTCAGTGCAGAAGAAGGCGTCTGATGCCTTTATGCCCACCACCACCCCAGCAGTTTTCTCTCATTAATTTCGCAGCACCCCAGTGAGTCTGAGGCAAAGACTTCTTTAGGTCTAAGGAGAACGTGTCTGAGCTGTCTATTTTACAAGCAAAGTTTCTTCCTGCATATCGTAGGTCAAAATAAATGCATGATTATATCTTACCTGCCTACTAGATTGCATTGTTATGAATCATAAATCACAGCCTTTCAGTGTTTGATTAAATTTCTTACCGTGCTGCATATAGCTTTGATAATAAATCATAATTAACTCTGTGCCTATCCCTAAAACAGACTGCTGCCAGGTGCCATTACATTTAATGAAAAGATCAGAAATTCTTTGAAAATATTTGACACAGTATAAAAAATATGACGTTCCTAATTTACTATAACTTCAAGAAGAGGAAGGTAATTTTTACCATAGGAGGAAAATAATGTGTATGATGTTGAGTTTAACTGATTGCACATGAATGCCTCAAAAGTGAGTCAAAGTCAAAAGCAGTTTGCCTGCACTGAAAGTTGTTTCCACACAATTACCGCCCACAGATATAATTTTACTGTCTCAGTCACACTCTGGCTAAAACTTCAAAGCTAATTTCTCTCCCGAAACAACTGGGCAGATATTTCAAACTGATTATACAACCTTGTTTCTCATTTTAAAAGACAAAGCCAGATTAGTCAACTACAGCTCAGCAGTGAATCAAAGTCTGCCACACACGCTAAGCATATTTTCTGTTACATTTTAGGGCATTTAGCTGACGTGTTAATCCTCAGCGACGCACAATGAGTGGAATGGCAAATTCCTACTTGGGTTCAACTGATTTCAGTATTTTTAGTTAGCAGTAGCTCATGTTTTGTGCCAGTGCACTGTGTATTATTTTCAGTATTCAGTGTCTGTCCTAAATTCTCTTATTGTCTGGGTGAGAAAGCCTCCTCTTTCAGACCACCATGGGACATTTAATCTCTCCAGTAAAACCCAAATTAATGGTTAAAAAGAGGTTTTCTGTCCTTTAGGCAGGAGGACCACCCACACACTGCAAAACTGCAAAAGAATTAGACTAAATGAAAATTTAAACTAATAGTTTACAGCTATGCTAGCAGCTCTGTGCGGTGGTACCAAGTGACAGCCAGGGCTGAAAAAAAAACAACTTAAAGCTGGCTCCAGATGTGAGTCAATCCCCATAGACCACCATGTTAAAATGCCCAACTCCACAGCAACAATAAACATGTTTACAGCCTGGCACAAAAAACAGTTTTGGTCTCTATAGCTAATTTATGACAACTGCATGGGGGAGTGAATTTTTATATAACTCAACCATTTACATTTTATTAAGGCTTGAAGTCACGCATATTTAAGCGTGCATCTGCTTGACTGACGGGCTGTCTGTGAGGCGACGCTACAGTCTATGAGTCAGATCCACCCCTCCCTCCTCCACAGCTCCACCCTCTCATCCAAATATGGTCAATTCTGGCTCCAAAAAAATGGCGATGGCTAAAATGCTAAACTTGTGGTTTCAAAATGAGAATCCACAAACTAATGGGCAATGTCATGGTAGTTACGTCCAATATTTTATACAATCTATAAGTTGTACTTTGGTACAAATGTGAGCTAAACGCTAACACTGGCATACTTTAGCAGATATGTTTACCACATAGGGCTGGGAAATATATTGCTATTATATTGATATTGTGATATTAAACTAGATATCAACACACAATACTAGATATTGTGTTAAATTTCAAATATCGTAATATTGTAACATTGTCTTTTCAGGGTTTTAAAGGCTGCATCACAGTAAAGTGATGCAATTTTCTGAACTTCCCAGACTGTTCTAGCAATTTTTTGTGAAAGCACTGATAGATAATCCTATAGTATCGTCGCAATATTGACACATGAAGGCCATTTGGTCAAAAATATTTTGAAATATTTGATTTTCTCCATATCACCCAGACATATTACCATTTTGTGTGTTAGCATGCTAACATTATCTATTTAGCAATAAACACAAGGTGTATATAAGGCTGATGGGACTATCATTACTTTTGCAGGTATTTTGTCAGGTCTGGAAGAAAAGTCAGAGTATCCTCAAAGTAATTAGGACTCATCATCAAGTCAACATAAATGTCTGTGCCATTATCTAAACCGAAAGAGCGACACTGCCATCCATAGAGCTATGCCGCTAGCAAGGCAAAAAAATCTTAATACATTCCAGGTTTTTCTGCAGCTGTGGAATAGAAGGAGCCTTCATTATACTGCCTGATATCTAAAATGCAATAAACAACTCCTATTTTAATATACAAACATGAACAAGATTATAGCAGTTTTTTAAAGCAAGATAATTAAGGGGGCAAAGAGTCAGATTCACAGCAACCAAACAGCCTCTGCATGTAGCAAACATCATGCATGCAAAACCACATGGGTGAGTCGTGGGTTTATAATGAGTATGTGCTGTGGAGTCATGGAAACAGGCCACCTGTCAACCAGCAACCTTCCCACAACCCACCTGTCACCTGTCAACAACAACCACATTTTATATATTTTTTTTTGGGGTGGGGTGGGTTCTGAGGGGGAGCATGAAACCCAGATGCTGTGAATGGCAGGTTTGAATTTTAATTGACTTCGACAGAAACGAGAAAGCTGCAACAACAATAACAAAAGGAATTTTAAATAGCCTTCCCTGCTGCACTAAACCTGAAACCAAGCTGAATATGAAGTACCTCCTGCTGGTTAAATATTGGCATTATTTAGTTATGCATGTTCTAATCTTTTGACTGCAAAGGTCAAGAACTGTATGCATATACAATTCCCCAAGGTCAGTGTGCATTTCCACTACTGTATGTACTGTTCCTATGTCTATTCTTGCCTTTCACAGTGAAGTGGCTTAAAAGAAGCAGAAACTGAATTACAGTCAGAAATGATGCCTTTATTTTTGGCCAGACTGTATGATCACCAATGAGCCAAAAAAATGACAGTTCCAGTTGATTTCAAATTCAAGGTTCGACTTATTCAACACGAAAGCAACCTCAGAAAGAATGAACAGTCCGTTTATTCATTATTCATTGATAAGCCTATTTGTAAGTGTACCAATGACTGAACCACACACTCCTAGATTCAAACTGCTGAAATGAACCGATTCACCAAAAATTTATCAGAAACATATTAAATAATTGATTAATCACTTAAGTCATAATGTACAAAAATGATGGCTAAATATCCCAGATCAGGCTGCTGCCGTCTTGCGCTGATGACATCATTTGCAGCCAGAGTCTGCGCTGTAGCGATCTGCGGAGCCTCGAGTTCCTGCCCAAGTGAGAGCAGCTCCACTGATAGTGAGTGCATACATAGCTGTCAATCATGACACCAAAACACCTTTTGTAGCATCAAATAACTAGTTATAACCACACTTATCCGAAAAATGAACACTTCAACATACATTGGTGAGTGGAGAACTACCTAAAATGACAGAAAGCATCTTTGGGAAATATTTATATAAAGTGTACTTGATCTTCATCCACTAACATAGACGAGGTAGGGTTTATGACCTAAACTGCAGTCAGCCACCAGGGGGCGATTGAGATAATTTGGGTTCACTTTTGGGGAGCTGCAATGTCATCCATCTTTATTTACAGTCTATTGTTAACATCAATGCCAACACTGATGTTTGGAGGGTATATTGTTTCCCATGTTCATCACCTCCGTTTAGGATGTTAGCATGCTAATAATGGCTAATTAGCACTCAACACAAAGTACAGCTGAGGCCAATTTGATGAAACACCAACAAATTGAAATTTTGCTCTGATGATGATAACAGTCATATGATCACCCACGGTACACGGGGGCTGTGAGTAGACCAAAGTGGTGGATCAACTGACCAACGTCTCTACAGCTGTGGTGCTGGTGTGCCTAAAAATGCAGCAATGTACTTACAGCTTCACTGGGTGAAACTTCCCTCTCTTTTTTATATCAAGGTCTATTGAATCTCTCAGGTTTTGCATTGCAAATACAAGACAAACCCTTGGGCTTTACGGAAAGGCAATGGGCATTTTTTTTATTCCTTTCTAACATGGACTAAATAAAAAACAAATCAGCAGATTTATCAAAAAATGAAAATAATTGTTAGTAGCGGCTCTTCAAACCCTTTGGGACACTGTTATATTGTATATGCCAGCTGGAAATGTTTTTCACTTCAGTACAGCAAAATTGAGTCATTCATGCAACAGTTTTCTGCAGTTCACGGAACAATATCTTGATAAAAAGGAACCTAGGCTTCATGGTTTATAAGCCTATTAGCTTCACTTATCAAAGCGCTGACAAACAGCCTCCAGTAAAAGAATCCCATCATTATCCATGACCTGAGCCAAGAACTTAACACACTTCACAGGAGTAAACAGCATTTGTTTTACTAAAAGAGAGACGTCTCATTTATGTTTTATTCAAAGTGAGTGTAAAGAGTTTCGGAAATGAAAGCCTCCTGCAGGTTGAGAGGTTTATGTTAACCAATTTTAGTTGGAAACATAAGGAATGGGCTTCACAACGTAACACCTTGAAGTCTTTGCCCTCAAAGAGAATCAGAAGCGTTAACCCTGGTAAGTGTTAGCACAATGTTTTCCTCCCCAGCCACGGCAACAACACCATCTCACGAGATCCATAAACCATTTGTGAGGATTTATTTGGCAGAAAAAAGCAGACAAAATGGTGGAAGGTCAGAGAAGGTGAGCAGGAGTTTGAATAGGTTTGGTAAAAAAAAAAAGAGTCACTTTTACAATTAACAAAAAAAAAAAAAAACCTACAGAGGGAGTAAAACAGTCTAAGGTAAGTGGCAGACTCTAAAAGATCTGCAGCCTATTCAACATGTTAATGGGATGCCTGTCCAAGACCAGGGGAGTAAAAACCAAGGATTAGCAAAACAGATGAGGACCAACTTAAGAGATTTCTCCAGGGACAGAGATCAAGACAAAGACCTAAGATCCAGAATTACACACAGAACTACTGATTATCATTGATCTAAAGCTCAATAATCAATTAATCTTACTTGTACTGTTGAATAATTTAGATCAGGCTTCTCTCTCACACCTTGGAGAGCTTAACAATAAGGAGTAATCCCAAGAAAAAGTCCAATAACCACGGCACTATTAAGCTCTCCCTGACTGTTCAAGCTGCTCTTAAGTCACACCGGGTCCCTTCTCTTACAGTAAAGAAGATTTATGGCTGCTCGCAAAGAAATGTGTTACAACCTTAATATGCAAAAGCCTCTCGCTCCGACAATGCAGCACCGCTTCTGGTTTTTACAGGAGGCTTACAGCGATACGCTGCCGTGATTTTACATTTTCATGTTTATCACACCACATTATGAAGACGGTAAATGATGCTGCACACAAATCACAAATCTGAAAGGTGTGACAGACGGAATAATGAAGTGATTATTCTTCCTTTAATGTGTAATACCTTCGCTAATTTGACACATTTACACAATGCTACATCCCTATGGAATATACAGCATAGATGCAGTATGGATATTCATGCACATGAACGTTATCTATCTATCTATCTATCTATCTAGAGAACAGAGGCAAAGATATTAGGTTGGGTGAAAGGAACAGGTGGTGCTCTACAAACAGAAATTCAGTTACTGCATTTTTTTTCTGCTGATTTGGGGGCTCACCAAACCAGGCAATAACAAGTCCAGTGTGTAGGATTTAGGGGCATCTATTGGCAGAAATGGTGTGTAATCCTCATAAGTATGTTTTAATTTGTTTATAATCACCTGTAACTGAGAATCGTTGTGTTTTTGTTAACTTAAAATGGGCTGTTTATACCTACATAGTGGGTCTTCTCCCACAGGGTCCGCCATGTTGTTCTATAGCAGCTCAAGATGGGGATATCAAACACTGGCTCTATTAGGACTATCTATTTATTATTTGTGCTTTTGCGCCGGCCACTGCAGTTTTCTCATATGCTTGGAACACTGGAAAAGTTTCAGTTCTGCACCCTCACCACTAGATGCCACTAAATCCTACACACTGGACCTTTAATGGTGACCTATGGAGTTTTAGACTTCTAGTAGCAGGTCCCCTTTTTCTTTGTCTTCTACGACGTGATACACATTCATAACAGTGGTGTCACACTATTCCACCGTTCTACAGGTGGTGGTTATGTGCCTAATGCCAGCGTCTATTTCACGTAAAATACTAATGACAGATGACGGTATTTGCTGGTTTTAAGTGACCAAAATCCAACGTCTTTCCAATATCTCATGCCCAAGTCATCTTTATGTAAAATAAGTACATTTAGTTGTGTGGTTTAGAGAACAAACATTTGTAAAAAAAAAAAAAAATCAAAATGTTAACATTCACATGAGAAATTCTAACGTCATTTGACATTTAATTGAAAAATTCATTTAGCATCTGTCCGCATTAGGAGTCCAAAATCTTCATGTCATATTAATGTCCGGTGCCAGCTTGGCACCTAACTGTCGCCATTTGCATTGAAAACTGCAATAAATAATCATCCAATAAGATAAAAGACTTAATAATATCACTTCACTGTTCAAATTAAATGTGTTTTTACATTCTGATATTAGTGTTTTTACATAAGGATCTACAGGATATATACTTTATTCTTTCACATCTGTGTACAATGTTTAAAACTGAAAATAAGACAGTTGCCTTTTGAAAAATGACCCTCCGTCAGTTACAAAATTTATACTCGGATAAAAGCTAAATTGTTGTCTTCAATAGTACTGACATTTTGTACATTGAATCTAGCTTTTTAGTGCAGTATAATTGTTTATTTTGAATACCAAACAATAAACACCAAATTGCACCACTACATTCAGACTGCAATATGGTGCACATTAAAGTAAGGCATGTATCAACATTACTGAGATTTGAAAGCCTCTACATCTTTGGGAGCTGCATTGAAAGCTGACCAGAAAGTAAACCATCTAATTTCACACAGCTCTGCAGACACCCAAGTAAAAAAAGAGAAAGAAAGAAAGAAAGAAAAGAAAAAACGACACTGAAAGTCTCTCACTGGGATTACTATGATTTGTGTGTCAATGCGTTTAAAAATGGAAAACAAAATGTGAAGCAGTAATGCGCTGCATTAGCTGATTGAAAAGAACCCCAAAAGATGGTGTTTGTCAGGGAAAGCAAACGGCTGAATTATTATTTTTCACTGGCTGAGAAACTCTCAAGAACAGGCGACGCTCTGTTTGGGGAGATGAGGGTTTGACAATTTTACAAGCAGATTTTAATGCTGCTGCCAAGAGGTGATTGCTTCCCTTTTCACACAGAGTTGTACAACTATAATCTGAAGTGACTAGTTCACATCCAATTTAGAGTTGAACACATAACAGAACGTCAATGACAGAATGCATTACGGCTGATGCTGCACGGAGCCTTGTGGCTGCACTCATTCTTCTTTCTTAAGACACTGATAGAAGATCCATCTCTGTCCTGCTCGCAGCAGTAAGTGCATTACTTGACATGACAGAGTTGGTGATGTCTCGAATTAAGCTGCACGGGAGACTTAAAATTCTGTACCTGCTGCAGTTAAAATGTCAAACACTGGCCTGGGAGAAGAAGAAGAGGAGGAAGAGGAGGAGAGGGAGGAGGAGGGCAAGGCCATCTGTAGACCTGATTAATGTGGATATGAAAGATATTTGCAGACATTAGTAATGCTACAAACTCACATTAATATTCTGTTTTTTACACTGTTCTATCCACACTTAACATTTCGCTGCACATCACGCAGTCTTTAGTTTTTTGAGACGGATGATTTAGGTTTTTCATTTTGCATTTATCTTATCCTTTATACTTTAAAACACTGTGCTGATGTTGGGGCTACAACTTAAAATTATTTTCATGACTTTCAGTCGATAAAAGATGAAGCTGGCCCCTTACAAAGATACATAACAAAAAATCCTCACATATTGAAAACCAGAGACTGGTTGACATTTTTGCATGTTGCAGATTGTCTCATCAAATATTTAGCTAATTGTTTCAGCTCTAGTTGATATATAACTCTATTATATATGCCTATGAACCATTTTAACAAACAAAGATGTAGAATATGTCAGTAAAATCTAATATGCTGTCTATTTAATTGTCAATTATATTGCAATTCTTGTTGTTCTAAATGCTCTAATTTATATTCTACTGCATGTTTTAAGTGTTTTTGCTGCTGCAGCTATGTATATGATTTCCTAACAGGGGCCAATAAAATGTTATCTTATCCTCTTATGTCTTTTACAGACAATGCAAGTCATTTAAAGGACAAATATGATTCTTATAAAAAGCATAAATATGCAAGAAGCTACCCTGGTGACAGCGGTGCAGACACATATTCTTAATACACACTGACACATCATGCAGCCTTGTATTATGAGGCTATTTTATCTCTTTAGAGTGTGATTTTTCTGAGGCCACAGAGGCAATTGTTCTAATAAGGCTTATTAAATGGGGCTGGGCTGCTACATGACTAGTGATGCAGGTGTGCGTCTGGGGGATTTCACCCAGTGGAGGTTATTCAATCAGGTGCAGCAAAGCAGAACAGAAAATGCATTTAGTGCTTTTGTGGCTGCGGGCTAACCATCCTAACCATCACCGTGATTTTGTTAGCTTCTACTGAAAAGATGAGACCTTATTCAAATATGCTAGAGAGCAGAGACAGCGTGCCAAACGAAGGTGTGACAAAAGGTGTCACCTTATGTGACAAAATTGTTGGTGATATGAGAGCAAGAATCGATGGTTGTTTTCCTTTCACAGACCTTTTTTGAACATCTACTCATAAATTTCATATTGCAAAAACAAAGCAAACATCAAAATGTGGGAAGAAAGGCAAAAAATATACTATGTGGCAAACAGCATGTGGACACAACTGTGCACATGCCCTCTTGCACAAAGAGTGAGCCAAAAGGAAAAATTTTTCCCAGTTTGGTGTGGAGTAACTTGACTGGCTTTCAGGAGGGTTTTTCGAGTCTTAAGTTGGTTTATACTTGATGCGAGGGGTTAACCATAGTCCCACTGTAGAAACGCACCGTTTCACTCACTCGTACCACACTAACACTTGACAGAGTCATTTGTGATCTTTAACTGTAGATCTTGTCAAACTTGACAATATAAACATTCTAAATGGCTCATTTTGTATTTCCTCTTGAAATGTTTCGCAGTGTATGTGAATGACGTGAGCTGACAGGAAGTAAACATGGACCCAAGCTGTTGCCTAGCAATGTTATACCAGTGAAAAGCTCAAATGACGGAATCATAATGTTTGTAAACAATAATTCAGTGCATAACATCACAACATAAAAATGGCAGCGACAGTGCTGAGCAAATGCTGCCTCAACTAATACGTTTTTAGTGGCCTAAAAAAAGTCCAACATGAAAAAAATCAAAATCAGTTTAATATCCTTAAATATAAGAAACTGAAGATGTTCTCTCAAAGCCACCAGACTCCACTGACAAAACAGACATTTTACTTTGCAAAACATAAGAGCTGCTTGTCTACCACTGCCTCGATCAGTTAGTGTTTAAGGTGGAAAAAAAATCCAAATATTGTGTACATTGTTTTTTAGGGTGGCTAAAACACATTTTGCTGCAGACCCTGTCGACAGCAGTACATTGCTTTGCTTCTGTGCTGGTAGATTTGGTTTGTCAAAGACGCCAGCAAAATAACAAAGTACATAAAATACACACCGCAGAGACGTCAGATCGGTTGGACCACATTGTTTAATGGACCACTGTGTCAGATTTAGAGGCATCTAATGGTGAGGTTGCAGAATGCAAGCAGCAAGGCCTGTAGTGAATGTATTTTTTAATATTCTAAGCTTCTATTGAGGTTTTCTAATGAAGCTTCAAATGTCTGTTGGTATATTTTTTTGATGTCATCACCCTAAAAAATAATGTAAAAATCCTCCAACAAAATTCTCTCTTTGAATAAAGTGACCCTCAGAATAAACGAGTTATTCTTTTTTTTAAATCAGCTTTCTTTATTACAAAAATGTAATTTGTGGTGCTGCTAGATTGCCCCATTAATACAGGTGCGTGCCTGCCTTTGTATGCAGCAAGCTGGATAGCAAACAGCTTTCTGACCGTGTAAAAATGTTTTTGAAGCCACCCACAGGTGAGTCGTACAGGTTCAAGAAAGCTTATATCAAGCAAATATCACTTGTACTGGTGGGTGGGAGTCCCGGGTAAGTTATTAAGTCAGAGAAACATTATGTGCAATAGTCCACTTTGTCTTCCCCCCCTCTGTGTCACTCTCTCTTTCTCTCTTGCTATAACACACGGACCCAGCACTCAGTCCTTCTCTCTGTTTTTGTCTCAGTCCTGACAATATTGCTACTATAATGCACAAGTTGACTGTTTGGTTCAGTTGATACATGTATATTTTGTTAGGGTTGTTCTGTGTGGATTGGCTCCCAGCTGTGCAGAAATACCAGGTTTAATCAGAATGGATAGACATAAAAAAGGCGGCTGCGCAGCCTTGAATATCGATTCAGAATTTGAATGTCAACATTATGAATAAAGCATCAAACTATTTGGTGTAGACCTGCAACTAAATGAATACCCTTTCCTCTCCAAGTGTGAAAGAGAACCTACGGTGGCCTTCAGGTAACATAGTAGTAACATGGCAGAGCAACATGGAGGACCCACCCCGGTGTAAATATGAAGAGCTCATTCTAAGCCAACAAAGACATAAAACATAATTATGAAAACATAATTCTGAATATTACATTCCCTTTCTGCTAATAGCTCGCCCCTAAATACTACACACTGCTCTTTTGATCATGTATCTTTACACTTTACAGTTGCAGTTTCACATATCTCCACAATTCAGATCAGTTGCCAGCAGATTGTCAGTTGTTTACCCAGTGATTGTTGTTGTTAGCATGACGCCACAGTGATTCGGGCTATAGTTCCCACATTAACTATAAACAGAGCAGATAGTTTAACCATCCTCGAAGTTCTTAATGCTTGCCTTCATTGCACAGAGAAAGACAAGCAGTACATGCTAACCAATCACAGCACGTACGCTACTATGTGTGCAGGCTTCAAAGCTAAGCCGTAACCCCCTAATGCACAAATAAGCCCCCCATATCGACCAACATCAGTGCCTGGCCTCACTAATGCTCATGTGGCTGAATGGGGTAAAAAAATCTCTAGTGATTAATCCTTCCAGGAGAGCAGAGGCTGCTGTAGCAGCATATTAATGCCGATGGTCTCGTGTTGGATTAAATGTTCAACAATCACATAAAGATGTCACGTTTGGGTGTCACATACCTTTGGCCATTAAGTGTAAATAAGAAGATCAAGTATAAATTTAAAAAGAGGAGAGGAACATGGACCAGAGACCACTATTTTAAAAGTATAAATACTTAAGTATTGAAATAGTCACATAAAGCTACAGTACAAAAAGTAAAATACTAATAGGCCATTTCAGTATAATATACAGTACAGGCCAAAAGTTTGGACACACATTCTCATTCAATGCGTTTTCTTTATTTTCATGACTATTTACATTGTAGATTCTCACTGAAGGCATCAAAACTATGAATGAACACATGTGGAGTTATGTACTTAACAAAAAAAGGTGAAATAACTGAAAACATGTTTTATATTCTAGTTTCTTCAAAATAGCCACCCTTTGCTCTGATTACTGCTTTGCACACTCTTGGCATTCTCTCCATGAGCTTCAAGAGGTAGTCACCTGAAATGGTTTTCCAACAGTCTTGAAGGAGTTCCCAGAGGTGTTTAGCACTTGTTGGCCCCTTTGCCTTCACTCTGCGGTCCAGCTCACCCCAAACCATCTGGATTGGGTTCAGGTCCGGTGACTGTGGAGGCCAGGTCATCTGCCGCAGCACTCCATCACTCTCCTTCTTGGTCAAATAGCCCTTACACAGCCTGGAGGTGTGTTTGGGGTCATTGTCCTGTTGAAAAATAAATGATGGTCCAACTAAACACAAACCAGATGGGATGGCATGTCGCTGCAGGATGCTGTGGTAGCCATGCTGGTTCAGTGTGCCTTCAATTTTGAATAAATCCCCAACAGTGTCACCAGCAAAAAACACCCCCACACCATCACACCTCCTCCTCCATGCTTCACAGTGGGAACCAGGCATGTGGAATCCATCCGTTCACCTTTTCTGCGTCTCACAAAGACACGGCGGTTGGAACCAAAGATCTCAAATTTGGACTCATCAGACCAAAGCACAGATTTCCACTGGTCTAATGTCCATTCCTTGTGTTTTTTGGCCCAAACAAATCTCTTCTGCTTGTTGCCTCTCCTTAGAAGCGGTTTCCCAGCAGCTATTTGACCATGAAGGCCTGATTGGCGCAGTCTCCTCTTAACAGTTGTTCTAGAGATGGGTCTGCTGCTAGAACTCTGTGTGGCATTCATCTGGTCTCTGATCTGAGCTACTGTTAACTTGCCATTTCTGAGGCTGGTGACTCGGATGAACTTATCCTCAGAAGCAGAGGTGACTCTTGGTCTTCCTTTCCTGGGTCGGTCCTCATGTGTGCCAGTTTCGTTGTAGCGCTTGATGGTTTTTGCGACTCCACTTGGGGACACATTTAAAGTTTTTGCAATTTTCCGGACTGACTGACCTTCATTTCTTAAAGAAATGATGGCCACTCGTTTTTCTTTAGTTAGCTGATTGGTTCTTGCCATAATATGAATTTTAACAGTTGTCCAATAGGGCTGTCGGCTGTGTATTAACCTGACTTCTGCACAACACAACTGATGGTCCCAACCCCATTGATAAAGCAAGAAATTCCAATAATTAACCCTGATAAGGCACACCTGTGAAGTGGAAAACCATTTCAGGTGACTACCTCTTGAAGCTCATGGAGAGAATGCCAAGAGTGTGCAAAGCAGTAATCAGAGCAAAGGGTGGCTATTTTGAAGAAACTAGAATATAAAACATGTTTTCAGTTATTTCACCTTTTTTTGTTAAGTACATAACTCCACATGTGTTCATTCATAGTTTTGATGCCTTCAGTGAGAATCTACAATGTAAATAGTCATGAAAATAAAGAAAAAGCATTGAATGAGAAGGTGTGTCCAAACTTTTGGCCTGTACTGTATATTGACTGATTATAATCACTGATGCATTAATGTGTAGATTTACTTTAATGTTGCAGCTGGTAAATGTGGAGCTCATTGTGTTCTACTTCATATACTTTATCTGATGGGTAGCTTGCTTACCCCTGAGGACCATTAACCTTAATCTATAATATTACATAGCTTATTTGTTCATTATATTTTGTACTATTAATCTGAATGTTACTAAAGGTGTCAGATAAATGTTGAGGAGTCAAAAGTACAATATTTGCCTCTGAAATGTAGTGCAGTATTAGTATAAAGAAGCAGAAAATGGAAATACTGGTACCTAAAAATTGTATGTTAATCCAGTACTTGAGTAAATGTACTTAATTACTTTCAAACACTGTCTTTTATAGCTACTGACTGATGACTTTTAAGCAGTTTTCTGGTTTTAAAATGTACAAACAGATAAAAAAATAAAAGGATTTTTGCCTTTTAGACGTTCCAAAAGGAAATCCAATGTCCCTCCCCTGCTAATAGTTTTGCTTAAGTCCTCCGAGGGTCCTTACATCATTAGGATACAAATGCAAATAGACTTCAAGGAAGACTGCACTTTGCCTTCAGCTGACAGTTTGCTTCTTCGCCCTCCGACTGCCGCCTCATTTCTCTCTCAGATGGGATCACAAGAACACAGAAAATGACGAGTCGCTGATCCCCTCTTCCTTTGGGACGATGACTTCCTTGTTCTTCTGAATTGACCAGTTTTGACCTGATGAACAGCCTCCCAGGACGCCGGGGGTATTTGTGTTTCAGGGTTTCCAGTGGCTTCATTTAATAAGATAATTTCACAGCAATTACAAGCTTTCAACACAGAAATGTAATGTCATTACACGCTTGCTCAGTGACAAATTCTTGTTTGGATGGAGAGCAACACGCTCAGTGCAGATTTTTAGGGCTGTCTGCAGCGGGAATCACAGCTTCATGTGGAGAGAAACACAATGAATCCTCTCTCTCTCTTTTCTCTTTAAACGGCTCGTCGTGATAAGCATGAAATTACAGTTCTGTGGTGATGCTGCAAACACTGTGTTTCAATCTCCTACAGGTTTCTTCTTCTCTTGACATCCAATACACAAAGCAATTATAGACAGTCACGTACTACGCACCCTGTAAACAAAAGTCTGTGCACTGGCGGAGAGTCGTTTGACATTGAAGCTAGAGGCTGCTCTTGATCACATCGGGATGCAGATTGCATCAACAAAGTTCAGCGCTTTCTGTCACATTCCTTCACGTGTGTTAGAATATTTCAGGTCAGGCAGCAATTTTCAGTTTCTTTTTTGTGAAATATAACACACTGTAAAGCTGCACTGGAGATGTTTCTTTTTCTAACACAAAAGTCCAATAAAGTGAGACTGCAACAAAGAAGAGAATTCAATCTCTGTTAAGTGAAACTGGGTTTGTGTATTAAGTGATTTTCTCTGTAATTTCTCTGTGATCTGACCGAAATTGACAGCGTATAAGCGCAATGCCCTCAGCAAATGAGGCTATTGTTGTTCCCTTTGTTCACAGAAAACAGAGGAAAGTATTGAGCTGAGCTGAACAGATGATCAAACCATTTGAGAGGAAACAAGGGGGTTTCAGATTCAACACTACACATGAAACTTGTGGATAAGAGTAAGGCTGTTTGCTGCCTTGAAGAAATACTTCACCCCCCAAATGATCATTTCTATGTCAATTACTCACTCCGCGTAACTGTGAATTCTGGAAGAATACACTGTTCCTCTCTCATGCCCCCACAGAGAACAAAGAATCCAAAAAAGGCAAACATTCTTGATGAATTGAAGACAAAGAGGTCCACATTTAGCAACAGCAAAACTATATCAAAACCTCCATTTACTTTCTTTTCTAGCTACAATACCAGTGCCCATAAAGTGATACAAAGTATCAACATAGTACTTCATTTGATACCCTTTTTTCCTACTTCACTCGATACCCATCATGTGAATGAAAGCGTTCTGTTGCATAAAATGCTACTAGATGTAACAGGCCTGTAGTAAAGCCATACTGCTGAATATTTTGGTGTGTTGGGAATAGAATGATGTTATGTGTTTTACTATAAGTTGTGTTTCACTATATAAGTTTTAGATTGTGAACAATGAGAATACTGAGATGATTTCAGCTGATCTGAATGTGTTTGCTTTGCAGAAGTGGAGAAGTACAGGAGAGGAAGAGACATGAAGTCTGAGGAGCACATACCGCAATGCTTAGATAATTAGTTTCATATATGGTAAAAAGAATAGAAAGTGATATACAGATAGTAAGGTACAGCACGTGTAGGGAGTTGTGTTGTTCTCTTGTCTTTCAAAACAGGAACCACGCCCCCACCGCCAGCGGGAAGGAGTCAGATTAACACGAGGCAGGGGCGTGGTGTGGTGAAGGAGGAAGTGGAACTGCCAATGAGAAGAGGACAACGCCTTGCGTGCACAATGACACTCTGTTACGCTCAAATATACTGGGTCAGGGAAAGGACAGGAGGTCAGACTTCGTGAACTGACACACCTTTGTTGTTCGTCAGGGACGTGAAGTTGAGACCCAGAGCTCTGTAATTTTATTCCTTTACTGCTTAATAAACTACATTAACTGAGACCGAATATCTTCTCCTATTGCTTCATTAAAGAACACGCAGGACTGAGCTCACACATAGCACATTAGAGAGTAGGATGAGACTCTTAGTCCATCAGGTGGCATCTGGGCACGCTGGACTGCCAACTCTGTTAAATACACCATGCTTGACTTCCCCAAACCACAGACTGTATGGGTTGTAGCTGCAGCAGTAGTGAGCCAATCACATGCCACATTAAATCGTCTGCGATGATTGGTGGCCAGAAAAACGATACAGATAGTCTTTTTGCTAGATATGGGTACAAAAAGGATCAAATGTAGGTGACTTAAGAAGTTTCGATACTAGGTTATTTTGGTTGATACCATGAAGGTATCGAGTACCAATACCCAGCCCTAGAACATGACTGGACTCATTTCCCAAAGAGTTAAAGTTAAAAGTACATTAAAATGGCCAGTACCAGGCACCAGGTATCTGGTGTGGAGAGTGTAGGAATGAATGTGCAACCCAGACTGTTGTATCTCTTCTAAATGCATTGCAGAATTGCCCGTCCTTGCACTTACTCAGAGAGACTGCAACACAAACAAAGGGACTAAATTGACATTACAGATACTTTGAAGTTTAAAAGGCATATGATTTGCCCCGCTCAGCCCCTTACTCCATCAGGTCCCTAAGAGACTTTATCCCCACCCACATAAACACAGGCTTTAGGAACAGGGTCAAGATGTGGGTTAGTTTATCTGCATCAGCTTTTTGTGCACTCAAGGCAAATTATAAGGTCTTTTGAACAAATAAAGAAATTAAGATTTATAAAGATATTTGCAACCTACACATTTTCTAGACAAAACAGATGACCTTGTTAAAATCCAAGCTCCAAGGCAGATGAAAGGCTGTTAATCAATTTATAAATAAATAATTCAATGGGTGAAACTATCTCTTGTATGTATGGTGCATTTTTACCAGCAGATTGGACTGACTCCCACTATATCGAACAAAGTAGAAAAATGAGTTGGATCTGTTCAGGGGCACCAGATCAAATACATCGAGGGAGTTCAGATGGAAACGTATGATACGCTTCTTTAGAACACCTACTGGAAGGGATGTGGAGAGGTGTCAGCTAATTATGTACATCAATTCTGGGTATATCAAAAGCTTAAAACCTATTGGTATGTAACACTCAAGGATGTGTGTGTGAGAGGGGTGGTGGTGGTGCGGGTGACAGTGTCTGTTTATGTTTTTTTTTTTGTTTTTTTTTGTGCGATCCTGAATTTGACACTTGTGTAGTATAATCCAAGTCTCATTTATCTAGTCGTGTGCTCAGTGCTGCCCATACACATGCACAGTTTTGCATAAACAGTACCAGGGCACTGGTTGTCAGATGAGAGCAAGAAAACAAACAAAAGGAAGTAATTAATCTATCCCCTTGTCACTCTGGCCGGCTGACATAAAAGGCATCACTTCCGGTGCACCAGCGCAGTTAACTTGCCACAGATACCCGACACCAAAACTCAATTACACTGTGAAAGACAGAGACCTTCCCCTGGCAGCAATAGGCTTGATCACCATTGTGTGAACTCATTTGGCAAGGGGATAAATGTAACTGACATTCATTAATATATTAAAGTCCTGCACTCTAGCTTTAAAAATGTCACTACATTCATTCAACTCAGTCAGAACAACTCATGTTTATAAAAATTTTAAATTGAGTAACTTGAAATTAATATGTGAA
This sequence comes from Epinephelus lanceolatus, assembly GCF_041903045.1. NCBI lineage: Eukaryota > Metazoa > Chordata > Actinopteri > Perciformes > Serranidae > Epinephelus > Epinephelus lanceolatus. Next base: position 16,626,421 of record NC_135745.1, on the reverse strand, counting down.
TAAAATATATATATTTACGTAAAGTAAATGACAAAGGTTGAGCTGATTTCACTAAATTCCTGCAAAATGTTTTACAGTGAAGTAGTTACTACGCTAAAAAATGATTCATGGGGTTGGTGGATAATGCTTTCAGCATGAAAAAATTACATTTGTGCATTACCTTGTTTTAGTCAGTTGACAACTTATTTTAAGAAGTTGGTCAAAATCAACACCTTTGAGTAGGATGGCATTAAAATAAATAGGTTGGAATATCTCAAATAAAATAGGTTTGCCACTAAATATTTGTGGCTTTTGGATAAATATTAAGTTGGTTCAACTTTATTGAGCTTTTTCATGTCAAAGCAAATCATGTTAGTTGTACTAACTGAGTTTGTAAGACTATAAAAAATTCATAGGATTGACTCAATGATACCAGAGTTGGAACTACTTAAAACGATTAATTTGAATTGCTACCATAATTTCTTTTTTCAAGTTGAACCAGCTATTTTTTAGACTGTAAGTGGTCAAAGGTCCAGCACCATGTCCAGTATTTTTTTTTCATTATGTGCAAAACAATTTTTTGTGCTATTTTCTGTTCTGCACGGGCATTAAGATTGTCACTGAGTTCAATCAAATTTTTTGAGCTCGAGATATGAGCTTGTCCTTAAAATACAGCAACTAAAGAACTGAAACTCAAAACTTGCAGCATTCTCAAGAATACCATGTAAGCAGTTTTACAGTCAATGAACAGGGGACTTCTGGAATACAAATATGTTTTGTTTGAGTGTTTAAATACAAGTGAGCTTTTATTCCACAGGGATGTTTGGCACTTTTAAAACAGAAAATACTCCCTCATCCAAAGAAAATCCCTTCGGGTACTTTCCCCTCTTCCGTCTTTCCCAGTTCATTCTCTTGAAGCTCCTCTGAGCTTTTATCAGATCTGCAACACATGATTTTGATAAAGAGCTGTTCACATTGAAAATATTGAACCGAATCTCTCAGACCATCATTATAACACAGAGAGGCTGCTGAACTGAATGGTGTTCCATTTTTAAACTATTTTAGGATGAATGTGTGCTGACTGCCAGGGGTACTTACACTTATATGAAGTGGACGGCTGGAGATTATGAAGCATGATTACACAGCCGTGACATTCACGCTAATAAAAACAGATTAAAATGAAATTCACCACATATTTGGAAGCCCATGAGAGCGGAGCATCTGCTATTAAGTTCATCTACGATTACACTGACTCACCCCTGATGATGAATTACAGATGAAACATCCATTTTTGGTTCTTGCATCAGAGTGTTATTTTAACCCGAGGCATCAGCGAGCCCTTTAAGGATAATCTGTGTTTGTGTCCAGTTTGTGGCATTTTCTGACTTCTGGTTTGTTGCCACTAACTCTGATGTGGCATGAAAATAATTTCCTTGGACTACCATTGGTTAAATTTAGAAAACTTGTCACAGTTCCTCAATTTTATCCTCATTTTAATGTACCTGAGTAAAGAGTTTTAATGTAACAGTCGCTTTACATCACACTCTACCTGCTCTCATCTGACAACCACAGCAAGGAAACCAGAGTCTTCATCGCAAAATAATCCCTCAAAAACAGATTTTACTGTCATATTCAAGTCTACTTATTTCCCATGTCTCATTAGGAGTCAACTGTCAAGCCAAATGCGACACCATAAAATACTGTACATTACAACAAGTAATCTAATTTCATGCTGGATGCGCATCAGAATGACTGAGGGTGATATAAACTGGAGAACATAGAAGTAAATGAGCTATGACTAAATGACACCTGTGTTCTCCTGAAATTAAAGGTCACCTGTGGAGTTTTTGACTACAAGTCACACTATCCAGTGAAATTTTTACGAGGAGTTACTCATTCAGTTTACATCTCACGCTCTGCTTTGCATGACGCTGCACATGACCGTCACGGGGACACAGCTGACGTGACAAACTGGAGATCCATACGCAAATGTGTAGTGGATGTTTGTGTTAGGTTTGCCCGTAAAATTAAAGGTGTGGAACAGCTGCATGGTGTCCATGCCTTCTTACTTCAGATATCTTTGTTTTACAGAGCAGGAGTTAATTGCGAGACAGATGTGGCGCCATAAAGTTTGCACATTAAAAACAAGTAAATCTAATTTCATGCTACACGTGTTAACGAATGACTGGGAGAAATTGAGTAGACAAAAGTAAATGAGCTACATCTAAAAATAACACCTGTATTCTCTTGTAATTGAAGGTCACTTATCTTTTGACTCTTATGTTTAATAAGCAGATTTCTGTATTGTTTGAGCCTCATGTTTAATCACACAAACATGTCCAGCATAAGCTCAAGGGTGACATGACTCTGACTGCAGATGGACATGTGTAGTGGACACCAGTGAAGGAAGTATTCAGATCTTTTATTTAAAGAAACAGTGTGTAAGATATAGAGGGATTTAATGGCATATAACCGCGAGGACTGCAGACTGAAACCAGCTGAAATTGATCAGGAGGTTTTTACCAGGAGCCAAATCATTTGCAGAGGTCTCTTCTCAGATGATTAAACCTGGTCAAAACCCCCCCCCAAAAAATGTAATAAGCAGTTTTACGTTACAAGTAGTTGTGTAAGTGTGATTGTTTGTCACGTCACAGACAGGCCAATAGCCAAGAACCTGTTTGTCGAGGGAGGGGCTGCTAGCTACGATAGCCGACACAAAAACACGAAAATGTGAAAACATGAATGGCCCTATGACCTGTAATGTGGTGCATGGACAGTAATTAGGTGATAAGAGGCACCTGCTGGAGGGCAGCAGTTGTCTCAATCTCCTTTTTCACCCTCCACGTCGGGCTGGTGCACTCTGTGTGGTGACTGAAAAAGGCTGTCGGTGAGGGTAAACTGTGTCATCGTTTAGTGTGAAAACAGGAGCTGCATGCTGACTGAAGTTACCGGCCCTGTGCTGATTGTAACCGGGGATACTCTTGCTGCATTGTGAGTAAACTATTTGATGTGTAACAATATTGTGGCGTCCTTATTGATCGTGCAGGAAATTAAATGATACATTCTGTTCATTGGCCAGTTCAGTATCTGGGAGGTGTCCTACCCTGAGGTAACGGTGTGTGCTGATGGATCGCTGCATTGACAGGTCATCGCTCAACGGCTCATTCTAAAGTAACGAAAACGATTCTTATTTTCAGGTGATTATACACTAAAGAAAACATACTTATTATATTCAATTTCTGCCAATATGGCCCCCTGAATCCTACATACTGGACCTTTAAGTAAAAGTACTAATACATGAGAGTCCAGTATTGAAAATGTTACCTAAGAATGTAAGTATAATCAGGACAATCTACTTAAAAGTATTCAAAATAAAAGTACTTGATGCAAAAAAACATGTTATACTACTTTCTACAGGACTGTAGCTGATTCTTTTCAATATGGATTAATCTGCCTATCATGTAAGTGTTATGACATCCCCGTGTTTCACAGTGAAACATTAAAGAATAAGACAACTGCAGACAAAAAATACAGGTGTAAAACTGTTGTTTAAAAGCCTTGCGTGTAAAGCATGTTTGGTTGAAAATGCATCCAGTGTGACTGACCAAGAGTATAATGAAAAATGTTTGCCGGTTGTTAAGACCTTTCTAAAGGTTAAAAAGACCACAGGAATGAACAGGTGCTCAGAGGGATAAATAAAACTGTCCACACACTATCATAAACAGAGGGACAGTGTCAGTCCTGTGAAAGCACACACATCCACGCAAACCTCAGTGCATACACATGCTATGAAGGAGCAGCTGGCTGGGAAGCAGGTCACGCAGGCCCAGGTGGCAGTGCTGTAAAGTGACACTGTGATTTAAGTCCCGTGTCGTCGTAAGGTCTGTTATCTACCACCGCTAACAGGGCCGCGCCGATATGGTCCGACAGCCAGCGACTGCAGCTCAGGAGGTAGCGCTGATAATGGATAGGTTCAGCCCGTGCAACTTCCAGCCGCAGTGCGCAATCACATGAATCATGTGTTTAAGCTGCTGTCAAATACGTTTACATCCAGGGCTGTGGTCAGACTTTTCATTGTCTTGGCTCCTGTTAGATGTTGATACAAATGTTAACGGCCTATCTCTTTTTAAACGATGGTGTTTTGTTTTGGCTTTTGTCTGAGCAGTTCACAGAAAAGGATGACTAGATGGACAAGGCAAGAGACAGCAAGTCCCTGAACGTCAATGTGATGATGTGTTGCTAGACAGCTGAGTCATCAAGATACACCTCTCTCCCTCTTTGTTTGCAGATACATAAACACATACGTTTCCCTGCCAGAACACAAAGACTGTTTTCACCCACAGAATCCTGTGTATGTAATTATGTTGAATCTACTGTTTATTCAATAACTGGCTGTTACCGAGTTTAGAGCCCCTGCAGATTTATCTCTGTACATCCTAAGAAACTCATTACACATTACTGTTATTCAGAAGACCCACTCAATTCCATATTACACACTAATAATATATAGTACATATATTTAGAGCAGTCAAACATGTTTATTTTTGTGATGTTTTTAATGTGAAGCAACGGACTGTAGCGCTTTGCCCAAGACAGTTTTTTAAGTTCTCTCTCCTTTACTCCAATATCTGCGCTGTTTTCTAATATAACGAGTCGAAATTTTAGCTGTGAAAAAGGCCTATTAGTGTTTTGCAATGATACTCAACTTGCAGCCCGTGGGCCAGACAGGGTGCTGGGTGGCCTGCCAACCATTTTCTATTTCACAATGAAAATAAATTAATTCACACTGGGAACTTCTTCTTGTATGCTGAACATAAATAAGGTACCAGAGTGCATTAAAACACATCAAAGCAAGCGGGGGTGGCTCTACTAGCTGGCCTGGTATAAACATCATGATGAGCTCAACATTCTTTTTTGCTCTCTGTGTCAGTCTGGTCCCGCTGCCACTCCAAACACTTTCAGTGAACGGGGATACTGGCCTTGACAGACAAACTCCTTCAGCCAATTAGCATAACAAAACACCAGGGAACATCTTCAATCCCAAATGGAGCCAGTTGATGAATCAAGTTTTTCGCCAAATCCAGCTGGAAGAACGGTGAAAACGTCTTTTCTTCCAAGAAACTCTGCGTGTGCATATTATTGTTCTTGTTTAATTGTTGTTATTGACTCTATTTCTGCAATAACTTCACTTATTGCTGTGTTTACTCTGCTAGGGAGCAGGAGCGGCCATTACCGTTCTGCAAACTGCAGCCTGCATGTACTTGGCTGTCTCCCAGCTCCTCTGACAAAGGTCCAGGCTAAGCCCTGAATGTCCTCAAAGTCTGCATACACCTGAACTCTGCAAGCTGCTGCAACTGGCCCCTGGCCCTCTGTCATTTTGCAAAGTGGCCTCCAGGCAAAGCAAATTGAGTATCCCAGGTGTATAGTATTGGATTTGCCATAACAATCATTTCCAGTATATTTGATTTTATCACTTTTCCAATATGAACATACGACATACACAACATAATCTGTGTAGAATTAGTATGTAGTATGGCATTTGGACGCAGCTTGTGGATGTTTATTAGTTCCTTCTGGGTCTTGAAAAGCCCTTGATCATCTCATTTGGCCTTTTCAAGCTGCACCTCATGAAATCAGCTCATCTGGTCATGGGGTGAACTCAGGCTACTTCAGCCCTGCTTAGATCATCACAACCCCGCCACCCCTGAGTCTCCTTTTGTTTATCTTCCTCATTTCTGTCCACAATGAATGAGCTTTAGATTCTTTACGTGTGGTTTTAAATTACAGGCTGAGAGATGGTTACTCAGTTGACTGGCGAGCCAGTCAGCCGGCGCTGCGTTCCGCCTGATCAGCAAGTCGAAACTGAGGCGGCTGCGTCTCCTCTGCTGCTCCCGGCAATCTGGATAATTAGAGTTGTGTTCGATCACTGTTCCATCTCCGCCAAGCTGATGATTATCCCCCATCACCGTGCAGCAAGAGGTGACAATAAACCAGTGAACAGAGACACACACACACACACACACAAATGACAGGGTAAAGGCAGACGAGCTGCTCCAGTAAGAGTGTTTTAAGACTGCGTTTTGTTGTTATGAACTTTACGACATTAATAAATGTAGCTTGCATGGAAAAGCAGGGAAAATAAATCAACAACTTTTATTGTTTTAGAATTTTGAGGGTGTTGCATTGCTCTGGACTTTAAGAAAACTATTTTTCATGGCTGAGAATATAAAGAGCTGCAGTGTATTTCTGGAATCACACCATACTGTATAAGCTCAACATAATAATAATAGTCACTCAACCTCCTCTTTCTCTCTGATTAAATGAAAATATACTGTGTTACTGCTGTCTTTCAAGCTAATTTAAAAGCCGTTACCATGGACACCTAGTACCTCTCAATACGTGCAGCCAAGTTTCAGACAAACACAAATAATGACGGACAGGCACGGAAACAGACAGGGAGAAACCTCTCAGAGCTCGTCACATATTCATTAGATGGGGCTCATTGTTCACACCTCGAATTTCTGTCTCTGTTACCAATCAGTAATGATTGAAGCGCTGCATCACTCCCAGGAGCATTATGTGCTGTAATGAGATTCTTCTCTCCAAGCATACCTCCCTAATCCCACGTCTCTATCTGTGTGTCGTGGGCCTCAGCTGAGCCAGGCTGAACATGGACGCTCTACATGAAATTCAGTGTTAACCCTGCCATCCTGAATAAGAGCAAGACAATGGAGCTGGAATGGACTGGATGCTACGCCTATTACCGAACATGTTAATCCTCTTAAGAAGTTAAGAGAGGTCTTGATGACATGAGGGAGAGGCAGGAGTGTAGAGCTCTGTGGAAATGAGCAGAGGCTGGTCTGAGAAATGAGGTTCGTCTTAAACAATAGCGAGCCTGGAGCCTGGTTGCTATAGTCATTAACCTACAATTCTCTATAGGGAGTTGATAGAGAAAGGAAATGCTAGGTGGGTCTGTCTTAAAAAAACACAGTGAAATTTTAGCATATGTTGTTGCCAAATGCCTCCAACAAACACATTCTCTCTCCAACTTTCCAGGTTACTGATCTGTAGCTTGAATAATTTTGGTTTTTCCTAATTCAAAATGCGCCAAAATGCTGTCAGAGAAGTTGTGAGACTAGATGCAACTAGAGTGTTTAGAAAGACTGCCAGAATCATGCTACCTCATTAACCGAATTTTCCCCAGACCGGCATTTGGCTGATGTCTATAACCCAGGCTGTGCATGCTTCTGAGGCTCCCCATAAAAGCTTTTCTTTAGAAAATGGCCTCCAGTGCCGTGTTGAGTGTCTTCAGAGGGAAAGTTAAGTAACTCACTTTGATAAGGCTTCATGAAAGGGAGGATTTGAGACAAGGAAAGCACAGAGCGTTGCGCACACCATCCGCATCGATAAGGTCGATATTATAGCAGCGAGCAGAACAGTGGATGTCAAAGTACTGAGCGGTAAATCTGTCAGAGAGAAAAATTGGAGGTCTGCTGTGGAATGTAATGATGCCAAAAAATGGACTCACCTGTCCTTTCCCGTCTCCTTCTTGAAAATCATGTCGCAGTAGTTCATCCTGTCCTCTGTGGTGACATAGATGCGTGCATGAGGGTAGTTCTCAGCTGCCTGTCGCAGCATGTTATACACGATGCCCTTCCCGTCCTTCCTCATGTTTCGTAGTGGCCCCCACACAACGTAGACGGTGTCGTTGCCCTGGCCGAAGAAGTACTGGGGCTTCTGCAGGAGCAGGGGGACGCTGGTGTGTGAGACGACTCTGAGCGTGGTCCGCTGGCCCACGTCATGTTCAAAGCCCCGTGTGGGAGCGTTGTTCATCCGCCAGATGCAGGGAGAGCGGTCGATCTGTGGGCCGGCAGCCTGGCCCAACATCTGACCAGAGCTGGACACGATGCTGCAGAGCTCGCAGTGCAGCTTCAGAGGCTGGAGGAGAAGAAGCAAGTCAGCTACAGCAGTTCATCACTATTATATAACTGCTTCAATTTAGACAAGTCTGAGTTTCTCAAGGTAAGTCTCAAGTCAAGTTTAACACTAATGGCAACAAATCAAAGACAAATGAGACAAGTGGGAGTCAAGTTTCAGTCAAACCAATCAAAAAAAAGTTCAAGTCAAGTCTCATGTCTGTTAGAGTAGGTTTTCAGTCAAGTCCAAAATCAATAAAGACATGTCAAAGTCAACCGAGACAATATAAAGTCAAGTAACAGGTCATTTGAGACATAACCGAGTTAAGTATCAGGCTTGTCAAAGTAAGTCTCACATCAAATTAAGAGACAAGTCCCAGTCCAAGTGTCAAGGTCTTGAAGACAAGTCCAGGCAAGGTCACGAGATCCAAGTATTTCAGGTCAGAATGATGGCCACAATAAGACACAGGCTTAACAATAACCGCTCTATTGCTGTCTTGTTTGTTTTAAACAGAGGCTACAGGTGCGACTGAGGGAGAAAATAAGCAATCTGTAACTTTTATCAACAACCAAGGCAACAATCAGCAGAGCTGCAGAACTGCTCACACAACAGAGGCACAAGAAAACTAGATAATAAGAACAGAGACCGAGGAGAAAGGAAATATATCACAGTGCAAAATACTGCAGTGCTTTATCATTTTCTTTTATAGCTCAAGAACAAGGCTTTTTAGCCTGCTTGTATACAGATAACAACATCCTCTATCATGGAGAGGCTAAAAATGCAAGAAAGTTAGTAAGGAGAAAGTGGTTGTCTTGAAAGCACCATCGGAAAACAGAATAAAGACAAGAAAATGAGAATTTAAAACTAGAAATCTTAGGTACTGTGAGGTAACCACATCTTTTCACCATCAACTATTTCATTTCCTGCAGAATTTTATGGTCATTTTGTGTTCAAGGACTAATAAAATATTTATTTTCAATTTTAAAGTGTTTGAAAAAAGTGATATATATTCTTCTTATGGTCTCCTAGGGGTGGTCAGATGGGGCCACTGCAAATCTTGGAGTGCCTCACCAAAACCAAAAGTCTCACTGAGTTTCAGGAATTTGATTATACTGTTTTAGTAGTCTATATAGGCTAGTTGAAGACTCTGTCAATACGGAGAGTTTAAGGTCTAGTTTGTGGGATCTAGTGGCATCTGGTGGTGAGGTTGCACCACTGAAACTTCTCCTGTGTGCCAAATGTGTAGTAAAATGGTGGCAGACGCAAAAACACAAATTGCCCTATCTAGAACCAGTGGTTGGTTTGTCCATCCTGGGCTACTGTAGAACAACATGGTGGACTCTCTAGAAGAGGACCTGCCTTAATGTAGATATAAGCAACTCATTCTAAGGTAACAAAAAACTGTTATGTCCCTACATCCACACACTGGAGTCACACACTGATATGCTTTTGTTTCTTATTGTGCAGTTAATACAACCAATTATCTGCTGTGCATAGACACAGCCCAAAAAAATGAGTGTGCCACAGCATCTTGAGGACAGTAATGCTGGCCTCCAATTATTTTTGCCAGTGGGAGGGCCAGCAATTCTACCTAGGAAACCATGTCCCCCCCAGGCCCCTCATGGAGACTCTACTGGGACGAAGACTGCTGAAATAAACTAGAGACAGTTCTGAAATATGTCTGACTCTTGTCTTCTAATTTAACATAGATTTAATTGGGTTATTTTAAACCTCTGAGTGAGATTTTCTCCTAAAATATACTGCATCTAATATTGTTTAATTTTCATCTCATTATGTTACAGTTTGTGATATACTTAATATAAATGCAATAATCATAGTAAAGTGATGTTTTGGCAAGGGGCTTGTGTGATCCGAACATAAAATAAAATACATTTGGTAATCATTTATAAAAATACATATATTCATCAGGGTTTTACAGCCCACTGTCATTTTCATTTATTCCCCAAGATTAATGTCACTGTGCCCAGAACTAACATTGATTAAGTTAATTGAATGTGGGACCTCAGAGGTTACAACAGAGTCTTACTGCGGCAATGCAGAACGGGGAAGCGAGGGAGTTGCGTCATTTATCTTACTGTATATTTTTTATATATCTTATTATACTTTACTGGAGCGGGGGGGGGGATTTGTAATGAATCTTCAATAATGGCTCTTAGCTACGCTTTGCCAAGAGAGGAAGAAAGCTCTCTGTGAATCTGAAATGGGAGATTTACCTAATTGAAGCTAATATGCTTGGTTTGTTTTGATGAGATTAAACTTACTTAAGTGAATGAATGCAAGAGAAAGTTAAAAAGAAAGAGCGTTGTGTCATGACTAAGCCTCGTTTGATCGTTTGCTTAATGGAGAATAACTGTTATGCCACTGGTTTGAATATAAATTGCATTTGTGCTGCGTTCTGGCCGACGAACGTAAAACTCTCTCTTGCATGTTCTGCGTTTAATCAACAAACAACCGAGTTTCAGTGTGCAAACAGATCCCACAAGACAATCTAGTAAATTCTATTACGACTACTTGGCTTATCAGCAAACATATGACTCAGTGTTGTGCATACAGAAGATCAACTGCTTAAAATGATACAAAAACAGTGTTGATCTCCTTTCTTAAGAGACATAAATTTGTGAGTGAACTACTCCAACAGAGCTGCCTGATATTTCCTTTCCTCTCATGTATGGATTCAGTCATGGGTTAAGAAATGATCACTGGACCTAGGCTGGTAGCTCTCCATTTACTGGGTGGTTGAGACACACATCACCGAAGCCTTGAGCTGTCAGCAGCTCGTCCATCATCACCCGCTGCCCTCAGCTCAGCTCATAACTCCATCACGCCTCTCAGCACACACAGATTGGTTGAAGTCTGTGGGGAACACTAGCTGGCTAACTGCATGCCAGACACATGGGTCTACGACTGGAAACCTACTGTTGAGGAGCCCCTCAGCAAAGTATTTAACACAGCAGAGCTACTCAGTGAAGACTGGGGTTCTACATTTATCAAGAAAAACAAGTGATGGATTTTCTGCATTAATTAGGCTTAATTTAAAAATAAAAACGGGCATCTGAGTAGTTTATAGTCACAAAAATAAAAACATAATTGGCTTCCCATGGACATTAATCACATTTATATGCATTAACGGAGTGTATAAAACAAAAACAAAAAACCCTAGTGGGATATTTTTATTTAGTACACAGGACTGGAAACTAGCTCCCAACAAATCGTCGAACATTACATCCTGTAAATCAATAAAATGTTATGGCCTCTTCATCCTCTCAGCTGTGATTCATGTTTCAGTTTCATGTTCATGATGGGGCTGTTTCAGCGTGCCATGCAGTAATCGCAAACAGAGTGCGCTTTTATAATCCCAATAATTTTGGCACTCTCTGATAAGTATAAAATCTCCTCAAAGCCTCAGATTTTAATGCATGAGTGTGTCAAAAATAAAGTGGGTTATTTAAAACGAAAAAAATAAATAAATAAAATAAAAACAGGCTTAATACCGGGAACTCGGTCATCATTAAATTATAGCACTGGGGTGTGAACTTAACCTTGACGTTCATTAAAATGCTCTAAACACGATTAATTAATAAGCAATAATTGTTACACTAAGGTGCCAAGTCCCAGTGTAAGATGCCTCTACGGCACTTAAAAATTCATTGATTAGCTGAAGCCGTCTGCATGGAAATAACTGAGTAATTCCAAATGTTCCTCTGAGGGCACGCACATTATACTGAGGACCCACTGGAGGAAAGTAACTGAGCACCTTTACTCAAATACTGCACACTTTAAGGTACTTGTAATTTTTTTTTCTGTATTTCCACTTTGTGTTAATTACTTTATTATACTTCTGATCTACTACAATTCAGAGGCAAACAATGAAAGTTTTTACTCTTCTATATTAGTGTTGCATGATAGACTGGTACCAACGGTAGACCATGGTACTTAAACACCACGGTACATATGATACCATAATGTTGGAGTACCGTAGTACTACGGTACCTCAGGTACCACTACTGTGGGATAAGTTCAAAGTCCAATCACAAGAGGGTGAGTGTCCATGTGCCGTCCAATAATGGAGGCTCCGCCGTATTTGACAGGAATACGGCGGAGCCTCCGTTATTGGAGGCCATAGTGCTCCGCGGTGCAAGATAATGGCTTATAGGCGACGGAGAAGTCCTGCTCCACGTCCAAAACTTTCCTCTTTGTTTGTGTCGTGACTGCCCAGAAATACCTGAACAACCGAGCCGTGGCGGCACACAGGTATGTGATGTGTCAGAGGAGAAACGAGCCATTCACATTTCTCTCTTTGTGGCAGGTAACGGTCCACAAACCTCACCGCACTTTAGGGACTGTTCTTAACTTATGAGAGGAGGAGGGTGGCTGGTTGATTTTTATTTTATTTATTTATTTTATTTTGATCCCCCCTATGTTAATCACTTATTGATGCTGTTTTTTTAAGTATGAATACGTCAGTAAGTAATTTATTCCATTGAAATATCAGTGATGTATTACAGAAAAGTGATTTATCTTTTTATAAATGAAAAAAGGCACATCTGCCTCATTTTTGCTGTGGTATCGTGATACTACTCAGAACTGTGGTACTTTCACTGGTATTGTACGATGGCTCCCAATTTTGGTACCGTGACAACATTAATCTATGTTTGATACCTTTAGTTACACAGCAGATTCAGATTAAAAATACAAAACGTAATCAACAAATATACATTATGATGTATTATTTTAGATTTTTAGATTGAGAATGATACAAGACATGATGATGAATTCAAAAGTTACCCAGCTGCAACATTAAAATGATGAAGACATTAATGCCTCAGTAACTTTGAATCCAATAAAATATTTAGAATTCTTGAGATGCACTCTGCATAATGAGTACTTTTACTTTTGATGCCAATACTTTCGTAATTTTACTTGTAACAGAGTTTTACTACACTATGGTATTACCTACTACCTTACTTCAGTAGTAAAAATGCGAGTTAGGCCAGAAATAGTAGCATTTTGTTTTGTATTATTGTCATTTTAAGACCATCTTTTGCTACTCATGAAATGATAAAAGCGTAATAATGCAAGTAGACCCTTTGAGAGACCAATGAACTTTGATTTGAGCAGAAATGACAAAAAAACATGTCTCTGATAAAATGCTTAGGCGCTCCGTGAAAGTCTTAAAATGGTCGGGGGAAACCCTGCTGTTTCTGTTTATGTTCGCTAAAATGTTGGTGCAACTCTTTTGGAAACAAACGCACATGTAAAACCAATATTATATGATATGATATATGATATATGATTATATGATATATCGGCATGAGATCATTTATTTCTGCTGACCTTGATAAGTTGATAAAGAAAGTTTTTAACCATGCTATTAGCATAGCTTTAGGTAGGGCAATGCCAGTTGGTCCACCACTTTGGTTGAGAGTGAAATATCATCCACCTTTCATTAGTTAAAGATTTCAATTTGTTTAGTACTTTGGTTTATGACCAATGACCTGGAAAAATTGGACATTCTCATCACCCTCAGCTGTTATTGCTAATTAGCAAATGTTAGCATGCTAACATGCTTAACAAAAATTTGAACATGGTAAACATTGCCTGCTAAAAATCAGCATGTTAGCATGCACATTAGCATTTAGCTCAGTGTCAGCTGGTACAGAAACAAACTAATAATATGATCTATTATTATTAATATTATTATTTAGTATCTATCATTATTATTATTATTATTATTTTATTATTATTATTATTATTATTATTATTATTAGTAGTAGTAGTAGTTGTTGTAGTAACAATATAGTTTAGAGAACAAAACACAATGTGCAGTTCTACTCCTTGATCTAACGGAGCTCTCTGCTTTCGGTTTTGACCATGGCAGCTGCCTGTATTTTCAGAATTATCTCTCTGACAGGTCCTAGTGTGTCAGGTTTGGTAATTATTAGTCCTTTTTTCTCCCCATTACAAAGGGAACTCCTCGGGGTTCCTCCACATTATGCATGTGTAATTTCCATTTTTACGCAGACAACACTGTCCTTTATTCTTGTGCAGACTCTTTTTATGAAGCCACTCTATTATACAGCTATCATTTAACTTCCATCAAAGACACTTCCATAATCTGAAACTGGTCCTAAACTGCAGAAAGACAAAATGGATTTTGTTTTCAAATGCAAGAAATATTGACTACAGTAGTTCTGAAATGAGTTCTGCTAATAATACCATTATAGAGAAGAATGAACGAGAGGAATGTTGGTAGCCACTGTACCCACTCACAGACATAGCTCAAACTGCAGGTGCCAAAAATTTGTACAGAACTAGGAAAATCTACCTTTTCTCACTGTGCCCCACATACTTGGAATATGCTTCAACAAAACTTTAAGATGACTTCATTAACAGCACTGAGAGAATTTCAAGGTTAAATTGCTAACCATTTGACTATAACTGTCATGTTTTTAGATCTTGCTTGTTTATTTGGCTTTACATTGAAAAAATTGGGCTGTACACGAATCAGATTTGGCTGTTTAATAAAAATATTCGATGATTCAGTTTTTTTTTTTCCGGGGCTCAGCAGGGCATTCAGTCAAACAGTGGCATGTTATATAATTAACTAATGATGCTAACGACAGATCAGATGTATGCAACAACATTTTTTGACTACGTTAGATAACAGACAAAAGCCAGAGACTGTGTCTATTAAGTATCTGTGAGCTTCACTGAATACAAGCAGAAGAGAGGAGAAAGTGTGATCTCAAACCCTTACGGTGGGCCACTGCATCACGTCTGAAGCTATCAAAGAGCAGTGTGATAGTCAGGAGCGCTCACTCTGCAGCAAAATTGTGTGACTAAAGCCATGTATTCTTCTTGTATTGCTATTTGTTTAAAGATGTGTTTGATGTATGTACCTCGGCACCATTAAAAATGAAGGTTCTCACTCAATGTGTTTTCTGAGGCCTTGAATAAAATAAATGATGATGATGATTAAAATAATAATGTGATTCATGAAGAAATCCAAAAACAGAAGCAATTTTTTCTCCATGTTGGTTGCTGTGTACATTTTAAAGGGCCTGAATTTAAAAAAAACAGGTCTAAAAGAAAATATTGAGTTTCTGTCTTCATCTGTGATAGACCAGGGGCATGAATGTAAAGTGCCACAAGACAAATGTTTTCTATTTCTCCTGAAAAGCAGAGCGGGAGCGATTTATCACACCTGGAGGCAGACTCAATCAAATGAGGAAAATAAGGCAGACCATTCCCATGCTACCAGGTTATGCATTATACATGGTTGCAGGAGGTTTATAACACCTCAAATGACACCTCCCTGTGGATCATGTAAGATTGCCTTACTGTCCGGGGAGAAGTACTACGGCTTCTTAAGGTGTTGCTGTGTGCTTAACAGAGGCTGACAGCTCACACAGCAAGCTTTCACTCTGGACGTAATCGCTCACGACAACCAGCACAACAGTATCACCTTGACCAGACCTCCACTATTCTGCCCATCCTTTGTCAGAAATTGTGGTAGCATGCAGAACACTTTTGACACTCACATTCTGGCCAATCACTGCCCCTTCTGATTCTCTACAGAGAACTCAATGGTGGGGGAATTTGAGCCGAAAAGAGGTCTAATTCTGCAGAAGCTGCCAGTCTTTCCAGTGATTTGCATAAATCTCCATGGGGAGAGGGCAGTGATTTAAGCAGGCTTGTCTGAAGGCAGAAGGAGGTGCAGACGTAGAGATTGGTGTAAGACGTGATTGCCTCTGGGCCCATGTTGTGCGGATGAAGCTCTCCGGAGGCAGAGGGTGACGCTCTGCATTAATCTGCCAATATCAGCCCGCTGAATATAAGGCATCCACTTCTCATTAAGGGCCAACGCATCCATCGCAACTCCAAATCTAGATGTATTGCAGCCCAAACTGAAAGCACAATCCTCATTCCCTGTCAGACAGAAACGCTGCATGCATCTCTGCGAGCAAAATATACGATTTTCCTGCGTGACTACCCAATATCCAGTGATATGAGCACAATTTCAGCTTGTCGCTGCTTGCCTCCCCAAACAACAAACACACAGCTTGGTTTTTACATTTTGATGTGGTGGGAATTAAAAGGCTTTGATATTTCAATTTCCATAAATTGTGCAGGGAATATACAGCACAGAGCTGTTTGAAGGCAGAAGAATAGGATCATGGACATGGGTGTTTGGAATTACAAAGAAATAATGCACACAAGAGACATCAAACAGGCGTTTTCAGATCCATCACAGACAACCTGATATAATGAATTAAGAAAATCCTCAAGGAGGTGCTGTGCTGTTTGCATGAGTGCATTTGAATACACCTTCATTATCGAGGTGAGGCTATGTGATGGCAGGTTAATGTTCACAGAGGGTTGTAGAATATGAATGCACCATACGAGAATCTGTACATGACATTGTGACACTCACACTGTGATATGACTAGTGCATAATGGTTTATTGTAAAATATTTAATGTTAATGCTGTGAGTGATGTAATGAAACTGTCACTTTGTATTTTACAAATGGACGTTTCTCACAGTTTGCCTTGACTACTGAAATATTACCACCATTATTCGTCATCTGTTATGGGCTTTTTATGCGTTCAAAGCTATAGTTAGTAACTTTTGCAAAAAATAACTTTCGTCATATTTGTTGAAACTGTCACTATATTCACACAGCACTAAATAAGACAGATAATCTTGGAAAAACATCATATTCCTTGGCTGACTCTATCGCCTTGTAGCACTTCTAATGGCCTGACCTTATGTGAACGAAAAACAATCAATCACAGCTGAGGAGTCTCAAATGCAGCTCTCAATCATGTCAATCACTGCTCGTGAACTGTGGTCAAACTGTCAAACTAGGCAGCGCTCATTAAATATAAATCAAGATTCTGTTACTGACTTCTCCTCTCAAATGTTTTCAGAAACATGTTTTCGTGTACTCTTTAGCTGTAAAATTAGAAAGTTGGTCCGGCTGATGAGCAGTGCTTGGTAGTTGGGTTGACAGTGTCCAACATGGCGGCAAGGTCACAAACTTTCTCATTTTACAGCTAAACAGTACACTAAAATATGTTTCTGAAAACATTTGCCAGTTACACAATCTTGATTCATATTTCATCAGCGCTGCCTAGTTTGACAGTTTGACCGTAGTTTACAAACAGTGACTGACATGATTGACAGCTGCTTAAGAGACTCTTGGGCTCTGATTGGCTGGTTTTGGTGTGCTGCTGTAGATTCTGGCAAATGCCATTAGAGGCTGTAGAAAGAGGAGGATGTTTTTCACAGACTATCTGTCTTGTGTACTTCTTTCAGGATGTAGAGACAGTTTCAGCAAATATGACAAAAAGTTATTTTTGTAAAAGTTACCCACTGAAGCTTTAAACCTGAATTAATTTACTTTTTGGCCACTGGGGTGCAACACAACAAGCTGTACCTCACTGACATATCATCTATCACCTTATTAAGTCGATGTGGTGAGCAAACACTTGCTATTAAAACATGCAGCAGAGACACAGTGCTACATTATTGGTCATTTGGAGATGTTTCTGGCCATCTGATGAATATAAGCCCAATGTCCACTCTGCTTTAGCTCTGTTTTGTTCTTCAACAGCTCCACTTCTTCTCTGCTAAATGCTCCACTATATTGTGTCATTCAGTGCTAAACAGGCAGTATACACAACTTTGCGAATCCAAGGACAGTGAAGGTGACCTGCCCTACTCTCGCTATGATTAGAAGCGGCCATCCCATCACCATCCTAGAAAATTCACGTAGTGTATAAAGCAACTTTAACTTAACCAGTTTAAGCAGACATTATTTGCATTCACAGCAAGAAAGGCAGCAAGATGCTACCCAAAGCAATGGGACTTAATAGCAGCTTATAGCAAGTCGAGTCAAACATCTGCATACACGACTAAAAATATGACATTGAATGAATAAACTTGCTGTTTCTGAGTGTGCCTACTCGTCAGTGTTTGTGTGTTTTGTCCACTTGTGTCCCTCACCTCCTGTTTGGGGATGCTGACATAGCCTAGGTGAGGCTTGAAGGCCTTGTACGGCTGCTTGGAGAACATCCAGTGGCTGCTGAACGTCTGTCCGAACACTGGCTGCAGGAGGAAGTAGGGCTTCTCCGAGTAGTTCACCACGACCACGAAGAGCGACACCGCCACAATCAGACTGGTGGCGATCAACGACTTCCTCTGTAGAGAGAAAGGGAGTGAGCTCATGACAAGTCTGATAAATGCAGCAATGTTGTTCTAAAATTGAACGTTTAATCAAAATTATTTATTGGCAGTAGTTTAATAGCTTGAATTAAAGAGTAAATAAAAAAGTAGAGGCTTTCCAGCTCCATCATAAATCTGCGAGCGGTCACATCAGATAAATACATAACACTGAATATACAATGAGGAGGCAAATATAGTGTATATGAATAAAAAATACTGTATAATAACAATAAATATATCCTATTACAGTAAAATATATACAATATAACAACCAGGCAAGAAAAAGGATGATTGAGGAGCATTGTTGCATACGTGGTACATAATATATAATAATGCTAAAATATAACGCTCATTTTGCACATAACTGTCATTAGATTTGTTCCTAAATGTATCATACATACAGCATTACACTGTGCTTTTGGGCTTCAAGGAAATATCAACTTGCATCTTTAACTTTTAGCACTGCAGAGCCAAAAGAAGGGAGCAACTTCATCTGACAGTGATGCAAGTCTTTCAGTAAAATTCAACATACCGTAAAACTGTAAAACCAGACACTTGATTTGATTTGATTCTTTTAACTTCGCAATACATCCAAAAGTTTATACATCTCTAACTGAAGTATTTCAGTTTCAATCCTCATCACCAAACTGCAGAAATAACTGAGATTTTTGTACAGTTTCTCTTTGTATTGTAGGAAAAGTGGAAGCAGTCTCCTATCAGCTCCAGATTATGATGCTATAATCTATGGACATGCTGCTGCTTCTACGTTCAAATCCCCAGACTCAGTTTATCATTCTGTCCTCAGATTCATTAACGGAGATCCCTATGACACATACCATTGCATCCTGCTGCATAACAAAGATGGCTGGTCCTCTCTGGCACAAAGGCGTGATAAACACTTGTTTCTCTTCATAAAATAATTCCCCTATTGGACATGATGAAAATGTCCTGTGCCAATCAGGTCAACCTCTGTGACTTAACATTAAGTGTGTAACTTTACGTTAAGTACATAGCGTCATTCATGGGGCACTAATTCACAGGCTATGCTGCTTTAATGTATCAACTCTCCATCAGAGAATCATCTGCATGTGTCACATACACTTTCAAGAATGAGCTGAATTTTTTTTTTAAATTTTAGAATTAGGCAATTTATTAGTTTATCATTCTGAAATAGAGCAAACCAACAGGCACGCAGCAGCATGTAACTGATCAGTTTTAGCTGCACAAATGCACACTGAGTGGTCAAATCTCTCACCATGGCGATGAGAAGCTGTTTGACTGACATATGCAGACTAGTTTGTGTTTAGGTATAAATGTACAGACATAAAGGTAAGAATATATGTTAACTGCGTCAGCATGAAGTATGTTAGTGTGAAAAAGAACATCCTCCTGAGTAAAATCCCTTACAGATAAATAAAGACTCATAAAAGTGCATCTTCCCTGAGTCACTTTGATATGGTCTGACCAACAAAACAAAAAGAAAAGAGCTCTCTTACACTAAGAACACATTTCTCAAGTAGTGAGGCGGCTTAATAACATATAAAGGAAAATAAGTGTTACATTCAATCATTATGTTTTTGATTCAACACAGATGACTCACAGTAACCTCTTCCCATCACTTCATACTTACTGAGTATGAAAAGATCTCTATGAAGTACTCATTCGTCTTCCAAGATAGTCAATTTGCGAAGATTAACACTTAATATCTACTAAATGCCACATCATTTCTACTTTTCTTACTCCTTCTAATGTGACTGGCAAACCATAACTGAGAATAGCTGAGATGGGAAGTAGTTATCACTTTTTCAGCCATGTCGGTCCACCACCTTGATCCACACTAAAATATCTTGACATTTTTTCTTTAAAATTTTTATGTTACCTTGATGAGTCTATTGAGAATCAATTCTTATTTATAATGATGACCTTGCCAAGAGGCAGTGACCGGAGGCAAGTTGATATAAGGCTTTAAAGATCCAGTGTGTGGGATTTAGTTGGATATACTGGCAGGAATAGTGTATATATCTGTATATATATAAGTTGTCATTATTTAAGTGTTTTTGTACCCTTAGAATGAGCTGTCTATATCTATATATGGAGCATGACTTTG
Organism: Epinephelus lanceolatus; assembly: GCF_041903045.1. Lineage (NCBI taxonomy): Eukaryota > Metazoa > Chordata > Actinopteri > Perciformes > Serranidae > Epinephelus > Epinephelus lanceolatus. The sequence goes on along the minus strand of NC_135745.1, from coordinate 16,606,168 downwards.
TGTTTTCAAGGATAGTGAAGGCATGACCCAACCTACTGTCCTTGTGACTGGTGAATACTGATTGCCTTTGTTGGTTAGGTTTAGACAAGAGGAGCGAGATTGGATAGGGTTAGGTTAAGAATGTCGAGGTAAGTCAATCAGGGGCAGAGTAAGGCAGACTATTGCAGGTCTTTTCTACGCTATCCTATAAAATGCAAATTTGCGTACGGAGCGGGTCCTGTTTCATGGAGTCCACCACGTTGTTTCTAAAGTAGCCCTGAATGGACAAACCAAACTCTGGCTCTAAATAGGGTCATTTATGTTTTTGCATCACCATCCTAGAAGTTTCAGTTCTGCAGCCTCACCACTAAATGCCATTAAATCGTAAACACTAGACCTTTAAAACATAGACAAAGCTAAGTAATAAAAACAACATAAGGCGAAATGAAGACATCACAACATATACAACAACAGAGGTCTATATACTGTGTACCAGAGAAGCAAATTCCAAAACAGGTGCAAACTATCTCTTGTAATGAGTTATTAAAAGACGGTAACGCAATGAAGGTGTTGAATTGAAGCATTTCTTGCAACTCGTTCCAGTCGCTCAGAGCAGCAAACTGGAATGAGTGACAGCCCAAGAAGGTGTGGCCTTACAGAATTACCATACATGAATTTATTACTATTGGATTGATTGCCATGAAATCTTCGTACAGACAAATCCCAGGCAAATCAGGCAAATCCCACTGTCTTTGGTGATTCTCTGACTTTTCATATAGTGCCACCAGCAGGTCAACATTTGTGATTCAAAGTGAAATATCTTGAGAACTAAAGGATGGCTTGCCATGAATATTTGCTACAGATATTCATGGTCCCAAGAGAATAAAGTCAGCTGACTTGAGATCCACTGACCGGTCAAGGTTTGTTACTTATTCATCTAAATGTCTCAACACCTCCTTCATGGATTAGCTCAAATAATACAGACATTTATGGTTCCTAGATAATTTAGTCTAACTTTTTTATTTAGCACCATCATAAGGTCATTTTTTAAATGACTTCACTGATTTGGTTTCTGGGCAAATACTTGCAAAACTAATGACATTCCTATTAACATCAGCTGTACTTAATTTTTATGCATATTAAGAGATGGTGAACATGGTTAACTCTATACCTGCTAAACATCAGCATGTTAGCACTGACACTGTCAGCTTGTTACCATGCTGATGTTAGCATTTGGTTCAAAGTACAGCCTCACAGAGCCACTAGAATGGCTGTAGGTTATTTGTCTTGTTTTATCAGTCAGAGGATTAGAGTGTGACTTAGAGACTGTGCACAAACATTGCAATCTTTGTTCCTATTACAGCATGGCTCCCAAGAAAGCAACAGCTGGGCATCATTGTTTCATACATTGCAAAACAGCAAAAGGCTGGTCTGGAGGTAAGAGGTATTATGGCTTGGCAGAAAGAGCTGAGAGTGATGAATAATGGATAAGAGATGGAGGACGAGGAAAGGTCTCAAAGAGGAGAAGCTATTGGCAGGGCAGAGCTGGAGATCAATGCACAGCAAAGAGAAAGAATCAGACAAAGATGAAAAAAATCTGCGGTGTACTACGACATCTCGGAGCCTGAGGTGATGATAGATTTCGGCAGAGTCAGAGACTTTTTTTATTTCTTTCTTTCCAGGAAGCTTCAATAACGTGCTGCTAATCTAACAGACAACACCGGTGGGAAACTCTGGATTTTTAGGAAGGTGGTGTTTTGCAGATCCTTTGAAGTTATCTGATGGTGAGAAGATTGGATGTAGCGTGCTGTAATGGTGAAGCCCCCACAGCCAAAGTGCCTGCACCACCACGCGCTCTGATCTGCAACATCAAACATCCCAAGGGAGGCGCCGGAGGCTTCGCTGCTCAGAGACGAGATCAAACATGTGAGGGTAGGGGTGTGTGGATGAAAAAAATGGTGACCATTTGCTGCCCTGACAAGCCGCATTTTAGCGATTGCATGTATGTTGCATCACGCATCATTTCATGGCATTACCGCCCACCTTTGATCACAAACAGAGGGGTTCCAACTTTGATCTTGTATGAAACAGCACAAAGAGGACAAATAAGAAATACTCAATATACTTAAGTATTTTACAAAATAATACACATTGCTTTCCTCAAAGGACAGTCCGTCTATTCTGTGTCATCCCAAAAGAAAAAAAATGGAAGGTCGTTTTCTGAAAATGTTCTGTAATAGCTAGTCATCAGGAGTCCATTATGGAGCATGAAACCATTCCCTCATAAAGTAAAAGGGTTCTTCAGAAGGGGGGAAATAAAGAAACAACCCTCGGCTCAGTCTGCAGCGCTGCAACATCCATCTGTTCTCATGAGGACAGAAAATTTCCTTGTCTCCTTCAACCTCAATCTGGCCACAAATCACAGGGGAAATGATGTGTCAAAGTCTGGAGGCGATTGGACGGCTCGGCGTGGGCGTAGCGGGGCGCTGAACCTCCACTAGCTCGAGTGCGAGACTCACGACTCCTCTCCTCGTTCGCTCATCCATCAGGGCGATCATGAGTTGGCCTGTTGAGCTGTTTGACAGAGAGGCTGAAAGGCTTGACATCGAGGAAGGAGTACAGTAGGGGAGTTGGGGAGCACCAGCCAAAATGGGCACCATTAACACCAGCAGTGAGGCAGCAGCACGGCTATAAAATTTCAACATTAAAGCTTTCGGTCAGCACTGAAACATTTTGCATGAGGAATATGACTCTGTATGCAGCTGCAATGACCTTGTTTGCGACCATCAAATCAGACAATGATGGTCATTAACTGCAGTGCCACTTATGGTTGTAGCTAGAGGATGTTTCATTTAACACATCCCTACCGAAAGCTTTGGGGTTATTTTTAAAGGTGCTAAAACCTACTCTGAGGTGGTATTGATCTCGGTTCACAGACAGACTGTGTGGGATCATTGGGACCCGAGACACGAGAGAGCCATAATCTTCCACCAGGCTCTCCTGCAGTGAGCATGTGTGACCAGATTACATATAGGAGGAAAACTGGCAGAAAGTTATGGAATCATCAGTTGTGCAGAAACTGAGAAATAGCAAGTGGTGGATATACAGTCTCATCATCTTCAATGTGAGCTGATGTGGTGAACTTGTTAGCAAACAGTTGCTTACATACACATCCATTAGTTACAGAGCAATGCGATCATTCATTTGGAGTCGTGTTTGTGTCAACCTGATGAATGTACGTTAAACCCACATTGTTGCTAAGGTTCTTTCAATCACAACAACAATAGACAGACTTTGATGACATCATGAAGGAGAGGTGTGGACTCAAGTCACATGACATGGACTCGTATCACAAATTAAATTACTTTAGACTCGATAAAAAACAAAAAAGACTTGCAACTTGACATTGACTTAAACACCAATTACTCATGACTTCACTTGGACTTGAGCCTTTTCACTTGAAAACACTCGATACCTTTCCCCAAGCCCAGAGATTTAAAAAAAGCATGCTAGGCTATTTAAAAAGTGTGCTACAAATAAATTATTTTGCATTCATCTCCTGAATCAACTAACATTAACACTATTAATTTCCAACATGTCGACATTTAATTCCCCAGATCCACTTTATTTGAAACAATCTGACAGCATCAATTAAGTGGCAGGCGAGGACCATGAAGAACTAACATTATGTTACCGAGTAACAGTTGGGAAAAATTATACCAAAGATAATTTCGTTTGTGTAATAAACTACATCGTGTCAGTAAAAAGTGAAAAGCAGTATGCAAAACATGCAGTTCGAAAATTACAAACGGAGATGATACAACTTCCAATTTGGTTTGACATTTGAAGATGCATGAAGAATACTAAGTCGAGGTCAAACTCGAAAATCAACGTTTAGGACTTTGGATTTGACTTGAGACTTTTCAGTTTTAACCTTAGGACTAACCTTCAGTTAGTGCCCTGCAGCAACTTCAGCAAACCTTCTGTTGCTGCCATTACACAGGTTAGACCTAGTGCTGCACTGGCCAACAGCCCACTGTAAACCCCTAGATTGGGTTTGTGCTGGCTGAGTTCAAGTTGCTACAGCTGAACTATGAGTCTGTGTCCGGAGTTGAGGCCTGCTCTCCTGCCGGCAAAATAGTCTACTTAGTGGGAAGTGAGGCAAGGGACCATGGGGTGCGCTAGCTAGCTCATCTAATTAAGCCTCTCTCATAGCTTGTCCTATTTGTGGTCTGATAAATACAGCCATTGACAGATGACCAAATGACACGTGTTTTGAATAAAATTACAGATTTCTCTGGATGTGAACTTTGTTGGAAACATTTGGGATAATGTAAGTACACAACTCAAAAAATATATGATAGGTATAATTGTTTTAGAAATTTGAATATGGTAATGTTACATAATCTTTAAATATTCACTCTCTTTTAGCTCTGTTTTGGTGTCTGCTAAATTCTGAGAGACTTTTTAGACTGTTATTATGAATGTATCCATTACAGCCACTTTAAGGAACACTTTCAATTTTTACAGTGTGGTAACTTTAACTTAAGTAAACTACCTGGATACTTTTTCTACCACTGGCAATAATATATTCAGTATGAGGAGCTGACTGCTCAGTGTTTGGTATCTACAGGTGAAAATAAATATCTAAAGTTTCTTTATCAATCACTGCAGCATTCCCCCGACTTAACGTACACTGAAAAGGCAATACATTTTCAAATTACAAAATAATAAACAAGAAGCGCCCTACCCACTTGTGTGATGAATGAAAACTCGAAGCACATTAGCTGTTTATTTCCCATACATATTGTGCAATCAAAATTTCACCTCCATCAGGCTCTATCTGGGCATGAAGAGAATACAATTTCCCATAAAGACTAACGCTCCAGCTCAGTAAACAACAGGACCACACTGTACTTCAATCCAAAAAGCTAATCGCGATGGGTATTGAAATAATGAGAGGCTCAACCTGAAGAAAATGGCTCATGAAAAAACATACCTGGTAGCTATTTTCGAGTGCCTCCTGGGCAATGGGAAAAAAAAACAAAACAAAAATAAAAACAGAAAATTACATTTGCAATGCAAAACCGCTACCTCCCTGGCACCTGATTCTTGCCACCACGGTCCAGTGAGCAGTTAAAATCCAATTTCAATTAAGGCGTTTGAGAAAATATTTACAGAGTCTTTCTCTCACTCTTTCTCCTCCTCCTCTCTTTTAAAAACCTTGGTGTTGCTCTCCGGGGGTGTGAGACAGGAGCATAAACAAAGAGCCACTTCTGAGATTACTAGTGGAGGTCCAGACGCATTACTTAATTCGTGTCATATTTCCAGCAAAGGTCTCGCTTCAAAAGTCATCCAAGTACGAGATAACAAACTATTATTTTCCCGGAGGAGGAGGAGGTCTACCCTTTGCTGCTGGGTAACACGGTCACGCACAAGTTCCCCTCCAAATTTCACCCACAGGAGCTCTGACTATCACAGGAACTGTGCAAGAGAATTTATACAATTTGTAGATGTTACTACATATATATTAGGTTTTTAACTGTATGATTAATTTCATTCAAGAGCTATTTACACAAGTTTTTTGTGTTTTCACTCATCACAGGGGCTCATTTCTGTTTCCCTTCTATTTCAGTTACAAATAGAAGTCCTGCATTCAAATCTTAATTATAAGTATAAAACATTGGCAAAATGTACTTTCAAGGGACAGAATCAAAAATACATGTTTTTCCTCTTACCTGTCAAGCTATTTATCAGTCCAGGTTGCTCTGGTGTGAATTCTTGAGTACTGTAGAGATGTCTGCCTTCTCTTGAATATAATGGAACTAGATGACACTCAGCTTGTGGTGCTCAAAGTGCCAAGAAATACAGTTTAAAGACTCAACAGCGATGTCTCTTTCCAAAAATCATGACCTGGTTACTAAAGATAATCAACAGATCCTGTTGTGAGCAGTTTCATGTAGGAAATATTTTCTTTCTTCCAAACTACATCTGCTAACCGTACCACCACACAGAGAGAAGCGCACATCTGCTGCTAGCTCACCTAGCACCACTGAGCTAGCTAACATTACAGCTCAGCCGAGGTGGACGCCAATAATGTTTACATCTTTAGCATGAGCATCTCATCCATGAATTGATGCACTCCTCCCTCTGCGCGGTGATGCGGTTTGCAAGTGTGGTTCCAGAGGAAAAAAAAAAGTTCCTACAAGAGAAAGAGACATTGCTTTTTTGGGGCACTTTGTGCACCACAAGCTGAATGCCATCTAGTGCTACTATATTGGAGAGAAGGCAGACGTCTCTATGGCCGATATCTCCAACACTTGGCAACTCACACCAAAACAATCTAGATTGATAAATAGCACTACAGGTGAGAGGAAACAATTGTATTTATGATTTGGGGGTGAACTGTCCCTTTACGTAACATAAGTCAAAGTACTATTTGCCAATTAGGCCCTTTCATAGTGTTATATACTGCATACCACTTTATAGTCTTGAGCTGTTTAATCTGCATTTCTGTCAATGACTATCCTAAAAATATATTATTCAACCTTCTTTTTTTTAATTCAAAGCAGTTGGTTTAAAATAAATATGTCTATGTCTTGTAAAGTAAGCTAATTAGTGTTGAAACATTCCTACATCACAGGCAGACTGTTTTGACTTTTCATAAGAAAATGAAACTTTTAGGACTCAATTCCAAACTAAAATCACTAGATACAGGGACATTTGTGGATTTTTTCATTTTGCATTATGTTCTGGCCATCTGGGGCCCTTCTATGTGGAGTTTGCATGTCAGCGTGGGTTTTCTCCTATTTCTCCGGCTTCCTCCCACAGACTAAAGACATGCAGGTTAGGTAATTAGTGGCTCTTAATTGCCCGTTGGTGTGAATGTGAGCTGGATGTTTGTGTGTCTCTTTGACAGTCAGGTGAACTTTCTGGGGTGTACCACACCTTTGCCCAGTGTCAGCTGGGACAGGCTCCAGCCACCCTACCCCCTGTGACCCTGAACAGGATAAATGGTTACGGATTATTAATGGATAATAATTTTTAAGATCATCATATGTTCTGTCTGAATGTTAATCTGTAAAATATGCAAAATGAATAGTAATTGCGCGTTTCAGATAAATGTAGTGGAGTAACATGCACATATGTCGTATTTTAGATATTTTGGAAAGTATTTAATATATATTATCCAAAATGTGGTGGATTAGAAGTATAAAGTGCCATAAAAAGGAAATACTCAAAATCTCAGAGCAGTACTTTAGTGCATGTAACGTATTTAATGGTAGTACATGATACATTCCACTACACTCAGTTACATCTTTCATTATTACACTGCAACAATGAACCGAAGGAAAGCTGAACTAATGCAAAGTGGTAAGCATGTCTGCATGCTGCATGCACTCAGAGGGACAGTCGAATGAATAAATGAGCTGCAGTAAAGTTCATCGCTCATCTGGGATGTATGCAGCCTGCTGGTCCCTGCAGAGCCCAGCAGAGGGGGCAGTCACCTCACACAGCTGTCATGAGGAACCCAGAGGAGACTAGAGGAGCTCCAGCTGCAGCCTCACATCTTAAAAAAAGGATCTGTGGAGCACCTCTCACTAATGCTCTGAAGAAACCCCCCCGTTTTACTGAGTTACAGTGTGTTAATCTGCCAGATCTCTTCAGCAGGACGTTTATTTAATTTCAAGGGTACCCAACAACAACAGAGCAGTCACATGCAAATACTGAGAAGTGTTTGCTCTGCAAATACAAACAATCCAGCTCATTTATTTACATTTCACTCTGCAGAGTGTTTGTCACTAGTCTGGTTAGCCAATAACATATTTCTCATAATCCATCATCTCCCACAAAAATCACTTTTGTTGTCAGTTGTTGAATTTGCATATTGGCAGATTCAGACAGCAGCAAAAGGGAGAACATTTTTAATCCAAATAACAACAGGTGAAAACTTCACCAAGCTCTGCATACTGTAACTTCTTGATGACATAATGAATTATTAAACTAAACAGAGAGTGAACCAGAATTACTGAACACTGATGTTCTGTTGTACAGTGGTGTTTTCTTTGTGTATTTAAAATTTGGTTAGTGAACAAGATCACAATATATACTGATATCGTAGTACTGTAAATTAATTATACTGTGGTAGACGATTTTAACCTTATCGCCAATTTCACTTGAAGGAAATTGTCAGTATTTTTTGACCTGAACCCTATTTTTGCACGTTTCTGTGTCTCAATGACTAATGGGAACAACAATTTTTGAAATTGGTCCAGTATTGACAGAGACCACTCCACCCGCAGCAGCAAAACGGGCAGCAATAAAATCATAACAGGTAATTGTGCACCATCAATTTACATCCATTTTAACAGTACTCCTTTTTGCCGACTGATGGGCTCAGATTGTTCTTAAGTGTCTGACGACATTACGGAAAGGAGTCCACAGAGAAATTAAGCGTTTCTTCATTACCTTTTGCTGGTCTGTTTGTTATCGTGACCAAATCTCACTCAAGGAGAAGTCTTGTGCTGAAATCTCATGAGAGAGAATATTTTAAAGAGGAAAATCAATGAAAGAGAAGTGTACGGAGGAGTTTGTTGTGTTGGGAGTATGGAAAGCGTTACTTTGTGTACCTAAAAGATTTTCAGTGTCATGGTTGAATAATCAGCTGATTTTGACAATTTGGAAAAGTCCACCACATCGAAGAACAAGACTTGTCCTTGAGCGAGACTTGGTTACACACAATAACAAACAGACAGAATCAGCAAAAGGTGAGGAAAAATGTTTCATTTCTCTGTAGGATCCTTCACGTAATGTTGTCAGACCTGTCAGCGGCAAAAACAAGCACTTTTATTGGATGTAAATTGACATCTCTTTCGCCACCCTCTCACAATACTGGACCAGTTTCAAAAATTGTTGTCTCCATTTGTCACTAAGGCAGAATAACCTGGGAAAATAGGTTAAGTTAAAAAATACCAAAGTTTTCCTTTAACTTCACCAGCCTACCAGATTTGTCCACGATGCTTCATACTAAAGTATGACAAACAAATTAGATCTACTGTAAAGAGCCAAGCTATTCTTTTTAGCAATCTGTTTAGGGATCAATTTCTATGAAAATAAGTGTTCAAACTAGCAACCACAGTGTCTGTAAAGAGGCATAAAAAATCCAAAGTAAAGTGCTTGTTTTGTTACACTTTGAGCCTGGAATAAAAAACATAAAATAAAATAAATAAAATAAAATAAAATAAAATAAAATAAAATAAAATAAAATATCTGAGAAGTGTAGATGGGAAATCGGCAATTTGGTGGAACTGCTAACAACCCACAGACAACTAGACACTTTTTGTAAGAGGTCACTTTACAATGTGTTCAATCTCACGAGTCTAACAAGTATAGTACTTGTGTAAATGAACTTAGTTATGTTGCACTACAGGGAGTGGGACATTCCTCCCTGTTGTTGCTCTTCTTTCTGTATCCCCTCATTAAAACCATTGCTTAGTGTCGTGCAGATGTTTCCCTTTGCCAGTTCAATGACAAAACATCCTGATGCTGCTGCCCTTGGTGCGTGCTACTTCCGTTGTATCACCCTTATCAGCAGTGACATATGAAAAGAAAATCCTTCAATTCAGGTCAAATGAGCACTAATCTGCTCTGTTGGCATGATACCGCTTCATTATAGTACAGAGCATCACAGAGAAACTTAATCTGGCCTAAAAAAGAATCGGTTTGCTTTTATGTGGTTGAGACTATGCGGGGGGCAACAATAAGAAGGAAACTCCCCTTTATGCATTAATTTTTCACAGCTATAAACATCAGTACTGCAAAATCCTATCTTAATCAGACAAGTGTGTGTTAATGTGTGTGTGTGTGTGTGTGTCCATGTATCTGCACACGTGTACTTGTATGCGTGACTGGAAAGCAGTCAAAACCCATTTGACTAATGCATATCTGATATCAAATGGAACATAATCCCCACAAGTATAAAGGATTAAATACTCTACAATATTCACTTCCCCTTCTGGATCCAGCAAACTTTTGGGACGAGGGGGAAAAAACAAAAAAACAGCACCATATGTTCACAGAAACAGTTTGGTGAGGCTCTATGCTCTGCTGCGTAGGCTGCTGCTCGCTCACTTGAGAAAGTGAAGAATTTGTCAGAGTGAAAAAAGAGAAATCTGCTCTTTGAGAAGCAGAGACGCTGCATATCTGTGTGAGCAGAATGAGTCTACCTGTCAAAAACAAAGCATTTTATGTATGGCTGCGAGTTATCCTGCTGCCATAGACTTTCAGCTGTGTGGAGAGACTGACATCACTCTCAATTTCTTCCTCACAGCCCTTAAAACTACTGTTTCTCCCTGGACTGGTGTCGTTGTTTCACTTGATAATAAGTCTCAGGTTGATAACACACATTTAACCCACAAAGCACTGCAGCAGTCATCAGTGTGAGACACTTTTTAATAAATAAATGCCAAACATCTGCTGGCTCCAGCTCCTCAAATAGGAGGATTAGGTTTTGGACTGTTGATCGGACAAAACACAACAACTGAAGATGCTAAATTTGCTCTAGGGAATTACAACAATCAATTGCTGATGACATCTGGTGCTTTGTAGACAAAACCATCAAGAAAATAATCATCAGATTAATTGGAATAAAAACAACAACAACCATAGTTGCAGCCATTATTATTTTAAGGCAATATGACATCTGTAGTCAGGGGATAGAGGGTGTCATATATCATACTACGGCTCTTCCAATGCCATTTTTTCTGTCCCAATACAGATCCAGAGGACTGAACTTGTGTACTGGCTGATACTGACTACCTATCCAATACAACTGTGTCAAAGAAAAAAGAAAAAGGAGGTGTCGGTAGCGTGGTGGATAGTGCCAGCTCCCCATGTACAGAGGTGATGCCTCGCTGCAGCAGTCACAGGCTCGACTCCGGCTTGCGACCATCTCTGCATGTCAACCCCCCACTCTCTCTCTCTCTCTCTCACCCCATTTCACTCTGTCCTATCATTAAAGGCAAAAAAGCCTGAAAAAATAATCTGGAAAAAAAAAAAAGAAAAAAGAAATTAACAGCCATAAATTACTGATCCTGTATGTATGTATGTATGTGAAATGGAAATCAGTTGTATGGAATGGCTCGGGTTATACTTTTTGTAAAACATGAACAAATATAAACAGAGAATAAATGCCACAGAATGTTCTTTAATCCAGTGTAAAAAGTTGCCAAATTGCTGACGTTGCTGACAGTTCTCCGTCACTGCTCTGAAACAGTAGCTGCTGGTGGCTTCACAGCGATACTTGCTTCGTAGGTTACGGTCTCAGAGCGGCGAAAGAGTATTGATTTCTGGGAAAACTGCTGTTTTATCCAAGTGTGACACCACTTTTAGGTTTATTAATAAATTATGTGGTATTGGATCGGTGCACAGAGTTGGGCACTCATCAATATCTGATCCAGCATTTTAGACAGTATCAGACACACTGCTGTTACTGGTATCTGTACTGGAACAACTCTATATCATACTGACCTCTGTGATTCATTTCAGATTTTGGGGCAACATGATGTGGTCGAATTATAATCATCAAAATATTTTAAACTGTACAAGGATAACAGGCTTCATCTGAGCAGACGAGACTGTAAACTTTAAACAGTGTTTGTAACAATGTAAAAGTGAATTTATGTTTCAATTTAAGTTTTACATTCTTAATTTGTTTAGTTTGACTTAACACAGAATCTCAGTCCTCTTTCATTGATTAAAAAAGTGACAGTTGGGGTGCCCTCTAGCTCACCTGGAAGAGCAGGTGTCCCATGTACAAAGGCTGCATTCTTGCCATAGCGACCGCGGGTTTGATTTTAACCCACATTCCTATGCTCCATGTCATCCCCACTCCCACTCCCCCTTTCAAACTATATCTGTCCTATAAAATAAAGGCACAAAAGCCCTAAAAATATCTTTAAAAAAAGACAAAGTGACAGTTAGTTACACACTACAATTAGGGAGGTTTTTTTACAGTTAATTTTGCTGAAAATTGAGCGCAGTTTAAGTTAAACACTGTCCAAGAAAAAATCTCTATACTATGAGAAATCACACTTTTCAAAAATAAAATCATACTTTAAATGCTGCTGATATGTGACACTTTGCATCGTGCATTATGAACACTACACATTATCCTACAAAACATTAAAACTCACTAAATAAAATTAACAAATAACATTTATTCACTGTGTATTCAACTTCCTGACTCAACTCCATTCACAAACACACTCACTCACAGGGTTACTCTCTGAGTGTGCAAGCAAATTTACACACACACGCATGCACGCACACACACACACACACACACACACACACTCACAAGCACACTCACACATCCAGGCTTCTCAGAATATTCCGTGTGCCAAAATAACAAACCAATGTGGACACAATCTGACAGCGCACGTGTTTGTGCTTGTGTGTGAAACAGAGAAAGAGAGAGAGCTGTTGCTGATCAGAGCTGCTGGTTAGTCTCACATGCTGATCCAAATTCCTCCCGTTTTCCGCTGGGTGTCTTAATAAGTTGATCCAACTAGTATTTCTGGTGCTGAGGGTAGCAACGTTTAATCAACTAGTTGACTAATCTCGCACATCCCTAATTTTAATAATAGTAATGTGTGACTGTAACTCCTTCCAGATTTTCTCTCACTTTTTTCCATCAAAGTTTTTAAAATTTATGTACAGCTGCTTTCTGTATGGTTGTTGAACTTAAAAGTAATAAACTGTAAATCAAACACATAAAATAAATAAATAAATAAATGCAGTGTGACTACAGGGACAGCCTGGCTATAAAGATACAGTATCTGCATGTATCAGACCACCTGCTCCACTCACTTGTCTTTTATGGGCAAACTGAGACTGAATGTGGTTTTTAAAAAAAAGCATGTTCACCCTTCTATAATATCTATAACTTGTATTGTCGAGGGTTATATTAAGAGGACGTGAAGCCAGAATGTCTAGCGGCATTCAGCCAATCACAGAAAATGACTTCTGCCGCTCACTTATGACTAGAGCCATTTTAGCTTTATCCTGCTGTAATATCTGAGTTTTTAAGTAGCTGGCTCTTATGGTCACAGATGGCCGACGGGCAGAGGAGACCGCACTGCCGGCCAAGGACGAAGCTACTGTATAGTAATGAATCTACTGCTCTCCATGCACCACATTCTGGCTGCAGACGCACAGTTTGCGAGAGAACGTTTAGTGCAAAAATAAATGCAATTGTGAAAAGATGCCGCACATCCAATTTTGAATTTCTACGGAGTACTTTACAGCAGAATAGCAATTATTCTCCCTGTCTCTTTGTGTTTGAAGGGCGAAGGCAGGGGGGGATGTGGCTGTTGAGAAAAACATCGACCAGAGAAAATCCATTTCAATTTGCCAAATGCCAGCGCAGGATTACTGACATTTAGCAACTGATATTTCCCCTGAAACTCAATGGGATCCCTCCATAACTCCATAATAGAGCCTCATCTCATTGGTAGTGATTACACACAGCATGACTGCTCACAGAGAAATTTGAGTATATATATTACCAGTGCAAACTACAGCGACATCTGAGAATCTGAAAGGATTAGACAGACAGACAGATGCAGTACATTTGCAGTACGAGGGAAACAAACTGCGTTGCCACTTTTCTTCTCCACTTGACTAAACAGACGTCCAGCCTCTGCAGAGATTTTCCTAAAGGTGTTATTTGTTAAAGAAATGTGTCTGACATGGAAACTTTTCCTCAAGGCTGCCAGAGACAGAAAATAGCAATGCTGACTGAATTTTCAAGTGGCTCAGTAATAAAAAGGAATTTGTCCTGTTTGGTGCTTCGCTCTCAGAGGGATGATGACTGAGATAGCTTGAGGTTACAAATGCATTGTTCTAACTGGTGAAGGTTATTTGCGTCTTCTTCGACTACTTAAACTTTTGAGAGATGCTTTTACAACGAAAATACCACTAAGTCTTTTCAGGCGACAGAAGAGGAAGAAGTGGAAGAAGGAAAGGATAAAAAGTATAAAAACATGTCAGACCGGATTAGAGCTGAAACAATAAGTTGACTAATCAATAACTCTTTATTCTGTGATAGTTATTGTGTAGTTTGTTTTGTCCAATCAACAGTCCAAAACCATTTCAAGATGTTACCTTGGGCTTAAGGTGTTTTTTATAGTGTTTCTGGCATTTCCTAGGCCAAGTGATTGATTAATTAACCAAAAAAACAAAAACCAGAACTACCACCTGGCAGGCGTGTTCCCTGTCTGTAGCCATGACAGTTGACAATGCCTCAAATATGGATGTTGCCAAGACATGGATACTTCACACCCATCTTTAACCCGGCACGCAGAGGATCTTTACAGTTTGATGGTGGACACCCAAGATTAGTGTCACCAATTCAGTATTCAGTATTACACCAGTTTTAAAATTGCTGCATTGGCTCCCCGTGCGCTTCAGGATCGATTTTAAGGTTCTTTTATTAGTTTTTAAATGTCTTAACGGTCTTGGGCCTTCTTATTTATCTGACCTGCTTTTACCATATCAACCCTCGCGGACCCTGAGGTCCTCCGGCACCGGCCTTTTAACCATACCACAAGTTAGGACTAAAACACACGGGGAGGCGGCATTTAATTATTATGGCCCCCGATTGTGGAACAGCCTGCCGGTGAACCTCAGAGCTGCAGAGACTGTTGATGTTTTTAAAAAGAGACTCAAGACTCATCTTTTTAATCAGGCTTTTAACTGATCTCTTTATTTATCTATTTTAAATTCCTCTTATAACCGATTTATCCATCTATTATCTATTTTTTATTTATTTTTTATATTCTTACCCTTCCTCTTTTTACGTTCTTATCTCATTTAACCTTTATCTTTTGTTATTTTAGTTAGCCTATAGGTTTTAGTTTTGATGCATTTTATGTCTCTGTTTTAGATCATTCTTACCTAGCTACTAACTCAATTTTATGAGCTAAATAGCTTTTTGTTGGGTGGGAGGGTTGGGTTTTCTCTTTTCTTTTTGTTTTCTGTTTGGATCTTTGTTGTTTTTAACCTCTGTAAGGCACTTTGTGTTACTGTTGTATGAAAAGTGCCATATAAATAAAGTTGATTTAATTTGATTTGATTTGATTTGACCAAATGTCTACCCTTATGTTCCTGAGATATGATGCTGAATAATGACAAAAAACATTATGATGTCACAGTGAATTAAGCCTTTGAACTTTTGGATATAAAATGTTGTCATGTCATAATTTTATCCTGTTGGACATTTGTGTGAAATTTTGTCATAGTTAGTGTATGATTTTTTCAGTTACAGCCAAAAACATGTTTATTGAGGTCACAGTGACCCTTGACCACCAAATTCTAATCAGCTCATTTTTGAGTCCAAGTGGATGTTTGTGGCAAATTTGAGGAAATTACAACCCGGTGTTTTCAAGATACCGCGTTCATAAGAATGAGACTGACGGACGGACAACCCAAAAACAAAATGCCTCCGGCCATGGCTGTCACTGGCGCGGAGGCGTCAATATAATTAGCAGATTATCCGATAATGAAACTAATTATTAGTTGCTTTCTACTGAGGGGATACTCAAGCTTTCCATTACGTTAGGGGACTTGCAAAAGACAGGTTTTAAAGATAAAAATTGAAGCTGCAGAGGCTGACACATCCTCACTTTTTCTCCCTTGTATGAGTCAAGCTCCAAAATGTTGGCTCCTACATTTCCAATAATGCAATGTGATAGTATAGCCCAACCAGTACTGTACTTTTGAAGCAGATACACTGACAACACTGACTGATGTTGATGAGACTTTTTACAGTGTAAAAATCTATGTTAGTGATGGCTGTACTTACACTGTATACAGATCTATCTGTGATAAGCCACTTTAAGTCAGTAAATAGGCCTGGATGATTTATTCACATTCTTTAACTCCAAGTCCCACAACTGTAATGCAGGCTGCCTGTTTAAAACTTTAAAGTCGAGCTGAGACAACCTTGATGAAATCACAAGCCTCTCGAGCCACAGAACACATTATTCAACTGTCTTCTTAGACTGAGTACTTCTACCTGTGTAAGCCTATAGGCTTGGGCGCTATCTATTTTTTCATACCCTCACATTTCATCTGGGTGGATGGTATATGATGGTATTTCTGTAAAAATCAAACAGACATAAAGAACATGAAAGCTGTGATACTGGCGATAGAAGTCATTGTACCATGTATGTTATTGTCTGGCATACCATGTTGTGTTTCTGACAAATAATTAGCCTTTTCAGACAAGTCTTTCTGGGTTTACATACTTAACGGTCCTCAGAATAATGATTAGATGAGAAATAAGTGCCCTTCTTGCTGGAGGAGCCAATGACACTTATTGCCGCAGCAGACACCAGCACATCAGTGGGCTGAACGAAGATGATGTTGAATATAATCAAGTGGCTAATAAACTCAAGACTACGGTGTATGTGGCAATACTCCCAAACAGGGGCAGAGGCTTTTTTTCTTTTTTACAAGTCCTGTGACGTTATCCCTGCCACTCACAAGCCCTTTTTAGATAGGAATTGTGCAAATTTGCAGGAAAGCCCAATCAGTCTTTGTTCAGCATTGGCAGTATAAAAACAAAATCGGGGAGTGCGGCAAAATGCCGCCTATCTACTTTTGTTTATACAGAATGTGCCTTTTTCGGGACAATGGGGGGTGTGAGCAAGTAACAAAATGTGTAGCTCAGTGTGTGACGTAAATAGTGACGTGGGAGGGAAGCCGCGGCTGTTTAGTCCTTCAGCAATTCTCTCATAAGTCGGTCCGTTCTTCACCGTTACCGTCATCTGGCGGTTAATGGCCTCTTCATTTGCAAGGGCAAGGAGGCTGCACAATTCCTTGTCTCCCCAGTTGCTCATGTTTACAGTGTCTGTCAGGTTTGCGTTTCCCTCTTGCTACTAACTGCTTGCTAATTCCTGCTATCAGCTGTTTCCTGTTTTTCCACCGCCAGTGGCTCACACGTGCAGCGTCATCAACAGCTTCTCCCACAAGTCTTCAACAGCCCCTCCCGTTGGGGAAGGCCGCCTCAGTCTGTTTAAACTAAAGGGGTTCCGCCAATATGTCTACCCTACGAGGCGGAAAATTGGGCACCTTGGATCAACTTGCCAATCCGGCTCTGTGTGTCTAAACGCTTGCAGCTTGCCGGCAAAATCTGGCCGTGCAAAAGGGGCTACAAGCGGCATTTTTCTCAGATCAGCTGCCTGTTTCACGGGTAGAGACTGACCTCTGGTGGCGGGTGTTGTACACTACATTGCCTCAATACAGCATCTCTATATCAGTTTACTAGATAAAGGAAGCATCAGTTTTTTGGACAGTATTAAAAATCATACCTTTGGGATTTCTAAATACCACAGTATACAGTAATACATTGACATCACCCAAATCTAGCACAACAATCTAATGTCAATGACATGCTCCTTTAATTAGCACCTATTTTGACACTTGATTAATTGTCATTTTTCAAGCAAAGATGCCAAACGTACTGATTTCAAGTTTCTCCAGTGTGATGATTTTCTGCTTTTTTGTCATATATGTTAAAATGTTGTTGCTGTTGTTGTTGTTTTGCCATGTTTTTATATTTTTTGAACTAAAAGATAAATTAATTAATTACAAAAATAATTGTCTGACTAACTGGTCATGAATATGACTGTTATTTACACCCAATACTGGACTGATGATTAATGGCGATCCCCAGTACATCAGCCTTTCGGCATCTGTCAGGATGTGGTAACATGGCAATCTTTGCCAATCATAAGAAAAGACGGATGCACTCTTATCTTCCTGAGGCGCTGAACAAACAGGATATGTTGGATTGGAAAAAGGATGTGTTGCATTTAAGAAATATTTTGAAGTCTCACTCTGAAAATTCATGGAGTTTTTATTGAGAGAGAGAAAATCTCAACTGAATCCTCTTTGTTCAAACCAGCAGAGATTTCTCAGAGATTTCCAACCACAAAAACATTCTAACAATTTGCCAGCACAGCTTTTTGTTTTTCATTAATCCTCTTTAGATTGTGGAGGTTTTCCGAGAGCTGAACAACAGCATTGTGAAATTTAAGTGGAGCGGCTGTTGCACGCGATAAACAAACCAACCAGGTGAATTGAAGGCCACCGAACGGCTCCTCTATGCGGCGCGCGCAGGTGTTCATTCTGGAAAACAACAATAAAGTTTGCAGAGTCTATTTTGTCGAAGTCTCTGTGGTGCTGCTGCACTGTGTTGGCAAAACTGAGGGGTGGGAGAGTGTGGCATTCAATGTTTGTGCGAGTAGGTTAAGGATGGGGAGGCGGTAGCCATGTCAGAGTCAACAACAAAAACAAACACAGCAGCAAACACCTGCAGTCGTCAGGGAGATCAATAAGGCACCAAAATACAAATCTGGTCGGACACAACAATCACGAAACCACCCGTGAAACCTCAAACACAACAGTGTGACATGACACACAGCAGTGCAGGTTCCTCACAAAACAACAGCAGTTGCAACATTACCCAGAGTGCACTGTGGCATTTTGAACCACTGCCCATTTCCTTTTCTCATAATGACCACAACAACAGAAAGTTCCAGGGGCACAGGCGAGCATAAAACCAGACGGGGGATTATATTTCATGAAAAAAAAGGACTTGCACTTTATTTAATGCCCTCACTTAACCGCCAGGCTCTGTTTGTGTCTGTCAACCTCTTCAGTTCACGGAGGCAATCAGCCTCCCGGTGCTGGCGCCCAGAGCACTGCCAGGCTTCCACTGGGGATAATAACAGTGGCACTGAAACCTTTTATTAGCTGGCTTGGTCAAGAGCCCTCAGGAAAGGAGCCTATACTATGACCAGACCTGGCTCCCACTGAGCACAACACTGACACTGCTATAAGAGAGAAAGACAGAGAATCAAAGCCAGGATATTTGTCAAGGATATCTGACGCTGTCCGCAAATTCTGCAATAGGATGAAAATAAATCCCAACATGTCGAGGCAATAAATCAAGCTAAAAGAGCCGGTCTGGAGGGAGCGGGCGTGGCACAGTTGGACAACACTAATGCAATTACAGGGATTTTCTGCTTGCTCAGAGGCTCGGTTCAAGGGCGGAGCACAGAAAGCTCAAGGCGAGCTGCACAGAATCAGCCGTTACTCAGGGTAAAAGGCACGTCTGATCATTGCCACCTCACTGTCTGGAAAAAGCTGCTGAGGAGATACACACAGGATTACAGCAGCACAGCTCTGAGGTCAAGGACACTGATGAGGTCCAGCCTGAATGAAACTGAGCTGGACTGATTTGGATTCTTGAATTTTGTGGGGCAGGAATTTATTTGTGAGCAACAGGATTACATAAAACTATGATACTAAATTGATACTCCAAAGACGGATTTTTCTCGCTGCTTCCCACAATCAGCTTAAAGGTCAGGGTCAGGTGCCAAGCAACCACCACTGGAGCTAAATAGGGTTCAGTGTTTGGCTTAACTACACTTCAACAAGGCAAATACTTAAACCACAATCTTCCCACTCAGTCTGACACCTCCTGCTCCCCCTTTTGATTTTGTATGACTTCTTTTTGTGTCACTTGGACAGCACTTCTAAGCCACATCCAAGTCTGCGGAGAGCATAACTCCTTATCAAACACTGCCTCTGCTGATCGCTCTCTTCTGAGCTTTGGCTCGCCCCTGTGCCAATGGGCAGTTGAACCTTGCCAACAGCACACTGTGCAGGGTGGGACTTGCCAAATGTAATCCAGCAATGGTGCAACATGCTCAAATGAGTCCAACTGGCTGGGAGCTGTATGACTCTGTAACTACTTCGTGTTAGGAAATTAACACAAACTGAGGACATAAATGCTCCTAAAAGTTGATAGAATTGCCCAGAAATGTGCGATTAAGTGGGCTGAAAGTGTGCCAGGGAAAAATACAACAACCACAGAATGGAAAACAAGTAAAGCAAGCTGTGCACCAACAAAGTGTCATTTGACTCGATACGGTAGTTTGTTCTATTGAAGCTACAGCTGGTAACTTTTATGACAATAACTTTGGGTCATATTTGCTGAAACTGTCACTATATTCTGAGAAAACTACATGAGACAAATGGTCTGAAAAAAAAAAGATCACACCCCTCCTCCTCTTCCTACTTCTACTAATTATATTCACTGGAATTGACCGCACACTGAAAACAACCAATCAGAGCCAAGGAGTCTTATTACTGCTGTCAATCACGTCTATCACTGCTTGTGAAAACATTTGAGGCGAGAAATAGACAATGCAGTAACAGATCTTGATTCATATTTCATCAGTGCTGCCTACTTTGACGGTGTGACTGCACACGAGCAGTGATTGACATGATTGACAGCTGCTTGAGAAACTCCTCAGCTCTGATTGGTTGTATTCATTCCTGCCGGTAAGGCCATTAGAAGTATTACAAGAAAATAAGGCCTTTCCCATTTCCTAATTTGTCCTCGATTCCTCTCCTCAGCTCTCCTCCTCGTGTCTTAGTCTCACCCACAGGAGATGTGAGTGAAGGGGTCGAGGAAGACACACAAGGAATCAATTTTTGATTCAATTCAATTTTTAATTTTCTTGATTTTTTGTCCAATCGAGAGTCTGACACCCTCAAAGATTCAGTTTACTTAAAAGGTACACTAAGCGGAATTGTCGATTACTGTTTATAAACGCACTCGCCAGCAAATGTCAAAGTAAAAGCCAACCCCAGATTCACGATGGGCATTTCCGCTCACTATATTTGCTTTTATTCTGCGCTTTGTCTCTAGGATGCCTGCTGCTCACGGTTTGGCACCTGGTCGCTACCTTTTTATAAAGCTGTGACCTCACCTGAGCACTGTGGGGGTGCACGCCCATAAATGTCCCGAATACAGAACATAAGAAGATAATAAGAAAATACAGGCAGAGGGCTGATAAATACACCACCACACATTTCTAATGGGTCATAATTGATGACTGAAAGAGATTACTGCATACATTGTTTTAGTGAAATTCCTTGTATATCTTCAGATAAAAGAAGGAAAAGCAACAAATGCTTATATTTGGTCACATTTTTGACGTTTGCTTGAAAAATCACCTAAACAATTAACTGATTATCAAAATATTGGCAGATGTATTTTCCGCTGATCGACCAACTGACTGATCAAATAATAATTTTAATAAAACAATAAATTATATGTCATTTATAAAGCATAAACGGCCAACGATTGCTAGTTCTAAATATTCAAATGAGATTTCCTGCTTCTCTGTTTTATGTCATTGTTAATTGAATATCTAGTTTTTGGGTCAGAGCTGGCACCTTTTAATCAACTATTCATCACCTAATAAGACAAATAATCAACAGATTAATTCATGATGAAGATAATAGTTTTGAATAGCCTTTTAGAGCTAAAAGGTTAGGCAAATATTTTGATATCCGTTATTTGTCATTTTTCAAACAAATATAAAACAATTGCTTATTCCATCTTTTCAATGTGTCAACACAAGATATTTAAAGATGTGACTTTGGGCTAAGAGGAGTTTAAATTGGGATTTATTTTATACTTTTTATAAAGTCTAATGTAGTGAAAGATTAATCATTTCATCAAGAAAACAACTGTTGGATGAATCAACAGTGAAAATAAACACTTTGTTCCAGCTCTAACAGTTGTTATATTGCACCACTAAAAGGTTTCTGTTTTCTTTCCACCTTCCAAACACTTCAATTCCCTCTCCTGCCATCGGGCAAACCAAGCACACATATCTCAGCGCTAACAGCTTGTTCACACTACGTCACACAGACCAAGCAGCGATTGGTCATCCCTTCATACATACACAATGTGAAGTCCATCCGGTATTTGTCATTTCCACGCAGCAGCAAGTTGGCAAAACACCTCCTGGATCATGTTCAAACCCAGAATGCCACAGTTCTTCCAGGGAACCATCAGGGCCGAATGATGCCATCTGACCACCAACTATCTGCCGTCTTGGCAGCTCTGTCCCTCTCACAGATTGTACTCATGGCACTTGCTCATCTTTAACTACGAGTGGGAGTTCACAGCTGACTGGAGAGTGAAGTGTAAAGATGCCAGTCTTAATCCTAAAATGGTGAGTGACCCTTTAATCCCTGAAGAACCCGCTGTCCAAGTAAATGTGTGTGTGTGTGTGTGTGTGTGTGTGTGTGTGTGTGTGTGTGTGTGCTGACGGATCAGACAGGTGTAGTTAAAAACAAACACTGTGGCCAACTGATTATCTGAAAATTATCCTTCCTAAGACCTCCAAGATAAACACTGATGCTAATGCAAGAGGCTGAAGAAGATTAAAGACTAATTCAAGCTCTTTGGATCCCCGAGAGAGTCATAAGATACGTTCGGAGTAGCTTGAGGTGATTTCTTAAAATCATCTATCATTTTCTGAACTATGGAGCTAAAACACCTTTTAACCGTTAAGAAAAAAAATCAGCGATGAAGACAACTGATAGATCAGTTTGTCAATGGACAAAGAAATTAACCCTGTCTCGTAGAAAAGAAGGTTTTATATCACTAAATTATTTTCTCATTTAGGGAGTCTGACACCAGAGACCAGAGTTCACATGCAGAGTCCTGTATGTGATCAGGTTTAGGCAACAAATGAACTTAGATTAATGTTCGGGAAAGATCATGGTTTCAGTTATATTACAGATTAATCTTGTGCTTCAAGTCACTGTGGATATTTTCTGTATTAAACCAAGACTGAATTTTCTGGACTGGAAAACAACATCCCCTACATCACTAATAAAATGCACGCAACACTCGTTATTATGTTTCCTTCGAAATGTTTCTGCTGTTGCAGATTAACTGTATTAAAATGTCATTTCTTGGGTTCCTACTAGCTCACCTGGCGCCCCATGTACCAGAGCACTGTGGGCCGGGCTGTGCGTTGGGATTTTTGTGGCATGTGTGTCAGAACTTTCTGTCATATTTGCTCAAACTGTCACTATATTCTGAAAGAAGTACATGAGACAGTCTGTGAAAATACTGGCAACACTCATCAAATATGAATCAAGATTCTGTTACTATACTGTCTGTTTCTTGCCTCAAATGTTTTCAGAAACATATTTTAGTGTACTGTTTATCTGTAAAATGAGAAAATTTATGATCCGGCCGCCATGTTGGAAACATTTGAGCGACACACCAAACACCGCCAACTGACCAGACCAACTTTCTCATTTTACAGCTAAACAGTACACTAAAATATGTTTCTGAAAGCATTTAAGGTAGGAAATGGACAATGCAGCAACAGAATCTTGATTCATATTTGATCAGTTTGACCGCAGTTCGCCAGCAGTGACTTGGAGACTCCTCAGTTCTGATTGGTTTGTTTGTTCACATGTGGTGATGCCATTAGAAGCAATTCACGGTAATATGCAGAAGAGTATGATTTTTTTTTACAGACTCTCTCATTTGGTGTCGTGTGGATATAGTGACAGTTTCAGCAAATATAAAAACAAGTTATGTTTATAAAAGTTACCAATTTTAGTATAAAAAAAAAAAAGAAACCCCACACACCAACATTTGGTCCCACTGTTCACCTATACGTTTTTCACCAGAAACATCATGTGAAGGCTTTGGCTTGTTTTTGCAATTTAAAACTAAATTCCTAAGAATACCTTTATGATAGGTTGAGATTCTGCTCCATGAATTAGATTGTTTGCCCCTGAACTTCAGGGTGTCTACAGGTATAAACAAGCTAAATTGAAGACTTAAGACCTTTTTAATACCACTTTAAATGAAATTTAAGGCCAAACGTGCCATGGAAATACACATAAAAAGTGAAAGTACACACACTGATTTCAGATCAAAATGAACATTAAAAATGACCCTGACAATATTTTCTGCGCTTACAGCTCTGCATGTGCGACTCAACGGCCCAGATCCCCATTTTACCATGTCTGTAACATCTTTGACACACTCAATTTTTCATAATTTGCAAGGTCTGAGTTTAGTGATGCAGACTCATGGCCTGATCTAAGGGCAGTGAGGGGGCAAAAATCAGGGCACTGCACACATACAGGCGTGTTGAAGTCTGGTACCCTGCCGAATAGTGTTTCCCTCCTGTTAAAATGATGTTTCCTATAGCACCAACACCAAAAATTACATTGGTGGTGTGACAAAAGAACATTTAAGACCCATTCAGTCTAAATGTAAGACAATTTAATACCTCTCGTTAGTAAATGTGTATTTAAAACATTTTAAGACTTTTTAAGGACCTGCAGCCACCTTGTGAAGGTAGTTGAAAGATCCCACAGGGTTGAGGAAGATCATTTGGGAGCAGCTTGAAATGATTTAGAAAAAATGGAAAACTACTGCTGATATAGAAATATATGTTATTTGTCTGATATCTGTGATTATACATATTTTCTCCTCAGTAAAGAAAATATACTGCAGACTCCAGCAGTTAATCAAGAATCAAAAAAGGAATAATGCACTTCACCATTTAGTACCGAAATTCACTAACAATATCAGTTTTTAACAGAAAACAAGGATGTCAAGAGCCAAATATCCCAAAATAGCTTTAGTAAAGGCTGGGACTTTGCTCTGGTCGACGAGGGCAAAGCAATTTCCTTTTTTTCTGCTGTATTAATTACAATCTGTTTGCACTTTCTCCTGATGTCTGGACAAACAATGGCAGATTAATAACTGTACTTAATTCTTTACTTCATGAATATTGGCTATGTCCTCTTGTTTTAGAGTAATTAAAGTATAAAACTTTCAAACTTGGCATTACAGCTTTGGAAAGCTCCTTCGTGACTGCATGTACAGTAATAATAGAGGTTGTGGCCCAGAGGTTGTCTGTGAGTGACATGTAATTTTATGCTGCTGACCGTGACTGCAATTACAGAGTGGAACTTAATTTGCAGGCTGCCATATCAGCTCTTTCATTAAACTCTGGGTGTCTTTTCTTTGTATTTTGGGATAAGACACTAAAAAGAAAAAACAGCTGAGAAAATGACCAGCGCTGGCAGCAGTGTTCAGGCACCTCAAACTGGCAGGATGACACATGATTAAACCACCCAGGATTAGAGACTACCTGACCAACATGACCAATGACCCGTAGTGAGATCAAGTAAGCCTTAAGTCCTCCCAGATGTTGATAAGATTTCCTGTATGAGCGAAGGGTCTGCTGGCCCAGTTACTACGACTATGGCTGCTGGATTAATGCCAGATCTGGAGCGAGGTTATCACCCTTGGTTACCACTGTGAATAAGCTAACCCTCGCACTAGCTTCCTCCGCAACAGTCTGTGTGTGCGTATGTGTTTGCACAACAGATGTAGGTTACATTACCATGATAAAGAAGCCACACGCTTAAATGGTACCCTGTTGGCTCAAAAGAGGTTTTAGAGAATGGACAGCAACAGTGAAGCTGCAGGACAAAGACTTTCTTTTAGGTCATTCAGTCAGGAGGAAGGTTCACTTAAAGTTAAGCTGAAATTTGAACTCTGAAATATAAATTATAATGATACAACAGCAATTGGGCATAGTTTTCCATTTTTCAAAAAACTATTAATACCTTTTTTTGGTTTGTTTGTTTGTTTTTGACATATTTGTGGAAAATGATCTGACTGTATTAAGAGAATATGAAGAACCTTCCCTTATTAAAACTTCAAAGTGTTCATGTTAGGCCGACTGTTAACTCTGTAGTCGCATAATTAAAAGATCTTAAATTAACTAATATTGCAGTGTATTTGGAACAAGATGCAAACAATCTGTGTAGAGCTCCTTTTAGATTACCTGATTTAATTGTATTGGTGTTAATTTTTCTTTTAATGCATCCGCCAGCATTGGAGGCTTTGCAACCAATTTCCACTTTGTCGACATTTAATTCTATTCACCAAATTGGAGATATTGCCCCCCTTTTCCAACAAGACCTTGTTGGTTATATGTTGTGATTTAAGATATCTGCTGTTTTACAAAATCTTACATTTGTGAGGACCCATCGTACCCTAGCTTCGACTCATTAAGTGAAAGCTACTTAACTTTGTTTGCTAATGTTAGCACTGATTCCCAGACTCTCTCTATGACTTTAATAGGAGGATGAGCATCTGAATTTTTAACAGTATTAAAAGTCATACTGTCAGGATGTCTAAATACCCTCGTATAGGCCTACCTAATACCATGTTTAATGTTAAATGTTAATTTTAACTCATGTTACTTCGAAAGACACTGAGTCACCTGCAGCTTTCATACATTCAGCACTGGGTATATTGTCCTGCTTTTATAAAGGAGGGGATCTAGCTAGCATTAGCTGTCTTTATTTCACGGGTTCATTTGTGGTGATGGCAATTCAACAGACTGTCAAAACAAACAGCAACGTGTCATCCTCTTCCCCTGTGACTCAAATCAGGTGCCAAAGTAACATAACATACAGAAAGCTCAAATCATAAATTGGACTAAGAAAGAGCTTGCAGCTTTAGTCCGACTGATACAGGATTTCTGAAGCCAATACTTAGTATTAGTGTTTTTTATAAAACACAATAATGATATATCAGCTGATAATTTTTTGACCAAAAAAATGTTACCTTTAAACACAGACCCCCAGACTGTTTTTATTATAACTCAACAAGAAACATACTAAGTATTTTCAGAGTAAAAATAAACTTGTCTCTGCTAGCCAAACTACATAATGGAGACACTCATTTAAAACTGCAATAATCATGTTTAAAGCCAGAAATAATTCACTTCTGGGCAACATTCAAAAAACTGTTTTGTGACAGGGAGGGGGGCTTATAATTCAAGAGAATTTCATTTTAAAAAACAATGTGTTCATACAACTAAGACGAGTCTGTGTATTTCAGTGTATGGGGGGGACTCGTGGAATGGACTGATGAGTTGAAACAAAGCACAAATCTAAATCAGTTTTAAAAACTATACAAAAGGTATTTTGGGCAGATACATAGATAAGAAAAGGTTGTGCTAGGGGAGTGCATATTTATTTTGTAACACTGGGTGGCACTTGGACTGTAAATAAAATGGGTTTATTACTTATTTATTTTATTGGGTAGTAAATAGACTGGGGATCATTGTATATTAGTTGTAAATTAATTTGGGAATTTGTTGAAATAATATATGAATTAAAAGAAGAACTGTAAGAAAGGGTAGGGACTTTTACTTTACTTGTACCTACTCCTTTTCGGACACTATTATCTTTGTTTTTTTAATCATGTTCTTTTTTTATTATTTTGGTGTGAATTTAAGTTATTCATTAATTAATTCATATTTCACATTTCTGTAGTGCAGTTTCGTGCTACTTACTGGACAGAATACACACTGCTTGTATGACTATGAACTATGTTATGAGTCCACCCACACAGATGTTTCATTTAACAAATTACAGTCAGTAAGAAACAAAAATTACTGCAGCTGGAGACCAGTAGTGTAGGAGGCACTTACACAACAGGAAAATAATAAAAAATGTATATTTCTTCATTCATTCATTTTCCGTAACCAGAGCCCATCCCAGCTGACATTGGGTGAGAGGCGGGGTACACCCTGGACAGGTTGCCAAACTATCACAGGGCTGACACACAGAGACAGACAAGTATTCTCGCTCACATTCACACCTACGGCCAATTTAGAGTCACCAATTAATCTAACCTGCATGTCTTTGGACCATAGCTGTCAAGTCTCCCGTTTTGGCTGGGAAACTACCGTATTTTACCCCTCTTTCCCGCCGCCCTCCCGTATTAGTATTTTCCCGTAAATCTCCCATATTATAATATAATTTAAAAAAAAAAAAAAAAAACATTCCTCTGCCTCTCCAAACTGAACTCTGTCACTAGCCTCGCGAGAACTGCCACCTGCAGTAGCCTGGGTGGCAGTTGTCGCGAGGTTAGTGTCGACAGCGGGTCTGTCATGTAAAATCAACCACTCTGGCCCAGCCCACAAATACACTCCTTCCAAAAAAGTGTTAAAGGATGCAAAGTCTGCAACAAATCTGTATAATAAGTCATAAGTGAATGCCAGAGAGCCACATGAGTGAACATGAGAAATTAAAAGAAAATGTGTAATGAAAATAAAATGTAAATGTTTAACTTAAAGACAGGTAAATAGTAAATATGTAGTGTGTTGACTTGTATATAAACTGAAAATATGTAAAATAAATAAATGTGCTTCATATACCCTTTTGTGTTTTTCATTTAGGCTGTATTATAACGTAGGAATGTTCATAGCATTTCAATGTCAACAAAGGTAGGCCTATCAAATTCTGATCACCTAACTGTAGTTAGTAAGTGGTTGACAAGTGGTTATCTTAGATTTCCTGTACACCTGTCTTAAAATGTAAGGGATACTGGAGCTTGGTTGGGGTGGTGGGACGGCTCGCGGCGGGCGCTGGAAAATTTCCCTTATTTTCAAATCCAAAACTTGACAGGTATGCTTTGGACTGTGGGAGGAAGCTGGAGTACACGGGGAGAACTTAAAAACTCCACACAGAAGTTTGGGTTTGAACTCCTTAAGCCAGGAACACTCTTACTGTGAGGTGACAATACTAACCACTGCACCACTGTGCTGCCACTGTACTTTGAGTTCTTATTTCTGTAAATTACGATTAAGAACAATATTTTTTTTTAGCAAATATTAATCTTGATTTCAGTTTGAGTGTAAGTATTAATACTGGAGTGCTGTAGTTACATTTCATTTCCAAATTTCATATGAAACTTGGAGTTCTGGTTTTGGATGCCTGTTGGATGGATTTCCTTTCTCTGTTGATTAATATTAAACATATTTATGAGTAAAACTAAACTTCTGCTACAAAACCACTTTAAAAAAGCAGTATCATTATTGTATGAATGAATATATATTCGCAATTGATTTGTATGAACCGTCGGATTAAAAATGAATCAGGTTATACCTTCAGGACCCATACAGCCAGATTGCAAACTTTAAAACAACAGAAAATCTCTTGTAAACTTCACACTAAAGAAGAAAAACAGATAAAAGAGGAGAATGGCACAAAGGGAAATCAGAGCACGGATTTGATAACACTTTGAATATAAAACGGAACCTCATTCAACATCCTGCCGGTGCCCTGTGCTTTCTCTAAAACTGTGGCGGGGCACTTTTTATCAGCCTGCCTTCTGCTGTAACACAATCACATGGGACAAGGGGGACTCAGTGAAGTGCTATTCATCCCTGAAACTCTTAAGAACTGGGACACTCTCTACATTCCCTGTGGCTGTTACAACACCTCTCGACACACTCAAACAACTGTGTGTTTGTGAGTGCATGCATTAATTAATTTGAAATCTTCTTTGTGTGCTTTCTGCTTGCGTGTACCCACATGAACTTGTCACAAAAACTTGCTTTGCTGGCCTTGTTCTGCCACATGTAGTTAGGACTAACAGCAGCATCATCATCTTTCCATGAGACGTGATGGAGAGCTCATCCTGAACTGTTTTGATGGAGGACAACGGCCGCAGCCTTTCCCAGCTCCAGCACAGTTATTCACGGATGAACTCACTCCAATTAAAACACAAGCTAACAAAGAGGGCACCCTGCATGGCAGAGCTCTCTCTCCAGGCCTCGCTAACCAATTATAAACATGAACTAAGTAGCAGACTGCAAGTCAAACAACTCTCAGTGTCATGAACCACACCGGAGCAGGGCAGGTTAAGAAATGCATCGTCTCATGCACCTGAGCACAGTGGTGGAAAGTTAGTACTCTTCTCAAAGGTATCACAAGATAAATGATTAATGGGACAGGAACATAGACTGTATGAAAAAATGTATGCAGCTATCATAATGTTACATATTGGTTTTGCAGCCTCTACTTTGGCATTTTCACCATTTTGTTTTTTTGGAGCCGGAAGTCAATATATTTGGATGAGAGAGTGGAGCTGTGGATGAGTGAGGGGCGGATCTGACTGAGGGCCCGAGGTGATGCCTCGCAGACAGCCTGTCAGCCCTTAATTATGTGCAACTTAAAGCCTTAATTAAACTTTCAATGGGTTGAGTTATATAAAAATAAACCCCTGTACAGTTGTCATGCATGTTGAAATTAGCTATAGAGTCCAAAACTGTTTTTGTAGCAGGCTGTAAACATGTTTATTTCTGCTGTCAAGTTGAGCATTTTGACATGGGTGTCTACGGGGATTGACTGGCTTCTGGAGCCGGCCTCAAGTGGCCATTTGAGGAACTACCATTTTTGGCACTTTGGTGTAGGCTTCATTTTCCTGCCTGGGAGGTTGCAGGTTGGACGCTAAACTTTGTGGGGTTTTTTTTTTTTCTTTTTCTTTGTTCAGCAAGTACTCAATTTATTCAATCTGAAAAGATTAGAAAAGAAAATTACTCTTGGGTGGAAGTTATTAAAACTTACAAACAACTGCAACCTTTGACAAAGTTCACAAATGGATGCTGTATAATTTTAAAGGCACAAGCCACTATTTATAATGAGGACCCCTTAATTAATTTAAACTGCAACATGTGACTAAGATTGTACTGAATGCACATTTTATAGTTGACAAATAAACTTATCAAAGCTCTCTGAGGCTCGACAAAGTACCTCAAACCTCCTGTTCCTTAATGGAAGTCACATATGCCAATACTGAAATATCAACAACACCTAATATCAGCTAATATATTGGCCGAGACAATTTATTAGTCTAGACTCTAATTTATTGATTTATTCCTTTAGTTGCTACTATGTTTTTTTATTTCATATTAAAAAACATAGTAGCTTATTTGCAATAAGTGCATTTTAATCCACCTCTTTTTATGCACATTTTACACTGCCTAAAAATGTCAGTGGATATGCTTCTTTCTTTAAAAACTACATATCAAAATATTGCAAAAAATAGTTTTTGCGCTTTGCTGAGGTACAAACGATGGTGTTTAGATAATAAAAACAAAGCTTGACAAAGTGCAATGGAAAAAGACAGAGAATAAATGGGAACATACTATAACTATTAACTACTAACTATTAGATTTAAACATCACTTATACTTCCACTGAACAGATGAAAAATAGTGGCAGATGAAAGCATCAGATCTGAGGAGTGATAAGGACACCATAACATTCCTCAAATTAATACACAAAAAGCATGAATACCATATTGTCATCACATATTCCACATTGTTTTTGTTTGTTTTAGGCAGTAGATGCATTAGTTTATCTATCCAACCATCCATCAACACTTTATCTATCCTGCCTCTACACCTGTTTATTTAAGAATCACTGAGGGCAGCAGAAAAGCATGGAAACACCATGAACAGCAATCTTCTGTTTGTATCATAAACATACAACAATAACATGGCAGCAGAGTGTTGCTTCACTGCTCAGAAACTTCTGCGTATACACTTGCATATGTGTGATATAGTACAAGCAACAAGTTGGCTACACAAATCGCGAAGTTAACTCTATGGTGACGCAAGAGGAAAGTGTTGTACAAGACATTTCCATTTAAGTCTGACTATCTTTACCTTATTTTTGTATCTAATAGGCTTGAAATTGAACACCAGCTTTCTTGTTTCTTCTAACACTAGCTTCAGCTCATTTATTTCTGTCCACTCCTACTTTACATTCCCTTCGATCACTCTGCAATTTGTACCATATAATTACACGTTCCTTTCTGAAATGTTTTTGAAATATAATATTACAGTGTCAAATCTAGTGTGAAATTATCTCCTGTCTCAGATAACAAAAACAGCATGAGCGAGTTTGTGGAGTGACATGATGTTGACAGAGACTCTCATTTCTTCCTGTGGGTGTTGCAGGATTGACAGGAACCAAAGTGCCTTTAAATGAATGAAAACTCAACTTCGGAAAATGAAAATAAAGATAAATCATTAAGTTTGACAGAAACCAAACACAGACTGTGTGTTAACTGTCTAAGAAATATAAACACATGGATTTTTCTGATGGGAGAGAAATGATGCTGATGATCTTCAGCTACACTAACTGATGAATGATTGAGGAGTAAATGACCTTTTCACTGTATTAAAACCTTCATTAGCACCACAGCAAACTGAGATCAATATCACTGAGTGTCACTGTGCGATGAATGAGCGAATGGGCAATAATTCAATATTAGCAATTAAGTCTCACACTGTGATTATATAATCTTATTATGCTACGCTAGCGATTTTGTTTGGCCAAATGTTTGATTCCAACAGGCTTAAGTGCTGTTTTACACATAAAAAGTGTTTGTTAATCCACAAATGGAGCACAGCCCATCACTTCAGATGTTTGTTTGTGTGATATTGTGTGTTTTTGGCATTTTATAATATATTTTGACACCTGAGCCAACACAAAACCTGAGTTTTACTACCAAGTAAAGCAGGAGCAGTTAGTCCACAATCAATAAGATGATCAGTAGAAATTATTTGTGACTATTTTCCCATTCCCCAGATCAAGCTTCTTATTTTTAAGGTTTTGCTACTTTTCTTTGTCTTGACAGATAATAATAAATATCCCTAGAATGGTCGGACAACAAACAAACAAAAAAAAAAGTTGACAATGTCACCTTGGGCTTTTGGAACCCATGATAGGCACTTTTTACTATTAACTTACTTACATTTCAAAGACCAAACAATCGACCAAATAATTGATAATATGATTGGCAGATTAATCACTGATGAAAAGAATTAGTTGCAGCCACTGTTTTAACGCCAAACATGTACTTTTTCAATGTCTCACATTGAAGAATTTCCCACCAAACCACTTTTATAAATAAATTAATCAAGATAGTCCTTTATGAGCACAATAGGCAGCTCAGTGTTTTATTCTGTTGAAACTCAAAGGAGCCCTACAAGAACTCTGCCTGAATAAAAAAAGCAAAATTACCACATAAATAAGCAAATATCTAAAGGTCTAATTCTTGACATTTTTTGATACTTGGTGCTACGGAGGCATTTTGGTCAATAACCAAAAAGTATTTGAGTTTGATATCCGACGTTCACTGTGATATACATATAGCAATATCAGAAAACATCCTTACTAGTATCGTGTACTGTTATCAGAAACGTGTGGAAGAAAGCACAGTGTAAAACAAAGTGTTTTAGGGTGTCTTCACATTTAGTCCTTTTTAAATGAACCAAACTCAGTGCTCTTAAAGTGGACCAAAAAGTAGACCAGTGGAAAGGGGACTCAGTTCTTTTTGTCTTCACATTGTCAGTTCATTTCAAAGAGGACTCAGTAGTCTTTCTGGTCAACTTCAGCTCTAATGGGGCCTCAGTCCTCTTTCTGTTCACACTATAGCCTTTATATAGTTTTGTTTTTACTTTGTCGTGGCACTGCAGTGGGGTTATGAAGCCCCTCACTTTCTGATGAACTTAAAATTAGTGGAAACCCTTTGCGTTTCTGTGCTGTAGACTGTTGCCATTTGATGTATTCTACACTCCACATCTGGAGACGTGCGGTATTTTCTGTGGATCAAACTACTCCCCGTCCTGCGTCCTTGCAAGCGTTACAGGCTGACGTGGTTTCATCTGTTTTTTCAAGCGTCCCCATGCAATAGCATGTGATCTAAAGGGCTAAATACAAGTCAAATTTGCTATGCAAACTATTTTAGCGTGTTTATGCTCATCACATGCTCACCAGCTGTTGTTGTTTTGTTTTCTAACATTGTAAACTAAATACCTTTGGGTACGACTGTTGGTTAGACAAAACAAGCAATTTGAAGACGTCACCTTGGACTAACCCTGACCCGATTGACATTTTTCACTATTTTCAGACATTTTATGGACAAAATGCTTCATTAACAAACAAGTAACTGATCAGCATATGAATGAAATGAGACAGAGTTGAAACTACTAGTCAACTAATCTGAAGAAAATGAATCGCCAACAGTTTTGGTAATTGATTAAATCTCTGAGTCATTTTTCAATCAGGCATATCAAACATTTCAACTTCTTACATGTTAAGATTTGCTTTCATATCACTGTAAACTGAATACTTCTGAGGTCTTTTGGACTGTTCCTTGGATAAAACAAGTGAGTTGAAGACGTCGGCTTGAACTCTGGGAAACTGTGATAGATGCATTACACTATTTATATATGACATTTAACAAACAATTAATTGAGAAAACAAGAAATGAACTACTTTATCGATTTGTCAACAAACAACAACAACAACAACAACAACAAAGAAAGAATTGTCAACCATTGATTCATTGTTTAAGTCACTTATGAAGACAAGGTGTCAGTCATTCAATGCTTCCAGAAGTTTTAAAAATGAGGACAACTAAATATCTGTGAATTTTAGACTGTAGACATAAACTATGTGAAGATGTCACCTTAAACTCTTCTCTCATTTTATAGAGAGAAATTAATCAGCAGATTAGGTCAAATTGATAAAGAAGATTTTTAGAAGTGTGTGCCTGGTGTCATATATGACAGACAACAGCTTCAGCTCTCACAGTATTGCTGATATCCACATTTGTAAATTACAAATAGGCCTATTAACTAAATTGAACTGAAATTTAAAGGCTGAAACAAACATGAAGAGATTCAGAGTCACAGGTGAACTTTTTCCTAACTTTGCCCTCATCTGTTGAGGAAGCTGTGAGTGTTTTAAACTCCTGACATCATGTGAACACCTGAACATGTCATGAGGCATGTTGTGAACACAGCTGGCTGCATGGCCTTCATCTGACCGCTTTTTCCACGACTCATGACACGCAAACGTGGACTCAGTTCAAAAAACAAACACGAGGGCCTGGTTTTCCTTCTTGTGCATGAGCCCAAATCACAAATTCAGGGTTCCCCTCCAAAAAACCAGGCGAGCAGACAGAAAGCAGAGGAGGGTTAATTACCTCCACGGAGCATCACCACCACCAGCACCGGCTCACATTTCACCTCACATCAGCTAAAAAGCACTAAAACGTAAAGCCAACGACGTCAGGAGCTGCTTATGTGTTTTTTCCACCCTTTCCCCTTTTTGGCTGTAATGTATGTGAGAGAGAAACCCCCTCTTACCTTCCACATCCAGGCCATTCTTATTTCTACGCAGACAATGGTGGACCGCTTGTTTTCGTCAGCCCCAACACGCAGTACACCGCGTCCGTCTCCAAACACTTTAATTCACGTATGCATCACGAGAAGACACGCAGATGCGATGCGGTTATATGCGGGGATCGGCTCCATAAATACTGGAGTGTACCGTTATTCGTCTCCTCTCTCGGGTTTTTTTCCCCCATGGAGCTTGCCTGGACCTGGACCGACGCTGCACTGCTACTGGCCGGCGCAGACGCAGAGCCCCGCCCCCGCCTGCGCCACGTGACAGCCGCTGATTTCCTGACTTCTGCTTCTACAGCATGCCAGTGTGAAGACAGGCTGCAGCCTCTGTATCAGTGGCTGCTTATCACCTTTATTTTATCCAAATGAACCCCAAAAATGTGTTTTATAATGTGTGATACACACAAAACAAAATATTAACTTGTGGGAACATTTTTTTTAATCAATTTCAAAGATAAAAAAAAAAAGATTAATAACACCAAGGGACCCACCGATTGTGCTCTTGGGACTGCTACCTGAGGACATCATTCATAAGAGGGACATTTAATCATTCTAGTATGCACGAAGTCCACTACCAGAAGCTGGCTGAAACACGTCCAGGACAGTGAATTGAAATTGTAGAGAAACTATATTCTATGGAAAAACTGACCTTTCACCTAAGGACTAATGAAGGGGTGTCAAACATACGGCCCAGGGGCCAAAACCGGCCTGCCAAAAGGTCCAATCTGGCCCACTAGGTTGACTTTGCACACCTTATGTTGATGCACATGCGAAGGCTGAGAGGTTTCAGCAGCAATTTAAACAGTGAGTAGATACGAACAAAACTTAAGATTGTTAATGGTTTGTAAGGCAGGGGATGACTTAACCTGCTTCTTCAGGAGCTTCCACTTTAATGGAAAATCATGAAAAAATGCAGATGTAATGAAAGTTAGTAGATACACATGCACAATGCTGGGGTAAATGGACAGACTATAAGAGAAAAGATGTGTTGTGTTAGTCAGCTGGTCTGAAGACAACATATCAAAAGTTGTAAAATGAAAGCAGTGGCACCCCCTTTTTCTTTTTTTGTGTGTTTTGTTAATTGAAAAACTAATAAATATAAATTGTAAAAAAAAAAAACGACGAACAACACAATGTAAGAAAAGTATGGAAACACTTGATTAACATCCTCCTGGATCCTGTCTTCATAAAGTAGCCTACTGTCCAAAAGTTTGGAGTCAGATGGTTGAGAGGAGTACTCTACACTTTTAAATGGTGTTTCATGCTTTTATTGTGAGAGCCACTTAAGCACATATTTATATTTGTTAAAAGTGTATGAGTTGATCTGACATATCATATAGGTTCTGATATTATTAAAGTTTACACAACAGTTCCTGTATATTTTGAATAAGGTATAGCAGTGGACTACACTAAGGTTATGTTTATATTTACTTTATTTCTGTGGTAGAATACAGGCACAAGTTATTTTTGCCAGGTGTGGTGCCATGAGGCAGTTTGGTGCGCAAGAAAAAAGCAAAGTGTGGACACTGTTGTGCGTAAATGACGACATGAAGGTTGTGTTTGGTTTTGGATCATAATACGTTTTTGACCGTGTTATCGGTGTTGAAGTATAATAACACGTAATACCTGAGAATACATAGGAATAGGGTGTCAAGTCGAGTCGAGTCGAGTGGACCGTGCAAGATGTAATTTTGGAAGGACTTGGCCTGATGTTTTGTTTCTTTTTTTCAATAAACCTTGTTCAACTTTTTCCCTGCCTCATGTGAATCTCCAGAAAAGGAAAACACAAGTCAAAACAGAGACACCTCACAAACTAAGTGGCCTAGGGACTTCTGTATGTTGAAACGGTCATGACAGTTATTTTGTATAAAGGGTTTGCTATAATGTCATGTTTTGTGTTTGCACAAAAAAATGTGTTTAATGATTCAACTAGACTGACAACTGACAGAGGAGAAAGACACAAAGATCCCTTTAAGCTACACTTAAATAAGAATAGAGGAAATCATCAGCCATTAGTTCAAAAACTGGAAGCTTAGCAAGGCAGGGATCACAATATACAGGGACACACATCCAATCTCAAATTTAAAAATGTAGCCTCAATACAGTATACTAATAAAAAATCTAAATAAAACTATTTTCTATACTACATTAGGTAACCACACACCACAAATAATCATAAGAAAATGTAATTATAATCATAAATAAACCTGAAAAATTCCCATTATCATAACTACTGGCTCAAGTGTATTAGGATGTACTGCAGTTCTGCATGTGGTTTGTCCAAGTAGAGTTTCTGTACCCCAGCAGTAGCTGTTGTTCGACTGCTGTGGGCAGGTACCATTAATGTCACACATTGTACTGTCTCTCTATTTAATTACTTTCAAATGTATTAAAAAATGGAAAACTGGGGTCGCCCAGTAGCCCAGTGTGGAGAGCAGGCACCCATGTACAAGGGCAGTGTCCTTGCCACAGCAGAGACGGGCTCAATTCCAGCATGTGGCCCTTTGCTGTATGTCGTCCCCCTTCTCCACCCTTCACACCCCAAACTGTCCCGTCATTAAAATTAAAAATCTTTAAAAATGGAAAAATAAAAAATTATTCGAGTGTTGCAGAGACTAAATTTAGGATCTGTTACCATCAGCTGTTTATGGGAAACTTATTACTGTCACACCATACTAATAATAACACATCACTTCAGTGCATGAGAAGGCAACGTTAATACATCATTTTGCACTGGAACTGGAACTGTGAAAATAAATAAGCTTGCTAAAAGGTGTCAGTAATTGCTTGGAGTGGAAACAAACGATTTTGGTGTAAACAGGCCAATTTGTGAGCGCTATTCAATTAACTATCACTAATGTTAGCTATCATAGCTAAGTTACCTGACTTAAATTAGCCACACATTCTCCTAGCCACCAGGGGGTGCAGGCCTCCCTGCAGATTTGGCTCCATGGCTATGGCCTTGGAGCTTTGTAATGTGTGCTGATTTACAAAGGTTTCTGTCTCAGTGTCAAGTGCACAATAATAGAAGTCTCAGGTTAGCACTACTGGAACTGAATCGGGGAATATCAGCTGAACATAACATGGATTGACACGTCACAGTTTAAACTTCTTCAGTCTAACCACTGAGCTGACTGCAGAGGGCCCAATAAAAAAACAGCTCCCAAATATATTTACAGCACAATTGCACTGTTATGGTTCAATAATGATCAAGGGTCACTTACACTTCTCTGGACGGGAAAACATGATCAAAATCCAAGTTTCAACAGTATTCTCCCCTGTCATGCAACAATGTGAGGACTTTGACTAAATGGAAGTTTTAATCATTTCATTCTTCTTCTTTTGGGTCCAAAACTATTTCGAATGTAAAGGATTAAGAATTATGCTGTTTTTATCTCTTTAAAAATAGCCATTATTGAAGGAAAGAAGAAAACCATCAAAATATTGGGTGATTACAAACGTTTGAACAGTAGAGAATTTGTTTACAATGTATTTATAATTCTGTCATCCTTATTGTCTATACTGTCATTTTATTATGTTGGTCTATTCTGTGCACAAGGCATCTCATTGCACATCTGCCTGTCCATGAAGAGGGATCCCGCCTTTGTTATAGTGATGGGTGAAAATGAATGAACAAATCTTTCTGAATGACTCTTTTTAATGTCCAGTATGGACCGGGTCTGCCTGCTGAATGTCTGAGTGCCCAAGTTTTCTCACTCACTATTGTTGAAGGATACTGCAAAAACTGCCTGCTACGGTGAGTGAACAAGAAGTGATTGAACTGGACTCAAGCCAGAACCTCCGCCAACCACAGCCAATGGTGCATTCACATGCTCCTTGGATGGTTGTTCATCCGACTTTGGTGTGTTTATGAACTTTAAGTTGTAATGTGGAAACAACATGGATGCTACAAATAAGATGTGTTGTATTTAATTGCTCAGTGTGTTTAAACAACACACTGATAATGAAGAGCAAATTAAACAGATCAGGTGAGCCATGAAATATGATCGGGAACTCATTTTTCAGATTATTCCGACACCACATGAATGCAGAACAAGGCTGCATATATAACTGGGATGTCAGCTTGCCTCTCAAACAACCACAGATCCTTGGTCAGTGACCTTTCTGTAACATCATATTGAGCTTACATAATCTACGCGCATATAAGTTGGATGTTGAATCAATGCGTTTAAGGGGAATGTTTTATTTTCATGAAATTTATACATAATGACTGGGTAATGCATCAAAGAGAAGTTTTGTGGGGCGGGCAGCACTAGCTGTCAAACATGCATGGACTATAAGAGAGCATCATGCAGAGACGGACACCATGTTTTGCAAAAAGTAACAAAACTCAAAAGGTCTGATACCTTTACATGTATCGATGCTGTAAAATGAATTGGTCCAACCATCCCTTCTCTGTTACTCTTCCCGAGGTTTCATACATTTTACCCTGTTAAAAGGGTTTCCTGGTCATGTACCGCCCTCAACGACTATTGGAGACAGATATTTGATGTATTTTTCAGGCTATAGCACCTGACTATCACACAGCCATCTTTGGCGTACCACCCCCAGGCTGCAAAGTCTCAAATTTACAAGCAAATGCTTTGGCATTTGCTTCCCTGCTTGCACACAGATTCATACTTTATAATTGGAAATCAAATTTAACCTTTGTCATTTCTGTAGTGGTTGAGGGATGTACTATTATTTCTATCTTTAGAGAAACTGAGATACAAGATATGTAAAGCCTGCAAAAACTTCACCCTGACCTGGAGTCCCTTAATAGAATTTGTAGAAGGTTTTCCCTTTCAATGATACACCTTAACACTAGTTGTATTGGATAGTTACAACTACTTTATAACATGCTCAAAACATCAATTTACCCAAGATATGATGAGAAGTTCCTGTCTGATTATTTTTGTATTTGTTCTTGTATTTTTCTGTTTATTTAATTTAATTTTTGTTTCAGAGCCTTGGGGTGTGTGTGTGTGTGTGTGGGGGGGGTACATTTCTTTTTGGGTCTATGTTTGTAAGTTGTATGTTTGTTAATGAATAACTGCAAAATAAAGTTGTTTTTTTTTCATTATCCAAATCTAGGGTCAAAGGACACAGGGTGTTGTACGCAGCACAGATTGTAAAGCCCCTCGATGCCAATTTGTTATTTGTGATACTGGTCTTCATAAATGAAAGTGACTTGACAACATGTTACAGTAAATGAATGGGATGTTGGTGCAACAAGTTATTTCTAGGTACGATATCCATATGTTCCTACAATTTACTGTTGGAACAAGATCAGTGTTCTAAATAACAGTGCTTTTTATCCTGTGAGAACAAGATATTTTTGTATAAACAAGCTATTAATAAACAGTTCGTGAGTACAAGCGGCCGAAATGAGTTTCCTCCGTAGGGTGGCTGGGCTCAGCCTTAGAGATAGGGTGAGGAGCTCGGACATCCGGGAGGGACTCGGAGTAGAGCCGCTGCTCCTCCACATCGAGAGGAGCCAGTTGAGGTGGTTCGGGCATCTGGTAAGGATGCCTTCTGGACGCCTCCCTTAGGAGGTGTTTCGGGCAAGTCCAACCGGGAGGAGACTTCGGGGCCGCCCCAGGACACGCTGGAGGGATTACATTGCCCGGCTGGCCTGGGAACGCCTCGGGGTTCCTTCAGAAGAGCTGACGGAAGTGGCTGGGGAGAGGACTGTCTGGACTTCTTTGCTGAGGCTGCTGCCCCTACGACCCACACCCGGATAAGCGGAGGACGACGAATATACAGAACAAGATGTGGGAACAAGATAATACTTTTGTACAAAAAAGTAGAAAGTACAAAATCATGCAAGCCCAGGCACTGGGTTTTCTAGGCTGTGTTCACACTGCAGCTGAGTTGGTCCCTTCTTCAATTTGCCACAGATCTGATATTTTTAGTGCAAAACACATTTCCTGATACAGTAGTTCTCAAAGTGACACCTGGGATTTTAGACATCACCAGTTAATTATCTTATCTAGAACAACTGATGGTTACCTGTATGTGTGCTAACGCATGAAAACCATAAACTGGGACTTATGAAGAGTATACATTATCCTTGTATTGCCCTTTCGTGTAAATATGTATCTTTTCTCGCAGTCATACTGATAAAATGTTGAAGAAAAAAACGCTTGCATTCAGGCTGCTGTGCTTGTAGGATGTCAGTGGTGTTTCCTATCTGAGAATATTTATGTTATCTACTCTGGTGGGGAGACAGTAAAAAGAGAGATAAACTTGGGTCTGCAGATATATTATATGTTTTCAGCAAGTGCTGGGAAAAAAGTGTTGCACTGTAGAAAACCGATGTCTTGGAAACTTTTCAGGGATCCTGATAGAAATTGCACAACACATTGAGATAATTTGCCTCGAAGAGTTGCAGTCAGGGCTGGAACTTGGAAACTGTTATGAATTCAATCACAAAATATCAACAAATGAGCCAAATGCGGTTTATTTATTTTTCAAACTGCATCTCTGTAAGAACCGTGTGATGTGATTGTGCCTCTATTTGCTATATGTGGTAACTGTGTTCAGGGTCACGGGAGGACTTGAGGCCTCATGAGGTCAAGTTGCTGTCTGTCACACAGCGGGAAAAACACATTCACACTGCTGACAATTCAGCGTATCCAATCCACCCTTTCTACATGACTTTGGACTGTGGGAGGAAATCTGAGCACCAAGAGGAAACAGGAGCCGACATGGTGAGGACAAGTAAACACCACACAGGAAGAATCTATTTGACAGAATCAGCTGTTTTTGCAGGGCTATCTGCCTCTGTAGGAGCAGTACAGATGCTGTATAACTATGAATTAGCTTTTGAGATCATCAGTGATTTGATTATTATTTTGAGTTTGCTTGTTAAACTGCATAGAGCTAGCCTGGAAATCCAGACTCAAATCTAGAAAGATTTTGAGTCTGACCCTCACCGATACACCCTTCCTACCCAAGGGGCGGCACTAACTGAGGCATTCCAAATGCCGCCGCACGCAATTGGATAGCACGATGGCCAATCAGAGCAAAAAACAAGGTGACGTATTCATTGCACTAAGCCCCATTTGTTTGCCGACCAGTTGGGGTAAACTGATATATTATGCTTTTGCCATATCCCATCGGCAAAACGGCAAAAACATCCTTCCTGGAAGTGAAGACTTCTAGGGCAGTCTTCTGTTCCTCTCTCAAGGAAAAAGATAAGTGTAGTTGGCTTAGCGTTTCTTCCAAAGCTTAATTGAATGGACACGGCCCTTCGGCAGCTGCCATCTTAGCTGTTTACTTTTCGACTCCTATGTCTGCCCAGAGCCCACTTCTGTCAGATAGACTGATCTGATTGGTCCGATTTAAGATTCAAAGTGCTCTGCTCGTTGGGGCCAGATTCCCGTGCAGTGCAAATTCGAATTTGCTAGGGGCAGGGCATCTGGATTTCCAGGTAAGCATAGAGCCACTACATTAAAGGTTTAACTAGTTTGAGTGTTTAAATGGGATCTATTATGCTCGTTTTTAGGGTCATACTAGTAGTTCGGGTTTCTACCGGAACATGTTTACATGCTTTAATGTTCAAAAATCACTTAATTCTCATACTGATTACCTTTCCCTGATGTTAGCATGTTGCTTCATGTAGCAGTGTAGGCTAGTAGTGTGCCTCAAGCATACAAAAAACCCATTATGATCTGACAAGTGCTTGTAGCCAAATTATAAAAAAAAATATTGAACACAGAGTATTCAGGACGGTGTGAAGCCTGAGGTGTTTTGCTCACTGGGATTTACTTTAACATATATTTACCTTATTATTTG
Organism: Epinephelus lanceolatus; assembly: GCF_041903045.1. NCBI lineage: Eukaryota > Metazoa > Chordata > Actinopteri > Perciformes > Serranidae > Epinephelus > Epinephelus lanceolatus. The sequence goes on along the minus strand of NC_135745.1, from coordinate 16,563,402 downwards.
AAACTTTGGCCATGTTTAAAGCCCCTACAAGGAACTTTCATTTTGAGTTGATTTTGGCGACCCTGTGGACAAAAGCGGTAGTGTTTTGCCGGAATGAAGCCTACATTTCCCTTGAGCTCTAGCGCGTATTGCCGTAAAGACGCTTACCTGGCTCGCACATGTGTTTGTTTTGGGGATGAATGAAACAACAAGACGGGAAAACTTTACCCTCGCTCCTATCAGGGATCCCAGCTCACCTCTGCCGCGCCCCAGCTCCACCTCTCCGGCGTAAGCGCCACTGCCACCGGGGTAAATGCAGCGGTCAGCTGGTAAGGATGAAAGCCCATTTGGCGAGCACTTCCACGGCTTCTTGGACTGAGTATGGAGCAGTGCCTCGCCTCTTTATTTCTCAGCACTCGCTGGACCCTGTCGGTGCCTGGCTGGTACCTGTCATAGGCCCGGATGAGGTGTTCCAGCCCCGCGGCCCCTGCTCTCCTCATCCCCGCTGGCGCGGGGTGAATCTGCCCAACCTGCGGCCTCTGTGTGTTGCTCCCCGGACAGCTAACGCCGTGGACCCGCCGGCTCCTGCCAGGATTGGGCTGGTAAATGCTAGATCGCTAGCGAACAAAACGTTTATCCTGAAGGATTTCCCGACTTCCCGAGGATTGGATTTTCTCTCTGACCCTTTAAGCTGACAGGCATGTGAGAAAGTAAAAACTTTGAAAAGTGGTGGAATGTAACTAAGTACATTAACTCAGTTTTACAAAAAAGGTAATTTGGGTAACATACATGTTTTCAAGTGGACTTTATTTTAGTTATTTTGTATTTGTTGTAAAACTCTACATTTTGGGAGGGCACAGTCCCGGCAGGACAAGCAGTGATGTCTTGGTAAAAAACAACAGCTTTTTGTGGCACTATCTGCACTGACAGGTTGCTACAAAACACCCACAATTGGAGCCTAAAAGCCCCTGAAACACTATCAGTTTTGTTGTTTGTTGGCTTGAGCAGTGATCTGTAGTAGTCTGCAGCCTGGCATCCATCTCACCTAGGTGACACGCCATCCACCTTCACCTCCACCTCCCAGTGACATATTCAGCCTATATATTACATCACTTAAGAACCACTGAATGACACAAATGAAACGTGCAAACATATTGGTGGCTTGCAGAAACGTGTAATGCAAACATTTTCTTCTGGTGACTGGGCTGAGGTGTAGTCAACTTACTGAGGATGGCGCTTCCTGGTGGCTCATTTAGCAAAGCTCTCTTGAAATGTGGGACTTGTGTTTCATGTCGTCCTCTTGTCTCACGTCCCGTTGCTCTTTCGGCTACACGAACTAAAAGAGAAAGAAACCTTTTTAGAAGGACACTCACAGTGGTGGATCCTGATTTGTTGTCATTTCATGGACCAGTGATTCAAACTGTATGAATACAGAGAGGAGGTGCAAGGATGTTTCAGTTCACACACCTTGCCAAATGTGTTCTGACAAAAAAAAGCATTTATCCCAGAAAAGGGTTTGAATAAAGATACCAGGACAAGGAAACAAGGTCTTACCACACAACCAAAGAGACACCGTATTTCAAAGGAACCTTTTTTGATAGGCTGTATCTTAGAAAAGATTTGGTTTAGGATACTGATTGTCTGTATATTTTAACATAAACTGTTGAAATTACCAGAAAAATTGATGCAAACCTGGCAAACATCCTGTCCGTCTCCTCCGTCAGATGCTGCCTTTGTGTTTTGCCTGCCTTTACAGGAGGCTGTAATTGAGTTCAGCTGCAGTCTGCCTTTCTGCCAGATGACATGACACCTTGGGTAAATAGAAATTTTGAGATGTCAGTCTTGTTTGCAAATGAAAGAAACCAATCTGAGCTTTTCTTTTTTTCTCACACAAAATATATTTGATATACACCATCTGTAATTACTGGAACACAAACAAGCACGAATCCAGCGAGGTACAAACATTTGCAGGTGGAAAGAGGAACATACACTCAAACCCTCAAAGCAGGAAACCACAGGCTGCTGGTACACCTCACTTCTTTTGATTAGCTGTTGGCACATTGATTAAACTTCTCAGTATTTTTCCCTTGAATCTTGCCAGGTGTGAAGCAGGTCCTCTCTCCAAATCAATAGCTCTATCGGGGTTATCACCAAATCTCTCTCTCTGCCTCTCCTCTTTTAAAGCTTTTCAAACAGAGCATGAAAAAAGTAATCCTCAAACTCTGAGAGTGCCACATCACGGATTAAATTCCCAGAAGAGCGCACTGAGCTCAAAAGGAGAAAGTCAAGGTCATCTGCAGACTGTGCATCTGAAATTACCTCTGGATGATTAAGAGACTGTGGATGATAGCCGTCACCTTTTCCAATGTGATAAGGAGCTATCGGGCTCAGGAAAGCTGAGGAATGTAACACAACGCCTTCAAGATTAAAAATTCTTCTTTTTACCCTCCATCTAGCAGCACATGGGCACAAGTTTACTTCCAACTGGAAACAAGGCTGTGTCCCAGTTCCATACTACATCTAATATATACAACACAAAACACATACTACTTGTCTTAGTATACTGTATTTGCAGTTAGTATCCAATAAAATTATGGAACTTTAACATTTTAAACATACAGGAAATGACGCAATGCATGCAGTGTTTGATGTCAATCAATCAATCTGTTGGTGCCACTAACAAGTAAACTTCACAAATGCTGACATCCAAATGTTCTCCCAGGATTTATTTGTTTTTTTGTTTGCTTTTCAGAGTGTTCACAAAACTTTTTTTTACCATCATGCACATTGGGTTTTCTTCTTTGCAGCTGTGAGCAGCTACTTAAATTCCTTTGTGCATAACTTTATGACTTTGTGCATTGACAGCAAACCCATAAATCAAGTTGTTTTGTTATGCATACTGAATGTTTTGATTACACTTATTACAGTCACTTTTCAAGTGTGAACACAGGACATTCACAACACTTGCTTGGATTTAGTGAGTAGTATGAATTTGGGACACAGCGAAAGAATCGACAACCACACACATGATTCTGCACAGCAGAGCTTTGATTAAAATGTTTGCAGTGGCAATGCTAATATGCATGTCTACTCTGTTAACCATCTTAGTTCAGTGTGTTACAGGGCTAATATTTGATAAATAGCACTAAATGCAAGGTACACCTGAGGCTGAGGGCAGTGGCACCAGCAGTGGCCAGGGGGGCCCTGATACAATTGTCGGCACTGCTTGTTGGGAAGGCGGCTGAACAATACTCTGAACAACTGGCAGGGCCGTTTCCAATGGGTCCCTTAAACTCTCACCTCAAGATATCAAAATGAAAATGGGTTTTATGGGTACCCACAAGTCTCCCCTAAACCTGAGAAGGCATGGTCTCAGTAAATATTTTGTTCCTTACAATCAGTGTAGGCTAGCTGTGTCTTTTTAAGCAAAAGAACAGCCAATCTGAACAATGAATCACCTAACACATGTATGCCTATACACAGATACAAAACAGGGTTGCTGTGAAACTAAAAATGTTAACTGTACTGATGAGTCTATGTGGTCAGATAATTAGAAATACTAACTGCAAAATAAGAAACTACAATATATCAGTGTGCGACTTCTTGATTCTACTACACACGTCAATAGCATAATCCAATACCTGAAATTCAGTTATGGCTTGTGGTTTTCAGTGGTTTCACCTGGCCATCTCTTTGAAATATTTCTGGGGTTGCCACTGCCTGAGGGAATACTCTTAGTTTCAGAGGTATTAAGGCAGAAAACTATTGAACAAATTAACAAAAGCTGACCTGATGGTGGCGCTAGAGGAAAAGTCAGATGATCATCAAAGTCTAAAAAATGTATCCCATGGGATACATGAATGTGTCAAGTGGAATTCAGGGTCATCTATCCAACAGTTGTTTAGATATTTTAGTAAGGACCAAAACAAGCAACTGACCAGCCAATAGTTTTGCCATCACTACAGCCACATCACTAGCCAAACCATTCTTATTCCCAACTCATCAAATGCTGCTTTGTCTGTGATTTCAGTGTCAGACACAGATGTAAAAAGGCACCTTTTGCAGAAGTTTGAAACACCATGGTAATATGAGGACTGGGAAAGTCCCTGCTGAGCACGCAGGAGGTTGGATGGATAGGTCCTAGACTTTCACCCGGGAGGCCGCTGTTCACTTCCTGTGTGAATGTTGAGCCATACCATGATGTTTTTTTTAAACCTAACCACATGCCTCACAGCAAGAGGGTTCCTGGTTCGATCCCAGGAGGGAACCCTTCTGTGCGGAGTTTGCATGTTCTCCCTGTGAAGGTAAATTGGTGACTCTAGATTGGCCGTAGGTGTGAATGGTTGTCTGTCTCTGTGTGTTAGCCCTGCGATAGGCTGGCAACCCTGCCTCTCTCCAGCCCCCCTACCTCCCCACCACAATGCACATAACAAGCGCAAATTGACAGGGTGTCCTGGAACATCAACAGGGGTATACCTAGTACATCCTATAAAGACATGAAGTCGATTGACAAAACAGTGATTTTTGACAAGTTGGGATGAGAACATGTTGCACTAGCATGGCTAAAAATGACATAGCACACAATGAAAACAGATGAGATGCTTTGGATCCCCTCTGTGACAAAAAAGTTTTTTAAGATCAAAAGTTCAATTCTGTTTAGAAATTTTGTATAATTAATGAGATAAAATGTGTGAAAATTGCTGAATAACAGAGAGACAGCTGGACCGGAAACTTATTGCTCATAATCACAAGGAAAAAAAGTGCCCTCAGGTTCACCTCATTTCAGGGTTTTTCTCTCATCAGTGAAGAATAAATGTAAAACTGTGCACAGTGGAAACATTTTCCGACAGACTTTTTCTCTCTGAGCTTTTGTCTAAAAATACTGGACGCCACGCTGTGAAGCAGGGCTCTGATTTCAGTTTCAGAGTACCTGGATCCATTTGCTTGATGAGAATGGTCATTGCTGGTCTGTTTCCCAGGCTTTAGTCCAGTGAGCCCAGTAAGAGGATGCCTGAGAGATGATGCCTGAAACCCTCCTCCTCCGCTGACAGACGCACACACAAAGACACCGGCGGAGGTTCCCAGCTGATGGAGACAAGTCGCTCTTCACAGTCTGTCAGTGTGGATGAGACTGGTCTGCAGGTGAAGACAAAGAAATGGAAGCAGCAGTTGGGAGTTTTAGTTTCACGTTTTCATTTTCTCAAACATTAATGATCTCATTAGTGGATGTAAACTTTGAAACCAAACAGTTTCAGAGTTTAGGAACTGGTTAAATTTAGAATAATAAGGATGTTTATACATCACTGCATGCGTGACTTTCTTAGACTTTGGACTGCAACTGCAGCTATTGCTCACAGCCATCTTATGCAGCAATTATGAACATGACAAGCTCTGCTTTCCTCCGTTCACAAATTATAATTACAGATGAACCGAGGGGGGCAGCATGGTTGTGTAGAGGCACAGCATGAGGGTGAAATATTCCTTTAAAGGTATCCTGAGTTTTTTGTTTTTTGTTTTTTTTTTTTACCTCTAGTAGCGCTGTCGAACAGTTTACCTTTCATATTCTCAAACAAATGGACGTCGACTTGGTTTCCTCCATATCCAAAAAATCACCAACGCTCTCTTTGAAAGTCTGTTTTTTCTTTCTTTTCATTTCTTCAGTTGTTATCGCTGGTAGAAACTTCCACACCGTTAGGTCCCCTGTATCCTGCTGTTACTACAAACATGTCTGAACCTTTCTTAAACTTTGTCTACCTTTAAAATGTAGACTTTTACATATACCTTTAATGCTGTAATCGCCATCATTTACTTGAGTGAATTATTGATTTGAACAAACATGTAGGCAATGAGTGTGTCAAATATGACAACTTAGTTCTTTCTACATCTTTTTACAAACAATGATCCCATTATCTGCAGAGATCAAAATGATAAAGGTTAATCCACGTACACCTCCATATTTTTCATTTTCAATCTCGTGTAACTATTGTCATGATTAGCTTTTAATGAACTATTCAAAATTTAGTAGTAATCTAATAGCCACCTTCTAGAACAGGTATAGTCTCACTGTGACATGAATAAAGTGTAACTCAAGCAGCACTTTCACACAAGTGGAGCATTTCAGACGACAACTCCGTACAGAGGATGTACTCGCACATCAGATTGCCTCCAGCTACAGAAACAGCGGATAAGCTGCTGTCCCATGTTCTTTCTCTGCTTCCAAGAAGGCTTACCAGGATGAATCATCTTGACTCTGTATGACAGATTTGTCTCTCCAGCCACGGAAAAGAAGCATAAATTGAAATCTAATTACCACGTGTCCTTTTGCACACTGTGTCATTTTTGTTAATGTGTGTAATGGCTCATCTTAGAACACAAGACTCATTTATATTCATATTGTGAGTTTGTTTTGCCCTTAAGCAGCATTAGGGTCATTTGATTGTGTCATTTTGACAGTATCTCTGTCTACGAAATCAAACTTCTCAAAAATGTCACCACCATCATCATGTGCTGTTCAGTATGTCAGTGCAACATTTGAGCTTTACTGCCTCCTAGTGATTATAGCAGTGTGTTGATGGGAGAGAGACAAAGAAAGCAAATTCTTTGTTTGCAGTGTATTTTAACTTAGTTATCTTATTTTAATTAGCCTAGTTTTAATTTAATTAGACTCAGGTCTATTGTGCATGACAAAATAAATAACACAACTACCTAACCATAGTATTAATGTCACTGCAGTGCATTGTATGTCCTTTTTGAATAACATTTTGGCAGATGCTCTTTGCACCAGGTGTCCACAGCCAACAATGCTATTTACAGCTGAGGTGAATATGCCTGGGTGTAAAATCAACCCACATGAAGATTATAATGTTTCATTTTTGTTTAAACTGTTTTAAAGAGGTGTTAATTAAACTGTATGATTATATTGGAGGCTTCAGATGAGTTATGCTGTTGAGTTGTATTGCGTTACTGACAGATGTTTCTTGTGTTCACCTCATATATCTCAATGAGTGTGGGCCAGAAATGCGAAATTATGGACTTGGGGACACAAAATTCCAACTCAGGCCCCTCATCCACACACACTCCGGCACTACCAATGAAGCACCACAAACTAGTACACATGTACACATCACAATCATTTTAAAAGAAAGCATATACAGATAGCAAACTATGTGTCTGTGACATCTATACAAATAGGCCAACTGTGGAGTTGACCAACAAAAACTCCCCTCAAAGTCCATTAAGTAGCTGTTTCACTTGGCCCAGTTGCCATGGAAATGAAGACGTGATATCACAGGATCAACTTTTAAGCCAGCATGGACAAGAACACCTCAAAGTGCAACAACAATGTCATGACAACTGAGCAACTCTGTTTGCCAGTGAAGATCATGTGATGTGACCCAGAGCTCCAAAACAGCTAAAAGCACCTTGAGGTTTTGTCAGTTGCTGCTGCCAAGGTCAAAAGTTATAAAAATAAAATTCTTCAAATTTCTGCGCGAAATCCATCTGCATCAGTCACTGTTAATAAATAGATCTTATTAGCAAAACTTCAGATTCTGTGTTGCCCTTGAGCAAGTCAGTTAACCCCCCCACTGCGTAAGAGTGTTCAGTGTTCAAACATCAGGCTGGTTGTTACTGGAGGGAGCTAGGCTGAGTTCTCCTGGAAAGACAGTAGATGATAAATGAATAAAATATAATTCAGCGTCGTGCACACTGAGAGTGGATTTTATAAACAGTGTACGTACACCAGGAGTAAATATTGTGCTTTTTCAAGCTCTTGACAGCCAAGCAGTGACAGAACAAGTTCAGTTTTCGGTGAAGTCTGATCATAATACAGCAGCAGTCTAACAATGCTTTTGCTCCTGATTTTTTAATCAATGATGGAAAACATGCCAGTCAATTTGAAGCTGATCTTAGGGTCGTCAAGAGGAGATTCTTCAGGATCGCAATGTTAAAAGTATTTCATAAATGTTCACATTAAAAGTGACTGTTATTGTTTTAAAGCATCTATAAATCAGTAATGTAATGCATCAAGACAATGTAATGGGTGTTGTTTGTAGTGATGAGCTGCTCTCCTCTGCTTTACAGAGCTTTCACAAGAGTATCTGTTCATTCTTTAGCTGTACAGCCCACAGCTTTACTGTTTTGGTTTAATCTTTGATCTTGATCTCTTAGCATTGCAGCAGGCAGCTATTTTCAGCGCAATTACTCTAAAAACCCACTGTACACTACCTGCTCAGCACCAAACAGCAGACAAATGTCAGCTGGTAACTATGTGGTGAACAGAGTGGAGCAGTTTGATTATTATCATTATTTTTGGGCTTTTTGCCTTAGTCAGGACAGATTAAGTGTGAAAGAGGTAGAGAAAGGGGATGACTTGGGGGCCGCAGGCTGGTATTGAACCCGCAGCCGCTGCAGCAAGGATACTGCCTTTGCACATGGGATGCATGCTGTACTCACTGAACTACTGGGCACCTGCACAGTGGAGCATTTAGCAGCTACAGAACCAAATATTTTTCAAAATTACATTACACACTTTCTTGTTGAGAGTTAGATGAGATGGTCACTACCACTCATGTCTGTACGCCAGTACGACGCAAGGAGACAGTCAGCTTAGCTTAGCGTAAAAACTGGAAGCAGAGGGAAACAGGTAGTCTCAATTTGAAAGTTGAATAATCCATGTACAAACACTGATAAACTCACTTATCCAAAAAGCCAAAGTTGTGACTTGCCAAGCAACTTCACGTTCACAAAAACACCTGAGTGAGCATTACACCTCTTCCTAACTGTACACGATGTAAATGAGCGAGCCAGCAAACATCAGATTATTTCAGTATTTCCCAATAAAGATGTCCTAACATGCTCTGTCTGTCAGCAAACAGGCTAAGCAACGTGTCCACAGACTGTATAAAACAATAAACATAGCTCCCGTGACGTCACCCATTGGTTTGTGGAATCCAGTTTTGAAGCCTCAACAGGGTTCAACGCTAAGGTTTTTTTTTCACTTGCCCGGTTGGGCAAGTTGGTCAGAGATCTACTTGCCCGAAGTCAGTTTTTACTTGCCCTATAAAAATTGTTTAATTTAAGCGGCTATCAATTAACAAAGACTGCAGTTATTTTTATGTTATGTAATCTTTATTCACACTGTATTTATTAATTAAAACAACATATGTCATGTATTGTAGCTTAATTCCTACACAAAAATGACAGTGTCAGGGCTTAAAGTGAAAAATTTGTCAATCGTTCTGTCTATAATTTTGCGCCCTACTTGAGCCATGCCCACCGCTATTTATTTTTCACCCCTCTCTCCAGTTCTGCCGTATTAACACCAGGTTTAATATATTTTGCTTCCATCTCTCTGCCCTGCTCTACTCTACTTCAATGCTACTTAGCTCTCTCTCTACTCTACCAGTAGACTACCACATCCACCATCCAGTGTTTCCCCTAGGATGGAGTTGTAGCAGCGGAGGTGAAGCACACGCATGAAAAATAATTTTCACATGCGTGAAACTTTTTTGTATGCATGCAAAGCACAGCCTGCTGGGATGTTTCTATGTATCTACCGGCACCAGAAGGGCTCTTTAGGACTAAGTACATACAGTACATTTGTGCACAGTAATGAGCAGGTGAAATGTCTGTCTAGCTTACATATGAGGTGTCTCAAGATTTAGGAACATACAATTGTATTGAATATAATAAAAGTAAAAAGTCACTTGACATGCTGCTGTTTTGTGCTATGACCTATTTAAGTGTTGGAAGTTGTTATTTACGTGACAACGCCTGAACACAACACAAGCTCAGCATGAGTGCCGTGCTGCGCTGCTGTGCGAGCAGCTGTTTGTCTGTGCGTAACAGCAGTCTATTGATGGTTATTTACACACTGTCCATTTCAATAACTTTGTCAGCTGACAAACTGCACCGGGCTCGGGGTCAGGTTTGGTCAGGAAAATGCGGCCCGAGCCGCTCTAGCGTGATCACCTGTGTGTGTGGCGCAACTCTGCCGTGCGCGATACAGAGAGCAGAGGAGAATTGTTAAGACGTGACCATGTAGAGACAGAAATGACACGATGACATAACACCATAAATAGTATATTGTTATGTTATTATATGAAGCGTCTGTCGCGCAAAATAATATCAATGGGGGCTGTGGGCAGGACATTGTTACGTGTGCCTGTGACTTCAGGCAGAGAGACCGCTGCATCAGAGCAGAAGGAACACGTTATAAAATACATTTATTTTATCAATTAGTTATTAACTTTTACTATTTTTAGTTGTTAGTTTACATGCCCGACCTTGAGTTTTACTTGCCCAGGGCAATCGGGCAATCCTTATTGTTGAGCCCTGCTCAAGTTTGGCATTTCGGCTGTCGCCATCTTGTTTTTGTTTGTTTTAAGAGATTAGGGACAATATTTGGGCGAGAGGCTGGTGCTGTGAAAGAGGAAGGTGTGGACTGGATCTGACTGAGACTGAGGACACTATCAGCAGTGCACTTGTTCCAGGCTATAAACGTGTATATGTCTGCTATAAAATTGGGCATTTTAACATGAGGGTCTATGGGGACTGACTGGCTTCTGGAGACAGCCTCAGGTGACTTTTTGAAGAACTGCAGTTTTTGGCACTTCCGTGTTGGCTTAATTTTTCAGGCCTGCAGATTGTCACTTGTTTGAAAAGCTGCCCGCCCAGCTCTATTCTTCCCTAGCTTCGTGAACCATTCGTGAACTATTTGCATCAGCAAGCCTAGTATATCTTGACACTTTGCCCTCCATCCCCCGGAATTCACTTGCTTGCTATGTTAGTAAGAGGTGCTGGTAGGTAGATTTTGTTGCCTTAAAAAATTACAAATAAAAATGTTTTGTTACCTTTGAACAAAGCCAGGATAGCTGTTTCCTCCTGTTTCCAGTTTTGTGCTGATTTAAGCTATCCAACTGCTAGCAACAGCTTCATATTGACCGCACAGACATGAGGGCAGTGCCGTTCTTTTCATCTAGCTTTCTGCAAGAAAGTGAGTAAACATATTTCCCAATATGTTGAATTATTCCTTAAAAGTAAGCTGTGAAGTAAAATGTCAAACAAACTTCAGCCTTGACATGATTTGGTATATTCGACAGTGTTTCTTCGAACAGACAGGAAGCCCATGTGGCCTCGGCAGAACTCAGTGATCAATTTGTTTTTCAGGGTAGTATAGGAGTTTTCCTTCGGCGAGGCTGCTACTGAGCCTTAGTTTTGTAGAGTTTGGTTTAGTTGTGAATTTTTAGATATCATCTTCACTTTTACTCAAGCAATGTTACACCTGAATGTGTGACAGGTGTGTCAGATGACAGCAGAATTTGGACCACAGCAACCACACCAGCAACAACCGCTGTGTCAGCAGAAACTGTGAGTTAGAAACCTGATGGGTGGAAAAAGTCCTCAGTGACATGAGGTAAATTATGAATTCAGTGGAAACAAACTTTCTCCAAACTAAAGTCTTCAGTCCATGCCAGAACTATAAAATCAGACCTTGCTGGAGACATTGGGGGCATATACGCAAGTAGACCACGTCACACTATGTCTCTGATAATAACCGCAGACTGGGTGAAAAGTTTAATATGAATCTCTTGTGGAGACGCTTTAAAAGCATTTCTATTTTCCACAAAACTTGTGAGTCATCCCTACATTCACACATAACATTGCAGCAGTTTAATTAAACATTTATTAAGTGACTGTCTGCTGTGCCTGTGGTTCAGCAGCATTTGGCTGCAGCCCCTGTGGCCTGCACTAATCCTCAGTATTTTGTGCTGAGAGATAACAAGAGGGTGACAGGACTGAGAGGAGGAGAGGGAGGAAAAATGGGTTGCGGCTTTCCTTGCAAACAAACACGACTGAGAGGTAAAAGCTGTGATGCATCCATCTGTCTTTCTGCTTCTGTTTCTCACTGTGTAGTTTCCTCACTCTTTGCCTCCATCTCTCATTCACACTTATCTTTCTTCCTCTCTCCCACCTTCTGTCTTTCTCTTCATCTCTCTCTCTTCCTCACTAATGAGAGCCGGTGGGGTTTCTCAGTAGCCTAACAACCAGCGTGTTTGTCTCTGCCCAGACACCAGGGGGGCACAGATTACTGCTCCCCCATCGCCTAAATAAATAGACAAATAAATACAAAACTCACAGAGCCGCCAGTATGTTTTATATTTTTTGCCATTTCACGCTGCACTAAGAATATTACATGATGAAACATGCATGTAAAGGAACAGATGCAGGGCCAGGAGTGGCATGGGCCCCCTACCTGGCATCTGACTGACCCCTTGTTGCCCCCTCCCCTACCCCACCCCAGCAGAATCAGAAGATGGTAGGTGGGCCTAGTTGGCTTGTTAATATCATTGATGAAATCCTGAACCGGCCTTCTATTTATAGGACTAGGAGCTCCTGGACCTGAGCCTCTGTATGACGTAGTTTATCATTTTTGTTGGAAAGTAAATCAAGCGACTACAATGAGACACAAAACGACCACAAAGAGATGCAAAATAACTACAGTGTGATGCAAAACGACCATAAAGAGACACAACACTACCACAAAGGATACAGGCCCAGGGCCTCTGTATGTAGTGATTGTTAGCACTTCTTTTTTTTTGATTGTTTGTTTTTGTTTATAGAACAATAAAAACGATCAACATGAAGAAACATAAGAAGAAAACACAGACATGAAAGGAGGAAGTAAAAACCAAGCAAACAAACTAAAAAATAAAAATAAAAAATAGATGGTGTGTGTGTCTGCCAATGTGTTTGTGTGCATGCACGCACATCTGCATAGGTAGCTGGGTTTCCTGTGTAAAATACAGAGGGGAAAGAGAGCAAAGGGGGGAGACAAATTTAGCCAAAGGACGAAAGGTACAATAGCTACAATGATTTTGGAGGGTACCTGTGGTCGGAGTTTTTTTGTCTTCTTTTGTTTGCCTTTGTTCACATTGAAAGTCATTCAAACAACCACAAAGAGATACACAATGACAACAAAGACAAGACGAGATGACACAAGACGAGATGAGATGAGATCAAATAAGATAAGATTAGCCTTTTTGTCTCATTTTTATGAAATGTCTTTGGCATCTGAGAGAACACAGGTGACATAAAAGCACACAGTCTCTCGAGAGGCAAAACAACCATAAAGAGACATAAAACAGTTACAAAGAGATTAAAAAATATATATGACCACAAAAAGAGACCCACGGGGCCCTGGACCAGAGCCTCTGTATGACGTGACTGTTTTCCTGTTGGAAAGTCAATCGAACAACTACGAAGACATGCAAAACAACTACAAAAATCCTTACTCATCCTTACTATCCTCCCAATGTCCATTCAAAAGTTAAAACCACTCCTGAGCAGGAATCCACAAGTGCATCAGAACATCAAAACAAACCGTGTTTTTCACTATCATGAAGCAGTAATTAGTGCATGGAGATAATAATGCTCCACATAGTTACTGTTATCACTTGATCATTAGTCTGACATTTCATTATTCATTATCTATTATATGAAAGCATTGTTCCAAAGTGTTCCAGGTAAAGTGTCATTTTCTTATCAGGCTGTACATTACTGGGGAAGTCCTTATCTGTTTTGCATGAAGGAAAACATAGAAGAGAATTGCCTGCCTCTAATTTGTGCATCAATCTTCACGCTCCATCATTACAATCTGCCACTGCTATGAAACATTATTTCTCACACAGCATCAGCTGTGGCATTTAGGGTGTCAGTGTTATTACTACAGCATCAATATATATGGATATGTTGTAGGAGGCAAAATACATGAGGAAATGACTTTAGTATAGGTTACAGATACCTCACAGATCCCATAGAGGTTTACCATTTCCATCTCACTGCATTGGTTCATATAAGAGATATTTCAAAGGCCTAAACCTGCAATTACATTTTTTACATTTTCACTAACAACCCATAATCTGGGCAGTTTCCTTGGTGAGAAGATACATATTTGACATGTAGTTTCCATCAACATAGGTGCATTTTGTATAGCAATGCTGCCATCTAGTGGCGTCGGATGTCCTCAAACTAGTTGATAGAGACTAATTAAACTGGTGTGTGTAGAAAGAATCCCTGCTAAGACACAGAAGTATACTACCTGTAAATTTTAAATTCTGTGAAATATTCAAGTTTTCCACTACATTCATCGCACACACACACAAACACACACACACACACACACACACACACACTCACACTGGCATTTTAGGTGGAACATGGTGGGGGCAACAACAACTATTTTGGATGGATGTAAAACCAGGAAATTGACATAGATGTCACAGTTTGTCATAATAAAATATCACATTTCCCACACTGTTTAAATACAGATAATAACCATAGTGAGCACATACCTGTTCTCCTTAAAAGGTGCTGTTACTCCCTCACTCCGTTTGTGTGAGCTGTCACCTCAGCTAGCTATGTTTTAGCACCATTCTGCCACTTTGTCATGCTGCCCTCATGTCTGATAATCCTCTCAGAAAGTTGTTTAAGATCCTGAAAGTCTCTTGTTAATCAGATGCCATGACTTCTCCTCCGAATGAAACACACAGGACACAAAACACCGTTTTCTCTTTTAAGCTAGCAGCTTAAGTTAGCCATGTTGTTACTGGAAAACTAGTCTCGCCACCAGACAATCAGAGATCTCCGCCTTCTGATACTCTGGGGACACTCCTTTCTAAAGTGTGTTTAACACACCGGCGAAAACAGCCGGCAACAAAGCAACACCTCTTGCATTTTTGAAAAGGACACGTCTTCTCGGAAATGTGCGCTCCCCCTTTTCTCGTCCAAAAGGAAACAAACACACAGAGAGCTTGAAAATTGATGCTGAGAGATTTAACACCGTTTTATCAAACGTGTGTTCATCAGTGAAGAAAATATTTTTTCCAGCGGATGTCTTTGTTACAACATTATTGAGCTAACTGGAGTAGTTTCATGTCGTATCCGACAATGGGAGGATTTTAACAGATGACGTCCTGATGTTAGCTTTGCTGCTGCTGTTAGCTGTCCCTGTCAGCTGCAGCCACTGATGCTTTCTAGTCATCGTGATTTCCCAAAACTGAATAAATACCACACATAGCAACACAAAACTGCTTTGCTAGCTCAATCATGTTGTAACTAAGATATCCGCTGGAAAAAATATTTTTTTCACGGACCGTTTAATCAGTTATTACCTATTACTGACACCGCTAACGGCTAAGAAATAGTAATGTTTGTTCAATCATTGTGTTTATAGACTTTACAAACATCGGATTAGTCTAAACGGTGATACAATGATGTGAAAAATGGGATATATATATTTATATATATATATATATATATATATATATATACATAGCTAAAAGCTCTGCTGGTTTTCTACCCGGAAGTATTTGTAAACAACAAGGCGATTCCCTCTTTATTATCATGCTACCAATACACACAGGTCAATAAACACTCTAAGTGCATGTTTAAAGAAATCCTAAGCAAATACATGCAGCTAACAACTGGATCCACTGTTAACTAAATGAGCAGCTGCTTTTTTGCCCATTTTGTGTTGTAGAAAACAAGATTAATCTGAGATCTCAGTGGAAGCAATCAGGTCCCAGTTGCTCAGAAGTAATCTGATCAGATTTGGGCTATTGTATTGGATCGAATCCTGAAAATGGGTTAATGAAAAAAAAAAGATTCTGAAACCAGCAAACTTCATACATTGTGATATATAGCCCTTAATATGTGAAAGTGCACATAATACTTAATGACCTCTTGTCTGTTTCAACACTCACAGCCATTGGATCTTACCTAATGGCATTTATTTTTTTTTGTTTATTCTTTTTTTTTTTCTTGCATCCCCCGACATGTGTCCCGCTCAAGTGGATTTACTCACACAGAGGGCACTTGTTCTTCACAGAGATGCTTGACTGTCTTTATTGCCAGCAGCCTAAATCCTGAAAGAGCGCCACCAGTCCATTGACACCTTCATGTGGTTGAAAATGGTACTGCAGCTCAGTTTCCTCTGCCACCTTGCGCAGTGTTGATGACATTTGGATTCCATGACAGGAGAGGCCAAATCAAAAACACAACAAAGCGATAAAATAATGTGAGGGCTCGTGTTTCTAGCAGATATAACAACTCAACAGTGCTACAGTGGCAGCTGTGGCTAGACAACAGCTGATGTCTGTCACTGCCCACCTCACCAGTCAGCATATCACTGATAAAAGTTCCCATTTTATGGATATATCAATTCTTCATGCACATATCCTGCAACTTATTATTGGAAATTACCTAGAATTCCAAGCGGCAGCCTCAAATCAAGCAAATCAGAGCCAATATTTTGAAAATTAAAGCTATTTCAATTCTGAAAACAGTGTGTGGCAAGTCAGTAAAAGAGGCAGAGTGTGTCACACATGGAAATAGCCAGGAAAAAAAGGTGACACCGTGAATGAGATGTCCAGGAGACTGGAGCCCTATAAATACGGCTCGACCAAGAGGGAATTATCAATAGGTAGTTTGTGGTTAAATGTTGCTGTTACCATGGGCAACATCAAGCATGCAATGCCCAGATACGCACCGCTTGTACATGCGCTGATTCGACCGTTAGCATCGCATAAGCCATCAGCGCATGGCAGTGGAGACATCAAGCCAGACAGAGGAGAACAGATAAGTGGCATATGCCAAAGGGCTGCGAGAAGGAAAAACAATGGCATATGTCAGAGGGCATTGAGAGAAGGCAACAAACAAGCGTATGTCACATGATGGGCCATAGAGAAAGAACGGCTGACATACGCCAGAGAGCACCATGGTGTAACAACAGCAGAAAAAAAACTACCTCAACTTTTTTTCACCATTTCATGCAAACACACTTGTGCTATATACATGTAGGCTATATACCATCTGCTGATAATAGGCTACATACGGCTTTTAGCCTACTTGTAGTGGAGTATTTCCACACTCTGCTATCAGCACTTTGACTTAAGAAGTGAAAGTGCACATAATACTTAATGCCCTCTTGTCTGTTTCAACACTCCACACCATCACAGCCATTGGATCTTACCTCATGACATTTATTTATTCATTTATTTTTCTTGCATCCCCCGACATGTGTCCCGCTCAAGTGGATTTACTCACACAGAGGGCACTTTTTCTTCACAGAGATGCTTGACTGTCTTTATTGCCAGAAGCCTGAATCCTGAAAGAGCACTACCAGTCCCACAAAAAAAAAAAAAAAAAAATTCTGAAATAATCAGTCTGGCAAACTGCATATATTGTGATATAAGGTCCCATTTAAAGCACTGGTTATCCAGCATTGGTAATCTTGACAAGTCTGTATCTGGATCAGGGTGATCCAATTCAATGTTGCCTTGAAAAAATGGCACAAAAGTAAAACTGATTATCTGATCCCGGACAGCAAAACATAGGATTTCCAAATCTATCCAGTGACAAAAATGACCTGGGTTAGACATCCCCCATTTATCTTGACTAAATACCAGCTCTGTGGCAAATCTCATTCATAAACATGCTCTCTAAACTCCTTTCGAGTAAAAACAAACTAAATGGCAGTTGAGGGGGCAATCATACATTTATTGCCAACTATGATAACAAATATGTTACATTAATGTACACACATACAGTTGTGACAACGGTGAGCAGCTTTCTGGATTAGAGCCATCCCCACAACACAAAGATGAGAACTGATAGTTTAACAAGTTGTCCAGGACATGATAAGGTTGTGAGTTGTTGTTAGGATTTAAATAGCCTTTAAGCACCACAGTTCCTTGAGAACTGCAATATTAATTTTGCATAACAATGTCAATTGATAAATTGATCAGTTATCAGTCACTTTATTTGGGTTCAACCTGAGAACTAATTGATTTGATGTGATTCATTTACCTTCTGTAACAACATCAACACTTATGTTATACAGATACAATTTGCATTCTGTAAGACAACAGGAGTGCAGCAATATAAAGACCAGCTAGTCCTGAAAGGAAAAAGAATTTGAACCAAATTAGTACACATAAAGAGACACTTGAGAAACATCAAAGCGAAAGATATTAAGATTTAATGATTTTACACAGTGTGGTGTCAAATCTGAACATCTGTCCACAGCTGCATAACAAAGCTGGACTCAGTTACATGGATTTAAATAAATAATGTTGCTGATACTGTGGCTAACATGTTAAATATAATTGGCAAGAGATGATGACGCTGCCATGTGTTTTACCTCTGGGTGTCACAAACAAAACGCTGCCCCAACCTCAACGTCCTGCCCAAAACATTTTCTGTGCATACTGTAAATTAAAGATATTCTAATAAAACTATCTTTGTTCGCAACAAGTCTCGTGTTGTATCTCCAGTTGTGAGACCTGTTGGCATGGTGGTAGTGTGATTGCTCAAGTGTAAACAGGATGAGGACAGTTTGCCCTTCACATGCTCTCACTTCTCAAATGCGCAAGTTATTTGATTCTTAACAGTGGGTGCATGAAAAAGGCAGAGCCCTCCAACAAAAAGAGAAAACACAGATGTGCTGTCTTTAAAACCAGTCAAGTGTCTCAGGCCCCAAAACACACTGAAATCACAGAGCAAAGTTGCTCATACTTCCCTGCTCCACACTTGATTTGTTTCAAATGCACAAATCTGTCAAGTCAAACTGAGTATCCCTTTGCCATTCAGGTAACACTCATGAAATAGCAGAGACAATCAATGCCTCTGTCTCTGGCCAATAATTAAGTACAGTAATAACTTCCTGAAAAGGTGATGAGAGCAACAAAGAGATGCACGACTGAGTTCCACGCCAGTTTGCTAACAGTCACACGTTTTCCCTCAAACTGACGTGGTGAGTAAGTTGAAAAGTTAAGGAATGTTGTGTTGTGATTTCTGGGATTTAGCAATGAAAGTCACACCTTTAAAAAAAAAAGCTCTTTCCCAAACCGCAGTAAAACCAACCAAAGTGACTTGATAACATAATGAGTGGCTGACGGTGTAAAGACAGACTCAGATGGATCAAGTCAGAACTGTGTGACTCTATTTGTCCTTAGTGAGCTGAGACTGAAACCTGCACCTAAAATGTGTCTGTAGACTTCAGCTAACACTGAGATGTGTGGTGGTCCTCTCTCTGCTCCTGACATCCAGCCATGGTAGTTGGGGTGTTCAGCAGGGCAGCAGGGTGTGAGCATGTGTGTGTGTGTGTTTGATGATGGCGTCAGAGGGCTAGCTGAGGAGGTCTGGCTGCAGGTTGATCCTCTGCAGTACATCCTCAGGCATGCACAGAACAGGATTTACCGGCTTGATCTGTTCCTCTCCGAGAAGGGAGAGACCTGCAACTCCAAACAGAGTGTGGAAAGGATCCACCTGCAGAAAGGGAGGGAGCGGGAGAGTTGAGTTAGGTTGGAAGGCGTTCAAGGACGTGGGTAAAACTTCCAAGGCAGATGAAATGGGGTTGTTTCTTAAGAAAATGTAATTTTCTAATGTAGTTATACCCCTAACTGTTTATTCTACATTTCATTTATTCTATATTTTATTCTGTACGTTATTCTGCACTTAAGATCTTTCTGCAAACCTGGCTTGATGCTGAACTGCATTTTGTTGTTTCAGTACCTGTACTCTTTGCAATGACAACAGATTTAAAGCTAATCTAATCTAAAACCTTCCAGTGCTTAAGAAGTTTCCTGTCTAACTACTGCAAGTTAACTTTTACCTCGTACCTTTAGACAGGTTGAAAGTATATAAGAGACAGAGAGACAAAGCATGTGATCATGGAGGTGCAGGCAGGCTTATATGAGATGAAAGAGGAGACAGGATTTTGGAAAAAAGACAGGTCTAACACATTTCCCCTTTCCATTGCAGCATACAGGATTTAGTAGTGTCTGACAGCTCACCATGTCTCCCGGCCTGTCAGCAAACCCTCCCGTCTCCTCGTCTTGACAGGCCAGAATAAACGATCGCAGCTTGGCCTTGTCGATCCAGTGGATCCTGCCGATGATTTTCAGTGACGCCAAAACCCACCACGAGTAGCACACATCTGGAAGCTGAGTGAGACAAAGAAAACAAGAGCTGGGTCAGTACTGCAGCTACGTTTTAGCTTCAATACATTTGGCGGTGTGTGGAGATATAATATACCATTATATTTTACAAATCCCTGAACTACTTATGTTACTTTGGAGGTCTAAATTACTTTTAGAGTAGATTTACTGCAGTTTAAACTCTTCCAATGTGAAGAAACCCATGGGTTACAGAACTCTCGTTTCTAAAAATAAATTCCCAAAGAAATTAGAATTAGCAAAGCAGCACAATTTTTTCAGGAATCACCCAGTACAGCATCTGGAGAGTACAAACCTTCTCCGGTCGTCCATTGAGGCCTCCGGATGGCAGTTGCCTCTCACAAAGCCACCAGCCCAGCAGGTCAGCGTTCACCTGGTGCAGCTGGCCGGTGAGCGACAGGAAGCCGGAGCAGCAGTAAATCTGATGGACAGAAAGGAAAAGACCAAAGAGATTATATGTGAGAAGGATTTTAACATGTCACTGCTTGAGAGGGGTGTGACTGTAATACCAGCCACCTTCCAGAGTGACAATCCCTCAGTTATGGGTCAGACTCACTCCCACAAGACCAGCCTGCAGCCTCACATTTGTGAAGTGTGAATAATAATTCAACTGTCTGATAAGTTTTATGTGGAAATAGCAACTTAACACCTGATTTCTTTGGGTTTAAACTTTGAATGTTGCTGCTTTTGTTTAATAATAGATGAAAGAGAAACTCCCACAGCGACCACTCTATGAGTACATCAGAGGACTCACCTGACCCGCATGAGACTCTGAACCAGGTCTGCAGCCAAAACCTCCGTCAAAGTTCATACAGGACAAGACGAATTCTACAGCTTTGTCAACATTTATTGCATCCATCTTGCCCTTGAAAGGAGAGGGAGGACAGAGAGTCATCTTCAGACTATTAAGTGTTAAAAAAAAATTTGGAGAAAAACTGTACATGATATACATACCAGTAATGCAAGTGTTGCAACTGCACAGAAGGAAAATCTTGTGTCTATTTCTCCTGTAAAGACAAAGAGCTGTAATTATAATAAAGCCTTTTTCACACTTTCCATCTTGAGCCTTTTCACACATGCCAGGGAAATGGTGGAAAAGAAGGGGCAAAGGACGGTCCAGCAGATGGATGTAATGCACTACTAATACTGGATGTCAACTGCCATAAATCTCAACAGAGGTAGAAGAAGATGGAGGAGGGCTGGGTGTATGTGTACATTGTCTCTTATTATTTACAGGAACACGGAAGTGGGGAGCTGTTTTTGTCCAGCATCAGTGTTCTTGTAATGTATTTAATCAGCTACAAAAGCACTGGCGTAAATGCTGAACCGTGAACATGTCGCAGATTCAAATATGTCATCAGCTGATTTCCCTGAATATCGATCCCTGCCCTCACTCACACATGAGCCCATGCAGGAAATGTTCCTAAATATTTCATGGATATAATTAATTCATGTGGGACAGGGGCTTAACACAACATCATCCTATTTTAATATATTCATATTTGAAGCAAACTATAATTTAAATAAATGAGAACTACTACACTGTTTTACTGGGATTTTAGCTGCAAGCCTAGTTTGGCAGCAATTATTTAAGTTGCATATTCATAATAATACATTTGAAAATAATTTAACTTGTGATACTAAGTGCAGGCTATCATTGCCTTTTATTTGTTCCCCTATGCTAAACATCTTGTGTGCTTTTCATTCGCTCATTTTTTTCTTTTTCATGTAAGAAGCAAATGTTTCTTGAGAAAACATAAATAAGAGTAAATCGTGCTCACCCCATTTGTCCCCTGCAAATGAACCATCTTCCTGCTGCAGTCCTTTGATGTATTCCACCACTTTGTCCACATTGAGCGCATCCACATTGTCATACAAGCACAGGATCTAAGGAAGACAAAAATAATACAGTAATTTGCCAAAAATAAAAAGACCAAAAAAAAAAAAAAACAGAAAAAGACAAAACAAAAAAGGTTGCAGGGCAATCAGGTTAATTTACAAGGAAATTAATTAAAGGAAATTAAAGGCTAACAGACAAATTGAGATGATTTGCTGGAAGTTATATAGAATATCACTATAATCATAAAAATCCTTCAGTATAATGAGGCTGCTCAAGTGAGTGAAATATACAGTACTAACCCCTGAAACTGCCATAAAAGGACAGAAAAAGAGATTCCAGTAAAACTAATAAATAAAAAACAATGAGCATCACATTTATTTTATAATTTCGTAATCAGGATTAAAAAGGAATTTAAATATATTTCAATTTTTGCTTTCTACATTCTCTGCCTTTGATTCATGGTATTGAAGATGACAACTCATCAACCTCAAATCCCAGCAAAGTACTGTCTTTCTGTTTGGCAACAGCTCTCCAACCACTCCCATCATAAAGTTGATGAGAACACAAAAAATAATTCCGTCAAGTTGTCAAATTTCATGTTGACTGTCTAAAGAGTCACCTGGACGGCGCTGAGGGTGTACAGCAGGTGGGGGTCATGTCCAATGCTGGCGCTGACGCCTCCACACTCGTGCTGACAGGATTTGATGAAGTCTATGATCTCCGGCTGGTTCATCCGGTGCAGCTGCCCCATCAGGTCCATCACTGTCAGCCCCCAGTAGATGCCGCTCATCCTCAGGTATTCTGACAGTGTGTATTCCTGGACAATTACAAGCAGGACATGAATAAGCAGTAGAGGAGGACCTATTTATTGTATGAGAAAGGGGTTTTCCTGTTGTTCAGTTATTAAAAGAATAAACAAGTTTGTGAACATTGCATAACAGAGCAAACTCCCAAATTTTGTATAATGAACATAGAAAAGCTTAAGTGTACAATAAAGCAGGGTTTTATGTGAAATTGAAAGCCAGAAATGAATACACAGCAGGAGCTTAATACCAAACTTATGACAAATATTTTCCAATATACCCAAGTTTGTGTTAACACAAATAGCAACAAAGTCATCATACTTTTTAGGTTTGCTGACTGGACAAAGGGCCTTTTATTTTAATATTTGCAACTGTAAAATTAAAATTACACCACTTATACAATCAGGTAATATCTGCTATCTTACTGCTCTCCACTCCTGGACGCATTTTTATAAATTGTAGAAACTATGAAGGCATACAAGTGTTTTCAAAATGTCCTACCATTACAGTTTTAAAATACAAGTGCTAGCCCATCCTTCACATAAAGGGGAAAAAGTCTGTAATCAAATCCAAAACTACTTCTACAGTGGTGCCTCTTAGAAAAAACCTATGCATTTTTATTTTATCAATATTTTTTATTCTGTTTTGTTGTAATAAAAAATGTGTAGCTTTGCTGGAAATATTTATAACACATGAACACATAAATTGTTTTTTCCTCTGGTGTGATGAGGATGAGAAGGCGGTTTCAGGTTTTCCACAGATTTGTGTATCTGGCTGCAGGGGGGTCCAACACTGACTTCTGGTGTTCCAGTTCATCACACAAGTGTTGGGTGGTGCTGAGGTCAGGGCTCTGTGCAGGCTAGTCAATTACTTCCACACCAAACTGGGAAAACCATTTCTCTATAGACCTGGTTTTGAGCACGGGAGCATTGTAATATTGGAACAGAAGAGAGTCTTCCCCAGACTGTTGCCACAGAGCTGGAAGCACACCTCTGTCTATATTAATGTAGTCTGCCTAACCTACACAATGTAAAAACAGCCCCAGAGCAGAAGCACATAAAAGTAGTCTGCGTGGACAGACGTGTTCTCTAGAAAGCACATAAGATCGCCATTTACTCACATAGTCATCCTTTTTGGAGCCGTATGCAGCGATGTAGTCTGCGTGTTTGTCCAGCTGCAGTGTGCTGGGAGCGTCAGGCTTAACGATGACATCTTTCACTTGGGTACCCTGTCATTGAACACATCAAAACATTTCAAACTCGCCACAATTTTAACCCACCGTGTTTCAATTAGCTAACATTGAAACCTCCATTCTGTCGCTGTCAAACCTGATACAGAGTAAACCCCTTTTATGTAGCTAAATGAAAAAGGAAACGAGCTGTTGACAGGCTGGGCTGTCAACGAGCTAACTACATGCTAACACTGATGCTAGCTACATTTTAGCCTCTCTGCTATGGTTAGCTGCTTTCACATACTGGCGTTCAATGTGACGCCAACGTTGGACATAATGAAGAAAGCGGACATTTCCAAACAGTTCGGCTACAATGTTACCTTAAAATACATAAATCAATTATAACATTTACAAAACGACGCCGGTTACCATTCTGGGTATGTTCGCATGATCAGGCTTCTTCTGTTGCCTCTTCTTCTTCTTCGTGTGTTTGTAAGGCGGTTGGTTTTTGGTGCAATACCGCCACCTACTGACTGCCTCGGACAGTGCACTGCAAGGCACAATGCTGACCACTGTCAATGACACTTGGCAAATCAAATCTCCTCATGATCTTTGGGATGAGCGCCTATGTAGCAATAATAAATAAAAACTCATTTCCAGCAGCAGTTTAAGCAGAACAAAATCCCCTTTTTCCTATAAGTGCTCTCATGGATGCTCCTGTGGTAGAGAAATCATGATAAAGTGACCTCTGCAGTGGCCAAATGTGCAAGAAAATGTGCCCTCGGTGGTTCCCAAGCTTTTTAGAGGACCCGTTTTCTATCATTGAGTAAACTGAAGACCCTTGACTCAGTGACATATTTAATGGACATTTCATATTATATTCAATGCATAATAGTAACAGTGCACAACAACTGACAAACTGCACAATTGTCCCAAATTGTGAACCCAAACATTGAAAAATTACAATTCCATTTAGTTTTCTCCACGTAAATGAATAAAATGTCAAGATATAGGCCTACTGTAATATTTTAAATATGTTTTCTTACATCCCTAAAAATAACTGAGAAGGCCTTGCAACCCCCCAAGAAGCTTTTGTGACCTCCTCTGGGGGCTGACACCCCCAGGTTGGGAACCAGTGCTCTATGGTGCCTTTCTAGTTGGAAAAACACGATGAAATGACCTGGGTTGCCCTTCCAGTGAGCAAAAAGTAAGGAGGTGTGCGCTAAGGTGCCCTCCAAGCGGAGAAACGGTGATTAGGTACCCTCTGGTGGCCACCACTACGACTGCAGTTGGTGCTGGAGGTTAGCCACATCTCAAGATCTGTTCCAGTAATTGGATTCTCATACCCATTAGTGACCATATTCAGAAACGCTTTTTCAAAGTGCTTCTGCTCACTGGCAACACCTCACAACACACTGAGGCTCCTTATTTAAATGTCTTCTACCTGGATCATTAATTCGTGACGATGCTGTGTGTAGCCATCACATACACATTTAAAACCTGGGGCCCGTTGCACAAAAGTAGGATTCAGACATCCAGGATAAACGACTGAGCTGGGTTCAACGAATCCAAAACAAGAACGTCCAGGCTTAATGGGTTGCACAAAGACCAAGCCAGGATGAGCAGACACGGATCCATCAAGTCAGGTGAAACTAATCCTGGATCAGTGCGCGCATGCGGCTTCCTCAAATAGACCTGCCATCGATCACAGATTCACCGATTCACCATGGCAACAAGAGCGGCGTACTTTTCCCCGTCGGAGGCAGAAATCCTCATGGAGGCTTACGAAGAGGTAAAGGATCAAATCAAAAAGAAAGGCAACACCGCCACAGTTACAAAACAACGAGAGAAAGCGTGGCAAAGTATTGCAGACCGCCTGAATGCGTAAGTAGTGCACAAATACACACTCACTGCTCCGCTGAAACCATCACAATTAGCCTACAATCCAAATAGTTAAGTAACATCTCCGAAAACGTAGTTGTACTCTGATTATGAATCAGTTGAAATTTTAAGTGAAATTGACTGCAGATGTGAGTGAAATTGTGTAAATGTAACTCCATCAGACTGTGTAACTCTTTGATAAATAGATGAGCTCAATGACTTGATTGAATTTCCCTTTGGGATAAATAAAGTTCCTCTTATCTTACCTTACCTTATCTTATTTCCTCATGCTCCATGCTCCTCTGCTGTTTCATATGTATGCAATTTTGTGTGTGTGTGCATGCGTGTGTATGCTGATTGATCATAATATATATAAATATATATATATATATATATATATATATATATATATATATATATATATATATATATATATAATCCCCCGATTTTGTGAATAGGAAATCCTTTCACAGCATTAATGTTCAGGTGAACGTGACTTTTTGATATTGTCGATTAATGAACACTGTGCATTGCTTGTGATGTGCATTGATTGGTTTAATAGTCTTTATCTTATCATTTCAGATGGTCTGCAGTGCTGACTATCTGATCAGCAATGTTGGTCATGACTCCCGAGTCTTTCGGACCTCTGGAATCTATCAGCGCCTATCACAAGGTGAGCCACACAACCTCTATTAATAACTGCTTTTTACATCATGACTGTGTCAAGAATGTCACTCTATTTATGAGGTTGTGATGATGAGATTTTGTATTGACAGGTGAATTCTCTGGTGTGTTGCTGGGGGACAGGGGGTATGCCTGCCAGCCTTTTCTTCTCACACCATACACAGACCCTCAGGAAGCACAGCAGGCCTATAATCATGCCCATGCCAGGACAAGGGCCAGGATCGAAATGACATTTGGCCTCCTGAAGGCACGCTTTCACTGTCTTAACCACTTAAGGGTCAGCCCTTTGAGGGCATGTGACATCACTGTGGCCTGTGTTGTCCTCCACAATGTGGCCTGCCTGAGGAAGGAGAGGGCCCCCAGAGTGCCATCACACATGGACTGGGACAATCCTGCCATCTTCCCTGATGACCACAGTGGTCAGCTGGTCAGAGACCAATATGTGTTAAATTATTTTAGTTAACATGCATGCTTTAAATTTAAGTTAAATATGTCCTGCAGTGGCAGAGACACATGCTATAAATTTCAGTTAAATATAGCCTGCATTGGCAGAGGAATGTGTTTTTTTTTTTTTTTTTATTCAATTTAAATTGATTTGGCCTTATGTTGTTTGTGCTGTATACTGTGTGTATACAAGCTTGCAGGGAGGCTACTGCATCCATTCATTTGTCTGTTCATTTATCCTGCATTTATTTCAGTGTGCAGACATGCGGGGTGTATCATATACAGACCTTTGAATGTGTATTTATTCTTGTGTTGTATAATATGCTTTGATTCCGTGCTGTCTATCTTGTAGAGTCACTGTGTGACTTCAGTTTTGAAAGGAGCTGATGGCTTACTTGCTTTGATTTATCCTTATTCAATAAAGGAACATCATGTTACTCTTTGATGTGTATTTATATTTATATGGGATGTGTATTTTATATATAGTCTATGCGAAACTGTAAATTATCTCATGATTGCAAAATCATCTAAAATCATTTATCTACAATGATTGCAATTAATGATCACAAATGTTTAAATAATGACAGTGGGTCTGGTTGACTGTGATAACAATGTGCAGTGGGCAGTGGAATAACTATTGGTTTCCGTTTGTGGTGACTGCTGACTGAGATAAGGGATGAGATTAAATAGATCCTGGAACTTAGCCTGGTCTGGAGCAGGCTAGCTCCACAGAATAAATCTCCATGGTAACTTATGTCATAACATATCCCGCTGTCCACTATCCCGCTTTTGTGCAACCGGATCACGGATAAGTTGAGCCAGAATAACCAAGATATCCCGGCTTAATCCCTTATCCTAGTTTTGTGCAATAGGCCCCTGGTTTGGAACGAGTCAGTGGGAAACAATTAAGTTGCTTGGAGTTGGTCGCAGACAAATGGTTCCCTTGAAAGTGCATTTGAGGTTCCGTAAAATATATTAATCTTTGATGTACTATATGATTTTGCCTCCCAGTGGGGAACTTTTATTCCCCCCCAGGAAACCAGTTTAGACTCCTCTCTAAGGTTGTTAAACCAATTGTACACACAGTTTCACCATTATGGTTTTCTTGGTTCATCCAATTTCATGATGAAATCACCTTTTTATTTCCATTATCGATATCCACAAAAGAAACGAACATAAAATCAGTTCTACATTGGATGAAATAATTTAATGAATTATAAACAGACTCAAAAGTTTCAGATGAATTCACCATTACATCGTAAGTGTTGGCAAAAAGTGATGGTGACAATTGAACTACAGCCTACTGTACATGTTACATCCACACTGTAAGGTGTAAATCTGATGCCTCTCTATACTGGATATTGCATGATAAAGTCAAATTCAGGACCTCATTTCTAAATCAGTCAGAAAATCATTTTCAGGCAACATGCATTTTCACAGCTGTTAAAGATATCATTAGACACACATTCCTGTTTCTAACACATTCTGATGAGAAATAAATTTATACAGATCAAGATTAAATGGGTTCTGCTATATGAAAAATCAGTGGTGCATCCACAAAGTCTGAAGGATTATTTAATGGGTTTTATTTTTTGAATGGGTGCAGAGGGTCAATTGAGATGGCCAAATACAAGTGTCTCACTTATGGTAGGATGTCAGGGCAGAATAAGGCATGATCTTGACATTATAGACAACCTGAGACACATAATCTTCTTCTTCTGATTTAACCATGCTTGTGCTGCCAATCAGAATGGCAACCAAAATCAACACTACTAAAAAAGTTAAAGGCTGAAGATCAGGCTGAACCTGCCCCTCCGCCCCGAAATGACGCGATCTAGCCTTGGGCTGCCCTTATTAACTTATAACGTCAAATATGTCTGAGTTCATTATCAACTTGTCCTCAAACAGACACCAGAGGTTTATACCAGATATAAACAACTTTACAGTTCAATGCCCAGACTGCTATCAGAGCAGTGGTGGTGTTTGTGCCTGGCTGCCATTATTTACAACCTACAGGAGCTGGAGCCTGACAGGACATGAAGGTCATGTGATCTTTTGCCTGAATGTGGTGATCCTCAAATCATTTGATCACAAAATAAGGCCACAGTTCTGAGCTCATTTGGTAAACCCTTTTAGAAACAGGACAGGTTTTGTTGACAGGTTTTGATGTTCTCTGATTAGACAGGTGGACTGCAGTCTACCAAATCAGGGTCTGGGTCAGTTTGAAAAAAGCAAGGCAGAATTAAGTGCTGTTAAGGCAAACACCATTTTGCATCTGTATCCTGTGAGTATAAGCGAGCAGATCTATTTCAGGAACACATTATGTATAGAAAAGTTACAAGTACATTTGAATGAGGATGAATCAGGTTCATTTCAGATTTCATTTCTTGAATCTTCCCAGGTGTTCTCTGGCAATAATGAGTCTTTGGATTTGAGCTGTGCCCTCGTAGATCTACAAAGAGAATTAAAAAAGAAAATTCAGTTTCGCATAATACCTGATATCAGTGATTAGGTGCACAGCGTCATCACCTACCTGGTAGATCTTGGCATCTCTCATCAGCTTCTCCACTGGGTATTCACTGTTGAAGCCATTGCCTCCGAATACCTGAACAGCGTCAGTGGCCACCTGATTGGCGATGTCTCCAGCGAAGGCCTTGGCGATGGAGGCGTAGTAGGTGTTTCTGCGGCCTTGGTCTACTTCCCAGGCGGACCGCTGGTATGCCATCCTGGCCAGCTCCACCTTCATCGCCATCTCAGCCAGGAGGAAGGACACGGCCTGGTGCTGTGAAACAGGAGAAGACAGATGGGCGTGTTGATCCTGTAATCATCTTTGTAATCTGTAACACTGTACAGCTGTGTTTGGTCACCTGACATGGTCGTTACAGCAATGACCTTATTGCCACTATTATTGCAACTAAATTCTGTAATTCAGTGAACTCAAAGTGAACTCAACAAACCTCAGCGATAGCTTTGCCAAAGGTCTTCCTCTCCAGTGCATAATTGGTGGCTTCATCAAGTGCCCTCTGAGCCAGGCCTGTTGCTCCTGCTGCCACCTGCATTGCATTCAGGACATTATTAAACATCATAGACACAAATATTCCAAATGATCCTTTAAATGTTTTAAACAAACTAATTCATGTTTCTTTCAATAACAAATTAACAGTGCTTCATGTTTTGAGACGTTTATAAATTGTGTTACTGATTTCCAATTTTGATTCAGTAACAGAGGACTCACTGGTGGCCTAGTGTTGTCAAAGGCACCCATGGCAATTTTGAAGCCAGCTCCCTCTGCGATCAGGACGTTCTCCTTTGGTATCCTCACATCCTCAAAGGTGATGCCTCTGGTATCTGAGCACCTCTGGCCCATGTTCATCTCCTACAAGCACAAAAACAAACACAAGCACATGTTACCTTAGGGTGCGCATATCAGTGTCAAATCATTAGGACCATCCTGACTGGATAGCAGGTACCCTGTTATTAGAATCAAATTCTTTATTATAATAATAATAATAATAATAATAATAATAATAATAATAATAATAATTTATACAGCATTTATCTCAAAGTAAAGGTTTTTTTGTTTCTGTTTTGTTTTTGTTTGTTTTTTTTTTTACAAATAATGTTCTGAGCTCAGAGTCTCAAAGTAAAGGGACATTCAGCACGTTTCTGTCTCTGATCGTATCACTGTAAGGTTAAGGAAGCAAAAAATAGTAATTTTGTAGCTTTAAAGGTGTGAATTGTACAGGTAATCATGTACATTTAGTTGAAGCTATACTATGCACGATATTTGGTTACTGACTGTAAACACGCTCACCAGCAAAAGTTAAATAAAAGCCAATCTCTCAAGACAGATTCTGCAATTTACATTGTAGAATTTGAACGATGCTGTGCTTTAGCCAATCACAATGGAGGGGGTATTAATTACAAAACGTGCACACAGAAATAGTAACGTTTGTTCAGTCATTGTGTTTATAGACTATACTCTGCTGGTTTTCTACCCGAAGTATTTGTAAAAACACAGCGATTCCCTGGGGGCACCACCGGAAGTGAAGGGGTTGAGCGATCGCCGAGGCCCCTGCACTTCCCGTTAGTCGAAAAACTCCGGGCTGTGCCTCCAGAGGAAAAGGAAGAAAAAAAAAGTTGTTTTTTTTTTTTTTACTGATGGATTTCCAGATTGAATAAAAGCCAACCCCAGATTCACTTCAATTGGCGTTTTGCCTCGCTATATTTACGTTTTTTGGGCACTGAGTCTCTTGGATGCCTGCTGCCCAAGGTCTGGCAGCAGGCATAAAGCCCTGACCACACCTGAGCACCGTGGGGGCTACAAGACCATAAATGCCCCAAACACAGAAAATCAGAGGATAATGAGAAAGTACAGGCAGAGGGCAGAGTCTCTGCAGATAAATACACCATCACACATTTCTAGTAGGTATTAAGTGATGATTGAGAGGGATTACTCTCAGTGCTTTTAAGGAAAACCCTGCATAGTATATCTTTAATTTTACACAATTAATTCCTATTGTGATTATTCTAAGAGATAAAACAGAGACGATGAATTGCACAGCACAGGCAGTGCCTTCGAATCTTGTGGAATAAGAAGAATATGAAAGATATGGTATAAGAATCTTTGGGCAATGTGTCACTTGCAAACAAAATCTGCCTTTGATACATTTATAACCTCCAACAATATTACTGATCTTAATGCAGAAGGAGTTCATGAGTTAGAGAAAAAAAAAAAAAAAAAAAAACAATTCAGCCAAATCATACCTTCCTTCCAATTTGAATTCCTGGGGTGTCAGATTCCACAATGAAGCCAGTAAAAGCCTTGCCGGCTGGACATTTAGGATCTGGGTTAGTGCGGGCCAGCAGGAAGTACCTAAGAATATGAAAGACAGATAAAAGTTCAAATAACCTTTAGAGCAACAAACATGTTTTGTATTCATTACATTTAAGTATGTGTTTGTACACACATGGTTGTAAGGTTATTGAGTAGACCTAGCTTAAACTAGTGCAGCCTCCAAAATGATCTTAAATCGAATCAACATGAACTGGCAATAAGGGCAATGGTAATGAGTACACACCAGTTAGCTTTTCCACCATTGGTGATCCACATCTTCTGTCCGTTAACAACATACTCATCACCCATCTTCACAGCTCGGGTCTTGATGCCAGCCACATCAGAGCCCGCCCCGGGCTCTGTCACACAGTACGCCTGCCGAAAACACACCACACAGTAAGTTAACGCCATCTGAGCTGATGTGAGATAGAGCAGTATCTTTTGTCTCTGTTTTTGCAGGTGTTAGCACACAATGGTAAAGCAGTAATACATCAGGGCTTATGTTTCTCCCTTCACAATTCTAAATAGGGTTAAAAACTAAACAGTGAGAAATAATGTCAATCGACAGTGCAGCACTGTGAGGCAAGATTTAACTTTCCATTTATTCAAGCTGCAACCCTTCAAAACCCAAAGACATTCAGATACATGTTCACTTGAGTCTCAAGTAGTGCACAATTGAGTAGATTTCTTTATTGTATTTTCCACCACTCTACAAAATGTCTTTCTACAGTTAGATACTTACACACATAAGAGCCTCCTCGGTCATCCTTCCCAAGTATTTACTCTTCTGTGCCTCACTGCCAGCTAAGATAACAGGCATTTGCTGCAGAGAAACACAGAGAGACAGAGCTTAATTCTAACTGAGCTACAACCACTATTATTAATGATTGTTATGACTAATGCTAGGGGTGGGCAATATATATCGTTAACGATAATATCGTCATTGTTGTTTTAACGATGTGCAAATTTACATTATCAAGTATGCAAATGACTTCACGAAAACAACTGAAAACACACGATGAAACCAGGTTGAAACCCCAAACATTCACTGAACAAGAGTTACGTAACTTGCGTGCAGCAGCACACCGCAGTACGCCTAGGTGGTCACATGATCTCTCACTGGCACCTTCCCGGCAGGTCAGCCTGCTGCTAAACAAACATTAGCTTCGGAAGACGTGGGTCAACTGTAGTCATAGGTCCCAGCCTGTAAGGCTAAAGTTCGCAGTACCGGAAGACCGTCTACGGAGCTACCTAGCCTAGCCACAGTTATCTGAACGAAGCGGCAACATGGCACAGTTTCAAGTCTCCCTGCCCGAAAAGTTCACCTTCAAGGCTGAAGACTGGCCTAAATGGATTAAACGCTTCGACAGATTCCACATTGCTTCTGGATTGGAGACGCAAGCAGAAGAGAATCGCAGGAATGTGATCTTTGAGAGAGTAAAGTTTAATCAGCGGCTTCAAGAAACGGGCGAGACAGCCAACAGTTTCCTTATGGCGCTGCACTGCCTGCCTGGAGGAGCACTGCGGTTACAGGGCTCTACATGATGAGATGGTGGGGGACAGGATTGTGGTGAGTCTGTGGGACAAACGCCTATCTGAACAGTTGCAAATGGACCTGGAATTGACGCTACAAAAGGCCGTCACCAGAGTCAAACAGAGAGAGCAGGTAAAAAAGCAGCAAGAAATGTTAAGAACATTTTCCATTAATATCATCCATGAGAAACAATGAGCCATAACTCAGGCTGTTAAAAACACATATTTAAAAGCATATTGTCTAATTATCGTTATCTTCAAAATCCCCTAAAATATCGAGATATTATTTTTTGTCCATATCGCACACCCCTAACTAATGCACATCCTTGAAATATTGACAGTAGAAAATTAAATCCATAATACTCAATAGCAACTGTGCTCTTACCCCAGTGGTGGACACTTTAAAAGACTACAGTTATTGTGAGTGAATGAATCCGCTCTTTAAAAACTGGTGAAGAGCAAGTGAATCACTAGAAACCTGATAAATGCAACTTACTCCCAGCGAGTTTGCCTCAATAGCAGTCTGTACTCCTGTGCAGCCATAAGCCAGCTCTTCTGTGATGAGGCAGTTATCAAAGATTGACAAGCCCATTCCACCTGAATACAAAGAGAGAGATGTAACATGGTTTCTCACAGTGTTTTCAAACAATAGTCGGCCAACTTGCCTGAAACAAACCATCTCCACTCTCATGAGGAAAAAAAAAAAGAAAAAAAAAAAAACACACTTCAACAAAGATTTCAAACAGAAAACGTATACATATTTATTAAGTGCAGCTACTGTTTAGGACATCATCAACAAACTAAACTGATAAGATAAGATGTGTCAGGATCTGCGGAGCCTACCTCAAAGGGGGCACCCAGGATAATGTTATGTAAGAGATAAAATATGGCAGGTAATTTTGAAATAGTCAATGAGCAAGAAAAACACATACCGTATTCCTGTGGAATATGACCGTTCATCAGACCAAGCTCCCATGCTTTCTTGATGAGGGGGACAGGATACTGCAAAATGACAGGACATTTAAGCCTTATTCAAATTATTTTTGTGTATTTTGTGCACCAATTTGTGTGTTGATCCCTGAGGGGAAATTCACATGTTAGAGCAGCAGAGAAAGGCTGAGAGGTATAACACTTTGTACTATACAAGGGAAGTGTGCAAATATTTGTACAAAATAAGTCAGTAGAGCAACTCTGACAGGCAAAATGTGTTAACTGTGCATGTAATAAGGTTGCAACGGTATGAGATTTTCACTGTACAAAAACCATCTCAGAAAATACTGTAGTTTCACAGTATCTATGTATTAGAGAATTTATATTTATATCAGTCAGAATGACCCTTAAAGGAATGAAAATGGAAGGGTTCTTTTTTGGTTGAACAAATGTTTTATTACTATAACTGAAATGTGAAACCATTTTGTTAATGGAAGTATGTGTAAAAAGTCTGCCCTTTGACAATAACTAAAATAAAGGGGAGAGTCTATGTCCAGTTGCACCCATTCATTGCTGAACTTGAACATGATTTGTGACTTTTGTGACTGAAGCATGTGCACACAAAGTCACTTGAAGACACAGGGACAAAATGTGTAGCACGATAGATATTTGCAGCTCTAATGTCTGTAAACTATCAAGTCAAGCCGTATTTAATTGTGCATATACGCTCACTGCAGCCTAATCTTTGAGCTGTACTCACTTCACCACTCTTGTCATAAGCAGGTGCAGCAGGGACGATTTCTTCACGTGCAAACCTTCTCGCCAGCTGTTGGAACTCCCTTTGCTGATCCGACAGCTCTGTGGGTCAAAGCAGCAAGAAGATCAATGATAAGCACATCAACACACACTATAAAGAAAAGGAGCACATTTCCAAGTCTGTTTGAGATAGACATAGGTGTTTAATAGCAAAGCACCAAAGCTGGCTTCACTCCCGCACACTGCTTTAATGTTTAAGACATAACTGATGAAGACCAAATTGTTCATTCAGTTTTTTAAGTTTAGCAGCTAGACTATGTTGCTATACTAAGAGAGGAAAATGACTGAGAAATATGGCACTGCACACTTGAGAGGCATAATCACAAGTATAACAACATTCCCACATGATACCAAGTAAGTACTAATTCAATAAAAGTAATAGGCTGATTTAATGAACATCCTTCTCCAATCACATCACATTATGTAATGTTATATTAATTTCAACAGTGAAGATAAAACACATGAGCCCACAGAGACACTGGGACTAAACTATACAAATAAGGTACGTTTTCTTTCTGTGTCAGCAAAAAATAATTCAACAGATTTAGTAATTACTTTAGTGTAACATATTGCACAGTACCATCAACATTTAATTCAGCACTTGGTTACAAATGTATTGCAGATTTAATAACAACAAACAGGATTATTGGACTTTTTCTGCATGCATATGAAACTAAGACCATTAAAATACAGGTGTGGTGCTTCGGCTTCTGTAAGTTTTGTAAACCAGCAGATGTCATTGTGTGTGTTGACTTTGAAGCCCTGAAGCATCAAACCTTTTGCGGCACAAATAAAAAGCAAACCCCAAAGCCTCACAGTGCGTCATCTGCCCATTCCTGGTTTAAACCAATACTCAAACACCCATATGCATATAAAAAAAGAGTTACTGTTCGCTATACTAATTCATTCCATTCTGAGTGTAAAGAAATCCCTTCCCAAAAGACATCCTTTCCTAAAGCCAGTGTAAAAGGGGCTAATGTAAATGATGGGGGACAAAATCCACAGTCTCTTGTGTGTCTAGCTGAAGCTAATATGGGGCAGTCAGCAGTCTAAAGTTAGCCAAATCAAGTTGGTACTTCCCAAAATGACAGTACAAGAATTCCCTCAAGGAAGACACAAGAGTATTATACTATTCATAACATTTTGAATGTAGTCTTTGCAAAAAAAATGAGGATGGTGCATTTTTTTTCTCTCATCACATAATCAGTAAAGCAAGTTGCTTTATCAAGGCATCTCTTAAAAGCCAGTACAGACAGGAGGAACAATTACAGCAACCAATAACTTATTCACTGTACATATGGCCATACGAGTACTGTTTAAAAGTAGATATGTAAAAATGTGAACATATCCTTTACAATTCTGTAAAGGTTTCTAAATCCTGCTCACCAAATGAAAAGCCGAGGGATGCTCCACCGTGAGATGTTGGAACATGGGCTGCAGCAGCATTGGAGCTCTGCAGCCGGATGCCAGACCGCACACTGGCTTTGAGAATCTGTGCATGGAGGGAGAAATCAATAATAAACAACAAGGTTAAAATTAACCTGGACACTTCCACACCTTTTACTATTTTAAGCAATTTGCTAGTAAAACATTAGCTAGCCCAGGTTTGTGCTTTTCATGCATTACCCTTTCATTCAAGTTACAGAGCTAGGTTTGAAATACACAAAGACCAATTAAATTAAATTTATAGCTTTCAGATGAGGCATTTCCTGAATCATTAAAGACAGAATCATTCCAACCATATGGGTTAAAAAATATGAATCTGCTGCACAATAAAAAAATAAATAAATAAATAAATAAAAAAATGAACCCAATTCTCAGGCTGCAACTGCATTTTCTATCCAGACATCCAAAAATGACATACACATGCCCTTGCACTTTCTATACAGCACAAACAAGAATTAATGCAATACTTTGCATGAGAATATAAATTGATATAAAAATAACATTTGTAAAGACAGAAAACTGATAATAACCCTTTAAAAATTGGTTTAAGCTGTGTAAAGTAAGCAAAAACACACACTCAGTGGCCCTTCATTAGGTAGGATTGTCTAATACAACATCCCTGCCATAACATCTGGTTTTATTAGGCTCATAAAGCTAGTACTTTAAAGTATATGGTTATTAATGAGGTCATAATTAAAGGTGGTCTTGTACTGAACTACATTTTTTTTTACACTTCACCTTTATGCTACTTAAAACACCGCAGTTTACACAGGGTGGGGTTAGATTAGGTAACATTTAGATTAGGTTATGTATTTATTCTGTCAGTGTTACAGTATATTGATTTACCAACCTAACACAGTATTATAATTTATAGAAATAAGAATTTAAGAGTCAAAGAACAAGAATTTCACTGTTAACATCTGCTCCATTGTCAATGTTATCCATGACAACTAAAGACTTGAAACTTGAACCTTCTCTCACATACACAAAGGGCGTAGAATATCAAAAACACCTCTGAATATGCAGTATGCTCTGGTACAACATTATCACTGGCTAGGACTTAATACTGGAGGAAAATCAAATGAATGCCTCTGTAACAGTGTCAATAAAAACTGAACAGTATATGTATTATAAAAGTAGACTAATGCAGCATTGGATTATGCTAGACTGTACCTAATGAAGTGGACAAGTAATGAAGTATTTCTGGGCTACCATTTCTGTTTAAACTAGGAAACACAGGTGCATGATTAATTATGTAACATCTTCTATGGAGCAGTCCTGTCACAACATGGTTTGTATGTTTGTTTCTTGGCAAAACTTAGGAAAACAGAAACAGTTAAAATGCTCTCAATTGAATGCACTTTTTTCCTTTAGCTTTATACATTGTACATCTTGTTAGTTTTCATATTATATTGATTAATGTTACTATTTTAAGTTTATGTTTCATGACTTTGCAGTACTTGCTTTTAAATAATACTTTCTCTGAGGGCAAATTCCTTCCACGTGAAACCTTACTTTGCTTTAAACCTGTGTCTACTTTGCCTCCTCTAAGTTTTCTTAAACGACCTTCTGGGTTTTCCAAAGATAACTAGACAGATGTCTTCTTGCAGAGAGATATATGCTTAGCTCTATGACTCGAATGGAAGCGGGTGGTAATACATGACAAGTACAAACATATATGTGTAATATAGATAGTTTGAACACAATGAAAAAGCGTCTTCAAAGGTGTTACAGCCTCACCGTCAACCGTTAGCTAACAAGCTATCGTTAGCAAGTGACGTTTCCTAGCTAGCAAAGCTTTCGCTTAAACGACTCGAAAAAAGGCGATGTAGGTCAGACAAATGACAAGCTGAAATGCGCAATCTTTAATTGATTAAATCTGTATAATATGCTGGTGAATTATAGCTCATTTAAAGACACTTACCTTGCTAAATAGCATTGTTATGACACTGAGTGAGAGCCGTGTAGACAAACTAGACAACCGCTGCCCTACATATTAATATGCGCCTTCTCAGCCAATCACAGCGGCGGGATTGATCACGTGTCTCTCCTCTGCATCCGGAAAATGACTTTTACCCCAGTTTGTTACCTAACATAACCTCTTAGGCCGTAAGGCACCCTAAATCTTCAGATGCATTATGTTTT
Source organism: Epinephelus lanceolatus (assembly GCF_041903045.1). Taxonomy (NCBI): domain Eukaryota; kingdom Metazoa; phylum Chordata; class Actinopteri; order Perciformes; family Serranidae; genus Epinephelus; species Epinephelus lanceolatus. Next base: position 16,524,875 of record NC_135745.1, on the reverse strand, counting down.
CATATTCTCTCGGGTCTTCTTTATATGAAATGGATTACTATATTAAAAAGCATTTTACTGCAAGAGTGGTTTAACTGAAAGATATTGTAACACACCCATAAAATAAAGGTTCTTCTGTCTCCATTTCCCACCACTAAAACCAACATTGAACTATTCACCCCAGGTTACAGGTATATATCCTATCTATTAAAGTGTATCCATACAATATATATTATACATACTGTATTATGTCATTTATAGATATTATTCCATTATCATATATGGTGTATATGGGCTGTAAAATATGTATTTAATGTATGCATATTGTATTGTACGTGATTCGACTTGATTAATCGCACACCAGGGTAACACACACATTACAGCAGCACAAGAGTCAGAAGCAAAACAGTTAAGTACAAAGAGCATCTGATTGTTAAAAAAAGATTTTAAAAATTACAAAAATGTCCCAAGAAATTAGACAAAACATTAAATCTACATACACTATATACACCTTTCTCTTGTACAGATATAGTGTGTCCATGACTGATAACTGAAATACACACATGGTGTGTGGTACACTTTCTGTAAAGATAGAGACATTTAGCTTATAAATTTGAGTGGTTAAATATTGCACAGTAGGAAATTACATAGGAATGTTACACAGTATAAATATATGTACACAGATTAATAAGTATGATTATGAATAAATAGGGTAGACATAGAGCCGATTAGCTGTCGTGTTGTAAGTGGTGGGTGATGGAGGCAGAGACAACACCAGTGTTAAATTAAAGAGTCTGACTGGTGTTGGATTGAAGGACCTGTGGTAGGTGCTCTTTCTTGAACTGTGGGTGTTGCAGTTTGTTACTGAAGGATCTGATTTAGTCACCCACAGTCTCATGCAGGGGGCGAAAGGTGTCCATGGTTGATGTTAGTTTGGCTAACATTCTCCTCTCACCCACCTCCTACTTCTATGTAATCCTAACCAGTTTTTCGAGTCCACAAGTTTGTTGAGGCAAACAGTTTAAACCAGTTTGTTGAGTCACATACATACACAATACACATACTTACGCAATGCAGATATCCTTTATATCTTCATGTATGTGGATGTATCAAACAACTGTACATCTATTTTGCCTCTCTTGGCCGTGATCCTCCTTCCTGAATATATATCACAGACATTTCATTTGTGTTCATTTTGTTCTTTTTGTTGTTTTACATTGTTTCTTTTTGGAGTTCATATTGATTCAATATTTTTATTCTATGTTGTTTGTAACTTCTGTTGCTGCCTGACTTGGACACTCTTGAAAAAGAGAGGTTTGATCTCAAGAGGTTTTCCTGAATAAAAAGGGTTTATAATCATATTGTGCAACGTTCTTGTGTGATTTTCATTGTGCAATAGTATTTACCACTTATATTACAATTATTCTGTGCAGTCAACCATCATGAATGGAAACTGTTCACATATTTGTATTTTTGGGCGTGTATTTAGTTTCATTTCACTCAATCACTTTGTCTCTTGAGCTGCTGTAAGGGTGAAAGTGAAATTTCCCCAGTGTGGGATTAATAAAGTTTATCTTGTCTTATCTTAAAACCAGACAGATGTGGCGATGATACACCTGTACTCATGTAATTTCATAATACAGGCTCTGATTGATCCCAAATTTGACGTGACAGTGGGTGGGGGGTTCCTCTATATGGTTGGAAAACCAGACTGTTAATATCTTGGTGCACTGAAGAAATACAGATCTAAAAACACAAACATGCAATGAGTATAAATATCAAACATGTAAATCTATGATATTCTATTTATGTCACCTTTTTTTTGTTTGTTTTGTTTTGTTTTTGTTGTTTTTTTTTTCCCTTATAATGTTTATGTTATGCACTAATACACCCAAACTAATTCCTTGTATGTGAAAACATTCTTGGCAGTAAAATGAATTCTGACCATGATAAATAAATCGACTGTTTAGTTTGTAAAAATTATGGAAATTGTTAGAAATGTGGTCACACCTACCCAGAGCCCAAAGAGACACCTTGACATTGTCAGTCTCACTTCACAGTGTTTTGTCTTGAAAGTGCAACATTTCCCTGTGAATTGTAGCAGAGTAGAAATAGAAAGAGGCATGACAAGAAGACTCAAATACAGTAAAAGTATCTTGTACTCAAGTACAACACTTGTGTTAATGTACTTAGTTACATATCACAACTTTCAATGACAAGCAATTAAATGTCGATTACAGAAGACTATCCAGAATCATACCTTATTTATAATTTCAACACACCTTATAGATAATATCTACAAAATACAGAATCAACTACATTTATCAAAACTATAAGTACTCATAATGCAGTATATAGTCCTTGAGTAGTACATGTTGTATTATAAAATTATTTTTAGTGATGTTTGAATGTGTGAGCAGCATTTTTCTGTTGGATTTACTTTACTTTTTAGTTTAACCTCTAACAATAAAACAGATTTTATAAAGCTCAGACAATTTATTAGTCAGTTGGTTAACCGTGCTATGATCATGTAACTTTTAGATCAAAAGGATCCAAAGTTTACAGTTTACAGGTGGGGTGCTGATCATTGGAAGTAGACCTGACAGTAGGAAAATGAGTGATTGTTGATCTTGAAGAAGGCCTGAGGGCCGAAACATCATTTGAATAACAGAGAAATGCATATAGAGCCAAAGTGCGCAGCAGGTTTTTCCTACTTTCAAGTGATTTACACCTCCAATAAAATGTGAAATATCGTCACAATCAAGAATCACTGTTAAGTTTGCAAGCGCCAAAACAGAACATAAAATGAATACCATAAGATAAGTAATATAACAGGGTTGAATCACTCTTGTCCATTTTCTCAGAGGTTTTGGTCCACATTGACATGATAGCATCACACAGTTACTGCAGATTTGTCGACTCCCAATCCACTACATCCCAAAGGTGCTGTATTGGATTGAGATCTGGTGACTGTTGAGGCTATTTGAGTACAGTGAACTCATTGTCAAATACAAGAAACCAGTTTGAGATGATTTGAGCTTTGTGACATGACGCATGATGCAGCCATAAGAAGATGGGTACACTGTGGTCTATTGCTTTAGGTTCGATGTGTTGTGCATTCAGAGATGCACCTCTGCATACCCCTGTTGTAATGAGTGGTGATTTGAGTTATTGTTGCCTTTCAGTCAGTTCAGTCCAGCCTTTCTCCTCTACATGCCGAAGTGCATCATGTTGCTCCCCCATTCAATTCAATTCCTTTTATTGTCATTGTAAATGAATACAACCAAATTTAATGCACAGAATAAATGGAACTCATTTAAAAGTAATACATAAATGATAAAGGAGGGGATAAGATATAATTTATTCATACTCTAAACACACACATGCACACATACAGAAGCAGTTCCAACATATGCCGTGTACATAAAATAATTTAAAATTATTTGCACATAAAATAAATAAAAGAATAAAGTTATCCCACATGATGTAAGTGTAAATATTATATATTACTGGCTGGGTGATTTCGGTGCAGCATTCAGTGTAGCAATGGCTTTGTGGTAAAAACTGTTCAACAGTCTGCTGGTGCTTGTTTTAATTGTTCGATAACATCAAACAGATGGTGGGCAGGGTGAGATTAGTCCTTCAAGATGTTAGTTGTTTTCTGGAGGCAACAGGAGGTGTCCTCCAGAGCAGGTAGGTGCGTGTTCCATATTTTCTGTGCAGCTTTTATCACTCTCTGCAGGGCCCTCTTGTCAGCTGCAGAGCTGCTGCTGTACCACACAGGGATGCCATAAATCAGGACACTTTCCACAGAGCAGTGATAGGGCAGCAGCAGAGGTGGTGACGGTTTGATCCTTCTGAGAGCTCTCAGGAAGTGTAATCACTGCTGTGCCCTGATCAGACAGTTCCTGTTGTGTGATATGTGTACCCAGGAACTTAAAGGTTGACACCCTCTCCACAGCTTCTCCATGTATCTCCAGAGGCTGGTGATCATCCTTTTTCCTCCTGGGGTCGATGATCATCTCCTTCGTTTTCTTCTTCCTGTAAGCCGTCTCGTCTCCTCTGCTGGTCGCTGTGCCCACGACTGTCGTCACATGATGTGTCACAATTGTCTTATTAGATATTTGCATGAACAGAGTTGAAACTGTGTACCTAATAGAGTAGCTGGTGATGAGTGTATGTACAGTGTAGAATAGCATCATCATCTCACTTTATATGGATTACTGTCTGTTTATTGAAGAACTGAATCAGATACAGTACAGGCCAAAAGTTTGGACACACCTTCTCATTCAATGCGTTTTCTTTATTTTCATGACTATTTACATTGTAGATTCTCACTGAAGGCATCAAAACTATGAATGAACACATGTGGAGTTATGTACTTAACAAAAAAAGGTGAAATAACTGAAAACATGTTTTATATTCTAGTTTCTTCAAAATAGCCACCCTTTGCTCTGATTACTGCTTTGCACACTCTTGGCATTCTCTTGATGAGCTTCAAGAGGTAGTCACCTGAAATGGTTTCCACTTCACAGGTGTGCCTTATCAGGGTTAATTAGTGGAATTTCTTGCTTTATCAATGGGGTTGGGACCATCAGTTGTGTTGTGCAGAAGTCAGGTTAATACACAGCCGACAGCCCTATTGGACAACTGTTAAAATTCATATTATGGCAAGAACCAATCAGCTAACTAAAGAAAAACCAGTGGCCATCATTACTTTAAGAAATGAAGGTCAGTCAGTCTGGAAAATTGCAAAAATTTAAATGTGTCCCCAAGTGGAGTCGCAAAAACCATCAAGCGCTACAACGAAACTGGCACACATGAGGACCGACCCAGGAAAGGAAGACCAAGAGTCACCTCTGCTTCTGAGGATAAGTTCATCCGAGTCACCAGCCTCAGAAATCGCAAGTTAACAGCAGCTCAGATCAGAGACCAGATGAATGCCACACAGAGTTCTAGCAGCAGACCCATCTCTAGAACAACTGTTAAGAGGAGACTGCGCCAATCAGGCCTTCATGGTCAAATAGCTGCTAGGAAACCACTGCTAAGGAGAGGCAACAAGCAGAAGAGATTTGTTTGGGCCAAGAAACACAAGGAATGGACATTAGACCAGTGGAAATCTGTGTTTTGGTCTGATGAGTCCAAATTTGAGATCTTTGGTTCCAACCGCCGTGTCTTTGTGAGACGCAGAAAAGGTGAACGGATGGATTCCACATGCCTGGTTCCCACTGTGAAGCATGGAGGAGGAGGTGTGATGGTGTGGGGGTGTTTTGCTGGTGACACTGTTGGGGATTTATTCAAAATTGAAGGCACACTGAACCAGCATGGCTACCACAGCATCCTGCAGCGACATGCCATCCCATCCGGTTTGCGTTTAGTTGGACGATCATTTATTTTTCAACAGGACAATGACCCCAAACACACCTCCAGGCTGTGTAAGGGCTATTTGACCAAGAAGGAGAGTGATGGAGTGCTGCGGCAGATGACCTGGCCTCCACAGTCACCGGACCTGAACCCAATCCAGATGGTTTGGGGTGAGCTGGACCGCAGAGTGAAGGCAAAGGGGCCAACAAGTGCTAAACACCTCTGGGAACTCCTTCAAGACTGTTGGAAAACCATTTCAGGTGACTACCTCTTGAAGCTCATCGAGAGAATGCCAAGAGTGTGCAAAGCAGTAATCAGAGCAAAGGGTGACTATTTTGAAGAAACTAGAATATAAAACATGTTTTCAGTTATTTCACCTTTTTTTGTTAAGTACATAACTCCACATGTGTTCATTCATAGTTTTGATGCCTTCAGTGAGAATCTACAATGTAAATAGTCATGAAAATAAAGAAAACGCATTGAATGAGAAGGTGTGTCCAAACTTTTGGCCTGTACTGTATATAATTTTAGCTGACAACAGATGTAGATTTTATGTATGGGTTATGTTCTTTTAAATTGTTGTGTTCATACATGTGAATTCATATTGTTGGAGACCTCCTGAGACATTATATGTAGAGTATCCATATTGATATGAAGTCAATATATTGTGCTGCTAAGACGCAGATGGATAGCAGAATGTTTGGCTTGTCGGCCAGACATAAAAACAAGAGCAAAACATTACCTGAAGTGGTGGAAAGTAACTAGGTACTATAGTTTGTAGGTATTTAGAGTATTATTTTCTGCTCTTAATTCTTTTACTCTACAGTATAGTTTAGAGGAAAATATCAAGCATTTACTCCAATACATTTAAATGCTACATGTTATGTATTGTTCATATATTAAACTTGAGATATGAGCTTTACGACTAAGATTTTTTTCTACATTTGTTGGTTTCTATATTGGCATTTTTCCCTTTTTAGTAGTGCAGCTGCTGATCAACAGTTATTCTGGGGGTGAATAGAGTTCCATCTTACATGACTTATTTTTAAGATATGATTTACTGCTATGCACTTTAAGTTAAAAGTAGTGCCACTGCATTCAGCTACAGTAAATTTTATAATTTATGTACCATTAACACTAATTCTATCATAAACAGTATATTGCGTATACTACCTTGAGGACAAACTGAGCACTTTATTTTTTTTGGTACTTTGCAATTTCTGTAAGCTTAAAAAAATTTTTCAAATATTTCAAAAAAAAAATTTCAAATACACAACTTTTACCTGTAATATTGGAGGTACAGCTTTTACCAAGCTAAAGGGCTCAACATGTCTTCCATCACTGGTTATCTAACATGGTGAAAGTTTTAGTCCTCCAGCACATCTAGACATGCTACAGGCTTCCTGTTGTCCCAGCACAGCCCTTTGCCCCTACAGTCATTTTTGTCTATTGGTTTTGAGATGAAGTCAACAATTGTACTTATTTGAAGTTCAACATGCTTCAACCGCTTCACAATGAGTAACAGGCTTGTCCAGGGGTCTCAGAGTAGGGCAAGCTTGTCCCAGAAGAGACCCCCCCCCCCCCCCTCCCATGTGCTTCAGTATACTTTAGACTAAAGGTCTGAATTCTCTCCTGATGCACACATTTGTTGTTGGCTTTATTCATCATCAAGTGGTTTTCTAAACAGTGTTTGCATGTGTGCGTTTGTTTGAGGAGTTTTATGTTCCCAAGCCCTGCAGCCAGTCTGGGAACACGAATTGTTATGAAGCAGCAGCTTACAATGTAAGAGGCAAAAAGGACTAAATTACAATGCACAAGTTGAGGGAGCTGACAGGATCACATTTCACTGGAGTTCACCTTCTACGATTTCATGTGACAAATGGATTAAAACACAGAATGGCAGCTCAGTCACTTTGACAGTTTGAGTTTTTAAACCCGCGACCAAGATGAGATATTCAATGGAATCTAACATCACAGATGAACTGCAAGAGTAAAGCAGTGACAGCAGACACTTGTGGGTTGTTTGGATTTTATTGACGTATCAAACAGCTGTACATCTATTTGCCTTTCTTGGCCTTGATCTTCCTCAGGTAGAACTCGAGCTCCTTGCCTTCGAGGATGTAGCCGTCTGCCCTGCCACACTGGCCGGGTCTGGAGGCGATGCAAGCTGCAGGGGGGAAGAGCGGAAATATGATCAGTGGAGGTGGATAAACCGTCTCAAGACAAACAGGAAGTGGTGCATAACTCAAATAACCTCAGGTCCAAGTCGGTTTTGACAATACAGAAATGCTAAGACACCACAAGTTAATAGTAACGTCAATGTAATTAAACTTTATTATTCTTTTGAGAGTGAGTACAAGTGACAACTAGTGTTTTTTGGTTTGTTCACAACCAGAGCTTTTGATCCAACACACCTGTCTATAGTTGCCCTGCTGCACCCTCAGCTACATTAATATACACATGGAGGCATTCCAGGTCAACAACATATAAAGCGGCAAGGGCTAATATTTAACTTCCTAAACTTAATCCTGCAGACTTAGTAAATAAACACTGCAGTAGATATCCAGGTCTTTCTGAGCTCATTAGATGGACATTAAACACCAGTGAGTAAAGTTTAATCGTCAGCTGCTGGACAACACCAGGTGATTTAAATTAAGCACTGCAGAAGAAAGCAGTGTGGGCAACAGGTCTTTTTCAGAGCCTTTGTTATCACCATTTTCATACAGTAGTAGAAACAGGACAATGTTATCCTTATGGAAAGACGTGAACCAGATCAGACAGCATTTCACAATACTGGTTGTCATCTTCTAACCCTGCTGTAACTTCGGTCAATTATATAAAAAAGGAAACGTATTCAGAGATTAAAAATGTCTTTCCACAGACCAATTTTACACTACATGTAGATTCAGTCAAACAAGTTGAACCGATTTCCACACTGGGTGAAATATTGCACAGGATTTGATTTGTGCAATTTCACATTCCTAAAAGTACACATTTCCTATGATGGGAATATTGCATTCATAAGCTCATTTAAATGCAGATATGTGAACTCTCAGAAATTACCGCGTTGTCACAAATTAAGACATGTGACCAGGGCGTTTATCTTCACACTGAAATTAAGTAGCATGTGACTTGGCAGTGAAATTAATTAAGGTACACTATGCAGGATTGTAAGTTACCGTTTGTTAACCTTCTCCCCAGCAAAAGTGAAAAAGAGCTGATGACTTTTCTTTGAAATTATTCCACGGTGGACTAAATCACTTAGTGAACAGCCAATCAAAGGTCAAATCTTTCACAAAAATGCGGCAGTTATGCGATGCAGACTTCATATTGTAAGTATTACAAGACAGCTACCACAGCTGAAAACACATGTTGAGACTCACCAAGCAGTTTTCCCTGCTGGAACTGCTCCTCCAAGAGGGTGCTGATCTTGGCTGTCTTTTTACGCTCATCGTACTTCTTCTGGGTCCTCTTCGACCTCTTCTTATTCAGGACCTCCTCCTCCTCAGGAGTCTACAGACAAAGGCAGAATAAAGTTCATTAGATGGACATGTAAAATTCAAACTTCAGCTGCTGGGCCATACAGTGATTCAAATTAAACACTGCAGAGGAAGGCAGCATTGGTAACAGGTCTTTCTCAGAGTCTTCATTATCATCACTTTCATTCAGTAGCAGAACTGGACAAAGTTATCTTCATGGAAAGACATGCACCAAATCAGACAGCACTTCGCAATACAGATGCTATTAAAAAAAAGACCATGCCTTTTAATTTTGCCATCTTATGACCTGGGTCTAACTTTGTTAATTATGTCAAAATAATGGTGGGCTGCCGATTTATTTCTCACCACTGAATTAAAACAGGGTCTATGAGACATTTGTATTTTCCCCACATACCAGCTTGGCTCCCTTCTTGCGTCCCAGAGGAGTGGCATAGTGGGCCTCATACCACTGTCTGTAGGGAAGGCTGTCGACGAGGACGATGCAGTTCTTCACCAGGGTCTTGGTTCTGACCAGCTCGTTGTTGGAGGCATTGTAGACCACATCAATGATCCTGGTCTTGCGTGTGCAGCCTGCATACAAAAAACAAAAGCTGTTAGCAAAAGCAAATGTTCCCTCCTATTTTACTTGCCAAACGAAAACATTGTTTGGATGTTTTTTTTTTAAATGCAATGCATGGGGAACATGTCTGTCTTTCTCAGGTGTCTTTGTTATCACCACTTGCATTCAGTAGCAGAACTGGACAAAGTTATCATCATGGAAAGATGCAGGTTACCAAACAGGGCTCAAAAAGGTCCTATAAAATTAAAGTTGCATTTAAAATAAACTTACACTCAGAGCCCCACGAGAAGTTACCAACATCCAACCTCAGAGCGCGGTACTTCTTGTTCCCACCACGGACCCTCACTGTGTGGATGCGACGAGGTCCGATCTATAGAAAGACATGGTTTTAGTACTGGTTCAATTTAAATGCTTACAATTCAGGTTATTTATGTGTAAAGATTGAATTCCAACAACTTGTGGAAAAATAAAACAGTACTATGCACATGTAATGAAGCGTGTCAGTGTAACTATGACAAGTCCTAACATTGGTAGGTCCTGAGCTTTGAGCCAAAACGACCCAAAAAAGACATACCTAAGGTCACGTTTTCATCACCCACGCTACATCACTTTAAGTCCATTTTTAACAGGCAACCACTTGTTTTGACTCACTTTTGTGTTTGCAGGAGGGCGCCCGAGCTCATACTTCCTTTTCTTGTGGTAGGGCTTGCGTTTACCGCCGGTCTTGCGGCGTTTATGCCAGTTGTCCCTTGAGATACCTGAGTAAATGAAAAAAGGAAAAACAGGAGTTAGATCACTGGACAGCTCACAAGACCTTCACTAAAAAATAATTGTCTGTGCTTGAGCAATCAGTTCTCCAAGGTATGGGTTGTCCGCAATTTTAATTTGGATTCCGCTTATAGAGTTTCATCATATAGCTCAAGCAACAGTAAGCTCCCTTCATGGCTAAATGTCTGCATGTTACCTTTCTAAGATCATGGTAAACTAGATTTCAAAGACTCAAATTTGAGGAGCATCATTATTTCCAGGGTCCTTTATTCCCCAGCTCAATATCCTCATATGACATTATGTTACAAGGAAAGTTTGACTTAATATATTGATGTCTCCACAAATACTTAACAGATTTTTACCATCCTAACTGCATTTGAAACACACATATCCCTTAATTCTTCTGCAATTTAAACTGCAAAACCCATAATATTAGGTTAACTCAAAATACATAGGACCCTGGGAAACAGATGGCCCCCACTAGCTTCAAGAGTCTGATGTCCTACACAACTAAGCAGACCATATGTTGTATGTCACTTAAAACCCTGTCCTTTCACATGTATAACTATCACAGCATAACAGCAAACTAATTTAAACAGCAATTTTAAGATCGTCAAATCATTGTGGTATCCACGTGTCCGAAGACACACATTTAAATTACTTAAACTTTAAAACACATATTAGGTGCACCCAACTATCTTCTCAAACCAGTATTATGCTCAATATTCCCTCAAGTGTTTCAGTGAAGCAGCGTGACATGATCACGACCATACTACCAGCTAACGCTAATGCTAGCTTTGCCTTACCTTTCAATTTACCTAGCACTCTTAAACACTTAGTACTTGTCCTGCACCACTGACATAATAACTACACATGGCGTAACACTGCTTAAATCTCACAAATAGCAAAGTACGCTGTTTTCAGACACACTGTAGCACCACAAGCTAACTACATAGCCAACGAGGGCAGCCATCTTGGGGCACTTCAGACATCCTTTAAGAATTACTTCATTAAAACACAACACACTAACAATGGACAGCAAAGATAAAGCTAGATCTGTGCAAATAACATTAATAGTCAATATGGCAAACCATTATAGAAATATTCCTTCGTAAAAACATCAGATGGACAAGGATTCTCCCTCCGACCCGAGCATGAAAACACGTACCCATTCTCAGGCGCCGGCTAGAAAGAGGAACCGCAAAGGCTCATGGGGAGGTTTGAAGCTGCGTGTTCTCGCGAGAATTCACTCCGCAGCGAACGGTATTCTTGTGTGAGGTTTTGCTGTTCACTCACAAATATCACCACGTGTGAGCACCTGTGAATTTATTATTAGGATAATAATAATAGTAGTTTCCTCTTAAATTTAGCCAAATGTTGAAATACCCCAAATTGTTCTTAATTTAATGTGCTTAGTTACTTTGGAGCACTGATTAATAATAATATAATTTTAATATTAATATTGTTGTAATTTTGCTAAATGTAGACCCCATCACAAATTTTTCTAAATGAATTAACTTTAAGAATAAAAGCAAAAAAAAAAAAAAAAAAGATCAGAAATGTTTTGCTCTTCTAAAATACAGTTCACATTAATCCCTTCATTTTTAATTTATTTATTCATTTATGTATCATTTGTATTTGCATGTTTATGGCTTTATTTCAGTTTTCATGGTTGAAGGTAAATAAGACAAGGAATCAAATATTATCTTTTATTCTTCTGCTGTATTTTATTTTGTATTTATTTCATAAAAAATATAGTTTAAGTCAACCTTATTAAATTGTAATTATATTTAATTATATAACATTAAATATGATAAATTGTAATATATTGTATTAAATACATATTTGCATTTGCCATTTAATTAATAAACATATTTATATTCTACTGCACACACACACATATTTACATGCATATATATGTACATAGATAAATCTAGAGAAAAATAGAAATCTATATTATCTTTAAATCTATATAATTTTTTAGAACAAGTGAGAGGACAATCTAATTTAATCAAGCAAATCAAGATAATTTTGTTACTATATCCAAAGTCATGGTTGAACTTCTGATATCAACATCATTTTCATTTATTTCTTTTGTTATTTAAAAATCGGTTCATTTGTAACATAGCCTAATAGTATAGCTCATTTGACATTTCCGAGTTTGAATTATATTTCAAAATCTTTTGTCAGATTCTGCTCACTAGTTTATTTTACCATAAACCTGGCTTTGTATGTCAAAGTTGTATCTGAGAGAAAATAAAAAGATTTGTTGTGTATTCTGACACCCTTTCAATGCAGTGATTGACGTTCATAAAGCTGGCTTGACTGCCATATCCAGTTCATTTTAAATAAATAACATACAATGGTATTCAGTAAAACTACATATTTCTCCATATGCTGCTTCCTGTTTTATTTATAGAACATTACTCATGACAAAACTTTGCTAAAGTGAAACCACTGTTCCATTACCCTTAAAAACAAAAAAGCAAACTTCAACACATCCAATCATTTCATGTTTCATTTAAGACACAGTCGTTAATAAAACCCTCAAAGTCATTTCCATGTTTCCATAGAGTTCTTTATTATATACAGCTAGGATTAATTGGCAGTTGTGTAGATATGGTGATAAACTTGGCAAAAAATTCTCTCAGTTAAACAGTGATTTGTAAAGTGTTCATTCAGTAAAGCAGCAGATAAATCACTCTTCCCAGGGGCTCATGTCTGTGTCAATGGCCACACAGTTGTAGGCAGCGTAACGCAGCTTCTCCTCACAAACTTTTGCACTGCAGGACAAAATGAACAAGAGGAAGGGAAAGGATGAGGGCAATAAATCTAACATCAGAGCCTCACACGAATGTAATTAAGTGTAGGATCATGAAAGCTATGCTATAGAAACATAAAACAAGTACAATACGTCAATGCATACATCTAAAACACAACTGTATATTACATGTACACATCAATATATAGCAGCAGCTTCTGCATATACAAAACACAGAACATTATGATACCTTGGGTAGTTGGGTAAATAAAGGGTGCTGGAACATGTGGAGGACTGTGGAAGTGCATCGGTCGTTTCAGAGCTAAATCAGGAAACAGAAAAATTAGCATCATGTTCCATTGTAAGTTTTCTAAATAAGCTATCAATACCAAACAGTTGTATTTCTGTCAATTTTTTTAAGGCTATACTTGCACTCACCCTTGTTTGTCAGGAAAGACGTAGATAGGCGCAGGAAGACGACTTCTACCAGTTACAAACCTCAGAAACCTGCTGCGATCCTCTGAAAAACAGAATTCAAACCTGTTCTATATTTTCAGCACAACAAATACACCAAGACACTTGTTAAACTTCAAACTATTGCTATGTATGACACGTTGTAAAAGACATTCACTATAACAGACATGCTGTGTAAAAGGTTGACAAATAAACAGCGAACTGACCATTGGTGAAATTCGTCAGTGCTTCCCATAAGTATTGCACTCTAACATCACTTTGCTCCAGGTCCTCATAGCGTGCTAGTAGGGAGACAGAAACAACAGTGATGCATTAACATGATGCCGAGTCCTTGCCTCAGTATTTAATTGAACAGAATGTACAATCAAGCACATATGAAGCTTTTCCTGGCCTTAATTTATAGCTTTGTAGCCTCTTGAAGGATAATTCTGGGTTTTATTGGCCTTACTTTTCAATTTAACCTCCAAATGAAATGGTTTAGATAATCGGACTGAATTTTTGGCTTGTTAATCTTCTGGTTAACTTTGTTGTATCATTATCACTGTGTTCTTGGATTTTAATGGCCAAAACAACGAAAAATAAGGTGCAAATTGTTGTAAATCCGAATTATCATTTAATTTGTGTTTGTGATTATGTTAAATAGTTGTTGAGACATTAAACTTAAAACACACAAATATTGACATCATGGTGTTGCTAAAGGAAAAGTCAGGAGGTAACCAAGTTCATAAGAATTCATCCTCTGGTCACCATGGATATCAGCACAAATTTTTTTGGCAGTCCATCTAATAGTTGTCAAGTGATTTCAGTCAGTACCAAAGTGGTGGACTACTAACATGGCTAAAAACAAACATAGTGTTACCTCTTAAATCAATACAGGAAATGTGTGTTTATTGTCATAGCGGCAGAGATAAATTCTAATCTGAACACTCACTGAGTCGTTTCAGGGCTTCCACAGTGATCTCAGGGTCTCCACACACTTTCTTCTCCACTTCCTGCCAGGTGAGCAGGTCCAGCACCGCCTGAGGAACCACCTTCAGCAGCCCCGCCTGCATGGCTGCAATCTGTAATACACAAACAGATAATCAGGCACATGCACACACTTCAATGATTTAAAAACTCTATACACAAACCATGATTACTGGATGAGTTCATACTGAGGGATAAAAGCTAACCACACTTATAGTAGTAATGTATAGAAAGACAAAATGTAATAACGCTGAAGTCCCACCTGCTGCTTGCTCTCCTCTAGTCGAGCCTTCTGCACCAGTCGGATGAACTCGCTGCGGTCCTCATAACGAACGGCTACATTACTGCCGCCAGGGATGAGGTCCAGCATCTGCCCGTCGCTCAGCAGGGTGGTGTACACCAACTCCTCACCAAACCTGAACTCGAATGTCTCCTGGTCCATGTTCTCCATGGCCTCCAGCAGGTTCACCTGAACACACATCCAAATTTTACTCGAGACCATAACTAAGAAAAGAATCTAGTCTTTCCACTTGGGAAAGTTAAAGAGGGTGTCACATGCTGTAAAGGCCATTTGTCAAGTTCACATTTAGGATTCAAAGTGCTGTATATGTCTGAAACACAGTCTGCAGAGCCTAAAATCTACATTACATGTAATAATTTGAATGTCCTCACCAGCACAGAGTCCACAGCAGGGAAGTCTTTACTCCAGCTGACAGCCTCCCCAGTCAGCTGCTTCCACACCAACCCGGGCAGAGCCAAGACCTGTGGGATTTTACACAAAAGAAGCCAGAAAATTAAGTCTCTACATCAGCCCGTTCTTATTTCATAGCAACGTTAATGGCCTATAGTAAGTGGAAAGTGTGCATCACCCACCAAGAAGTCTTTTCCTCTGAGAGCAGCCCCCATGAGCTGACCGATCCACTCATACTTGTGGAACTCTTTACAGGACGGGTTGGGGACGTAGTAATCTCTGGCCTCTAAGGAGCCCTGAGAGACCAGCAGGTAAAGAAAAGGCAACCAATGAATGAAAACACTGTCCAGTCAAATACTGACTGTGTGCAGACAGTGATGGTGACTACCTGGTTGGACGTGCGGCTGAAGAATGGCAGAGGCATGGGACACTCAGCTGAGCTGGGGCAAAGCTCCTCAGACATGTCAGCCAGGCTGTCCCGAAATCCACCTCCCTGGTCAATGATTCCTTCCGCAATGAACTTACATTCCCACCACTGGTCATACCGAGCAGGCCATCTGACAAACCAAGAGGCGAGATGCATTTGAATTCCAGTCATACTGAGGCAAGAAAAGTAAGAAACATGAGAAGTCTAAAAATGCACACCTATAATCCAAAGTCTTCTCAAATTTATCAGATGGCTTGAGACCTTCATACACCTGCAAGGAGAAAATAAAAATCATACAGCAATAGTGACAGCACCCAGAATGCATTGCAGACTCAGACAGACAAACTGACTCATGTTTCTCCAAATCAGAATCCCCCAACACTCTTTTTTTGTACAACAACATCTCATTAACTAATCATTAACAGCAAACTATTGTGGGAGAAGTACTCAGATTGTTCACTTAAGTAAGATAGCAACAAGTGTCTAGTTTAACAATGAGAAAGTGATGTCACCACTCATAAAGTGTTATATACTGGGGCGCCCAGTATCTCACTTGGCATACACAAAGGCTATGTTCTTGCTGCAGTGGCCACATTTTCGATTCCAATCTGCTGCCATTTGCTGTGTGTCAACCCAACCCCCCTTTCATGCTAAAAAACTGTCCTTTCAAATAAAGGCAAATGCCCCCCAAATTTCTTTTTTATACCTGATTGAACACAGCGTTCTTGCAGGTGGGGTCCAGAGAGGGGTTGTCTCTGTGCTCCATGGCCAGACGTCTGTTGATGTAGAGCCGGGGCATGAAGTTTGGCTTACTGGTCTCTGAGTCCTTCAGGCACTGTGTGATGAGGGCTGAGCGCCGCTTGGACAGCAGCAGGAACTGCTTTATGCTCTAGAGGGCGCCAAAGAACACACAAGTAAATAAAAACAGTTTGGGTGGCGCTTCATTTTAGAGTGGGGTATGAAAATTAATAATGTTTGATTATAAAAACATAAAATTGTGCATCCCAGTTCTGATCTGTGTCTTTATTGTAGCATGGGCCAAGGAAGAACTCATTAAATTTTAGAGTGGATCTGACTCACTGGGTGGAGACACAAATTATTTTCTATCTGCCCTCCCTGAGTGCCCTTCTAGTTGCTTTATCTTTATTTAATGTCGGTCGTGTATTTAAAAGCTTCACAATGACTTACTTTGATCTGGTTGAAGGTACCCAGACTGTAGTCCCAGGCTGGTACCAAGTGTGGGAGCACACTGTCCAGGAGGCAGATGAACCTGCAGAGAGCAAGACAGAGTAAACAATTAATACAAATACTGAGAAATATTTAATGCTGAGAAAAAATAAAGACAATCAAAACTTTGCATCTGACTTTTATTTCTGATATTTAAAAAACTTTGGCGTCACCAGCTCATTAGAAACAAATTTCCATGACATTTCTGAAACCTCTGGGACATGTATTGGACACATTTTTTCCAGATTCTGACACCATGATATTTCCTATGACTGTAAGAACTGTGGCCATGATATTAACATTACCTCTGGATGACCAGTGCTCTGCGGTACAGGACATCGGGCGTGTTGCCCTGCAGACGGGGGTAGCGCACCAGGTTAGAGGACTGGAAAACATCAGCGTTCAGACCCAGGTCTCTCTCACATGATGACTTGATCTTTAAGCCTCGAATCCGGACGTCTATCCCCTCGTCTTTAGAGGAGTGAAAAAACATTGTTTTGCAGCCAAATAACTCCACAAAATGTATGGAAGTATTTAAAAATCACAGGAAATATCTGTTTAAATAAACACAGTAGCATGCTAACAAAGCTTTACCTCTACATTCCTCAATCCGAACTTCAATCACAGGCAGGTGAGAAGTCATATCCTCCAGCACACACACTTCTCCAATCAAGTTGCTACAGACAAAAAAGAGCAGAGGTGGTTTAAAGCAACTGTAGTCAAACAGTCTATGAAATACAGATATCTCTGTTATTTCTCAGCTTGCTACAGATTAAATGGCTCAGTGTGGCAGGCACATATGCTTCATAATAACAAAGTGCACTAAGAGATGCTCTTTTTTTTCCTCTACGTTCTCATTTAATGCACTAGAAAATATCAAAGATAGTTAATTATATAATTTCCACGATCACAGACAATGTGTGGGTCATCCTGCCTTTAAAAGCTGCTTAAAATATGAAATGCTGACACAAAACATTGTCAGACAATGGCTTAAATACAATACTAGACTTATGAGTTTTCTTTCTAAAGCTCAAGTGCTGCAATCAGAAGCATATCTGTGAAATCTGAGGAGTTTTTTGTGAAAAATATTGACAAAATCCTTTTAAAAAGGCTCACTCGTCTATGGTGACATCACTCAGCTTCTTCAGGTTGTCTCCCTCTCCTCCAAACACTGTGACTCGCTTAGGCATGTAGTTGTCATCTGTAGAGTCCACCGTCAGTATCAGCTTACTAAAGAGCAAAAAGAAGCACGTTATATACAATCAAGACACAATTTACCTGCAAGATAACAGTCCATCTGAGATACAAGCATGAAATATGTCATGGATGAAAGACCATGAATTATTAATACAGCAAATTTTGGGTCTGGTATCACATAGACTGGCGTATTTTAATAAGTATCAAAACAAAAGTTTTATCTAACATGTGTCATTAGAGGAAAAACAGGATTGATCAGAGTCAATCAAAATAAAAACATTGCTTCCTTTTGTAAAATGACAAATACAAGTCAACAAACTGCATTTCAGATTAAATTGTCAGGACCAGAATCATCCAGCAGAATCAAACATTGTTGCCTCTCATATGACTCATTTGATTGTAATCTGGTTTATTGTCACTTCAGTTCAGCATCCCTGTGTGGATTAATAAATGACTGTGTGAATGAGCAGGTTAGTGCTTGCCCATGGCGTCAGTTCCTACTCATAGAACAACATAACACATATAATATCCCAAATATAAGCTAAAACATGTAGCTGACATCGAGACATTAGTGTCAAAAATATTAAAAACAGTAAGTTCAGGGTCTAAATTACAATAAATAATGATAATAGTAAAATGTTAAAGGTGCCATTTGTTTCTTGTCCCTGGTCACTTTGTTCAGAAGCTTCCTTACTTGACCACGGTGCCTCTCTTCATGTGCAGGCGAATCCAGTGTTGTCCCTGCATGCCATCGCTTTCCCAGTATGTTTCAGTATCACCATCTGTCAGACAACTCGCCCCTCCGCTCGGATCCTCCTGTCATGTATAAAATCATTAATTGTCTGACTTTTACAGAGTCAATGTAACAATTGTTCTGTACAATTACCATCGAATCTGTGAAAACATCAAGGTGAAAAGGCATATGATAAAAAGACTGAATGCTCTCTTGCCTTCAAAACTCAGCTTCATTCTGATACCTTTGTCCTGACTAGAAAATTACCCTGGTTTTCAGAAGAAAAACAAAGTAATACAAAAAGCTAAGTGTGTGTGACTCACCGAACATGAAGAAACATCGATGCTAGTCACGCACTGCTTCACACTCCCAAGATTCTCATCCTCTTTCCCTATGTGGTCATAGAAGTAGTGCACCAGGTCCTCATCACATTCATATGTCCAGGTGGGAGGAACAAACCTTAAAGATGTGAGGGAACAACGGCTTAATCTGACAAGTCTGAAAACAACCCAAAAAGTATCGACTCTATGTGATTCGGCACAAACATGCTCACCTTAGCTTCTGGACGGCAGCGTCATCACTCTCAGCAATTTTGGGTTTGGAGCCGATGTAAAGCGCATTATCCACACTCACTACCTGCTCCCACCTGTTGCAAGGCTTGTGGTCATAGCCGAAGAGCTGCTGTTGTCTGCTGATGGTCTCCGGCGACTCCACAGGCACCAGCCTGTCGCCTCCCTCTGTATGTTTACACACCAGGATCCAGCCTTCCTCCAACTCCTGGCCTGGACGGTGCTCCTCCAGCTGCTCCTGGACACAGACGTGGAATGGTATGTCAACATGTGTTTTCCCACCACATTTAAAATCATCAAAACTGGAGTAACAGCTCATAAAAGCATCCTAGCGTAAGAGGGACAAGTAGGGTTGTGACATGTGTTGTCCCTTTAACAAAATTCTTGGGTGTCATATTGGAATTTTCATTTTCAGTTGATATTTTAAAGTTTTCCAAACATCAATATAAGGTAAGTCTGACTCCGTAATTATCAATATCACACCACATTGTCTGTATTGTGTAACCTACGTAAATAAATTGTATATTTTGCTACACTGTGACACTGAAAATCTGCTTTTATGTGGACTGTAACCTAACTAGCATATATTTGGGTTCTGGGATGAAGCCTGGAAACGTGGAAGGAAACCTGGGCAGACACGAGGACAACTTGCAAACTCGACACAGAAAGACTCAAGCGTGTCAGTTCAGCCGGACCTCCTTGCTATGAGATGAACTGTATAACTTAAATGATAGAAAATGTCCAAACATTTACTACAGTTTAAAAAAAGTCATACCAAAGCATGTTTGTAGCTAAAATTCTCTTTAAAAAAACAAAGTACAAACACTCTGATTCCATAACTGTCTGCTGTCTGGAATGATGTGATTACAAAGTTGAAAATTATGAATTTTTAGTACATATTACAGACACCCATTGGAACAGAGAGTCAATGAAATGTAGTGCTGTTAGTAGAGTGGAGTTATGACAGCTCTTCCAGCAGAATTAGATTAGTTACAGTGGTATAATGGATCTGGCATCACTGTTCACAGTACAGTGACTGTAACCCGGAGAGAGACAGAAGCCCACCTTGTTGATTTTGACCCACAGACCCTGGCTGTTGCAGTATTCCTCTCCTGTTGTCCGGATACAAGTCCCTTTCTTTGGTTCTAAGTTGTATTTGCATGATTTCTTAGCGTGTGGAGTCTGGTGTGGACTCTCATAGACGGAGACGAGCGTTTTCCCGACGGAGGAGCCTCCTGTGGATGCCCCGGTGGAGGAGGAGGAGGTGGACGATGAATCCTTGCAGATCTTGTAGCACACCTCTTTGGGCACATAACACAGACACTCCGGTACCGACTCGCCCCTCTTGAAACACTCAATGCACCTGTTCAGGAAGCGGATCCTGCCGAGCAGCAGGTGAGGGTTGTCGCCCAGGGACATGATGATTGTAACGGTGATGGAGGTGAGAGTCAGCAGCTCAGCAGCAGGGGGGCGTCAGCTGACATTACACCACTGTCCTCACTTTTGTTTTCCTGCCTGGCCGCGCGGGGATGCTCCTGTCACAACAAACCAAACAAAACCGAATATTCTTGAGGAACAGAGCATTCAGTAAATACCAGCCAACTTCTGTGATTTAATTTGACCCCCCGCCCTCAATCACAGGGTGTGTACAGAGTCTAAAAGGTTAACAAAAATCCGCGAATCAGCGACCAAAGTCCGCTGACACAGTAAGAAAAGTATCGGCTCCTTCTAAACCACAGTGAGTAAGCTAACATGAGCAAGCTAGCTAGGTAAATTAGTGTCTCCTGGGATGCTTCCGATAGCTGTAATAAACAAAACCACGTCCATTTAAACCAGAAGTTAAAGATATAAAATGTTTCGTGAGCTAAAAGGCAGAACAATGTCTACAAACAGCATTAACGTACCGTTACTGCCGAGTAGTGTTTAAATGTGCAACTCGTCTATCGCTTTTTGACAACGCGGAAGCGCATTAGAGACTTTTGACCCTCTCCAACTTCCGTCGTTTGTACTTCAAAATAAAAGTCTCAACACGGAAGTAGCTAATGCCTCATTCATTCCCATTCCGCATGTTTATAACCGCATTGTAATATTTGACAGTTTTGTACACAGTTAACCTGTGCGTTAAGGCTGGATTTCGCCCATTTGAAAATTGCTGTAATCTGAGTGTAAAGAATACACTACACATTTTTTCTTATGCTCTTTTCTGTACAGGCCACGTGGAGTTAAATTAAAACATCCTACCCTGTACTTTATATACTCAAGTTTTTAAGCACAGCTTTAAAGAACTTGTACTTTATTTGAGTATTTTCATTTCATGCCGTTTTTCTATATACTAATACTTTACTAAATTTCAAATAAATAATTGTTACAATACCTTACAATACACTCCACTACAAATATGTCAGCCACAGTTACTTGCAAATAAAAATGTATTCATACAACTCTGATAATCTTATAAAATATGATGCATAATTGCAGATTAAAGCAACCAATAGAATATAAAATCAACCACCAGCTACAACAATAAAGTGCTGCTTGATTAATGCATCACTAATGATAATCCAGGAATATAAAATATAATAAGGTATGCACTAAAAGCTGCATAAAGAGAACTTTTATTTTTGATACTTAGTTTATTTATTTTGTAGAAAAAACATTTTAAACACTTTTATTTAATAGAGTATTTTGTGACATTACCACTGTTAGCCTACTAAAACAAAGATTTATTATTATTATTATTATTATTATTATTATTATTATTATTATTATTACATATTATTATTTCTTTCACCCTTGTATACAGACTGTACTGTATAATACATATAAAACAAGGTTATGTTACACCAGTGTATCTGCTGTTATGTCTGAGAGGACTTCTGTGTTTATGACATGTGCTTGGCTGATACAGGGGATGAAAATTTAAGAGAATAAATCATGAAGGATAACATGTAGGATACATGTGAATTACTGAACAAGACAGGTAAAAGAATATTTTAAAGCACTCAAAAAGAAATGTTTGTTCTCTCGCTATGAATCAATGATCAAGATCCCATGTTTAGCCTATTATCATAAAAGAAAAGTTAAAGCATTGGATAATTACATTAATTTTCAAACATACAATATTAATAAGACTTATTATGTTTATTTCACAAATTGATTGAGTTGAGACAAATCACCAAATCACACCATTAAAAACTTTCTTGTTTCAAAAACACACAATGTGTTTAAGTATCAGATTCATTTTCACTAGTTGTACTCCACTGCAACTTTGATGAGTGCATTTTCTTGTTCTTTGTGGTTGCTGGTGTTGGTGTCACCCTCAGGGGAAGTATCAGAATCATCTTCCTCATTTGGGTGTGGTGAGACCATAGGTGAGACATCCATCAGAGACGGCAGGCTCACACCTCTCAGGATACCTTTGCCTCTCTGCAGAAGACTGTCGAGACCGTCGCCCAGAGAGCCTGTAAGAGTTAAATACTGTTTCTTTCCAGGAGTGTCTGCAGGCTGGTGAATCTCAAGATCCTCTGCACTCATCCTGCAAATATGTATAATAATATATATATATAAATGACATTTTGTTTGTGATTTTACTCGACTGTGAAGCAGCAATAAAATGCACTGAAACATAAAAGGTAAAATGAGTTGACCTCATGTCAAAAGTGGAGCCTTTGAAGGCCGGTCTGAGAGTCTCTGCTGCTGTTGACAGAGTGTAAGGGATGGAGAAATGTCTCTGCGCCCAGTGCTTGTCCTTCACAATTGGAGCCAGGTTCTGATACATATCATCTACAGCCAGCATTGACACCTACAGAAACAGAGAGAAGAGACAGTAAACAGTCAGCACTTATTTTACGTGTTGAGACTGGCTATATTAGGGAGAATCCTTGAGGGGAACAACCTGAATGTTTCTGTCAATCAGCTGGTTGGTTTCAAAGTCATCATCGTCCTCACCGAATGGATTGATGATCAGCTCCCCCACCTACAGAGTGGAGACATGTCATGAAATTGCAAATCTAAACACTATCTGTTTTCTACAAGTGAAACATGAATGTGTCATCTCACCTTGAGCCAGCCAGCATAGAAGAAGAACTGCAGCAGGGTGAAAACAGGGATGTACATGTCCAGCTTGTGATCCTTGTATCCTTTCTCAGGGTTCAGAAATTGTCGACCAATCACACAAAAGGCAAAATAAGAGTAAACTGCTAAGGTAACCACCTACATGGGTTGGAAAAAAAAACAGTGGTCAGCTTTATAATGAATTTTGTATTCATTTTGTATGAAAGTGGTAAAGTTTGACTGTATTTCGAATTAAGACTCAAGATAAAGATGATAAATAGCCATCAAATGAAGTAAAATACAATTTGTTGATGATAGTTTTGTCTTGTAACCCCTGCTTGCTCCTGATCCTACCTGGGTGTAGACCAGGGGGATGCTTATCCAGTCATAGTGGAACAGGAGGCTACACTTGGCTCTGTAGTTATTCAGCTCCTGCAGGTATAAATACATATTATACATTTATAAAGAATGCGCCGACACACTGAGGCTGCAGATAACACATTTAAGATTACAAGTGAATTTTCTCATTTTTCATTCCTGCATTGTTTATATAGTAGGCCTAAGTGTAAAACCCACTCACATCCATCAGCAGTCTCAAAGCAATGTCGTCCCTCACTCGACCCTCCTCTCTGGCTCTGGATGCCAGGTTTGTGAACCAAGTCAAAGGCATCCAGTACTTGTTGAAATCAGAGTGTAGAGACTCAAACTTCTTCAGCTCATGTGTGGTCATAAAGCCTGCACAGAGATAAGACAGTTGGTAACAGATGTAAAAGATATTTGTGATCCAAGGTGTTTTATAAAACATTAGATAAGCGAACGTCAACAGAGTTTATAGTCCACAAACAATCAAAACATCTCTATAAAGCAATATCATAACTGAAGTCAGGCACTCTGCCAACTATTTACCTAGTGGGGGAAAAGATTCAAACATTTTTATTAAGAAACAGTACATATTTTAATGGAGTATAATAAAAGATGCTTAAAAGACTTATTTTAAGATGGATGGGGTGTAAAATGGAGATCTCTGGGAAGTTCTTTTTTTAATCTAAATGCATATTTGTGCATATTTACATCTGTAAATATGCAGAGCCTTTTCTGTTAGGTGCCATAATGTATGAAAATGAGATAAGATAAGATAAGATAAGATAAGATAAGATAAGATAAGAAAGATCAGAAAAGTCATTGAGTGATGAATAAAAATGAAGTAGATAAAAACATGGGAAAAACCACAGAGCAGATAGAATGAAAAGTAAAATATGTTTATCCTCTCATAATTTTAGTATACTTGGTATTACTAGGCAATTTAACTTTGTTTTAAAAATCTAAAACAATCAATTTATGGGCATCCCCTCAGTGTTTTGTGCTAAATTTACCCTGATCTTAATAGCAACTGCTTCTTCTTTTTTTGCTCAGTAACTTCTGTTATGTCTCATATTTTATTAACCAGCAAAACCATTTTATACAAATTAACTAATAATAACTTCAGGTTTTAGAGAACTAAAGTGCAGTAAAAATAGCAACACTTTATTTTCAGATATCTGAGGTGACAGTAAAAAGTATATTGAGGTAGTGTTTTACTTTAATACTGCAGTAAATGCTTTTAATTCCTGTCCACTGTTGTTCTTACCAGCCTCCACTACGTGCTCCAAAGTTGGGAAACGCTTACGAACTCTTGTGCTGATGGAGCGGAGGATAAGAACTGAGGATAAGTTGGCATATCTCATGAGTGTCCGTCGCAGCAGACGACCCCTCTCGTCTGCCCCATGGACGTTCCCAGACACCACCATCATCAGGTTATCAGGCAGCGGGAAGCTGGTGTACTGACCCCACCAGCGGTTAAAGGCCAGGGTCACATAGAAACCTGGGACAGAAAAATAAAGGAATTATTATCTTCAGATTTGGCTTGTGTAAGCAGGAGCCAGTTCAATCAGACTCACCCAGTACAAATAAAACTGGGATGAAGTTGGAGTTGGTGAAGTTGTCACAGTAAAGGGCGATACGCTCAAACAGGTCCTGCTGCCTTGGTGTGAGGAGGAACCTGTGAGGAAAATAAAAACTTCCACTGTTGAGCCACAAACACTTGATTATATGGGAGCTCATTCCTGCCAGTGTAATAAGGAAAAGAAATCCCTGAAGTCATTCTAAAGGGAAACTTCTTCGAAATAATGAGTTTGTATGTCAAAATAATGAGAAACTTTATTAAAATAATGACTTAGGCCCCGATCAGACAGCACTTTTTGAAGCTTGCTGTGCCGTTTCAATTTTTTTTTTTTATTGTTACTTGGCAACCACTGAATCACTTGTCCTTCCTTAACCTCTATTTTCCAGTGAAGTAAACTCTCACACCTTAGAATTTGCAAAGAAAATGGACGTGGGAAGGGCACTGGGGACTGTACACATGGAAACAGACATCCTTGACACCCTCAGAAAGTGGAGAAATGCTGGTCCAGGAGCTTCGCCTGGATTGTCAATTCAAAGCTTATTTTAGAGTGAGTTGGGGACAGTTTAACAACCTGTCAATCGTCAAGCCTAGTTACGCTTTGTAAAATGTTAGAAAGTAGTTAGGGTCACAGTTTTGTAGGAGATGTCTTGCAGCTTGCCTCGGGTGACTGTTAAAGTGAGCTAACGCTAGCTTAACACAAACCATGTGTGCTACCACTTGTTGTCATCACCACCACCACAGATGGCCTGACTTTCAGTTAATCTGATTGTGCAACATGAAAATAAAGGCAATGACATCAGGGGCTTTTGTGCTCTGAGTTGTTTTTTCAACATGATGTGTTCAGGATGCTTTTACAAAAACGCCAGGTGCATAAATGGGAAAAAAGTGAGGTGCTCAGCATTGTAAAAGCAGGCTGCTAAAATGTACATCTGATTGGAAGATTTGTCAGCATCTCAAAATAATGACTTGGTGTCTCAAAAATAATGGAAAGCTTTCTCAAAATTTTGACATATTAAGTTATTATTTTAACAAAGTTTGTCATAATGACATCCAGGACTTTTTTTCATCACTCTGGCTGAAATGGGCTTCCATACATTCATACTGTAGTAATCACTAAATGATGAAAGCGGTCACTTTACCTGTAAAACACACTGAAAAACAGATAAACTGCACAGAACACCAGGAAGTCTTTGTAAAGTAGCCTGTAGATACTTCCCTTCCACCTGAACAGCAGCTTTGAGAAGCCACCAAATCGAGCATCGGCCACTTCAACGGTGTAAGAAACTGTCATGTCTGGGTTTATTCTGTGTTGTAACAACAACAACAAAAAAATCCTGTAAAATATAAATGTGTGATACACATCGTAATATTAATTTTATTTACATCCATTTCCCATAAAAACATATCTAAAAATGTGTCTCACCTATGAAGGCAGGTGTATCATCTGATCAGGTGTCGAGTCCTGCTGTCCTGGGAAGAAAGGTTCTTCCTCTGGGTGTCAATTTAAACCTTTCTGTTGTGCTGTCATAAATTAACATCTTAAATTTATTACCTGGGAACCTGAAACCCAGCAGATACACACCTACAGTTACTGAATGCGTGGAGACAACCTCTTATTAAAATATGTTGTGATGGTGCAGACTTTTACATTTGATCATTACACTGGTTTAGGTGTTACCAATTTAGAAACTGTAAAGCTCACAGCAAATTCCCCAGTGTTTAAAAGTATTGATTATTGTTCAGTGACAAGTCTTTGGAGTTGATAAATGCTGATTATAGAGTTTGTGTTTTCTCACAGAGCTGATGTGTCTCTGTCCATGTTTAATTATTAATTTAACCCTGATTCATTGGCAGATTATTTTCATAAATTAATCAGTAAATTTGTTCAACAAAATGTCAGAAAATGAAGACAAATTGCTCATCACAAAATGACCTCAGAAATGTTAAAAA
Organism: Epinephelus lanceolatus; assembly: GCF_041903045.1. Taxonomy (NCBI): domain Eukaryota; kingdom Metazoa; phylum Chordata; class Actinopteri; order Perciformes; family Serranidae; genus Epinephelus; species Epinephelus lanceolatus. The sequence continues at coordinate 16,497,715 of NC_135745.1, read as the reverse complement.
TGACAGAAATCTTATAAAGAATAATTGAAATAACAACAATAATAATATTAAATACATTTATTTATACAGTATATCGATTAAGACGTTCATACAGAACATGCAACATTCTGTACAGTACATATTTCATACATACAACCAACCTACATACACACATTAATACACAAACTGAATAATGTTATGATAAAAACATTTACATAAGCAATGTTAAAGAGGAATTTAAAGAGGTTATAAATAGCTGCAGATTTATTTTCTGTCAATTTAATAATTGATTGTTACATTCAGTTGCTTGTTTCAGTCCCGAGCAACTGGGACCTGATTTTTATGCTCTCATAGGCTGAAAAAATAATAATAATAGAAATATACTTCCTTTATATAGGCATTAAGAAAAAGAGACCAACATTTTATTTTATGTAGATCTCCTTGAAGAAATAGGAACCAGGAACTCATTTCTTTAAAAGCCTTTAAACTCATTTCCTTTGAAGGTTGTGATCAACAGTGTCATGGTTTTATGCAGTCATTTTAAAGAATTTAAATAATTGTAATAGTTATTTTAAATCATATATTTCTGTTATTTTATGAATCGTATTTTTACTGTTTTAAGCTTATGTGCTCTATGAATCTATGAATTGATTATTCTCTTTATGATTTATAATAAACATTGTTAGTCTGTTTTATATGTTTAATGATCTATGTGGTGCTGAGTATGTGAAAGAGTTTGTTTTTTTCAGCAATATCTTTATTAATATTTTAAAATAACTTCCAACAACAAGGAAGAAAATGTGTTTTCATCCTGCGTGAGGAAGAATATCAGAGACAAACACATTATTGTCCAACATTAAAATTAGGCCTTCCCTTAGGCTACATGTCTGGCATTTTAATGAAAACAATAATAACTAACAATAAAAAAGGGAACCAAGGAAAGAGTTTTAACCCCTTCTGTGTTTAAATAAAGTTGTATTTATAATTAGAAGTTGAAAAACACAGTAGTTTGTGAGCATTCACATGGTTTCTGTTAGCATATCTTTTCCAGATGCTACACAATTCAACTCAGTACTTTGGACCTGTTATCTGAGTGAATTGAATGCCCGCCAAATCAAATAAAACATACACACACACACACACACACACACACACACACACAGACTGATTTGCACAGCAGAGGCCCTACAGTGTTATTTACAGTTCTGGCCATCGGTGATTAACAGCAAACATCTTTACAGTGTCAGACGAGTCCACCCCACACATCTCTCGCCCTTTTGTCATTGGCCGCTCTTCTCTGCTCACTTGTTTGTTTTTCACATCGTTACAGCAGTCTATTGTAAATCTGAGTCTGTTTTATCCTCTCACCCTGTTTGCTCTCCCCCTGACAGGGTATTTATGAGACCATTCATCCTCCATCACAGCGTGGAGGAGTGATCACTTTGGACTTCCCTATTATTTGTCTGTATCTGTGTCACTCGCTCAGCTGCACTTATGAGCCTCACAGTGTCTATATCTTTGACTTATTACATTTATTACCAATACATTCAAGCATTCATAGCAATAGTAGTACTCTCAGTGTGTTTTGTTTGGCTGATTTATGGTAGTTTCCATTCCTGTCACTAGATGGCGCAGTTGTGATGTACAGTAGAGCTCTCAGCCTCAGCCCTGAGGCCTCACTGCCTGTATTTATCTCATAAACAAAGACAACCTAAACGCTCTTTTATTGACAGAAAACATTAAAAGGACACCTGACATATTCAAAACCATGTCAGTGGGCTCACTTATAATGTTCCTGATCTATGACAGTACAGATCAGCTGTTTGCACTCCACACTTTCTGAGATTTATCCGTCACATGAGTCTGTAAAGTACATTATTTTGATTTCCTGTTTATATTAATTCTGATTTTTGTGTTTAAATATGCAGTAGAATATAAACTTAGTACATTTACTCAAGTACTGTAATATAAATCATCCTGAAATGCGTCATTCTGCATAGTAAGTACTTTTACTTTTGGTACTTTAAATATATTTTAATGGTAATACTTATGCTCTTTCACTTAAGTAAGATTTGAATGCAGGACTTTAACTGTTACTTTTGCTTAAGTAAAAGATCTGATCTTCCACCACTGTAAATATGGCTCAGTATATTTTCAAAACTATCTGACCAGGACTTTCCACTTTATTTTTGGGGTCTTCATCCTGTGTAAATCTCGAGTCAGTGGTTGCTCTGGGATCTTGATCTAGATTAAATAAACTCCCAGATCAGCATCCATAAATACTCCAGCAACTGTTCTCTGCCCAGTCATTTCCTGGCCTCGGCTGCTGGATCTACTGGTCGTGGGTCAGACCTCTGAGAACAGGACAGACTGATCGTATGGGTAACCCAATGCGGTAATTACAACTTCCCACGGTGAGTGAAATTAGAGCTCAAAAGAAAAGTGGGATTTCAGGTATCTGGGGCCGGCCTGGGTCATTGTCGGGGCAGAAAGAGCTACAGGGCCACGGAAAATGAAGCTTGGATGAAAAGATCTGGAGCATGCTCTCACAAAATGCAGCAGACTAATGACACTGTTTTACTTTCCTCTTTTGTTTCTAATGTTTGTCATCATCATCATCATCATCATCATCATCATACACAATCCTGACACAGAAATCTTAAAAAGCATTTTATTTGTCTTTCATTATCAGAATGTTTTGCATACAAAAAACAATCAAGATAGTGCATCTGGCTGTATAAACATGATAAAAATCAGTGCCTTTATTACAAATCATACCAGTATACCCATCTTGTTTTAACAGAGGATTATTAATTAATGCTAGTTTATGTTATTTAGCAGCTGTTAGCACAGCAGTTTTACAATCAAACACTCCACTGAGGATAATTTTACTTCAAACTTCAAATACTGAGGTCATGGGCCTTATCACTCTCAGAGAGTTTTGATCATAGACCTCTAAAAAGTCAATTAATTTGGATTCTTTATTTTTTATTTATGTATTTCAAAGATATTTTCTGTAAATTTCCCAACATGAAGGTCTAATTGCTTTTTCAAAGCCTTTTCCATACTGACAGGACTGAAATCCTCTCTCCATCTAAACAATGACTGGTCATTTATGCATTATTTGCTGCCTGAAAACAAGTCAAATCAAAATATATTGAGTCTAAAAGACTCAGTTGACTGTTGGTGAAACCCATCCCGCCAACAGCCCAGTAGCTTAGCAACCATAAGTACAGCAGGCCTTTCAAATATGACACTGTAGCATGAATGATACTCATTATCTAAAGAGCCTGGAAGTTTGGAAGAAGTTCTTTTTCTTTTAGCCATTCCAAAGCCAAAAGCACAATCGTTCAGTCGTTTCAGTCGTTAGCATGTAAAAACTGCACCATCAGTGACATGTTTTGGTCACCTGGCACAACTCTGTAGGCAAATGAATGGGGTGCTCTGGGTGTTGGCGGCACAGGGGGAAGCCAAACACTGCTCATCTGCACAGACTGCGATGACACAGAGCTGGATGAAAACTGACTTTATCCTTTAACTGCTTATGTGCAGTCTGAGAGGCATATGAACAATAATTAGAGATAGAGAAAATAAATAAAGCACAGGTTGCTAAAAATAAAAGAAGAAAGACTTGACCTCAGCAACCAGTCCATACAGCCCTGTTAACAATTAAATTTATGCTATTTTTCTGTGTACAAAATTACAAAATGCAACATTTACTCATTTATCTGCTCGTCTTTTGACCTTAAGGCTTCTGGCAGTGAACCTTACAATGTTGATAAATAAAGCTGTGATGGAAAATATGTAAAAACCCTTCGGAAAATACATCTCTGTTCTTTTAAATTCCAGGAAGCTCCACACCCTCATAGCTGCACCCACTGTCTCTCTCTCTGCGTCTGTCTCACTGAACAAGAACCAATTAGCATTTGTGTGAGGGTGAGACGTCCGTCTGTTTTCCACATCTTAGATAAGAATAGCATGTCTGTGTCCTGCACCTCCATGATGACCCTCATGTTCAGTGTTTGGCTTTTGTGTAGGTCTCCTTTCCAGTGTCATGATGTATGCACTAAACAGATTTTTATCTCGAACCAGCATGCACCTGCATTTAGATCTGACCGCCCTGATATTTTCCAACATACATGCACATTTTGAAATGTGACGTAAAGCATGAGCATGCAAACCCTTCGCCCTTGCTTGATGACATCCATAAATTTAGACTTCTCATCTGAGCTTTACATTCCACATTTCACAATGAATTAACTGGCAGCATTGCAATGGGATTAGTCATTGCTCTGCACCTACATTTCTGGGTGTGCAGCTTAAGGTGAAGGATCCGGAACATCCTGTATCCAAGTCAAACTGGAATGCATATGACAATTATACATGGGTGAGGTAAAGAAAAGTACATACAAAAGCTTACTTGACTTAGAGTAAGTAAGTATTGACAAAAACATGTCCTGTTCTTTGTTAAAGACCTTAAGACAGTAGTGTACATTTGCATGGAGTGAAATAGAAACATCAAATAGAAAAAAATGTCTTTGTGTCTTTAATGTTGAGTAGTTTTTTCCAGAGTGAAAAAAGTGGGCCTCCCTTTCAAACCGTCACTGCGTTCCTCAGGTCCCACAGGAAAAGGCCCAGATTAAATCACTTCCTCTTACATTGTGATACTACAGTGGTCGGACCACACTCTCTCTGTGTGTCCATAGATAACCCGCTTTTTCTGTAACACACGTACACACACAGTGTCTCTCTTAAAGGAATAATCTGACACTTTGCGAAATATGATTCCTATAGGTGCACCTTGTTTTTGAGTTGAGTACAGAGCTGGAGCCAGGACGTGATTAGCCTAGCTTAGCATAAAGACAAGAAGCAGGGAGAAACAGCTAGTTTGATTGTAGAAAAAGTTATAAATTTCTACAGGTCACATCAGTTTGTTAGTTTCAGTGGGTGCAGCTCATTAAACTTTCACAGGAAAATTTTAAAGGTATACTATGCAGGTTTTGTAGCTGACTGTTTGAAAACACAACATTCAAACTTGGCCCCTCCTCTAATTGAGAGAGCAGCAGTGGTCACTCAAGCTCGAGAGCGAATGAGGAGCAGGAACGGTGTTAAAAAGAACAAAGCAGTGATCAGGAAAATAAAACATTATTTTCAGTCATGTTCTAAAGCACAAAAAAACACGCCCACACCTCTGCACAACCATGAAGTGGTTTTGTTTGAATTCAAAGGAAGCGCATGCGTCAGCCTGTCCGCTTGGCTTCTCTGCTCTCTGTGTGTATGGCTCAATCTGGTCCTCAATCAAACAGACACACAGACCTGCAGCTCGCATCCACAAAGCAGACAAGAGAGATGGAGACAGCAGGTCACTACATTTTTATCGAGTCCAGACTTTGTGCTGCTATTTGCTGGAGGCTACACACCAAAGGTTGACACCCAGACATGTCCTGAACAAACCAATATAGAAGAAAATAAGAAAGTAGAGGCAGAGGACAGATACAGACACCACCACACACTGCTATGGGGTCAAAGGTGATGACTGAGAGGGATCCTGCATAGTATACCTTTAACAGCTTTTAACAAACAAACATGAGTAGACTCAGTAGGTTCAGATCTTCTCATCTAATTATCATCATGAAAACATAAGCATATTTCCCAAAATGTTGAACTATTCCTTTAAAATGGTGTCACGAGAGGTCCACATTCTCATATTCGCCGTGGTCTGAGTCCTCCAGTTCGATACCCGGCACCAGGCTGTAGTATTCAGTTGACTGAGTCAGGTAAGCCTTCTCTCTGTCAGCTGAGTCTTTCATCACTTCAGTCACGCTGACTGTGTCCAGGTCTGTCTTGCTGGCTCTGTCAGGCCCTTCGGGACCCTGCTTCCCTTCTGTGAAGCTGGAACAACGTAAGGAAACTCGGGGAAGAGACTCCACTGAGCCCACCTTAACCTCCACCTCTTCATAAATGTCCCTGGTGCTGCCCAGCAGGGTGGATGACGGGCGTAGCAGCAGCTGGTTCTTCAGGATCCCCTCACTGCCAGAGCTTCCAGCTTTACTCGGCTCACTGGCTGCAGGTTTCTGCTTGCTGCGATGCTTCTGGCCGTTACAGCTGGAGCTGGAGGCTCTCTTTTTAGATGTGCTTACTGGTGCTTCTTTTCTCTTCCTCTTTCTCCCACAGCACCAGCAAAGCACCAAGGCGGAGAGGATGAGAAGAGGGAGCACGATGAAGAGTGCGGTGAGGCCAGCTGGGCGGCATGCGTCGCTAAGCCTCACCGAGAACACAATCCTGCCAGCCAGGTACCTGGGAGAGACACAGGTCAAGTTCCCCACCAGAGTCTGTAGGTTAATAGTCCTGTTAACCTTCCTGCCTTCCTCCAGGCCTTCCAGTAACAAACAGGAGCAGTCCCAGGGGTTCCCATCCAGCTCCAGTGTTTGCAGACTGGGCTTCTGTAGCAAAGAGCCCGGCAGGAAGCGTAACTGGTTTCCCTGCAGATAAAGCTTCTGGAGGCTATCTGAGTCTTGGAGAAAACCCTCAGGAAGCTCCTGAATCTGGTTTCTGCTCAGATCCACCTCCTTCAGGCTCGGCTGGCTGGCAAGAAACCCCCTTGGCAACACCGTTAGTCTGTTATGACCTAAGTAAACCTTTTGCAATGTAGAGACTACTTTTTCACTCACATTAAGAGAAGTGATATTACAGAAGGAGAGATCCAGAGTCTTTATATTTGTCTCATTGGTAAACACAGACCAGGGCACATGGCTGAAAGCAGAGCCGGAGTAGTTCAAGCAACAGACGTCAGTAGGAACCTCAGAGGGAAACTGGGACAAAATGGTGGCTGCTGGACACACACATCCACCCGCAAGTCCCATCTTCGCCAGCAAGATGAAAATCAGCAGGACACACCACTGGCAAACCATCTCTGAAACACAAAATATGGTAAAGTACAGACTGTAACTTTATCATACCATATTGTTACTGCAGTGTCCCCTGCCTCTCTCTCAGCCCTACCTGCCTCCTGGTCTCTCTCTCTCAGCACTGGAGAGGATCCACGTTATGAAGGCTCACAGCTGTAAACCTAGAAGCTTCTCTGAGGACTCCTGGTTGCTGTGAGGATCGTGGGAGTTGGCATGGTGACACGGGTCAGTAGGGATCAGGAGTCCAGTGTTTGGCTGTTGGAGAGGAAACAGATGCTGCAATGACTTTTCACGTGAAGGCTGCGCTGTTAATTGGCAGATGGAAGTTGTACAAACATTACCTGAAGGTAAAGCTGAAGCCTAAAGTAGGTCAACAAGCAGGTTATCTTGTTTGCTTAGTCTTTAAGCTCCCTGAAATCTGATGCAAAAAGCTAACCAGGGTTTTATTGCAAAAATTTTCCAAATTCCCACCTATGGAGCAGCCTAAATGATCTTTGTTTCGTTTTTTTCCTTTGTCACAGATGTGTGTGTTTGTATTTATGCCTGTTGCTGGGCTGTTTTTCTTCATTTATGTTTTAGTTTAATGAGAGCTATAATGTTAATGGTACATTGTCAATTGTCTTACACTCCATGCCTGTCTCCCAACTCACTGACAGCCAGGCAGCATCTTTTATGTAGTGCAATTTATATTTTTCATGATTAATATCATATAATATTGGCTTAAACACAACAACAGTCAACGTCCCCTCCACACATATTTCTTTGCTATTGATTGAGGCTGCAACTTTGCCGGTCAAAGTTTGCCAAAGTCGAACTCCACGCAATGTGAAGATGTGCTTTGCCACTGGAAGCAAATGTTTTCACTCCCATTGAATGGAAGTAAATGGAAGCGGAAGGAAGGTGAAAAATGTTAATTTCGCTCATGTATAAACGTACCCTTAAAATTCTAAACAACCTGCTAACTTTTCACATGTACTAACAGGTCTTTTAAAACAGTTATTAGAATACATAACATACCAAGTGCAGTAAAAAACACAGTAAAGCCTGATTTATGGTTCTGCGGCGTACCTACGACATACCTACATCGTTGCCGTGACGCTGTCGTGAACCCTTTGAACTTCTCCGTCACTCCATTTCGTCGTGGTGCAATTCACCGCCAGAGTGGTAGGGGGCTGCGTTCCTTTCCTAAATGGTTATCGTCGTCTCTAGTTGATTCTTTGTTTAGCTTCCGGCTTTTCCAGTCACAGTGAACAACAGCGACCGAGAGAGAGAGAATCTTGCTGGAGTTGGAGTTGTTGGATGTCGAAGAAAGTATGTTAATACTGCAACATCTACATTGCAACAGAAGATGTTTAAAGATGGCGGGGATGGCGCAATCTGGAAATACGGAACCGAAAATGCGTTGCTACCAAGCAAACCAATCACAGCCCTCTCGGTCTGTGCTGGGTCTGCGTCACCTCGACGTGTAGTAATATTTTTTGGGAGGTGCACGTCAGGCTACGCTGGGGGCTACGGTGAGCCTCCTGCGTAGCCACGTACTCTACGACGTCGTTGATTTAACGCAGGATCATAAATCAGGCTTAACAGTTGTGAAAAAAAACAAAAAAAAACATATAATCATATAATATACTTAAAGGTCCAGTGTGTAGGATTTAGTGGCATCTAGTGGTGAAGTTTCAGAAGTGAAAATTCTCCCATGTTTCAAGAATGTAGGAGAGCTATGGTGGTTGAGGTGAAAACATGAAATTGCCAAACCCTAGAGCCAGTGTCCTGGTTTGTCCGTTCTGGGCCACTATGGAAACAACGTGGCGGACACCGTGGAAGAGGACTTGCTCCATATCTAGATATAAACAGTTCATATTAAGGTAACAAAAACATTTTCAGGTGAGAATAAACTAATGAAAACATATTTATGAATATATAGACAATTTCTGCCACAAGATGCCACTAAATCCTGCACACTGGACCTTTAAAACAAAGCATAAAACCCAATGGAGAAACCTTTGTTTTTATTTGTTTCCAGTTTAAAATACTTTTTATATTTTGCTTGCCAAACAACAGCAACAGGCCTATATCTTAAGCTATAAACAGCTGGGAAACAGAAAAATATGTTTTTCATCTCTCCACTCGTACATGTCGTGTATCATAATATATAATACTGTATGATATATATTTAAACTGGGTTGGGCGAGTCGAACAAAGTACAGTGCCTGGGCAGGTTAATGTTAAAATGAAAAGGAACAAACACGCAAGACAACAAAACACGGTAGAAAACAGCATAAATGACCTTGTCGAGGTTTGAGAAGGTCCCCAAAATAATGTGAAACTGCTTTCACTGTAATTTCATGAAGTAGAAATTACCCCTGTGGGACTATTTTAACCTCAGGTTTCTCTCCTACCATGTGTCTTACTGAGAGACTGTAACATGACATAACATTTGGGAAACCCTGCTACTGGAGACATAAAAAAATAATTGCTGGTCACTTCCTATAACTCCTGTGTACTCAGTGACTCTGCCTTAACATAAAAGCAGATGTGGTCGACATAAACAGGGCCTGTGTTTTCTGAAAGACTTTACATGTGAAGCAGGCAGCAAGAGAGGGAGTGTGTTTGGTCGTGACATCAGACTTCCTCACACACCACAATAGAGCTGAAAGCTGCTCTACAGTTAGGAGGCAGGAATGTGCTAACTCCTCAACAACAGGGCCAATTCATGAGCAGTGGAGGGTTTAGGCAGGACCCCTGTTGTCAGCTGTGATCATCTAGACCTATGAACCACAAAGAAACCTCAATTCACCTGCTAATGAAAATGAGCTACAACAACAGGTGGAATCATCTGCCTGAAATCAAATTCAGCAATTTTAATTTCCTGCAGATCTCATCACAAGTAACAATCAAACAACTATGATTAATCGTTTCGGTAACTTTTGAGGCAGAAATTCCAAAAGTCCACTGGTTTCAGCTTCTCAAATGTGAATATTTCCTGGTTTCCTTAGTCCTTTATTACAGGAAACTGAATATTTTGGGGTTTTGGACTTTTAATTTTGATAAAAACAGACATTCAATAGCTAAACCAAACAATTAATTATGCAAAATCAAGCATTTAAACTTTATTTGTTGCTATAAATCAACATAAATGGTGGTTGCTTCTCTGCATATAGTGTCCAAAATATTTAAGTATTGATGTTCTGTTTGCCTCTCTATTTTGGAGATGCTGCTGAAGGATTATATTAACATGATATTTATCTCCTGAAGATCACTGCACTATTTTAGACACTGGAAACTACAATCCATGGGAAAAAATGACATACTCTTCAACAACAAAAAGACAATGTTGAAAATACTGAAGGAAATTAAATGAGACAGCTGCGCTCAGGGCACAGTTTAATGCTCCTTTTGACATTTTTCATGCTCCTGTCCTTATTGTTTCAAAACGGATCTCACTGTAATAAAATGTACAATGTGTGTTTATTTGACAGCTTCATCCCGGGCCATCTATTCTTTATTCTGTTTTGTATCTTCCGGGCTAAACATGAAATGTTATAACAACACTGAGAGTCTGCAGCCATGCAGCTATGTGAGGTTGTATTTTTGGCACAGTAAATGCTAATGTCAGCGTGCTAACATGCTCACAGTGATGCTAACATACTGGATTTTAGTAGGCATCATGTTTATTATCACCGTCTTTAACCATCTTAGCACATTAGGATGCTAACATTTAGTAAGGCCCACTAAGTGCAGCTGAGGATGATGGGAATATCCCTGGGTTTGCAGGTGGGTTGGTCATAAACTAAAGTGTTGGACAAACTGAAATTTGGAGCTGATGTTAGCGCTGGATGAAAAATCAGAATCACTAAAGTTACTGCAATTCATCCTGAGGGAAATATGAAGGTCTGAAATAAATCGCATCACAATTCCTCCAGTTCCTTAGATATTTCAATCTGGACCAAAGTGGTGGACTAGAAAAGCTATTTGTAAGTGTAAGGTGTCATTCTGTTATTACTTTGTCGATGTATGGAGCTGTACTGAGCAGAAAACTTTTGGTTATGAATGGATGCCATCTTGGAGTCCAGTATGCAGTTCTTTCGACACATCCATTGTGTCACACTCCAAAAGCACTGGACTTATATCCAATACATTTCCCATATACAGTCAACATAGACCCTCAAATTAGACCCTCCTTCCCTGATAAATGGAAAAAAAGCTCTTCTTTAACAGTCCCAAAACATAATAAACAAACATGGAAATAAGAAGAGTAGGCCTACATGTAGACTTTCAGCCTCGACTTCAGCTGAAAGGCAAAAGTCTCTCTAACAAACGCAGGAAGTGTGCGTCAAAGGAAAGAAACTCTGACTCTTTGTTGCTTGTATAAAGATGATCTAATACATCCAACATGTGAAGAGTGCAGACTGTTTGACAGAGTGGGAGGATGAGATATTATAAGTAAGAAGAAAGTTGCTTATGTTATCCATATCTATTTAGACTGCTTTGTTAGAATATAATAAATAATAATCTCACATGGAGTTATAGAGCCTATACTCAGGGGAAAGTAACTAAGTGCATTTACTCAAGTACTTAAGTACAATTTTAAGGGGCTTGTACTTAGAGTATTTCTATTTTAGGCTACTACATACTACTAGAGGGAAACATCGTCCTTTTTGCTCCACTGTGTATATTTGACGGCCCTAACTACTTTACAGATTAAGATGATTTATACAATATATAATTTAAAAATTAATCATGATGTATTGTAGATACTACCACACAGCAGTATATAAATGTGTTAAAATTAGCTTCACCTTTGGCAAACTTTCTCATTTTACAGCAAAACAGCACACTAAAATATGCTTCTGGCGAGAAATAGGCAATGCAGTTACAAAATTTTGAGTCATATTTGATCAGTGCTGCCTAGTTTGACAGTTTGACCAAGCAGTGTGTGCCATGATTGACAGCTGCTTTAAAAACTCCTTGACTCTTGGTTGTTTTCATCCATTCCAAGTTACTAAAAGCACTAGCAGGAAGCAGAGGAACATGATCTTGTAACAGATTATCTGTTATGTCTGGATGTAGTGGCAATTCTAGCAAAAAGTTATTTTAATAAACACAGCTTTAATGCTTTGAAGGAGATTAATACAGTTGAATGTTTGATAAAGACAATCAAGAATTTTTAAATAAGGTGGTAAAGCTTGCGTTTACAGATAAGCTTGTGTTTGCTTTTAATCTCAAACTTGTACCTCAAATTCATCCATGTGAACTGTTGGTATAAAACATTTCATATCCTCTAACTCTGTCATTATTTGCATGCTGCAGTGCTCTGTGAAAAGCTTTTTGTCCTGACTGATAGCTATCAACAGATGATATATTCAGGGCTCTATCACTCTGAGGAGGAAAAGGAAAAGTTTGTGTTGGTGCACATAGGTAAAAATTTGCTTACATTTGGATGCTTTGGTCTACGTTTTAAGTAAGACTTTTGTATGTGTTGCTAATTCTATGCATTCACCAGTTGAGATAACTTCCATCTCGGCCTGATAACAGAAACAGTCTAAAGGTTAGAGTCAGCTCACCTCTGGACATGTCTAGAAATCTGACAGCTCAGGGGGTTGTGTGTGTTTCTGCATATGTGTGGCAAGCCAGCACTCTAAATATTGACAGATGAGTTGATCTTTGGATTTGAAGTTACACACAACACAAGAGACACTCACAGCGCCTCAGAACTGAGAGCGTAAAGCCTCTTCATCCAAACAGAAGCTTGGATCGTCTCCTCTCAGGGTGTGAAGAGTGCCCACTGCAAGAGGAGCGAGGTTTAAATCTGGAGAACATGGGTGATCTCACTCACTAACAATGTGAGCTGCTGCATCCTCCCTGGCAGCAGAGCTTCCTCTGAAATAACGGTCTCCATTCTCCTTTCATACAGCTTTTCATCGTGTGACGCCCCTCCCAATGTCTTTGAGAATGTTTCAGCCAGACATGGGAGGGTCGTTACCATGATTAGGCTCACCTGGGCCTCCAAGCTATAAAAGCTGCCTAACCTGGTCACTTGGTCTCTCCCTAACTTTCAGCTGACATCCACTGAGCATCATTGGGTTTTGGTTTGCACCTTCAACACCTCCACAACACGCCTGACACTCACCCATGCATGGCTTTCATGACTGACTTTGCTGATCTACTTCATTGATTATTTAAGTTAATTTTAGTTTAATAAATTGTTTTAAGTAAATCTTTTGTGTGGACTCCCTTCTTGTCACATACTCTGAGCCAGTTTGTGACAATCGTTAAATATTCGTACTTTAAACACGGGCTGCAGCTGTACGACCACTGAGGACACAGAGAGATATATTCTGGGGATTTTAGTGTCCAACAATTAAAAGCTGTGCTGTTTAAAAGCCAGACTCTCTCTTTTCTTTTAATATTTAATGTTGTTCATTTTAAAGAAAATAAGAATAATAGGCCGCACGATTCAGTACTTTGCCAGAGAGGTTTTTTTAAACAGCATGCTGGGAAATAAACTTAATCTAATGGCTGACAGTGTAGAAAACCACAATCAATAGGATAATTTTATGTATTTTTTGGGTGTCTGGACACATTTTCTGGAAGGGGGTGGGGTTGCATTAGGGAGGACTTTGACCCATGACCTCAGTATTGCTCAATATCTGTTTGCAGCTTTAAACAAAACACATTATAGGCTATCATAATTTCAAGTTATAACTCACCTTAAGTGCAACAGCACCCTGTGTGGATGATTACATCTTTTACAAATTTGCACAAACGTATACACTTAAAGACATGCATGCACACCTGTTTGAGAACATGTGTAGTCTTACCTGTGATTGACATGTTGCAGCAGCCCCGTTGTTTTCTGTCAGAAGCTCGCGAGAGAAGCAATGTAAAGGCAGCAGCGTCTTTCTTCTCTCTGCATCCCATCAGCTGTCCCGGCTGAACCTCTCCTCCTCCGGATCTGAGGGTGTGTCCCCCTCCGAGCGGAATGTGGAAATACAGCCTCTAGTCGGCGTGTGTGTGTGTGTGTGTGTGTGTGTGTGTGTGTGTATGTGTGTGTGTGTTAGTCTGTTTATTCATACACAGTGTCACGGTGCTCGTTTATCTGCGACTGAAGCTGACAGGTTTTTATCTTCACTGAGCTCAGTCCAAAGTTGAACTGAGCTGCTGCAGCGCTGTGACCGCAGAGCGCCCCCTGGTGGGTTAACTAACTTTCTCACAAAACTCAAAGAAGTAAAAGTCGTGATCAAATTTATACTTAAGTTAAAGTGCAAAAGTAGCTATTAACAGAATATGCTTAAACTATCAAAAGTGAAAGGGATCTGAATTATCTGCAGAGGTCTCTTCCTCTCCAAAACAAACATAGCTTGTGATTTAAAGGTCCAGTGTGTAGGATTTTGGAGGAAAATATGGCAGAAATGGAATTTGATATTAATAACTATATTTTCATTAGTTTATAATCACCTGATAATAAGAACAGTTGTGTTTCCCTTACCTTATAAGCCATTTATATCTACATACAGAGCGGGTCCTCTTCCATGGAGTCCACCCAGTGGTGTAGTGGAGGGTATACTCAGGTATATGGGGTATACCCACTTCTTTTTCTATCCAGTTACAGTATACCCACCTATCAGCTAAAAAGCCATTGTAATACATAGGAGAGTATGCCCACTTCCTCATCGGTAACCTACCTATCTACCTAGTAGTACACCCACCTCATCAATTACCACGACACCACTGAGTCCACCATGTTGTTCTACAATGCCCCAGAACAGACAAACCAAACACTGGCTCTTGATAGGGTCTTTTCATTCAGGGGAGACAGAAGAATGAAGTAAATATAATATCTAATACAGAATATGAGTGTACAGATTGACAGGTGATTTGTGCTGATTAAGATTTAACAGAAGTCTTTGGGTCTTTGACACCACAGGGAGATGTTTTATGATTGAGGGACATCTGAGCGACAGCAGGATAAATCCCCCCATGGAGTCCAGACACTGGTGGTGGTGGCTGCTGACTCTGAGGCTGATGACTCCTGAGGAGGATGAGGCTGATGAATCTATAAAGACTAGGTGGTGATGGATACCATGGTTCCTCTATAAGTTTCAGTTCCTCAACCTCACTGCTAGATGCCACTAAGTCCTACACCTTTAATCAGTTAAATTAATAAATTAATTGCCACTCCTCCATTAAAAATTACTTAAAGCACTTCATCGGTTACATTTAACTTGAGTACATTGATTTAATTCCAATATTTAGCATTCATATTGAGTTAAATTTGGAAATGTGATGTTATTTCACAGAGCTGTTGCTATTTGTCATTATTCTAACTGATTCATGATACATGATATGAGCTTACATTAGAGCATTTATTGTATTTTTTCCACAGATTACTTCATCAGCTGTCTTATGGAATTTTTCAGTAAACTTTCTTCTTTCATTGCCTGTGCTGTATTTTGCATTCGTATATTTTGATTTCAGCTGTAGGCTGCTTACACTGTACAATTGAGTTTTTTTTGTTTGACCAGTAGATGGCAGTATCAACCAGCACTCAAAAAAAGTTCAAAAATTACTGTAAACATAGATTTTCATACTTTCCAACAACACAAGCTGAAATGATAAAATCAATAAAAGATATGTTAACTGACAGAGAATTATTCTGATAATTGTGTCAGTCACAAAATATACAAAAATGCTAAAAGCACTCACTGATGGAGCGTCTCAAAAGTGAGGATTTGCTGCTATTCTCTGTCATACACGTTAGACATCTAAACATTCTGCCGAAACAAGAAATGTGAAAATGTCATTTTGCACTGTTTTCTAACATTTTTAAACTTATTATTCAAGAAAATATCATCAGTAATGAAAGTAAGCATTGGTTGAGGCCCTAAAACTAACCAACACAAACATATACAAACAGAGTTATTTATTTAGATATAAAAGACAGGTGCTTTTTATACAGTCTATATACATTGTTCAAAGACAATAATAAGAAAATCTCTGAATTGCTACAAAATCAGTGTAAACATTTTTTCTGGTTGGTCATTTTCTTAAAGTCTCTGTGATGAGACAGAAAAGAGTGCAGAGAACTTATTGTAAACAATGCACACCTCCCTCTCACTGAATATAACACTGATACAATAAACAAAAACAAAAAAAGGAACAGAAGAGACAGTATAAAAAAAGGAGATTATGCTTCGGTCTTGATCGTTGTTAGATTACACATATTGAAACATATTTGTTGGCACCTTTATGTCCATTACAGACAAATCATAAACAATACATTTTAGTGCATTTTTTCTTTCTTTTTGTGTGTCAGTTTTAAAGTCCCAGGAGTCCTCCACACTGATCCACAGACTGTAAATACACTATATTTATATACTGTCATTCAGACACTTGGTGGCAGCAGTGCTACAGTTTACTGTACGCGCCACTTTCCTGCAGTTCCCTGCATATTACCAAGATGTTGGAGGTTTCTCAATGACACTCTGGTTACACTCTACGACCTTAAAGACAATAGTTTAGAATAGCTTGACATATGGGAATATACAATTATCTTTCTGTCCGAGAGTTGGACAAGAGGATCGAAACTATTCCAGCAGCCACAAAGTTCTCACGTCACCCCAGTTTAGCCTCTTTGCATTGTTTACCACTATTTTGAAATCCTACTCTTTACTTACAGCACATCAATAAACATTTAACTCCTTACTGTCCCAAGAGACCTCTTACATTAGCTGGAATCCATGTTAATGTCAGAGAGTACTCAAGCTTTTGCTGTACTGACACCACTTGTCTAGACTCATCAACAGTAAAAAAAAAGTGCCGGCCAACAACTTTAAAGCTAACTCATTAACAAGTTATATCTTGTTTGTTTAATCCAAAGAATATAAATGACAAGATGTGGTTTTACGGGTAGTTATGTGCCGGACTACTTCTTGGCTGGGTGTAGTGACTTCCTGGAGTGGAGTCATCACCAGGGTTGTAAATATAAAGAGTGCAGGCAGTGTGATTGCACTGGGGCCTTTGAGGTGGGGGGGGGGGGGGGGGGGGGGGGGGGGGGGCATAGAGAGAGTAGGCCCTCCAACAATGTGTTGGGTGGAGATTGGGCCCCTATGAGTGATTGCCACCTTGGAAATATGCCTGTTTTCAAAGAACTCTCATTAAATTAACAACAGTGCTATTATATGCTCTTGAAGAAGGCAAAGCCATCTCTGTCATGTTTTTTTTTTTTATTTGTAAAATAGTCAGTAGGATCTATAATAAAATGATACGCTTATTCCAAGTAAACTATAACAAACTATTACAAATTGTTAAATTAAATTAAAAATGTCTCTTTTCTTTGGTATTTTTTGTAATATACAGATACACAATGATGATTGCTGGGAAATATGTATGTTAATGTTATCCAATGTCAAGTTTCTGACCACGTGACAAGACGATAAGTGTATGGTAGCGTGCACTGGAGCCCGTTGTAACTACCTTATGCCACTAGTCATCACAGTCAAGAAATAGTCCTGATATAATTGGGCTTTAGAGTTACTGGTAGGCAAACTGGTAAGCTAACATAACTTGGCTGTGGCTACATTTTAGCACACAGACATGAGAGTGATATCAACCTTCTCCTCTAACTCACAGCGAGGAAACAAACAAGCATATCTCCCAGAATGTTGAGCTATTCTTTGCTCTATTGCTCGGACTGCTTAAAACCAGCCCATCATCCATTATAACATAATGGTTCCCAACGTTTTTTGGCTAATGATACCTTGAAATGACAAAAAAAGCAACAATTACAGAAAAGTCAAACAAAAATTAGAATAATTTCTAAAGCAGAACTGTGTTATTTTGTTATTTGTTATCTTCTTAATCATCTTTTGACCCCAGCAGATTTATTTATTGACCCTGGGTTGGGAACCACGACATCATAAGATCCCGTCCTGACAAATGTTTTTTTTTTTAATATTTCATGGAGGCAGAATGAATCTCACTGGTTTAGTTAACATCACTCGCAGAGCCAGAGCACCAGCTACCTGACTTTCCTACACATCAAATTACCAAAAAGAGGCTCATAGCTCATCCTATCCAGATCACAAATACTGTGGTCATCTCTGAATAAAAAAGTCACTGCTATTCACATTTAGAATTTGACTGGCTGTAGCTCTGTCTCTGGTTAATTTTGCTCTTTGGTTTGTACCCTTTGACATATTATTTATGTCTGTCCAAAACAAGAACTTCAGCCTTGAACAAACAGTACACTGTTGTTATGATTGTCTGCTGCCACACATTTACATGCTATTGTTCATCCTTAGGAAAACAAAGTGATTCTGGAGCAGTTTTTTTCTTCTTTGGTTTTGGGTGGCCCATCATGAGTCCAGGTAGATGGAGTAGATCTGGTTGAGGCAGCGGTCGACACCTCCTGCCTGGAAGAGGAAGCTGTCGTCTGAGCATGGAGACATGGAGTAACCGCCTCCCGCCTGGCCCTGCAGGTCCTGCAGCAAGTCGAACCCTGAGAGGAGGAAAACAGAAAATTTTCTATTTTTTTGACAGTAATAAACCGTTAATCATCACATAAAGAGCTTAATGCCAGTGAGCTACCTTACCTTGTGTTGTCATTAACACCAAATCCTTTAAAATCAAAGTAAGCAGATAAGAGAGGAATCCCTCAGCAGACCAGACCTATACAGATTCTATAACATCCAAAGTATGATGGCAGTCCAGTTAAGAAAATGTACGATGGGAATTCAACAGTTCCATGGTAACAGACACAAAGCCCGTCCAGCTAGCTCGCCTAGTTCTTAAGGAAGGCAGTATGGTAGAGAAGAACTAGTTTGTATGATGAGTTGTAGGTGTGTTGTCATAGTGAGGGGGAGATGAGATACGGGGATAACCGAGTACATTTCCGGACAGTTTCACCTGCAAGATATTAATCGTCTTGCACCCAGAAAGTGACAGAAAGTATTCTGTCAAGATAGCCAGAAGTCACATTTTAATCCAAATGTAGTGCAAATTTTAACCAAATTTTCAAAAATGTGCAAAAAAGAGTATGCAAACATATGACCATTTCCATCCACTACTGTTTTAGTGAATTTTAGGAGTAGGTCAATTGAAATTAGCAGCTGGTGGCAATAATTCTTCAGTCAGATGCCTCTTCCACTGCAGAAGAAGAGGATGCAACAAGGCATTCATGTTCATGTCATGTATTAATTTGAAGAAGATTACTGTCTCCTCACTGATCCACACAGATTTGATAGTCTACCGCCATTTTTGTTTCTTCAGTGGATGTTTAAAGTTCCAGTGTATAGGATTTAGTGACATCTAGTGGTGAGGTTACAGAACTGAAACTTCCCCTATGTGCCAAGCATGTAGGAGAACTACAGTGGCTGACACAAAAATGTAAATGGCCCTATGTAGAGCCAGTGTATGGTTTATCTGTTCTGGGCTATGAAGCAACATGGCAGACTCCATGGAAGAAGACCCACTCATATGAGGATAAAACCACTCATTCTAAGGTAACAAACCCACAACAATGTTTATTTTCAGGTTATTATAAACTGAGGAAACATAGTTTAGTTTTTTCTAAATCCTAGACACCTTAGACCTTTAAGTCACCTGCTTCATGTGTGTTATGAGTAATGTATGCCTATATTGCAGTTCTTATCATTGGTGTATATACCAGCAATATTTTGAGTCTTTTTCTGAGACTGCTGGTATCAGATAGAAGGTGGGTAGCAGGAGGCGGTTCAGATGTTGCCTGACCATCCAACACGTGCTTTTATTGGAGCATATAAACGCCTAAACTCTGCTTTATTGCCATCTTACCTGTAGAGTGAGAGGCGGACGGAGTTGTGAAGTAACTGGCAGGTTCAAAGCCTCCATCATTGACTGGCTGAACCACTTTCCCTTCTCCGTACAGACATCCTGGAGAACCACAGAGGAAATGTCAAAAACACCAAAACCTATATGTTTGAACAACGTAATGAGGCTGCTGATGTTGACACATACTCATTGTACACTGTCAGTACCTTGCTGCTGTGTGAATACTTGTTGGTGGCTGTAGGTTTTGTGGTAACCCTGCAGCTGGACGTCCACTCTGTCTGATGAGGAGCTCGCTGGGCTGACGTCAGCAGACATGAACAACGATGTTGGTCTGTTCCTGTTGGCAACACAACACCAGGTAGCTGGATTACTCCCCAACATAAACATTTATGTGAGTGCGAGAAATGACAAAACTATGATGTACGTTTAAACTTGACTAACTGAGGTTTTATTCACATTTTCTATTGCTTAAAACATTAAAGGAACAGACTGACAATGATTATCTGCTGTAACACATTATAAGTAACAGCTGATAAACTGTATGATCAGAGAAAACAGAGAAAAAGGGCTGGTGCATTTACTTTTTCTCAAGAGTGGTAGAAAACTTACAACTACCAGAATGCACCGCACTACACCAGACCACTAAATGCTCCAGCTGGTGTGTGGAAATATGTCAGCTTGGCCATTTTGACACAGGAAACAATATGGCGGCCAGGCTGGTAATAAACAATCTGAATTTACAGTTAAACAGTAAGCTAAAATATGTTTCTGAAAACATTATAGGTGAGAAATAAACAATGCTTGGTTCATATTTGATCAACACTGCTTCGTGTTACCGTTTGATCTCAGTATTTTCAACCTCTGTTTTTACAATACAGGAAACAGTATGGCGCCCACTTCCTGTTTAAAAATTCTCGTATTACAGCTAAACAGTGCACTTAAATATGTTCCTGAAGACATTTTATGTGAGCAGTACGCAAGAGAGTAACAGAATCTTGGTTTGTCTTTGATCAGCACTGCTTAGTTTTACAGTTTGATTCGAGTTTGAAAGAGTGAGAGAGAGGGGTGGGTCTCTTTTTTGATCTGCTTCTACACTCCTTGTGTCTGTAATGGTGTACCATCAAAAGTTGCAATTTGTATTTTAAGCCCTATTGCCAGTGAAAATCAATTGGATGCTGGATTTAAGCTGAGAGATGAGCAGGGAGATCTGGGTGCTGGTGAGATGGAGGGAAGTTTACCACAGTTCATTTACACATACTGCCCACACTGTTATGATACAATGCTGGTTGAAAATCACCAAAGTGTCCCATTGAAAACTAGGTTTTATTAAAGTTTGACACACACATCTCTGATCAAACCAAACCCAGACTAAGTATTTATACTGATAACCATTATCTGTCAGTGTGGCAGCAGCTGTATTATCAGACACAAACATGTAAATACTTAAAGCTCTTGTACAAACAGTGCATTTTAGACAAGGAAGCGTTTCCACATTGAGGGGGGGTAATGTAGGCGGGCTTTGTGTGGCGCTGTATCCATCGCTACGCTGTAAGAATGTGCTGACTGTGCACGAACACTCTGACTCAACATGGAAACGAGTGAGTCAGTGGAGCCAAGTCGACGAGAAGAAAGAAAAGGCAGGCGAATATCTCTCCAAGGAGATATGCAGCTGAAACCCCCCAATATGGTATTTGAGCCCCCCCCCCTCCCCTTCCTGCTCCTTCAAAGAGCTCGCTCTCAGCATTTCATGTGGCCTGAGAACTCTCCTGGATGATGTACTGTAGCATATTGGTCCCCAGAGAGCCAAATGGCCTTGGTTTCTGCTGGAAGGGTTTTAGTGGGCTTCATAAACAAGCCAGGCCTTGTCAGAGATACTGATGGCTGTGGGCCCAAAGCGCCTTCTATATTCGCATCTGACCAGCTATAAAAGAAGGAAATGTTTGGAGATTTCTTTACATATCTATCATTTATCATCCCCAGGTCTCTTTATTACCCATTTCCCATGTCAAATGCTATTACATTTAATTTAACAGCGTTCAGTGGAGAAACACAATAAAAGCCAAAATTAATCAGAAGGACTTTTTGAAACCCAAACTGATATAACTTACAGATGGCTACGGCTTCCCAAGGTAATAAAGACCAGGCTTTGTATAGGATTATGCAAACAAAGTGGGCTTTGATATAGCACAACTGTTGAAATGAATGTGCCGCGATGACTGCAAGCCCCAAGAATTCAACACTTCTCTGGATTCCCCCTTGGTGGCCCCAGAACCATCAGAGCTGACCTTAACTATAAACAACTGCGGCTGTTCCACGGCTTACATTCTTGCAATGCTGCAACAACATAGCTGGGATGACTGAGCCATCCCGTGCGTGGCCCTGCTGGGTCAATCTGTCGTTTTGTGGCCGGTTTACCCAAAACTTCTCAGATGCACAAGCTTAACACAGAACCCACGCCTGAGGGAGCAGCTGTCAGCACGACCTCAGGAAACCGTTTCTCTGATTTTATTTTACCGGCTAAACCCCTTTATCATTTTTCTTTGTTTAAAGCTAACTGCAGCCAGCTGCCCTTCTTATATCTGGAATGAGAAGAATCCTGCTTGCAGAATTTAAGCTCCTGTGTTTATATGCACATTATACTGTCTTCAACCGATGCCTGCTTTTTTAATAAAAGCACACTTGGACAGGATCAGAGGAGGGGATGAGTTGGTTTACCAGAAGGTGCCAGCTTGTGCAAGCTAAACTGATCCGTTTGCAGTTTTGGCAGAGGAAAGATGCTGCGACATAGATTTACTGGATCACAGAGGATCATGTTGAATGTATGTAACACAGATGGAGATTTAATGTGATCTAAGCACTACCAATCAAGTACTTAGAGAAACTAGAGAACACTTATTGCATGTTAGAGGTACAGTAAATACAAAAATGTGTGGACATGTCAAAACATTTTAGTTAAACCAGCTATTTGGATCTGATGTCAGTCAGAGCTTCTGCAAAGTAAACTTCATTACTTCTCTTTCCTTCAAATTGTATAATAGTGTTTCTGTGTGAGAGCCATCCCGGTTAGTGTGCCTGTATCTGATGGAGACGCTGCTCCAAAAAACCAATCCAGCTCCCCTCGACCACAAAACACACAAACACTGCACATCACAAATAACCACTGATGGACAAGCCTTAGAGCAGGCCTCTGAATCCCTCAAGTATTAAATAATTAAAAGAAGTCGAAATGGCTCATCTCAGCCAGAGTAAACACGTGCCTGGCTATGAGGTCAGAGCTCGACGCTGTGAAGCACAGATAATTTACTTTCACGTGTTTAACGTCTCGCTAAGTCATTTGGGGGAAAAACAAGTGCTTGTCTGGTATTGGCTTTGGCAGGCCGTCGTGTACTGCGGGCACCAGTGGGATTCTATGACATCCTCAGTGTCTATAAAGAGACGTCAATGGATAGACTGTGCATGGAAGCTCTGGCTGCAAACTTTGAGGAGATGGAGGCTAAGAGATGCTGCATTAAGGCGAGTACAGTTATATATCCTAAAAATACAAACACATAGACAACCAAACTCTACCTGAGCATCAATTTAAAGTGCTTTTCTAAAACACGGCTTTGTTTAGTGAACTCCAAAGAACATTAAATTAGTTAGTTTAACACCTAAACCTGATATTCTCAGGTGAAATCCTGCTGCAGGTGACAGAAGTGAAGCACCTTGACAAAGTTCAGTGTTTAAGCTATTTTTTGTTTGTTTGTTTTTTCAAAAGTACTTCCAAGGATATTCATTATAATGGCAAATTTTCAAGGCTTGTTTGAGGTGGGCACATATACATCAAACTACAATATAATGTAGTTTTATTACTAACAATACAACTTGAAGAATGGAAGAATGGAAAAATCCATCTCAACACCTTTTCTAAGACTTAAAGAAAATAATACATGGAACACTGGACAAGCTAAGGTATCATATGTGTTTTCGCTATTTGCAATTTTTAATGCTTTTAGATCACATCTCTGGTTATACTGTGCACTTAATTAACAATATAACAATGGGGGAGGTGTGTGTGGAGCATGATCTGCTTATAAAGATGGATAATGCACCTACTCTTAAATCCCAATAGTGAAACAAGTCATTTTGCAGGGGTTGTGACACAACAACAAAAACAACAACGTATGATTAGGCTAAAGGTGTCTTTTTTTTTTTTTTTTTTTTTTTTTTTACAATGTAACTCTATGGAGAAAAATCTTTTTGGGCCCAATGGCATCACGTGACAGACCTGAGTTGTAGTTACACAGTTTGGCCACTATGTCAAATTCGCTTCAAAGTCAAATTAAGAACAATATGAAAAGAACCAAATCATCATCTCCACGGTATTGAGTTCCTGCCCATAGTTACGTGAATTGTGAACAGCACCACTGATCACAAGTACTCGATTGTCACACACAACTGTCAATCATGACGTCAACCCCCATTTTATAGCATCAAATAAACAATTAAAACCATCCTTATCAAAATGAAGGCTTGAACATACACCAGCAAGATAAGAATTACCAAAAATGACAGAAACTATCAATGTGTTCTTTGATTTTTTTAGTTTGGCTAAGGTCCCATCTGCTAACACAGAGGGGATGTGGTATGTGACATGTACTGCAGCCAGCCACCAGAGGGCGATCAAGATATTTTGGCTTCACTTTTGGGAAGCTGCCATGCTGTCCATCTTAATTATACTGTCTATGGTGTGGAGCCACTCCACTGTGGCTCCACTAAATTATAAACCTGCCCACTTTTTTAGCAGTCCAATCAAATGTAATTTGATTGTGATTTGATTTCAAACACTGTTATAGCTATGCACTGATCAGATATTCTGTTTCACTGGAAAATACATCCCAGTGCAGAAGTTAAAGATGTTCTAACTTGCCACTGGCACTTATAATTGACATCGATTAGTTTAAAACCTTAAGATGATTATCTCAAGTAAAAGATCCACGGGAAATCCTTTAAATCTGCTTTTGTGTCAAGCCAGATTTCAAATGTGTTTTTCACAGTGAGCTTTAGGAATTTAACATAAATTTTAAAAAACACAGTATTTTCAAACAGTCCTCAGCCAGGAGTACCTACCTTTAAAACCAGAATTTACAAAAGACCGTAATCTATAAGACCAACTTTCAAGGATTTTTAAGGCCTGTTTGAGTACTGCAGACACATAGTGTTACACTGAAAAACAATATGAAGCAGTTTCATTACTAACATCACAAAATTATTATTATTTTTTAAAGATATTTTTTGGGGCATTTTTTAGCCTTTAATGGATAGGACAGACAAGTGGGAAGGGGGGAGAGAGGGAGTGACATGCAGCAAGGGGCCACAGGCTGGAGTCGAACCCGGGCCTCTGTGGAAACAGCCTTGTACATGGGGCACCTGCTCTACCACTAAGCCACCAACGCCCCCAACAAAATTATTTTTTAATTTGACAAAAAGTGAACTGTTGTTTTCCAGTAGATGGACTTTCTGCTAAGAATTTTCCAAGGTCAACAGTAAACCTTCATGTTAAAGCTTATAGGTTTGAATTTGTGTTCATTGAGAACAACTCATCTTAACTCCTGCGCCAAGACTTAAACCTAATTTGAAAATGTTTCCTGGAAATACTGGACAAATTTATGTGAAACCACGTGCATTATATGTGAAGATTTTATATCACTTATTAAACCACAAAAATGTTTGGCCCTTATCAGCTCTCTTTTATTGGATAGACTGCCTTTGTTGTTACTATTGTGCCAATAAAAGTTAGTTTACAGGCAATTCTTCAATGACCAATGATTTGAGGCCATATTGTCCAGAAACTGCTGCCCTGAAGGCTTTCAGCTGTATCTTTTTAGTCTCACTTCTACTTTTATACTGGGCTAGACAAAATTTGTCTCAGTTTACAGAACACATAAGTTCTGTGGCCTCCAACTACCCAATCAGTGCAACCACAAAGCCATAACTCCATCTCTGGTGATAATGTCTCTGGTTTATTCAAGAATGCAAAAGCTCACATCACTCTACTCATTTCTGGCATGTGCTTTACAGACGAGAGAGGCGAAGAAAAGTCATATCACAACAGGGTTTTGATGGTGTTCGAGGTTGAACCATGATTTCTAGCACGGAGGAGACATGCTTAGAAGGCTTGAGGAGTTAAAAAATGTTTTAGTGCCAGATTCTACAAATGAAGAAAGACTTTTGGGTGAACACCCGAAAATGCACAGAGGAACAGAAGTCTGTGGTCAGTTTTCACTATTTTTATCTTTCGCAGAAAATAGCTCCAGATGAAAACTGCCAAATGCAAATGAAATCCCATTCAGCTCCATTGTATCTGGTTGGCAGCAGCAGTCCCTGCAGCAGATAACTTAAAACCTTGCCAAACACAACCAGAGGGAAAATATGTTTCGTTTTTTTGGATGAACTGACCATTTAAGTTTGCCTCTGGGCACATCATTAGTACAGTAGTAGTAAAATACTCTGTTTTCCAAGAAACAAAAGCAATTGAATTTTAAAATGCATGACAGTGAGAACATAAAAATATATCCTTTGACATTTATTGTTTAACAGCTGCATCTCATGATTTGAAAGGTCATTTTTCTTAATGGTGACTTCACTCTATGAAGCAATAAAACAGATTAAAAATGGGAAAAGTAAACGACACAATCTCTCCTGTAACAGCTACAGATGAGCTGCCCATGAACAAGGCAAATAACAGTCAGTTTCAAGGAACAAATGTTTCTAACTGTAGCATTCCTGAAGAAGCCCATGTTTACTGTTTATTTAATAAGTAAATAAATAATTTTTTGGATGCAACACATGATACACTCACCCCTCTCTCATGCTCCCTGCACTTGTTAGTGAAGATATTGGGCTGTTGGCGTCAAAGTTTCCTTCCAAACCTCGATACCTGGAGCAGGTGTCTGCTGATGGAGGGAGAAACTCTGAATTTTCCCTGTTGTGGATGGAGCCGCTGTTTGAGTACACACCTGAGAGAGAGAGAGACATAAATTTATTTAAGTATTACTTATCCTTTGAGTATCCACTGGCTTTGGATGGTTGGTTGCTCCTTGATGGAAGTTTGTGCAGCTACACTTTGTTTAGATTTATAGTAGTTACAATGGATCCCCAAAAAATGTTTAAGAACATTCATAGAAACTTCCAAAACTGCCACCGCAGCATATTCACCTTCTACATTGTCTGCCTTAATGCTAAGGTTGTCCCAAACCACCTTTACATTTTCACCAAAATATGACTTAACAAACAGAGCTACAGTTTGTAATTAGCATATTTACGCGTTGATGTCGTTTGCTACCAACATAAGCAAGCTATGGCTACATCT
Organism: Epinephelus lanceolatus; assembly: GCF_041903045.1. Classification (NCBI taxonomy): domain Eukaryota; kingdom Metazoa; phylum Chordata; class Actinopteri; order Perciformes; family Serranidae; genus Epinephelus; species Epinephelus lanceolatus. The sequence continues at coordinate 16,470,667 of NC_135745.1, read as the reverse complement.
AATGATAATTTCCTTCTCAATTTTTTGGTCTTTTTAAGTGTTCAATTTATTATCTCATCTAGAAAGTATCAGAAAATAGGTAAAAATGTTCATCAAATTTTCATCAAAGTTTTGCCTGTTCAACACATGGATGTATAAAGAGAACTGGATACAATGTTTGTGCGGGATTCATATTCATTCCTATGAAAGCTGCTCAGGGATGAATGAAGTCAGAAAACATTTGACTTCACGGATGCAAATTTTCCTGTATCCTCCACTCCGCTTCTGCATCATTGGGCGCAATCATTGGGACTTTTGTTAGCTGAGCAGCTTTCCTCTGGTTTGGCTCTCTGCTAACCTGAATGGAGATAAGATCGTGTGGCTCTTCTAGACGTCTGAAATGTTATTGGACTGAATGCAATCCCAATAGTGAAACAAGTCATTTTGCAGGGGTTGTGACACTCAAAAAAACAACAACGTATGATTAGGCTAAAGGTGTCTTTTTTTTTTTTCTTTTTTTTTTTTTACAATGTAACTCTATGGAGAAAAATCTTTTTGGGCCCAATGGCATCACGTGACAGACCTGAGTTGTAGTTACACAGTTTGGCCACTATGTCAAATTTGCTTCAAAGTCAAATTAACAACAATATGAAAAGGACCAAATCATCAAATCTAAAAGAGCTGGAGCTTTTTTTAAAAAAAGGAATTATTACAAAAAGTAAATTAACCAACTCATCATTTCAGTGCTAAAGCAAACGTGGAAGCTTCTGGTAAAGTGGCTAACTGTGTTAGGAAAAAAACAGGAACTATATTTTTGCTTATTTGGGAAAAATACAAGTATTTTCACTGAATATATACATCTAAAAGGTGCTGTGAGGTTAGTTTGACAAGTTTCTTTGAACATTTTTTTTCACAGTAAAAGTGAAGGCTGTTGTGACATTTCGTATCTGACTGACAGCAGCTGCCATTCCCTGCAAAGAATCAAGCTACAAACTTTTCAGAGACACACTTCAGGTTTCTTCAAGGAGTAAAAACACACGTTTTTTGGTGGTGTTCATTTCAATCTGTAACAGAAATACCTGCAGAGCCTTCAACACTTGGCTTTGATTTTGAGTTTAACGGCGGCTGATGATGATAGCTTGTGTCACCATAAATCCAGCATACATCCAGTAATGCACATACACAGGTATATACATAACAGTCAGAAAGTAACATTTGGCCATTTGTGATAAGGAGAAAGTCCTCTTGGGATATTTTCAAAATTAAACACTGACATGCTTGTTTCACCCTGAATAAACATAGCTGGTAGTGTGCCGTTTGAGGCTTTTCCCTTTAAGTCTTCTGGGTAAAACTGCAAGTAGTCTGAAGTAATAGACATGGACAGCTCTCCTGGACACTCTCCCCTCTCTTTTGCCAACTGAGCCTCAGTGTACCTGACAGCTTCTTGATCCCGGTTCAGCCATTGAAAGGGAAAGAAAAAGAGCTTGGCTGGAAAACCGGTTTGGAGAAGCTGAGGGACGGGCGGGGAGAGGGCCAACTTGCCCGCAGTCAGTGCCCGGTAATTGGACAAGGTAAACACTGGCATGATGAGCTATCATCGAAGGAATGGGAGAGGAGGGAGAGGAAAAGGAGCAAATGAGGCCATGGGAGAAAATGAAAGAGACAGCTTAACAGCCCAGGTGTTCAGGCAATTACCCTTTTCTTTGTTTTCATTCATTTCCAGAGAGGTGTTGGAGGCTAAACGCAGATTTCCATTTGCTCTTGCTACTGTTGTAATCTGTGCATACCTGTGAAGTCATCTAAGCTGGGAAGAGGTGAGCCGTTTCCTTGGTGGAGATGCTGCCTCGCCAGACAATCACTCAAAATTTCCGATTCCAACATTGTGTGCACCTGAACCTGTCAAGCAGACCAAATACAGATGTTCACGCAGATGATAAAAGTAGATTGTGGTTCATTTAGTAGTTTTCACGTTGGTGAACATGTGTGGATGCCTGCCTGCATGTAGGGATGAGAGTAATTATGTTAAAGCTGCAGCTTAGTTGTCTTCCAATTGTGTTTTGCTGTTGGGCAACACAGCTCCCATGGAGCTAAACTTTAAAATGATTCACTTCGATTTTGATTACATACAGTAGATCAATTGAAAACACAGTGAGATTTCTGCAGGCGATTTTCTACTGTTCATTTTTCAAAGAAATGATGCTTGAACCAGATGCCTGGTTCTTGTTTCGTCTTGCGATCCAGCTTCTTGAGGTACAAAATCCAGAAATCTTGTTAGGCAATCTTATTCCAAGATGTTCTAACAAAGTTAAAGCAAGACAATTTACTTTATTATCCACTGCTAACAGAGGATCCCCCAGGACTTTCCAAAACAATTTATGGACAGCTCCGGGACTTGCTGAGAAGCTCGCGAAGGACACCCAGGAACCACAAAAGAGTTATGAATAATCAGCGAAAAATGTGCCCAAACCAGTGTTTATGAAGATACAAACTTCAATAGCTGTGACGCATCAGCTCAAAGAAATGTATAACCGTGAGGAGTTTATGAAGTGCATGTTTAATATTTCAAAGTCCTCTTTAGCCCCACAGGGTTTACTGCAGCGCGGGGCGTGTTAGCCATGTCACAACTTACAAGCACACGTGTTTCTGTTTAAACCAAACAAGGCATGGGAATACACAGAAAGCCCCAGTGTCACTCACGGTCCATAGAAAACAAACAAGGCCCAGATAACGCTGAACAATAGGCTCCCTATTCTGACTTCCAGGGAGTGTGTGTAATACTTTGTTTTGTTGTATTTCATCCTACTGAATCATAAACATGCTTACTCTCTCCTCCTGTTGCTCTCCATGTCTTTCTCCAAGAAACAAGGATTTTTCATGTAGAGGCAGGGTGCTACATAGAAGCCCCTGACCACCGAGAACCCCTTCCTCTGCTGAGGTTCAACAGGTTCAAAGAGGTTCTTTGAGACAGGAACCATTTTGCTCTGTCCTTATGGTTAAAGTTGGGGAACACACTTCCATTATATCTTAATTTGCATATAATTTTGTTCCTGCTATGTTGACTGTTATCAGACCCAATTAAGAAGCAATGCAAAAGTAAATGCTGTTAATACATACTGCTCTTCACATTTTTGAGATCTGATGTATCTTCCTCTCTCTCTCTCTTTCTTTACTTTGTCCTTTTCATTTTTTCCCTCATAAACAGCTGTGTGTTCAAACATCATCTGAGATATCTAATGCTTGTATTTCTGCCCTTCCAGCTTTAATCAGCATGTCATGTGCTGTGATCCTCATTCGTAACTTGAGGTATGAGCCACTTATGATCCTTACTTACATCATTTATTTGTGTGTCAATAGTTCTATTTTATTTTACATTCACCAAATAAAATTCTCCTTATTGTCACCATAAACAGTTCAGTGTATCTGTCAGTAACCAACACTGCTTCTGTACCTAAAATGTCTTCAGAGTTTCTGAAATTGACACTGATGTTGACGTCTTTGAATTTTAATTATAATTTCATAAAGTCATAAACTGTGGTTTTTATGTTGATTGTTATTCTTGTCCTGGCAGAGAAGCTTTGAAACAGCATTTGCACCATCTTAAAACTGCACTTAAACCAAGATGAGTAAACATCAGCTCCCTAACTTTGGGTTAACCACTATTTAATTTTTTATGGTTTATTTGATAGGGTCAGATACAGTATACAGCTAACCGATGCTTATAATACAATGTTTATACAAGTTTGCATCAACTGCTCCTATGAGGACTTTTATGGAACTCAGAGATTAGAACAAGAAAAGGAAGGTAAATTGAATACAGTAAGAAACACTAGATAAAAATGGAGCTTAATTCCATACAAAATCAAATTTCAGTGAACTTTTACAATATTGCTGTGCATCTGAGGTCAAGAAGCAAGATGACCTGACCATCAACTAATAAAAAAATAGTTTATAGGGGCTTTGTGGTGGCCTTGCAGTTTAAGACCCTGACCGTGCAACCGCAACGCCACTGGTTCAAGTCCAGCGGTGTACTTTTGTTATATATCACTCCCCACCATCCCTTGTCTAATAAAAGCTTAAAAGTACCACTAAATGTAATAATAACTACTTAAGAATAAAAGAAAACAGTTTATATATTTCCCTTTTGCTGGATTTGTATTTATATCCTTGCCTTTCTACCACATCTAATATAATATAATCCAACCTGATCTAGTTTTAGAGACACAGGGAGGTTTTATGAAAGATGTTGGTGACCAGAGGAGTAATAAGCATTCTGCGTAATGTCCAACATGTCAGAAGATAATTGCTGTTGTTACCTTGACCTCCCTCTCCTGAAGGCCTTTGGCAGAATGAGCTTTGACGTGCTTTCGTAACGAGCTGGGATCGGTGTAACGTTTGGTGCATCCTGGGATCTGACAGGCGTATGGCTTCTGTGAACGAACCAAGACAAGAGGAGGTGAAGAGAAGTTAGAAAAGAAAAAAAGGAGAGAAAACTGTGAGGTTATAGAGCAGACAATACTGTAAAATACTCAGAAGTGCATTTGCTTGTTCCAAAAATATAATATGACGTATAACATGTCAAAAACAAGACATTTTCTGTGGATACTTTGAAAATATATGACACAAAACAACAAATTAGACCATGAAATACACAACACATCAAAAATGTTAAATTTATTTCTTAAGAGTGTTCATTCTTTTATGATATTTTAGGTTCATGGTTGACAAAATCAGTGGTGGAAGAAGTGCTTGGATTTTTTTTTTTTTTTACCTAAATAAAAGTACAAATATAACAGTATATAAGCACTCCATTACAAAATGCACATTAAAGCATCAAAACTAAAAGTACTTATATAGTACTTCTATGTTACATCATATGATAATATAATGATATCATATATCATCATATCATGAAATGTGGTAGATCAGTCCAGTGGTTCCCAACTTAAGGGTTGGGACCCTCCAAATCTGAGGGGTCCTGCACCGGTCTGATTTTCAGCACTTGTACCCGAATCAGAACTGCGACAAGCAATAACACACCCGCCCAACTACCCACATGTATGACCAATTAGTTCTGCAACCCAACTCGACCGGCTGACACAAGATCTGGGGCCTGACACAAAACTGCAAATCCTTTAATAACCATGTGCTGTTCAAATAATTTGGTTAGACAACACGTTTAAAGTGTTTGTTTGGGGTTATTTCCTAGATGTGAAACTAAGGTAACATATTTTAAAATGATGGTAATGCAGGATGCAGTTTAAATTAATAGTTTTTACTTATTCCATCTCCACAATTTATGTGCCTGTTAGTAACGCACCTGACTGAAGTGACTCTCATATTCCAGCTGGTGCAGAAGACAGAGCCAACACTCAAAGTCAGCAGTCAGGGGGTTAAAACATTCAAGCACTGAATTAAATTATAAATATTCTTGTCTAATTTGATATATTTATCATCCATAACCCATGATCCAACCTGCATTTTCTTTTTTTCCACCATGAACCGAACCGCAGAAAATGAAGACAATACTTTTCATGCTCAGGCTGTAAGTTTCCTTTCTCACCCTGCCATTCACTCTTTGCATGCATGCTCACTCACTATCTCTGTGCACTCATATTCTGTATTAAATATTATCTTTACTTCATTCTTCTGTCTCTCCTGATTGAAATACAATTAAGAGAAAAACCAACCGGGACTCAAATGTATTTCTTTTTTTTTCTTTCTTTTTTTTGAGTTAAAGTACTTTGCTACTTTCCACCACTGGACAAAATGGTACAGACTGAACCCTCTATTATATACGATATGGTTTGTGGATATGATGTAAAACACAAAGTATAATTGTGTTTACAAATAATAGCATACGTTTAGCTGAGTCACATCCAGATGGTTTACAGGTGTGACACTGCATGCAGTAGTCCTGTGTATTATACACACAAACATTTAGGATAAATTCTGTAAATATGGTTACTCAGTGTGACATCTGTACTAACAGAGAGAGGAAGGAGATGAAGATTATGTCAACATTACACATCACGCACTTCTCAGCTGAAAATGAAGTATATTTACCTTTCGTCTGCAGGCTTAAGGAGAGGACGAGAGAAAAGAGTTAAGAGGAACAGCTCAGATAGACTTCCTCCTGTTCAGCCATAAATCAACTTATTCATAAGGTAAACTTTAGATCACCATCTACCTGCAATCAGCATATCAGTGAAAGCCGATTTATATCAGCAGGTAAATTCTAGATGGAGTAAAAAATTCAAAATAAAAGACCTTAAAATAAACATAAAGGCACATGCAGTGAAATGTGGTTATATTAACGGTAAAACCATTGAGTTCTTTCATGCACATGTTTTTGTACCATTTAACTTAAAAGTTTCTGCTGTTTTGGAGATTGTGTCTTCTGTATTTCACAATCTCATCAAAACTGTAAGTCTGGATAAGTAAATGAGCTCATTTCCATGAATCTAATTGATCACAGGTTTTTTTCCTTTTGTCATAACTGAGTGTTTCACCAGGTGGAGTGAATTAAGTAACTCATGAAAACACATGTACATTATTTAGCGGAATCTTGTAGGTTTATGTACCGGAATCTAAACACTGCAAGTCAAAAATAATTATCTACGTAGTGGTACCAAAAACTAACTAACTAAACAACTGTTTATTAAATTAAGGGCTCTAAAGATCAGAGAGTTGTCATGTACAGTATTAGGTCAAAAAGAAACAACTATCAAAGTGGTATCCAACAGTTGTTTAAAATAAGATGAGGTCAGTATGATTTGTGAGGAATAAGCATGTTCACCAAACAAAGGTCCAGGACTGATGTAAAGAAATCACTATATGAATTAAGGGAACAGTTCTAGTGTGAGAAACTGACAATGTTGAGCACACTTTTTTTTTTTTTTTTAAATGTACAAATGTATGATTAAAATGGCATTTTGGCTTTAGCGTAGTAGTGATTGTGCACATTTCTTTGCTTGTTTTTTTAAGCCCCCAAATGTTTTCCCTGTTATAATAAAGAAAGAAATAAATGCATTCAAAATTTCAGATATGCAATTACTCCAGCATAGATGGCATCAAGGCAATTACTCCTCCACACTGCCCCAAGTTTCATGCTGGTAAACGTTGGGCAATATCTTGCTCTTGTGAAACTCTTTCCGAACAATATTCCCTGGGAGGTGAAAAGGATAAAGTCTAAATTAAGTGTTAAACTGTATGCTTAGTGACTGCATGCATCGTGGTTACGTCAGCTGCTACAAATTAGGACATAAATTGACGAATATACATGTCAGTTTGCAATTACGTGTATCAAAATTATACAAACACTGAAATAAATAAACCGACAGGACGGCTTAAACAAAGCTTTCCTTTGTAAGGTTGCAAGTCAAGATGTTATGACTAAAATATAACTAACCAAAGTGACGAAGCCATCAAGGTTGAACAGGAATAAACGAAATTCAGTGTTTCACTTGTTGTTTTGAGTGGTCACTTATCATTTTACCATTGATTGGTCTTGTTGATTTCAAAGGGTTAATTGGATCTTTTGAAGTGGGGTTGTAAGGTACTTATCCACAGTCAGTGTATTACCTACAGTGGAAGTCAGTTGGCGCACCATCAGTTTGGAGAATCAGGCAGCAGGCCCGCTGTGGACGGGGTTACCGACAAAACATATTTTAGCCACCTATACAAAAGTCCCACCTAAAAAAATCATATCAGTTTATGTGTATGCTATATTTAGAATATTTTCAGTGCTTTACCTTAAAAACAGTGAAAAAACAGTAAAAACAGTGATTTAACATTGCTGAACACTGGAGCTGCTCATCTACTGTTGCTTCGAACAGTTAGTTTGTTTGTGCTGTTGTGTGACTTTGGCATAAAAAAGTGTTAGTTTGGATTCACCAAAGCCAGTAACTGCTTCCCTGTTGGAATGGGCTGTCTGACGGAAAGGTGGAGAGTTGAAAATACACTTAAACTGTTATTGATTTTTTTTTAGATAGGACTGTTTTAAAGGTGGCTAAATAAGTTTTGCTGCTGCACCCCATCCACAGCCGCTTAGCTTCTTTGTCAGCACTCCTGCTGCTTCTGCAAACTGAGGACATGCCGACAGACATCTACTGCAGTGGCTCCCAACTGGTCAAGCCACGGAATCCAGATTTGTTCAAGGTCCACATAGTTTAAAATATTCTGCGTCATACTTGCATTTGGCCACACCTTTGAGCTAGTTTGCTGTATCTGCCAGTTACCTGTCCGTTATTTACTCGCTCTACAGCAGGAAATGCCACTTTGAAATGAAAACTCTATGCCGGAAATTCACTGCACTTGAGAATAAATTGTGCTTTTTACAATCTTGACTTGTTTGTGAGTCACTTGCGATCCATTCAGAATGGACCCATGACCCACTTTTGTACCGCGACCCACCAGTTGGGAACTACTGATCTACTGTACATTGACTATGGATAAGTACCCCATACAAACGAACTTAAAAAAATCAGAACTGTCCTGTAATATTTGCTGTTTTATCTTTATCTAGAAAATCATTACAGTCTTAAAAACACAATAGAGCTAACAATTCATGCAGAAACAGGTGTGAGGCGGCTGTTTATGTTGATTTGATTTAGATTTTTCACATTATGTGAGCTGTATATTTCATTTGAGACACGTCTGCATAAGACTGACCTGATTTTGGAAACAAATCTGTCATAACACATTATTATTTATAACATTAGTAACACAATACAAGATATGCAGTCAAACTTAAATAACTTGTATAACACCAGTCTTTTCTTGGCTGGTTGTTACACTATATTCAGCAGTTATTTACATTCAGACAGTTCTGGGACACATCTGGGGCTTCGCGATGGCGCCAGATGAGTCTGATTCTTGATTTGTGACGCAACTGCGAAGCCGCTATTAGGCAGCATGAAACCACAAAAAGGAGAAAATAACTTTCTCCTCTTGTTGTAATAACACTGGAGTGCAACGCGCAGCTCCATCTCACCCATGTAATAAGAGATCTGATTTGCTGGATTACAGCTAAGTCCTCATCGCTTGTCAGCAGGAGTAAAAATAACTGTGGTTTATAGAATAAATCCACAGCAGGTATGTAGTTTCACAATCCTAAAGAATGTTCTGTACTGTATGCAGAAAGAGGTGGAAAGAGGGGAGAAGTGGCACTTTAACTTTAAGTAAACCTTTTACTACCAACAAATACTGTATCGTGAAGAAATCTGTGTATTTAAAGCCAGGAGAGTGACATTTTATTATCTACAGCCTGTTTCAGACATGGAATATGAAACGCTACTTCATCTATATGTTTACCTACTGTCATGTAGACAGATGACTTATATGTAAATGTTCATAATGGCTTAATGCAGAAATGTAATGTAATGGAAGATTCTTTACTTAAAAGAGCACTGCACCAATTTAGTACTCGATACAACAAATTGAGAGAAGATATCTCCCCCCCCCCCCCCCCCACACATACCATGTCAAAATCTGGCGCCTACATTACCCACAATGCAACACAACCGCCAACACTACATCATCAGAATAACTAATTACGTCTGTCAAATGAATGTATTGGAGTTGAAAGTACAGCATCTGCGTCTGAAATGTAGTGAAGCAGAAGTATATGCTATGTTGTATTCATGAGGCACTGGAATATTTGAAAAAATTAGTTTCTGACTGGAAAAATTCACGTGAATGCCCCCTCAAGTCAGAGTTGGCAAAAATTTTGGTATACAACTTGTTGACTTTGATGTCATATACACAGAAAGATAGTGGACGATAATGGATGGATTATTGAGAAATATTTTATTAATTCACATTCTGCATATTAATTCTTTGCTCCTGTGTAATTTGTAAGATGGTATAAGGTTATAAATTGTTAGTTGCTCTCCAGGTAAAGTGACCTACACTAGTTATAAAAGGTATTTATTTGCATAAACCCCGATCAAAAGTCAGGTGAAGCAATATTTTAGTGGTTTGAAGGAATGTACTGGTGCAGAAACAGCTATCAACGTGTTGTTTAAGCCCTTTTTTTGTAGTGTCCACATTGTTTTCATATTACAACTTAAAAGCTCATGAACAAACCAAAGTCTGAAGAATGACTTCCCAACTCAGGAAATAGGACCATACGAGGAGCACGCAAATGCAGCATTAGTGCCTTTCCACCACAGGAAACGAAATGACCTTCATGGAAAGAGACATAACACTGGTGCCATATTTGGCACCTGATGCTCCAATGGCAAATTTACAAGTTTGGATTTCAAGAAAGAAGAGTGTTTCTGTTTTCACTCAGGTTGCATCAGTGGTGGATTTCATAACTTGTCTTGCTTCAGAAGCCTTCATTTATGACCATCGCCCCCGCTTCCCTGAATCCCCTGATAAATTCTCCCACCAGTTTCATCATTTTAGATTATTAGATAGTGAATTCTGCTGCCTGTTTTTATACAGTTTGACAAACTGAATGACAAGATGTTGGGTTAGGACTCTAAATTTAATTCCTTAAATGTTCACCTATGTTAATCTCTTTGATGTTGACATTCACAGCGTGCAGTTGGCATGAATCTTAGAACAAAGTCTTTGCTGAAAGCTATATAGTTCTATATGAAAAAATAGCACCCTCAAATTTAGCTTAAACCTGCCTGACACGAGTAATGAAGCTGTTTGTTGCTGTAATTTTAAAATGTTGCTGTTTAAACTCCTTTCCTCTGCACCATGAAGGGGGAAAAACAGGAGGAAATTACTTAAAAACGGCCCATATGCAGTTTTGTATGGTTTGTTAAATTGTTTTTATTTTCTTTGTACATGAAAGATGTCAGTAAATGATATACTCATTACAGTGCTTAACCAGGTAGACATTTAATCTCTCTTCTTCATGTTTTACTGTGTGCTCCTGCAGTGTGTCTGAAAGGTAGCTTGTTTTTGAGGAGTTTCACTGAGACTAAGGATGTTGTGTGCAAGATGATAACTGATATAAAATGCTGTTAATTGGTTTCATACTACACATAAACTTGCGTGCTAGAATAAGGTGTTATAAGAGCTGTGTGTTACTGACCGTGTCCAGATGTGTGCGCTGGTGTTTGGCCCGGTCGCTGGAGTTGCTGAAGGCCTTGAGGCAGCCAGGATGCTGGCAGATGTAGGGTTTCTCTCCCGTGTGGCTCCTTAGGTGGATCTTCAGGTTCTCTAGACGTGAGAACGCCTTGGTGCAGCCCTCAAACTGGCAAGGGAAATAAAACAGTCTTACTGCTACATGACACATCAACCATTTGAAGAGAGTGATAGGAGTAGGACTTAAAGGCAGCTTTAAGGTCGGGGCTACAGTACTGTGTTGCCTGTCATGGTGCCCAGTAGATTTATGACCGCACAGCCTGATACCCACTGCAGGGTCTCATGAGAGGTCAAAACATCATTTAATACAAATGCTGGACCTCCGTAGGGATGCTTGCCAAACTTTTAGCACATTTTACTGTGCATTAATAAATACTGTGACGCACATTTTGCATATATTGATTGATATGCAAGGCGGTTTGAATTTGTTGGACATTTTATGTCTTTAAAATTCATATATACATATGTGGAAACATCCTAGTATTATCTCACTTCTAGTAACCAAAAGGAATTAAAGCATCAGAACTTTTATCTCCTATACAAATCATATAAAAATCCCTTCTGCACCTTTTAAAAGTATGTTGGCCCGTAACTAACAGATAATAAAATCACATTTTCGCATTACGGATGACTGATGCTGGAGTCTGATCCAACAGAAATAACTAGTAAAGAGGTAATAAATTCACACATTTTAGGTTACTCAATCATAAACTTCAGATTATGGCCTTTTCCCAAATAGCAAATTGGACTAAAACCACACACACACACAAACACACACACATCAGACTGTGGTAGGTTCTGGTAAAAGTGTTTTTTTTGGACTCGTGCCAGACAAGGAGCAAATATCGGAGTCAGCAGGCTACACACTGCAGCCCGTAAACTAAGGCTTTATAACTTTACAGGAACTGTGTCACATTCAATCTCACAGACTTAAAATGACCAGTGTTTTCATTTCTGGCATGTAAGTCAGAGTTTAAATGGAAATGTTTCTCAAGGTTTGATTTAAACCTCCTGGAGCACCAACAGGGAATTAAAGAACATTGAGGCGATCACAGGAGAGAATTTTTAACATTTTTTCCACCATTCAGAACTTTGTGAATTCACCCAATGTGGTAAAACCAGCACATTCTGGATGTTGTGAATGTGTTTTCAATGTTTTCATCTATTAAATAGATGAAAGTAAGTGTCATCTACTAACAAAGACAATAACAAAGAAACTAAATGAACACACATTGTGTTTGTTGGACAATAACATGACATTTAAATAAGATTAATGCTTCCTGTATTTTATAGTTTAAAATGATTTAATTCTGGTACAGATTTGTTTAGGAAAAGTTTTGGAAACATATCTTCAAATGAAATCCTGATCTGAAACTTAAACTAAAATACAAGAATAAAGTGTCTCTTCTCTTTTAAACTAATCCAGAGGAAAATATGGAAACTGTTTTTCTACCCAGTAATCATTCCAGGGTTTTATTAGGTCTCGCTAATGAGTCAGTAAATGTCAGTCACCTCATTTAGTTAAAAAGTCTTTGCGTATAAAAAACATCATGGTGATTAATTGATTCAAGGCTTGAAATCGCCTTGACGAACAACAGAAAACAAAAACAGAAATTAAAAGAATGAAAAACAGACAAAAATAATCAAACAGTCAAACTCATAAGAATACAAATGTACAGATATTAGCACGTATATACTATAGATCAAGACCCATCATGTGATGAGGACATAACATGTTAAACATTTTGCAGCTTTATGTGAACTGAGTTGTGGGGACAAACTTAAGCACATTAGTTTGAGTTGTTTGAAAGGCTGAAAGACGTAATGCCTCTTCAGTCCTGCTTGTCAATTTACCCCACGGCTTCTGTCATTTAATATTATACGACAAAAAAATCAAACAAATGTAACCCCACTCTTACTAATATGGCTCCTAAGTAAAAACAGATTTCTTAAGTCTTTGACAGAGTAGAAATATGAGCACAGCTTAATTTAGGCTCCGTTACAGTTGATGTACTTTATTTCCTCATCGTGTTCAGTGTGTAGATTTACAGTACAGTGTGTTTCTTTTACCAGAAGATTAATGTTTCCTCTATTTCTACACAAAAATGGGGAGCTGAAAACAAAGTCTAAAAGTTAAAGAAACTACACATCAACCTTAACTCTGTCTGAAATTTACAGTGATTAAAGTTTATCTTGCAACTTTAGATTTAGTTTATTTCTTAAAATCAGTTACTGTTATTTGTCATGCTTCCCATTAATCTAATTTAATATTTTCATTAGTTAATGCGTGTACGTAAAGAATAAAAGGCTGGTAATATTCTATCTTTTTGGCATTGTCAACTACATGTGTTAGTCCATCTCTCATTACTTTCTGATTTCCTGTCTGGGGCTCTCAGCTCAAAGAACATATATCAAATTACCATGACGTCATGCTAACAATTGTCACTCCCCGGTAGACAGCGGGCAATTGATTTCAATGGCGAAATGTGAAATCTGCAAATTTGTTCATTTCTACTGTCATTTTCATCACAGTTTTCAACTGTAACATTTAAAGATGTATTGTTAAACATGGTGGTCCGAACTATCTGACCTTTCTGCTGTGCTTATTTTATGTACTGCGTCTTTGATAAACGAAATAGCTTTGCAATGTATTGCAGTGGACGGGGGCTCCAGCAAAACACATTTAAGCCACCTAAAAAAAGATTACTATCAGTTCAAGTTCACACTATGTTTGGAATATTTTCACCACTTTACCTTACAAACTAACTGATCGAGGCAGCAATAGTCCAGCAACTCCCGTGTTCTGTGAAGTAAAATCATTGTATTTGTCAAAGGAGTCTGGTGGCTTTGACCTAACAGCTTCAGTTCCCTGATGAAAAGGGCTGTCTGACAGCTAGGCTAAGTGGTGCAAATATTCTAAATATAGCATTCACTTAAACTTAGGTGCCTAAAAAAACTAACCAATTGAGGCAGTGTTGTTGTGGGGTTTTCTACCCGGAAGTTATTGTAAACAAACATTGTGATTCAGTCTATTGGTTCCTACTTCAGACATGCATTTTAAAAAACTGTTTCATTAAAAAAAAAAAAAAAAAGGAGCCAGTAATTTACTGAAACACGTGGGCACTGTAGTTTTTAGAAAACATTACTGAAACAGGAGAAGATGGTGCATTTGTTGGGGACTATTTTCGGCTGCTGATTTACACACATTTGGTGCTTTAGTGACTATTTTTGGCAGCAAGTCATTCAAATGAAATGTCAAAAAATGTTATTTATAAGCAGCCTTTTGAATGACACATAGGAGATTGGCAGGATGACATTTGTCTACAGCTGCCATAACATTAACAAATCACCATTGAAAAATAAATCAGTTCTATGTGACAAAGCTCTGGTTAAGATCTGGTTAGGTTTAGGTACAAAAACAACTTGGCTAGATTTAAGGGAAGACCATGGTTTGGGTTAAAATGACTACTTTACTACGGTTACGGGAGCGTCCTCATCATGGTGACACTAATTGACACTGGGTTAAAGTTAGGAGACGATCGTGGTCGTGCTTTAAAAAACTCAACATGGACTGTCGGTGGGAAACGGGAAACAAACTGCAGTCTTTTGTGTAAAAGGCCAACATTTTGTTGACCCATCCAACCACCTCAACCTTCTTTGCTCTGTAATAATGTCACCTGACTTCTTCCTTTGCATCCATTATAATTATTACTACGGCTGCAAGAGGACTTTGTAACTTGAATGTAAACATATGTTGTTATGAGGACACTTCCTGAAACGACTGATGCTGTCGTTTTTCTTGGGAGGACAGCCGCAACAGTCTAAACTATACACAGACAATACTTGTTGGGTCACTGTTGGGTTTGGTCTTTTAATGGGATTTGTTGACAGTAAGGAAAAAAACAGAAAATCACCAGACTTATTCTTTAAATTAATGTCATGTCAGCACCATAAATTATGAGTGATGACTCTGCCACGGTGGATTTAAAATCGCTTTGGGAACTGGTGTTTACAGCCTGAGGAACACCTGTCTGATCTGAGTCTTGACGTTACGAGCTGGTAAATGAGGCTGAATTCATTAACACACACTGACTACATTCATATGAGGGATTCATTTTTCCATTGGTGCACCAGGAATGACTTAATTTACATGTTTTGGCCTGAGCGCTTTATAAAAATAAAATGACGTTATTCATGTAGTTCAAGTGTGACTGACATTTTTTGGGGGTTGATGTTGATTTAATTTTATTAATCTGTTTGCAGGTGACTCTCCACAGTAATATATTTACAAGCTAGCAACAGATTAGGTCATTTAAATGAACTAATTCACTAAAGTAGGAAGCGTGCCGCTGAGTGAAGATTTCTGAATGAATTATTAATCGGAGTCTCAGGTTGATGACAGCAGTGGAGTCGCTGGGGAGTTATGGAGAGAGTTACTCAGTCTCAGAGACAGGGATTTGGAGACAAACTGAAGGTCATCATGAGACAAATGTATTCAAGCAGCAAAATTTGTGTTTCAAAAAATGACTCATGACAGAGGAGATGCTGTCCTGGAGCTCAAAGGCCACCGTTGTGATGGTCGGTGCAGAAACCTCACAGTCTCTGTCTTTTCTTAAACCTAATGTAGTGTGTTTTTGTCTTTATCTTAAATGTGTGTCTAGATTTTTTCAAAATGCATTTGCTTCCTCTGTCTTATTCTGTCTTTTTCAGTTCATCCTTTAAACAGCCTGCACGTTTCACAAGACAAGTTGCTCAGACACATGAAAAGGCAGGAAATGCTCAGAGAGTTTTCTCTGTGGGAACACACAGTTGTCAGAAAAGTTATTTAGGGAATTTTTTTTTATCAGTTTTAAATGTTGCAGAGAGTAATGAAACAAAAAGTGGCAGCCACAGTGATCCGTTAGATGAGGAATTGAAGCAACTCCTCAGCGATGTAACCAACTTTACTGACCTTTTCATTTTTTTATTAATCTGCTGATTATCTTTCTTTTTTTTTTAATCAATTAACCTTTAAATGTTATGAAACTGTGAAAATGATGGATTCATAATTTATCAGAGCCCACAGTGACATATCTTCAATTTGCTTGTTTTGTCCAACCAACAATTAGACTGTCAACTTACAGTCAAATGTGACAAAATAAAGTAGTGCTGTACTTGACTCAGAATTATGACAGTTGAATAAGATTTGGCTGTTCAATACAAATATTTAACTATTTGTTCCTTTTTCTCCATAGAGAGAGAAATGTACTTGTGGTGTAAACAGCTAGGTGACTGCTGCTGTGCGGCTGAAGGACAATTAACAAAACGGGGCACTTCTGCATCCAGTGTGAACCCAGCGTGACCATACAAAGCCTCTCTGATGATTCAAATCTTTGACTTTCTGGGGGCAGCCCTGAAGAAAAGCAACAAATCCTCAAATCTGAAAAGCCAAAACTTGAAAATCCTTGGCATTGGCAATGATAACGATTGCTGTTGCTCATGACATGATGCAAAAGGCTAATTGTTAGCAGGTTTTTTTATTAAGACAATAAGAGTTTGCTGTTTACACCATTTTCTCTTTTGTTATATTTCTGACAAAGTAGCACAAAAAAGTATTCGCTGCCCGGTGAATTCTGGGACTTGTAGTATTAAACTGCACTTGCTGTTACCATTGTAACCAGAGGTTAAACCAAATCAACAAGAAACTGAAGGACTGAAACGTTATGTGCATGTTTCAGAGGACAACACTTTTCTCTGTTGAAACACACAGTAGCTTCTACAGGAAGGAATGATTGATCAGTTTAATACATAATTACTTAGTAACTATAAATTAATTGCATTTGTCAGAATAACCACAGGGCGATCAGCAGGTTTTTGGATACTCAGCGCAGCAGACACATCCTCCATTCATTCAATACTGCCACGTTTCTTCCTCTGGCATGCATGAGTAAGGGAAACCTGTCGTGGGGACAGGAAACCGTTTGATCATCTCTCTGTCTAACAGACTCTTGATCATCGGCTGCACAGTCTGAGAGAAGTCCAGACGTACTGTAAGCAGGTTAATGCCTCTCAAACCCTCTTAAACCTCTAAATGGCCCATTTGAACACAACTTAAAGTTGGAAAGTATGAGATTTGTTTTGACTGACTGAAAAAGGTTGCAACAGTGGTGGTGGTGGAGCTGAGTTGATGAGGTTGCCAGTTTGATTCCTGCATATTTTGGGTAAATCACGGATGAAGTCAATAAAAAGCCCTCCCTAAACTTGGCTGACAGTGTGCACCCCAGTATATAATTAATTTCTTCTTTTTTTACAGTGTTTGTCACGGCCATTTATACAAATAGATTATAGCTTGTGCATTTCGCTGAATACCTTAAAGTTTCTGTGTGTACCTTTTTACATTTTTACATCATTTGTGGGAAAATCCAAAGGATGTGAAGACAATTTGCCTCTCTTCATCTCTGAACAGTGCCAACAGTGTGCAACACTAGCTATCCTTAGCTTAGAAACCAAGCCTGCCTATGTTAACAAACAACCTGCACCCACACATGCTGTGTTTTTGTTATATATATCTTGCGGCGGCAGCCCAGAGACTGACCTTCAGTTAATGCCCTGCAGCAAGTTGAATTCAGCCAGTACAAGACCAACGCAGTGGATCCCAGACTGCCTCAACTCCCTGCCAATTTAGCAGACTTTCTGTTGCTGCCGTTACGCAGTTTAGATGCCGTGGCCAGTGTAAAAAAAATAACACCTGTTTTTTTCCTCTGGTTCTGTAGTAATCAAAAATCTGTTTATTATGATCAGCCAGTCAAAAGCAAACAGACTCACCATGCATTTATTGGGTTTTTCCCCAGAGTGGACCCTCATGTGAATGAGCAGCTTGTAGCGAGCGTTGAAGGGTTTGTGACGTCGCACGCAGCCGGCCCAGAAACAGGAAAACTCTTCCCCTTTGCGCTGGTCGATGTGCACCTTCTCGATGTGCCTCACCAGCTCCTCCTGGCTGCTGTAAGTGGCACTACAGTCAATCCAGTGACAGGGCTGGTCCAGTTGGTCCACTGTGGGGTCCTGGCCTACAGGTCCATTAAGCCTTGGGAAATGAAGCGGGGTGCTGGCCTGACCTTGGAGGGGCTGGCCAACATGGAACAGCTCCCCCTGCTGGTTGTTGATTTGAAACGTTTCCCTCTTACAGGGCGAAAAATCATCTGCAGGCTCTTGTTTTATTGAGTGATACTCTTCCTGAACCTTTCCTTGTAGATTAGGAGTCTTGTTGCTATCAGGTGCATCAGAAGGAGGCAAGGAAGAAGCAAAAAATAAAGTTGAGGAGGAGGAGGAGGAGGAAAGAGAGGATGGTGGAGAGCCAAACGGAGACGATGTGGCACAGCTGGTGAGCATATACGATAAAGGGAGGGAGGGTTGGGGGTAACAACTGAACCTCTGGGTGTTGTTTTTGGGATCTGTGTGTGCAGTGGTGGCAAAGTCCTCCATAGTCTTTTCTATGTGGGATCCAGCTGTCTTACAGCTGAGCAGAGAAGTGAGGTCCCGGCCCAGTGAGGACAGGGACAAGGATGTCCTTGGAAGACAGCACACGCCCAGGCCACCTGAATGTATGGAGGACTGACAAAAGCCACCAGAAGACAGCGGTGCTTGAAGGTCCTCAGCATCCTCAAACACACTTCCAAAACCAGGAAGAGTTAGCTGGACGTCTGGAGGCCCAAGATCAGGGGGCCACATCCTGGCCCCCTGCTCACTGGCTTCCACCAAGTGATCCCTTTAGGAAAAATCGCTGATACTGATTCTCTTGGAGCAACTTTAGGTATCCATTGGAGATAAAACCATCTACAACATCTTTCAGTTCTTAAATGTAATCAGATTAGGTTTATTTTCAGTGGTTGGCATCTTCTCATTCAGCATGTGTAATCTTCTGTCATTTGTTCCAAACTGCTGCGTGGTCAGTCATCTCTCGTGCTGCACTGTGGGAGACAGAAACCAAACCCAGATGAGTCATCTTAAAAGGCAAACAATACGAATACAAAACACTTTGTGAAACATATCACATAACAGCTTTGAGAACCAGCGGGTGAAGAAGTAACTAGATCCTTTACTTACGTAAATGAACAGATACAAAAATTTAAAACCAGTAAGTCCTGCAATTAAAATCCTACTTCAGTAAACATACAGAAGTATTTTCAGTATAATGAACTTAAAGTATCTAAAGTAAAAGTAAACATGGGTCTATGCCTCTGCAAACCAGACAAGTTGCAGTTACAGTCTACACCCATATCTATGAAAACATGGATGCATCAGACAATCTTCCCCTCTGGCAGCACAGAAGATCTACACAATCAGCACAGTTTCAAGGTGGACACCCAAGATGAGTGTCACCAATTCAGTGTCTGACCAAATATTCCCCTTCTATGATGTTAATTAATAGCCAGAAAAGTTTTTTTTGCAGAACAATATAAAGTGAAATTAACCTTTGACCTATTTGATAGAAACACTTCATCACTTAATCTTGTTAGACATTTGTGTGAAACTTAGTTAGTAACTAGCATATGAATTCTTAAATTAATGGCCAAAACATGTTTTGTGAGGTCACAGTTACCTTGATTTTTGACCTTTGACCACCAAATTCTAATCAGTCGAGTCCAGGTGGATGTTTTGCCAAATTTGAGGAAATTCCCTCAAGGCCTTCACAAAAATGCAACGGACAAGGTCAAAGTGACCTTGACCTTTGACCAATAAAATCTAATCAGTTCTTTCTTGACTCAAAGTGGAAGCTTGTGCTAATTTCTTTTAAAATTCCCTCAGTGTTCTTATCACATTTACATGAATTAGACAGACAAGTCCAAGTGGACATTTGTGCCAAATTTGAAGAAATTCCCTCAAGATGCTCTTGAGATATTTCACAAAAATGGGGTCGACAACCGGAAAACATAATGCTATTGCTGGCATGGAGGCTTACAAATGGCTCCTGTGGCTGTTGTAGCTGGTCAAGGTGGAGCTAGTTTTCACCTCTGTACATAAAGTTAGGTGGTTCAGTCCAGTGGTTTCCAACCTAGGGGTACTTGAACCTAAGCTATATTTTCTAGTGTGTAGGATGCAGTGGCATCTAGTGGTGAGGTTGCAGACTGCAACCAACTGAAACCTCTCCTGTGTGCCAAGCTTGCATGTGTAAAACTACAGTGGCCAATGCAAAATTGCAAATGCCCCTACCTCGAGCCAGTGTTTGATTGGTCTGTTCTGGACTTTTGTAGAAAACAAATTGTGGACTCTGTGGAAGAGGACCATGTGTAGATATAAATGGCTCATTCTAAGGTAACCAAAACACAACAATTCTTATTTTCAGGTGATTATACACTAATGAAACATAGTTATGAATATTGTGTATCATTTCTGCCAATAGATGCCCCTAAATCCTACAAACCGGACCTTTAATAAATAATCTAAATACCTCTCACACCCCTTCCTCTGGAGCCACAGAAGGGTTTATACAACTTTTTTTCACAATCCAGTAGTACTTCCACAACAGCTGTAAATAGTTTGGTGTGTAAAATCCCCCTTTAAGCACGGTACATAATATATTCCACCACTTAAATGAACTAATATCAGTTAACTCACGCAGGATTTGCTCATTGTAATGCTGCAAAGCTATGACTCAGTTGCTGCGACAACTTGTCATGCCATTTGAAAGGGCTGAAACATAAAACCCAAAATGTGTCACACTCTGAAAGTTACTCCCTCATGTCCAGCCAGCGGCAACTGTGTTCAATCATTGACAACAAATGGACCAAGGTGACCAGCAGAGAATGTCCCAGATGAAGTGAAACCAAAACAAACAGTGTGTCCGACCTTCATGTCAGCAGGCTTCAATCAAACAGCTCTGAGTGCGACGCTACAGCGAGTGTATATTTGGTTTCCTTTGAGCTGCTGTAACAGTCGGGGTTGATTCATTTCTGCAGGCATTAAGGCCACCCTTGCAGCAAACAGCCAGGCGTTGTGTGGCAGCCGATTGCCTGGAACCTGGTCCAGATGCTTGTTAACAGAGGACGAGTAATGGACCACATCTCTCTGCTAGCTAGTGCTGCAGGACAGGGAGGCTGGAAAATCATGGGTCAAACAGAAGTTCCTCCACCCCTGTCACATATACAGTAGCTCTTCTGTGCAATAGTCCTTGAGTGTTTATTAGAAAAGACTTCAGTTCCACTGTTTTCTGCCATCTGCCAGATATTGATGATCTAATTTACAACAGGATCCCTGCCACGTGTAATTAGTCATCGGAAAGATTCAATGGGATGGTTATTTTACGAGCCAGAAACCGACACAGCTAAGATGATGAGTAAGTTCACTTCTGTAGTTAAATTAGCTGACGAAGGAGTCACTAAGTGTAGGTTCATGCCCATAGTTTCCTGGTATAGTCTGGTTTACAGTTTTATGATTCTTCCCGTAAATCGCTGGAGTTCCCCCCCCCCCAACCAGAGTCATGTAGCAGAGCAGTCATGGGAACTGTGGTTGAATCTTAATTAGAGACAATGCGATGTGTCTGTGTGTCAACAAGTTGAACAGGATAAATGATTCTTGTGTAGCAGAAGTGGTTTGGTGTGTTTGAAACATGATAATTGTAACCTAGTACCTGTTGGCTAGGAGAGCTAAAACCAATATTAGAGTTTTGAGGGCAAACTGGGATTTCAGATACAAACAAAACATCAAGATGATAGTCTCACAGCGAAGAACACATCTGATAACTAATCTGTAACTGGCTCTTTTAGCATCAAACCACGACTCATGTAAACATCCACTCTGTCATACATCCAACAAAGTGAAAACCAGCAGCAGATATAGCAAAAAGGGGATTTTATTTTAGCAGTGTCTGATCACAAACCACTTTGGTGCTAATCCAGAAAGAAGAGTCAGACAGTAAAACTAAGAAAAGTGTCCCACAAAGCCTCAACTGAGCCAGCAAACTTTATAAAATAGCAGGCTCATCTCATGTGGTGTCTTTAAAAGACTCACTCGCTGAGGTTAGCTAAACACAGCTGTGGCATTTCAGGACAAGCAAATGTGTACTTGTCTCAACAATAAGCACTTTGGTTCTTGAATTACAAACTTTTTTGTGCTTTTTGGTTCAAGAGAAACATGGGAAAAAGATCCTTATTGGAGAGGGAAGATGTGAACACACAGGGTAAACAAAATCCAGTTTCCTAATCCTATTCTTCCACAATAATCCTTGACAGTGTTACAGAGGTGTCAGAGTGGACAGGCACTGACACAGACACATGCATTATCATCGAATCCTGCAGCTGAACTTGCATCAATACTGGCAAATATGTCTGTCATCTAGTTTTATGCACAGACACCGTATCTCATTGTCTGTGCAAAGAAGTGGAGTTGATAGTTCACCAGATGCATAAACTCTAATCCACTGGGAAAACCAGCAAGTTTTATTTATTCATTTATTTTTTAGATTCATTGTTTTTGAATTCATGACTAAGACCTTCCCAACACAATTGGACACCTGTGTTTATCATGCGTCTCGAGCTGACCACGTGTGTTCAGGTATTGTTAATGCCTACATCACATCCGCTAGAAGGTCAAAGGGCCCATCAGTCACATTAATGATTAGGTCGGTTCAGCTGGAGATATCGCAGAATCGTCAGCAGAATCCAACACTTCTTCCATAGGGCAAAATCATAGATGGTCAGGCAACAATTTGTCCAGCTCATCGTAAACTGGCCAAATTTTACAGCAATGGCACACTGTCAGCAAAACAACCACGTGTCCTCCACTGTATTTTCCTATTACATCCTTGTGGGGGACACAATGTGTCTTGGTGGTCTTGTGATCCCATTGCCGTATTTTAAACAGGGTGTTAACAGGGTCTATGACAAAATGTTTATACGCCTGAGAACTTACATACAGTGGTGGAAAATTAATGTCAGTCTGACCACAGAGCAGCTGGCCATTTCTGCTACTCCCTGCTTTTAAAGCTGTACCAATTTATATTTCTATGTTACCAATGGATCATATTACTTTGTGAAGGTGTTACTCATGGTGACCCAGCAGCAACCTCTGGGGCTGTGCCAATGTGAAGGTGCAGTTCCTTGAATGGCCACTTGAGGCTGGCTCCAAAACAGAGAAATCCCAATAGACCCCCA
The DNA here is from genome assembly GCF_041903045.1 of Epinephelus lanceolatus. Classification (NCBI taxonomy): domain Eukaryota; kingdom Metazoa; phylum Chordata; class Actinopteri; order Perciformes; family Serranidae; genus Epinephelus; species Epinephelus lanceolatus. Next base: position 16,447,454 of record NC_135745.1, on the reverse strand, counting down.
TGTTAAAAAACTTTACAGCTTAATTAAACCTGTTTACCACCTGGTACAGGAAACGATTCTAGTCTCTATAGCTTATTTCCCCGTTCATAACAACTGTACAGGGGATGAACTTTTATATAACTCAGCTGTTGACATTTTATCGAGGCCTAAAGTTACACATTTTTAAGGATGGGGCCGCTTGAGTGACAGGCTGTCTGCAAGGCGTTGATACAAACTATGAGTCAGATCCAAGGCTCGCTCCATCCAAATATGGTCACTTCTGGCTCCAAAAAACCAAGATGGCGACCGATGAAATGCCGAACTAGAGGCTTCAAAACTGGAGCCCACAAACCAATGGGTAATGTCACGGTAGCTACGTCCATTATTTTATCAATCATATGGTGGTGACTAATGGTAATAGGTGATAACATGTCAGTGTTGTAAACAGCTTGTTCTGCTGCCCCCAAGTGGCCAAAAACTTTCAGAAATAAAACATATTAAAGCTCCTTTTCAAATGTTTTAATTATTCTAAAAGGGAGTTAAGCAACATTAATCATGTGTTTTGTATTTTAAATCTAGGAGGGGGCATTGCAAATTAGCTTGGACTATGAATGCTGAGGTATCTGGCATTAGTCCATGTCATATGCTTGTTCCTATACACAAAAAATAAAAAAAATAAAAACATCATTAAAGAAATATACCTGTGACATTTTTTTTCCGCAAAGATTAAATTATCTAGTAGGTAGTGGTATAAACTCAGTCTCTACTGCATGCACAATATGTTATCAGATATGTCTTTATGAGCATGAGTGCATGTACGGTTTGGTCATTTCTTTTGAGCAGGGTGTTGCTATCATATCACTGCCACATGTGTTTCCAGGTACCGATTTGCAATCCTGACATTGCTTTTTATTACATTTTTATATAAATCATATAAGATTTTATGGGTTTGAGAGGGAAAATAAGTGTTGTAAATCTAAGTTCCTGGACTTAAAGAAATGGGTTTGTGGGTAGAAATACCCACAGGTGCAGTATATTTCAGGTTAAGACAATATGTTTGCAAGAGAACAAAATCTCATAAATGACGCTGGCTGGCCATTAAAGAAAACACGTGAATTACGTAACTAGTTTCACAGCTGTCGCCTGTGTTTTTATAAATGACACCAGAGACTGGTATCCCAGTTACAGAGAAAGTTGGCTGGAGGGTGAGAGTTTACACTTCTCTAAATAATTTGTGCCTCAGGGCCTCCATTTTCAAAATAGGTTAATCCTGTGAAACCACTTTTGTGGGCTATGAGTGTGCTTATAAATCATAATTTACTCTACTTTCTGGCCATTAACCTTTATTTATCCAGAGGAAATTGAATGAGCACAGCCGCCTGCTTTACATTCTTACACTCACACACATTAACACTTTGGAAACTAACAGAAAGACTACAGAGTTGGTATTCTAAACACAAAGTAGCTGGAGATTAAAAGGGAGAGTAATTTTTAAAAACAGAGCAGTGTAACTTATTCATTTTCTGCAGACACAATTTAAAACAGGGAAAATAAAAAAGTACCCTTGTAGATACAACACCATTCTCAAAGTTGCTTCTCTTGTAACCTCTTGAAAAAAGCTCTAAATATCCTCAAATATCAGGCAATAAATGTAAATACTTTATTAGTTCCCTGAGAACAATTCATTTTCATTCTACAAAAAAATATATAATAGCCATTTCTTTGACTCTCAGTATTGGCCTCAAAAGTCTATTGTAATTTTTTCCAAAGACATAAACCTCACCTCCCAACCTCACTTAATTTTTCATGACGTCTAGGTTTTGTTTTCACCTATTTTATACAGTATGTGTTTTTTAGAGAGACTCTACTTATTGTCACTTTGGACTAAACATTGTAATGTAATGTTAAAATATAATAATCTACATTGATCATACTGACAGGCAACTTTGGTTTGACAAATTTGCGATTTGAATCCCATTTCCTGCATTTCTACATACATTTAAGGACTAAGGTAGCCAAAGTAAAGTCCAGGAAAATAATTAGGCTTGTCATCCTACTAAATTCTTCCAGAAAAGTACTAGTATGCTTAATACGATAGTCCTCTGTGGCATTTTTTTGGAGCGTATTAGAGCAAAATCAGCCGGTCAATTCACATTCTCAGCCAGGATTTGACAGTTGGCCAAACACTAGTGTGTTGCACAAGATTTTTGTGGTTGAAAAAATAATACGATTTTTAAAGTGGGGGAGACACAAACAGGATTTTGAAAAGTGGGCGGGGAACATTTCCCCCTTGTCCCCAGGGGAAATTACACCTAAGGTCATAGTGACTATGTTGTACCTGTAACTGTGTTGTAGACAGTATTCATCACCTAATTAATTTCAGGCCCTAAAAAACAATGCTTTTCTCCATCTGCTCATGAAACAGTACCCCACATCAAATGGCTCTAATAGTTCTAGCTCTGCTGCTGATGTTCTCACTCATCCACAGAAACAGTTTTTCTATTGCAAATGGTAGGAAGTCACTGCACATTTTGATCACCACTCAGTTTAGTTCACCTTATCCACATCAGAGGAGACAGAGGCAAATACATACATTTTACTTACATAAGACGACTCAAAAGGAAAGTTTCACAGTCAAGGAAGTAATGCAAAAATGTGAAAAAAAAGTTGTCTCCTGAGATCAAACACATTGCTAAGTTGGAAGCACAATCTTGCCTGCTGTGGGATGAACAGCTGGATTTTTTGCTCAAACAAGGGGGGTCAACTTAGGTCTGACTATTATAGGATATCCAGAGGAGATTGAGCTTCCCATAACAGGCTGTACTTTGTATGCAAAATGTTCTGTTTTTGTTGCGTCTTCGATCACTATAAAAATTTCACAGCAATACAAGCTGCCAGACAGCTTTTAGCTGAGAAACCAAGAGGATCATAAGGTGGAGCCCCCTGAAACATTTATTTATACTGAGGGAAGAGGCCCAACCTGATGCCGCTGACCTGACACTGAAAGCTGCAGAGCTGCACAAAGACACAGACTGTTGATTAGAGGTGAATGATGCCCCTCCAACCCCCCTCAAAAAAAGTGAACTGAGCACAAATTAATTATTCTGAGAACTGACTCAAGAATTTAGTCTTTCAAAGCTATTGTCAGTGTTGTCAGGTGCAGTATATCAAGATGTGACACATTATAAAAACATTGTAAAATAACACACAAAGTTTCTACAATGTACAACAGGCAAAATGTAACATTTTCTACATTTTTTTCATTTGTTGATAAAATAGGGTTTAATACCCCAAAGGACATTTCATTAAAATAACATCAGAGATCTTCCTCTCGTTTCAGCAAATGGCCAAAAAAAATGTTTATGTTCAAGTGACACAGGTCCTCTAGTTGCCAAGGAATTATGACTCTTTCCTATTGGGAGCAAATCAGGAAATAATGTGACATTGTTGTAGAATAACTGAGTCCGTAGAAAAAGGAGGTCGAGCTGGTTAATGTCGGACATTGACACAAGAGTCAACTGTACCATTCTTGTTTCCTACCAACACTAAACATTGGTTTCTTTTAACCATGGCCACAGTCCTTCCAAACCTCAACCAAGTTGATTTTGTGCCTAAACCAAACCTTAACTGTGTTGTCACATCCTAAAACACATTTGTTCTTTAAAATGCCAATACGGTCATCAGATCAGAAAATGCTTCCATGTGTCGCTCTGAATGGCAGCTATGAATGATTATCACTTAAAGGAATCCTTCAGTCCTAAAATGACCATTTGTATATCATTCACTCACACCGTGTTACGATACATTTGTGAAGAAAACTTTTCTCGAACAAAGAATCCAAAAACGAAAATTCTTGATGAATTTAAGTAAAGAGGGGCCGCATTTAACAACAGCAAAACTATACCAAAACATCCATTTACAAACTCTCACACAACCTGTGCAGTACAATCAGAGTATTACATATCCAACTGTATGCTCAGTACTTCCCAAAGGCAGTTATGTTGACTGAAACCTTACTATTTATAACTTGGCCACTACCTCTGATGTCACTAGAGCTTATCTGACGCATAAGCAAACTATACGGCTGCTTAGAGCCCCCTGGGCCGGCACAGGGTCCCCAAGAGCACTTGAAATGTCCCACAAACAGAGCCAAGCCACTCATGACTAAAGTTGCGCATTCTCCGCAATTTACGCAAGGTGCCCGCATCCTCCTCATGTCAAAGTGGGTGTCAATATTTAAAACTTCCAGGAGAGGATGACACGGAGCTATCCTTCTGGTCACAAAAAGAGATTAAAAAAAAAAAAAACTATGAGAGAAAATTGTGAGAACATCAGGTAAACTGCATTCTCTCATCTCCAAGACTGATATCAGCAAATTACAGTTAGGTTAAGTTGTCTTGCTAGATTGCAGCATATCCTTCTCTGTAGTCTGTCTGACTGTCTTGCTAATGGAGGAGGGCAGTGAATTTCTCCTGTCTGTAGATATCTTGTTTGCCAGTCACTTCCAGGGCTGTGTTCTGGGCCTGACAAAAGTGAATGTGAAATACAACTATTCATTACATTTGATAAACACCAACAGGCAACTGTGTTCATAAACTGCAGCTCGGAAAAGATAACCGCAACGTGCGTTGATATGCGTTCATATGCGCATGCATGAAATTAAACTTGTGCTTTGCAGTAGCAACCTAAGTGACCAGTCCAGACTACTATGAGGATGATGGCACTCATCACAGGCACATTTTATTTTAAGACATGACAATGATCTATTCTCTCAGTCAAGGTTTAGTAACAACTCTAGACTAATGCAGGAAGGAAAGTAATAGATTGATACCAACTACTGATTAAATATTGTAAATATACTGTTGATTAGCTGCATGCTGGGCAATATGAATGTTCACCTCTGTTAATAAGCTAATAACCGTCAAGAATTCAGTCAAGCCATAGCATAAATAATTTTATATATGAAAATGTAACAAAGGAAATCTGGAGGAATAGTATTGTTATCTATAATATGCAGGTGCTATGCTTCAGTTTGTCAGTGGAGGAGCTGTTGGATGAGCTGCCAGTACAATCACAGATTCAGTAAATCTACATCCAGCCTCAGCCCGTACTAACACAGGCCCAGTGCAGCTGTCTTCAACAAATACTATCACTATTAAAATGTTTAGGCTTATGTTTTATCTGTTCCTAGATATTTTTCGCCCTTTTTTGGGGCAATTTTACATTAATATTTTATTGAAACATTGCTCCTTTTGTCCTTCTTTCTCATTTGACCACCATACCAGACCTTATACAATAGATTTTTGTAATAGATACATGTTCTTTACTATATGGTTGCCTTGTGCATGTCTTTTTTCATGTCTTATTTCTATCATATCCTTTATCAAACAGTGAGATTCAGCCATCTCAGATTAGAACACAATACTCAGATGTGCATCAAACTTTAACCAGATAAAACAATGGGCCCTGAGAAGGAACATTCATGGGGTTAGGAGATAAAAGACAAATACTGTATTTACTGTAGCCTAATTAAAGATGGTGTTGCTGCTAGTAGGTCCCACTTAAAGGGATAGTGCACCCAAAAATGAAAATTCAGCCATTATCTACTCACCCATATGCCCATGGAGGCCCTGGTGAAGTTTTAGAGTCCTCACATCCCTTGCGGAGATCGGCGGGTGGAGTGGCTAGCACACCTAATGGCTGACGGCGCCCAGACTAACGTCCAAGAGCACAAAATTGAAGCCACAAAATATCTCCAACATGCTCATCCATAGTGATCCAAGTGTCCTGAAGCCGCGACATAAAAAGTTGTTTGGAAAAACGTCATATGAACTTTGTTTTTAGTCTCACTGTAGCCTGTAGCTCTGACTGCTTCTCTGTGCTCCACACTCACGTGTGTGCGCCTGCGCGAGACCAGTGAAAGCATGAGCTTTGCTTACCCGTGTTTACATCATGTGACACATGCAGGGGGGGACAGCAGTAACCACAGAGCTAAAAGATAATTTGCACTACGGTCTTTTAGCAAAGGACAGCCCAACATGTCTGAAGACTTTGAAACTGAGGAGGAACATTTCTTTGTTGAGCCGTATTTTTTTGAGCCCGAGTATACGGACGGAACTCAGGCTACTGGAGGAAGCAGCCGCCGCAGTTCATGAGCCTCAGCCAGCTGCAGAATACCAGAGTCGAGCACTGGAAACCTGGTGGTGTAGTTGTTTCAAATGCAAAGTAGTGCCAACGGATGAGGAAAGTCTTTGCTGCCCCAGACTGGGAATTGGCGATGCCTGCACTTGAGAATCTGGACATCAGTACTGACGAGACTGCTGCTCTTCAGAGACCGTGCATCACCGATCACTGTGAGCACGCAAACGTGAGCACGGAGCACAGAGAAGCAGTCAGAGCTACAGGCTACAGTGAGGCTAAAAACAAAGTTCAAATGACGTTTTTCCAAACAATTTTTTATGTAGCGGCTTCAGCACACTTGGATCACTACGGATGAGCATGTTGGAGATATTCTGTGGCTTCAATTTTGTGTTCTTGGACGTTAGCCTGGGGCGCCGTCAGCCATTAGGTGTGCTAGCCGCTCCACCCACCAATCTCCGCAAGGGATGTGAGGACTCTAAAATTTCACCAGGGCCTCCATCGGCATATGGGTGAGTAGATAATTGCTGAATTTTCATTTTTGGGTGCACTATCCCTTTAAGTTTTTATACGCTTATTTGTACATAATGATCCATCCATCCATCCATCCATCCATCTTCTAACCGCTTCATCCTCTTGAGGGTCGTGGGGGGGCTGGAGCCTATCCCAGCTGACATTGGGCGAGAAGCAGGGTACACCCTGGACAGGTCGCCAGACTAATCCAGGGCTGACACATAGAGACAGACAACCATTCACGCTCACATTCACACCTACGGACAATTTAGAGTTATCAATTAACCTAATCCCCAACCTGCATGTCTTTGGACTGTGGGAGGACATGGGGAGAGCATGCAAACTCCACACAGAAGGGCTCCCACACCTGGGATCGAACCGGGAACTGTACATAATATTAGCTTACACAAATATAAACAAGACTTACATTCATTGGTTTAGTGCCATGTGAAGTAGCAACACGTTACTGTAAGGAGGGCCCCCAAACCAAATCTGCTTAGGGCTCCCAAAAGTCTAGGGTCGGCCCTGGATATTACTCACCCACGCCTGTCTCTCTCTCTCTGGCCAAGGAACGAGCGTGGCGGTGGGATTTCAGTGAAACGCATGAGCAAGGTTCAAATGCACGTGCTTGTCCAGGCATACTTGTCCACGTAGAGATGTGGAAGGGTTTAAAATATCAACTACTACCAAACAGCCTTACTGAGCATTCAACTGTATCATTGAGACATGGATTATACTGTAACAGTTGTGTGAGTGTTTGTAAACAGATGTTTTTTATATAGTTCTGCCCATGTTAAATGCAGCCCCCCTTTACTTAAATTCATCAAGAATTTTCTCAGTTTTTGGATTGTAGTTTAGCAGAAACTAGAAAAACAAACTTCCTTCACAAATTCAAGGTAACAAAATGTGAGTAAATTATTTGAAAATGACCATTTTCCATGACCATTCACATACAGGGCTCTAGTTTCCCGGCGCGGCGCAGGGTGGTGCAGGGTGGCGAACCCTGCGCAGAGCTAGTTTCGAGCAGCGCAACCCGAGGCGCGCTCAGTTTGGTAGTTTGGCAAACTGAGATGGGTGTCACGGTGCAGCAGAGGGAGGTGTCGACAGATCCAGCTTGGCGCAGTGACAGTTTCGTGCCAAAAAGCTTCGCCGAAGGTGCGCTAAAAGATCATCAGCTGAAACCAGGTCTACTGCCAGTGCAGGCAGAGCACAGCCGGTGTAAGTGGAAGTTTGGCTGACCGGCGGACAGTGCGCACACATCACCAAAACCTCACAGGCAGGTTTCCAGAATGTCAGGCACATTAACGATGCAATAAATAGCCACAAAACCACTATTCAGTGCAACTATCTGCAATCAGCACATAAATGTATCTCTATATATCGACTGTCCCGTCACATCTGATGTCAGATCAAAGGGAATTGGCACTGTTTGGCACGTTTGGCACGCGTAATGGAAACCCAACCTGATTTGGTTAACACAGCTGCAAACTAATGAGTTCACATCCCTCTCAGCCAACCACAAACAGCCACAGCATCAGATAGGGAGTATATATTCAGCATCTGTCATCTTAGAAAAGTCAAAAGAAAAGAAATAGAGTGAGACTGCGAGAAATAAAGAGAGAGAGCGCGCACAAAAGAAACACAACATTGATTTACAATTGTGGTGACCTCCTCCCAGGCTACCTTTGCATCATTAGCCCGTGGAGGTCTGCTCGCAGTTCCGTATATTCGGACACTGCGAGCTTGGACCTCCCGGACCAAAACATCAGTTTCCTCCTGGGAGAAATCTGGCCGTCTGACGCTGCTGCTCTCTTCTGACATGGTAGTCTGAGTGGGCGGAAGTTCGCTGCATAGATCAGCCTCTCATTGGGCGGAACGAGCCACCCACTGAAGTCCCGCCCTACCACCTCCAGTTGTGTAGCAGTTTTCAACCGTTTTCAACACGTCCTTTACTAACTTTTGCGGTGTTTGATCTTGCGGGGATGTAGCCATTTTTCTGCCATGGTTCGCATCCTGTAGGCGATATTTTTGTGGGCGTGTTACACCAAAACCTGTTTCCCCTCAGCAATATTTTTGCAAGCACACCGTTGCTGTGGCACCGCCCAGAACGATTGTGATTGGTTAAAAGAAATACAAGTAGCCAGGGCGTTTTTTTCTCCAATCTCAAAGTGAGAGTCGGCCCAGCCAGACCTTTCTTTTCTTGAGAAAGGTCTGCTGAGCAAGACTACTGCCATGGTGAATTGAGTAAACTCGCCTTCGCGCGGCACATTTAGGGGTGAGGAGAGGGGCTCATTTGATTGGTGTGATGGGTGTAAAACCCACTCCACGCCCTCTCTCCTCCCTCTTTCCGACTTGCGCAGGTAGGAGGGATGGAGGTGGGAAAGAGGAGTAGCTGCGCCAGCACGCACGGTGTGCAAAACTTGCAAAATCCGCCTGGCCACACCCAGTTGGCGAAATGCAGGTGCACTGTGCCTCTGCCTCGCCCGGTCTGCGAAACTAGAGGCCATAGTGTGAATGACATGTCGGTGAAGATTCTCAGTCATCCAGGTCATGGTAATCATAAGTGCTATATCGTAGGCAACTGGACTTGCTTGAGTTTCTTGATGATGTTTCACCTCTCATCCAAGAGGCTTCTTCAGTTCTGATGAACTGGTGCGGAGTCGCAGGCTTTAAACTCCATGTGGGTGTGGACCCTCACAGAGTTGTTAAGATCACATGTGAGTCGTTGAGGATGTGAGTCTTTTATGTCATTATAGGGTTAGCCGTCGTCTGGGGAGGGATCCCAAGACTGCATTGTAGGTGGGTGATAAATGGTGTCGTAGGCCACCTCTTCCGTATAAGGAGGGCAGCAATGTTCATATCTTGGCCAGAGAAGACAGATGTTTAAAAGAGGTGCAAAAGAAGCCATCTACGTCAAACTAGAACGACCATCATTCAGTTGCTTACAATATAGCACTTATAAAAAAGGTCTACTGTGAACAAGAAGGCATTTACTTAATGTTAACCTCAAGTGCGTACAGGAAATCAAACACCTGTGGACAGTAAGGTCATGCCAATGTCCAGGTGTACCAGGAGTCTAATGATATTAACCCCACTGATGAGGGGCCTCATGGCTGCATGTTGCCACCTCTTTACTGAACATGACGGCACAGTGTGCCAGTCTGACTCCTGCAGCCAAGTCTACAGAAAAAGGTGCTGATGACCATTTTTCCAGAAATTCCAAGACATGCCAAGTAGAAATTTCCCGCACCCTCCAAATGAGTGATCAGGAGCTGTGGCAATACTGTGACGAAACTCAATGGTGATGCCAATGCCACTAAGTCATGTCTAAACTGTGAGGCTTTGCTTAAAGTCCAGGTGACAAAACCACTGATGATTGTGGAAACACAGCTTGAAAATGAAGTGAGGAATGTAAAACCACCACAAGACCCCAACAGAAGAGGTGATTACTCTTCCATCCCTGGTTATATCGATACTCCAGCTGGAAGAGGCAGACATGATGCAGAGGGGAAAGGCATAAAGGTACTTTTTTCAGGGTAATTCCCTCTGAACAATAACCCACAAATCAAGATCCAAAGTAAGGATATGGCGAATAACCTCAACATTTACCAGGAAAAAAATGACAATTTCATATTAAGACAATCCAACTCTTACCCAACTCAAACCCAAAATTAGAAGACAACAAACATTCACAAATAAAAACAAAAAACTGTCACATCCATAAATCAGTTTTGGTTCCCTGAAAAAAAAGAAATTATCCTGGATTATTCTAGATTTTGCCAAGCATCAAGGATAAGACAAGATCCAAATTCATACAGTATATATCATTAACAGGGCTGTTATGTGTGATATGTGTGTGGAAGAATATTCCTATGCGAGGGCAGGATGAGGCAGAGGTTGAACCCTATACAGTGTGAGAGACAATTCACCCTCTCGTGGGATACAAATCCTCCTTACTGGTGGAAAGGATCAGCAAACTTTCTGTTGCTGCCATCACACAGAACAGTCAGTTCAACATCTGCCCAGTTAGCACTAGTTAACGCAGCAGCAGCAGCTAACTTCCAACACCGAAACGCCTCGACTCTCTCATTTAACCCGTTAGGTAACATTAGCCATGTGATGCTAATGGTTAGCCTTGTAATTTGTGGTGCTAAGCGAAGGATTATGCTAATAGCAGGTCTACAGTTACAATTCTACAATTTTACCAATTTTAAACATTTAACCACCCCCCAACCTAATGGTTAATGATCAGTTATTGAGGTCACAAAACGCATTCTGAACTAGCGTCCCTTATCAATATCACATCGTTTGTCCCATTGCAGCATTCAGCTGCTTAACAAGCTCTGATCATATGGTATGGAATTAGCACTTCTTGGACATATTGTCCTTTATCAATTTCCAAATTATGCCATTTATGATGTTTTACAACGTTGATGATGCTTATGTTTTTTGTTATGTTTTTTTTTTATATTTATTTGTGGTCGATTGTGCAAAGCAAATTCCTACTAGGGCAATAAAGGTTTCATTCAAACCTAGAAAGATCACCTTTGAGGCCTATGAGCACTCTTCTTAGTGCTGCACCCTCTGCTTCTCTGCAAATTCACACAGCAAACATCCTGTTACTTGTTATTTAACATTTAGAGACTGACTTGTGTTTTACCGTGCATGAAAGTGAAATGAAAAAATGAAAATGAAATGCAGAAAACAGTCATAATACCCAATTTCTTACACTAAGTGCTGATGAAAATGTAATCAGGAGAAAAGGTATGTTAGTGATTAATTTGTCTCATAAATCATGTAACATTTCTCTAACCTAGATGATAGTACATCAGCCACAAAAAAGTATTGGTATCGGTACTGATATTGATCTAAACCAGATTTTGTGGTATCACCCACCCCAATAACAATGTCCTGGAAGCATGCATGCGGCCTGTAATTGTTTTAACTCGGCTTAAGCTCAAGTTATAGACATGATCAGTGTGGCCACACTGTGCAGCAAGACTCTGTAAAACTCTCACACCATCTGCACTGGTAAAACATCACCTCAGTTATTATGATAAATGTGATCATTTGTATCACTGATGTGTGAACACTCCCTATTCCATAATACTGCAGGCTACTTCATTGTTCAGTTGTAGCCAGAAAAATTCTTTGGCACCTTCCAGATTTTGAGAGGTAATATGGGTCAAAGTAAACTCAGTGGGAGCAGGTGAATAACACAGTCTCATTGTTGCACAAAATAAGAATGTGTTATTGGATTAGAATTCATGCATGTCATCTGAGCGAGAGTCTTGAGTTGCTGTTAACTTTAAACACAGTGATCCTCCCGGGGCTTAAAACCCCAAATAGCACTTTTTTTAAAAAAAAAAAAGTGAAATCAACTGTGACTCTGAGCGAGCAGTAGAGTTTGGTCTCATTGTTTATTTTTACTGGATGTTCTTTCTTCAGTATTACACGTATCTTCATTTTCCATTTTCTATAAACTAGTTAGGAGGTTTCATCAGATATTTCTTCACTGTTTAAATGTGAGTGCATGTTAACACGTACAGACGGAGAGGGAAGAAGAACATTTACTCAGCTACAGCACTTGAGTACAATTTTGAGGTACTTTACTTGAGTATTAACATTCTACGCTTCTTTATACTTCAAGTGTTTCAGAGGGAAATGCTGTTGCCTTTACTTTGTTTATTTTGCTACCACATGCCTTAGATGTGTTCCTGATTTACACTAAACATACAAAACATAAGACTCATGAAATATGATGCATTGCTATAAATGACTCAACAGTATATAAAGTGGTTAAAACTGGCTTCACCTTTACCAACTACAACAGTATAATGCTGCGAATACATTATTGCATCAGAAAAATAATACAATAATATATTTCAAAAAACAATAAAACAGTCATAGGAGCCATTTTCTGTGTAATAGGTGCTGTTATTTTAAAATGTTGACTTTTACTTTTAGTATTTAAATAGTACAGAGCCCCGAAAAGTTCATGATGGTAATTTTGCATTTCAAGAGCAGTCAGGGTGTTGGTTTAGTCCAGTAATTTACACTGCCAGTGAAGACACTGCAAATACTACAGAAAGAAGAGATGTTTCTTATTATATGTATTAATTACGCATCTATTGTTCAAGGCCATGCTCCCAACAGTACTACAAATCCACTGGCTGTGAGCACAGCTGCAGCAGCTCTGCCTGGCTGTGGTGGTTGAAGCTGTGGCTCTGGATGTGGTTATTGCTCGGACTGGCTGCAGCTGTGGTTGAATCTATGGTGGTGTGGATATGGCTTCAGTAGCTGTATTATGACAACTGCTCATACTGCTCTAATTAAGACCACCGAACCTGAACCTTGGTGTTTTATACTGACACGTCGCAGTGTTTCCCAGCTGCGTATGAACCATTGAACCTGGGTGTTTTTCGCTGACCTGTCCCTGCTTTTCCAGGTTTTGTCACCAAAATATGATATTTTTCTAACCATAACCCAGTGATCTTTGTGCCTAAACTTAACCACACCTTCCCCATAGTGTTGTTGAGAAACATAAAGTTTCAATGTATCTACAGAACGTAAAATAGGAGCATGTTTAAGGCAGTTTGGTTGCTTTAATACAGCGGGCACAACCATGTCAATTCACTGCACGCACACAGCCTCTGCATGTAGTTAGTGTTTGATGCTTTATAAACTAATGTGCCACAGTCTATTCATTCCAACCAAAACACAGCCAGCACGACAGCTACAATCAAAGTGACAACACCAGCTAAAGCTATTTCATCTCATGGCTATCATCATGATCACAGCTACAGTCCGTCAGATTCAAACTCCGCAGCTGCCAGTTATGTACATAATAAATAATACTATACTGGTGCCAATTGGTGGATTTTGCTCCCTTTGGGTAGCTATTTGTTTCTCTCTGTTTTCAGTCTTTATGCTAATCTAAGCTAACTGGATGGCTCTTGTGTCATATTAACTGCATAGAAATGAAAGTGGTATCAATTCTATCAGCTAAATATCTGCAAGCATATCAGCTTATTTTCCAAAATGTCAGACTTTTCTTGTAAGTTTTAAGTTCTTGTAAACTAGTGTTTTTACATTGTTGAAACGAAGGATCTGACAACTTGCTCCACCACTGGTGTGTAGTAAATACAAGCATGAGAGTGTTGGTGCAGGAAATAACATATGAGTGCAGGAAATGTGTATATGTTTCAGTTATTTTCCTATGGTTAGTATTAACCTCTCATCATTCTGTCTTACAAACAAGTGAGTTTTTGTCTCATTATTTCTAAAGTCAAGTCAAATGGCAGGTGTGGATCTCTCCCTCTTCCTCCATCAGTGCTTACCTATCCCTCCGTGGTCTCCTCCTGGCAAACCTAAACATTTACAAGCAGGTGTGGATCTGTGAGAAACTTTGACTGTGTGCAGATGGCAGGAAATTCCAGTGAAATGACAGTGGTTCGGTCCAAACCACAAGACAGTGTGAGCAGAGCCCGTGAACCATATACAGCGAGGCCAGCAGCAGCAGCAGCAGGAGCGCCTATGGACTCCACTTGGACTCCCCGGCCTGCCAGCGTCTTGAAATAGGAGCAGCTTCGCAAGACGTCTGCTAAAACTCTTCTGCAATGGACTGAGTCTGGTGCGGTGGGTACTGACTGACTCCAACGTGTCTTTCAAAACAAATTTTGGGTGGTATTTGGTCTGTGAAACCTTGTGAAAATAGATTATGTTTTGCATCTAGTGGGTTTTTTTATAGAGCTACATTTAGTGAAACATCAGTATTTCTGCCAATAGATCAGGCAGGACTATATCAAGCAAGACTTTCCAGCACTTCAAGCAGTACCATTTGATGTCATGGGAGAATAAATTTTACACAACTAGCTGACAGAGATGTAGTAGTGTGGGGAGTAGTGGAGCTAAGTACCTTAAAGACTGGAATTAAAGTTTGTTTTTATACGTAATTTTGAATTTTTACATTATTAGATTGATGAGTCAATTACTGCTGCTGGCTGAAGAAACAGTTTTAAAAGACTGCTACAACTCTGTTGCCCCCTGATACAATTGCTAGACCGCCCACGGTTCCCCCAGGGAAAAATAATTAGAGGCTAATATTACTGACTTTAAGAGGCTGTAGCGCACTCATTTTTTAAGAAAGCACAAAGGTTGTGGTATCTTGTGAAACTAGACAACCTAAGGCGGGCATGTCCAAAGTCTGGTCCTCCCAATCGTGGTCCAAGGACTGATTTTAAACAGCCCGCGGCTGTTCAAAATAAACTACATGCAGCCCACCACGCAATACTGGTTAATCAAACAAGACCACTTTGCATTTTTTTCCATTCACCTCACGATGGCGGGACTATCATACAGTTCATAGACATGCACCAAGATGGATAAACTAATGTGTTTTCATAAACAGATGGCAAACAGGCTAACAAACAGTTACCTAACAGCCATTATTTCACGCAAGGTAGCAGACACGGCCACAGCAAAGAAGCAAGTCGACAGCCAGGGCTGCTGCTTTCAGGAGCGATGGAAAGTTGAATACTTTTCACTGAAAGATGAAACGGTTGCATTTTTTTCAATCGATTTTTTTAAAATAACATGTATGATGTGAGAAGCAGCTGGCCCCCAGGTATTTTTTGTGCCCCCAATTCAAAAAGTTTGGACGACCCTGATGTATGGCATCCATTGGCACCAGTGCTGTATGTACCATAACAGCATAGCTTGTGGGAAAGGGGGGTAAGTAATGCCCCAGATGTAGGCAAATTTTGGCTAGGTAACAACTGGCATGGCTATTTTAAGTCTTTTTCTGGAAAAAGGCAACCAGCCTAACTGAAAAAACAATGTAAGGCCTAACACAGGTATTCACAGGCATACCACAATACAACAGGATTGTTATGTAACTGAAGAAGGTTATCTGTAGCAGTAATAGTCTATACACATAAGGTAATTAGTAATATTAATTATTATTACTGTAACATAAGAAGCTAGTATATCGGAGTACAATGCCTCATGGCCCAATTGTTGAAAAACGCGTGCTAAAGTGCCCTCTTGGGAGCCAAAATGCGCGCTAAAGTGCCCTCCTGGGACCCAAAACGCACGCTAAAGTGCCCTCCTGGGAGCCAAAACGCACGCTAAAGTGCCCTCCTGGGAGCCAAAATGCGCACTAAAGTGCCCTCCTGGGACTCAAGACGCACGCTAAAGTGCCCTGTTGGGAGCCAAAACGCACGCTAAAGTGCCCTCCTGGGAGCCAAAACGCATGCTAAAGTGCCCTCCTGGTTGGCAAAACACACTAAACTGCCCTCTTGGCTGGTTAAAACATGATAAACTGCCCTCTTGGGCGGTAAAAACGTGTGCTTAAGTGCCCTCCTGGTTGCCAAAACACAACTGCTCTCTTGGGTGAAGAAAACACACTAAACTCCAGAAGACTATTAGGACCAAGAAATACTATGAAACATTTCTGTTGCAATGACTTTTATGTTGGGCCCTTTTTTGATCTATATTGAGCCAGAACTATATCTCACAGAACCAGTTTGGATTATCTGGTGCAAATATGGTGTTAAAATGCACTAGAATACAGGAAATGGCATCTACTTAATTGAAAATTTTCTAGGGGAGGACCCCCAGACCCCTCCAGGGATTTATTTCCTTCATACATCCATGTCTCTGTGTGTTCTTCACAGTCCAACGTTGAATCTACACAGTTCTCATGCACACTGATCCTAACTACAAACTAACTTGAGTAGTCTGTCTAGTTAGTCTGTTTTAAGGCTATATAATGTGCCATTTGTATAACATATAAACATGTCTAAAGTGCCCTCGAAAACACGCAGAACTTAGTGCCCTCTTCAGTGGCGAGAATGTGCTGTATGTGCCCTTGTTTTTCTTTTCGCCCCTGCCCTTCAAAAAGTCTGTGCACGCCACTCTAATATGTGTGTTTGTTACAAACACTACTGATGACACTAATAACCACTACAAAAGCATGTGTTTACTTGATTTAGTTATTTGTTCATGCAAGACAATGACTGTATTAAAAGGAGGAGACGGCCCACTGGGGTTGCACATACATATGAGGCCCAGATTTTTGCACCAGACCACTGCCAACAGATAGCAATAGCTCTCTAAAAAGGGACAGTTAAAGTCTTGGAGTCATATTTCAAATACATTTGGGATTAGAGGAGAGGGAATGAAGCTGAGAGAGTGTGGTTAAAAAAAAAGGCTTATTAAGTTAGGCCAGAATGAATTAATACTGTAAACACAATTGATCCAGGTTGTAACTTTACAACATGTATTCCTGCCAAAACAACAGTTTAATATCAATGAAAACTCCAATTTTAGCTCATATTTAACATTTCTCCCTGTGTTTCCAGCAGCACCTCTGAATCCCTTGAATCCTCTTTTGTGCTAAACTTTTGAAATGTAAATTCATATTTCCTCTGGGAGCGGATGAAATGAGGAAAGCTATGTGTACGTCTGCTTCACCGATTCTGCGAGGCATCATTAATCTTGACAGATCTCTTTAATTTAACTGCTCTATTTGTTATGCTTGTATGTTAGTTCTAGGTAGCTCCCAATAATAATATTTAAACTTTATTGTAACAACTCCCTCTACACGGTCCACTCTTTACACTAACTCATGCAAAACAGTACATCATGTTGCTACTGGCTGTGACTACGTGCTCTGTAACACATATATTTTTAATTTGACATCATAATATTCTCATTTTTTAAGACTATTACTCTTTGAGTTTATTTACCAATATGTGTGCTGCAATATAGTTTGCTGGTGCTGCACTGATTTAATCAAACTCTCTGCTCTCATGCTGTTGTGCTGCTGCAACTCTGACCTCCCACTGCAGACCTCATGGGAAATAAACTAATTAGCTTTATTGTGTTATCCTTATAAAAGCCTTGTGTCTTCATCTCCAAGTTGTAAACTTTTCAAGAACAAAAAACAACATAGTGGAGCATTTAGCTGTTAAAGAGACAGATATTTCCCTCAGGAGCTGGTGGAAAGAGGACCAGAGCTAAAAAGAGAGTGAATATTGGACTAGATTTATCCGGTGGCCAGAAACAAAACTCCGATCGAATGCTATCTGCAAGTCTGCATCTGTGTCTGCTGGATGTGTAGGCAACGGTTTGTTAACAAATTTGGCATATCACTTTTTTTAAGGTAATGTCAGATAATGTGTTTTCAGCTGGTTCAGTCGTCCCCAAAAGTCTATTGATACTGCTTCAAAATGTCAAAGACTTTAGCTACAAGGCTTCTACAGTAATATGACACACAGTATGGCTGAGTTAACCACTACCTGACCAATAATCAGGCAAGCAGTTACTCAAATAACGTTAATGTTTCTACCTACACTTTCAGCTTGGCCCACTTATACACACAGTGGCGTTCTGAGGTGTAAAGAAATCATGTGGCAACACAGATCAAAAGTCAGAAAACTATAAAACTGTACAATATGACACAATGCACTAATTGACATTTCCCACATAGTTAATAATAAGGCTGAGCACATACCTGTACTCCTGCCCCATTTGTGAATTTGTGTTTCCTAGGATAGCGAAGAAATGACCGACCCTACTCTCCCTGTGATTGGCAACTGCTCGCTGCCTTCATTGTTTGGATTGGTTAGGTTTAGGCATGAGGAGTGAGACTGGTTAGGGTAAGAATGTCAGGGTAAGCTAGTCAAATGCAGAGTAAAGCAGGGTGAGGCAAGTCATTCCTTCGCTATACCAGGAAATGCAAATTTACGCCCTGTTTGTATTCGCTCTCAGTCTGGGTGGCTAACATGTTTGTCCAATTTAAGCATGTTGCCTGCTGCTTTCATGGTTGGTAATTATGTTTCATGTCCTGAAAGCTTGTACTTGACCCTTGGCAACATATTTCACTTCCCAGATAACACACGGGACGTTTCTCTGACAAGCTAGCAGTTAGCTGTTTTGTCCTGGAGAATGACTCCATGTCAAATCTGATCATTCTTTTTTACCAGACATGTGGTTTATTGAGCTGGTTAATCTTAGGTTTTTCTACAAAAGGCAGAGTTTCACATTTATGCTGTTAAAATAACCTGCGTCATCATATAAACTGCAGTGACGATCTTCTTTAAAAGAAATACCAACATCCGGCGACTATGAGCCAGTGACGACAACAGGCAAACACCCAATCGCACTGCAGTGGGGCAACAAGTAATCAACTTTGGGCATGTGTGTTTTTGTTTTCCCACTCCGAGCACTTGACATCGTGCAGCAATTGGCGGCCTCTCGAGCCAAGCCATTTAAAACACCATTTAAAAACTAAACATATTATTTCTGCTGCCAGCAGGGGGTCTTTTTTTCGCCACTTGCCCCAAATTTCCTGCAGCCTCTCTGTTGACAATATAGTCCCTTTCCCGCTGGACAAAAAAACCCCACTAACTTCTGGCTTTTGTATTTGATGGGAGAGGTTGCAATCAGTGGTCATGGGTATTTATCAGCCCTAGCTTTGATCATCTCAAATCGACAGTAATGGAAATATGATACCAAGATGAACACCCTAATTTTTGCCCCTTTTTTGGCATGGCGCAATGATGTGCCGCCACAAAATTCTGTCCATTGCTGTCCAAGCAGCACTCGGACAGTGTTCCAAACTAGTTGACACCTAGTTTGAAAGAAAGACTGAATAAGTAGCGGACATTAAAAATAAAGTAACCACTGTGACATTTTCACTGGTGTCCATGCTTTCTTTCTTACTGTTTACCTGCTTGTGGTGTTTGGCATACTCGTCAATTGGCAATGAGAAATTAGTCTATTGTCTATTTTTAGAGGGGTTTTTTGCACTTAAAAAACCTGCATTACAGTATACACGCTCATTTTGTTGCGAAAATGGTATACTGTATTAACACACATTCAAATTCTTCTTGTTTGTTTGATTTTCTAACTTATTTTTATATGATGTTTGTATTTACTGCTAAATTTGCAGTTAAAATGACACCAAGTAACTTTTGCTGAACATACTGAGGAGGTTTAAGGTCTTTTAAAGTATTTTCATACTAACGTTTTACTGCTAATGTTTGTACTTTTAAATTTAGGACTTAACTTGTAATGTAATGTATTGCTACTTTATTTAAAGGATCTGAATACTTTCTCCCTCACCTTCCAACAAAGCATTCAACCAGAAAGAAGAAGGGTTTGACTGCAACTAAATATGGAATCAAACCAAAGAGACTAGAAACATACACACACATACATCTTTAATGCATTTGTTTTCTATTCAAGTATTGTGAGAATAACCCCAAGCAAGAATCTGGAGTTTATAATCATCATGTAGAGATAAACTACCCTCCATGTATTAACTGGAACGTTTATAATCCCAGTAATTCACTGGACTGTGCTAAGAAGAAAAGTTCTGCGACTTGAAATAATTTCCCAAGTAAACATGATTTAAAAAGACATTGGCCTGCAGTTAATACACACCAGAAACAATGTTGAAACAGTTACCTCTGATACTTGCAGCGGGTCGTATTACCCAGCTGTGTCACCCTTGGGTGTTGCAAAAGAGCACGCACCTCCAAGCCAGGAATAATATTTCTGAACCAAACCAAAATGAGCTCTGCTTGTAGGGCAATCACTGTTAATGTCCATGAAAGGTATGTAGGGACCAGGCAGCTGAGAAAAACAAGTGACGAACCATTTCATCAGTATGCCATGAACACAGGCAGCGCTGTCATAAAACAGCAGTTGAGCTAGCATGAGATCGGATGTGACAAATTCAGACTCCAGGCTGTTTTTTTCATGGCAACAAATATTTATGTAAGAGAAAGCAAATTTGTTTCTTGCCTAACACTAATAAGTCCCATATGATCGGAGTTTCTCAGCGACTTTGAACCCTTAATTAAATAGATTAGGTCATCTTGTTCCATGTAATGTAAACATAAGTATTAAAGGGGCATTAGTAAGTAAGCTGTGACTTTAAATGACCTCTGTTGGCCACCAGAGGGAATTGCAGTAATAAGTTCATCCAAATATTACTCAGATTTTAATCAAATTTACTAAAAGTCAACATAAGAAATTTTGCCTCAACAGGTGTTTCCATCAGCTGGTTTTATGCAAGTAGAGGAGGGTGTAACAACATTACATATCAAAATAAAATAAAGACCTGCAGTAACTCCAACTTTCCCTACTTTAAGAACACAACTGGCTTCTTCTACATGTGATGTTTTTAATTTACTGCCATTTGTGTTTGTTAGTTTTGGGGCTCACTGGATAAGGGAATAGTTTGAACAAAGAGATCGACACCACTGTGATATCTGTGAACGTAGTGTTGAGCTAGAGGAGGTGATTAGTTTAGCATAGCTTCACATAAAGACCAGAAACAGCTATATACTGGCTCTGTCCGTAGTTCAAAAATACACCCACCAACACCTTTAAAGCTTTGTATCTCCTTATCCACACGGAAATAGACAGCTGTGGAGGAGGTACTCAGATCCTTTACTTACGTAAAAGTAGAAACATTGAAAAATCTAAATATACTAAACTAAAAGTAAAAGTCCTGAATTCAAAATGTTAATAAAGTAAAAGTACATAAGTTTTATCAGCAAAATGTACTTAAAGTATCAAAGGTAAAAGCACTATGCAGAATGGCTCCTTTAAAAGTGTTATATTATTACAAAATGTTAATTATCCTGTTTTTATCGTGAACAAACACATGTAAGAGCATTTACTTTTACGTGAAAAGTAACTACTGACTATAAGTGTCAGATAAACTTAGTGGAGTTAAGTGTAATATTTGCCTCTGAGATGTAGTAGAGGTATAAAGTAGCATAAAATGGAGATACTCAAGTAAAGTACAAGTACCTCAGAAGTGTACTAAGGAACAATACAAGGTACTTAGTTACTTTCCGTCACTGGAAATAGAAATGTAAAAGTAAAATTTAGGGTTTTACAGTCTGTAACTAATTATTGAAGAACAAAAATGCAAAGTGACCTCCTGGTTTTTGGCATTTACACTGACATTGCCAGGCAGCCAATTGAGAGGTTGAACAGAAGTGCCATTGGACCAAGCAGCAACCTGAAAAATTAAGCCCACACGTAAGTACCAAAAACTGCCATTGCTTGAGTGGCCACTTGAGGCTGGCTCCAGAAGCCTGTCAATCTCTAGACCCCCAGCCTGGTATAAAAACAATTTTGGTCTCTATAGATTATTTCATCCTTTATGACAACTGTATGGGGGTGATTTTTTATATTACTCACCCATTTAGATTTTATTAAGGCTTAAAGTTACGCGTAGTTAAGGGCGGGCCGCTGTGAGAGACAGGCTCTCTGCCGATATTGTCCTCAGCTTCCCAGTCAAATCCATCCCTCGCTCCTGCACAGCTCCAAACTCTCGTCCAAATACGATCACTTCTGGCTCCAAAAAAACAAGACTACAACGGATAAAGTGCCAAACTCGAAGTTTTAAAACAGGAGTCCACAAACCAAAGGGTGACGTGATGGTGGCTACGTCCATTAATTTTTACAGTCTATGAGTTGGACGCTGTTTGTCAGGACATAACCGCATGTTGTTAACATAGTACCACATATTGTCATTTTTACATTTCTGTTTGTGTGCAGATTAAACTACAGACCATCACCATCTTGAGATAAGATCACACCAGCCGCAATGCCGATCCAAGGCTGAAAATGTGGGCCGGGGTGTAAAGTCGAGGGAAGCAACAGCCCCTTCCCTTCTTCCTATTGCCTCTACTTACAGTGGCTTGCTCATACCACACCCATCTTTCGACCCGACTTTCATTGTGATCTCAACTACACACCTGTAAAGTTTTGTGATTGCATTCTGCACGGTTGCAACGCTATCCTGCTGATAAAATCTGTCCACAGAAAGACAGACAGACGTTTATATAAACACCTGCCAAAGTAATCCAAACTGATTCTGTGGTAGTTCCTACAGTAGGTGTCTCCAGGACCAGATTTTGCCATGATGACACACACACCAACTCACAAGGTGAGAACAATACCAGCCCTGCTGTCGTGGCTGGTGCTAACAAGATATGTGTTAATAAGAAAGCTTTCGTAGAGGTGTGCAGACGGAGCCAGACTCACTGTTTCCCCCTGTTACCAGTCTTTATGTTAAGATAAGCCAACCATCTGCTGGCCATACTGGCTAGAAATAAGAGTGGTGTAAAGCCTCTCTCAACTCTCAGCAAAAAAGACAATAAGCCTGTTCCCCAAGCTGTTGAATTGTTCCTTTATGTGGAATCTTATGTTGTCAAAAATAAAGCAAGGAAGGAAAGAAGTAGTGTTTGCATCCCCATCAACCTTTCTGTATTGATACGTTAACTTATTCCACCTCAGCCAAGTATGAAAACACTTTTGTACTAATATCTAGGTGTTTTTCTCTGATTCCTCGTGTCACAGCAAAGATTTGGGCCATTAATGGTCCAGTTATGGATCCAACACATACAGACACTGAGGGAAGAGGCAATAAATCAGGATCCTAAATACAGTAGTGCTCATTTGGCAAAATGATCTTCACTGACGATCCACTTACAGCTTTTTCCGGAGTTGTCACAGTTCATTCGCTGATGAGGATTGTGGGGTTAAATGCTCCAGAAAGCGCTTGTACAGTAAGTGGACCTTGAGTTAAGATTATTTTTTCCAAATGATTATTTCCAAGATCAGGAACAGTTTTAACTCAAGATCAACTTACTCGCTTGTTTGGGAGCATTTGACCTCATCGCGCAGTCTCTTCAGCAAATTCAAAGAATGTTTCCAAGGTCAAGGATAAACCGCCAAGCTGGACAAAAGTGTTCACTGACAATGTGTCCTCATCTCACCCTTTGTTGGTTTTTTGTTAGTTTTTTGGCCACATATATACGCACAGGCAAGTGGACTAATTTCATTTAGTCTAAATGAATGACTAAGTAATCTAGAACCTCACAACTCTCTTATAGAATCAATGGACCCTGTTTTAGGGGTTCATACTTCACTTGTAATCATTTTGAAACTGTTGCTTACATTTTATAAAGTCAGCATAGGAAAACAATTCACTAAAAATGAAATGCTTTTGTTATTCTCTTCCCCTGGTGTGAAATTGAAATCGAACATACACTGCCAGGGCAAACATATTTTTAGGGGGGCGAGACAAATCTTGGCTCACTGCTGTCTCTCACTCGTAGCACCCATCTATGCTCCATCTGAGTGCTTGAACAAACAATCTGAGCATCTGGTGAAATAATCGCTTAGTATTGATCAACAACCTGATCAGCCCCTCAAAAGGCATATTAGTAAGTAAGTAATACTGTGCTGTCTGCAACAGTACAAATGTTGTTTATTACCCCTTTAATTGCCACATATATAAGATTAAATGAGGTAAATGATGAAATTAACTGTGACTCAGTACTCACTGCACACACCTCTGCGCAATGGGAGCACTGGCAGAGGCCTGCGAGTATAAACCATGATTCCCCAGCACAAGCTCCATGTCAGTGATACCATGAGACTAATGATTAAAACAAGCCTTCTCATCTGTTTGGCTTCCAGAAAGCCAGATTTCCACCCCCTGCGCAGCACTTTTCATTCCAGCAACATTACATAAATCAGTGCGCTGCAGAGGAGTGGAAAGGAAGAGTCCCATAAGTAATAAGAGGGAAAAAATATCACATTTGGGTAAGAGTTCACTACAGTATAGAGTGGCATGTCTATTAATTGCCCCTCTCAAATCCTTGTTGCACAATCAAAACAAGTTCTTGTGTAATCCCTGATACAGAGGTACAATTAGACCTGATAATAACATTTCTTGAAAAACACTGAAGAACTTTTTTCCCTGTATTTGGGGATGTTTTTCCTCATTTATCATAAACTCTTGACATGTTAGTGGCTGTAAGCTGTTGCAAATCCACCAAACAATGGTTGTGCCAGCTGGAGTCACGCTGAATGTTTACAGATAGCTGCCAACATTTACAGTGATGTATACTTCTTAATGCTTATTATTTTTTTCCACCATGCTCATTTTCAAAAGAGAAAAGGCAGATGTTGAGGTGGTCAAACTGTACAGTAAAAACACTGAGTCCGCATTAAAATCCATAACACAACATAAATAATGTGCTAACGTCTTCATTGCCACAAAAAGTCTCTATGACAACACGGTTACTACAACATTAAACGTTTAAAACACATTTTAAGTACAGTAGGGTAACGTGGTGAAGGCTGTTCTTACCGTTGTGCGTCCAGTCATAGTTCACAGCTTGTTAGTAGGTCTTTGCCTCGCGCTGGCTGCACGCGGATTGTGCTTCCCACTGTCACAGCAGCGCTCTCTGCTCCGCGAGCTCACTGGCTGCATCTGCTTTGCTACGCGCGCTCACGCACGCACGCACAGGGAAATATTTTTTTTAGATTTAATGAACAGAACATGTGAAACAGCTAATTAAATTCACTCTGAATATCTGTGTTAGTTTACAGCGCATTTATAAATACAAAATTACCGAATCACATGTATGTATTTTTAATCTGTTTCTACAGGGACTCACTATGTATCTGCTGGGCTCAGTAAAGGGTTAATGGTCGTATTATCCCTACCTGTTGGTATTACTATCACCTGTGGCTTATCCCAATACTTTCATTAACTTTTTAAAGGGTTAAGTAACTATACTGAACCAAAAAATGTAAGCAATTTACTAATGCTTAATACATAATTAAATGCTACATAGATCAGTTATAAGCCATTAACAGTAGTTGAGGATGTACTCAGATCTTGAAGATATACTAAAAGCAGCAATATCACAGTGTAAAAATACTCTGTTACAAGTAAAACTCTTTTCAATTTTTCAGTAAGTAAAAGTGCAAAAGTGAGGACATCACACTTAAAGTACCAAAAGTAAAGCTATTCATTATACAGAATGACCAATTTCTGGATAATATAAATGTTGTAACTGGATTCTAATTATTGACGCCTTCATGTATTGCTTTAATGTTGCAGTTGTTCTGCTCTCTATACTTTGCTGGGTAGTTTGTGAATTTTCCACTGGAAATCAATAAAGTTGTGTCTTATACTGTAATATTACACCATAATTTATTTATTGATTATATTTTGTACCTGCTAAGCAAGTAACAAAAGCCATCAAATAACTGCAGTGTAGTTAAACAGTAACAGTACTTCCCTCTGAATGAGAAGAAAAGTAGCATAAAATGGAAACAAATAAAGTGCAAGTACATCAATACTGTACTTAAGGACATTCCTTGAGTAAATGTATTTACTTTCCACCACAGGCCAGGTCATGGCTGATGTTTGACCTCCTTCTCCTCCTGTGTCACACTTGCTTTGTCTTGTTGTTGACCTCTGACCCTCTGGAGAGCAGTTGCAGGGCATCAAAATCTGTTTATTAACAATATTTACAACCACAAAAAGGATTACTGAACTTTTTATGAAATTACTCAAACATTTATTATGATGGATGACTTTCCAATGTTTGCTGTTGGCAAACTTGCTTTTGCACTCTGGGGCCCTAATAAACATTTATAACTGTAAATTTAAATGGTTTGAACCTTTTAGTAATAAGTTACTACTTTCATAACTGCGAATTTTAACAGCTTATTGATGTTGGAAAAACTTAAAAAACAGTTGATCCTTTTCTTTTCTTGGCCAGTGAATTCTTTTTTTTTTGTAATTTGTTTATACAAGCATTTAACATGAGAACAATAAATGCAGTAGAAGTGTCCAACACTTAGTGGGTTAAAAGTGACCAGCATGAAAACAGCAAAGTCCCAAAGCACAAGACAAACGACTGATCTTCCGATTAGTGGACGACCTGCTCTACCTCCAGAGCCACAGCCACAAGCATTACTGAATGATTTTGCTTCTCTATATTTAATTTGAAATCTGGGAGCAGCCTTCTACATGATGACCTGAGAGGCTGAGATTCATATGGTAAAAGACAGTCAGAGATGTGTTTGGTCCGGGACAAGTGACGGTACTCTCGGACACACTGGAAGACAGTGAAGAGACTGGAGAAATGGGGTGATGTGTTCACTTTTCTTGGTCTTTGTTCAGACTCGAGCAGCAGCTAAGGTTTTTTGGGGCGGGGGACCCGACCAATAGACCATTGGACCGTTGCAGTGAAAGCATGGATTAGTTTCTCTAAATCCTGCCTGGACATGAATCCTCTGTTCCTTGCTATGTTTCTAAGATGGTAGATGCAGACTTTGTAATTGATTTGACATGGCTGCTAAAGATTTCTGACTTGGTTTTTGGTTTTCAGACACAGAGCGTTGACTTTCAGCCTTACATTTTTTGTGCCAAATACAATTATCTTAGTTTTATCTGCATTTAGCTGGAGAAAGTTCAAGCTCGTCCAGTCATTCATTTGTTCACTGCCACTGTAGAGAGTCTATAGGACTATAGTTGAATTGTGACAGAGACAGGTAAGTTTGGGTGTCGTCTGGATGATTGTGGTAGTTGATGTTGAGCAAGACACTGAACCTCAAATTGTTACTATATTGTAAGTTTCTTTAGACAAATGCATCTACCAAACCAATGTAATATAATGTATTGTAATTATTATTTTCAGCAGTATCCCTGTAATTTCGTACACAGTGTATCTGTTGTGCTATATAATGACCATATTCTGGTTTTTGGCTCACAGAATGTCCTGTGGTATCCCTGTCAGCTCTGTGTAATGTAAACTGAGGTACAAATTAATGCTAAATATTACCCTTATCATATTCAGAGGTGAAGTACACTCCCTGTCCCTCCCACATTTGTACCAATCACATCAAAACTTGGACATGCTGTATGACAGCCTGTCAAACATCTGGCCCTTCCTCGCACCGTTAAGATTGACATCAATACACAAAGCAGGCACAGAAACCTTTTATCTGTGTATCTGATTACACAGTAAAACTGCAAGTCAGAGTTGTATTTCTGATTCCAGAGATGATGCACAGAGCTGTAAACAAGTCCTCTGGGACGGCACTCAAAATAGAACCAGATGGGTGAAAACAATTCACAAAAGAACATATTCTCCATGAAAAATCGGGACATTGTAGGGGTTTCATCTCCTAACTAGATACAGAAAACAGCTGGTTTTGGTCTCTGTTGCTCGCCATCCTTTCTCTTTCTGTCTCTCTTCCTCCTCAGGTGCAATCAGGTCATTCAGAAACATTAGCAGGCCTTTTCCACAGAGGACATTTTGACTTAACAGGAAAGGCACAGGTGTCGCTAATAACATTACTGATGGTTTCGTTCTATTTGAATGTCCCAGTAAGCCATGACAGTGTGACAGTGAGCCAGCACGGACAATAGGACCCTAAAACTGGAGCAGCTAAATGGAATTCAGCCATCATTCATTTTATTATTTACACCTGTGCTTTTCCTACTATGACATGTTCAAATCAGAACCATAAAAAGGCCTTTGATAGAGTGAGAATAACATCCAAGAGTCATTATTAAGCCCAGAAGTAAAATCTAATTTAAACAAATAAACTCTAAACATTTGACTGGAAATGACATGCTGATGATGCATGTGAGGCTAATTTAAAGCCTACATCATACATGGGCTTCATCCAGTGATTTTGACATAAATGTACAGATATTTGATGTTACCCAACTGTTGGGTAAGTATGACAGGTCACAACGTGAGTAAAAAGCTGTGAAATAAGAAAATCCCTCTAAAAACCTATTCATGTAAAGTAATCTATTTGAGGAACTTTGACTATTTAAAGATTTCTCACAACTCAAAGACATCCAACCTGTGATGAGAAGTTGTGCACACATATTGCTTCATTTTAAAGAGTCATGGGCAAAAAGGTTGGAGACAGCTGTCAAAATAGGATCAGCACAGGTGTAATTAATAACATAAATACTGGCTACATTACAGTAAGGTGTGCTGGTTCCAGGGACAATACCCCCAAATCCCAATTTGTGGGATTTGGGGGTATACATTGGCAGAAATGGTATATAATATTCATAACTATGTTTTCATTAGTTTATAATCATCTTTCATTACTTTGTAATCTGCCATGTTGTTTCCACAGTACCCAGGCAACTCAAACACTGACTTCAGACAAGGACATTTTTTCATCATCATGGTTCTCCTACACACTTGGCATACCAAAGACATTTCAGTTCAGCAACCTCACTGCTAGATGCATCTAATCCTTCATACTGGACCTTTAATGCAACTAAGTCACTGTTTGTGTTATCCGTTACACCCATATTTCCCTTACATGACAAGTCAATATATGCTGTGAAAAAGATGTGTTGTACAACACCTGTACACTAGATGTCCTCAGCAAGTTTCCCGCCTCTGTTGATCACCTGACTTTCTTTGTCATCAGCCACCTGCCTGCACAGCTGTTACTCATTTGATCATTATTTCCTGTGTGTATTTTTATAGAGGGGATACAGCTGCATTTACAATCTCTGAGTTGCAAAGTTCTGAAATATGTTATGTGTTTTATTTTGACAAGCCAAAAACAAAGGGAAGTTTGTGTGAGATAACAACTCATCTAAAAATGCTGGCATTATATTTGCTGTACAAGTCCTGCACATCCACACAGGAGTTTACAATTATTCTGGCTGATTAGACCTCAGCTCAGGTTGAACTTAGACAGAGCTATTAGCAGGACTACTTGAGCTCAAACTCATGCACCAATACTGATAAAGGTGTAAGTTGCACCATTGTTGTGTAGAAACTTTGAAATGTCCTGCTAAACCTCATTCTTATGAAACTGCTTATCTATCTTTAGATGAGGAACCTGAGACAGGACATTCAGTTCATCTGCTGCTCCACATGCTGCAGTCAAACCAAAATTACACTGCACGGATTGAGGACATACAAAAATAATCAGTATGAGTATGATCTAAGTGGAGCATAATGCTTTATTCTGAGTTTGAGGTTTTCTTGTGGCTCATGGCCACTCATCAGTTTATGAAATATGACTGTTCAGTTCCTGTTGTGTAAATGTGCATATCAAAATATCTCCAGTGTCGCCACTCATTCATTTTTTTAATAACAGCAGCGCCACCTCCTGACTATCTCTGGTAATACACCAGTGATCTGTTACTTAATGTACTTTATCTCCAGAAGTACCTAAATACGGTATGATTTACAAATGCATTTGTGTATGAAAAAATAAACGTTTTTGAAGATGAGTGGGACGAAAATCAGGCTACCAAATAACCGTTTGTACCCCCTCTGCAAGTTTTGTTTTTTTTTTTTTTTTTGCATCTTGAAAATCCATATTTTAGCTGTAATCCTCATGGGTATCACAGTGGGGGATGAGTATCAGTTTTAGTCACTGGATGTAGCTGCTATTTTCTAGAGATAAACTTGTACTGAAATAAATACCTTTGTTGCAAAGACAGGCTGGAGGTTATTTTAGGTGATGGAGAAATTGGCAAAAACACGTCACAAAAAAAGGAAAAAGTCAATTAATCACAGCTGCAAATGTGACTCATATTAGGCTGATTGCTAATTACTTGCAAGGTATGTTAGCTATTTTGAAAATTACTAATTTTTTACATCAATTATGCAAACTAAAAATGTTTGTGTTTGGGCATTCGTGTCTTAATGGTTGTGGTATCATGACATACAGTGTGTAGCACGGTTATTTTAAAGACCAGATGTGTAAAGAGAAGTGTAAGCGCTAATTTACAATTATATATAATTTACTATTATATATTATAATTTCTACAGCCGTTTGCTTGTTTAAAAAATAAAGTTAAAAGTTAATCATAATTCAAAGAAAATCTGAGGAGGAATTTTTATTTTTTATTTTTTTGAAAGAAGGACGGACTGATTTTTAAAGACAACAGGTGAATACGTTTTATATCCCAGGCCACACCGGTGTGGATATCTGACAGCCCACTTCAGGCTCACTCATTAACCCCTCTCCCCCGGACTGCTCTGTGATACAAAACCAGCACCCCTGTCCAGCACTGCGCCATCGCCAGTGACGTTAGCTCGGTGGATACAAGAAAGCTAGCTCACTGCTCAGGGGGAGCGACTAGCTTGTGCTCAGTAAGGACGACCTAACACATTTGACCGATTTTACAGAAAGCAAGACATTTTACTCGTAAAGGTCGTGGTGAGTATTTTGTTCCCAGACATTTTTAAAACATTTTTTCCTTCCTTTTTCTTTTCTTTTTGGATTTTTTTCAACGATGCTTTTTCTATTTTGCGAGTGGACAGAACGTTATGTGCTGGCTAGCGAGGTAGCTAGCTTAGCTAACTCGGAGACGCTCATCCCCTTCAAAACACACGAGCGCTGGTTGTGGTTTTTAGAAACACGACGCTTTGGATGCACCCTAGCTACAGTCTCGACCATTTTTCTCAAGTTTGTGTTGCGTTGTTTTTGTAGCGTTTATTGTGAAGACTTTGCCTTGACGGGACTGATTTGTTTTTGGCACGCTGCTCGGCCAGCCCACCAGCTAAGTTAGCGCTAGCTAACAGCATCGGAGGCTCCTTTGGTTTTATAGTCGCAGCTTCACCTTGATCCGTGATTGAATACTGATTGTCGACCACAGATTTACCGGGATTTTGCAGGTTTTGGTTTTTGCAAGCAGAGGAACTGGTCATATTGCTGGTGTATTTTTGATGCTTTTCGATTGGTGGTTGGCTAACGTTGGCCATGCTAGCCGGCTTTGAGCCCCCGAGTCTAGCGCAGGGCCCGTGTTTCACACTAAAGCCTGGTGGTGGCACTGTCGGGGTCCAGGCGGGTGTGTTGTGGATGGTTTAGGTAATTTTTGATAATCTCCAAATTTTGCTTTTCTGGCTCAGTCAGTTTGTTTTTGGTGGAGTAGTTTTTCCCCGTGTTTTTTCCTACTATGCCTGAAGAGTGATTTTTTTTTTTTCTGATTTTGGAAGCTTTGGGCTGCCAGTGGCCTCAGTTTTGTTACACAACATATTATACATATTTTAATGATTAAACGATTGTTGATTTGAAAGAGTATTGTGGCTGTTTATGTGTATTAAAATGAACTCACGCCTTCACATTCACCCCTAGGCCGCAGGTACACCTACAAGCCCCACTTAGTGTATTCATTAGAGACAGAAGCCAATGAATAAAATAGTGTTTGGTCTCCATTAGGTGGGAATACTAAAAAATCAAAACAAATAATGGTCCCATAAAATAATGCATAAAATTACTCTGCATCCCAGCATCTAGCACACCCTGAGTGCTCCTACTGAAATCTTTATTTTCCCTGAAAGTCAGTTGAAAAGCCTTTACTTTCCACCCATTTTAAGGTCTCTGTTTCCCACATTTAAACGGTGAAACTCAAGTATAATTTTCAGTGGGGTCCATAATAGCAATGATGACAGTCATGTACCTTTTTATTGTTATAGCTTACATCTAGTTTAGATTTATTCATAAGCCATCAATGCCTTACCTGTGTAATATGATTAATTAAAGTGATATTTCTTTGTTTTCCGAGTATGCAAGACATTGGACCACCCATGTTCAGACTAAATTATAAAGGGCCAAACTCCATGAAATTATATAAGGTTGCTTATCATCATACCTGTAAAGCCACCACAGTTGATTTACTAAATTTGACGAATCAGTTTTGTCTTAACATGAAAATGCCCTGTAAAGTTTACATGATTTGTCTAAGAGTCCGTATAGAGCTGACATAAAGGTTTATGAACGTCTGCTAATGCAAGTTGATCCCATGCTGACATTAATCTCAAGGGATGAACGTACACTGCTTATTTAGTACAAACTACTTTTTCAACCATGTGTCATTCGGGCCACACAAACAAGCATATGTGGACCAGTAAAGGCCTAATACAATACACTTTATTGTCCACTTAGTGATATGGGTGTAATGGTTTTGCTACATTTAGGTTTGTTTCTGCAAACCTTGGACATGTGTTGTATTCTCATGTTCTCACAGCATATGTAGATGTTGCACTTTAACATGCATTAGGTGTCGGGTTGTAATCCCAAAGTGGCTAGTTGTAATGAGATTAGTGGAGACACACACCTGTTCTTTTTTTTTGTTTGTTTGTTTTTAAGAGGTGTGTTACTGTGTTTGCCTCGTCACTAAACTCCTGTACACACTCCAACCAGGTAAGACTTGGTGCGAAATAACCCTGCTCAGCTTGACTGAGGTGTGTTTTCTGTCACCTTAGTATAAATCGCGAGGGGCGCAGGTGAAGGTCGAGACACCAGCCCAAACTGATCCCAGCCCACAGTGTCAAACATCAGACGACAACCCTTCACACAGACGCTATGGAGTGAGTGATACATGTTTGACCCCTGTCAGCCGGGGGTTAATGTCGATGCAACTACTGTTTTCATGTTTGCTGTATCAGGGCTCCCTTCCCATCCCCTAATTCCCACAAGGCTTTGCGCTTCACTGAGCAGTAGTATTCACATCCTCTGTGTTTGTATTAGAATAGTAGTAATTACGTGTTTAGTGGATAATGAGTGTAGGAGTGGTCCTGCACAGTAACGGAAGAGGAACCCAGTAAATACAAATAAGCCAGGTATTCTTGGCACTCTACAAACTGAAATCTTTGTTCTGTGGGACACAGTGTAGTGATAAAACAGAACATGGTATCAGATTAAATACTCTCCTCTACAGTTTTAATATATTGCATCACAGCTAAATGATTAAATTATCTTAAAACGTGTAACTGTTCCTGCTGAGTGAAATGAACAGTAACTGTTTCACCATCACATCCACCGGGCTAATCATCAGAAACAAAATTACCCAGCCCTAATACAATACTGTATTAAAGCACCAGCAGCCTTACCCAAATTTTCCATTAATGAATACTGAGGTTAAAATATTGTGAAATTTCTTGAGTGTAACCCACCCCCTAAACCCTGAAGTCATCAACTCTAAGCAGTAGCCCTACCTCGCAGCTTTACAAAATAAGACTTAAAGGCTGTGACCGTGAAAATTAGGTTAATCACTATACCAACATTTTGTATTGCAAAACAGCATTTGATAACTTTTATAATATCATGGCAAAAAGAAAGCCTTGTATTGAAAATCTGATTGTCGATCTCTTTAATAGCTTAAGTACTTTTAATTAATGGAGATCTGGTCATTTTAATTATGTGGTATCACAATATCGACACTTTTTACAACATTGTTGAAATTTTTTTTTTAAAAAAATTGTATAAATTTAACAAGCTTTAAGCCCTTGACGTAGACGACAGTACAGCAAATCAAATGAGGTATACCTGTTCAAGCCAGTATCGCAATGCCGGTTGAGAACCAACGCATTACGCTGTGTGTGTATGACTGTTTCAGTGGGACACATGTAAGACAGAAGTGCTAATAAACAGTATATTACCACAGTTTTCACAACTGTTGATGGGCAGAGCAACCATATTGAATTTTTAGGTTTAGCTTTGTGAGGTTCCTCCGACAATCTGAGTTGGAAATCCGACTTCAGGGGGCACTCAAGTTGAAATTTCTGACTGGGAACTTCTAGTGCAAATGGAACACACCAATAATGTCAAAACCTTCAGCTAGTCACAGATTCTGTTTCTGTCACTCTGTGGCGAAAGGGTGGTTACCTTGAGTTTAACTTTGCGACTTACTGTCATGTCAGTGAATTGAAATGTGGTGTTCCTTAGAAGAACACTAAGTTGTTAAACATGTCACTGGTATGGAAAAAGTTTGTAGATCTGCAGAAAAAGTTTTAGTTTTAATAGTTCATTTGTTTAAGAAGGGACAGTGTACATCAATGAACATTCCTTTTAAAGAGAAAAAAAAGAAAGAAAATGTAGATGCACCCAATTGCAGCCAGGGGCTGATTTACATTGGTAGTCCTCCTGCCAGATGTTTATCAGCATTGAAAGATTGTCAGACTTTTTGTCAGTTGAAAAACAACTCAGAAATTCATTTGTATTCCTCACATTTCTGCATTTACAGACACGTAAACATGATTGTGTAGATACAGTTGTAATATAAGGGATTTAGCATTAATGTCATCATTTTGCAACACTTGACGTGTCCCCGACGTTGAATTTTTGAAATGGGCCATACAAGACATGATAGAGTACTGTGTG
Source organism: Epinephelus lanceolatus (assembly GCF_041903045.1). Classification (NCBI taxonomy): domain Eukaryota; kingdom Metazoa; phylum Chordata; class Actinopteri; order Perciformes; family Serranidae; genus Epinephelus; species Epinephelus lanceolatus. The sequence goes on along the minus strand of NC_135745.1, from coordinate 16,412,819 downwards.
GTGTAAGAAATACTCTTACCATAGTCAACTGATAACAGCAGGACTGCACTTCATTTACTGGGAATACATTTTAATCACTTTTTGACTTAAATGTTTATATACCAGTTTTCTTACTGTCTTTTAGTAGTAAAAACAGCGTGCACCTTGCTTTTGTTAAATTCCTAATTCAGTGACTAAGGGTAATTTTGGTGCCAGTGCTATAATCCCACAAAGTGTCAGGTCAGTATGTGTTTGGGTTTGTTACAGGCCTCAAATGTTGATGCTTATCATGCTTCATTTGGTAGGTTTGTTGTGAGCACGTGGTGCCAAGTGAGAAATTATTTTTATTTTAAGACTGAAGACATTAGTGGTCATTAAAGGGAATCATGTTATGCAGCTACATTTAATTTTTTTTTTTTTATTTATTTATTTCAATGCATTAAATTCAGGACAGGTTTGACTGTGGACACCTGTCTCCTGTTGATACAAAAACGGTAAATAGCCTCATGTCAACCTGTAACTTCCTGTGGTCTCCTTTTGTTGTCAGTACTTAATTTTAATTTCCCGGGAAAGCCTGCTCATCATTTATGCTGTTGTCCCGATACACGGTCACCACAGCTGGGAGAGCTCTGCAGTGTTAAACCCAGTGACAGCCAGAGTAGTGTTCACTCTGCCACTAAACCTTGGGCTGGTGTGTTGTCTGTATTTTCTTCCTGCTTAGTCGTTCACCAACCACCTCCAGCCTGATGGCCAGCAGCAACGTCACCAACAAGACCGACCCACGCTCCCTTAACTCCCGGGTCTTCATCGGCAACCTCAACACCCTGCTGGTCACCAAGGCAGATGTTGAGGCCATCTTCTCCAAATATGGCAAGGTCGTCGGCTGCTCGGTCCACAAGGGCTACGCCTTCGTTCAGTTCGCCAACGAGAGGAACGCCCGAGCTGCCGTCAACGGCGAGGACGGGAGGATGATTGTCGGGCAAGTACTTGGTAAGCATTCAATTTTTAACTTTTTGGCCATTTAGGATGATTTTTGCACTAAAGCAAGTTTTGAATACAGTCCTCCTACAGTAGGGGGTTCTCATTAGGTACTTTCAAGACTGTATTTTTGAGATATGCACTGATGAACAATTTGACCATTAGCCAGTACAGATGTTTTTTGTTACTGTTGTAAAAAAAAACAAAAAACTATGAACTTTTTAAAAGTCATTCAGCCCTTCATCTCCTTCGGTTGAACTCAACAGCGATCATACACATATATAAAACAACCTTTAATATAACCCTCTTTGACATGAAAAACTGCTTCAGAGCCTTTTCACTGTATATAATATGCTATAATTCCCTCTGTAATATCTATATTATATTGCTGTGAAAACAAATTTCTCCATCGAACAACTTATTTTAACTGTCTTAAATTATAGGGTGCATCCCTGACATGTTGATTGGGACGAAAGGATGCAGTAAACTCACAAAGGCATCCTGGGAAAGATCTTTGTTCATCCCAGATTTGTTTTTTTTTTTTTAAATGTCCCCAGGACAATGGAATGCTGTTAGTCTTGAGCCATGCTTTTTAGCCCAGCAAAATTGATGTGACAACAGAGAGACATTAGCCACTGACATTTAATTTGCCGATAGGTCAATGGCAGTCAACAAGGCTAATATTGGCAGATACCGATTTTGGCTGATGACTTGGTTTGTCACAGGTTGCATAAAATATATAGTAGTATATAGTAAACAGAATTTACAGAGTAAGCTCTTTCATTGTGACTTAGTCTTTCAAGACTGCAGCTCTGAAATGTCGAGGTTTGGTGCACTTTTAATTAAAAAACCTTTTCGTTGCAAGCTCCTGCAGGGTGAAAGATCCAACAAAGCTTTTAAGACATAAAATGGTTGATTAGTTTGGCAGATATGATTTTTCCACAAAAGTTCAATTACCTAGTAAATTCTTAAAATGACATCTACTCTGTCTTTGAAAAATACAAAATCTATGACTATCCTAATATATTTTTAAAAATTTAACTGTGTCTTGCATCACAGAAAAGTCCATTTAAGGTAAAGGTTTCAGGTTTCCACATCACACTTGTCAGTTGCAAACTGCATAACAATTGGCTTTAAAACTAGTTGTGATGTCACAAAATCCTCCCGGTACGTACACGTCTTAAACGACTAAAGCTCAGAAAGTTTCCGTCTTCAGCATTTATACATTTGAAAAAGGTTTCTAGTGTCAAACTCTGCACATACACCATTAAGTGAAGGTCAGACATCCAAGTGAAGGAGCAAAAAAAACACATTTTTGAGGAACAGGAGACTTTGAAAATATTCTTAGTAGGTTTGTGTTGGGCAAACCACCAGCGATCTGCTGACAATAAGATTTTCCAGTGTTGCTAAAACTCCAGTTGCCTTGTTATCTTTCCAACATGTTGGCCTCAGGTCATAGTGAGTTTCTTTTAATAATCATTTATCACAATATAATCTGAATTTTGATTTTGCAAACAGTTTGTTATTTCGATGGAACTAGTCAGAGTCCCTGGCAACACATTCAGTGATCTGTGTTTTTTCTCAGACATCAACCTGGCCGGAGAACCCAAACCTCACAGGTCAAAAACTACCAAACGCTCAGCTGGAGACATGTACAGGTCAGTCAACAATGATACTTACAGCAACAACGTTACAGCTGTTACACTTCTCAAGAAAAACACCACAAGTGAGCCTAGTGGTTAAAAATAAAATGTAAAAAATAGCCAGGAAATGATCGGTAAATGTTTAGTGGATTCAAAGGAGAGGAGACAGACTTTTGATGCTTTCACCTTTTCCATATTTACTCACATGCACTCTTGTTTTTGTTCCTCAGCAGCAGTTCCTCATTTGAACTCGACTATGACTTTCAGAGAGATTATTACGACAGGTGAGTAAAATGTTTTCAATTGTCTCTCAGTTTTAACCAAACAGGATCCCAAACCATCTTTGTCACTCATTAGTCAATATGTTCTCTGTCTCTGCACAGTGCTGTAAATCATGCATACAAATAGTGTCTTGTCGATGCTAAAAGTAACACACAATGTTCCTTACTTTCAGTCTGTAAGAGTAGATAACACATTTATAAAATACAGATTTTCCCCTCATTGAATAAAACTGTAAATTCCCCCCACAGAGCACTCAAATCTTGACCAGTTTAATTTTTGTCATTAACATTGTCCTGTGTTTGATACCAGAATGTACTCGTACCCCTCCCGTGTTCCCGCTCCCCCTCCCCCTTTGTCGCGGGCCGTGATCCCATCCAAGCGCCCTCGGGTCAGTCTGAGCGGAGGAAGCAGCCGGCGGACCAAGAGCAGCTTCTCTTCCTCCAAGAGCAGTCAGAGGACTTCCTCATCCAGAGCAAGTAAGATTGTCTGAAGCTTTATCGATCCATTTTAAAAAAAATTAGGAAGGCTAGCAGCAAAACAAACAAGGTACTGCACAGCTGTAATTTGTTAAGTCTTTTTTACTTGTGAGGAATTAGAACTAGACTAGAAAGCAGTTCTAGTTTCATCTATTGGTAATAGTCGGAGCCCTATGCACAAAACCTTTTAGTCAGGCCAGTTTATCTTTGTGTTCAATGGAAAGTTGGATGTTCAGCTGTGGATGGGAAAGATTTACTTAAAAGTGCTTTGTCTCCTTCATACTTGTCTCAAGTTGCTCATCCAGAGGTCCCTTTTTCTCTGTAGTGAAAGTTGACGAGCTGCAGACCATCAAGCGGGAGTTGACTCAGATCAAAAGCAAAGTGGATGACCTGCTGGATAGCCTGGAACGCATGGAGAAGGACCACAGCAAGAAGTCAGGTAGGGGGAAATACAGTATGTTAAAATGGAGAGCCAAGAATGTCGGACCCTTTGCTTCTATCTGTCTGTTTAACTCTTGGTAAAATACAAAGTCACAAACAAAGGCACTCGTGTTTGACCAGATAGGTTCCACAGTTTCTCTGACTCTGATTTCCGAATGTTCGGCAGAAGCTAAGGGTACAAAAACGGAGCCAGGAGAGGTGACTTCACCTCCGCACACAAGCAACAAGAAGGAGGATGGGATTAAGAGAGAGAGGGAGAGCCAGGAGACAAACGACTCTGACGAGGAGGAAGAGGAGGAGGGAGACCTGCTGGAGGAGGAAGAGGTGAGGCTGAAAAAAAAGCTTACTCTGACCAGCACTGCATACATTTTGATGAACAGATTTTTTTTGTCTATGGTGCTGTTTTGACTGAAGTGTTCACTCTCACTAGGGGTTGGCGATATATTGTATTACGGACTAGGCTTGGGCGGTATTACGGCATACCAGGGTATTTAGAAATCTTGATGGTATGATTTTCAATACCGTCAAATACAGGCGCTCCCCTTTCTATTAAACTCATTATATGTAGTGCACAGCCTGCGCCACCAGAGGTCAGTCTCCAGTCTCTACTGATGAGACAGGCTGCTGAGCTAGAAGACACTGTGATACACAGTGGTGGAGGGATTATGTCCGGGCCACACTGGCCCATTCAGCACACAGGACTGTAAACAGCCGTGCCAGCAACAACCAAGGGGAAAGCAGCTTGTTTTCTACATCTAACTCAGTGCTGCACACTCATATTGTCACATACTGTATACCCTGGTGACATCTCAGGAATGTATGAAAAATGAGTGAGATACTGCCCACGCCTACATGACAAGTCATACACACTCCCCCACCCATTCAGATCACTTTCTCCTGGGCAATAGTGCGTGAGCAGGAGAGGCCTGTGCTTCTGTATCTGCAGGGCTCCAGACTGCCACTATTTAGTCACATTTTGTGACCATGGAGCACTAATACAACTTGAAACTGTTTTTAAAGTATGAACTGGAGAGCTGTTAGTTTGTTTCCTCCTCAGTGAAAAAAATTCTATGATTAACAGCACCACTGTAAGCACTTAACTTTCTGTGAACTGCTAACGTCTAACTGTTTACTTGAAGCCTCAAGTTCACAGCAAAAACCTCCACACTTCGGCCAAGAAGAGCAGGGAGTTTCAAAATAAAGGCACCAGTGGTTCCACTTCAATTTATTTCATTATACAGTACTTTATTTAACTTAATTGTAATAGTACTTTTTTAACTTTATTTTAACAGTACTTTATTGAACTTAATTATAATGGTTAATTATAAAGGTGGGCCCCTCTGTGTGGAGTTTGCATGTTTTCCCATTTCAGCATAGGTTTTGTGGAGACATACAGGTTAGGGTAATTGGTGACTCTTATTTGCCCGTAGGTGTGAATGTGAGCGTAAATGATTGTCTCTCTGTGTGTCAGCTCTCTGGCCATTTGTACAGGGTGTAACCGGTCTTTATCACATTTCATCACTAAATAATCTGTTGCTCATTCAACCTGCAGGTGAAGAGTCAAGAGAGGGAGGATGAAGAGGACGATGACGAGGAGGAGGAAGGAGAGCACGTTGAAGGTGACGACGATGCGGACAGTGTCAACGGCGAAGAGGACTCGTAGGCATGGGCCGCACGGACGCATGCAGCGTACACACAGCTTCCAGTAGGAACTCGGACTCCTGTTTTAACACTCATGTTGTAGATACAAAAAGCAAACACGTGCACGCACACACACACACACACACACACACACACACACAAGCACACAAGCATGGTGCACATTCTGTTGTCCCATTGTCCCTAAAACTGATTTGTTTGGGTTTTGGTTTTTTTTTTGTTTTGTTTATTTTGGCCAGTTGTCCAGTGTTACTGTAACAGGAATAACTAGCTGTAGGTTTCGGTGTGTGTTTTTACTGCGTCGTTACATGGACTCTTAATGTTCTCAGAGACGACAGCTCGACGGACATGTCTTAATGCGAGGACGAAAATTCAGCTACAAAAGCCCATTTTTAGATTCAATACGTTTTGTTTTCCTCATCGGTGAGTTTGTTTGACCTTGTGTGTCTGTATGTTGATGTCAGTTTTTTATACTATTCAGTTTCAATTTAACTGTAAAGGAATAAATTGCAATAAAATATTAAAATGAGAAGTGCTTTTGTTTGTTTTTCCCTTCACAAACTAAACCGATGCACCACTCTTCTTTTCCCTTCCAATAAAAGTGCCACTGCCTCCCAACCAAGCAGCACATCTGGTACCAAGAGTAAATATCCTGTTATACTGACATTAATGCCATGCAGACAGGCGTAGCAATTTTTTCTTTGACACAATCAAACATTGGAGCTTTTGCTCACCTGAGTCATGCCTTTTTTTCTGTTTCTACACTGTGTTCAGACTCTGAGGTTATGAAACAATTGTACTGATGGTGAACACCTGTAAAGGTCTACTTTTTTCCCACTTTTTTTTTTGATCGGGAATCAAAAAGGGAAAAAAGAATTAGACTAATAAGCAGAATCTATGATGGCATTGGTATCAATAAAATCCTACCAATTCCCCTCCATAGTTGAAACCAGTGGCCAAAACTACAAAAACGATACATATTTAGGGGCATGTCAGGTTATGTATAGGTGAATCATAGCAATATGATGTTGACAAAGATCATCTATTTGCATCATCCATCTGCATCGCTTTCACCCTCTCAAAATGCAGCAAAAGAAAAATCAAGCTTCTTAAAATTTCTCCTCACAGTGTTGCGTCATCCAGTGTATTCTGTCGTTTTATGCCGTACTCTGATTGGTTGGAGTGTAGTTGGGGCTTGTCATGGTAATCACATTTGAGATTGTGGTCCCACATTTGTGACAGGGTGGTCTTTGATTGCCCAACTTGTCTTTATCTTGTCTTAGTTTGATTTTAGGACTATTAATTGGATTGATGACTGAAGACTCCACCATATTTCGTTCATGATTGTCTTTTTTTGTAGGGAACAATCTAAATATACAATAATCAGTAGTCTTAAGTAACATTTATTTCTCTTTTTGTTGAAGTTATGTACAAAAACAGATGTGTCGATGGGGGATGTCATGTAGAGCTCAATTGATTAGTTGACCAAAAAAAACCTGCTCCTCTTTTAATTATAAGGTCATTTTTCAAGTAAACATTCCCTGTGTAAGTCCCTGAATTGTGAGGATTTGCTGTTTCTTCTTATATGTAAGAATAATCTGAATGTCTTTGGGTTTTGGACTGTTAATCAGACAAAACAATCAATTTAAAACATGAAATTTTCAGCTTTTAGAAATACAATGGGCATTTACCACAAATCAAAGCTCCTGTGAGTCAGTGACGTGACAGCACAAACAAGTAAACCATGGTTTTAATTTTATTATATTTTACAGTCACAGTACATTTCACATGTAAATAATAAAAATAACCACACATTCTTGTTTCAGGGTGGGTTTCCTTTAAAGTTTGTCAGTCTGTCAGTTGAGGTTTACTGCCAAGTTGCTCCGGTAAACAGCTCAAACTCGTCAGACCAAAGTCTGGAAGTCTGCATTTGCGGAAACTGCTCATGGATCCAGATGGACAACTCAGGTGAAAAACTTTACACAAGTGCAAAACTGTAATTACAACATGTTTTCTACAGCCCTGATGCAGTAAATTAAATAATTAAGTCATTAAAATCTCATGAATATCCTTCGTATTTCAGCTGGATTTCAGCCCAAATTACATCTCAGGTACAAACATAGTGCAAAAGACACCTTAAACATGTCTAAATAAGTTCAGTAAAAAATATTTTATACATAGCTTGACACTCAGATAATTTCTTCATTGTATTCCTCGGCCACAACTTCCTCCTCTCAGGCTCTCAGCATGACGGACAGTGTGAGGACACTCAGCAACAGCAGCACAGCTGGCAGGGAAAAAGACAAAAGGGTGTTTATCACTAAATGTTTGTTCATTAAGCTCTTTCTCCTCTTTTGATTATTCTTTAATGAGATGGCAGCTCAGTGCAGTAACAAAAATCTGTTTCTCTCTTTGGTATCCAGCCATACAGATAGTTATGGTTTTATTTGCTAAGGTTTTGAGATATCTGTCTATGAGATTTCTGCCTCCACCTTAATACCTTCAGTGGATGAATGGAGGTTCTGTTAATTTCACTAATAAAGCTCAACAGCTTCGTCTCTTTTCATAAACAGTGTTCCCGGTAATCTCAAAAATCCACCATCACATTAAAATACCTCTTTTTCCACAAACATGTAATGCTGTTTATTAGTCTAGAATGAAAACTGTTCCCACTGAGGTCTTTGGATTATCAAGAGTAGCATTGACATTGTTTCTGGAAAGATATGTAGCTAGTGATTTTTTGAGCGCAGAAATTGACCGAAATCTGAAAACTGTCTACATGGCTTCCACTTGAGGTAAGAGAGAAAATATGTGTTTGGATGAACTGAATTAGGATGAAATGAAACTTGAGTTAGTTTAGTAATAGCCACTGTAAGACAATACTTCTATTATTCTGACAGTCATATTGCAGATTATATGATGCACAATAAGATCAAGACTGGCCCCAAAACACCAGTTATTCTACATTAAATTCAATGTAATAGAACTTTAATTCAATACTATATAAATGTATTAAATTAACCACAATATTTTTAGGCTTAAAGCTGGTAAATTGCTCTATTTTTTTTCTCTGTAACCTTATTTTACATTTACATTACATTACATTTATTTTTACAGCTCTGTATTCTCTTAAAATTTCCCGGGAAAGCTGTGTAATTTATTGGTAATTATCAGGAAGACAAAGTTCTGTTCTGTTCTGAGTTATCTGACTTTGCTTTGTTGAGGTTATAAACTGCTTTTCATTCCCAGAGTGATCTTATGAAAGAACTGCTCCATTTACCTGAGGGTAAATATTAATGTTATTTCAACACTTGTGTATAATTGAAGCTATTGAACATATCACATCCATTTCCTTGACAACTGGACAAACTCCATCTGCTGACGAAGATCACCTGATGTGATGGAAACTGACTCGCTGTGCACTGACTCAAAGACTGCCTTGGTTTACACACTGTGCCCATTTTGTCATAATTATTAGTGCACATTACATAGTTTTTTTCCAGGAGCTTCCCTATGACTTTACAATTGTATACCAGTTTCTTTCTAGAATATTACAGGAAACTGTAGGACCCATAAAATGAAGTATTTCCTCCTTGTCTCGTCATCTAGTTCCTACAGTTGTGTTAAATCAGGACACCAAATCCTCCTGGACCAGAACATCTGAACACTTAAAACTTAGTGCAAACATACAACAACAGTGTGTTGTTTACCATGAGGCTGGACAGCTCCACTGTTGTTGCCCGTTGTTGTGTTGGTGGGTGCTGGTGTGGTTGGGACGTTGCTGGCTGGGTTGGCGAGGTTCAGGGGACCGCTGTTCAGGGTGATGTTGAAGGGACCGACAACATCTGGACAGATACATGGGGACAGAGCAGTGGGACGTTAGACATATTCTTACATACTGTTGGGTAGTTTAATTTATAACAAAGCATTGTATTTCATGAGCAACTAAAGCTGTCAAATAAATGTAGGAAAGTAAACAGAGGAGCATTTCCCTCTGACGTGTAATGGAGTAGAGGAAGAAAGTGGCATGAGAAGAAACAGCTCAAGTTAAGTACAAATATCTTGAGTAAATATCCTTATCACATTCCACCTTTGAATAACATAAAGTATTCTCCCACAATACAGTATACACACAGGGAAATGATCAACAACATAAAATGTTGTGTAACTTCAAAAAAGTATGCATAGTGTGTTTCAATGTGTGTCCACTTACTTCCATCAAAACTTCCAGTGCCAAGGAGGATAGAGAAGGTGGTTACATGGCTGGTCCTGGTGTTGGAGGCATTCACATCTGGGACGTCAAACTCACACTTGATTACACTTCCTTCCACCATGCCTCGAATTTCTCTCACTCTCTGGAAAGGGAATGTGACACAAAGTAAGATACATGGTATGACATGGCATGTAATATATTTACACAAAGATTGTACAGAAGAAATAATTTTAAATAACACTGTTTGCTGAAGCCAACAACAATAAACCTCCTTAAATGACCAACTAAAAGCAGCAGACTGTTAAGTATGAGCTACTTATCAGCACTCAAACACAGAAACCAGCAGATTTTTCAGATCAATATTCACTTCTACACGTTACCATGGGACCTTGGTGTATTTTTTTGTCATTTGATTACATACAGACAGGTGACAAACCTAGGAGAAACCTGAATAAATGAGCTAAGAAACAAATCAGATGCGATGGAATGATATGCTAAGTGACCAGATCTCAACCAGACTGAGCACATATGAGAGATTTTAGAGCAACATGTCTGAAAAACACCACAGAGGGAATATCTTATATCTTTTGAAAAAAAAAAATTATGTCAGTTTCTCTTTTCGTTTGTCATCATCTATGTCATAAATTTCAAGCCTCTGTAGGTTTATTTTAACTTGAATTTGTGACATTTTAATCAATGGAAAATAATTCCGTCTGTATCTGATTATTAAGTGCATTCATTATACTGAGGTTTTTTAAATAACAGTAAATCTGAGGCCTCACCCTCTCTGTGGCACTGAGCATATTGTCAGTGTTGTTCCTCTGCATTGTTCGGAAGAAAAACGTCCCATTGTCTGAGTTGTTTTGACCACAGATGAAAAGCATGGTGGTACCCTAAGGAAAGAAATAGTGGTGAAAGGGTTAGATGACTTCGCTAAAGTGAAGACAATAACAAATTCCAACAGTCATAGAGTGTCTTTGTTAAGATTGGAAATAAGCCAATCAAGTCACGAAATAGTCTCGAGTGTAGTTTCCAGCACATTTAGTTTTGTGCACGTTGACACCTGAGATGACTGATGTTTTTGGAGCCATTGTGCGTTATTTTCCAAGCGTCTGCTTCCCTGTTTGCATATTTCATGTCTTTGTGTGTTCAAGTCAAAGTCTCAGTTCTGGGAAGTCATTGCACAATATGCTGCAACACATTTGTCAAAGATATTCGGATTTGTTGCATTCAATAATATTTTTACCTATAGTCACTATAGGAGCAACATTTCAATGACTTAAATTATATGAAAAACTAAAAAAAACTAAACCAAATAGTATAAGAAAGGTGTCAGGTGCCAGGTTTAACCTTTCACTATCTATTGTTTAGCCCACAGGATCGCCACAGGCCGCTTGTCCCAAAAGGTAATATATTACTAATTTACTGATAGAGGAAAATGTAATATTTTTAATCACTGTGGTTTCCAAAAGTTTTACAAAAAATTATCCAGTTGGGCTACAATGCTGGAAGAGCATTCAACTGAAAATAAAACAAGTCTGTCCTAAATATTTTTCATCCAAATTTATCTCTTCAGTTTGTTTTAAAAGCTAAAGGTTAAAGTAAGCTTTTTACTCAAGTGTATATTGTCTGAAACACCACACATTTCACGTTAATGAACTAGCAATCATAGTAAGAAAGCTCATATAGTGTAGCCTAAGCATAATTTGAAATGCTAGAACTTTTAACATTATCCAAAAAGTCAGCTATCCCCATTTGCCTTGTTTCTGGGGGCTAACGCCAGCTAGTTGATCACTATTTGGACAGTTACAGAAACACTGTTAAATGTTGGCAGTTGTTTTTTTTTTTTGTTTGTTTTATTTTTCAGTTTAGTATAGACCTACAAAGCATTCTGCTTTATAACCTAAATGTCCCATTAAGTAATTGAATATCAGAGGCTGGCTGCTTATGTCACAGAGTGCCCCATGAGTCCCTAAAACACAGAAATGACTTAGCATTTTTGCACTCCCACTTCCCTTGTCCAAAGACATTAGGTTTTTTGAATGGGTTTTTGGATGCTAGAAATAAAGTATGTGGTTAACACAAGTGTAGAGGCCTTTAACATTTTGTTCTGCCACATAGAATACGTCAGTAATTACCCCACTCATACTTTTTTTAACTTTTATGTGTCTTAAAAAAGCCAACATTTGGCAAAATGAGACCACAAAATGTCATCATGCCAAACGTGGCTTTACAGCCTTATTGGGGTAATAAGTTGAGTTACTTTATAGCCTAATGTTAGCTTTTTTACTTCTGGTGATTGCATTTAGGCTTCAGTAATCATGAAAATGGTGTTCATTTGCGAAGATTATCTTGCTGAACAAAACGTGTGAATATCATGAACATCTGTTTGCCACAGAACTTATTTATTGCAATAATCCTAAATCCAGTGGAAAAATCGCATATTTACGAGGGAACCAGGGGGATGCTAACGTCTGCGTCAGCCTACAGAAAAACATTCTCCTTAGAGCACTCTGTTTGGGAGAACGATTAGGTAAGTCAAGCCATCAGGTGAAATGAGCCACCCACTGTATCTAGGCAAACAAATCATGTAACATTAGCCTACAGAAAAACATTCTCCTTAGAGCACTCTGTTTGGGAGAACGATTAGGTAAGTCGAGCCATCAGGTGAAATGATCCACCCACTGTATCTAGGCAAACAAATCACATTACATTACATTACTTGATCCATCATGATCTTAAGCACATGGAGAGAGTGCTAAGCTAACCACAGCAAAATGAACTCATCATGTTACTAATTGAGTCTTGTATCCTAATTAAAGTAGATACATTTTGGACATTAATACATGTTAATTTCAGTCAGTGTAAGCTACAAAACAAGGTCACAAACTTAGAGTAATTCTGGATCTGAGCCACTGTGTGAAACAGTTTTGTCAAAATGGAGGTTTTGGGGTAAAACATGCCAATTATGTTGGTTAGTTATGTTGGGGCAAGTTGAGTCAATGGATCAATTCACCCCCAAAAGTTTAAATAAGCTGCATAGGCTGCAGAGTAACCTGATTATTAAAATATTATTTTCTGTTAAAATCAAGATGGCAAGGCAGTAAGAAAGGAAGACAAATAGGAGCTCAGCTTCTTTAAAAGATCTAAAGAGAGCAGGAGTGGGGAGGTCTCACTCCAAAGTCTTTCACTTTGGAAGCCAGTATTCGCTTTCCTTTAATGTGTAAAGCCAAACCCTGCTCCTTTTTCCTTAACCTAACTATGTGCCTTTGTTGCCTAAACCTACCCATTTGCATGTGTTGGCTAAACTTAACCAAATGCGTTTTTTTGTTGAAGGAAAAAAATGTCAATTTGCGGTGTTGTAACAATGTAGTGTGTTTTGAAAACAGACCACGCATCTAACAGACTGAAGTTCACATGGCGTCCCAGAATGTTAACAACGAACACACCCAGGGTACTTTGCATGACATATCTTGATGTGGAAAGTGCAGAACCAAACGTCAGTATGTGACGAGGTCGGAGTGAGAAGAATATGTTGGTCTGTAGCAAAAGATCACATGATAGAATGACAGTGAAGAAATAGATCCCCACAGAACAGGTTAAGTCAGACTAGCAACCGCTAATCAGATCTCGATGATAACACGGCATTTGAACTTTTCATTTGAGTTTGAACAAGAAAGGCCTTTCTTTTCCTGAAAACTGGAATGAGTCAATGATATAATTGTCAAAGGTTCTTTATTTCAAACAAGACTATTAGACATCTCGTTTTAATTTTCATGGAACAGCAACCTGTGGTATATATAGTAACTTAAGTAATTTGAAGCAAATACACCTTTATTTCACAGTGAAGTGTAAAAAGTGTCTCATGTTCTCCCCTAACCTTGACAGCTTCTATCCAGCTACAGTGCTAGTTAGCTGCTACTACTCCGCAAAGTCCCATTAAGTGTCCGAGTGAGCCAGCATGGAAAACACCAGGCCCTCCCCTGAGGGGAATGCAGCTATCATTAATGTTATTAAATATACCTGTTTTTTTTCCGACTATGACATGTCAAAATATCTGCTGTGTTAATGTCTAGTCAGCCTTATTTGTCTGTTTTATGTGTAATTAATGCTGGCTGAATTATTGGGACAGTTTATGATGGCAGATGGAAGGCTGTGTGTTTTTTTTCTTTTAAGTTTTAGATTAAAGGTGCGAAACATTACAGTTGGTATCTCATTAATGTTGAGTTACAGTTAGGGCGTAGCACTAAATTCTGGGCCCTCCACACTTCCTCTTTTTATCCATGTCTCTCTGATGCACCTTTTGAAATAATAAACCAATTTGCTCTGTTAAGGGCTGAGAGGGGTCTCAGAGAGCTTTCATTTTATTCAGAGCTTCTTTTTTATGAGTTCAAAACTGATTTTTTTTCAGCCAATTTTAATTTCATTATGGCACTAAATACTGCAAACAAAACCAAACTTGTCATTCCAGGCTTTTGGAGGCCCCCCTTCCATTTGGGCCCTAGGTCCCAGTGCCACTTTTCCTCCCACTATGACACCCCTGGGTGAGACATCGAAGCATGATGACTGTTACACTATGACTACATTGCAACATCCAGTAATTAGAGACCATTTTATTATTCAATGGACCTTCCAAAACCTTCCAATGGCATGATTTGCTTTAATTTGTTTTTTGCCCTCCAGAGCAATGAAGTCATTCAAATGACTCACTGCCTCTAGCTGATCCTGCATTTTATTTGTTGTGGTGTAAATGCAGACGTTGTGTCATTTATTCTTTATACCCTTCCCTATTTTATATCCGGCCTAAAAAAACATTCTCCGGTTGTTTAATGGATCACTCAGGCACTCCTTATCAACTAAATAAATATTGTATCATGTCAACACATGTCACATGGCTGTGCCATATTTAACAGGTATTTGTATTCAGGTGGTCATTATGAGTAGTGACCCAGATCAATAAAAGCATTAAGAAGCAAGTCTGTTTGCCTTTGTTGGGAACCTGGACATGACGACATGGTGTTACATAAAAAGGGATGCCATGTATCATAATATTTGCCAGGTGTCTCATAAACCTGATATCTCAAGCGGCCTGTCATAAAACTTGTCCTTGTCTACCACCAGTATTTACATTTTGTTGGCTGTTAGAGGACAGCTTCCTGGTGGAAAGTTCTGACTTTATAAGACAATGGTTGCCTGACACAGCATCACATTTGGTCATTTAGGATCTAGATTTCTTATTTAGGGAGACAACAGTATAATTTTGACTCCGCATGTTAAAAGGTCTCTATTCTGGAAACCAGTATCCATTTTCAGACACATACCTGTCTGCTGTTTGTACAAAGTCACACAGGTTGAACACCTTCCTGCTTAAGGGTCATGAGATACAGATAAGATTGTGTCATATATACTGCTTTTTTGTGTGTTACCTCTGAGGCATTCACAGTGAGTCCCAGTGCAACGTATCCATTGGAGTCTCCCCTGAGTTGGATGGACAGGTTAGCGCCGTTGGAAGCCACAGGGGTGGTGGAGACCACCGACCCAAACAGGCAGCTTGTGTTTCCAGCAGGATCGCAGTCATTAGGTGTCTCCACACACAATTTGGTGACTCCACAACCATGCCGAGTGATGTTCACCTGGTAGGAACACACACACATAAACACAAATAAGTGACCTTCAATCATCTCCACCTGTTCGCACTGGGTTTAATTCCTGTTCTCCAGCCAGGTTAGAACAAAATTTTGGCGTAAAACAATCAATACATTTTTGAGAATACTTCCAATGGCATGATTTGCTTTTAAAGCTAAAATTTGTTTTTTGCCCTTTTTTTATGAGTTCAAAACTGATTTATTCAGCCAATTTTAATTTCATTATGGCACTAAATACTTAAAAAAATGCAAACAAAACCAAACATGTCATGGCTTTAGGAGGCCCCCCTCCCATTTGGGCCCTAGGTAATCAGTCCCACTTTTCCCCGACTACAACACCCCTGGGTGAGACATCGAAGCATGATGACTGTTACACTATGACTACATTGCAACATCCAGTAATTAGAGACCATTTTATTATTCAGTGGACCTTCCAAAACCTTCCAATGGCATGATTTGCTTTAATTTGTTTTTTGCCCTCCAGAGCAATGAAGTCATTCAAATGACTCACTGCCTCTAGCTGATCCTGCATTTTATTTGTTTTGGTGTAAATGCAGACGTTGTGTAAATTGAAAACCAGTGCTGCTCAGAGACACAGGTTAACTGAGTTATCAGGGCAACTGCTGACGGGGTACAAATACTAATAATACGGGTATACCACTCTAGCTTGTGAACGCTGTTTTATAATCTTGTCTGTGGCTCTAGAGAGAAGCTTTCTAAAATCTGAGATGTCACCTAAATAATGATTAGTTAAGCTGCATTATGGGAAGTGTAGGATCCAGTGTTCTTGGGATCTCGGCACGTCTATTAGGGACTAAAAGACAAATATCTCTGCTTGTTTTTTATGAAGCATAGATGTAGCATGAACATATAAACCCCTCAAAGCTGCCTCTTGGAAAAGCACCTAGAACACAACAACAATCGACACTTCTCAATAAAGCGCATGGAGAAGTCCAAATACAGGAAATGTGTCACATTTTGACAGCTTTTAAGACCCTTACATAAACCCTTGTATTGGTTGGGTGTTCCATTCAAAAAACATTTTTATAAACCTTTGAAATTTAAAAAATGGTAAATACTTTATCCAGCCAAAAAGATGCTTAAAGCTCAAAAGGAAACAGACATTTTATGTTCAATTTAAAAACTCAGCTGGTTAAATTTTGAAAGTGGTCGTTAAACAAAAACTATAGGATTAAAGTGAAAAAAAAAATCTTACCGTAGTATTGACGAATGACAAATGAGCCGTTCCTTGGACACCCGGTGACACATAAATCATCAGTGCAGCGACCAGTAGGATCAGTCCTCGTTCCATTCTGAACAGGAGGACACACCGAGTGAATAAACAAGAAAACAGTTATAAGGCCTGATTTGAGAGCCTTTCTATCATCAGTTGACTGTACCAAGCCCAATAGATTTAATACCATTTCTGAAGTTAAAATTTGCGTCAATTATTCGTTCAAGCACAGTTATAACAAAGTATATGATAATATGGTAATTCTGCTTAGACTTGCTTAAACACATCTGGTTCAGTAAAAAGATGTTGAATTATACATAAACAGCATTCTGTATTCATAGATTAGAAATTACATCATGAATGAATAGTTTAACGTACAGCTATGCCCACCACAAATTCATATGTGACACGTTTTTAGAAGAATAAAGAAAACGAATGAAGAAAACAGACTTTTCTACAATTCTGATAAAGATTACATACTATAGGCTAATACTTCGTATCAGAAGCCCATTTTGCCTTCTTTTGAGAAAAAGTTAACACCTCAAAAAGGAAAAAAAAAAATTTTCAATTTCTGATCATCTGTAAATCAGAATACTTCACAGTTTTGTTGAGCTATATTTCAGGGACAATAACTCTCTTAAAAACATTAGAATTTGTGTAGCACAAGTCTCTCAAATCACACAGCAAAACAGATTTCTGTCTTTCAAATTATATTTTTTTCTGCCACTCAAAATTCATGCAACTAACCTAAATTCAACTTTATAAAATAATGAAAATCAATAAAAAAAAAAACAACAATTAGTAGTAATCACTCAGAGAGAATCCAAATCAAGTTTTCCTGAGAGACGTACCTGAGATGTAAAAGTCAAGTGTTGAGCTGCAGGAATGTTCTTGTTTAGCTGTTTCTGCTCTTCTGTGTGTATATGATCCCTGTGGGAATGATTTAAATCCACAAACGTCAGCGCTGATGCTCCGTTGTGGTGACGCATGAGGGGGGAGGGGGGCTTCTGCAGCATCCTGAAAAGGTGTGGCATTCACCTGACTGACTACCTGCCCGGAAGGTATGAAATCCAGGAAGCAAACAAGCCCCGTCATTGTTTATGGGAAATAAGCGGAGTAGGATTTGACTCCACAAAGCACCTCCATTAAGAGCTGATTCAACAGTGTATTATACTTCATAGTTTGAAGATTGAATATACCTTAAAATAAAAACCAATTTCCCTACTGTTATGACTGAGGTTATTAGCTGTTGTTTGACACATTTTCTAAAACAATTTACTCTCCACTTGTTAAGTCAGTGATTTCAGGGGATAGGTTCTTTTTTTCTTTTTTAGATATTTAAGGTAATGTTTATTCACATAGACGCAGAGTAGAGACAAATTAAAGTGCTTCACACAAGGTGAATAAATTCTTCAGAACAACATCAATAAAATTAGATAAATAAAGTAAGATAAAATAAAATAAAATAGAATACAAATATACAAAGTAGAAGTTTCCCCAAATTCAATAAAAGAAACTAAAAATGCAGTGTTTTTATATATGGAAAGATTTTGGCTCACAGGTAACACATAACAATAATATGTTTATTGTACCTCGTACTGCAACTTGATCCATTATTGCCTAACAGAGAAAACGTGCATTTGAGTGTACTCATGTCACGGCCTGAGTGACAAAAGAAACCTGACTGATTGGTATTGTTTTGGCAAATGTTTTTCTGATGACAGCCAGGCTTCATTGTCATTCAACATATCTTTGAGATTACCAAACCTTTTTGATGTTTCCATCCTTCATTTCCAGTAAATAAAGTTTTTATTTGTTTCCTGGAGATGGGTACAAATCCACCAAACTACTTAGTGTGGGTTTTATTAAGATAATAAAACAGACCAACACAAAATCAACGCAAACAAGATGCAGTATCTGATTGAGTGTGAAATGGGGATGAAATTCTCAAAGTAATGTTACTTTATGTTACGGCACATAAGGTTTAGAGATAAGTTGATTTTTAAGTACGCTCTGTCAACAGAGTAACACACCAAAACTGACAAGGCTGTGGTATTTCTTCCTGTGAGAGGCCTCTGGAACTATATTTAACCCACTGTGGGACTCTAAGCTGTCTCCTGAGATCCAGACTGATCAAATTTCTTTTGTTGTTTGACCAGGTCTTTAAAGCAGGGTGTACCCCTGCCCAACAACAGGAGACAACTCTGGAAATTGAAGAGTTTATCTCCCAAAAGACATTCCTTTACAAACAAGATGGACACGGTTTTTGTGACACCAGGGAGAAACCTCCATTATCTTAATTGTGGCTATTGTGAAAAAGGTCAGCGTCTGATTCATCAGCACTGACAGGTCTACAAACAGGCACCCTTAACAACAAAAGTAATACGGAGATAAAGAACCAGTTTTTGCTTCTTGTGAAACCAAATCTCAAAGAGAAACTCAGCTTGTCCACAGCCTCTCTACTGGTATTGTTCGATATTGTTCAGCACCAGAGCGAGCGGCTAACAGTTTTTTTCTCTAAAAATAATGAAGACTGTAGTATGAGCCTATACAACACAATAAAAAGTACTTGTGATCACCTGCCAGTATACAATAAAAACAGTGTAGCAGTATGGAGGGGAAGACAAAGTACTAAAAATAAGATATGTTCCTGCTTTTGTTGAAAGAATGAACACAAAAGTAGGTTTTTAGGACTTTTATAAGTAAACAGTTACTTGCATTAATACACATAATTTGTTTATTCATTCATTCATTTTCCATTTTCCTTATCCTGTGGGGGGTCACAGGGGGCTGGAGCCTATCCCAGCTGACATTGGGTGAGAGGCAGGGTACACCCTGGACAGGTCACCAGACTATCGCAGGGCTGACACATAGAGACAGACAACCATTCACACTCACATTCACACCTACGGACAATTTAGAGTCATCAGTGTACCTAACCTGCATGTCTTTGGACTGTGGGAGGAAGCTGGAGTACCTGCGGAAAACTCACGCTGACACAGGGAGAATATACAAACTCTGCACAGGCGGCTTCCCCATCCTGGAGTTAAACAGGAACCCTCTTGCTGTGAGGTGCCATCATTTGTTTATATTTTACTAAATTAAAGTTTAGATGTGATCTATGGGGATGGTATTCAACAATTTAACCTGAGCTCAACATAAACTGCCTGTATAGCTTCTGGGACTTTGCAGCCACTGAAGAAATGTGTTTTCAGAGCTCCAAAAGCAAGTAAGTAGACTCAAACATTAGAGATCCCCGTAATTGGGCAATAATAGGTTACAATAGGAACAGGTCAACCCAAATCAGAAATACATATTTTACCCATAGTGTAATTTGTCACTCTAGATAGTTTTAGTGTGGGTTACAAAAAAAAAAAAAAAAAAAAAAACCTGAACCAAACTGCACCTGCTACGGTATCACCACACAGGAGGATGTGTGCATCTACTCATGGGTGAGAGGCTTGTGCTCATGACAGCACAAGATGTAAACATTATTTATGTCCTCCTTGGCCGAGCTGTAATGTTAGTTACATTAGTGGTGCTAAGGTGAGCTAGTAGTAGATGTACATTTCCTTCTGCGCAGTGATATGGTTGGTGGGTGTAGTTTGGTTGAGAGAAAATAGTTCCTGCATTAACCTGCTAACAACAAGGTTTGTGGATTATCTTGAGTAACCAAGTCATGATTTCTGGATTTCTATTGAGTTTTTCAAATGTATCTATTTTGCACTTTAAGCACAACAAGCCAAGTGACATCTAGTTTCATTATATTTGAGAGAAGGCAGACATCTCTACAGCTGATATCTCAAACATTCTGCAACTCAAAAAAAAATCTTGTTTGATAAATGGCATTATTGGGAAGAGGAGAAATATATTTTTTTGTGGGGTGAAGTGTCCCTTGTACTGCAGGCTGTTTATTTTTTGGCCTCACAGAAGTAGTTAATCACAAAACTTAATCACTTTAAACAGAAATCTTGTTTAGGCACTTGGAAAAAAAAAGCGGCTCACTTTGTGCTTTGTATTGATCCGTGGTGTGAAGTACAAGAAAATTGCACTTAGTCATAAAGTAAAAGAATAAAACAAGTCAGCTGCATTGATTTTAACCCCTCTAGATAAACTCTTTCTTGTCCTTAAAATCGAGTTAGTTAGAGTGATATGTGCTGCTGTGGCTTATAATGAATTTAGTTAATTAGCATTACCACCTCTCAATTGTTACAGTCAAGTTACAATTACAGTTTACATCCATGTCTATGAAATGTATGTATGTTTCACTCACATCTTCAACCTGGCAGCATAGAAGATCTATACAATCAGCACAGTTTCAAGATGGACACCCAAGATTTGTGTCACTAATTCAGTATCTGACCAAATGTCTCCCCTTCTGTTATGATGTTGAGTAATGGCCAGAAAGGTGTTTTATGCAGAATATTATGATGTCACAGTGAAATTGACCTTTGACCTTTTGGATAAAAAATATGATCACTTAATCATTTTATCCTTTTAGATATTTGTGTGAAATTTTGTCATAATTAGCCTATGAATGCTTAAGTTGTCGCGTCCACAAAATGGGATGGACAACCTGAAAACATAATGGCTCCGGCTGTGACTATTGCCTGCGTGGAGGCATAAGAATGTATGCGACCACCAAACTTACCCCACCCCTGTAGAAAATGTTTCTCATTTACTTTATTCAATTCAATGTTCAATTTTATTTATTTTAAATGTTCTCATAAGAAGGTTTGAATTCTATTTGAGAGCCCCTTTTACATTGTTCGGAATAAAATAAAGTTTGGTGCAAAATTCTGAACCCTTTCTTTTGTTTCATTTGTTGTTGACCTAAATATAGTACAATTTAGATATTATGAGTGTTAAGATAAGTTGGAATCAGCCTTAACAAGCGCTTCAGTCCTCTAACAAAACACAGAGGACTTGACCTCAGTGTCCTCAGCTGGCCACCAGATTGGAAACCTTTCTTCTAATATGTGACTGAATGGTGATTTTACCAAAGTTAATGTTAAGGCTTAAAGCAAGATATAATCAGAGGCGTGTTTGCTTAGCTTATCTGAGTCCCACTCCGTTTCGACTCCACCTCCACCCTTAACTCTTACTTTGCCCGCGTTTGGATTTTGTGGTCCTCCATCAAGGACCAGATTGGCAGATAGGGTTAAACAGTTCATTTCGAAATCTGCGAGTGACGCCACTGATACTACGTTTCTGTTTTTTCTTTTCTGAGATCTACTGAAGGTTTGAGGGCAGCTGACATCAACCTCTTTCCTTGAGTAAATATTTTTTTATGACCTAAATGACTACGTAGTTTTGCATATTACCTTCTGAAAAACTGAGTTGACTAGTCAGGATCTATTTTTATATATAGTATTATTTACTATCCATTTTTATATTTTTACAAGGATTTTACAAAGGGGATTTTTTTTTGTTTTTTTTGGTTATAGGACTCAAAGGAGAGGAGTTAAATATTTTCAAATGACATTGTTCACATTATACTCACCTTGACGGCCATTAAGTTCAGCTTTAGGGCAGTTGTACTTTAAACCACTCTGTAATATTTTCTTAATAGTATAACATTCAAGCTTCCACCAAGCACTTGTGGCCACATAATGACAGGTTTGTCCTTGGGGGGTATTTAAAATCTCTTAAGGAAATTCATTTTAAAACATATTTATTTGATCCCTCATCAAACAGACTGCAGGGTGTGGAGTTTTGATATCAACACATCTATCGGCTCTCTGAGGAATTCTGTTTGTTCTGTGGGTCTGGACTGTTTAACCAAAATACACACCTTAAGTAAGCATTGTCTGTTTGTGAGCAAAGTAAAGAGAGATGGGACAAATACCAAGAAAGAAAGAGAGAGTGCAAATGCTGCAAATTGATTAACTGCAACTAGAGAGGCATTTCCTGAAGAAAACACAGTGATTCTGAGTTAAAACTGTGACAGGAGTGAACTAGGTCATCGTAAAATAGCTCACTCACAGTCAGTCAGTGTTTAATACTGAGCATTTTGAAATTCAAATTGAGTTTGTACCACACAAATCTATTGTTGACGTTCTTGGAAGCCATGTCAACTTCAGCCTGTTACATGCTTTGTGTCTTCTCAAAATACACTTCTGTTTTCACAGGAAATGTACAGTTTGCATAAAGTCTCTTTCAAAATAAAAGTACCACATTGGTACTTATTAAGGTGCATATTGATGGTTTTTTTCCCTTCAACAACAGACACACATGGTTACGTTAGGTTTTGGCAACAAAAGTATGTGGCTAGGTTAAAAAAATAACAGGGTTTGGCTTTACATTCATACAGGAAGTGAACACTGGCCTCCTGGGTGAAAGTCAGTGACTGTTGGACCCATCAACCAACCCTCCTCCCATCTGCCCTATTTAGACTTTTTTAAGTTGTTGTCTGGCCACGTTTTCCCCCTGACGCCATCAGGCACTGTTACACTCTGACAGCACCCGGCCGTGTATCATGCCAACATGAAAAAACTGCTTTTATTGTCAGTGTCTGACAGCAGAAGTCACTGCCGGAATTCCGCTATTCAGCAACTTCGGAATGAGACTGGTGCTATGTCTCAAATCGCGTACTTCTGTACTTACACTTAATATTTTGAGTGCATAAGTGCATTCACACTGAGAAGTATGGAAAAATGCAGTGCACTCAGCGGAAGGGGAGGGACCACGTTTCAAACTGGAAATAGCGGCCGAGGACTGTGCGACCGTGAGCGCCACTGCATTGTACAAATACAGGAAGGAACTTTAATCAGGAGAAGATTCAGCTGGTAGCAATCTGCAATCCTCACAGCTATATGCCACAAAATCCCCCTAAATCTTAAAAACTGTTCCTTTAACTTTCCAGAAGTAGGCCTACTCATGCAGAATAGGTATTACAGAATAATATATCTAACATCACTGGATTATAATTATTGATGCAGTAATGTGCAAGCATCAGTGATGTTGCAGCTCGTCATGGTGGAACAAATGACATATATTATATACTGGCAGGTGGCTTAATCCATAAAAATACATTAAAATGCTTATTTGATTTAAATTTTATATCTTATAATAATCTGAATGTGCAAAGTAGCTAGTGACTAAAGTTAGCAAATAAATATGGTGGAGCAGAAAGTACAATATTGGCTTCCAAAATGTTGTAGAGTAAAAGTATAAAGTAGCAGAAAATGGAAATACTCAAGTAAAGTATCTTAACATTTCAAGTGGTAAAACAGTAATCATTAATCAACAGTGATAACAGTCTTAAAAAAGTCTCATCTATAAAACATTACGCACAATTCTATACATGAATAATTTTAGTAGCACTTAAACTGTAGGACATGCAAAGTGTCTAAATATATATTTTTTCAGGGATATCTCACTGAATTTACATTTTTTTTGTTCTATGAAAACGTTCACATCAATGTATAAACACTGTTTTCAGCATAAACAACAGTCAACAACTTGAGCTACTTACAGTGGTAATCACAATAACAACATGTACAGACAAACAATAGAGACATTATCTGTGTTCCAATTTCTGATGCAACCGTGTCTTTTCATGTCATGTGAAGAACCCTTCCTCATTCTTTGACATAACTGTCATCTGAGACTTGTAAACATGTGAGATATGATTCTGCAGAGATTATGATGACCAGGCTGAAAAGTATTTCAGAAGACGCTCACTTCCTTTTGTTCATTTCACTTAACTGGGATGTTCCATTTCTTCTACAGAAACTAATGTAATAATCTATTTTATTTTGACGGTTGAGTGAGTTCGTCAAATACTTTTTGATATTGCTCTATAAATAAAGTTGGAAATGTTAATGTTTGAAAAAAAAAGAGAGACCTATCACTGGTATTTTTCCAATTAAACATCCTCCGCTTCACTGTGAATCAATTAACCTTTACAAAAAGAGCTATGATATAAATGAGTCATAATGTAAGTACTGCACACACTCACAGTGCTCATGTTAAAAAAAATGTCCTCACTCTGACAAAAAGAAACTGTTATGATAAGAAAAGAGAAGATTAAGATAAGATTATATTACTGCCACCTTGGTTAAATAGAGCCACGACTTAAAACCAGCGAATGTTGCTCCTGTTCTTTTTTTATTCTTCTGTTCAACAATTTGGTTTTTATGATCTCCAGGACGACTTTGGTTTTCAACGTTTAGTTGTTTTGGGTAAATTAATGTTGAGAATCAGTTATTTAGGGACATGAACTTTCATAAGAAGCTCTGCACACTCCTCTCAAACTACATAATGACATCTTGAGTTCTGTAACAGTAAAGCTCATACACATGCAGTTTAAACCCACACAGGTGTTGCTGACTGAATTTTGTTTGATTGACAGCAGCTTACATTTTCTTTCTGTTGATGAGCTCAATAAATCCCAGCAGCTCCTTCAGCACCTCGAACTAAGCAGATAGATTGACTGAAAACAGCAGGGCGAGTGTGCATTTAGACAAACACAAGGTTATATCTTTACTTTGCATTTACTGAATTATTTGTTTTATTTTAGTTATTTAATCTTTTTATTTTTGACAACTTTATTTATCATTTTATCCATAACAAAAACATTAACATCAATGGTTAAGCATTTCTTACAAAAGTTGTAAACCTCCCCCCACCCCCTCCAGGTGGCATCCCCCACTACAAACATACAATCACACCCACAACCATATACATAGGTCAAAGGCAGATAGGCACTCATACTCATGTGCATATAAATAAAGGCATACATGTCCCTTCTATCTGCAGGAATATATTCTGTATCCAAACATAAATACCTAAGCAAGAAAATAAATATACAAATACCAAAAAAAAAGAAAAGAAAATAGACATACACTCACACTAAAGACTCAAACTAGTCTGCTTTGAATATTGCAGTCATAGTACCAGCATTTTGGACCTTCTGAAAAAAAAAAAGGTACAAATGATCCTGTCATAATTTGGGCATCTAAAAATATAAGTCAGAAGTCAAAGGGAGACAACGAGCGGTCAGGTGAAAGGCAGGCTCCTAATATGAGTTATGAACCGTGACCACGTTTTTTCATACTTATCCTCCAGCCCACATACTGTATACCTAATTTTTTCTAAATCTAATCCCAACATCACCTCCCTAATCCAATGAATATAGACGGGAGGATTCTTTCCCTTCCAGTTCAGTAATATCAGACGACGGGCATGCAACGATGCATAGGCAATTGCATTTCTGTGGAGTCGGGACAACTCCAACTTGTCTCTAACTATACCAAAGATGGCCGTTAAAGGATCAGGCCGCAGTGTTTTGCCCGGTATCGCCGAAAGCGAATGAAAGATTGGAGACCAGAAATTATGCAAAGACGGACATGACCAAAACATGTGTCCCAAGGAAACAGGGGAGTATTGACATCTAGGACAGTCTGGTGCAACACTGGGGTATAGTTTGGATAATCTATCATTAGAATAATGTAATCTGTGGACTATTTTAAATTGGATTAAGCCATGTCTGATACAAAGGGAGGAGGTATGTATACGTTGTATGGTATTTTTCCAGGTGTCTTCAGGTAATGCTTCTCCAAGGTCTCTTTCCCACTCCACTCTGGCCTTATCCCACGTATGAGGACAGTTACTCAGAATTAATGCATATATTTTTGATACTGCTCCTTTATTAAATGGATTGACATTAAGGACTGAATACAATAAATCCTTAGAGGGTGGAGACGGATACCCCGAGAAATATTTAGAGGCAAAGCTCCGAACCTGAAGGTACCTGAAATAAATTGGTAAATTATGGTCTTCACACAAAAATTTAAATGACATAAAGCTATCCTCGGTAAAGAGATCTTGAAAATAGACCAAACCACATCTATGCCAAACTGCAAATGCCTGATCTATTTGGGACGGCGCAAAAAGATGATTAAACATTATCGGAGAGAAGCTACTTGTCAGATTAAAATGCTTTCTGAACTGGCCCCAGATCTTAATTGAATTTTGGACCACCAAATTTGTGTTCAACGCAGGTGCTCTGGTATTTAGTGGGAAAGGAGCAGTTAAAATTGAAATCGGGGAGGCTGGGAGTGTAGCTCTCAGTTCCATATCAGCCCAGACCGGGCCTTCTTTGTCTGCAAACATGGTAATCCAATATGTCAATTTAGCAATGTTGGCTGACCAATAGTAAAATAACAAATTAGGCAAACCCAGACCACCCTCAGATTTGGCTTTCTCCAAACTTGCTTTCTTTATACGTGCAGGTTTTTTATTCCATATGAAGGAACAAATAAAGCGATCCAGCTGGGCAAAATACGATTTTGGAAGAAAGATTGGAATCATTTGGAATAAATATAAAAATCTGGGCATTACAGTCATCTTCACAGTATTTACTCGTCCTGCCAGGGAGACTGGAAGTTTTGACCACCTATCAAATCAGTTTTGGTACGATCTAAAATAGACCTATAGTTATATTGAAAAATAGCCTTGATTGAGCCTGCAATTTCTATTCCCAAATAAGTAAATTTATCGTTTTCAATTTTAAAGGGCAGATGTTCGTAATTGACCTGTTTTGCTAGATTATTTAATGGAAATACAAAGGATTTTGATAAATTAATTTTATATCCTGATATGCTACCGAATTTTTGCAGCAAATGGAGAAGGTGAGGTATGCTCTCTATTGGATCTGATATTAGCAAAAGCAAGTCATCCGCATAAAGCAGAGTTTTATGTTTTGTTTCGCCCCTGGAAATATTCTTAATCCTGCCATCTGTTCTGATAGCAATTGCCAACAGTTCAATCGCAATGTCGAATAGGAAAGGCGACAGACCGCAACTCTGCCTCGCACCTCTATAAAGTGGAAAATATTCGGAAATCAGGCCATTTATTCTGACCGCAGCCATGGGTGTTGAGTACAGAACTCTGATCCACCTACAAATCTTTTTATTTTTGAAAGCTTTGCAAAACATCTACCAATCTTCACTTTCAAATAATATTTCCAAAGTACTTTACCGCAATCACTATACTGTCATAAGCAGAAATACCTCAATATAAAAATTATTTTTTGTTTTCACAAGTAAAAGTCCTGCATTCAAAATTGTACTTTCAATACAGAAGCTTTATCAGCAGGATGCTAAGTATCACTCACTCACACTCATTACTAAGCAAAATGCTCCCTGGTTGTTATATTATTATATATTAATATGTTGGATTATTATTACTGATGCATTAATGTGTAGGGAGGATTTTAAAATTAGAATGGTTGATATCACATGGGTGGAAATTTGATGTGTTCACCACCCTGCACTACTCATCACACTCAGCTTTGCTGTAGAGCTGGTTGGCACTGACCTGGCACACACAGACCGACAGTGTGGTCAAAGGCCCAGATGGGTGCCCAGTCTGTGCAGGATTCTTTCACAGCTCACATCTGACAAAAAATGGTTAAAATGCAGCAAAACTAAACAAAATATTTCACACCTCACCCTCAGTGCAACATCCTCTGCAGACACTCATTTTCCAAGTTTTTCTGGCTGCCCAAACATCCTCTGTATTTGTAGGGTTCACAGGTTACTGAGGAGAAGCTGTATGTAGGGCCTAGTCTAGTTAATATAGCTAGTTGAATTTGTGTGGATCAGTGGACCAATTTTTTGTTTATTGCATTTGCCCTGAGATTCATGTCCCAGACAGTACTTGTCCTAACACTGAACACAAATCCAAATTTAATTGCCAGGATTTACAGACCGTGGCCCCTGAACCATGTCACAGCTCTTACAGTAAACATTAATATCTACAATGTCAGATGGAGGGATACGCAGACTGTAAGTAATGCTGCCTGTAACCCAGTACTTAGGGAAAAATAAACTTGCTGTCACTTATTAATCTACTGCTTAGTTTTCAGTGGAGGCAGTTGTGCAGGCTCAGAGTGCACTGCTGCCATCTTCTGGTATTTTCCTGACATATTTAGCTTTTTTCCCACCTTAACGAAATACAATAAATGAAGGGAAAATACAATTTAAGAACCATAGTTTGAAAAACACAAATGCTACTTAAATAGTAAGCCTACAGTACAGATTGGGTTCATTTTGGTGACCCCATAATTGAGCCCTTCACTGTACCTTTATCCTCCTGAGACCTGAACTCCTCTCTTCTAGTTATTTGGGATCAGTAGTGCCTGTTAAGTATAAAAAACTAAACATTGTCAACAATAATTAAGTCCCAATGTCCTCAAGTGAGATGACAATAAAGTCCTAAAGTCGTCAAACAAGTACTTCCTAATTAATAGTGTTTTAGTGTTAGTTACTAAAATTTGTAGCCAGGCTGACTAAGCAGAGATGCCTGCCATCTTGTTTTTACATGGATTAGTGCATTGTGCTCTTACTAGATGGCACATAAAATTGTCCACGAATGAGGACGTTTACAGTTTTTCTCAATTGTTTACACACAAATACTGGTACTTGAGACACAATGACCACAACATGTAACTCATGCACCAACCCCCTGAACCAATTCTGCTAAACTACAAGCACAATTCCTGCTTTACACTCAAATTGCAGTTCTAAAACACATTTTTTTCAAAACACTACACACAATTCTCTGCATTTGGCACAATTTTCAGGAAGAAAAGCTCTTGTTTTCACAAAGAACACACTGTCATTCAAAATTCTAAAGTTAATTGCCCTACTATGCACACTGACTCATCAAATGGGAAAACACCTGTCACACAGTTTTACAATTAGCAATCAGAGCTTTAGCATAAAAGGGCAACAGGTGAGCTTTTCTGTTTTGGAGCAATGGATGCCAACATTGGAAACAGAGGCAGAGCCAGAGCCAGAGGAGTGAGAGTAAGAGGAGGAGGACGGGGAGGACGAGAACGAGGAAGGCCAAGGACCGTAATCTCTGATGAGATCCGAGCCACTTTTTCTGCCTGGAGATGGAAAGTGTATGACCGAAATCCACAAACGCGTATACCCCTTCTCCAGGCTATGGTAGATGCATGTGGAGATATAGCAGTTGATGCTTTTCATGGCTGGATTCGCCATGCTAGGCGATATTTCCCCCACTGCTTGGCCAGGGAAAACATTGCTTGTGATGTGGATGAGGTGCTGTGGCCAGACCGAAACAGAAGAGAGGATGCAGCATAGTTTTGTTTTGTTTTTTTACTGTAACTGTATACAGTAAATTCATCTGTTGTTTTGTATGTAGACCACTGTATGTGCAACTTCGTGTTGGTTGGAATGTACACTGTGTACATTGTTTTTGTGGGAAAAATAAAATATATTTGTTACCGTGTATTTGTGTGTTCTGAGTATAAAACAATATTCTAAAATATTTTACAACACACTTATGTATGTACTGTCTGTAGTAAGTGTAACAATGAACAAAAAAAAGGCCTAAGTCATTATGATGAATGGAGAAGAAGTGTTTTCCATTCATCATAGTGTTTTACATTGAGCACATCAGTGTTCAACTGGTTCTTATAAATGTCTATTCATATGATGGTTTGTGTGTGTCATTTGAAAACAAAATACCATTTTGAGAAGAAATAACATTGTTTTGAATGTAAAGTTTCATTTTGCAGGAGAATTGAGGGGTTTTGCCCATTGTGTGTGTGTTTTTTGATTTGTGTGTAGAGTTCTGAGAGTATGAGGCATGCTTTCAGAAAATGTGTGTAAACAATCGAGAAAAACTGTAATTTAAGTAGAATGAAGTATAAGGTCATGTAGTTTAAGTGTTACACCTCTAAAAAAAAAATCTAATCACAACTTGTATTTTGTCAGATTAGTTGAGCTACTCCTTGAGCTCAAAATGTGGTTTTTCCACATACCCACTGTCAACTGCAGAGGCGCTTCCTTGAGTACAAGTATCTGTGGTTGGGAATTTCTGCACAAGATGATACTGCAAGATTGCAGATCTTAAATGAATTCCGGGTTAGGTTTTCCATCACTCCCCAGTGGTGATCAGCTTTTACAGCCCAAAACCACAGCAAATCTTTTTGAATCTCATATGGATCTTTGAAAATCCCCAAACCAACCCCTTCTTATTTATTTTTGTTTACATAGATTAATTATGTGTGAATATATAGTATGAAGAGGAGCAGGAGAAAGAGAAAAAATAGAAAAGTGACATTCAAAATCAAAAAGCCAAAACAGCAACACATTTCAATGACTAATAATTTATTTGTTCAATAAGAAACCAGCACCAAAGAAGATATTTACCCATATAAAAATACATACAGTGAATACATACAGTGAACATATATAATCTCAGACAACAGAAGACACCAGTAATGAAAACAGAAAAAGTAAACCATAGCTAAAGATTCCAAAAACATTAAGAAGTCATATAAAATACATTAAATTTGACATGAGGAAGGCAATGGCTGGTTACAGTTTTTCTCGATTGTTTACACACATTTTCTGAAAGCATGCCTCATACTCTCAGAACTCTACACACAAATCAAAAAACACACACACAATGGGCAAAACCCCTCAATTCTCCTGCAAAATGAAACTTTACATTCAAAACAATGTTATTTCTTCTCAAAATGGTATTTTGTTTTCAAATGACACACACAAACCATCATATGAATAGACATTTATAAGAACCAGTTGAACACTGATGTGCTCAATGTAAAACACTATGATGAATGGAAAACACTTCTTCTCCATTCATCATAATGACTTAGGCCTTTTTTTTTGTTCATTGTTACACTTACTACAGACAGGACATACATAAGTGTGTTGTAAAATATTTTAGAATATTGTTTTATACTTAGAACACACAAATACACAGTAACAAATATATTTTATTTTTCCCACAAAAACAATGTACACAGTGTACATTCCAACCAACACAAAGTTGCACATACAGTGGTCTACATACAAAACAACAGAAGAATTTACTGTATACAGTTACAGTAAAAAAACAAAACAAAACTATGCTGCATCCTCTCTTCTGTTTCGGTCTGGCCACAGCACCTCATCCACATCACAAGCAATGTTTTCCCTGGCCAAGCAGTGGGGGAAATATCGCCTAGCATGGCGAATCCAGCCATGAAAAGCATCAACTGCTATATCTCCACATGCGTCTACCATAGCTTGGAGAAGGGGTATACGCGTTTGTGGATTTCGGTCATACACTTTCCATCTCCAGGCAGAAAAAGTGGCTCGGATCTCATCAGAGATTATGGTCCTTGGCCTTCCTCATCCTCGTCCTCCCCGTCCTCCTCCTCTTACTCTCACTCCTCTGGCTCTGGCTCTGCCTCTGTTTCCAATGTTGGCATCCATTGCTCCAAAACAGAAAAGCTCACCTGTTGCCCTTTTATGCTAAAGCTCTGATTGCTAATTGTAAAACTGTGTGACAGGTGTTTTCCCATTTGATGAGTCAGTGTGCATAGTAGGGCAATTAACTTTAGAATTTTGAACGACAGTGTGTTCTTTGTGAAAACAAGAGCTTTTCTTCCTGAAAATTGTGCCAAATGCAGAGAATTGTGTGTAGTGTTTTGAAAAAAAATGTGTTTTAGAACTGCAATTTGAGTGTAAAGCAGGAATTGTGCTTGTAGTTTAGCAGAATTGGTTCAGGGGGTTGGTGCATGAGTTACATGTTGTGGTCATTGTGTCTCAAGTACCAGTATTTGTGTGTAAACAATTGAGAAAAACTGTAAAGTGCACAGAGTGAAAATTGTCAGTAACAGGTAAGTTTAAGAAAAAACTAAACATGAGATGATTTTATTACAGAAACTGCAATATTATTCTACCATCCAGTAACATTTCCCAGAGCCAGTGTGCTACCTGCAATATAACAACAGCATGAATAAAAGTAGTTTTTCTCCTGTTCACACTAATAATGGTCTTTTTAGGGAAATAAAAACACTGGTCCACCAGCCAATACAATACAAACACAATATGAAAGGCACAATATGGACATAAACAGTCCTACTAAGGGGGAAAGTGTCTTAACGTGTTTCAGAAACACGTTAAGATTTTAAATATACAATTAAACGTGGTAGGTTTATCACAACATGAATAAAGAAGTCATAAACAATAGTAGCAGCCTCAAATTTGACATTATTTGCATCAAGGTGAGATTTTGCAGGAAATCTGCTTTATAGATTTCTGTCAGTAGTAAAAACACAGACTGTTTCTGTATGTACAAGATTTGAATATTACTGACTTTGGCGCCCCCTTGTGGGAAAATCCAAAAAGACACCTTTGCAGTAATGGATAAATGCAGCTTATTGCCCTCCTCAACTTTTGTCTGAGCATAATATCGGAAAATTATTTAGAGAGAGGTCATAATCACATAACATTTCTACACACGAGGTCTTTATTCTCTTTGGTTGAGATAAACCCAAAACTTTTGCTTTTCAGCAAGGAGCAGTGAACCTGGAACAGTATTATTACCTGTTATCTCTCACAATTAAAGGAGAGGTTCAGTGTTTTTCTGCTTAGCAACTGCAGATGTGCATTAACATTGACATGCCCATGTGTACACTGAGAGAGTTAGTGGTTGCTGGTAGTTCATCAACCAAGCAGTCCCCAGCCTTTTCCTGTCAGTCTCTTTTTAGGAAGTTAAAAACATTTCAACGTGTAACTTGAATTCACTATGTTTCTTACTAGTTTATGTGAAAAATACGGCCTCAACTTTGCACATACATGCAACAGCCCAGTTTTTACACACAAACGACACAAAGTTTAAACACAAGAGATAGGCTACGTTCACATTACAAGCAAATGTGGCCCAAACCTTATTTCTTTGCTCTCATGTAACACAGAACAATGTGAACACAGAAATCTATTTTTTTTTCACAATCAGATGTGGGCTACATTTATATGTGGCCCTAAATCTGACATATGTGATCACTGGCCATGCAACTGAAGTGAGAATGGTCACATCAGAATTCATGTGTTTTTCCACATCATACTTCACTGTGCAGGCACAGCTCACTCTCCATATGGTGCTGAAATAGTCCGGCGGGACCAGAGAAGCTGTACCACTGCAACAGGAGGCTGCCCCAGTCACCAATAGAGCCCGAGTGCTAAATGCTTTCTGACAGGGACATCTTGCCTAAATGCCATGACAGTGTTGTTATCAGGCACCCACAGATACATTGGAATGTAGCCCTGGGCACGCTAAGGTTTGGAAGAACTGCCTCTCTGTGTCTCCTGACTGAGATGTTTCAGAGAGTATTAAGCCCTGTAATATGAACGTAGCAGTAGAAAACCAAAGTATGAAGGCTTCCTCATACCAGATTTGACTTAATGAGCATTACCGGTTTTCCCCTCTCTCTCTCCTGTAAAAACTCTCCATCCTCTGCTTTACATAATATTTGGAGTAAATCTTACAAACTGGACTCTTGATAGCCTAGCCAGCATGACTGAATTAATTGATAATCAGACATTTTTAGTAGCAGAAACTCAACTCGGCAGGAACATTTCTTTGGCAACTTAATTTCAGTTGGTCTTAATACAAATCTGACCTTTCACATGATAATAGTGTATCTAAGTTTAAAAATGCCACATATAACTTTTTTTAAACTAAATATACAGACCGTCTTCCAGCGGGGCCTTGGAGTGAGGTCGAGATCCTCGGTAGCTGTGTTGATGCTCTCTGTCTCTGTCACTCCCCCTCCTCTCTCTGTCACCCCCTCTCCTCTCATGGTCCTCTTTCCTCTTCCCCCTCTCCTCTCCCTCCTCTGCCCCTGCTCTCTCAAATCTCCTCCTTGCGCTCTCTATCCTGCTCCTTCGTTTCTCATCTCCCACCTCCCTGTGCTCATCGTGCTGACCTGCTCCTCTCCTGTGGTGGCTCCTCTTTGAGTCAGATTCCTCCCTCCTGCTCCCCCACTCTCTTTCCGAATGCTCCCTCCTTGTTGCCGCTTTGTGACTTCGATGCGACTCCTTCCTCGTGTCGCTTTTCCCATGATCTTGCCTTTTAGTCCCTCTCCCTGTCTCTTTTCCTTCTCTCTTCTCTTCTCTACCTTTTGCCATCTCAGCTCTCCAGTCCCTAACTCCTCTGTCCTCCTCTGGCCTCCTCCAGCTCTCCATCCTCTCACTGTGTTGTACGTCCCTGCTGCCGCCTCTTTCCTTATCAGTTTCTTTCGTTATGTGTTTGCTTTCTCTCTCACTCCTGTCAGGTTGATCTTTATCGCTCCTGCTGCTGTGCCTCCTTGTACTCTCCCTATCTGCCTCTTTCTCTTTATTCGTTGATCTCCCTTCAGGCTTCATCTCTCTTTCATCCTCTTTGCTGCTCTTATTCCTTTCACTCTCTCTCTCTGTCTTGATCCATTCAGAATATACCTTCCCACTTCGTTCCTCTCGTTTCAAATCACCTAATCTATTCTTAATTTCCTCTTGTTCTTTTCCCATTTTATTTTTCTCTTTCTCCTTCTCATCTGTCTTTTTATGTGTACCATTGTCTTCTTTTGCCTGGTCTCGTTTGCTCTCATATTTTTCTTTCCCAGCTGTAATGCGGTTTTCAGTTTCTTTATTCTCTTTGTTCCCTTTTCGAGATTGTCCTTTCAAAACTTCCTCTTTGGCTGCTTTGACAGTCTCACTTTTCTGCTCCTTTTCCTCATCAGTCTTGCTTTCTTCTTCATCTTTTCCCTTTTTACTTTCCTTCTTTCCCTCTGTCTTAGCATCCTTCCCTTCTGTTTCCTCTTTGTCTTTCTTTTCCTCTGGCTCTCCTTTTTCCTTCATGCTCTCCTCCTTTTTCTCCTTTTTACTTCTCATATTTTCCTTCTCCATTTCTTTAATCCTCATTTGCTCCTCAACCTTCTTGTCCAGTTTTTCCTCCAGGAGGTCCAGCTCCTTCTCCAGCTCAGCCAGCTTCTTTGGATCGGACTCAAAATCGTCGTCAACTTCCTCCTCCACCTCCTCAATCTCCTCATACTCCTCCACCTCAATGCCATCCATAGTCTTCTGCAGCTGTGTCTTCACCTTGTTCAGCTCCAGCAAGCCATCTTGAAGTTCTTTACATACGTCCCTGATCTTGGTGGCGAACTTAGTTTTGGCGCCTTTACGGAGTTTGTGGGAGTCTTTGGCGAGGAAGAAAATATCCAGAGCGAGAAAGAGGGCTGACATGACGCCTGTGGTGACACTGATAGCCTGGGCAGCTTTGGCAACGCCACCTGCAGCACCTAAAACCTGCACAGTGCTGATGAGCTTATCTGTGTTAATCATCAGGGCTTTTCCGGCACGGCCGCCCTCCTTCATCACGTGCTTGAGGTTATGGTTCAGAGCCTTTTTTGCAGCGCTCTCTGAATATTTCTCAAAGTCCCACCCCTCTAGGGTGTCCATACCTGCCTACAAGAGACACAGAGACAAAAAAATTTAAGATCTGTCTCAGAAATGAGATATTGTTCAATAAATAACTTTGCATGGACACTACTATTGTTGAAGGTTTTCCCTTTATTTAAAACTTATACTTTTTCACACTCTTTTGTCAGAAAAAAGGATAAAATAACCTATAACAAATATAAACAAATGTAATATAATAAATAACCTATATTCTAAAATTCTGAACACACCTCTTGGTTTAACTATTAAGATAACTAAGCTCTTCCCACACTGAACTTAAGCACAGCCCAATGATATTGGATTTTTGAGGCTGATAACAATGTTGATACATAAGAGTTCTAAATATTGGCTGATGTTTTTTACATGAACACATAACAAATGAAAATTTTCAGGATACAGGATAGGGATCCCTTGAATCGGTTTGACGTTTTCCAGTTGAAAAATAACCTTAACGATGCGATGCTGTTTCTACATTACCTCAAACATACAGTCAATCCTTGTTACAACATTGGCCGACTCATTCACGAATTCAATGATCATTTTTGCTAAATAAATTTTCAACTGAAATATTTCTGAGTTGAGTTGTATCTAATTCTAAATAATACTCAAAATAATTTGAAGAGAATTTAGGGCTTGTTTGGAGCCCCTAACCCCTCGAAAGGTGATCCTTTTATCTTCTGTACACAAGATAATAACTCATAATCACATGATATCTTTTGTTTTGTTTAACTTGTGCACATAAGATAAAATGCTAACTAATTAAATAATTCAATTGTGCACAAAAAATAATAACTTGTTCCTTATCTTGTGTGCACAAGGTAATTGTCTTGTGGAAAAGAAAAGAAAAAAAAAATTCTTGGGGACTTTAGGGGCTTCATAGGTCTGCGCACTTGTGATGGCCATTTATTAAATTTTCTGGCATTTTACTGACCACATCTAATTTCGCTAGTCAAAAAAGTAACTGAAAGATTGATCTAAAAAGCAACAACATTGTTTCAAGGAATCTAGTTCTGGTCAACTTTTAGGGTTTTTGCATAGCATTTGCTATGCCTTCACTAGGCCTGTAAAGTGTCCCCAGCAGTTACTACTGAGAGATTTGTGGCACCTCTGATAGATTAATAGTTGACTTTATTAATCCCAGGAGGTAAATTACAACATCATAGTTGCCAAATACATGAAAAAAATATTAAACAGCAATGACATTGAAACAGACACAGATTCAAATACAGATGAATAAAAATTTAGTCAAAAATTACAGTATGCTTTCCTAATTTTTCAAGTGATTTCTAAATGTTCTGGATGTGCAAAGAGCAGAGCTGTGAAGTCTACCAGCACCCGACAGGAATGATCTCTTGTATTGCTCCTTCACTCACCAAGGAAGTCTGTTGCTAAAAATGCTAAATCTGCAAAGCCTGCGTTATATTTCTAAGTACAAACTCAAACATTTCCTCACCTGCACGAACTCCAAACACTCCCTGATGTCTTTGATCTCGTCCTGGTAGCCCTGGATCATCTTCTCCAACTTCTTACGATCCATGTTGGAGTGAACTGTATCTGTGATATTTGCCGTTGCTGAGGTGATGCTGCCTGCTGTTGCTACACCGATCCCCACCGCCGTGACAATAATAGAGGCACCGAAAGTGAAAGGCGCCAGAATGAGTCCGGTGATTGTTGCCACGCTGCCTGCGACACTGGCCACTCCTCCACCCACAGCGGCTGACGTCGTTTTTTTGTGGAATTCATCTGCAGCATCAGCCAGAGACATAAGTTCCAGGATGCGTTGCTGTAAAGACGCCCCCCGCTGGTTGAACAGACGCACAAACAGACAGGCAGCCATGTAGACACGATCAGCTGCCTGCTCCATTGCCCT
Source organism: Epinephelus lanceolatus (assembly GCF_041903045.1). Classification (NCBI taxonomy): domain Eukaryota; kingdom Metazoa; phylum Chordata; class Actinopteri; order Perciformes; family Serranidae; genus Epinephelus; species Epinephelus lanceolatus. Next base: position 16,375,128 of record NC_135745.1, on the reverse strand, counting down.
GGAGACACACATGAAAGTTGTGAAGGCTTGAAACTCACAAGACTGTGCAGGTGGACACAGCAAATATGAGCGCTTAGAATATTTACACTTATCAGTTCAAACCCAAAGTTACAACAGGCTTTCTGCAGGGCTCACCAAGTCACAAATTAAAACTTTTTAAGATCTCACATAATAGCACAGAATGCCATTTATTACCTGTTTCATGATCCTACTGGACAAAAGTACGATAGTATGACTGAAAACCAGTAGGACCGATGTGGCCCAGAATGATTAATTATTATATCACATTTGTTTCAGTACTTCCCAGCACTGTATAACAATGATTATTATTAATACATTTAATTATATGAACATGACCTGAATCTGGATGAGCAGCAGAAAATTGATGGATAAATTAACTAATAAAATGATTAATTTATGCAAGTTTATTTAAGTTAATTCAATTTTTTGCTAAAACTGACACTTGGCAATTATGAGTCGAGCCTTCAAGCTACAGTAGCTAACAATAGTAACCGTGTTTGCTACGAGTCTGATAGATATCCTGGATAAGAAAACAGAAATCAAACATGCTACCTTAAAAATGCCCTCACAATGCCAAAGTACTATCAACATTTATTTTAACTAAAAAGTTATTAAAAGAAAAGAGACTATGCTTACGTTTCCTCATCATCATCCTGCGTATTTGAGGTCTCGTTCCACTCTGCCCAACCTGGAAACCGGCAGCAGAGATAATACAGTCAGTACATGGAGCAAATACATCAAATTGTGTTTGGTTATAAGTGTTAGTGTTGATTTATTTTATCTCGTATGTGTGTGTGTGTGTGTGTGTGTGTGTGTGTGTGTGTGTGGTATCAGTGGTGGAGCAGTACAATAAACAATGGATGGACACTCATACTGACCTTTGACTGTGTTCCACCATTCCATCAATTCATCGCTTTCCTAAAAAGAGAGACCTTTGTCAGTGAAAATGTAAATATAATTTTGAGCTCTTTCTGGCAGAAAACATAAATGTACATATAATAAACAGTAAAGCAAATACTAAATAAAAGATCAGACCAAATGAACCAAACTCCCGGTGTGACAGTGCCCTAAACACACCTGTTCAGCCTCCAGAGGGTTGCCTTCAGTAGGATAAGCCACCATCTCCACAGGCTGGACCTCCACTGTGCTCTCCTGAAAAACAACAACATAGCCACAACTTTGTGAGACAAAATTCAGTTGAAAGACTGAACTACCGTCGATACCTTTCTCTGTGTGTCTGTCAGCATCATGTAGACACTGAGTCTCACCAGTCTGTACAGAGTTGACATACAGCTAAGGGTTTGTTTCCATATAATTACTGTCACACACAGTAACATGCCTTTATGGTGCTGTACGGCAGTATGTCCTACTATTAACTTGCTAAATGCTAACTCATGACCACTTTACTGGCTGCAGATGTAGAGTGGTGACTGGTACCAGGAAGGCTGTGCTTCACAAACAAAATACACAATTAAATGACACTTTAATCGTATCACACTAACATTGACATTATTGAAAAAATATCCATAGTACAACAAAGACATGCTGTAATTACTCTTTTAAGCTGATTTAATTTACAGATTTTATCAAGTGTCTAATTACATAATTATCATGGCATGATGTTATGTTTCAGATTTCAAAATAACTGAATAGTTATTTGAACATTTTCATTTAGTCAGCCATGCTTGTGGACCTGCATGATTTTTATATCAACTTCCATTTTCATGTATTAAACATTTTTTCTGAATCTTCAGACTCTGTTGTCCCAGATTTATTTGGACTTGAAGGAATTCATTTATTGTAACAGATTTTTGTCAACCAAAAATCAGTTAACTTCACAGCTGCAAGATAAACTGGATAAACTGTTCACAAAAACAGTTAAATATATAATATATAAAATATAATATGTAAGGTTGGTTGCAGTCTTGGATTAGATATTTGTGAACTTGACTAAAATGTTTTTCTGTGTATCTACTTCATAATATCTTCATGCAAACCTGTGCTGGGTTCAGCTCTTGTAGCTCAACAGTCTCCTCAATAATAGGCATAGTGTCTGGCGTCTGAGGAGGAAGAAAATAAAGATTAATGTCACTAAATCAGTAATAAGCTCACCTCAGAACTAATACACACATTAACAAGAAAACCAAGTAAAAGGAATATGAATTACACAGAAGACAAAACATATGTGTCAGTTAAAAAAAACACACCAGGATAACTTATAATAACTATAATAGCTTTTTACAATACGTAAAAAAAAGGAAAAACAGAAAATGGTCTGCATGTTGATATCCATATCTGTACAAAGCTTCAGATCCCCTTACAGTAATGTAATTAAATAAGAGAAGCGAGGTGCAAAACAGCAAAGTGAGTCATAAGAGTTACAGGAGATCAGCACATACCTGTGAAGTTAGATTAAGCTTGGGTATTCTGGGAAGTGTTTGCTTGACTCGGAATGACACAACCTGAGAAACAAAACAAGAAAAGAAAAGCTTGTCAGTGATAAAAAGAACTAAAGAGAAAAATAATCTCAAAGTTCAGCTCCTGTCACCATTAAGGTGGTATGTCTACTGTGATATATCACTTAATACACTTTGGTTCTTGCTCCAGCTACCTTCTATAACGTCTTTTAAAAGTGAACAACAACTCACTCGTCTTTTTTTCTTGATGGTTCTCCTGCGTCTCAGCCCGCCTCCTCCTGGTTCCTCCATGTCCTCACTTTCCTGCAAATAATGAAAGAGATAATTAGCACATAATCAGGAAGTTTAAAGGGACTACTGTCACTAGTATTACGTCTATTGTTGGCACCTGTGACAATGTAGAGACGACTGATATTGTCTTCACTTTGTGAGTGTGTGTTTGTGTCATCATGGTAATGTGGTCCTGGTGATGCCTACTGTAGGTGTGATAGGTGTGTTTAACTACTGCTAATTGTACGAGTTAAGTGTTGGTGTTATGTTGATATGTACATTTCATGCCTCTCAGTGCCAATAATATTTATACCTGATGTTCAATTGCTTTGGGCGTCCTCCTGAATATTCCAGCAAACCCTGTTTTTTTCTCCTGTCAAAAAACCCCCAAAAAACATAAGATGAGGTATTCATGTAAATCACAAAAACGTCAAAATACAGTCACATAGAATCATACCTCTACATCAAGACTCACCTTTTGGGCGCTTGTAGCTTCTAAAAGATTATCTTTACCGGTCGACCATTCACCAAGTGCTGAAAGATCCTCCTTAAAAATACAAGAACAAACAGAAAACAAAGCATGACTTCACTTACTTTAAAGTAGACAAGTTCAACACGGTCAAAAACCTACTCAGATGTTGGAAAGTAAATGTAAAACTGTAAATGATGGCATTGAGATCTATTTTAAATGTTTGTTGACAAAGAATAGAGAGAATGGAAAGAAAACGCTTGGCTTGAATATTTTAAATTTCATAAGAGCCTTCCCTTGTTTAGATTTTTGGCCTTTGACCTAAACATGGTGCTCTCAGATGTCATGAATGTACACTGGCACTAGTGCTTTTAGTACTGCCAAGTGTATTACTCTCTACACTCAACATCTATAGCATGTCTGTCTGTCCATGGAGAGGGATCCCTCCTCAGGTAGTCTTCCTGAAGTTTCTGCCATTTTTTCCCCTGATAACGCTTTTTTGAGGGGAGTTTCTTCTTCTCCAAAGCGAGGGTCCAAGGACAGAGTGTGTCATATGCTGGACAGATTGTAAAGGCCACTGAGGCAAATTTAGGATTTGTGATCTGGGGTATATAAATAAAACTGACCTGACATCCACAGACAGAGAGTAGCTCTCACCTCATCACTTTCTGCAAGGCTGTCGCAGCTGGCAGACAAATCCTTCATGTTACTGAAAGGATCCTGGAAAACAGAAAGGAGCTTCAATAATAAATAGGTTTGTTTTAACTTGCTGAAGAAGAGTTATCCACAAGATGAGTGTCTTGAAAATGTAAATGAATGTAAATGAGAGCTAAATAACCAGCAATCAAAAACATCACCGCCAAAAAACACAAAAACAAAATGAGTTTATTTGGTCACCTGTGTAGCAATCGAGCGTGGCGCTTGTTTGGGAGACTTTTTGAAGATCCCAGCCAGTCCGCCAGTCTTCTCCTGAAACATATGAAAAAAATCACATATCAAAATTAAATTAATGAACAGCAGAATCAAGAACAAGCTGAGACTGTGACAGTGGGACAACATTTGTACCTTTGATGTGTTTACTTCCAACAGATTTTCAGTACTGCCAAATAACTTCTTATCGTCGTTTAATTCCTGAATGCACCCAACAGAAAACAAAAATTTCAAAACAGCAAAACAAATGCAAAGTACTGAAATGTCATATAATGTAAACTTTTCTGTCAAATGGTTATTACTGCACCTCATCTGTTGTAGTCCCCTCTGCTGGTTTATGAGTCTTCTTAAAGATGCCACTGAAAATACTTTTCTCCTGAAATAAAACACACACTGTGTAAGTGACAGTAAATCTACATCAGGAGTATCTGAATGTGTCATAGTTATGTGTACGATTTAAAACACAGTACTAACATGTTGACATTTTTTAAGCATAAGCTGAATAAATGTAAAAAGTGTAAATAAATGTATAATCACACATTTAAGTGTATTAAAATAAACATTTATCAATATATCATAGTGCTGATGATCCTGTTTTGATCCCACACAGTACCTTTGTGTTTTCAAACAGACTGTCATTACTTGCTGAGAGCTCCTTTTGATCGTCTTTGTCCTGAGGAAACAAAGAAGAGAACTGGACAGTTAATAAATATGTATAATAACAGTCTCAGACAGTGATGCTAACAGTGTAACTAGTCACGCACTTACCTCTGCAGCTGCCTCTTCTCCAGACACTCTGGGTGTTTTTTTGCGAAGTCCACTGAACAGCCCACCTTTCTCCTGAGAAGTGAAAATGCAAATGAGTGCAAAGTTTCTCCTCTCAGTTGGCTCATGAAGAGTGCAAAACAAAGCTTTAAAGACTCAACGGGTGGGTGTTTATGGTGTTGTCAGGTATCTCCAATTGCACCATGTTTCAAAGAGACGGACAGTTGATTTACATTCTACCTTACAGCAGTGGTCAAAGAAGTACTGAGATTGTTTACTCAATTAAAAGTTATAATACCACAGTACCAAAATTCTTGGTTACAAGTAAAAGTCCTGCACTCAAAATCTTACCTGTGTGAAAGTACATGAGCATTAGCATCAAAATCTAGATTTTTCTAGATTTTGTAAAATTATGGTACAAAATTACTCCATATGCAAAATGACCCCACTCAGAGTGTTACTATTGTTAATGCATTTATGTAACATTTTAATGTTAGAAGCAGAGTTAATTTCAACTACTTAATGCACTGTTATGTAGTTTAATTTATAAGAATGCACAACATTTTCTAAACTGATCTGATTTACATGTTGACCTTGAACAGACCAGAGAACTACAGCTAAATGAGGTAATGTAAAAAGTAAAATATTTCCCTCTCAAATGTCGTGGAGTAGAAGTGTAATGTAGCAGAAAAAGGAAATGCGTCAAAGAACAAGTACCTCAAAATTGTACTTGAGTAAATGTACTTGGCTACATTCAACCAGGCAACCATAAAAATGTTAAGTCGTAGACTCTTGAAACGCACTGTAGATTCTGTGAGTAACTCATGACTTTGCAAACATAATTGTGTCAAAGGAGCATTGTTCTCATGTGTGAGGCAACACTGTGGAGACATTATATTTTTGGGAGGATGCTGCTGTGAGTGTTTGTTCAGGGCGGACACTGACCTCATCAAACGGGTTGTCAGCGCTGGCTGATCTTTTGAGGATGCCGGCCAAGCCTCCCTTTTTCTCCTAAAACACAGATCTTTTGTTATTTCTCTCAAATGAAAACATTCAGAAACAGAGAAAGAAAAATTGAAGAGAATCAAGAGTTGAAAGCTTCATTTGCTCCCAAGATCACAATGAACCAGAATTTGCTCCCACTGTTAGTGAATTTAAAAAAACAAAGAGTATTAAAGGAGCAGTGTGTAGGATTTAGTGGCAATTAGTGGTGACGACTGCAGATACATCCAGCTGAAACTTATTCACTGTTCATAGTTCAGGAGTTTTTTACCGAGAGCCGAATTATCCGCAGAGGTGTCTTCCTCACCAAAACAAATAGGCCAGGTGATGTAAACCAGTAAAAACACAGAATAAAGCGGTTTCACATTAAAAAACACTGTTTTGCAAAAAAATGCAAAAAAGCGAATGGCCCTATCTAGAGCCAGTGTTTGGTTTGTCCATTCTGGGCTACTGTAGAAACATGGTGGTACAACATGGCGATCTCCATGGAAGCAAATTTTTTTTTTATCACATGCAAATTGGTCTACAGCTACATACAGGATAGGAAAAACACAAAGAAATCATCTCATATAATCTGATGTTTGCAATCAGTTTTCAGTTTATGTTGACATAATGAGAGCAGCCACAGTGAGACAGAAAGAGAGGGTTAATTTTTAAAGACTGATGTACCTTTGGGGCGGTGGTGTCAGACAGATTCTCGGTGCTACCTGACAACTGTTTCTCACTGTTCACCTCCAGCTCCTGAATTCAAACCAGAAAACAGTGAAAACAAATATTCACTCGATCCTCCATAACAGTAGATTTCACAAGTGGTTTAATCAGTCTAATCAAATCACGATACCTTGTCTGCTGCTGCATCCTCTGCTGGTTTCTGCGGCTTCTTAAACATGTTGCTAAAAATGTTTTTCTCCTGAAACATAATTTGGTTGTTACTGAATGTTCCTTCAACAGATATTTTACCCTACAGGCTTCTGTTGCATTACACTGCTCACCGTCTTGCCATTATTCTCAGACAGGTCGTCATTACTGGCCGACAGCTCTTTCTGAGCCTCTTGTTCCTGAAACAGACAAATGAGAGGGTGAAATTGTGTTTCGGGTTTAGAAACTATCTGCACATTTAGGAAACACTCACTCACCGGTGACTCTGTCTTTTCTCCAGATGCTTTGGGAGTCTTTTTGAGGAGTCCACTGAACAACCCCCCACCTTTCTCCTGATGACACACATGAGAAAAAAATGCTGAAGTAGTTAAAATATAACAAATCAAACTGCTGTTTTGTTTAAAAGCCATTAATTATCTTGGATTTTAATGCACTGACCTGTTTGTTCTCGGATAAGTTCTCAGTGCTGGCTAAGAGATCGCTGTCAGACTCGTCCTATAAAAAGTGTTCAGAGGTTTTAAAGGCAAATGTTAATGTGGGAATACTAAATAAAGTTGACTTAAATATTTCAATCTTCACACTGCGATTGCAATATGAGTCCCGACTTTATTGGGAATAGAATTTTTACATTTCATTTTCTCTAAAGAAATATAAAATGATGATGGTGTGATTTTTGCTGGGGTCTTACATCTGGAATATCATTTTTCGGCAGTTGTATTTCATTAAAAATGTTGAAAAAGGTTGACAAATTACACTTTTACCTCCTCAGGTTGAGCAGCTTCTGCAGATTTAGGAGCTTTCTTGAATATTCCACTAAATATTCCACCTTTTTCCTAAAACATACACATTCAGACAATGAGTGCTCTCTCTTAACGTGTCCTAAAGGTATTTAGGACTATTATTTTAATTATATATATATATATATATATATATATATATATATATATATATATATAAAAATCCTCACCTTGTTCTCAGAAAGAGCTTCCCTGCTGCCTGAAAGTTCATCATCTTGTGACTGTGTTTCCTGAGAAAAGATAAACAATCAGAACCTGTTACACATTACAGACATTTTTCTTTTACAGCTAATGCCTCAGTTTACAGGGAAACATCACCACATTTACGAGATGACTGAAAGGGGCCAGAAAAAGACTTCTTACTTCCTCTTTGAGAAGACCGTCAAGAAGTCTGGACGACTTCTTGAATTTTCCACTGAAAGCACTTCCTTTCTCCTGAAACACAAATAACATTTTTTTTTAACATCCAGGTATCCAGGTACATCAAGGTATTTTTTATTAGTAATAATGATTCTTTACATAAACCTAAAAAAAAGCATTAGAACAACATTAAATGAGATTTAAAGAAACAGTAAAAGTTCAGAAATGCATCGAAGTGAAATTACATTTGTTTCTAAATTTTATTTTTCCATGTACTTAATTTTGATGGAGTTTTGGAAACTAATACCTGTCAATGAATCTTAACAGGATGTTTTAGCCTGTTTATATTGTCTTAACGTTTTTTAATGCTACCTTGAATGGTGTTACCTGTATCACAATTACATACAGGTAGCACATTTCATTACCACATTAGATCTGAGCCATATGTAGGGCTGCAACTGAAGTTTATATTTTTTTTGTAATGATCAGCTGATTATTTTCTCCATTTATCGATTAATCTTTTTCTCTATAATATCAAAAATAGTGGGAAATGGCTGTCACAACTGCCTGGAGCTCAAGCTGGCATCTTTAAATCTAACAACCAAACTGACCTTTGTGTTGGCAGCCTCAGACAGACTGTCATTGCTGGCAGAAAGATCTTTCTGTGCCGAGAGATTCTCCTGAAACAAGAATTAAAAACTGTGAGCAGCTCTGTAGAAAATGGTACAAAAGGGTTACAAGAAAATTAAAAGTGCTTGAATATTTCCATGTCTGTCATATATTAACTTCTGCTGCTCCTGCATTACAGCATTTCAGCACATTGGCAGACATACAGGGAGCATGCATCATACTGGCTGCGCTCCCTTTGGTCATGCTCACATGCTGTTTTCTTTACAAAGTAGCAAGGGCAGGTGAAACTGGTTAAATGGAGTGCAGACAGCAGACGAGGCGGTAGGAATGACACTGAATCTCTGTCAACTGATAATTAAACAGCAGATGGTAGGGCTGCTGTGATTACAGCTGGTAAGTGTTGACAAAGACACTACAGAAATATTTTCTTTGTCTGTATTGTTTATGATAGTGTTGGTACACATGGTATTTTGTTATGTATCGATTCAGGTCGGCATACGTGGCATGTGCAGTTTTTTTGGTTTATATATTCCAGTTTCCCACACATTGTTACTTTTGCATTTTCAAAACTTTTCCATAATATTTGCCCCAGTTTCCATGACGTTATTTAAGCAGTTTAAAACAAATATACACAGATACAGCCACACATTATTAAACATGCACTTCCCCGGCATTTATAGATGAGCAGCAGCTAGCGCTTGCCAACTTTACTTACTCGTTAAACATTCCTGCTGGCAACTAGCTGCAATTGCCAATAAATAAGACCGCTGCATATGGGAACTTTGCAAAATGTAAAGGCAATTGCAATTAATAAATAAATAAATGCAATTTGATGTACTTGTATTATAGTTTTGACACTTCTGTATGCAGTTATTTCTTGTTAAACAAACATTTGTTTTATGGGTATGTCTGATAATTGTTTTGTGACCTTGCGTGCACCTGAGCATCTGTGATACCTTAATAAGTTAAGGTTGACTGCATTCGTGCCCTTTCAGGCTTCCCCTGTCCATGTGGAACAGAACAAACACAACACAGTGGCTGAATCTACATGTATAGATGTCCAGAATGCAATATCTGCGGATAAATATTTGTAAAAAAAAACAAAAAAAAACCAACCTACATTAAACCAATATTAAAGCTGGATCTCATGTTATGTGCTGATTTGTCTGCAGAATGAAAATGCAGTGAAAACCACACCCACCCAACAAATCAACACTATGAGCGTCATGTTTTGGGTGCACAATAAAGCATCATCTATATGGAAAACTGCACTTGTGTTTGAGAAGCTGTACCTCTCCAGGTGTTCTGGGAGTCTTTCTGAGGAGTCCACTGAACAAACCACCTTTCTCCTACAGGGAAGCAGACAACAGGTTATTTTGTTTAGTTTCAGTATTTTTCTTCCACCTAACGCAGATATTTTATCTCACACTTGTTCTCATGTTGGTGGTGACTACACCGTGACTCATGCAGTTTCAGTGGGTGCGTGGGGAGGATCTGTCCGTTCCAAGATGAAGACTCACCTTTTTCTCCGACAGGCTGTCAGTGCTGGCAGACAGCTCACTATCCAATGACTCTGCACCCTTAACACAACAAAAATGTTACTCAACCTGTGTGAACATAACCAATGAAGCCGGTTACTGAAACAAAACCAGGTTAATGCAGATTTACGTGTGTAATAATCTAAGCATCATCTACCAGCAGCTAGTCAGTAATTTAGTCTTCTCCCATAGCTTCATATCATATTTCTTTATTCAAATTCATAAAATGTTGAACAAGAAACTTGTTTTGCAAGACCCAGTAAACAAATAATAAAAGTCTAACTGTGTACAAAGTTGTTGACGCCATAAACTCACAGTTCATTAGCTCCAAGGCTTTCAAAGTGACAGTTTAGTATTTAAATATTTTACCTCCTCCAGTCGAGGGGCTTCAGAGAGTTTGGGAGACTTCTTGAACATTCCACTGAAAACACTTCCTTTCTCCTGCTACATGAAGAAAAACAAGAAACTCACTGTCAGTGCCTTTTTCTGATTTGAGGATTTGAAGTTACTGGTTTGTTTGTGACAATGCTTTGCCTAAAATTGTTTCATTAAGGCTTTGCTCTGGATACTGAGGACAAATATGTAAAGCTACAACGTTCAAAACAGAAGGTTGCATAACTTCTTTTTCTTGGGGTCAGAAAAGGGGAGGGTTGGGCATTTTTCAGTTTTTGTGGATGGCTGGGGAGAGTCTTTGAGTAAGATTTATATTGTTTAACCCTTTTTTGGGCAAGATTTACAAAAAAGGAGGACAAAACAGATGACAAATATCATGTTTCTTTAATGACAGGCAACTTGTAAAAGCTTTAAAGTTAGTTTTGAGACAGGGTAGACATAGATCTTTATAGTAAATAGGAATTAAACATTAATAAGAAAAGTATGCAACTTTTCTGTTAACTTGGTTAAAAAAGAGCACCAGGAATCAGTACGGCAATGGTAAAGAAAAAGCACCATTACTTATGTTCCCACTCCTAATGTGCAATTTACACTATATTAAAAATGTTGTTCCATTACAACACATGAGCTTGAAACAGAGGTTGTACTGGGGTGCTGCACTGTTGTTCTCAGTGTAGGGGAGGTTTCAAATCAAATACAGGTTTCAGCCCCTGATCTCCACCCCAAAAATGTTCATAAAGTCTCTTACTTTAGTGGTGTTGCTCTCAGAAGAAGTCTCATTACTGTCTGCTGGGTCCGTTTGCAGCGACTGTTTATCCTGAAAAAAATTCAACAAAATGTCTCAGTGGTTTGATCAATAAACAGTACTCCAACAAGGGAAGATTCCTGACAATGACACACATAATTAGTTACATGTTGCACCCTCTCTGGTGTATGCTTTCAAGTTCTGTTATTGCCTTTAACATGTGCAAATGTCCTTATATCTGTTAAAAATTACATATGTGTGTTATAAACCATTTAATAAAGTTTAATATACTGCTTCTTAATTCAAAATAGGTAATGCTTGTTACTGAATAATAAAAGTGAAGACAGAAACACAAGTAAAATTTTCATTTACAGCAAAGAAATGATTTAGTTCAAGTAAATACTGCATTAAAATCATACCTACTTGACCAGTAGTGTAATTTTATGTGAGCTTTAAACTTGAAACTGATTCATTAATAATGAATCATAAAAACAGAGATTGTTTTGTTTTAGTATTGTGTATTATTGCGTTTTGTATAGTCTATGTACAGTATTATTTTAGTTTTTTTGTATTGTGTTTTATTTTGTGCACCTCGATATCCGGGATCTGGGACTGATCCGTCAAAGTGAACTAAACAAATACACCCTCATCAACCCTGTTAGTACAACTTTTTGAAATCCCAAAACACAGAGACAAAATACTGCACGTCACCCTTTCAAGGCATTTTGCACTGAGTGTCTCAAAAAAGGGAAAAATGCCAGCACTCTCAAATGTCCTTTTACAGTAGTTCAGTTTAATTAACCAGCTTGGATGGCAGCACCAGTACACAGACCATCCAAGCTGGTTAATTAAACTGAACTAAAAGGACATTTGAGAGTGCTGGCGTTTTTCCCTTTTTTGACTGTTTTTGGCCGTGCACCTTACGAGTTTATATAGTTTTGAGAGTGCTTGCTTTTTTGATTTTGCAACTGACTGTCTCAGATTTGATTTTGCACTGACTGTCTCAGACAACAACGCTCACACTGACCAGACAGATTTTCAGTCTGTTGTTAAAAAATACACTGAGAGACAAACTAACAACCTTTGTGCGCTCTGAAATCCTCTTACGTACTCACCAACATTTTAACACACTGAATTTTTATTTACACTAATATTCACATTCTCCTAATATAGCAGGTTAAAAATGTGGAAAGTCTGACATTCTGTAGGATGACACACATTTTCAGTGATGAATAAAGCATCTAAAATCTGTGCAGAAACATGTTGGTGACATTACCTGTCCAGGTGTTCCCTCTCCAGGAATCTTGGGAGACTTTCGGAGGATCCCGCTGAAAAATCCTCCTTTTTCCTGTTGACCATTTACACTGTCATGACTGTTACATAATAATAATACTGCAATTTAAATCCAGTCACGTCACAAAAAACTTCTGAACTCACCTTTGAGTTTTCAGACACATTGTCATTACTGCCTGACAGACCGTCATGTAGAGACTGTTGGTCCTAGAACACAACATGAACTGGTTCAATATGATTATCATGTCACTGGATTTAACTACTCATATGGCCGTTTCGGCTTTGTTATATTAGTTTCATAATAAATCTGTGAACGTCTATAATAACACACAAATGTTTAAGCAGGTTTTTCAACTTTGTCACCTCGTCAGTTTGTGCAGCTTCTGTTGGTTTTGGAGTCTTCTTGAACATCCCACTGAATATTCCTCCTTTTTCCTGAAACAGGCACAAGAATATTACACACACACGCTCGGTTTTGGCAGATTTATTTGTGTCAAGGTCAGTTCAATGAGGAGTCAATTGGCAGAACAATCTACTAGTATGTATGTACACTGTAATTAAAGATAACTTTATCTCTGTACTCATACTGTGACACAATGCTGCTCACCTTGTTGTTTTCAGACAGACTGTCGCTGCTGGCAGACAACTCACTATGAGCATTCAGATTGTCCTGAAACCAAAATGATAGACAAGTCAGTCATAGACAAGTGAAAATGCAGAAACACAAATGGCCCTATCTAGAGCCAGTGTTTGGTTTGTCTGCTTTGGGCTACTATAGCAACATGGCAAACTATGTGAACTAGACCCACTCCATTTGCAGATATAAATGACTCATTGTAAGGTGACAAACAATTCATATTTTCAAGTGATTATAAACTAATGAAAACATAGTCATGAATATTATATACCCTTTCTGCCAATAGATGCCCCTAAATCCACACACTGGACCTTATTTTCAGAAGGACGCCATTTTTGTCACTAACCTGCGCAGGTGTCTCATCTGTTGTTTTACTGGATTTTTTAAGGATGCCAGAGAAGAAGCCTCCCTTTTCCTGTAAAAAACATAACAGTCTGTAATAATGCAAACATAGATACACAAAACAGAAGAGACACCCACCTAGCCCTAAGGATGCTGCTGCACAACACAACAAATTTCAATTTCTGCCACACACACTTTGACAGATAAGGATGAAAGCTTTCTTACCCCTGACTTTGATGTGTGAACACAGAGATCTCTTCAGATATTTTAGGCATATCTTTCAATAGGGTTTGGATACAAAAGGTTTCTGGTAACACAGGACACTGTTGTTGACTCTGTAGTTTTACTGGGGATTCATAATAAAGCGAGTAAAGGAAGTTTTTATTTACTGATTAATTGATTTTATTTCTCCACCTATAGTGGAATCAGAAAGCTCACAGCGACATTGGGGGCCTTGATCAAATCATGCAGATACCCTTGTATGACTTTAAAAGCTATCTAACGCTTCACTAGCATAGCAGAAGAAAAAAGCTCTATGTGGATTGGTTGTTTCACTGAAGCACACCCTGTAAATCCACAAAACACAATACCAACCTTATCTCCTGCTTCTTCTGCATCTTCAGTATCACTGTCTGATTTGCTGAGCTGGCGATGAAATGGCAAGACAATGAGCAACAGGCAACAAAAGACTGAAAGCGAAAGTTTATGGTCAGAAAATGAGCAGTAGAGTTTATGTTACCGTTACAGAAGGATGTGAAGACTTCTCTTTGGGAGTTTTCCTGAACATTCCAGCAATCAGACCTCCGATGTCCTGAACCAAAGGTTGAGAAAAAATAATGTGTTTATCCATCTAATGACAAGCTGCCTTCAAGTGTTTTCTTCAATAAAGACAGAGAATATCTAATACTGTCTTTCCCTGTTTGCCTGTGGACATTTCAAGTGTAAATAATGAATCAAAAAGTAAATAATACTGTTACTGTGTGGCTTCCCCTGAGTCAACAACACATTTCACATAGTTTTCACAGTTATTGTGCATTAAAAGGAAGTGCACATGGTGGTTTCCTTTTAGAGCATTCAATCTGATTTTAAAAAGAATACATGCACTTTGTTGTTCCCTGTCACTTAAATAGCACAACTATGTATGATTTTGTTTGCAGAGGGCAGAAGCAGAACTGGTTTGTTAACATGAGCAGAGGCAGCCTGTTGTTGGTCTCTCACCTGTTTGGGTTCTGCAGTCTTTTCCTGATTGTTTTTTTCTGCGGATTGTTCCTCGTCAGAGTTGACTTCCTCGGCACCAGGGTCTACACTCTGCTCTCTGCTGACCTTAAAGAAGAGTCGACAATCTTTAGCACAACATGAGCCTTCTAAAGTTTTTATTAACACAACCAGACAACAGAGAACACTACAATTTAATATATGCACTTGAAGTTAAAAAGATTTTCCTGATCCTTTTACACAATTTACAGCTCAAACTGTCTCCAGGATAAAAATCCTTCTGTAACACCCACATCTATATTTACAGCTGCTTAATGAATGCAATTTACAAGATGTGGAATTCCAGGTGGATGCTTTAAAGGGCCAGTGTGTAATATTTGGCATGGTTTATTTTCAATCTGAATCTGAATCTGAATATTCTACCCATTAATATGTTTATATAAGTGTATAATCGCTATAAAATAAAATTTGTTTGGTTTTCGTAGCCTTATAATTATGCTTTTATATATATAGCAAGGGCCTTGCTTTAGAGAGGTCGCCATCTTGCCACACCATGTATGTACGGCAGTCCGAGCGGACAATCCAGCCAGCCAGAGAACGCGTTTCGCGTGTATAAATAAACCAACAAAGACAGCGGGAGGAAGGAAGAAGGAGGAGGAAACAGCAGAGAGTGTAAAGGCCCGAACATACTCGGGCAGAACATACGCGGAACGGACTCCGCGGAGGTCCGTGCAGACTCAAAGCGGACGTCCGCAAGCCCTGTGCGTGCAAAGCTCAGATTTTACGACTGCGCGGACTCCGCTTCGCACACCAGTGACTGCTCGGCATGTATTTTTCACATCGCGGGGATTTTTCACGGACATTTTTACAGGAAACTACAACGCTGAAGTGGATAACGTCGATGGAGAGTAGTGAAAAGTTTTTTTAGTTATAAAGTTTGCGAATCGACCACACTTACCACGCAACAGGAGAGAATGAACCCGAACCGTCATCTGCGTGGAAAAGAAGACGCAACTTCACTCCTTGTGATGCACTCTCTGCGGCGCTTTTCCTCCTGATGATATATCTCCCCAACAACAGTAGCACCGAATCCCATTCTGTGCAGCAAAATGGGAGCGGAGGATTCAGCCTCTCTTCTCACTCGCTCAGTGTACTCCGGCTCTCACCTGTGTACTCCAGCTCAAACAGGTATGGCTCTGGGTCTGTGTCCGCTACAAGAAACTCTTCAAAATCGCGTTCAAAGTCGTCCATTGCAGCTACTATAGTCCGGAGATATTGCTAGGCTAAATAAACAGCTGAGCTCTGTTTACCGGCTACGCTGTCAGTCAGTGTGTGGGCTGGAGATTGAGCAGAGAGGGGAGGGGGTACCCACTTGGTATGGTAAACGAGTATGTGTGTATGAAGTGTGTCTGTTACGCTAGAAGAGTCAGAGTTTGGGACGGAGTCTTTTAGTGTTAGTGTTACCAGAGTTTTTGGAGTGCTCAAATAAACTGGCCTTTTTCCCGAACGCTACTCCAGTCTCCTGCTCGAGAGGGATTCATTACAATATCGTAACATGGTTTAGATTTCTAAATAAACATTCACCTCGTCACTAGATAGACCTACTCCTGAAAAACTCGTGTCTACGCAAGGCTTTTTGTCCCTATGAGGCCTCCGTCATTTACCCGATGGGAGGGGTGAGCGAGTGAGCCCTGCAATCTAGAATTTGACCACTGATGTCACTGTTTTCATCCCATTTTACACACTGGCCCTTTAAAGGTTTTTTAAAAAATCCAGTTAACTTTGCTGGTAACTGAATTCTGAATTCTTTAAAATGAATAAATTCTACCAAAGGACATGCAAGACAGGTGATTGACCTAGTTTGGGTTAACCAAATACAGCAGAAGCATGGATGGATACACTGACAATGATGTCATCTTCCATCTTCCAAAAGTTTTTTCCAAGCAGACTAAAGCACCCCTGAGCCACCAACACAACCGACAGTCAGATAATCTTGTTGGGACGTTAATCTTTCCCTAGTAGAATGCCATAAAATAAACACTAAAAATAAAAGAACCAAAAAAAGAGGAGTTAAAAGTGACACTGACAGACATAAAATTGTTTAAAAAAAGAAGAGGATAAACTTCATTTAATCTTCAACACAACAACTTGTTCTGAAAGCACAGCTAAGCCCAAGTAAAGTTGATGCCAACAGTTAATGCGACAATCAGTAAAAATCATTTACAAGGATTCATCCTGTCTGAGCATTTGTTTTTAACTACAAATGCAGCCACCACCAGCAGCAGAAGACAAGCAACAATACTTCCATCGTGTATGAAGTCACCAGGAAACACTGGGAAATAAAATTCTGCAGCCACCACCAGCAGAGAACACCAAACCAGATGGTGCTTCATACCTTTGGTGACGACTTGAATTGCCACCCTTTCATTACTCCCTTCAGACCACCCTGTCAATCACAGTCACATGTCACAAACCAGCTGATGACATCAACAATGGGACACACACATGAACACACACACAAACACACACACACACCGGTTTGCTGCCAGGAGCCTGTTTGGGCGGGACATCTTCAGTTTTTTCCTCTAGGTCATGGGTCACGTAACTCTGAGAAGGAAAAAAACATCAGACAAACACTCAACAACTGCTGATTAAAAGACCATTCTGCTTTATATATCTCACTAACAGCCTCTAAAACATTGTTTGTCATATTTATCCCATTGCCTTTTTTCCTCTATTTGTTAATTATGACTCTCTTTCATTGAACAACTTACTGAACAGCATCAGTCAGTCGTAACCAGCAGCTTATACAAGCTGATACACACCTACTATACGTCTGAATACACATTTATGTTTCATGCTTGTACACACCCACACACACCTGCTTGCTACTTGAAACCTGTTTAGCCAGAGCACTGTAGTGTCTGAAACCTTTACACACACGTTTGTAAATATTTCTTATACATACAGTATAAGCCAAAAGGGATTTGAGTCATTTGTGGAGTTGAGGAATTGTGTCAGGATTTGACACAGCTGTCAACCCTCCAGTCAGTGTATGATTTAATATAAATATATATTTGATTACTTGTAAAGTGACATTTGTATTAACATCTATAAAATTATGTAAATTTTTAGTTTTAGTAAGTTTTCTGTCAGGTGTCTATAGCAACTTCATTACACTGCCGCACTGGAAGTGATGTGTTTTATGTAAAACGGCCAGAGCAAAAGGGGACAGAGAGGAGGTACAGGGTTCCCACAGCCTAAAGCATGTTGAAGCAAGACCAATTTAAGACCAATTCTACAAAAGCCAAATAAAAAAAATGTTTTTAAAAAAAACATGAACTCACTCTGCATGCAGGCTTTTACCGCCTTGATTCCTATCTGGCGTGCCTGAAAAAGTTTTAGCATAAAACACACCAAGGCTCATAGTAATTGCTTTGTAATATTTCAACCATGCGGGAAATCTTGGTTCAACAGCTAATTTTTGTTGAATTTGCACTCCCTTGTGTCATCCAGGGTACAGTTACAGCTAGCTAACAGACGGTAGATCAGCTGTTAGCGTCACAGTCAGAAACAAAATGTGAGTCTTTGGCTAATCTGATCTGTATGATGGTAATGTAAGAGGCATTCTGTGAATTTTTTTTTTCAAAGATGGTACCAATAATCTTTGCATTTTACAATTCAATGTCAGAATAAAAGATTTATAAAATCCCTCGATCCACATCCTAGCATTTTTAAGGCTTTTGAAAGACTGATTTAAGACATTTTAATACCAATTAGGACCTTATTTTTTTGATTAATGAATTCAATGCCTTTTAAGACTTTTTAAGGATCTGCAGGAACTCTGAGGAAGAGACCACAGCAACAGAGTAGCAGCTAGGACTTTGGCGGAAGCTATGATGGAAAATCCTAAGAAGCATCCATGAAAAGTTTCCGAAGTAGATGTTCCAGATAAAAAATGAACGTTCAGAGGAAGGATTTCAGTGAAGCGATCAATGGTGAGCACAAACACAAATTACCACTAGTGTAGCTTTTCGTTACTGGAGAGCGCTGAAAGTCGAGAAGGGATCAGCGAAGGAGATGCCGCAAGCTCACCTGCAGGCTTACGTCATAACCACACATCGACAGTGTTTTTGTAATTACACTCACTGCAAGAGAGGGAGTAAAAAGTTCTGCACTCCATCTTTAAACTCCAGATAATGGGTTAGTTAACACGACTACAAAAAACTTTTAAAAAATTGTTAAGTTTTGAACAGAGCCTCTTGTTTTTAACTGGTGAGTGTGGTGCATATCTTACAGTGAACTTAGGCATTTTCTCTTTTTGGCTCCGTCGAAACATTCCAGTCAAGGCTGGCTGATTGCTCTACAACAAAGTATATGAAAATAAAGAGGAAGACATTTTATACACTGTTTAGAAATCAGGTCAGAGCTGCGAGTTAAAAGCATCAGCTGAAATACCTGTGTGAAGTCTGCTTCATCTTTGGCAACTTCTGATTGTCTCTGATTAGGAAGACGAAGGACAATGACTCTGAAATTTCTAAAAACAACCAAGAAGGAACATGATATTTCATTCATTGTTTGTGTGTGCATGTATGTACCTGTGTGTCCTCAGCCTGTTCCCTCCTACGTTGGCTGTATCTGGTTGCGGCGTTCAGTTCCTGCAAAAGACACAAAATGCCCATAAGGGAACAATAACAAAAGATATTTGGAACAGGAAAGAAACATGAAACCCTGCGTGTCTTCTTAACTGTAAAGTGTTTTCAGACTAAACTGCAGACCTCAGAGGTTGATGATTAACTATAATATCAATTAGAAATCTTTGCTGATGTGAAACAAACACACGTTCACACAAACTGAATTATCAGCTTTGATTATCAGCTGAACTGAGTTTGGGCTACTCTGATGAGTATTATATATTGGAGTATTTGGCTGTACTGCACCTTTTCTGTGGGTCTGGGAGGAACCACGGGAGTTTGTATTAAGCCTCCATTAGCCTAAAAAACATAGAAAAGGGTAATAACAAATGTCATCAGTTGGTGGTATCTATGGCATCAATTTTTGCATTATTGTCCTATTTGGAGAGTAATGCAAAAAAAGTGTGAAGGTAACAGAAAACAGAATATTGGTTAAAATCAATTTCATCATAACCATAAGAGTGTTGTTCAGTATAAATATATGTACGCCTCACATGTAAACCCACATATTAAATAATCATACTTATGTTTAATACACTAACCTACTGAACACCCAAGGGGACATGAAGGAGTAAAAATAGATGGTTGGAAAAAAAGACAAATGATATCTTGATGGTTCAGAGCGTCACGACATGAACATACATCACCACAAATCTGCAGCCAAAGACAGATGGAGTACGATAGCAGTAGTTCTAACATGTCTCACCTCATACATGGTCACATAGTTTGTTACACAACAGCTAAAAAGAAAGATGGAAAAGAGGCTATGATGAGCCCTGGTAACCAGACCTCTCCTTCATAAAAAAGAGGAAAACCGAGTTATAACTGATCAGTCTGATGGTTATACTGTAGCAGCCTGGTATCATTTTAAAGCAATTCAATGAAGGTGGACTGTAAATGATTGTGCGTAACAGCACTGCGCTCTGGCACAGCGCTTTTCAGAGGCTGCAGATTTATTAACATATCAGTCCTGCTGCCTTCAAATTCTTCAGGGGCTTCATAAACTGAAGGAGAAACTCCTGTAAGCAGATACTTAATCACCCACACAGATCAGTGCAGACTGATTTACTTACTTTAACCACATTAAACATTATTTTCTGTGCTGATTTTGGTTGGATAGTGCTTAACTGAAATAAATTATTTATATTCTCAGCATGTTTGCAGCACGTTTAACACAGGTGCCTGATAAACTAGCCCAGTGTATAAGCATTCTATATGACGCTCACCAAAGCAAAGAGATTTTATGAGTCAAATAATTCATACAAATATGGTGATTAAAACTGGGGACCGGTGTTTGAGGGTATGGGTGCCCTGGCTAATGCACGGCTGTTACACACAACCATTCACTCTTCTCCTTTATTAAATCACCTGAAAACAACACCAGATTGCTACAGTATAACCATAAAAACCTGTACACATCAGGCTAGTCAGTTATAACTTGATATTCTACTTTTTTATGAAGTGTCTCATATTTCATCCAGGACACATGTTGCAGTGCAAACACTGTTCTGTAACAAAACTATGTGACAATATAGGAGGTGAGATATGTTAGAATTATTGTTATCAGACTCCATCTCCCTTGCGTGCAGATTATGGTGATGTATGTTCATGTTGTGACGCTCTGAACCATCAAGATATTTCCTGAGGTAAAGCTTTCCGTTTGCAGAGCTTGTTATCTTGTGTAATGGTGGCACAGCTGTTTCAGAGCTATGAGACCAGTGATGTGACTGTATTTCATGACCACCACAACCACTGATCTATACGATATTCGCCTTCACCCAGCTCTTTGTGTGTTGAGATGCTGCAGAAAGTGTGCATGGAGACTTATGGCAAAAGTTTCTCAAGAGAACACAAAAGTATTTATCTTTTTTTCACCTATCGACCCCCCCCCCCCCCCCCCCCCCTCCAAAAACAAAAAAAAGAAAAAAAATATATAGTTAATACCTCATTGTTTGTTGCTGCTGCTCTTTTCATCCGGTATTGTGTCTGAATCAGTTCCTGCACAAAAAACACAAATCTGTTTAAAACTAAAATTACTGTCTCACAGAGGTGTGCCTCTGTGAACCAGTCAAGTTGCAGTTTCAGTTTACATCCATGTCTGTCCAGAAGCTACTTTTTTTTTTTTTTTTAAACATGGATGCTTCACACACATCCTTACCCCAGCAGCACAGATCTATACAAGCCAAACTTGAAATGGGGACCCAAGATTAGTGTCATCAATTCAGTATCTGACCAAATGTCTCCCCTTCTGTTCCTGAGATATGACGTTGAATAATGGCTAGAAAAGTGTTTTTGCAGAACATTATGATGTCACAGTGACCTTGAACCTTTGACCCCTAAATCTAATCAGTTCATCCTTGAGTCCAAGTGGACGTTTCTCCCAAATTTGAAGAAATTCCATCAAGGTGCTTTTGAGATATCGTATTCACAAGTATCGGACAGACAACCTGAAAACATAATGTCTCCTGCAACGTCTGTGACAGACGCAGAGGCATAAAAAGTGGGCCATTCCCCTCATTTCCTCTTCAATTTATTTTGTGACTTTTGTAAAAGATATTTCAAAGTTGTATGTTAAAACACTGTTAATACATATTAAAAAATCAGATATTTTCTACTTCTTTCAAATAGTTTATGAGGCTTATATCAGTTCTGGTATTGTTAATAATCAATATTTAATATCTTGAAAAGTAATGATTTTGCGTTATCAAAATGATATGATGGATGGATTAACCCACAGTTTTCCTCCTCGCAGAGTGGAAAAATCCATAAAAAATCCTCTAGAATCCAGTCTATGTGAATTCACTTAAATGTTACCAGATGATCAGGAATGTTTGCCTACCACATGTGCTCAGTAGATGGAAAACTCTGGGATACACAAAACAATTACATTATAACTGGCCTAAAGAGAAACATCACCGGTTTGTAGTGTCTTCCGGGAATTATATACTGTAGCAATGTCCCTATCAAGGTTTTTGCCCTTTATCTTGATCAGTCATTTAATATTGTGTATCAGCTGATACAAGGCCTGATCTGATTCTTCTACTTTGATAATACAGCTGCACACTGCACACTTCAAGTGCATTAAAGTTAAAAGACAGTC
This sequence comes from Epinephelus lanceolatus, assembly GCF_041903045.1. Lineage (NCBI taxonomy): Eukaryota > Metazoa > Chordata > Actinopteri > Perciformes > Serranidae > Epinephelus > Epinephelus lanceolatus. Next base: position 16,352,631 of record NC_135745.1, on the reverse strand, counting down.
AGATAGCTCTGCAATGCATTAAGAAAAATAAAACTGCCTTTATCGCAGCTGTTCTGTAATATTTGGGGGTTTTATTTGGATTGTTAGTATAGTATAAAATAACAAACCTCTCCTTTCTTTCTCTATCCCTGTCAGAGAGTGTTCTCCAGTGTGTAGCCTCTGAGTAAACTGAATGAAGTGTATTCCACTGAGTGTTTACTTTCATTGTTTGTACATCTTTTGTGTGGATTATATTAACAAATTACTTGTATAAACTGTTTGTGGGGCTTTTTTCTTGCACTTGAAGTGGCATCCTGTGTGTTGAGTGTTTATGGTGACACACTATGCACATTAGATGACAAACAAGCAAAACGTAAGCTACTCTCTCACACACTGAGCTGAAAAGAAATGAGTGCGCATACATTTGGTAATTTTATATATCGTAAGTACACGGTCTCATGCTGTGTGTAAGAGCAGGGGCTTACACATACACACACACACACACACACACACACAGAGTAGAGAGACAGACAGTGGAGAGTTGAAGAGTTGATGACAGCTGCACTCTGCCTCACTGTATTAAAGCCTTGCGAGTAGGAACATTTGTGTGAAAGCAGACATGAGGATCGGATTGGGCTTTAGTCTATGTAGCTCAATACAGCCGATCTTTATCAGTGAAAAAAACATTGATCTGGACTTACGGAGTCTTTAGGTCGCTGAGGCACCACAGGAGTTGGTTTCTCCAGTCTCTCTGGGTCATTCTTTTTAATCTGTGAAGACAGTTTTTACTTAAGTGTGAAGCCATCCTGAAGACACATTTACAAAACCTACTGATGTCACCGCACATACACTTCAGCATACACACGATTAACACAGTCACACAGCTATTTAAAAGTTATTATCACAGTACCTCAACAGGATTTGGAGGCCGTTTAGGCTGTAAGCAGAGAAGAAATGAAAGTGTATTGAATAATATGATACAGTAGGTGAGACTTTCATAGTGGTATGGTGAGTTTGAGATTATTTATACATTCAGACTGCATCAGTTTAGTGTTTTATGTTAGATGTGAATGTTCTCACTGGCTTTGGTTTCTTGTTGACCTCTGGCTTCATCATACACGCCTCCATCATGTCTGTAAGAGTGACAAAAAGAGAGCTAACATGTAAACAGGACCAATCATAGGTTTGTGTTGGTCTGTGATAAAAGCATTTCTACTTTGAAAGCCAACTGGACCAGATGGAAGTAAGAGACAGAGACTCTCACCAACTTCTTCCACTTCACAGCATATCTTGTGACATGCCGTAACAGGAAAGGCACAGGTGTTATTAATAACATAAATAATACCTGCATTCCACTTAGGCCAGGTTATGTGTACCTATTCCTCACTACATACTAACAGTATATGTACTATTTATTGCTTCAGTTTTTCATTAGGTATTATAAGTTTCACATCAACTTCTGACTTTTCTGAAAGCTCTGATATGTCTGACTTGGAGCCTGATAATACTGAAGTTGCTGAAAACCAAACAAATATGGACACCTCACATTAACCAGAGTGTGTCATCCAGCTCAGTTAAAATAAGATTTAATGGATATGGTACTATTTTGTCAGCAGTATTTTAACCTTCGCAGTACCAATTCTTTCATCATACAACTGTATTTTCAAGTTTTCAACAAGGTAATCTTTTCCATCCAATATGTTGTGAACACTGTATTTTTTCCACAAAGATTCAAAGCTTATTTTTCATTTTCCAAGATCTTCCTAAAGCGCTGTGACCACCATCCACCATCCATCTTGTGATGTTTTGCAGCTGTGAGCAGCTCCTCTATGTCCTTAGGGCATTGCAATGTGGGATATACAGTGCCTTGCAAAAGTATTCACCCCTCTTGGCATTTTTCCTATTGTGTTGCATTACAATCTGTAATTTAAATGGATTTCTTATTTGGGTTATTTTGGGTAATGGACCTATGCAAAATAGTCAAAACTGGTGAACTTAAATAACAAAAAATCTAAATGTTATAAAAATAAAAAACTGAAAAGTTGTGTGTACATACATATTCACCCACTTTGCTATGAAGCCCCTTAATGATCTCTGGTGCTACCAATTACCTTCAAAAGCCTTGTAATTAGTGAAATAAAATCCAGCTGTGTGCAATCTTAGTGAGTCACATGATCTCGATATATATACACCTCTTTTTAAAGGCCCTAAAGTCTGCAACACTACTAAACAACTGCTACCACATCTCCAAACAGTTCAGCAATAAAGTTATGAGTAAGTACAGATCAAGGCTGGGGGTCTAAAAAATATCAGAAACTTCACCATTAAATCCATTATTACAGAATTATTTTTTAGAAATTCTAAAACAATTTTTTTTCTTCGTTTCCCATCACCAACTTTGACTATTTTGTGTAGGCCCATTACCTTAAATCCAAATGAAAAAACAGGTTGTAATGCAAAGGAGGTGAACACGTTTGCGAGGCACAGTAACTCAAGACAGTCCAAAACCTGCGCAGAATTAGTTTGGAGTAAAAAATTGGGACAAAGCTCTGACATAGTACATTCTGACTAACTGAGGCACCTAAATGCGATGAGCCATCATTATGTTATTAGTAACACCTGTGATTCCCCTACTGTGACAAAGCAAAATGGTTCCTGTTTGTACTGAGAAGCTTCTATGTTTAAACACGTAAATATGCGGTCAGTTGCTGGAAAAAGGATTACGCTGGCATTATGTTAGCTTTAATTATTATCAAACAAATTGTCTGAATAAACAAAACTAACAAGTATTGTCAGACAAAACTCCATTGTCAGTCAAAACCCATTTAAAACTGATCAATTTGCAGACTGTTGCACTGGGTGAACTGCATTTGTGTTAAACTGTTCTTGGCAAACAAAGTTCAATTTACACTTGAAACTCCAGGACTGTGTTATCTAAGTAGCGATGTTGGACAGATGCCATTGATCATGCTCAAGTTCACAGTGTTATGTTAACACTGCTAAGAGGAAGAAACTACACTGACTGCATTCATCATAATGAAGAAATATGTCAGCCCAGTATTTGTTGTTCGCAGTTTTTGGACTACAATGAAGCTCAATGGCACGGGGGTATAAGCTTCTTAATTATCAAGCATTGGCTATATGGGCAATACTTTTTAGCAGGATCAACAAATTTTTGGTTTCTGTCTTTCATATTTTTATATATACATATACTTCATCACTGGTTGAAAGACGTATTCAGATTATTTGGCAGAAGAAACACCACTTGAGCTGAGACTAATAAATAAATAATCAATCAGCAAAACTCTAACCCCCAACAAGGTCAATTATCATCTAAGCTTCCCCTAAACTAAGTAATGCTGTTGCTGATGAGGTGTCTCATACTTCAGAATTGGAAACTACAGAATCCCCCTTTGTTTATTCAGTGGATGAGAGACCTAATAAGCTTCTTGCACCTGGAGAAAATTAGATACACAAGAAAGAATGATTGAGAAAAGTTTGTCAAAATTTGGGAACCTTTCTGGTCTCATTTCACTTCTTTGAGATTTAATTAATTCTCCTCTCTTACCTGAGACTGTATTGTCTATGTAGTTTCTTACATGCATGTGAGCCGTGAGTCAACCTTATGGTCGTTTTCTCTTTATCATGTATTCCATTCTTATTCTGCTTATTGTACTTGCAAGTGCTCTTGCACCTCATGTCACTTCTTGATATTTATATTGATCTATGTGTCTCTCTTATTATTATTATTATTATTATTATTATTAATAATAATAATAATAATAATAATAATAATAATAACAATAATAATAATTTTATGTTAATCATTATTTTAAGATTTTTTTAACTTCAAATTATCAAAAATTGAAACGAGAAAGTAATCTTTAGGTACAGCCCTAAATATAACAAACCAAAAGTACAAGTACCGCATTCAACTTGCTCAAAAGTACTACAGTATTAGAAGCATAATTTACCTGGCAGATATGTACTAAATAAAAATCCATCATTCAAAAGAATATCATGTTTTGCTTGAAAAACATTTACTTTTAGTAAATATTACCAGCAATATGCAGTACAGTGAAAAGTAAAATGGGAATTCTCAAACACAAGTACCATAAAACTGTTGCAGTACATAATTTGAGTATAGTTTCTTAGTTTTTTCCCCCCACCTCCATGTAAGCTAACATAGTTATCATTATTTTACAACTGATGAGGAATAATTGTCATTGGAGAAGCACTGTATTTGAAGTACTCCATTATCAGGAGTGTAATGTACTTAGCAGCTCAGCACTGAATAGCAATCCATCACATTTATAAGCACATCATGTTTTTACCTGCAGTGTAAATATAAGCAGTAGGATGAGGTACAATGAAAAGTAAAGGAGCATAATGAAGAACAAAATGGCAATTCTCAAGAATAAGTGCCTCAATACTGTAGAGGGACAACACCTGAGTAGAGTTTAGGTATCTGACAACCTTTTTTACAGCTAACGTAACAATAGCCTAAAATAATATTACAATTGTCAATGGAGTAGAAGAAGTCAAATAATCACTATGAGAACTAACACATGAGGAAATACATGTTACAGTGGTCACTTTCTGTATGAACCCTTTAGAGAAGTACCAACATCACAACACACGTTTCCTAAAACTGTAGCCTGGCTGTGCGGAACTCTTTGAGTTACTGTAACGTTATATTAGCTTACATGCTGAAAACTTTTAGCTAACGTTAACGTTAACTAGCAACTGTGCAAACTGTCGCTAACTTACTCGTCATTTAAACGGACGGTAAATTATAAGTTTAAAACGTTAAAAACCAGTTAAACTAAATCACGTTAATGTCAGACTGAGCGGTTTCACCTACCGAATGTCTGAAGACAGTTCAGAGATAACTCACATGCAGTTTTTAACTAATTTTAGCAGAGCAGAGCGCAGTGACGGCTCCTTCACTGTCACAACATTCCCAGGAGTTTTTAAAACTTCACCACACCCACACAACATCTGCACGCATGAGGCGTTCAAGAACTCCTCAGACAGCTCCGAAATCTCAACCACTCAGTCACATCCGACCCAAGAGTTTTGGTTTTTCTCTTATAGCTCTTACACTATAAGTAGTGTTGGTTTCCTTTGCATGACAATAGTTTATATTTCAAAAAATTTCACATGTAAGCTCCATATTTATAATGCTTCACATTTACCACGTTTCTCACATATTTCCACAAAAACATTATTATTATTATTATTATTATTATTATTATTGTTATTATTATTATTTAAGAATAGGTTTGATTACTGCACTTAAGTACAAGTGTTACTTCCTTACTGAAAATTGGTAAAGCCCAAGTTTGTGTCATCAAGGAAAAATAAACAGATTTTATTATAATTACTTTAATACTTATTTATTTTTTAATGATACACTTGACTTTGCACATTCATTCATGCAGTATTATTGTTATTGGACATCTCCCTTTATTCTAGATTTTTATTTAAATATTTTTTATTTATTTTATCTAACTATGCAGGACTGATTTATTATTATTATTATATTTTTCTATATATACATACATATCGAGCATCTTATTTAAATGTTATATTTTAGATACTAATTCTGCTTACATTAAGTTCTTTAATGCAGTTTTTGTCAGGAAAACATAAAAATGATTCACAGTTTGGGCCTACTTTATGAAATGAAAACAGAAGAATAAATTAAAAATATTTAAATTCTTATCAAAGCCAGACTGAAAAAGGTATCATAATAGTGTCAGTAACAAACAAAAATAAATGAATAAAAATAAATAAATAAAAAAAGGGTATCATATTGGCTCTGATATTAATGCATTTTGAATAACCAGTCCTAGTATCAGCATCTTGTTTCATCCGAAAATATGTTAAACTACACCAGCAAAACACAATAAAATGAAAAGATATGCATAAATGCAAAATATAAGCAAGCAGTAGCCTACTATTCATTTAACCTATGTACAAAACAACAATAATATGCACACCACTGTCAGCATTACTTGCTGATGTAACTTCCTTCTTCTCCACCTTTACATCTCATCTACTCATACACTTTACTGGACCATCTCCTGCCACCATGTTTCTCAACAGCACCCACCGCCACATTAAGCAATCCTAATATTTCCGACACCACCCAAAGGCAACACCGCTTACAAGTCGAACAAAGCATCTTAAACAAACCTAAACACGCCCTGAGAACTTCTGTGCCACTAGTTTTTTCACTGAAACCAGCTGTTGCACAGTAAGGCGGCTTCCTGCCACATAAAAGATCTCAGTCACAAAATCTCCATCTGCTGATGTTTCCAAAGATGAGGGGCTGCATCAAAAGTCCAACAGCTCACCTGATTTTTTTTTGCAGTCGAAGAGTGTGGTGGATCTGAAACGTTTGTCTGCCTTGTGTCTTTGTGATGGCTGTCGACTCACCTGGGGAGTTGGGCGTGGCCAGTTTACGGTCTACCTGTGGCTGTGGGAGTGAAAGAAACGCGTTTCCCAGCTGGCGTGACTCTGACTCATGAGTTTCATAGCCGTCAACAACATGTAAGGGAAAAACCAAAACGGGATGGGAGCTGCTCCAAGAATACAAAACGGTGTGGTAATTATTTTGGCAGGAGCATCAACACTAAAAATATTGCCAAACTCATTGTTATAATTTCACAATGTTTTATTTTATTTTTCACAATTAATTAAGTTAATTTAACTGTTCAATTATATTTTCTGGAATTATTATCGCTCTAAATATCTTAATAAATATACAGTGAGTGCACTGAGAGTTTTCAGACCTCATGGCTTGGATTTTGCTCTGATATGCATGGTTAGCCATGGACTTTATGTAGACAGACAATAATAATAATAATAATCATAATCATAATAACTAAGGTGAGACAAAATGTAGGTACAATAAGACCAGAGATAAGACCCCCCAAAAAATATCAGAAGACAGATGGTAGCTAATGAAAAATGTAGATGAAAACAGTAAAAACATCTCAATAAATGTAAAGACAATAAAAAGAATAAAAGCAATAATAAAAAAAAGATAATAATAGTTATTATAATTATGAGAATCAAGAAGCAATAAAGAGATGAATAAAAAGACGACATAAAATCAAGTCTATAAAAATGGGTTTTAAGAAGTGATTTAAATCATGTCCAATCAATTGAAGTGACCAGTATAGAGACATCTTACATTTGAGGAGGAGAAATCGGAGGCAGCTCAGCTAAAATGTAAGTGTCATAGAGTCTGAATACTTACATCAATGTAGTATTTCATTTTTTTCTTTTTATTAAATGTGCAAACATCTCAAATACATTTTTTCTTTGTCACTGGCTATTAAGTTTAGACTGAGGGAAAAAATCAATTTAAACAATGTTACAGAAAGTTTGCAGCATAACAGTCTTAAAGTATTATTATTATTATTATTATTGTTATTATCATTCTTATAAGGTTACTTTTTATTCATCAATCACTTATTAATAGGACTCTCTGGTGTGCAAAAAGTCATTGGTAAATTCTAACAGTTCAGTTTAAAGAGCAACTTAACATCTGCTGAAAATCTTGTCCGGGCCTCCTATGGCTTATCGTCTCGGCCTGCCGCAGTGTTGTATTCCTAGGTGTGGTTTGTACATTGTTAGGAGTGGTTAAAAGTGTAACCGGGGGTGCTCCAAACCCTGAACAGCACAGCGCAGGGTTATACTGATCAGATATGATTACGCTACATCTATTCACAAAAGAGCACATGGAGCCTCTGCCTACCTGAATTTATCGCTCTGTGTGGAAGCCGCCTGAATTTAATCCCAGTCACATAACTGTGCTTACACAAGGTCAAAGTAGTATATCATGTCTTAATTATGTCACAAGTGTGAAAGGTGACAGAAATGCAGAGACATATGCAGCAAGCAAACCTCATGGAAATTAAAAGCAAACAGTGAACACGTAAGGATCTCAGTAAGTGCACAGCAGTGGGAAGAAGGAAATTAAGTGCTTGCTTGCTTGCATATAAACTTTACAAAGCAACAGACTGACAGAATATGTTTCTCTGGCCTTTATTTATCAATTTCACATTAATTACACATAGATCTACAATATATTGCACATAAAAAGGTAGTATCGAATGAACAACTCCACCCAGAAAAATAAATATTAAGTTCATTAAACAGACCACAGAGCTGACATCATTAGAGCCTCCAGTACAAACCGCATATCAGACCCTGACTTTGGAATAAAAGTCTTTAAATATTAATGCCACATTAAAAGGAAATGGCAGAAGATTCTTTCAGGACAGACATACACAATCATGGCTGGTTTTTACAGACCTCTGTCATTCCAGTTGTTTAGTAAAGGATTATTTTACACCTGGAAGCCATTAAAACACCTACTATAACTGAGTGAAAACCAGTTACTAAACTTGATTCATTTACACATCACCACAGTCTTAATTAGCCAAGACATTCCTTAACGGTGTCGTATGAGTTGTCTGGACATGGTTCTCAACTGAGCCGGCCGCTAGCAGCTAATGGTGCTAGCTCTGTAAACTGCACTTAACAACAGCAACAGTGCTGACAGAGCTAATGGTGTTTACCAGGGGGGAACCAGAGGGTGAACGCTTCACCTCTGCAACAACACCATCCAAATATCAGCAAAAACTGTTGTACTGTATAAGCACAGAGCAAAGTAGTGGCAATGAGTTAGCCAGTGGAACACACACATGCACAAACATGCATGCGTGGTCGGACCAGCTTACCACAACAAACCATAGAGAAGCTCGAATTCCAACACACCCTGAGGCAGCGTGACTTCATTCTCTGCTCAGGATGCCATTGCTCCACTATATCTTTACATAGCAAATATTTGTCTGCAGCTATAGTAATCCTCTGCATGTAGCATACAGAACCTTTACATTTTAATGAAGCAGCAAGTTTAGTCAATCAGTAGTTTTTACTATATAGTAGCTAGAAAACAAAGCTCATCACTACTTCAAAATGAGACCAATATCAAGACTTTAAAACATCCCACATCAGATCCAAAACCTCAAGCAGAGGATGAGAGAGAAATGATTTAGTTGCAGCCCTGACACCAGAAAAACAACATGAGTAAACAGACTAATGCTACATTGCATCATATGCATTTCTAAGGCATTATAAATAATAAAGGCACTTGTCCCTAAGAGTGTACACAATCTCCTGGTCAGTAAAAGTGTTTCTATATTAACTGATGCACTTTGAAACTCTAAGCAACACTTTAAAGTCTAAATTATAAAGCTGACAAAATACTTTGTACTTGTTTCTTTGATTATCTACAATCCAAATACATGATTTAGTTAAACCTTTGAGCCCATTTTCTTAAGGACCACATGGCAGTTTCACATGTTGGCACAGCAGCCAGAAAAGCAGATATGATACTTTATCTAGCACGAAGCCTCAGCTCCATGCAAGCGGTCAGGTCCCTAACATAAAAGTCCATAAGTTTCAGAAACTAGTGTATTTCATCGAGTGGACTTTCCTCTGTTGGCGTTTAAAATAGGCCTGAGAGTAGTTTTGCATTTTAAGAAACTGGCACCAACCACCTCATAGATGCTAACAATGCAGCAGTATGCTGGAGATTTAAGCATGTACTTTCAAAATCAATTGAACATTTTGTAGGAGAACAGGAAACTGACCGTGCTCTAAAAGCGTTATGTCAAAGCACTGTTCTTATTTTTTGTCAGACATACTCTCGGTTCTCATAGTCCTGTTTAATGGCCTTTTTAATGCGGTCGATTTCATCTTCACTTGAACTGTCATATTTGTACTCTTTCTCTTTCTCTTTCTTTTCACTGTCTGGAGCAGGTGTATCATTGTCTGCGTCATTTTCTGGAGAAGTGGCCTGCAGCTCTTCTCGTATCCCGTTGAGCTCCACCAGACCGTCGTGAAGCTGCGTAGCCACCTCCCTGATTTTGGCCGCAAACTCTGACTTGGCCCCTTTCTTGAGTTCTTTGGAGTCTTTGGCCACAAAGTAGATGTCCATACCTACAAAGAGTCCGGTGAGCACACCAGTAGCCATACTGGCAATCTGGACCGCTCTGGCTGCTGTGCTGCCTGCCACGTTGGCGATCTGCACCACACGCATGATCTCATTAGCGTTGATGAGGATCGCTTTTCCTGCCATGGCGCCGTCTTCATAGAAACTACTACTGAGCACAGGGAAGTCGCGGTTGTAGGCGTGATTTTTCATCTTGATCAGGTCGAACCGCTTCAGGTTCTCGATACCTTGCTTGATGAATTTCAGGCACTTGTTGAGGTCGAGGATCTTTTCCTGATAATCCTGCACAATCTTCTCCACCTTCTTGCGGTCCATGGAGTTGTTGACCTGGTTGGAGATACCGGCACCTGCTGATGTCAGACCGCCTGCAGTGGCGACACCCAGTCCAACTGCCGTCACAATCAAGGAGGTTCCCATGGTGACTGGGGCCAGAGCAAGGCCAGCAATGGTGGCCACGCCCCCAATGGCGCTGGTGGAGCCACCAGTGATTTGAGCAATCTTTGTGTTCTTGCTGAACTTGTCCAAACCATCTGCGATGCCGTTGAGGTCGATGACGTGCTGCCAGAGGCTCTCTGCACGCTCTGAGAACAGTTTGTTGAAGACTCGGATGCCCTTCTGCACCTTCTCTGCCGTCACAGCAAATGCCCTGAGAAGAGCAAGTTAAGAGTGATTACAAAGAGCTGGGTCACTGACTTACCACAAGTGTTTGTAGCCATGCAGATGGCGGTGGGTTTGCTCAAGTTTTGTGATATTAATCTTCCTCTCCAATGGACCGAATCACTGTGACATTACACTAACAACAACAATCATGTCTGAGGCGACAACTGGTAACTGATCTCAGTTGTGCGGATATGTAAAACTCGGCTAACTTGTTACGTTCTGTTATTTTCAGCTGTCACTGTAACGTTTAGAGATATAAAGTTAAAATTATGACCTTATTTGATATACTGTTTTTCTTTGATAAACCCAATGTATGGGCACAGAAGCTAAACAAGCTAAAAAATGTATTTTAGCTACCTAAAATGACCCACCTAAAAATCTAATTTAAGTGTAAACTATATTTGGAATATTTTCTCTGCCTTACCTTACACCTTATGCCAATCAAGGCAGTGGGATATGTAGCGACACTTAAACTAATTTTTTAGACGGGCCTTTTTTAGGTGACTAAAAGCTAACTAACTGAGGCAGCATTTGCTCAGCATCGTTTAATTTTATGTATGTGAGATGGGAGTTATTGTGAACATTGTGATTTGGTCTATATACTGAAGGTGGATACATTTATTTTTTTTCTGCTGAGCGGTGACAATGGGCCTCATTCACAAACAGTGCGTACGCACAAATCTGTGCTTAAACTGTGTGTACAATCGTTTGACGCACAAATCCGGGATTCATCAATATTTTCTTACCCGAATTTGTTCTTACTCTTCGAACAAATTTAGAACTGCCTCAGACCATGCGTAGGCACAAATGAGGAAGGCCGAACTGACTTAGAAAATGCAAACATATCTTTTAAGTACATGCAGAGTCTATAAAACCACATTCATGAAAAAGAGATTTAATTACATTTTTTAAAATAATTAATTTACTAATATATTGGCCAAATGGATTAAATTACCATGAAAATGACACACGTTCACCCTCATCATTGTGACAATTAAAATATTAACAATAACATGAACAGAAAAACTATCACTCCATCAGCGTGCAGATGATCTATAATGCCGACTGCCATATTCTTAAGGCACCCACGACTCATTTATTTTGCAAAACAGTACAGTGGGAATGCATTTGGAGGCAGGGGCTGTGAGAAGTGGATGGCTTGTTGGTGAGCATCTTTTGTTCTAGTCTTTTATTTCAATTGTTTTAAGTTAGTATTTTCAGTAAGTCTCTATTCCGTTAATGTTAAAATGTTATATTGTTTGGGTGACCGGGCATATGGCCTTAAAACATGGCTGATGACACCATACGCAAACCCTGAAACCCCTCAAGAGGTGCACTATAATAACATACATGCCCACACACGCGCCGTAGAGCGCACTTTTGGCGTGCTTAAGGGCCGTTGGATGTTTTTGGATCAGATACGGCCGGTGGCAAACTACTTTATACCCCTGAGAAGGTGTGCAAGATCATCCTGGCATGCTGTGTCCTCCACAATCTTACAATGACCCATGGCATTCCTGTAAGACCCGGCGCCATCGCTTCTAACAAACTGTGAAATTTACTACTTCTCTCCTCGTGTAACCGCTTCCTTCATTCATGAATCAACTCTAGGCAAGCGGTTTCCTTATATGGAGAAATGGGGGCGTGGTAGTATGCTGATTGCACGATTGCACAGACACGCGCCTGTCAATTTAGAATGGTTCTGATTTACTAACATACGCACGGTGGTGAGAACAAAATTGGTAGTACTTATTTTTTGCGGAGAGTAAGAACATTTCTGCGCAGATATTAGTGAATGAGGCCCAGTGTTTCTGTGTGAGTTTTTGAAATTCGATTTGTCAGTGTTTTGAGCCGCGCAAATGAATTTCTATTCTCCATCAAACTGGGGTCATGTAGGACATAGATGTGCATATCTCAAATCTTTGGCACATGACACTGAAGCTTTCTGCATGGCTAAATACCACCAGAAATAAGAGAAACATAAGGTGAACAGACCCTTTTTAAGAGACCAAAGACAAAATGCAGTGAAATATTATATTAACACTTATTTGAGTATGCCCTTACTTGGCCTCTTCTTTTTCTGTCATGTCATCATCTTGAGGCGTGTCCTCCCAAGCTGAGGAAATGCAAGTAAAAAAAATTATATTAAGCTCTTTCTTGAAGTCACAAACATTACAAAGCCAAAAGTATTTGGATACCAAAACATCCACAACATATTATTCTCTCAATTCTCTCAAAGGTGCTAGATGAAGGTCAGGGCTATGTGCAGACCAGTCAAGTTCTTTCGCACTAAATCCATTAAACCATTTATTAATTGACCCAGTTTTGTGCACAAGGGCACTGTCATGTTGTAACAGAAATGATGGTCCCCAAATTGGAGCCACAAAGTCGGAAGAACACCGTCTAAAATATAATTGTATGCTGCAGCATTAAGATTTTCTTTAATTGGAATTTAGGGGCCCAAACAATGTAAAACTGCACACTAAACTATGTAATCACGGGTGTCCACATACTTTTGGTCATGCAGAGTTAATGATACGAGAAGAAACTAAAAATTCAAATAAAATAAGGAAAAAACATTTAATTTGTTACTCACACTCCACTGTGTTCCACCACTCCATAAGGTCCACATCCTGAAAGACACCATAGGATAAGTGTGGGTCTACATGTTTATCGTTGCAATCCAAACAGTTAATAATGAGGCATCAGATTATGAAACCAACCTGTCCTTCTTCAGGCTGTGCTGGGTCAATACGGAAGTCTTCCAGCTGGTCAAACAAGGTTCTATTTCCACCTTCATTCTGGGACAACACACATAATATTTCTTAAAATTTATATAGCAGTGTGCATCTCAAACATTAGACCTGGCTTTGTTTAAATAAGTATTAGAAACATATTGCAGTGTAACCATTAGTTCCCCATTGTCTCTGTGTGTATATCTTGATCCAATATCTTAGTTTAAAAGCTTATCTATTAATTTTTATCCTTATTTAATTTGATAAACTTTTTAAAGTTTTATTTTTTTAATTAAATTTTGTTTTATGTTCATTTTGTCATGGTAAACCAACAAAATGAGAATTACCAATAAGACAAAAAAAGACAAAGTCTGGGTTTACAGTGAGGTGAAGTGTACGTCAATGGGGCAAAAAGACTGAGTAAGAAAACCAACAGCAAGAATTTAAAGTAACTTATAACATCACATAACCTCAGTTTCACTTAATTCACTGTATCTGCTCTGACAAAGAGGAGGAAGTGATGGTAAAAGGGATTCTGACTGTGCAGTTTTTGCAGAAGTAAAATAGACTGAAATCTTCCATGGACACGTCGAAAAAGGAAGCAGAGCAGAGAAACAAGTTCGGGCACATTGTAACCTCATCTCATCTTCCATACTAGCAACATGCACAAACACTATGTAATGGTGTGGGGGGGTGGGTTTCATGTTGACAGTGGAGGGGAAAAAAAACATGTCGACTATAATAGTCTCTGCTGGGAGCTGTGCGGACACCCTGGAGATAGACATAAGAAAGGGGTTGTTTTGAGGGATGGGTCATGTGACTGAAAGACACTTTTGTAATCATGAACCACAATAAGTAAGACTGCAACTTGTCAGTCTGATGGACAAATATACTGACATAGACAGGGTGGGTATAGGTTACAAGTCGCTTTCAATTTAAAGCTTAAAAGGAAAGAAAGAGAAGACAGATCAAATACTGTTAGTCTGATACAGTTTGGTTCTCTACCTCTGCGGCTCCGTCCTGTGCTCTCTTCTGTATGACTTTGCCCTGAAACCAATGAACACAAACACACACCCAGACAAACACATGGTTAAATCGTTTATAATATCAAATAAAAATTTTTGCTTTTGGGCTCATTTTGGTTTCCATGCAGACAAAACAGATACAAAACAGTTTCTCAGAGGCAGAGCTGTTCTGGAGGTAGATGTTATGTTATTTCAACAAATTCAAAATTAGTTACAAAGGAAAAAAAAGGAACTGGTTATTTTGGTCTTCAAATCAACAGCTAGGTACCCACCTCTGTGGTTTGCTCATAACACACTAGGAATTTAATCTATGCTAACTTAATAAATGTGCTAAAATAACAGGGCAAGGCTGTTTATTTTCAGTGAGCAAGCAGCAAGGGAGATACAGACAGGTGACAGACTATTAAAACTATAAATAAATGAGTGAAGAAACACAGTAGATGCAGATGTTTCTGTGATTCTGGAAATGATTTGATGAGCATGAAAATTAACCTTTACAGTCACAACATCTCGACCCAACTGAACACCTGTGGGATATTTTCCAGCAGTGTGTCTGGCAGTCCTTTCCATCATCATCATCATCATCATCATCATCATCAAAACAACAAATTAGGAAACATCTTGTAAAATAATGGTGTTCATCTTTCCACTCAAGTCCGGACACAATTATTTCATAATGTAGAAAAAGGAGCACTGAAGCTGTTCTGGAACAAAACCTTAAAAGCTACTTTATGTTTCCGTCACTCATCTTTAAGTTAAATAGCATTTTCTTTCCTATGTCACCCTTTTTAACGCCTTTTCAGTGTGATAAACAACACCCTTCTAGGTTTAGACATTTAGATATTTCTCCCTTCAGAGCTGTTCTGCCTCTGAGAAATTTAATTCCAAGTACAATCTGTGCCAGTCCTATCCCTGTGATACATGGTATGATGGTGGTGCTACTAGTGACCTAGAGTTACTACATAACGCAACAGTCTGTAGCCCAAAGTTCAGACATGAAATATGTGAAATAACTGGGTTCTTGCTTTGGCTTTGTGTCATTCAAACATAGGTGACTTCAATATTCCTTAAGGCTTCATTTTGTAAAATGTAATTAACTGTTATATTTAATTAGGGAAGGATAGCCTCCACTAAATACCTTAAATAGGTGGATGGGGTTTATTGCTCATCATGAAAGTGACATGTATGACGCAGGCCTGGCCCTGGATCAGTCTACTTAAAGTTTCTCCGGTTCAGTGACATGCAGAAATTCACTGTCTCCATAGAGATACAGATCCACTGTTTTGAAAACAACATCTGATAATCCTTTTTAGGGATGTAAGGATGTGTAAGATGTGACTCCAGTGTTGTCTGCAGCAATGTGAACTTCTCAATGAGCCCAAAGTTCAATTATACCAGCATTAGTCATGAGGTTATTGTAATAAGGTGGTGTGTTACCAGACATTTTGGCAGTGTTGTCAATGCGGAAAGAAACAAGTTTGTACTTGTCACATGTTTGAGTGTTACCTTGACCCGAGGCATGAAAGGATTGTGTCTCTTTGGCTTCTTGACTTTGGTCTAAAAAGAAAAAGCAGGAATGTGGTGTTACTCTGATACAGGTCAAATTCTACAATGTTCCAATTAAGTAAAGAAATTAGTTAAAATACCGCTGTTTTGTCTTTGCCCTCCCCATCCTTCTTTTCCTCTTCATCTTCATCTTCGTCTTTCAGCCCTTCATCATCAGACGGAGTCTGAAGCTGCGTAACACAAGGTTGCATGTAAACCTCCCTCCTGCTTTAAAATATCTTTTAAATTTGTAACATTGTGCAGCCTTTGTCAAATCATTTGAGGAGTGAATGAATTAAGTATGGTCTATACAACAGATTGAAGTGGGTGCATGGAAGATAAAGTATATCGTTGTGACGGTATTGGCGGTACATGAATTGCAAAATGAAGCAAATACCTTGGGTCCACTGCGTGGCATGAACGGATTGTGGTGTTTGTGTTTTTTCACTTTGGTCTGTAAAAAAAATGGCAGTGTGACAGTGTCAGGTGACGTGAGCAGCATAACTGGAAGAACTACATTTCATTACAGCCGTTGGTGACCTATATTTAAATGGATAAACTGCATCTATACTTTAATGTCTGCAACAGTTCAAAGAGCCATCACTATACAAATATGTCATGTGTCTGTTTCTTCCCTCAAATACACAAGGAACGATACGTTTTGTTTAATGTATATCAAAAAATAGTTGCAGTCTAATCTCACTGTCATCTGCTCCTGGCAGTACAAAATTATTTTACAATCTAGTGGAAACCTAAAAGTTTCTTTAGATACCAAATATATTAGTCCTGTGGAGAAATGTGTATCAAATAATACAGAAAAATCCTCAATAATGAAGCCATGAAAACAGTCTTGGGTTTCAAACATCATACAGCTTCAAAGAAGAGATCAAACAAAGTGATAAAGAATATATAACACCGTCAGAGACCAATTTAACAACCTGAAAGTTACTTAAGTTACGACTGTATGTTAAGAGGTAACATAGCCTTGTAAAAAACACACAAGCTTCTGTAAACCTCACGCTGACAATAGCCTGGAGGAGCCACATGTAATTTGCATAGCTTGAAAGAACTGATAAGAAGGAAGCAGGAACTAGAACATTTAGATCCTGGCAGGATACCAGCAACAAATACCCTTTGTTTGTTTTCACCTGCATGTAGCAGCAAACACGGGCTCATACCACACACACTAAGATATTTTAAAAAGTCTCCAACTCACAAATACATACGTACTACAGGTCAGTCATTCTCTGTATCAATCACTGTATGTCCTAATTAAGTTTCTGAGCTTAACACAAACAATAAAACTAGGATCAGTAATAAAAACAGTTCGAGCGACTCACTGTTTTGCTTTCTGGTGGGGGCACTTCTTCTCCCTCTTTGGCTTCCGCAGATTCACCTTTGAGGCCTTCATCGTCTGATTGGCTCTGTGGGAAATTACATTAAAGCTTATTTGCATTGTGGCCCTTTAAAAACTTAACACACTATGAGTTAAAAATCACATAGACAAGACATCAAGAGCAAACAAGACAATCAGCATATCAATAAATAGCAGGCAACAACATGTTCATTTTCTTGGTCATGAAAAGATAAAAATTAAAATTGAATTTGCTATGTGAAACTTTGTAGTCATTTCTTGTGGGCCACTTTGTTTTTGTGTGTATGCAAGAGTATGACTGATAAAGGCTTGTGAAAGCAAATGGTGATATTATTGTATTTAAGTGGTTGACAGACAGTGTAATAGGCCAATATTCAATCTAGAAATCTGACAACTGTTCAGGGTTCCTCACATCTGTCTTTCTTTTTGGGTAGAGACTTAAAACTCCTTTTAAATAATAATGACATGTGTTTTTAGACTCCCTCTCTGTTTCAGGACACACAAAAAATACTTCTTTAATATAATAATAGTATGCTTTGGAAGTGTTTTTTCCACAAAAAAAAGTTCAAGGACCTCATTACAAAGTCTTAAAATTACATAAACCCCTTTTCCCTCATTTAAATTTCAAAATCTATGAATATGGAAGTATTTTTCATTTCAAAAGTTTAACTGTTGGTCATACGATGTCTCCTACTGCACTGAAAAGTCAATTTAAAGTGTGTGCGTAGTGGAGGTTTAAGTGTCCTCTTCAGGCTTGGCGCCGTGGAGAAAAATCAGACATCACAATATTTTTTACCAAATACCTTTATCAATATCACAACAATATTGTAGGGTTGTCTCGTTGTGCTTATACAAAATATTTACACAATGAGATTTGAAAAATAATCATCTGTAATGTGAATATAATGGCTAAGTGGGTAAAGACAAATAATAGAACAGCTAGAACAGTCTGTTAACTTCAGAAAATAACATCACTTTACTGTAATGTAGCCTTTAAAAGCAGGAAAAGATAATAATTCAGATATTACTATATCCAAAATCTCAAACAATATCTAGTTTTATATCACAATATCAATATAATGTCAATATATTACTCAGCCCTATTTTCTCACTGGACTTGTGTAAGTGGTGTATTAAACACGACTGGCTTCCAGACTAATTGTGATGTCACGAGATCTTGCTCTAAAGACATGAGTCTTAAGGCCCAGAAACACCAAACCAACTTCAGAGAACTAGTGGCAACAAATGCCCCCTGTTGCATTGCCTCATGTTGCTAGACCTTGACCAAAAAGTTGCACATGAACACACCACAAAGACTACAACCCACGGCCAACCAGCAAGTATGTTCTGTGCCTGCGTGACAGGAAATAACTCTCCACACCAGCAGACAGCAGTAGTCTGTCGTCATTCAAAAAGAGAAACCGGAAGACAGTCCTGAGGCTACTTAGCCAGTTAGCAGATTAACAACACAATCCAGTGTTGAAAGAACAAAGCATATTTACCGTGTGCCAGTAAACAATAACACAAACCATCACAAAAGAGCTCAATGGCTAAAGACAATGGCTTTACTTGTATCACAAATTTGTTTTGAGCTTACTCCCTCTTGACTTAGCTCTTTGTTTACTTCCCTCACAGTTCAGTTCAGTTCAGTTCAGTTCTTTATTGTCCCTCAAGGGGAAATTTAGTTTGCAGTGCAATTCAACATACAAGGGACAATCAAGACAATGTCAACAACAATCACAACCACAACAACCATGAATAAAATAGATCAGATCAAGCTGTCCATAGAAAAAATAAATCTATAAGGGGATAAGACCATATGGAGTGCTTATAGACAGTGCAGGCAAATTGAGTCCATCAAGACTCAGTGCAAATTAAGAACATTTATTGCACTTGGAATAAAAGAAAATTTAAACCTATTGCTTCTAACCTTGGGGAGCCTGTGATGCCGGCCAGATGGAAGAAGAAAAAACAAACATAAAACAGACTCAATAAAAGATTTGTAAAATAAAACCATCAGTGTCTTGTCCACATTAAAAGTGTTCAGTCTGCGCAGAAAATAAAGTCTCTGCAGACCCTTTTTGCAGATTGCAGACGTGTTGAAGTCATGATTCAAGTTTTTATCAATGACTGTGCCCAGGTATTTATAGTGCTCTACTGTCTCTACTTGTGAGCCCTTAATGATGGTTGGGAGGGTAGAGGGAGAGTTTTTCCTAAAATGAATGGCCATGTCTTTAGTTTTTAGGACATTTAGCTTCAGAAAGTGGTTGTCACACCACTCTACAAAGTCTTCCACGACTGGACCATGATCGACATCTCCTTCCTGGAGCAGGCTGATGAGGACTGTATCGTCCACGAATTTCAGAAGATGCCTGTCCTTGTATTTCCTCTTGCAATCATTTGTATAAAGAATATACAATAAAGGAGACAGGACACACCCCTGTGGTGAGCCTGTGGATGACAGCCGCTTCTGGGAAAAGGCATCATTAGCCCTTACAACCTGCGGCCTACAAGTTAAAAAATCTAGCACCCATTTCACCAGTCCAGCATCAAGATTAAAATCTGACAATAATTTATTGATTAAAATATGTGGCTGGATTGTATTAAAAGCTGAAGAGAAATCTAGAAATAAAAGCCTAGCATGTGTTCTTGTACCCTCAAGATGCTTGTACAGGTAATTGAACAGAGTGATGGTTGCATCATCTACCCCTCTGCTGGCCCGATAAGCAAATTGCATCGGGTCAAGCTGGCTCTGAACCTTTTCAATAAGAATTTGTTTGACCAGCCGCTCAAAAGTCTTCATCACTATTGAAGTCAAGGCTACAGGCCTTAGATCATTAAGCACCTTCAGAGACTTGATTTTAGCCACGGGGACTACAATAGACTCCTTCCATGGCATTGGGACCTTATGCTGGGAGAGTGACAAATTAAAAAGATCAGAATAAATGTCACATAATTGGTCTGCACAGACTTTTAGCAGTTTGCCAGTGATCATATCAGGCCCAGGGCTCTTTCTGACATTACATTTGGAGAACATGTGTTTAACAGATATGGCGCTGATCGTAAGCCGAGGGTTGACAGTAATGTCATTTAAAGAATCAAATACAGTACAGGCCAAAAGTTTGGACACACCTTCTCATTCAATGCGTTTTCTTTATTTTCATGACTATTTACATTGTAGATTCTCACTGAAGGCATCAAAACTATGAATGAACACATGTGGAGTTATGTACTTAACAAAAAAAGGTGAAATAACTGAAAACATGTTTTATATTCTAGTTTCTTCAAAATAGCCACCCTTTGCTCTGATTACTGCTTTGCACACTCTTGGCATTCTCTCCATGAGCTTCAAGAGGTAGTCACCTGAAATGGTTTCCACTTCACAGGTGTGCCTTATCAGGGTTAATTAGTGGAATTTCTTGCTTTATCAATGGGGTTGGGACCATCAGTTGTGTTGTGCAGAAGTCAGGTTAATACACAGCCGACAGCCCTATTGGACAACTGTTAAAATTCATATTATGGCAAGAACCAATCAGCTAACTAAAGAAAAACGAGTGGCCATCATTACTTTAAGAAATGAAGGTCAGTCAGTCCAGAAAATTGCAAAAATTTTAAATGTGTCCCCAAGTGGAGTCGCAAAAACCATCAAGCGCTACAACGAAACTGGCACACATGAGGACCGACCCAGGAAAGGAAGACCAAGAGTCACCTCTGCTTCTGAGGATAAGTTCATCCGAGTCACCAGCCTCAGAAATGGCAAGTTAACAGCAGCTCAGATCAGAGACCAGATGAATGCCACACAGAGTTCTAGCAGCAGACCCATCTCTAGAACAACTGTTAAGAGGAGACTGCGCCAATCAGGCCTTCATGGTCAAATAGCTGCTAGGAAACCACTGCTAAGGAGAGGCAACAAGCAGAAGAGATTTGTTTGGGCCAAGAAACACAAGGAATGGACATTAGACCAGTGGAAATCTGTGCTTTGGTCTGATGAGTCCAAATTTGAGATCTTTGGTTCCAACCACCGTGTCTTTGTGAGACGCAGAAAAGGTGAACGGATGGATTCCACATGCCTGGTTTCCACTGTGAAGCATGGAGGAGGAGGTGTGATGGTGTGGGGGTGTTTTGCTGGTGACACTGTTGGGGATTTATTCAAAATTGAAGGCACACTGAACCAGCATGGCTACCACAGCATCCTGCAGCGACATGCCATCCCATCCGGTTTGCGTTTAGTTGGACGATCATTTATTTTTCAACAGGACAATGACCCCAAACACACCTCCAGGCTGTGTAAGGGCTATTTGACCAAGAAGGAGAGTGATGGAGTGCTGCGGCAGATGACCTGGCCTCCACAGTCACCGGACCTGAACCCAATCGAGATGGTTTGGGGTGAGCTGGACCGCAGAGTGAAGGCAAAGGGGCCAACAAGTGCTAAACACCTCTGGGAACTCCTTCAAGACTGTTGGAAAACCATTTCAGGTGACTACCTCTTGAAGCTCATGGAGAGAATGCCAAGAGTGTGCAAAGCAGTAATCAGAGCAAAGGGTGGCTATTTTGAAGAAACTAGAATATAAAACATGTTTTCAGTTATTTCACCTTTTTTTGTTAAGTACATAACTCCACATGTGTTCATTCATAGTTTTGATGCCTTCAGTGAGAATCTACAATGTAAATAGTCATGAAAATAAAGAAAACGCATTGAATGAGAAGGTGTGTCCAAACTTTTGGCCTGTACTGTATATCACAGTGATCTTTAGTAAAATCATGTTCATCATTAAAACGTAAGTAAAAATCATTCAGAGCATTTGCAAGTTCTGAATTTGAGTCAAAACCATCTATTGTGACTGACCCAGAATTCTTCTTCTTATCTTGGCCTGTCATGGCCTTCATACCATCCCATACAGCCCTCAGGTCATTACTGTGAAACTTCCCCTCTATTTTACTTTTATATTGTAGTTTTGCCCTCTTAATTTCATATCTAACTTCTTTTTTAGCTTCAATCTTATCCTTGCTGTCACCATGGAGAAAAGCATTGTGTTTCCTATGCAGTGCATCCTTTACTGCTTTGTTCAACCAGGGTTTATTATTCGGAAACACCTTGACCTGTTTAGTAGGGATGATTAAGTTTTTGGAGAGTGGAGGGTATAGGGTGATATCATCTCAGTCATTTCATCAAGAGCTGAAGAAGAGTGCTTGAAAACGTCCCATTCTGTGCACTCAAAGGCTCCCCTTAGTTCCTCAATAGCATCCTCAGTCCACATCTCCACCTCTTTAGTGGCAGTTTTCCCTCTCTTAAGAAGTGGCTTGTAGGTTGGGATAAGGAGGATAATAGGGGTGGGGGAAATTTCCGATTCTTAGATGCATCGCGATTCGGACGTGGACGAATCTGAATCGATTCACAAACGTCCAAATTTCGATTATTTAAATCTGTTAATTAGAGTAATACAGAAGGTTCTAAATAATGCGGAACTAAGAAGCGCGGTACGTGTCATCTCCGGGACACTTTGGGATGCGCACCTGGAGCAGACACGCCGACACGTGCACAGAGGAAAACAAACATGGCTGAACGCTACCCACCTCGCTGTGAGAGCTGAACAGCTTCTTCTAATTTAAAAGCAGATGTGTGGAAATACTTCGGCTTCTACAACGTTGACGGCGGAAGCGAACTGGACAAGAGCCACGTTATATGTAAGCTGTGTTGTGCTAAAATAAAATACTTCGGCAACACAACAAACATGAGAAGCCATGTAACGCGATTCCACCTGACGGAGGAGTCAGGGAGACGGCAGGCTGTTGTTGCTGCGGCAACTAGTGGCGCTACCGACCAGAGAACAATCGAGGAAGCAATTAGAAAGCTGCCACCCTCATCGGAAAAGGCGAGGCGAATTACGAAGGCCATCGTGGCCTTTATTGCCAAGGATCTGCGTCCTTATTCTGTCGTGGAAAATCAGGGATTTCGAGCACTGCTGCATACATTGGAGCCCAGATACACCATCCCATCCCGACGCTATTTCACCGACACTACCATCAAACCAAAACAGAAGTCATGGCCTCGCTGTTGAAGGCAGGTAGGTAGGATCGCAGTTACATGTGATGCGTGGACGTCTGTCGCCACCGAATCATTTGTTACTCTAACTGCGCATTTCATCTTGTGATTTAAGATACCTGTTACCTTTGGTTCCGTACAATGAAGTTGTAACTTTCCAGTTTGCAAGCATTTCCATTTATATGTTTAATAAAATATAATGGAAATGAATTCAACTCTTTCTTATTACAAATGCACTGTTTTTAAAAATTGCAAGTGTTGAATGCTTATTCAGTGAGACAAAAAGAAATGTGTGTTGTGAAAAAGTGCATCAATATACATAAATTAAAGATGCATCAATAATCGTTTTATAATCGAATCGTAGCCCCTGAATCGTAATCGTAATCGAATCATGAGGTGCCCAAAGATTCCCACCCCTAGAGGATAATGTTATGGTCAGAAGAGCCAAGAGGGGGCAGAGCTATGGACTTGTAGGCGCCCTTTACTGTACCATAGCATAAGTCAATAGTTTTGTCAAGTCTGGTAGGGCAAGAGACATACTGATAAAAAGTGTTCATCGATTTCAGAGTACAGTGATTAAAATCACCAAGGACAAAGCAAGGAGCATCCGGAGAGAGGGACTGGAACTTTTGTGTAACCTTTTGTATGGCTGTTACAGCATTTTTTGCGTTAGCTTTGGGATGTATGTATGCAACAGTGAGAAATATTTGGGGAAATTCACGGGGGAGGTAATGGGGCCGCAGGGACACAGACAACAGCTCTATGTCTTCAGTACACACAGTCTCTCTGACAGTGAGCACGGTTACATGCGCACAATAATCAGATAACTGTGAATAATCAGGTAATGGTAATAATCCGATTTGACGCGTTTACATGCACTTCAATAATCTGATAATCAGAAAAACCTGGTTTACATGATTCAGTTGGATTTCTCCTCAAGTACATGACATAAAACTCAAACTTCTTGTTACAGTAGGTACTCATACCCTTGAAAAACCTCGAAAAGTACGCAAGTCATATATTTGCAAAATAAAGCACTCATCATGCTGACATCTTATATTCTTACAGTACTGTTTGTTTTTATCATTAACAAATACATGTGAGAGCATTCTAATGTGTAGTTTATCAATGTGGAGCCAATTTTACATACTTTGGGTAGATTTGTAGTAAAAGTACTGCAAAGTGCAATATACAAGTGTATTGTATATAAACTTGTCACACAAAGTGCATAATATATAACATAACATAGAAGTAAGATAAAATAAAAGTGACAATTTAAACACTGAGAATATAAAAATATATTATTTTATGTAAAATCTTTATCTGAAAGGAAACAAAAGCTGTCAGATTAACGTAGTGGAGTAGAAAGTACAATATTTCCCTCTAAAATGTAGTGGAGTGGGACTATAAAATAGCAAAACCCGAAAGAAACCAGATTAAAGGGTATACATGCACCGAATAATCTGACTATTGGGGAAAAAGCTAGGTGTGTTTATTTGATTTCTCATAATCAGATAATGGCTTTTATTTGATAAAGCCTATCGGATTATGCTGTTTACATGACCACTTGAATAATCAGGTAACTCCAGAAATCAGATAATAATCGGTTTATTAGTGTGCATGTAAACGCGCTCACTGATGTTCTTGCACCACCGCTGATTGACGTAGAGGCAGACCCCGCCCCCTTGGGATTTCCCTGTGACAACAGCATCCCTGTCAAGCCTCACCGGCACTCCAAAACCGGTGAGAGTTAGGTCGGTGTTCAGATCCTCAGGAGTAAGCCATGTTTCTGTAAAAGCCATGACACATGCGTCCCTAAATTTCTCCAGATGAGTGACGCTGGCTTGGATCTCGTCCATCTTATTCCTTATGGACTAAGCGTTGCAGAGTAACATCGAGGGGAGGGGTATGCGGCGAAGTGTCAGCCGCTTCAGTCTCTGCCTGACACCGCCCCGTCTTCCGCGTTTCCGCACTTTGTATCTTTTTCTCCCCATGTAGTCCTATTAAAGTTCTCAGGTTGGCGGAAGATCTCCGCAAGTGAATGATCTCCCGTGGCCAAGTCCAATCGGGTATGTGACTGCTGTTGATCCCTCAGATTCAGTAAAAATCCCCGAGAGTACTGAATCCTGCCTGTGTGCGGGTGGCATGGTTCAACCAGACTCTGAGCCACAACAAAGTCCATGCGATGATCAAGAGTGACAGCTCCATTTAAAAATAAGTTAAGTGATCAATGAACAAGCGTAGATCCTCACTTCCGTTTCTCTTCTCGTTCGCTGAGCTGAACTGACATTTAGAGTGATTTTATTCACTAATGGGCTCCGCTGTCACCAATTTAACATGCTGAATTGGCCAAAAAAGCCAACTGAGGCCAACGAGGGCCGGTGGTGGGGGACACATCATACTGACTAAAGCAACAGACGCTCATCGACAGCCCAGTTTTGACCAGTGGTCAACTTGATGTGTCTCTCAAACTCTGCACATACATCACTCCGCCATGTCACGATCAAACATACAAGTGACATAACAACAAGCAAAACACATTTTTAATTGAGGGAGACTTTAAATTTTCTTTTTTTGTAGCTGGGATCACAAAGACACCTCCACTATAGCTGATAGCTGACATTCAATATCAAACCAACAGCCAATGCTGCTATAAAATATCAGCAAACCAATACAACAGTCTAGTGTGTACATGTCAGTACCTGGTGGTTGCTCTTCTGCTTTTGTCTTGCTGTTTTGCTCAGCTCCTGAAATTAAACCAGAGCAGTTTTCTTAACCACAGGGCGAATAAACCAGCGTCGATACACACTGATACACATCAGTTCAAAAGGGACACAAACAGCTATTATTCTCTAAACAGTGAAGACTTAAAATACCTCCTCTGATGGTCTGGCAGATGTGGAGATCATGTCTTTGTTATCCTGCGGAGGACAAAATAAAGACAATCTTTTTCCAATACTGAGATCCCTTTCCATCTATACAAAGCATGCAATTTAAAAGCATAGCCTGTCACTTTTACACTTACATTGGATGATTACACTGGATAATGTATTTGAAAAATGAAATCATAAAATAATTAATGATTAACTTGTTCTTTAACAGATACATCCAAACTCTGTGGAGGCAGAAATATAAACTGTACCTGATTATCCTCAGTTCCTCTTGCTTTTACTTTGCCGTATGTGGATGTGCTCTTCATCTCCTATGGAGAGATCACAGGCTCAACGACACAACAACAGACAGAGTATAGTAGAGAACAGTCTCACTTGGACCACGTCACTGAGTTGTGTTCAACTGCTTGCAAACCTCTTTAGAAGGTCTGGGTGGGACCATTGGAGTTTCACTTCTTTCTTTTCTCTCTCGCTGGGTCTTGTTGCTCTTGACCAGTCAAGGACAAAAACACACACACACACACACACACACTGTGGTGGAACAGGGCGACAGGGAAGTTTGACTACAAGCAGGCAGGATTTAAAGGGAGGTAAGGGGATGAGGAGGATATGGTCGAGGTCCGGAGGAATGTGAGGAGAGAGGGTATTTTCGACAGAAGTTAATCAGCTGTGTGTGTGTGTGTGTGTGGGTGTGTGTGTGTGGGGGGGGTCACTGATGACTCATGAGAGATGTGAAAAATAGACTGACCGGTTTTGACTTTTCTTCCACTTGTTTCTCGTTCTCCTTGAGCGTCTCTGTGTCTTCGGTGTCTTTCTGAACATACATAAAATATTCACTATTAAACTGTTTCAACCAACATCACTTTACTTGTGCAGCGATTAAAGGACCATACCAGTGTGTTTTTAAGTTTAACTCTTTAACTACATATCATGTATTTTTGCCGACCAAAAGCAAATGCATGTTCTACACTGTCAGATTTACAGATGCATTTTTCCAAATTTTCCTGGCAGCCACTGGTTTCCAGGCATTTTTGTAAAACATGAAAATCACTCGTGAACTTGTTTGAGTTGTGCAGTTTTTGTAATTCATCACAGACAGTGGACATCAAGTCTGTATTCATTTTTGCCAAAATTGCAGAGTTATTGATTTTCATTTAGTACAAAAAAGCAAAACAATGGTTGCCTGGAGTGGTTGGAAAACTGCACCCTAAAATCTAAACCACATCAACGTTGTTTGTACAATGGTTATTTTTGATGTAAAGTAAATGTGATCTATAGTTAACAGGGTACAACATGCAAAATCATTGGTATGGTGCTTTAAGTGTGCAGCACATCATTACTACGCCCAAAAATCAACCAGAAATCCCACCAAACATCCCCACTATCACCATTAGCACCACTACAATGACTCCCTATCACCTAATACAGCCTGATCATGATAACCTCCCTCCACACCTCCCCCAGGACCAATCATTATCAACTGCATAGTTACTTTATTTGAAGAGTGGAAAAAATTCAGTTTGGACATGGCTCCAGCCATAGAGCTCTGAGAGGGTGGGACACATTATCAGAAGATTAAAGGGAATGCCTATTGTATTATTATCAGTTGTATTATTGGTGAGTACGTTGGCTGATAAGTAACAAGTAACTATAGTACAGAAATGGCAAACTAGGTTAGAGTTAAAAACACTACATAGTAAAAAAGATAATATCAGCTGATGTATCCCTATCAGATTCAGTATCTGTGAGGCTGTAGTTCAGACTGAAATTGTCATTTAGTTTTAATAAAATGGCCTGTTAGCATTTTTAGTATTCTCTGTTGAAATCAGGGGGCACAGACAGATGATCAGAGGCTAATGGTTGACTGAGCTTCTTGTTTTTAATCAGTAAGACTGACTATTGATAAGCCATGTCATATGTCATGACACTGTAAAAAAACAGTCAGATATTTATGTTTACTAGTTTCCCTGTTGATGCAGCTAAGGTTTATGAGCACAAACACCCCTTGCCTGGCCCGGGGTTGGCTGGTGGCCTAGAGGTTGTTGTTGGGGCTGGTTCAGGACCAGACAGAAAGAGCTTTGCTTGGTCTGTGCAAAACAAGTCCGCAAGACAAGCTGCTCCCCATGCCATTTACTGAAGGTACTACATTCTCAGCAAGACCAGGCATGTCAAGGTAAGGTGGACTGCAGACAGAGCCTGTGGGTAAAATGCTTCTCCAAAACCTAAACCTTTGACTCATGACTTTCCTCTTTTCTACCTAAGCTGGACAAAGGTTTTCACAATGCCTCTCATTTAAATAGTAGATGCTTTTCTTCCCCTCACTGAGGCAAGTGTCTGCTGAATCAAAATATCCAGTTAAATGTCAAAAAAGTTCCACCAAATGGATAAAATTACAGGAACAAGTAAATGTCAAAGCACCTGTTTGTTGACTAATGACTTCTCGCTGCTCGCAGGTGGATCCTCGTCATCGGAGCTTGACGGCTTTTCATGCTGCAGAAATCATCATTTTATGAAAAACACATGAATGTGGCAGAGCAGTCTTTTTTTAATGCATCCTTTTATCAAAAAGAAACCTCTCCAGCACAAAAACAGATTTTAATCTGAACCTTACTTTGTGTGCAGATCGAAACGGGTTCAGCTTTTCCATTGCCTCGGCAAGTTTGCTCTGCATATAAAGTATAAAACACACAGAATTAAATTAATGATAACTTAAAAAAAAAAAAATACTCAAAAACCTTACAAACCTGTTTGTGGCTGGGTTGGCTCTCTCCATTGTCCAATATTGCCTCAGAGTCAGAGTCAGAGTCCTTCTCCTGCGGATGGAGCCAATATTGATCAGAAAATAAAAACAATAGCAGTACCAGTAGTCGTACAACTAGCTTTACATTACATGTGGATTGCTACATATTTTAAAAAAAAAAAATGTTTTTAAGGGTTCAATGGTACTATTTAGTTTTATGGAAGTGTAATGGGAAAGACAAACTGATGACAGTACACCACCTCTGACCTGTTTGTCAGTGTAGAAGGTGCTCTTCATCATCGCATTAAAACCATTCTGAAATGAGACAAACACACCTTAAAAAAGACTATAGCTCTAACTGTTATCTTAATGTCACAGTGGATCTTATTCCTTAACATTAAGACAACAAACGTCATTTCTTTGAGGCAATAACTTGTACCAGAAAGCTGATATTTGCGCCATCATGTCTCAGTACAGCCCAAACTGTTTTCAAGCAAGAGAGAAGAGATCCAATTAATCTTCCATTACAACTTACCTGTTTTGCTTTGGGCTTCTCTGCAGTAGAACTATTCTCGTTTGAGTCTCCTGAGCATTCAGTCTTTTCCTTATCCTGTTACAACACAATACACATTACCAACATGTCATTTATCTCACAATTTAACCGACAGTGTAATGCACTAGCTGGTAAAATAATTTATCTGATGCGGGATTAGTTATGAGATAAAAATGACCTGAGCTGATGAGGTGAAAGGATTCTTCAGGATCTTTGCTGCTGCTCCACCCTGACAGACAATTCAAAGCAGTTGAAGTTACAAACTGATGTTATCTTCTATGTATTTTGTGAGTGCTGCAGGGCAGACGCAGGTCCTTCCCTCACCTTTGAAGACTTCTCCACAAGGTTGTCACTGCTGGCAGAGAGTTCACCATCCATGGACAAATCATCCTTAACAGAAGGACACAGCAGACAGTCAGAATGCAACGACCAAGACGAACGCATACACTCAAGGGTTTTATTTTGAAGTGAAATATCCATTTTACTAAACGACTGGTAGCCTTGCAGGCAAAATCATAAATAGGAATTAGTTTGGAACCTCTCAGTTCACTTTCCATTTCCAAAGGGCATTATAAACAGGTCATAAACATGTGATCTAGCGCTGAGCAACCAGTGACTAAGTATGCTCAGTGAAGATGGACAATCATAGCACAGTAAGACAAGCCAATCATAGCGCACTAGGATGTGACTCATCCTCTCATTCAAACATGGTCACTTCTGGCTCAAAAAAACAAGATGGCGATGGATGAAATGCCAAAATGCAAGTCCACAAACCAAAGGGTGATGTCATGGTAGCTACATTCATTATTTTATACAGTCTGTGGTTTCAGCCTTTTATTCTTAGTGTTGCCAGATTGGACCCCTGTTTTTTAATACGACCAAAGGAGGGTGCCAAAATCGGAAATTTTCTAATTTTATACTTGTTGGCTTTAAAAACTAAACCATAGACCAAATTCCCCTGAGAGTGTGCCTTGAAAATCAAATAAACTGACAGATGTGAGATGTAATAACAATCTTTTCACGCTGGTTATTATCGACATAACAAACAAAATATTTCTCAAACAGGATACTTAACTTTTTGGACTGAAAATCTATCATTGACAAACTTGACCATCTTACCTGAGACTGAGATTTGGCACCTTTTTTCTTGAACACACCACCAAAGATTCCTCCTTTCTCCTGA
Source organism: Epinephelus lanceolatus (assembly GCF_041903045.1). NCBI lineage: Eukaryota > Metazoa > Chordata > Actinopteri > Perciformes > Serranidae > Epinephelus > Epinephelus lanceolatus. Next base: position 16,321,866 of record NC_135745.1, on the reverse strand, counting down.
GAAAATAATATGGAGCCAACATTTAATATTGACTACATGCATTATTATGGTTGATCTTGCAGTATTGTGTCACTTGAGAGTCGAGGGTGCCTGGTTTTAACAAACCTCACCTTAGTGTTCTCTGAAAGATTGTCGTTGCTGCCTGAGAGCTTGCTGGGTTCAGACAAATCATCCTGAAGGTGAGAAACAAATCAGTATATCCGGAAATCAATATTAATATGTCCTAATAATTTTCATTTACTTGGTTTGATGGTGAGATGAACACAGGAACACTCCTTAACTCGCACCTGAGATTTTGTCCTCGTTCCGAGAGGCTTTGGCGATTTTTTGAACATCCCACTGAACACCCCTCCTGTCTCCTGGAGAGAAACATCACATAACAAAGGTTTGCAAAATTTTGCCCATACTGGAGAAGTTTAGTAAAGTGTTCCTCTGCTTTCACAAACCTCACCTTAGTGTTGCTAGTCACAGAAAGATTGTCTTTGCTGCCTGAGAGCTCGCTGGCTGCAGACAGATCCTCCTGAAAGAAAGAAACAAACATCCCCTTATTATTATTATCAACTCCTGAGAATGTAACACAGGAAAACGTGAGACAATTGAGATGCATAACTCTCACCTGAGATTGTGTCCTCGCTCCAGGAGGCTTTGGCTTTTTAAACATCCCACTGAACACCCCTCCTGACTCCTGGAGATAAAAAAGTCACATGACATGGTTTGAATTTTGTCCATAATGGAGGAATTTAGCATGGACTTCACACAGCAGCTAGCGATTTCTTCCAAATTGCAGATGCATGCAGGTTTACCTCGCCTGTCTCAACACACAAATTCTTTGTTTATAGATCTGGGTGTTTTTGTACAAACCTCACCTTAGTGTTGCTGTTCACAGAAAGATTGTCTTTGCTGCCTGAGAGCTCGCTGGATGCACACAAATCCTCCTGAAGGAAACAAACATCCCCTTATTATATTAATAATAGTAGGAGTAGTAATAATAATGATAATAATCATGATAATTATAACTTTTTTTTGCACCTTCAAAACAACCGTTACAAATTGCCACACACACACAAGGACACATAAAAGAAAGCAGGAAACAATCAAATACAAATTCACAGTCAGCAAATAAAAGTGCACATAAAGAAGATAAAAAAAATAATTAAGAAAAGTTAAGAAAAAAACAGACAGTAGAAGTGAGTTTTGACAGACGATCTAAGTCTAAGTTCTTCAGGTAAGCTACTCAAAAGCCTAACAAACATCCTGCCACCCTTAGTTTTCAGCCTTGACCAGGGAGTGGCTAACAGGGCCTTATTAGAAGACCTCAGGTTATGGGATGGTGAGCAATGAACAAGACACATCTCCAAATAATGTAACACAGGAAAACGTGAGACAATTGAGATGCATAACTCTCACCTGAGATTGTGCCCTCGCTCCAGGAGGCTTTGGAGATTTTTTAAACATCCCACTGAACACCCCTCCTGACTCCTGGAGAAAAACACACATAAAAATAGTTTGTAAAATTTGCCCATAATGGTGGAATTAAGTGAAGTATTCGCCTGGTTATAGATGTCAGATGGACAGGCATGGACTATAAACTGCAGCTTGTACTCTCCTCCAAATGCTGATGTGTGCAGGTTTATCTCACCCATCCCAACACAAACAAAAACAGAAACACATTTCCAAAACTCTCCATCAGCTGGGTTCAGCTCTATACCAACTCCACTAACATTTTCACATTGTCACAAATGTCAATGAAACACTCAGCCTTGAAAAAAGGATCTGATGTCACATTTCTGATGTGATTAATGATTATATATAAAAGAATAATGACTTTTCTACTTGAAAACACAGTGCAGAAGTGTCTCTACTGGTTGACTGTGTGAATTCACAGGCCAAAGATGAACAAAAGTGAGTCCCAGAGGGCCATTTGGATTTCTTCCTGACAGGAAATACATGCTTTAATCACTCATACAAACTTCAGATGCAGTAAATGGGCAATGGAGTGAATATATACGGGACAGCAGTGTAATATGACAACAGCAGTTCAGAATAAACCCAAGAAAGAACTGAGTAGTTAGCATGAGCACCAATATCAACAGATGAGGAAAGACTTTGTATTTTGTTTGATGTCTGGCTTTCACAAACCTCACCTTAGTGTTGCTATTCACAGAAAGATTGTCTTTGCTGCCTGAGAGCTCGCTGGCTGCAGACAGATCCTCCTGGAGGAAACAAATAAACATCCCCTTATTATTATGATCATCTTCTGATAATGTCACACAGGCAAATGAGACATATGAGATGCTCAGCTCTCACCTGAGATTGTGTCCTCGCTCCAAAAGGCTTTGAGGCTTTTTTAAACATCCCACTGAACATCCCTCCTGACTCCTGGAGATAAAAAAGTCACATAATAATTAATCATATGTGTCACTTGAATAAAATTAAAGCAATTGTTTGGTATTTTGAGCTGATTCAGCTGTCAGATGAACAGGCAGGGATTTAGTGCTTCACACACTGGCCGGTTCATTTGCTGATGCATGCAGGTTCAGCTCGTGCTTCGAAACACACACACAAAAACAAAAACACACCCTTCTCTAGCTCACCAACCAATGAGTCGAGGTCTACGCACCTACTGTAGGTCACATGACATCACCAGCACATGTTTCTAGTTAACAGTGAGGAAGAACTTGATGTTCTTTTAGAGTAAGATCTAATGTGATGTGCATTCTCACAGGGAATTCTTACTATAAGTGGGGCAATTACCTTATTATGGATTCACTGAAAGAGTCAAAATATTTTTCTTAAGTGCTGTATTGGTTACTTGGTAATTGGTATTGGTAATTCAGAGTCTTATTCTGGCATCTAATTGTTGTACTTTTTGTTCAAAATGTGATTTCTCATAGATAAACACTGTTTTTTGTTAATAAATGACTGCATTTCACTTGTATTTATTCCCAGTTGTTTGTGTTTGTGAACGTTTTTGCATTTTAAAAACTAATTTGTCTGATGAGACTCACCTTAGCTGTGGACTGACCGTCATTTCCGGCTGTGAACTCAGCATCCAAAAGATCCTGAAACACACATGATTATCTGTCAGGCTCTAACTGAATCAACACAACATGGCATGTTGCATGTCAGGCATTTAGCCCATAATTGTATTTCATAGCTGATGTATCGCTGTGTGCGGGACATGTGATAGAAGATCGTGTTTCACCTGTGAAGGCCTCCGAGCATGTCCTCGTTTCAGTATCCCTCCAAACACACCTGATTTTTCCTACAGAGAAAAGTGCAGAGAAAGGTTTAGTTTCAAAGACTTCTTAAAACTAAACCTTTCTCTTTCTCAAAGAAACTTATGTGTGGGGAAAAATATGACGGAGCAGAAAATAAACTCACCTTTGATGACTTGTTGTCTGTTAAGCTGTCACTACTGACAGGCAATTCAGGATATAGGGAGGCCTATAGAAGAGAAATAAAATGAAATAAAATAAATCACTTATTTTTGTTGACAGGTGCAACACACTGGTTCTCGGGCTGGACTTTTCAGAGTAATTACACAAGGGTTTCAGAGAATTAAAAACTAATATAAAATTAGCAATGCAATATAAGAAAGTGGGCAAATAAATATAACATGCAAATAAATTGATACAAAACTTTCAATTCAAATTTTCTTTGAATATAATGTCAACCTGAAACACATCCTTATTTTTCTGTGACCGGAAGTAACCTCAGGCTGCACATGTGGTACTTATCAATATTAAACATCACTTTTCATTATTATTGTTAATATGTTGATTACGTTTTCAGTGAATGAGTGAATTATTTAGACGATACAATGTCAGAAAACAATTAAAAATGCCAAGAATTTCCTGGAGTCAAAGGTGATATCTATACATTATCTGACAAATAGTCCAAAATCCAAAGTTATTCAATTCAAAGTGACATGAAACAGAGAAAAGCAGCAAATCCTAAACTTTTAGAGGCTGGAACCAGCAAATGTTGAATATTTTTTATTTGACAAGTGGCTTAAATGATAAATCAATGAGCCAAATAAATTTTTTGTTTTTCAAAATAAGATGTACGGCACAGCAAGTTCAAGAAGGCTGTTACTAACCTGCGGCTGGTCCTCTTTGGCAGCTTTGGTCGCCTTCTTAAACATTCCTTTAAACATGCCTTCTTTCCCCTTGAAATATAAATAAATAGGTTCAGTCTACATGTTAAAAAAAATCACTGGCACTTTATATGAATGTATATTTTCTCATTTTACATGATTGAGGACTGAAATATGGTTTGAAGAGAAAAATAAAACACAATACAAAGAATTTACACAAGTGTTTCCTGAGCATCACCTTGTTGCTGTTGTCAGTCAGACTGTCATTGCTCTTCGAAAGTTCACTGCTGACTGATAAACTGTCCTGTGAGGTCGATACAGACATAGCCAACAAAGCCAGTGTGAGTAAATGCAGTACTAAACAGAGTAAATCCATAATTACAGTGGGTTATATTGTAAGTTTCATATCTAAATTGAATGTGTCTATTTCACAAAATACAAGTTATTGCAGTACACGTTAACAATATCGGTAAGGTTTCCTAACTATAAGCATTAAATATTCAACATCAATGATTTATATTGAATAAGTTCATACTACAATGTCACCTGTGCATGGAGCGATGGTTCTGCAGCCTTGGAGGATCTTTTAAACATCCCTCCAAATAACGCTGCTTTTTCCTGCATGAGGAGTAAAAAGAAAGAGAAAATTATACTTGAAAAAACACATAAGGAGCTAAAACATACCAAGGGTGAAAACACAAGTCTAATCTCTGATGTGTCAGTATGAGTAACTGAAGGTACACATGCATTGCCATGGCCGGTGAGTCAGCAGCATAATTCTGTCTCCGATCACAAGCTCTGGAGACTAAACTGGAGAAGATGCTGCGAATGATTGACAATTCACTTATGACTTTATGCATGAAAGGGTGCATCTAATAATTCATGTTTCACAGCCCAGCTTCATGTCCAGATTTCATGCCTGGACTTGAAATTGGTTTCATGTCTGGACTTGAAGCCTTGATGTAAGTAAATATCGAGTGATTGCTGGGTTTTTAGCTCTGGCAAAATTTATCATATTAATGATTTTCCTGTTTAATAATCACATTAAAAGGAGACACTACAGCACTGAATTACCAGTAGCCTGGGTAAAAAACAGGCAAACCATTGTTTACTTAGTTCTCTGTTTTTTTAATTTTCTAATTAAGCCATTAATACATAAAAAGGCTTATTAATTCAGTTGAAGATCATAACAGAAACAAAAACTGGAATGCTTTATGTTACAGGTTCCACATGTTGCAATCATATTTAGAAACTGATATGTTACTGTAAATTTATTAGAAGAATTCTGCATAACTACACAATTTTCAACTAATTATAGGAAAAGTGGGGACAGGTAAAACTAAATTAGTCTAACTATTGCTACCATACCATACCATACCATACCATAACATAACATACCATAACATACCATACCATAACATAACATAACAGAGCTTCCAGCAAAGCATAACTCTACCTATTTGACGAATAAAATCTCCAACAAAAAAATAAAACAAAACAAAATGTATTATACAATATTCAATAATACGTCAAGTCAAATAATTGTCTCTCAACTTTGCTGTTATTTCCTTTTAATAAAATTGCATATTTATTTCAGGAAACCTCCAAAATAAATTGGGACACATATTATAAAGTAAAATCTTTAGAGAGCCGACTTTAAACATAAATGTCTTTGGAGGGTGTTTACATCTCTCTTGTGTGAACAGTGTAGGACATATTTCCCTTTCTATACATAGTGGTAATAGTATTTCTTAACAGCACAGCAGGGCAATGACAGATCTCCAGACTGACTGTGCATCAGCTGGTTTGTCAAAAATATGAAATAACACCAACCTATAATTGCTGGAACTTGACTTTAATATTCAGTTTTTTCCTGTGGTTAATTATCTCAACCACTTCATAGCACACCTGTTGTTTGAGGGGGTTAACAGGGGCCACCTGCACATATCTGTCCTGGAGCAACCTAGTAGGTTAATCGATCATCGGCTACAGTTTCAATACTGTACATTTTAGAGTAAGCTGAAAGCCAGCATTTTACCCTGTAACTTAATCGATAAAAATACATCAGAATGTATTAGTGAATTTAAAATTTGTGTTAATAATCTTAATCTGCAGAGTAACTAGTAACTAATGTTGTTGTAATTAAAAGTACAATATTTACTGCCAAATGTGGTGGGTAATATTTAAAGTGGCATAAAATGGAAATACTCAGGTAAAGTACAAACACCACAAATGTTTTTTAACTTAAGTATAGTACTTGGGTAACACTACAAAGTTACATTTCACCACAGCTGTCCACATACTGATGGACTGCACTGTGTGTTTTATGTTTTTTTTTTTTTTTAAACTTTATTTTTTCATGTTTTTTTTGTACAAAACATGGGCAGCATCAGTGTAATGAACAAAAATAGGTATGGGTACAATATGATGTGGCTAAGTAATACAAATGCTAGCCATGTGGTGCCCTTATAGACACAAAAGAAACAACAAAAAAGGAGAGAAGAACAAAAGGTATATGTACACATATGCCTGTGCACCTGATCTCACGAGTGCACATGTTCACTTACACCCATTTGTCTAAATAGTCATACACAATCATACACAGTTGCACACATACATATGAACACTCATAGGAACGAAACATGAGAGAACCGTGGGGTTGCGAGTAGGTCGTATGTCACATACATTACAGCAATATAGTTGCAATATTGTTTTTCTTAAAACCAAAATATATAAAGCATTAAGGTTGGTTATCACCTCTTTTTGTAATATAAGTGCTCCATTTTTCCCAGAGGGCATCACCTTTGTCCCTTTGTAATCTGAGACTAAACGTCAGTAGTTCCATTGTTTGGATGTCTTTAATTATGGCCTCCCACTGATTAACCGTGGGAGGTTCTGTGTTGAGCCATCTTCTTGTTATGGCTTTTTTGCTGGCAGCCATGAAGATTTTTAGGAGGTATCTGTCTTTTTTTGGTAATTCTGTGTCCATATTGCCCAGGTAGAATGATAAACAAGTGAAATTAAAATTATACTGCAAGACTTCACTGATAATACTTTGAACTCCCTCCCAGAAGGATTTAAGCGTGGGACAGCTCCAAAATATGTGTTGTGTATTGTATGTTGAGAGTTTCAGACAAACCAATTGAGGTCAATTGGGTCAAGTCTTTTCACTCAACTAACATTTTAATTACTGACATTTTGATTTCAGCAAAGAGAAAACTATAAATCCATTCCTACAAAACAAAACTCAAACATTGTGAGGTCGCTAAAGTTGCATAAAACAGAGGAGACAGAAGATATTCAATGTTACTCACAGCTACGCCTCCTCCTTCACACTCCAAATCCAAATCCAGGTTGTCGTATCGCTCCTGTCAAACGTACATTAAATCAACACATTCAACAACTAACGTTAATAAGTTTGTCTCGAGGAGAAGCAACAAGAAGATAAGCGCGAGCTGTTTTCTTTAAAAAGACAGTTTGAAACGTGAACTCACCATGAGTGCGGCCCCACGTCCTCCTCCGTCCGCACGTAGTGTTTAGTTGTTCCGCTGGTTAATCGATGTTAGTGTTAATTTACTGAAATGTTTCAGTCCTCGTGAGTTTCTGTCTGCTCTTGTGTTGATACTGTGTGCTGTTGGAGAAGCTGGGAAGTTAAGATCCTCCCTCCTCTGAGAAAATCATAATAAAAAAAAAAAAAAGAAAAAAAGAAACAGGCCACAGCTCAGACACTTCCCACGGCTCTCTGTGACTTTGTGTGGGTGTTTTCATGAAGCAGACTCACGGAAACCGGTGGATCCAGTTTTTTCTTCTTGTACCTGTGTGTGTGCTGTCAGCATGGAGAGGGTGTGTCTTATGGTCTCACCTGGGAATTTGACATCAGCCTCATGCTGCTTTCAAATGCTGCTCGGAATCTCCAGCTTTCGACTGCCTCAAGGCTATTAAAACATCACTAATCCTAATTCTACATTAAGCATATTGACAGTGGTGGAAGGAGTGGTCAGATCTCAGAAGTAAAAGAAGCAATACTTTAGAGTAAAAATACGCTGTCACAAGTACAAATACTGCTTTTCAAATCTCAAGTAAAACTACAAAAGTATGAACATCAAAATGTACTTAATCCATTCAGAAACCAATGTTCCAAACACAAAAAAAGGCTTACTCAAAATGCACTGTTAAATCATTAGTTCATTTGATTAGGAAACTATTATGCGTTTATGTTTTCCCACGCATTCCATTGGATGAAGATCCTTAAGGCAGAAATCATCTGATGGGGAGGCAGCAGCTCAGTCCATAGGGACTTGAGTTGGGAACTGGAGATCACCAGGTCAAGTCTCTGTTCAGACCAAAATATGGAGTATGGACTGGAAGCTGAAGAGGTGACAGTTTGTTTCCTGGGCACTGCCGAGGTGCCCTTGAGCAAGGCACCCAACGCCCAACTGCTTGGGGCACCTGTCCAAGGCAGCCCCCTCCCTTTGGGGTGGCAGTAGCTCAGTCCATAGAGACTTGGGTTGGGAACCAGAGGGTTGTCAAGCACAAAGCGTGGACTGGTGGCTTGAGAGATGGTAGTTCACCTCCTGGGCACTGCCAAGGCGCCCTTGAGCAAGGCACTGTACCCTTGGGCAGCCCCCTCGCCCTGACATCTCTCCACGTAATGCATGTATGGGTCCTGTTTGCGCATGTGTGTGTATTTCGGGTCTGTGTGTATATGACAACAGAGTGAAAAAAAAATTGAATTTCCCCCCTGTATTAATAAAGTATATCTTCTTCCTCTTCTAAGAGTAAAAATGACAATAAATGGTAAAAAGGTTTTTTAACCAAAAACATTAGATTTTTTTCATAAATGGTTAACAAATATCAATAAATAAAGTGATGCAACGCTTTAAGACACATTGCATCTATATTTTGCATTTTATTCATCAAGACTTAAAATATCATTATTTTCTGAATCATCTAAAAACCCCTGAGATGAATATTCTGTGTACATAATCAGTAAAATGCATTATTAGCTGATTGTGTCATTAGAAAATCAAATTAGAACAGTACCTCCCTATTCAAACAATATTTCCACGTTCATTTTCCAGTGACACTCAGATCTGCTGTCCATTCCAATGGATGGATATTTTTGAGTAAAAGCTATAAATCTTAAATGCCATTTTTGACACATTTAAGTAATTTAACATATCATCTTTACTTAAAACACAGTTTAAGCACAAATTATATACTTTAACAATATGAATTATAGACTGAAATGGACCTTGCACTTCCTCCCCGCTTCACAGTTGGCCATGCTTGTTTAAAAAAGGGGGCATTGCTGTACTGCAGTCCACTTTAAATGATGTGCAACACTGATTGGTTTATAGACATTACATCAGTGCCCCAGGAATAAGTCCTAATACTCGTAAATTAGTGAGTATTTTAGCACTCCAGGTTCCCTCATCTCAAAGTCAGTGTGCTTCTGGTTAGATGTCTGAAATAAGGTCTGTGGTTAACACAAACTTGAGAGATGTTCAGATTTGATCTACAACATAAAATACAACTACTTACTACTTACTACTACTTACTACTACTACTACTACTACTTACTACTACTACTACTACTACTACTACTACTACTACTACTACTACTGGGCACCTTAATTAGCTGATTTATATTTTGTGATAGCCTAGGGGATCTGCTTAGCAACCACGGTAGTTACCTGCGTCAGATGTAATGAAATTCAATATTGGCTTTTTTGAGTATGTTGTTTATTCTTTCACATTACAATGCACAAAGGAAATAAATGGAGGAGCTGCTTACAGCTGGAAAATGTTTTAATAAAAGCCAATGGTGAAACAAATACAAAAAAAGTATTTGATCTTGGGGGGAATGACTTTGATGTTTGTTGAAGTCTGTCAAGTTTCATTGGCAGTAGGTTTCTAAGCTGCAACGACATCACACATTTTGTATTATTTCTTGTTAGGCTTTAAGATGTATCAAGCAAGTATGTTGATGTTCTTGTATACTACCTGCAAAAACAGCATACTATGACAAGTGTGCAGTACATCCTGCATCGATAACTGTCGTATGAATTTCGCATATAGTGTCTGTTTCGGCATAAGTACAGGTCACATGATGCCGTTTTAATTTTATAGTGATAGTGTGATTTAAAGACAATCTTTTTAACATGACCTAAGGCAAATATATAAATATATATATTGTTTGAAACATCCTGTAACAGGTCTAGTGTGTCTGATGAGGTTGCAGAACTGAAACTTCTAACATGTGCCAAGCATGCAGGAGAAATGGTGGCCAGTGGGACAAGGCAAAAAAGTAAATGGCCCTATCTAGAACCAGTGTTTAATTTGTCCATTCTGAGCTGCTGTAGAACAACACAGTGGACATCATGATTATTAACTCACATGATTATTAACTAATGAAAACCTGGCTATCATTATACACCATTTCTACCAATAGAAGTCCCTAAATCCTGCACACTGGACCTTTCATCGTCTCTTTAAGGTTCACATTTGTATTCATTTTATGGAGAAATCATTGAAATCCATTGTGCAGCACTGGTTACAGCTTTATTTACTCAACATGTTTTACTTCACCAAATGCACCTCATTGTCAATAGAACAGAAGCAATTCAGTGCAGATAACAAAGCTGTAAAAGAATTAGCTGATAAGCTGTGTTTACATATCTGCCATTGATGTTGCACAACGGGGTCTCTTGCACAAGTTCAATAAAACATCAAATTTTAATTTAAGATAACACCCAGCTTTTGGTTGAATCCTTCACACAAAATCTGACCACTACCTCTTTTCTTGTCCCAGGAATTCATAAGAGAAAACATTATTCATTAATTCACCATAAAATCAAGTGCAGATTTGAACATAATTTATTGCCAAAGAAAAGATAATTTAGTTATTTTAGCCACATTTCTATTTTCATTCCTTTAGAGTTTTCAAATAATAAAAAACATTTAACTAATTCAGCTCACACAAAACTATAGCTGTTAATATTCTTTAAGCTTTTCTTAATATATGCTTGTTACATTGGCAAGTTCTTTTGCCATCTAAATTAAAGGCACACGTAAACATATCTTTGCAACTATTACATAGATGCATACTCCTGTACGTGGTGTAAACATTTCACCTCCTTTTAAGTATATAGATATATTACATATTCACCATCACTGGAAGAGGAAGAGGAAAGAGGAAGAGAAGCAAAATATTCTCAGTAATCTTTGGTTAGTGTAGTGTTTAAGTGTTTTTCCTAAATGCTGAATTTAGTGTTTAATATCTTGAGTATTATTCTTTCCAGGAGAGAAAGTAGAGCTTTCCCGATCCGTCACCACAAACCAGTTTGTTGGGTTCTTCAGGATTCACCTCCAAATGCAGAACAGGACCTCCACACACAAACATTCCCACCTGGAGGAAAAGAGAGATAAAGAGCAGAAAATAACTGTTTTACAATTGAATAGGCACTTTACAATCATTTGAAAATTAAGGTGAAGGGATAAATTCAATTAGTCAATATGCTGCATAAAAACAGAGGAGATCTTTCAGAGGTCCCTTATTCCCTGTCTTGCAAAGAACGTGATGAGATGTTCTCATCCAACTATCCACCAGAGAGCAAGTAAGTGGATTTCCTAAAGTGTTGTTCTCTGTTCACTCTGTCATACCTGTTTCTTGGTGTCTCTGTCCCACAGTTTCACTGTCCTGTCGTAGGAGGCCGAGATGATGGTGCTGTCAGTGAGTTTCAGCACAGTGATCCTGTCACTGTGAGCCTGAGGATAAAACAACAACATCATTAAAAAGAATACAAAGTGAAGCCCTGGCTCAAAGCAACAGTCAGTTATCTCTGATGTTTGCCTTTATTTTATTTTCCAAAATACACAGCTGCTGGGTATTGGCAGACAGAAGCCCTTTTTGCTCTTGCAGTTACCTAAGATTTAAATTTGGAGCACTTTTACAGCTGAAAGTGTGCTATGACAATTTGTCAAATAGGAGAATGCTATTTAACAATTCTGAGTATTCATTAATGATCCTTTGAGCAAAAATGCCAAACCTTTGGTGGTTCCAGCTTCTCAGATGTGAAGATGTGTGGCTTTTCTTTGTTGTCTGTTATTGTTATTTCAATATCTTTGGGGTTTGGACTGTTGATTGGACAAAACAAGCCAAGGCTCTTGGAAATTGTGATGGGCATTTTTTAACTTTTAACTAAATCATAATGATGATCAGTGATCAGTGTTGTAGCAGTTGTTGAATGTAGTTGCAATACTGCACAAACTGTAAATATAGTTTTTGCTTTCAAGCATTTTTTTTCGCTCAATGTATATGTTGTTGGGATCAATGGACTCCAAAAATGATATGCTCATTTGTGTGACTTAAATTGGATGTATAGGGAAATATAAACAAGAATTCTCTGTAACCTCAGCCCACTCAATATGGCAATTTAAGTCTTTTCTCTGCAGACGAAAAGATAGCCAAATGAACTCTGCTTCCCACAATCCTCAATTTGTTTTACACCTAGGTGTGAAACCCTGCCTATGGAGGCAGTCTTCAATCATCATTGGTCACTGTGGCATGTGACCCTCCCTCCTGTGGCTCTCTGACCTCCACTTGTTGCTCACAGCAGATAAACCAGACTTTTCCTTTCACAGCAGAGGACGCTACAGCCTGAATTATATTTTGGGTGGTTGGGGATGCACCGCTAACCTAAAGTAAACAAGTTTAGCACCAGCAGCTATGTGCCAACCTCTTCTATGCAGGCTCCTAATACCTTTATCTTTACTACTAATATGGTAATTTTTGTTATTTTATTTTAAATGATTATTCGGTATTCCAAATTGATGGTTTAGTCCAAGATAATTTATTGGCAATTATTTTCCTTTTTCCATTCATGTTATTTAGTGTACTAAAGAGTTATCGTTTTGTTTTTGGTTTTTTTTTCAATTAATGAGTATTTCTTTTTTCTTTTCTTTTTTTTTTTTTAAAGATTATTTTTTTGGGCATTTTGCCTTTAATGGACAGGACAGTGTGAGAAATGGGGGAGAGAGAGAGAGTGGGGGGACGACATGCAGCAGAGGGTTGCAAGCCGGAGACGAACTCGGGGGCATCACCTCTATGCATGGGGCGCCGGCACTATCCACTACACTACCGACACCCCATTAATAAATATTTCTAATAGCCATTTTAATTCATTAACCTACGAGTTTTCAACAACATTATATAAACATATACGCTATATTTCTTGTGTTCTGCTTCTAAGTGTCTCGACTCTTACAGGTTTCCTGCTGCTCCATGAGGAAACCTCTGAAGGCTGGTTGTACCACATGTTGCCGTCCACGTCTCCACACACGACAAACTCTGAAAGAATGTACAACACATTGGATAATCACACAATCAACAAACAAATAAACAGCTGGCATGCAGGTTAACAGAAGTACGCTGTAAGTAAACGTTTTAATTGTAACAGCTGCAGTGGAAAGAGTATTAATACTAGATATTAGTACCTTTGTCCACAGTTCCAGCAGTTATCAGGCTCCCCTTCTTCTTCTCCTCTTCATCGGTCTCTAGGCTCATTTGGCTGAAAGCTGAATTAAAACTGTTTTTGGAACCCATGGCAAACTGAGAAAAGAGAGGACAGAGGCATCAATCAACATTTACAATGAATACAATATGTCACACATTACAACTGAGGTTTGACTTCATCTGTAATGGAAATGTGGGATCTGCTTAGACAGACAAAAAGGAATCATTCTTTGCCAGGTGGTATCATTTAACTAGCAACAATATATTTTCTTTTTATGAAACCATAGCCCAAAAACAAACATTTTTTTAAGTGTTCTTAGAATGCTGTTAATATTATTTAGAGATGAGTTGGGCAAAACTCACAACAAAGCCAAGTTTGACTTCTTTGTCTTCTTCGCCCACCAGCCACATGCTTTTCTCGTCGTTACGGACCATCCCCAAAATTCGGACACATTGGCTCCAACTGCAGTTAATGACAAACACAAAAAAAACTTTAAGGTTGGCTTTTATTTGGGGCTTGTATAAGAAGTAAAACCCAACAGCACCACTTCTAGAACAAAGCTGAACTATGTGTAAATAGAAGCTGCAGATATCAAAACTCAAAAATGTAATTTAAAAACATATATTAACAGGCTGTGGTCCTGTAAATATTCAGAATAAGGATTCTGACCCAGGAAACAGGGATCCTGTGAGGTTCTGTTTAATTAAGGTCCATTTAATGACTAATATTTATCACTTTCAACAAACTGGAGCAACAATTAAAGGCAAATGTAATTAGGATGTTTTTTCAAAAGTGACAAATATCAGCAGATTAGATTTCAAAAAGGCATACAAAAACATAATCAGCAATATTCTAAACAGTTTCCAACACTTTCTGATCACCTCCACCATAAACAGATTTGCCTTAATTAACATTTTCTCTGTCTCAATCCAACAAAGGAAAAAAATCAAAACTAAAATTCACAAACTTTTGGGAAGAAGTGAGTTTTCTCTTAAATTCAAAAACCTAACAATCAGCCAATTTTGACAACAATTCGTTAAAACAACCCTGAAAAAATCTGGACAAAGTCCTTAGTAAATACTGTATAGTATGCAGTGGTACCTGGTGATGGAGTAGTTCCAGTTGTTCTCCTCATATTTTGTTACATCAAATATTGTTCCAATGTCTGACACACCCATCAGGACAGAGCAGTAGATGAGGCGGACCACTGGGTTTTTCACAGTGTACGTGGTTACCTTCACCAGGCTGGGAGCAACGGAAACACAGGACAGAGCAGCAGCTAGTTAGTTTGTATTTACCTTAATTTTGATCACACATATTCTGAATCTCAACACAGTTCACAAACTGTAGTAAAAAAAACATAAAAAAAGGCCAGACTCGGGTCACACCCACTTCCTCCGGAGGGAGTTAGGTCATGTGAATTAATGCGTCTTTTGGTACTTTTAGCTCTTTGAGTTTTCGTCCTTTTTCCTGAAGAAGGGTGGAGTTCAAGTCAAAGGTTTCCAACTAGAACTCAGCTAACCCCTCCACATACTTCATGTGGTCAGCCCAGCTACCAGCGGGACTTTGACCATGAACTCATCACTGTCAGACTCAGATGAAGCCGCAGGATACAGTATCTTTGTAGTGTGCGACTGCTTTGCAGTTATTTACCTTGCAGTGCTGTGTTGGTGATTCCACACCAGCTTCCACACATCAACAGCAGGCTTCGTGTAGCTGACAGCAAACTGACCGTCAGGCATGGAGCAGATTGCTGTGACGGTGCTATCTGAAGCCTGACACACACAAAGAGACACACCCTGTGATGAACACAGACACAAAAACATACATTTTTCCAGTATACATCCCTTTTTCTTGTGCATGTCTTCACCTGCTTGTGGCCGACCACAGTGTGATGCTGCCATACTTCCAGCAAACCGGATTCGTAACTAGCAAGAAGCAAATCACCTCTCTGGGAGAAGCACAGAGCCGTGACTGGGCCTCTCAGACTGGGAGGACTCTCTGAAAAGACAGAAAACAGTTTTCAACATAAAGGTCACAAATCACATATTCGATACAGTACATCACATCACATTGCGACCATGATCCCACCTGCAGGTAAACAGGTTATCTCCCTCACTGAGCAATGTCAGGTGACTACTGTTACTGGTGATATCTACAGAAGAGAATGATTTCACATTATGTGGGTGACCTGGAATTGATTATTGGATGATTGAGGTTGTGAATAAACTATGACAGGATCGTCCAGACGTAAAGAGTAGACACTGAAGCAATTGCCACCATCTACAGTACACCATCTACACTTGTAAAAGTTTTAAATGACATTCATCTGAGCAGTGATGCATCAAAGATTTCAGTTCTGGTATTACTGGACCTCAGTGCTGCAATCGACACAGTTGACCATAACATACTGCTCGACAGACTAGAAAAGTTTGTGGGACTTTCTGGCACTGTGCTAAATTGGTTTAAATCTTATTTACAAGACAGGGATTTCTTTGTGTCACTTGGCAATTATGAATCTGTGCGAACAAAGATTACATGTGGAGTTCCTCAAGGGTCCATTCTTGGGCCTCTTCTGTTCAACATCTATATACTCCCTCTTGCTCAGATTATGGAATATCATAACATCTCCTACCATACTTATGCAGATGACACATAACTTTACATAACAGTGTCACCAGATGACTATAGTCCCCTATATCTACTAAATAAGTGCATTGACGAAATCAATACGTGGATGTGCCAGAATTTTCTACAACTAAACACAGAAAAACTGAGATAGTTGTTTTTGGCCCCAAAGAACAAAGATCAATAGTCAGTGCTCACCTTGACGCCATGACACTAAAACCTACAAATCAAGCCAGAAATCTTGGTGTAGTTCTGGACTCAGACCTAAATTTCAATAGTCACATTAAGACAATTACTAAATCAGCCTACTACCACCTTAAAAACATAGCAAGAATAAAAGAATTTCTGTCTAAACAAGATACAGAAAAACTTGTTCATGCTTTCATTTTCAGCAGGCTGGACTATTGTAACGGTGTCTTCACAGGCCTGAGTAAAAAATCAATCAGACAACTGCAGCTCGTCCAGAACGCTGCTGCCAGAGTCCTCACCAACACCAAGAGAGTGGGGCACATTACACCAGTGCTTAAATCACTGCACTGACTTCCTGTGTGTCAAAGGATAGACTTTAAAATCTTGTTACTTGTCTATAAAGCACTAAATGGTCTCGGGCCTAAATACATCTCTGATATACTTGTACGTTATGAAGCATCCAGACCCCTCAGATCATCTGGAACAGGTTTACTCAGAGTTCCCAGGATCAAAACCAAACAAGGTGAAGCAGCCTTTAGTTTCTATGCTCCCCGCCTGTGGAACAAACTTCCAGAATATCTGAGGTCAGCTGAAAGTGTCAACTCATTTAAATCAGGGCTTAAAACATTACTATTTACTGCAGCTTACCAGTGAACTAGATATGTAACTTACTGTTAGGATAATCTGTAGCTATTGTTTTTATATTTGTCTGCTTTTGCTTTGTGTTTGCTTTTTAAATGCATTTTCTGCACTGTTTTTCTTGCTTTTAGCTTTTGTTTTTAATGATCTATTGTTCCTTTAATGTTTTATCTTAACGTATTTCTCTTGTAAAGCACACTGAATTGCCTTGTGTATGAATGGTGCTATATAAATAAAATTGCCTTGCCTTGCCTTGCCTTACAGTGACAGTGAGGAAAGGTTTCTCTCAATTAAGCCCCTTTCACATGCGCATTCTATACTTGAAATGTTCAGGAACATTTCCTGCATGGGTAAGCGCCAATCCTCCACCTTAAGACCAAGTTACATTTTAAGAAAAATTCGGGTTAGCCCCAGAGTGAGTACCGACTCCGGTCCTGGGGACAAAAATTCAATGTCTCCCCTGTGCTCTCCGACCACAGATCCAAATATTTTGTCCTTAATTACGATGATCAAGATCTCAATAATGAACAAAATATTTCCATTATTTTTATAATTTATAAAATAGCAGTGTTGCCTGTATGGCACAGGGAATAAAGGACTTCTTGTAAATGTTACAACTGGTTCTTGAGACTCTACATTGATGCCCAGATGGGAGCAGCTCAAACTCTGAGTGTAATGGATGTGAGGCATCTGCAATTATATGCTTGGCCTTCCTGCGCACAGCGCAGTCATATATATTGCTGAGTTGTTTCTGTGACTTGCCAATCACTTTTCCTGCAATGCTGACAATCTTGGAAAGCTTGTTTTTGCTCTTTGCACTCAAGTTGCCGTACCTTGCTGTAATGTTAAATGATAAAATGCTTTCAACCAGGCGTTGGTATGCTATTTCAAGTATGTGTTGGCTAACACCAAAGCTCTTCAGCTTCCTGATTAAAAACAGGTGCTGACTGTCTCTCTCTCTTACACAGCACTTCTGTTTTTGTTAACACGGTACATATATATCCATATATCCGAATAATCTTGTTTTGGAGTAATGCAATTCATAAATGCACACTGACAGAGTCCATTTTCTTTCTTAATGGAACTATATAAATAGCAAAGTATTAAGTATTACCTGTTGTCCACGTCCAGCATCGCAATGAGCAGTCTTCAGAAACAGTGAGGAATTGTGGGAGTCCTTCTTTGCAAACAACTTCACATATCGCACCGCTGTGACCCTGGAAGGTGCCTAAGTGCTCCACCTGCATGATACAGAAGGTGAGAGAGGAGAGGAGACAAAAACATATAATTAAGTGGCAGTGTCCACTCTTTTACTAAGAACCCTGAAGAAGACATTTTTGCTCTGCAGCGAGACTAGAACTGAAGATGAAACTAAATCAAAGAAAATGTGTGCAAAAAACTAAAAAACATTAACAGGACAAAATGACATACCAGAACATTAATATGATAGAAATATTTTACTAAAAAAACACTTTAAAACCACTTTCCCATTTTACTTTGATTCACCGACCTGTAATGGCTTCCAGAGCTGCACTGTGCCATCATCAGACGCAGTGGAAACAGTCATTTCCTCTGGGTTGTTTTCTTTGCTCTTGTCTTAAAACCAAAGCAATAAAATAAATAAGAATCATTCTTTTGTACAATATGATATAAAGAAGGAGAGACAAGTGAATGTGTGTGTGCACTCATTTCCCGGGACATTTACCTGTAATTGGTAGGAGTGAGCAGTGGTGTACACGTTGCTTATGTGCAGCAATGTGGCAGATTTCTGTGTTTGTTTCCCAGCTCCAAACATGCAGCCCTCCCTCTGCACAGCCGGCTATCACATATTGTCCCTGCACACAGAAACACAGAGTTAACACGAAATGCCCCTAATGAGGCTGAAGGTTTACTTCGTGTAAGTCTCAAAAGACAAAACAAAGACAGACCTGCAGTTAAATTTCAACACTTTACACAAACTATGGAGCTCATTTTCTCCACTGCAATTAAATACATAAAGATTTTTCAGGGGAAAAGGAAATAACATCCTCCTCATGAGCTGCTCACCAGACAGCAGACAGATGTAAGAGGATTCCTCCAGGAGATTTCTTTGAGACACTGGCCTGCCTGCAGATCCCATAAACAAAGTCTCCCGTCGTTTGAAGAGCTTATCTGGAACAGGAAAGGGAGGCTGATGAAGACAAGTTTACATAAACACAATAATACTGCTGTGAATAAATATGAATACTGTGTAGGGGTAATATTATCGATGCAAAACACTGATACATATCAGTATTCTTAGGAAACATCCTTATTTTGAAATTCCCATTGCACATCTGCGTCACCATTTCTGTCCAAGCACACCTCATTCCTAAATATTCAAAATGTGCTAGTGGCCTAGTGTCAGATAACAGCAAGCAGCCAAGAAAAAGACGATGAGGACATTTATTGATATTGTTAAATCAAAATCATATAGTGGCAGACTTTCTGATATCAGTATATATTGTATCATTGTCCAAAGAACCAATATATTATCATTTCATGACAAAATTTACTTTACACAGCTAATACTGTAGTAATATGACTCTCTCAGGTAATAGCTCTACTCAAGGGCAAACCTGTAACCCTGTTTAGTTACATTTAATTGATGTAATGAAGATTTACCACACAGTCTGAAGTCCAAACACAGCCGGTGATCCAGTCTCTGTGAGAGAGAAGGAGCGACTTGGAGAGAGCAGGAGGAGACGAGCTCACATCCCACACCATCAGGGCCTGAAACAAAGTAACCTGTCAGTCCTGCATTATACTGACCAATCCTTCCCTAATTTATATTAATATTGATGGTAGGCTAAATAACAGAAATACCACTGTAGGCGTATCTAGCAAAGGAACGTCATTACATTGTTCCAAAAATCATAAAAATCCAACATTACCATGAAGCTATGCTGCTTAATGATTTGCAACATTGCCAACAATGACCTGATACAATTAGTGATATCAAACAGAGAGCTACCGCTAGTGTTGTCTCATATCATCCAACCATTTAATCACCATAACAAAACCCTGCACAAGCACATTGTACCTGATCTTTTCCACCGGACAGCAGCTGTCCACCATCAGGGCTGAAAGCCAGACAGGTGACTCCTCCTCTGTGGCCCCTCAGCATTGCAGGAGGCTCTTCAGTGGGGTAGCGGTCAGCGGCCACATCGCTCAACAACCACAGAACAATGGTGAAGTCATCTAATTCAAAGGGGAATGAAGAGGGGTCAGTAATTGAGTAGAAAGAGTGATGCTTTAAGAAAAGAAGAAGGCAAAAGCACCTACTACCTGGAAACAGATTATTGTAGCAGAAACTACCACAGAAGCTGTTTTGAGTACTTTAGCGGGTGCTTGTCTGTCTGTCTGTCTGTCTGTCTGTCTGTCTGTCGACAGATTTTGTCAACGTATTAGCATTACAATTGCTATTAAGGCCAACTTCAAAGATAGGTGTGGTCAAAGCAAGGACGCTGAAAGTAGGGGCGATAGAGGGATCAGCTTCACAGCTGGTGTGATCCCATTGCAAAGTGGCCAGTAGTTTCATTTTACTATCAGCAACACTTACCTGAAGCTGTAGCCAAGTATGTGGAGTTTTGTGCTAATGCAAGGACAACGCCTGTCTGCACACCAAACAGTCCACACAATTCCAGGCCTCCCAAAAGTCCCTTCTCTTCTTCTTTTCTCTTCCAGACCCTCAAACGTTTGTCACTTCCTGCTGACAATAGCAGCTCCTCTGCATCCGAAACGACCCACAGCAAACACAGTACGGACACATCAAGACTTCCGGAGTCCCAAATACTCTCACCTACAATTAAAATAAAAATAGTTATGGTCTGTTTGTTTTCCAGATCTACTTTGTGATTTTTTTTAAATGCAGGGTGTGTGTGTGTGTGTGGGGGGGGGAACCCACAGAAAACCCAGGCATAGGGAAAACATTCACTCCACACAGTAGGGCCAAAGCCGGCTGGTGTGTGCGAATCCGGAACCCTCTTCCTGTGAGGCGACAGTGCTAACCACTGTTCCACTGTTAATGTATGTGCATGCTTTATGTCTTTGTTATTCAATACAATATTCATCGATATTTTATGTCTTTGTCTTTCTGTCAATCCTTTGTATTCTTTGGTGACAGGCAATACTTTTTTTCTTTTGGCAAGCAAGGAAGAAAGTAAAGTTTCTTTTTAAAGTACCCTTCAGGAAAAGATATCACAAAGTATTTCACAATAAAAGGTACAATAACACAGAAAATACAGACACAAAATAAATGTAAGAAACAAAAGTAAAAAAAAAAAAAATGTATATATATATATATATATATATATATATATATATATACATATATACATACACACAGTACAGGCCAAAAGTTTGGACACACCTTCTCATTCAATGCGTTTTCTTTATTTTCATGACTATTTACATTGTAGATTCTCACTGAAGGCATCAAAACTATGAATGAACACATGTGGAGTTATGTACTTAACAAAAAAAGGTGAAATAACTGAAAACATGTTTTATATTCTAGTTTCTTCAAAATAGCCACCCTTTGCTCTGATTACTGCTTTGCACACTCTTGGCATTCTCTCCATGAGCTTCAAGAGGTAGTCACCTGAAATGGTTTCCACTTCACAGGTGTGCCTTATCAGGGTTAATTAGTGGAATTTCTTGCTTTATCAATGGGGTTGGGACCATCAGTTGTGTTGTGCAGAAGTCAGGTTAATACACAGCCGACAGCCCTATTGGACAACTGTTAAAATTCATATTATGGCAAGAACCAATCAGCTAACTAAAGAAAAACGAGTGGCCATCATTACTTTAAGAAATGAAGGTCAGTCAGTCCGGAAAATTGCAAAAACTTTAAATGTGTCCCCAAGTGGAGTCGCAAAAACCATCAAGCGCTACAACGAAACTGGCACACATGAGGACCGACCCAGGAAAGGAAGACCAAGAGTCACCTCTGCTTCTGAGGATAAGTTCATCCGAGTCACCAGCCTCAGAAATCGCAAGTTAACAGCAGCTCAGATCAGAGACCAGATGAATGCCACACAGAGTTCTAGCAGCAGACCCATCTCTAGAACAACTGTTAAGAGGAGACTGCGCGAATCAGGCCTTCATGGTCAAATAGCTGCTAGGAAACCACTGCTAAGGAGAGGCAATAAGCAGAAGAGATTTGTTTGGGCCAAGAAACACAAGGAATGGACATTAGACCAGTGGAAATCTGTGCTTTGGTCTGATGAGTCCAAATTTGAGATCTTTGGTTCCAACCGCCGTGTCTTTGTGAGACGCAGAAAAGGTGAACGGATGGATTCCACATGCCTGGTTTCCACTGTGAAGCATGGAGGAGGAGGTGTGATGGTGTGGGAGTGTTTTGCTGGTGACACTGTTGGGGATTTATTCAAAATTGAAGGCACACTGAACCAGCATGGCTACCACAGCATCCTGCAGCGACATGCCATCCCATCCGGTTTGCGTTTAGTTGGACGATCATTTATTTTTCAACAGGACAATGACCCCAAACACACCTCCAGGCTGTGTAAGGGCTATTTGACCAAGAAGGAGAGTGATGGAGTGCTGCGGCAGATGACCTGGCCTCCACAGTCACCGGACCTGAACCCAATCGAGATGGTTTGGGGTGAGCTGGACCGCAGAGTGAAGGCAAAGGGGCCAACAAGTGCTAAACACCTCTGGGAACTCCTTCAAGACTGTTGGAAAACCATTTCAGGTGACTACCTCTTGAAGCTCATGGAGAGAATGCCAAGAGTGTGCAAAGCAGTAATCAGAGCAAAGGGTGGCTATTTTGAAGAAACTAGAATATAAAACATGTTTTCAGTTATTTCACCTTTTTTTGTTAAGTACATAACTCCACATGTGTTCATTCATAGTTTTGATGCATTGAATGAGAAGGTGTGTCCAAACTTTTGGCCTGTACTATATATATATATATATATATATATATATATATATATATATATATATATATATATATATATATATATATATATATATAGGAAAAGGAGGAAAACTTCAAAGCTATTTTTTTGGCCTGTAAAACTTTGGTGTTGGTGAAATCTTTATGTTGCAGAGTAATTATGTGACTGTAGTTATAAAGACAAAGACTTATTTGTAAGGTCGTATGATTCTCACTGCATGTTGTCTGCATATCTGTGTTTGTCCTGTCAGATTGGTGTCTTCCAGTGATTCTATCTAGTAAATGATTTTCTTTACATTCCTGGTATATAAACACACCTGAGTCAAGACTGAAAAGTTTGATGCCGTCACCATGGTATCCCACAGCAGCATAGTCTCCATTAATAGCCACACACAGAGCAGCAGGCTCAGACGTTACAGACTTCAGTTTCTTAGGAGGAGGCTCCCGCTCGCACTAGGGAGAGAACATTATATGCTTTATATCACTGGAAAAAAAAAAAAGCAATTCCTTTCTTTGTCATCAATTGTTTATAAATTACACCCTAACAGTTCACTTGCACAGATTATGGCATGAAAGACAGGCAACAGTAAGGTTAAGAAGATAAATAAGGAGCTTACTTTATCACTTTTTAAAGCAGTGACTGAACGTCCAAGTCCTCCTGACCAGAGCTGGAGCTGTTTTACAGAAGGACAGGAAGACACACAGTAAAAAAAAAGAAGGCTATTTATTTCAAAGTGAGTGACAGTGTTTTTATCTGAGCCTTAAAGCTCTTTTTTCTGACTGTTCTGAAGAAATAAACACATGGAAAAGTTCCAAATTCTCATTTGTTTGTAGTTTGTTTTGGTTAAATAGTGATTTAGTCAGCAAAGTATAGGAGTAATTCTACATTACAATCCTGCCACTCAGGCCTGCAGAGTTAAATCAATTTCTCTGATCCAGGTTCAGTATATAGATGCAGCGATGCCTCACCATGTGATCAGAGCCGGCACTCAGCAGCATGCTGCCTTCATCCAGGAAGGTGAGAGCCTCTGTGGCTCCGCCATGAGCCTGGAAACATCCCACACAGGTAGAGTTGGGCACTGACCACACTCTGACCTCTCCAGACACGGAGCCGGAGCAGAGCATGGAGGAGGAGGGAGAGAAGGAGAGACTACGCACTGAACGCTGGTGACCAGACAGAGACTGAGGGAACAGACAGAGAAATTATGGTTATAGTTAAAAAAAAATAGAAAGTATATCATCCACCCACAACATTTTAGTTTAACCTGGGCACAGTTAATACTCTTCCTTTTTCACTCCCATTTTCTGTATGCCTCTACAATGCATGTTTAAATAATGGCATGTAAGCCATGCACGCATCAACATAATATTACACTGAGAAGATGAATAGACTATACAATCAAACAGATATAATTCTGGAGGTGGTTTTAAAAGATTACTCCACTGTTTTGCCATTGCACTCCTATAATATTAACATAAAGACTGTGGAAAGTATAAAAAAAAGAAAAAGGTCCAGAGTTTTTGTGTCTTTTTATTAAGCTGTTTATCTTCCATTCTAAACCTGGCACCCACATTACCCACAAAGCACCACTGACAGGTCTGTTGGTGATTCAAGTGCATTATGCTGATAGTGGCTACTGTTGCCTCAAGCCACTAGCCTGCAGCAGGAATGAGGAGTTTGCTACAGAGGTCTTTCTAACTCTACACCCCAAGATTTGTTCATTCTTAAATTTGTAGTCTTCAGACACAACCAATGCTGAACCAAGTGGCATCACTTGAGACAAGCATCAGATTTTATGGAGCTCCCTCTGGAGCCACAGAATGCTTTATAGTAGTTTTCATATATCAAGCAGTACTCCCAAAGATGTGTAAAATCAATGGAGTTTCCTTTTAAAGTGTTAATCCTAAAGTTTTATTATATTTTGTTACAGTTTCAGAATGATTGCTTTTAAATTTTAAGTACTGAGCATTTAACTGACTTTAGCTACCTGTATGACTATTCTGATAACTCACCGTTAGCATTTTATTCTGGACCCAGTTCCACACAATTACGTTCCCATTCCAGCAACCAGCAGCAAGCAGGTGACCCTCAGGTTCAAAGGTCACACAGTTCAAAGGGCTGGAGCTTTGCAGGGCAGCTACCTCATTACCTTTAGTTGAGGACCACACCTTAAAAGCAGAAAAACATTCAGTACAATAAAGGATGGATAGTGTTTACCGGTTAAGTGATGCGTACAATTTAATAAACATTGACAGCATAATTTGATAGCAGTAGTTAAAGAGTTCAGTTAAAGATGTCCAGCTACCCTTTAGCTGCAACAAAGTGTTTTCTAGTCTTTCCGTAACACATATAATATAAAAAATAAAAAACAGAATAAAGAAACACAAACACTAGAAAACAAAGAACTGACTTTGCAAACAAAAGTTAAATGTGATTTGTTTGAAACTAACTTTCAGCATGAAATCCAGAGACACAGTTGCCAGGTGCTTCCTGTCTGCAGTGATATCACTTGCTGTTATCACATTAGTGTGGCCCTCAATCAGAGCAGTCCTACAAGCAGAAGAAACACCAGTCAGTGAATTCAAGCATTATTAGCTGGTATTATTCAACAGGATTAGGATATTCATACAGTCTGAAATTCTCCTCTCACCTGCAGCCATTCCCAATGTCCCAGATTTCTATTCGTCCATCATAGGAGGTGGTGGCAAGACGTCCATCCTTTAGAAAGACACAGCTCGAGATGCCGTCACAGCTGCTCACAAGCGACTTCACTTCCTGTTCACAGCCAGGAGATAGAGTTCATATTAGACATTTTTCTAGTTTTTTCCCAGCATGTGTGACAATTGAACATTATTTTTTCTCAGTTATAATAAGTGTGTTTATATGTAAAAAATCACTTTATGCAGGAATGTATTTATGAAACCTGATTTCTATGAACGGGTGAAAAGGATGAGAAAAAATAAAATTTTTAGCTTGATTTCTCCTGGAGACGAGCTTTTACTCTGGTATTTACATATGTGCATGTACACACAACTTATGAAAGACAAGTAAATCATCACTGTGACAGCAAAACACCAGCAAAGACAGAGAAATCAGTTTGTGTTGGGGAGAAATCCGATTCCTGATCTGCTGCATTTACACTTGAGTTTTTTAGTAACCAGAGTACTACAGTGCATAAGTGTTGTCAGTTATTATATGCAACCTGATTTCTTATGTGCTTGTAAATGTTCTCAATGTGAACTGAAAATAAATAATGCATAGCCATTTGAGCCCTATGATTAGTCAGGATTTCTAGGCTTAATAGAAACCATGAACACAAACCACCCATTAGGCCTTAAAATGTGCAACATAAAAGTGACACAATGAAGAACATGACGGCGGAAAACAAAAACATCCCTATTGGAAAATTTGTCTGTACCTGTCCGGTCTGTGTGTTGATGAAATGCAGTATTCCTTGTCCAGTACCAACCACCATCAGTTCTTCATCCGAGCTCACAACCAAACAGGTCGGTTCAGAAGGGAAGGTCGACACAAGCTCACTGGGATAAAACACAAGACCATCATCACATTCATCAATATGGATTCAAACACTCAACATACAAAGTCATGAGGACAAAAACATTTCTAACCTGAAGATATTTTACATTTGACTGAAGTCAAAAAAAGCTGTTGGCTTAAAGGGATGGAAAAATAATCATGACTGACAGTGGATTTAGGAAACACCTATAACGCACCTCCTCTATCCACCTTGCAGACAACCTGCTTACCTCGTCTCCTGAAGCATCTGATTGTCATTGTTCAGCCACTCAACTACCCGGGCCCCTCCTTCTCCCACCAGGCCTTGTGCCCAGGTGTGAGCAGAGGTCTCAGCAGGCTCGTTGAGGGCTTGCTGAATGAAAAGAGCCGGCCAGGAGGAGAGCAAGGGGCTGTGACGCCGCAGGAAACTTCGGCAGTCTTCTAGACGACCCTGGAAACCAACTGAGAGCACAAAGTGAAACTTGTATGAGGAAGGAATAAAACATACTTGACAGGAATATGCGAGTTATGTATTTTCAGCACTCACATGAGGTTGCAGACTTCGGCATGTTATCTACAGGAAATGCACAATGTCACAAGATGCAAATGTTAGAATTTTTCGTAACAGTCATCGTTTATCAAGGGAAGGTTTGCTGAGTAAACCTGCCCTTGATACATTTTTATTTCCATCAGGTGCACATATTAGGGAATAAATGGAGAACCATCCAAAAGCAGCCACAGCATCATCACGCATACTCACCATACAAGCTGTAGGTCTCCAGAAGGTGGTGCAAGAAGCCATGGCGCACATTAGCATACAGGAAGTAGTAGCTGGAGAGTAGGGAATGAAGCGCCTCCACCTGGCCACTTTGAATCTGACCAAAGCCAAATAAAAGCAGCCAGACATTAAAATCTTAAGTGAATATCATGTGTAACTGTGGTTCTCTGAATGTTTTTTTTACCAAGATGTATTAAATTTCTCTGTCTGGGCTTATTGTCCTAACTGAGCATTTTGTTTGGCCCCAAACCTGTTCAAACATCAACAAATTCCTGATCAGGACTGACGTACTATAGCATTTTATGTTATGGGTGGTGATGGGAGATGACTAACCAGTTTGGAAGGCAGGTGCAAGACAGAGTTGGCCTCACAGTTAATGAAGGTATCTGTGCCCTGTGGGTCGGCTAGTGTCCACAAATGTGCTGTATAGAGAGAAAGTATAGTGACATAAGACTAATTTAAACACACAGGGACCAATACTCATACTGTAAGAAGAACAGATTGTGTGTACATTACCTGCTAGTACAAGGTGAGCTCTGGTTCTGTCATGTTCTGTTGGTAGGAGAAAGTCCTCAAAGGCCCTCTTCACCTCCGGATTGGTTAGAACCAGCATGTCGTCAGTGTTGTGGCAATGAGACGAACCGATCAGACTGCAGGTAGGAAATCCAAATGGGTTTAATAATTCTTTCTCCGTTAGGATTTTTATCTATAATGCTACACTAAACAGTTTTCTCCAGATGTGTATTCCCTCTAACATGGAGGAAATCTAAAAGCAAAAAATCTATATAAATCTTTGAAACAGTGATCAAATACTAATGATTTTGTGCATTTCATTTTAGTGAAACCGCAAAATATATTGGAAACATAAAAAATGACCAGCTAGAATAAAATAAACTAACATGACTGCAAATGATAGCACAGGAGAGTCTAGATAAAAACAGAACCTTAGTGTGGTGGCTAGGTGCAAGGACACTTTGACATGTGGTCATTGCATCGGCATGTCAGAGATGAATTTTCACAAGCAAGTAGCATTTCTGCTTCTTGGATTTGCACTCATATGGGTTTCATACCTTTGTAAACTCTGTACCATACGGGTGAAAGTTGCCAGGGGAATGCGTCCTTTGGGCTTCCTAGACAGATGCAGAACTTCCTGCCATGTGACCTGACTGTCCCGTGAGGATAGGTCATTGCACGTGTTCAGTACAGAGTACAAGTCTCTTTCCCTCAGGCCTGTCGACAGTTGAGCAAATTACCACTTCGGTTATAATATCCCTTTAAATAATCTGGCACTCAGTGTATTGCACTTCCAACCAATTTACCAGATCTAAAAAAGCTTAAATCATCTTACCGGTGGTGCAGACAGTGAGTGCTGCCAGGGCCCAGCGGAGTCCCAGCATGCCTCGGTACTGCAAGCAGAGTCTGTCCAGGCTGTAATGCACCAACTGGCTCAGAGACTGAGGCAAGCCCTGGAGGCTCTCCTTCAACTAAGATACAAAGACAAAGCACATTGTAATCAACAAGTTGAAAATCATGTGCATGCATCAAGATTAAATGGTAGCAGGGTTATCTAACATTTCAAAGAAGATTAGCAACATAATCAATCGTCTGCTTGGAGGAAAAGCCCACAGACATATTCAATAACAGTGGATTAAAAGTAAATATTGACAAAATAAATACAGTATATTGCTTCTTTTTAACATTCATTATGTCACCAGCTGTCATGCACTATACATTGCGTCATTTGTACCCATGCTAGCAGCAGGGTTCCTAGGTCTACCAGTGCATAATTTGGTCAGCCCACCATAATGGTAGATATCTCAAAAACTATTAGGGAGATTGCCATGAAATTTCACGTTAAGGTCCCTGGAGGATTCATTTTTAATGACCGTAGTGATCATCTGACTTCCACCAACAGGTTAACCTGACCTGCATGAGGTTGACACTTTGGTACACGCAATTTATTGTCCCCTTAGGATGACTTTGTTCCCCCTGAACTTTCATTTAGCGCCATCGTCGTGTCAAAATCTCATTTTGTCTGATATTTTTATGTACATACTAATATGTTATGATCAACTGTATCTGCAAAACTAATGGCATTCCCATTGGCCTCAGTTGTACTTTGTGTGTAGTGCTTATTAGGATATGTCTGCATGCTAACACAAAATACCTGCTAAATCATCATACTGTTATTATCATTATGAGAATGCCATTGTGCTGGTTTTAATATTGTCATTAACTTTTCTATGTCTATCTATCAGCTTCTTTACTGGTGTTACATATTGTAAGAAGGTTTCACGTAAGCATCCACCCATACATATCGTTGCTACATCCAACCCTGGAAATATAACCTGTTGTGGAAGTGTCTAAATAAAGAGATATCAAACCTTGTCAAAGGAGGCAAAGTTTCTCAGGTCTTCACAGGCCAGGTGCAGGTAGAGAGGACTCACTGCTCCCTTCTTCATTATTAGCGTCTGGAGCTGGATGTGCAGATACAACACAGTTTTAGGAAAAAATAAAACATTAAAGAATATAAAGCAAACTGGTGAGTATCAAAAGCAAAATCTGGAGACTTGCAACTGCCAGAATTCACAAAAAATGTGAACTCTGTGATGTCTACGGTGCAAAAGAGATTAGAAGAACCTGATTGTTAAATGCAGAGTCACTGAGTTTCTTCCCGAAGGTGTCCAGTCCCTTCTGAACTATCTCCTTTCGGTCCAGCATGGTAAGCTGTCCCAGGGCAAACAGGACAGTACCTTTTTTCTTGGCCAGGATTTGTAACAGTGCCGCTTTGGTTGGGATGCTCACTACCAAACAAACACCCTGGCAACAAAAAGAGAATATGAGTTTTACTGTCACAGATAAATGTCTAAAAACAAAGCATCCAGTGTAGAAATATTTTTTGTCCTGCATCCAAACCACGTTTTGTGTCATTACATGTCAACTGAAATAATAAAATGTCTCTGCTCTGAGACTGTAGACATGTCAGCTACTTTATGCAGACGAGTATAAAACTTAAAATTCAGACCTATCATTACGAGCTCATACGGATCGACATTTTGGCAGTTTGAAGTAACGACATTGTAACTGACCTGTGGAAGCTGCTGTGGGATCCACTCAGAGCTCAGCTGCCCTTTGCCATCTTGGACAAGATCAACCCCATCAACCAGCAGCACCAGAGGTTTATTCTTCTTCTTGTCACTCAATGTGGAGTGAAACTCCAACAGCAAATCCCTGTGAGAAAAAAAGGAAAAGTCAATAGCTTCTAGAGCACTGACAATATGATGCACCTTTAAACTATTTAGAGGATGATTGAAAATCTATCTACTTGTAAGAATGGGGAAGAGGAGACTCCTCCTCCTCAGTATCTTTTATCTTCCTCAGCCCCTGAACAAGGCACTGAAGCAGGTTCTCCACAGAGCGTGCTGAATGGCTGGCAGCTGTAGAGTAGGAGATGACATCACAGACAAGTTTTTTTCTGGACTTTACTCCCGTCCTGAGTGCATCTGCTAGAGCAGCCTGTGTGGAGAGAGACAAATATGGGTAGCAATGTTTCCCATGTTGAGAATTTACACACAGTAGCCAGTTTATAAGGTACACCTGGCTAAAACTAATTCAGTCTAATACAACAGACCTGTCCTTTAAGGCAGGTTAAATTACAATGTTTGCCAGAAAAAAAATAAAAATCTGGTTTCAGCTTCTCTGTTGTAAGGAGTTAGTAAATTTAATCTTGGTGATTTGGACTCTTGGTCAGACAAAATCAGACATTTTAAGATGTCATCTTTGGTTTAGAGAAAAATTTTTTATCAGTCTCCTGACATTTCATCAAACAAATGATCAATCTGAATGTAAACATGTCATAAACAGGTCAGAATTCCCAATTTCGTAATAAATTTACCATGAAGACAGTTTTGCCTTCTCCAGGTCCTCCCTCCACCACCATCATCCCCCCTTTGGTCTGGGCCTGCTCCACCATCTCAACAGCTGCTGACAGCAGCTTTGCCCTGCCAAAGAACTGCCTCTGCAGCGCCCCCTGGTGCACCTCCTGCTCCATCACATCAGACACAGCCCCAGCCTCCTCATCCTCCTGCCATACAGAGAATAATGAAGTGTTCTTTTTTTTTTTTCATTTTTACAAAGTTAACTTTGGTTTATGAGGAGTTTGGAAATAAAATTATTTTAATCATCAGATTGACTAACTTCCACAAACTGCTTTACTACAGCCATCCACAGGTCTTCCAGCACAGCCCTTCCAAAGTCCTCCAGATTTTTCAGATATGGTTTCCCCTCCACAACGCCTCCCCACTCACACGAGTAACTATGACAGGAAAAACAGAGAAGTAGGCTCCGGACTTAAAACTGTGTTTTATTGGTTTAATTTCAGAATGCTATATGCCAGTTTTTAAAATAAATATCCCACTTTACCAGTAAATACTGAAAAAACAAAGATGTAACAAATACTACTTTTAAAGTAGAAGTCTTAAATCATAAGACAGAGACGACTCACTTTTCAGTGACCTTGACTTCGCTGGCCCTTATCCATCTCTTCAGAGAGGCCATTTT
This sequence comes from Epinephelus lanceolatus, assembly GCF_041903045.1. Lineage (NCBI taxonomy): Eukaryota > Metazoa > Chordata > Actinopteri > Perciformes > Serranidae > Epinephelus > Epinephelus lanceolatus. The sequence goes on along the minus strand of NC_135745.1, from coordinate 16,289,997 downwards.
AGACTCAGCCTCCTTTGATTCAGGAACAAAGTCAGACTTCCAAGCCACTGGAACTGATCTGAGAAACAACAGAGGAAAATGGAATTAAAACATAAAATACTTTCAGCAAACTGTGCACACAGATTACAGCATTGGAAACAACTTAATGGATCAAATACTTTACAAAAACATCCCATGCCTCTTTTGGAAATGAAGTGGATGAAGAGAAAAGTACAGACAAATTGTGATGTGTGAATGTGAGTATGGATTACTTGATGATGTTTGGATCTCTGAAGTAGCAGAACATTCTCTGTTGTGCCGCGTCGGGGTAAAGAGCCTGGAACTGACGGATCTCCATCTCTGTGATGGACAGGGCTACCGGGGCTGATGCCAGCTGCACACAGAGACAAAAAAAAATGCTTTCTTTCAATATTTTAAAGAATATCCTAAATTTAAATTCATATCTAAAAACAAACACCATTGTCTTTTAATTTAAAGTGTTAAAGGTAGTTTGATTTTTGACACTCTATTTCACAAAATCACCAAAAAATACAATAACGTAATAGTTTCTTTACCAGTCGCTGACAATTCTACCTTTATATAATCATTTCTCAATTTCTGACTGCAACCTCTTTTCCTGTTTACATTTCTGGATACTAACTGTACCATATTTTCTAATTATCAACTGAAATATAATACAGGTGATTAGTTTTACAACACAGCAACACAGACTTGCATTAGGAAACTTTCACTGACTAAATTTGAATCCTACAAATGCAGTAAATAACAGATCATTTAATGCCCCATCAAGATTGCAGAGTAGCAAATTATTCTTATATTAATCCTAATTGTTCATTTTATGTCCTACATTAGATTTTACTGACTTGTAGCAAGCTTGACTGATATCATTTCATTTAAAAGATGGGACAAATCTGCTTTAACCCAACAGTGCAGTGTGAGAAGCTTTTTCAGTTATTAGATTAGAGTTGAATTTTCTGTTTGTGCGGCACTTCCCTGGAGAATTTAGGTGAGCCATTTTTAATCCCAATCCCAATAAAACAGGTTCTTACACAGAAGCACATTGTGTACACAGCTTTACTTAATAATTCTTTAAGTTTAGGATATCATGATAAAAAGTCTTACCCAGCTGTACTGTGGCAGATCAGGGAGGACAGGTTTGGGTGGCACCAGCCCGTACCTCTCCCCCAGGATCGCTACCATCATCTGGCTGCGACACACCTCTGAAAGGCACAGCGCTGTAGCCCGCTCTGATTCCTCCTCTGTCACACCCCAACGCAGCTCTACCTCCTGCAGATAGAGGCAGTGTGATGCAGCACGACGCCGGAGCTCCGGGAACACGCTCTGCACCAAGATGTCACGCTCAGCGTGCATGTCCCTGAAGGTGGAGGAGACAAACACACGCACACCTCGCCACCTGGTGACAGAGGAGAGTGTTAGTGTTAAACTAGCAAGGAAAATGTGGGAAAAAAGAAATGTCTCCCTTCAACCATAAGCATCAAATTAGAAAACTGCTCAGAAATGCCCGTTTGACACTAAATAAAATTTACCCTAACTTGGGGCTGGCTGGTATTGGGATGACATCGTTTGTGCTCTGAGGCCCTTTAGCTCCCGCTGGTGGCAGGACGTTGTACAGTTTGTCTAAATGCTCCACATGGTCCAGCAGCCTGGACGATCCTCGTTCTGCCACAAACCTGGTAACATAATTGAAGAAACAGTTATACATCATGGAAAATACACTTTTTGCTTCCTTGATGGAAGTTAGATGTGAAGATCAATACCACTCTCATTTCTGTAGGATAAATATAAGACTACAGCCAGCAGCTGGTTACTTTGGCTTAGCATAAAGACTTGTAGCAAAGGGAAAGAGCTCGCCTTGCTCTGTCCATGTATAATAACATCCACCTACCAGCCACTCTAAAACTCACCAATTTACATGTTAAATCTTGTTTGTTTAGTTCATACAAAACTGAAGTGTAAAAATGACAATTTGCTGTTTTATTGGGGGATCAAGTACCAGACTATTTCTTGGTAAGGACCAGTGACATAATGGTCATTAGTGTGAATATTGATTCAGCATTCACACTGTTGTTCTTCAAATCATTAGTAGTGTGAATGCTGACTCAGAATCCCCACTTAAGCAATAGAGCTTGCGGTTTTTGAATTTTCTGCCTGAAAGCAACAAGACAGCCCTTCCACCTATACTCATCCGCTGTTTTGTTATTTCAATTCACATCTTGAGAAGAACTGTGAATGTGAAGACTCCTAAAAAATGTGTTATTTTTAACTTTTTCCAACCAAAATGACACCTCTACATTCTCAGCATAGTCTTGGGGTGCCCAAAGTGAAAAGTTTTCAGCAATAAATCTAATAGTTTTTGACCTTAGATATCTTTTTCAAAGAGTGCATATCTGTTTTATCAGCAACTCAATCCAACAATGACTTGGCATTTTTCATGCCCCGCATACAGACACAGAGGCAATCTGATTGGCTGATGAGATGTCTATCACTTTTTGGCTGTTTCTGATTGGTGCATCTGTCTGTTTGTGCTGGATTTTTAAAATAAAAGTCCCTTGATGGTAATATGATCAAATCTAAAATCTTTTTTTAAATTTTCAGTGGTTGCAGTTAATTGAGAAAAACTTCAAATCCTAAATCTATTTTAGGTAATTTAGGTAATGCCGTTCAGCTTTCAACAGTGCCAGTTTTACAAGTCAATTTCTAGGTTTTTCAGTAGTGAGGTGTAATGCATTTGCCTGAATGTAATGCAACAATTTTCAGGCAATTCATTTTACATTTCTGCATATATAGTAATGCTTTGTGACATATTTCCGCTATCAGCATTCACACGCATTTTGTCAGGAATTGTATTTTCAAGTGATCATGCAGACTTTGCACAGATTAAAGTGCCATCGAGCTTCACATTTCTTACACACATATAAATCATGTAAATCTGTTTTTGGATTAAAAGAAGCAACCAGACGTTTTACCTCAGCAATTGTTCACTGAAGCCTGACAGCTTCACGTAGTTCCTGTCAGGGGTGAACTCTGACTCTCTGCAAGTAGAGAAACATACAATAAATGTATTCAGGTGAGAAACAGGAAGGGAAGGAGAAACCAGCAGAAAGCTAAATGTTAGTGAATTTTGTTTGTGGCTATAAATATGTCTACATTACTGTACATATTTGCAAACAACCTAATATTAAAAAGGACCTGTTTATGCTGAGAAAATGTTAGAAAACATAGATGGTAATTTTATTAAAGGTCCACCTGTGACTGGTTTGATTGCGACTATAGCTTTTCAATGCTGTCTGTGAGATAGAGGAGTACCAGCAGCTACAGCAGCAAATTGGAGCATTACCGTTGTGACAAGAGGATTTGCACCACGAGGGCTTTGTTGTTTATTTCCTTCCTGTAGCTGTTGATGGCCCACTCGACTTCATGATTGACCCAGTAGTCAGTCAGCACGATGATGTTGTCCACCTGAGATACAAAGCATGTGAGGTCAAGGATCAAAAGGATGCATCTTGTGCTGTCAACTGAAGTACTTGACTTTTAATCAACAAAGCGTGTCACTGATGTTAAACACCTGAAACTCAGGTAATGGCTCAGCAAATACCAATAAATTGCAGAGCCACAGTCAATTTCACACCAGATTTCCAGTCCAAATTAAGCCAGAAGGAATGACTGTAATGGCTGATGCAATTCTGAAACTTGTGTCCGGTGCAGGCAAAGATAATTATGACTAAGTGTGTCTTGTTTTTTAGAGCTGCTGTTTGCGTGTGGTTAAGCTGGAGGGAGGAGAGGGGGATCCCAACAACATTTTATTATATGTAACAGCAGAGGGAAGGTTAAGATTAACTTTATTAAGTTCTGTCTGTGTGCTCATATTTGAAGTTTATTTTACAGTAATATTGAAATCACTTAAATATCTTGTTTATTGGCACAGATGTTAATTGTAAAACCTCAAAAACATAGGAAGAGACCACAGATAAAAATGAAAAAGAAAAAAACTACAGGTGGTGTAAGTAATGGAACATGTAAACCTCTAAACTTCAACTACCCTTTTCTTTCCTAATAACATCCTGCGAGCCAGTTTCATTAGGTGCTTCAGATCTATTAAATCTACATTTTTTAGAAACCACAGCAATGCTTCCTTACACCTCTTACAACTCTCTGCTAGCTATAAACCCATCTAAAGATTTTTGTTGATTCACCAGAGACTTTGAGGTGTTTTAACATTTGTTGTGTAAGCACTTATTATGCACGAAAAAAATAACTTTGACTCTCTCCTATCAAAACAAATTACACATGTACTAACCTTGTCTTTCTTGGTGAGCATTCTGGAGAAGCAGTGGTTGTCTCTGTCTTCGTGTGATATGCCTGAACATGCCTGTGAATGAAAAGTATTTAAGTGAAGTAGTAAGTAAATGTAGTAAAATATATAAAGGCAAATTTAATGAGCAGAACCCCCCTCCACAAGCACAGCTGATATGTTATTTTACGAATACAGTCAAACAATTCAGTTGTGCCCATTTTTCTCTGATCGTTCTACATAGAAGTTAAAATGAATGCTGGTATGAAATTACATTAAACACAAGAAGGGTGCCATGGGAAAAGGCCCTGACCTTTATTTGCTTTATCACACTCCTGACATTATCCAAGAGAACATCAGACTTCAGCTCAATTTCTTGACTGTGTCTCCAATCACTTAAGCAGAGCTGACTGTCCTCGGCGCTGCTGACAACCATCAGAGAGAGCAAAACTGCGATCTCCGTAATCTGAGAGAATGGGAATAAAAACGGGGAGACAACTGCGTTAGCGTTGTGTGATTCAGACTGAGCCACGTCATGTCAGTCTTCCTTTGTGTTATTGCCAATTAGAAGGAAACAGGCCCTTACAGAAGGAGTGAGCTTGTCCTCCTGCTTTTTCTTCTTCCTTCTCCTCCCGCTCTCCTCTTCTTCCTCATCTTCCTCATCGTTTTTTTGCTCAGGGTCTGGTGGAAGGCAGAAGTCCTGTTTCTTACACCAATCTTCATCAGCCCTCAAGTTACAGGAGAGAACGATAATAGTCCGTCCAGGGAGCGGGGGCACATTGTAACGACAGGAGAGCTGAACTGCCGTCTCCAGAGCTTTGCGGTAACGGTCCAACAGAGCGACAGTGAACTGCTTCTGACTGGATGCACAGATACAGAAAATTACATTATATAACTCAGTATGCTTTTTTTCAATACATGCAGATGCCAAAAAAACTTGGCTGCATCGTTGGTGTAAAGAAGTTTTGTTGTGATATTTTGCATTCTCCTAATATCACTTGTCAGGCTGTATCTGCTTCTCAGTATTGTCTTCTATCTAATATTTTCTGTTCAAGCTCACTGCTCAAGCTACCTAACAAACTGTTTTGTTTATTTCAACCTGCTGTTGTTTCTCTCACCTCCTGTACACCAGAAATACTTAGCTCAGTGTTGTATTGGCCACAGACAACAAAAATAATTGTAAGTTTAAATCTAGAATGTAATATATTAAAGAAAATATCTGAAAAAATCTGCTAAAACTCAAAGGACATTGTCATACTTGGCTTTTATGAGCTGGGCCTTCTTCGTTTTATATAGACGATAGATTAACGGCACTCCAAGCGTCACCCTCATCCGGCTCCTTGGAGCCGTATCCCATTCCAGACGTTTGAAGCGCCTGCTCTTGGGAATCTTATTCAGAATGTCCTTCAGGATCTCCTTAACAGGGGGGAGTGCTTGCTCTGATGCGGAAGCTAGATGACAGAGAGGCAAAGGAGGAGTTAGTGTGGGTTTTCTTTGTTGTCAGACGTACATTTTATTAAGCAAGTTCAGGCAGATATAAAATTATCAACAAATTTTGGTTAATCAGGGATGTATGTTAACTTTTTTTTTGCACATAGCACTGGTGCTACAGAGGTTGAAAGTAGTATATATACAGTACAGGCCAAAGTTTGGACACACCTTCTCATTCAATGCGTTTTCTTTATTTTCATGACTATTTACATTGTAGATTCTCACTGAAGGCATCAAAACTATGAATGAACACATGTGGAGTTATGTACTTAACAAAAAAAGGTGAAATAACTGAAAACATGTTTTATATTCTAGTTTCTTCAAAATAGCCACCCTTTGCTCTGATTACTGCTTTGCACACTCTTGGCATTCTCTCCATGAGCTTCAAGAGGTAGTCACCTGAAATGGTTTTCCAACAGTCTTGAAGGAGTTCCCAGAGGTGTTTAGCACTTGTTGGCCCCTTTGCCTTCACTCTGCGGTCCAGCTCACCCCAAACCATCTCGATTGGGTTCAGGTCCGGTGACTGTGGAGGCCAGGTCATCTGCCGCAGCACTCCATCACTCTCCTTCTTGGTCAAATAGCCCTTACACAGCCTGGAGGTGTGTTTGGGGTCATTGTCCTGTTGAAAAATAAATGATCGTCCAACTAAACGCAAACCGGATGGGATGGCATTGTCGCTGCAGGATGCTGTGGTAGCCATGCTGGTTCAGTGTGCCTTCAATTTTGAATAAATCCCCAACAGTGTCACCAGCAAAACACCCCCACACCATCACACCTCCTCCTCCATGCTTCACAGTGGGAACCAGGCATGTGGAATCCATCCGTTCACCTTTTCTGCGTCTCACAAAGACACGGTGGTTGGAACCAAAGATCTCAAATTTGGACTCATCAGACCAAAGCACAGATTTCCACTGGTCTAATGTCCATTCCTTGTGTTTCTTGGCCCAAACAAATCTCTTCTGCTTGTTGCCTCTCCTTAGCAGTGGTTTCCTAGCAGCTATTTGACCATGAAGGCCTGATTCGCGCAGTCTCCTCTTAACAGTTGTTCTAGAGATGGGTCTGCTGCTAGAACTCTGTGTGGCATTCATCTGGTCTCTGATCTGAGCTGCTGTTAACTTGCGATTTCTGAGGCTGGTGACTCGGATGAACTTATCCTCAGAAGCAGAGGTGACTCTTGGTCTTCCTTTCCTGGGTCGGTCCTCATGTGTGCCAGTTTCGTTGTAGTGCTTGATGGTTTTTGCGACTCCACTTGGGGACACATTTAAAGTTTTTGCAATTTTCCGGACTGACTGACCTTCATTTCTTAAAGTAATGATGGCCACTCGTTTTTCTTTAGTTAGCTGATTGGTTCTTGCCATAATATGAATTTTAACAGTTGTCCAATAGGGCTGTCGGCTGTGTATTAACCTGACTTCTGCACAACACAACTGATGGTCCCAACCCCATTGATAAAGCAAGAAATTCCACTAATTAACCCTGATAAGGCACACCTGTGAAGTGGAAAACCATTTCAGGTGACTACCTCTTGAAGCTCATGGAGAGAATGCCAAGAGTGTGCAAAGCAGTAATCAGAGCAAAGGGTGGCTATTTTGAAGAAACTAGAATATAAAACATGTTTTCAGTTATTTCACCTTTTTTTGTTAAGTACATAACTCCACATGTGTTCATTCATAGTTTTGATGCATTGAATGAGAAGGTGTGTCCAAACTTTTGGCCTGTACTATATATATATATATATATATATATATATATATATATATATATATATATATATATATATATATATAAATAAAGTAGCAGTATAAAAGTATTGAATAAGTAAATTGTAGTTTGAGACTTTTCAAATTCTGTGCTAAGGGGAGTTTAAAAATCATTTTCTATGACCTCTTAAATGAACGTATTACTGAAAAAAATGCAGATATTGTTTTTTAAATATCTTTTATTCATTCATTATTATCATTTATGCACACTGCATGGACGCAGGAAGTAGGGTTGCTGAGAGGGCTGTAGCACCTCCTAAAACCAAATATAAAAAAACATCAAATTATGAAAATGTTTTAACTTAAATGTTTCAGTGTTTCAACTTTCTTACTGGGATACACAGTAGAATATCAATTAATAAATACTGACATATACTGTCTTTCAGGAAGTTGGAAACACTGCCATTTGTAATACACAAACATGGGTAGTTTGTGTCAGAATTTGAGAGCGTTAAAAAATTTCAGAGTTCAGAATTAAAGGTGCTGGGACAAAAAGTGTTAAAACCATCCCTGGTCTCCCCTAAAAAACATCAATTAATAGAAAAGTTTAAACTTGATTTTAAAACTATACTGTTCCATTTTCTTACTGGGATACAGGCTGTGTGTGTGTAATAGGCCCACACAACTACTTGGTGATGAAGAGAGAGACTTTGTTTGATCATAAAGCCCAGTGTTACTGTGTAATTCTCTTGTTTAATCGGTGAAGTGTATGAACAATACTGCATACTGGATTCTCAGTGACAGAGTGACAGTGGATTCATGAATGGGTTCAACGCAGGTTATACTGTACGTCTGGGGTCCGTTTCACAAAGCAGGTTCAACAAACTCTGAGTCTAATCCTGAACTCTGAGTTGATCTACTCTGAGATAGGAAACTCTGAGTTTCCAGTTCCAGAACAGCTGATTTGAATCAGTTTAATCAACTCAGAGTAGTTTCACCTGGAGTTAAGCGCGTGCACCACAACTATAAAAAGCCAGCATCAATGGAGCCCCGATTCGACGAGTCACCATGGCAACGGGGAAGAGGAGGGCTGCGTTTTTCACCCCATTAGAATTAGAAATCTTAACGCGCTCATACGGCGAGTTTGCACACGTTTTCAAAAAGAAGTACAACACCGCTGCAGCTGCAAAAGAGAGGGAGACGGTGTGGGAAAACACTGCTGCTCGGGTCAATGCCTAAGTTTAAATGTAGTCCTTTGCAATCACAATAATATTACAGGGGAAAACTGCTTGAATGGTAGCCTATTAATTTATTTCATTTAGGTGCAATCCCGCAGGGGAGAAGCGCACTTGGCAGCAGTTTAGGATGAAATATAAAAACATTGTTCAAACAGGTAAGACCTCGGCATAATCTCATGGGGGAACCTCATTCTGATCATGTTTTACATTGTAAAGTAAATATTAAGTGGCTGTTTGACTGTGCAGTTGTTTTATCCCCAACATAATGCTGTTTTCACACACATAAATATCTTTTCATCTATATCATGTTCTGTTAAATAATTAAGCCTATTTAAACTAACACAGACTTCTACTCAGCCAACAGAAAGAAGGCAGATGCCCGTAAAACGAGCACACTTTTCTGACCGCCCTGCGTACAGTTGCCTTACTCAAGTGCTCAGCATCTCCGACATTGTACAAAAAACTTCCATTTGCGAAGAAACGCAGCGCAACACATAATATCTGCTGGGATGTGAGAGCATGACTACGATTGGTAATGTTGCAAATGTAAGGACGGATTAGGTTGTGTATGTAGATGATGGACTGTGACGTGAAACGGTACAGCTCAAAAAGATAATTGTGTGGAAATGCTAAAACATCTATGCGTGGTCTGATAACCATCTCCCGACGAATATTTAATTCTCTGCGCAGTAATGCTGCACCTTCATCCACAGGATCGTTATCAAAAGGACATGCCATGTTAGTGAAAAAAGTCACCACCTACTGTGCCTAATGGACTTCTAATATACTGACTCTGATTTTTTAAAATGACAGACGGCAGAACTAGGCTACGCCAAAACTCGCCTGCTGACTGAATGAATGAGGAAATCAAATGGACTGTGTGGCTCTGAAAGAGGGCGGAGACAGAGAGAAACTCGAGGTTCATTGACAAAAACCTTGTCCCGACCAGGTTAGGTTCATAGAGTCTGTTACTACGGTAACTGACCGAGAGCTTAAGTTACCTCTCTCTCTGAAACAGGCTAGAGTTACCCCTCTTTCTCTGGTTTGAGTTACCTCCCTTTTTGAAACGGAAAACTCAGAGTTTCCCTCATTTCAGGGTTAACAGACTCTGAGTTTTCACTAAACCTGCTTTGTGTGCTTTGTGTATATCGTCACTTTGCTGCATTTTTGTAAACACATCACCAGCATCCAGACGTCGTCTCACCATCACATGACAGACCACAACTACCAAGCAGCGATGCATTATTGATTCACTTCACACACAAACAAGCACACAAACCCTCACCTCAAGCGGCTCAGTCTCACACAACTGCAGCACAAAGCCGTGTCGTACAGGTGCTTTTGTGGTAATCTCTTTCATCACATAGACCAATTTTTGCATAGCACCAGCCCTGTTAATACTGGGTTTTTGTTTAAAATTTAAAGCTAGTCAGTCATATAAAACACTGCTGATATTAAAGGATGAGGCTGGTGTTATTTTAAACTTTTCATATTGTCAACAATCACCATGAAAGAACCATAACAAACAATAATATTGTTAATAATATAATTTCTGACCCGCCTACCCTGACTGTGGCACTTGGGTCCAAGCCCACTGGTTCCAAATCAAATTATCAAAAGCTCAGTGTTTTTTTTTCTCTTGATCTTACATAATAGTAAATTGAATATTTTGGGGTTCTGGATACAGTTTTGTTCATCTTGCATACTTCTATTTTTCAACAGATTTTGACATTTTTGTTCTACATTAAAAAATAGGGTTCATGACAGGGGTCTCAGCCATTTCCCAAACACTGAATAAGTGTAATGTGATACCATGTCTTAAAAATGAGCCACCTTGAAGAGGGGTTTCTTTAATACAACTTTCAGTCAAGAGTTTTAGTGCCACTTGGTGTGTATCTCTCACCCAAATCGTTAAGCTCCATGATGACCTTGTAAGCAGCGAGGAATCGGAAGGGAAACTGACGGCTCCGAATAACTGCTTTCTGTAAGCACATCAAAAACACAAAGTTACAGAACTTAATAAACTGCAAATTCAATTACAAAGGAAACATAACAACCAACTGATGAACACAAATGTAACTCTTCCTCTGTTAAAAAACAAACTGTAAACTAAGTGGACTGTAATCTTTATTGTAAGGGTTAAATATTGTACATGCTTCACTCTGTTTGATCTCACCTTATCGGTGAGTCTGCTGAGGATCTTCTTGTGATGAGCCTCACTGATGCCCTTAGTGATCATGTTCCTCAGGTTCCTCAGCATGGCCATGAATGGAAGAGACTTATTGTCTGCACAGTGAAGACATCAATCATCATTACATGTGTGATCATGGACATGTTTGAATATTTATAGGCGTTATGTATGCACATTGAATGTAAAGATGCAACTTATGTCTCATGTTGAGTGTGCTGTACTGGATTTGCATAACAAGTTTAAATTTAATGTTCTTGTATGGTTTTAAAGTAAGTATTAACTCTGTCTTTGATTCCACATATACCAGTGATTAAGGGCTCTGAAATAAAAATTCTGGAATGAAACTACCAACAGTATTTTTTTCCCATCGTCATGCACTTGGGATTGTTGATACAGTAATTAATTACAGGAATGGTCAATTAAAAGGAGACTTTGCCGATGACTTTGCCGATTTTCCACCAGGTCTGTGACACCGCAGTATGAGCAGTGTGTGCAGATAGACAGTTCATTACACGATTGGGTAATGCCGAAACAGGGGAAAGTCAAAAATCGTTCATCTGCACACACTCCCCACACGTCAGCGACACAGACCTGGTAGAAAATTGGCAAAGTATCCTTTTAAATGAACAGCCTGTCATTTTCAAAACAGCTGTACGTGTGTCCTCAGCAGACCTATAAGCTTCTCCCACGTGGCTGCCTTGTTGCCCTCCAGACTGAGCAGCCGTTCCCACGTCTCTGGCTCTTTGAGCTTCATTCGCTTCCCGGCTTTCTCCCTGTCCCACGTGCCCTTCATTCCACTTTGGGTGAAAGCTTTCACATCAGCTGGATACCTGGAAACGACACAATCACATCAAATTTTAAAATGGAAGCAAATGGTAAAGTTACTTGCCCCTAGGACAACAGCGATATCACAAAAGGGCTGAAACTGAATCTAACCCTTTTCTCTTTACTCTCCTGTCTACTCATCTATCTTCATATTGTCCAAACAATAAATGAATAAATAGCTAAATGACAGTAAATGCTCAGTTTCTTTTAAATACGGAGCTTAAAGTGGGCCTGTAATAAAGAGATCATCGTTTTTGTCCAGTTAACTGGACTATTGTGCACATTTCTTTATTTATCTTAAAGTTGCAATTGTGTGATTTTGTAAACCCTCCAGAAGACATTTATACAATAGATACAAAAGAAAAGTATTTTTACACTTCCTATGAAGACAGCACTTTATGTACATTTGAATTTCCAGTAACAGCTTATTTCAATCCCCCACCCCCCATTTCATACTTATAAACAGTATAAAGACAATCCGTATATGTTTAGAATACACTACAATGTAGTTGTAAGTAGACATCAGGTCTTTTTAAGTGTCTTTTGAGGTAACTGCTTTAACTCCGGCGATGTATTCATTAGTGGTTGCTGGTATATAAACAGATCATTAAAGACAATATGACACAGCTGTAATTATCTGAAATACGTCTACATAGGAGACTGAACGAGCCTCTCTGGGAGTCATTAGTGTGTGAATGTGTGGCTTACTTTCTTCCCAGAATGGCCATAACGTGTTCAGCTGGTTCTTTAATGTGAAGCTTCTTGATCATCTTCTTTATGCTGAACTCACTCTGCTTCTTATCCACTACCACTTTGCTGCCCTCTACCTGCAGCTGTGCACACAGACACAAATAAACCAGTGTTACCTGTGTGATAAGGTTTCTTTGATAACACCAAAAAGTTGGGTCTTGATGTTCAGAATATATATATATATGTATATTTTAATTAAACTATATGCACAAGACCCATATCTGCATATAGAGATGAATGTGAACAGTACTTATCCCTAGCTAAACCCCACTTCTAAAATTTCTTAAAAGGGTGGGTCCATCTGCATTCTCCTCTGTTTTTCAAATGGAAACTCCCACTTAGCTATTATCAAAAAGCAGTGACATAAGTAAGGGGATGAACCTTTATTTAATCAGCTGAAACCACGTTGTGATTTAATATTATACTGCAGGTCAAAAGCAGACCATTCAACACCAAACAACCATGTTGGACATTATTTGACAATCCAGAGGCAGATCACATTAATACTGTATTTTCTAGAATTCCACTTCACTGAAACCTTTCAAGGGCTATTTATTTCAACCATAAAAGACATTAACGACTATGTTATTGCAAGCAACTGTGCTGTGATGTACCTCAGAAACACTGAAGAAGCTTTACAAGGAGGTAACTGACAATGATTTAAATTGCAGCCAGCAAAAAAAGCTCCAGTATGTAATTGTTATAATGCATTTTTGGCATAATGTATTGAGTGTTTTTATAGATCTATAGTTAGTGTATTACCCAAAGTAGATGGTGGTCGGCACGCTTCCCGTTTGGAGAAGCACTGTACTGCGCAGGACACCACATTAGTTTGGTTTCAAAAGTCACACTATTAGACAAACAAACTAACTGATCAGATTCAGAGGCAACACCAGACCTTGTCTTCTGCGATGTAAAATTACTGTTTCTGTCAAAGGAGTCTGGTGGATGTGGACAGGAGCAGCAGCAAAATGTATTTTAGTCACCTAAAAAATGGACCACCTCAAAAAAAAAAAAAAAATCAACATCAATCTAAGTATATATCATGTTTAGATTATTTTACCTCTTTACCTTGTCCTCAGACAGCCCGTTCAGACAGGGAAATAAAGCCGTTAAATCACCCCTCTGAAAGCCACAAGACTCCAATTTTACCTCTCAGTACACAGAGGTTGCTGGTCTACCGATGCCTTAACCGTTTATTTTGTTTGTTATTGTGCGACTTTCAGAACTAAACTAACATGGCATCTACGGCAGTAGATGGGTTTATATGTAGCAACTTCATCATGAAGAAACCTACATTAGGTCAAGTGGGATAAAGTCTTTAGAGGGGCTTAGGAAAATAGTGTTTTGATGCCAAAGCTACACACCTTGACCATAATTTGAATTTTTAGATATGAATACACAATGAGCACTGCTGGAAAGTATAGAAAGATATAAAAATCTGAAGATAAAAAATAATAATAATGGAGCCACCCTTTAAGAAAACAATTACATAAGGGAAGCAAAAGATGTAAAAACACCTGTTTAATGACAATAGAAAAGGACTGTATATCGACTTACAAACTTCTCCAGAATAGATGCATCCGATCTGAGCAAGTTTGCCCACTGTTTCAGCTGCTGACCAGTCGGTTTCTGGAAACCAAAGACAGTGTTCATAAAACGAACCATGGAATATCTGAGGTGTTAATTTATTAAAATGAGTCAATTGTGCTAAAATAGAAACCACATAATGTTTCGATCTATTTTTAGTCAAGGTGGTTAAAAGTGTGTGGGTGTCCGTCTTTGATTCTTACCACAGTGAAAGCAGAGAGACACTAATACTGACAAACTGTTTTCTGTCATTTATTAGAAGGGGTGTAATATCAATGTTATTTGGACTAAATGGAAAGGGATCAAAATGAATGCTTCTGTACCTTGGCTTTGCCCCTGTTACGGCTGTGTTTACAGCGGTGTTTACGCGTGTTGTATTTTGCCAACTGATACTCGTTGAACTGCTTGAACTTGTCAGCCATTGCTTTCTTCAGGCACATTGGCAGGGAGCGGCTGAAGCACTGGAAAAAGACAAAAAGGTGTTAAGACTGGACAGAAGTGACACATCCAGATTCCATCACGCAGTAGGAACTCACTAGGACTTACTGTGCTGTAGATTCTGACTACTTCCAGCCAATCTGAGGGCAGCTGTACAGCAGCACAGAAGTATCTGCGGACATGTGGCTTGGTGGAGGGCTGATTGGCAGCCAGAGCCAATAAGAAGTTTGCTGTGATGCGGATGTTCAGCTCCTGTCGAGTGTAAACTGCAACCTGAATGGTAAAAGAAAAAGCATACTGTACATAACTGATACAAATGATTATAATCCTGTACTGTCTGGAAATTAATCCCACTGGCCTGTTTCTCTGGCAAAAAAGGGTAGCTAATACAATAGTCAACACAAAAAAGACCACATGCTGGATATACCAGGTTGCAAAAATATTGTATAATGAAATATTTCCTAGTCATCTAATGCAGTTATTCAGAACATCCCAGATCAAACCCAGACCGTTGAACACCCAACAACCATGTTGAATGTGATGTGGCAATCCAGAGGCAGATCACATTAATGTTTTCTGGAGTTCCACTTAACTGAAACCTTTCTAGGACAATTTAATTCAACTATTAAGGACATTACGGAATATGACATTGTGAGCAACTGTGCTGTGATGTACCTCAGAAATAGTGAAGAAGCTTTACAAGGAGATAACTGACAACGATTTAACTTGCAGCCAGCAAAAAAAGCTCCAATATGTAATTGCTATAATAGCATAATGTCTTAAGTCTTTTTCTGGGTTGATTCATTTGATTGGTTGACTATGATAACAACATCATGAAGTCCCAGTAGGATTGAAATGTTATCAGTTTAGTTAAATGTAGGTTCATGAGCTACAATCCAGTTTGATACAAATAAAAATGCCTTCAAACACATATGCACAGACATGCATACACACCTTGAGAAGAAACTCTGGGTCATGGACAGAAATGTCCTTCGCCAGGTTCATGATCTTGGTCCACACACTGTTCTCTGAGTCCCAATCCTTCTGGCCGGGATTTGTGCTCTTATTCACCAGGGAGCAACACAGCATGTTCAGCAGGAGATACTAAGGAACAGACAAAGAGACAATTAAGTATCTTCACAACACAGAGGAGTTAGAGTCACTCCTACCTCTCCTACCTTTTTATCTTTCAGCTCCTCTTCAATACTCTCATTTCCTCTTTCAATCTCAGCAAACTCCTCCTGTCTGATGACCACAGCTTGTTCCAGTTCCTGGTTACCCAACTCTGTTTCCAGGACAGGTAATTCCATGGTTGTCGCATCAGCATCATCCTCCTCATCTTCAGGCAAATCATCATCTTCCTCAGAATACTGCTGATGTAGAAGAAGTTACATTAAAACAGTAATACCGTCAAATGGGATGCATCAAATATGGCATTTGGTAAATATTTTGGATAAGGATGTAATAGCAGCAGAAGTAATTTTTTAAAAAATGTCTAAAAAGGCTTTCACGTACCACACTTTCTTCAGAAGAGGACAGCATCATTTCAGATGATTCCACTTTGCCTTCTTCTCCTCTATCATCCCTCTTCTGTTCCCCACCCAGAGCACGATGGAAGGATGAAGGAGGCTGAGCAAAGCGATTAAGCAGAGCACTGCTGGCCAGGGATGTGGAGAGCAGAGACTCATTGGGGACAGATGTAGAAGTGATGAGGGAAAAAGAGAGAGCAGGTGAATGGCTACTTAGGAGCTTGTTCTCAGTGCTGAGGAGAGGAGAGGTGAGGGAAGGCGAGAGGGAAGATGAGGACAGAAGGGAGGATGAGGTGGATGACAGGCTGGAGGGCTGGAGAGAGGGGCAAGGTTGTGCTGCAAAAAGAGAGCAGGGCTGGGGCATCAGTGTGGAGGTCTGAGCCAAGAACTTATTCTCCAGACTTGGAGGAGCATAGTTGGATGACAAACTTCTCCCACATGTGGCCTGCTGCTGACCTCCTTGGGCCACATTAGCCTGCTGCAATGTCAGCGCCCTCATCCCTGCTGACAAACAAATCAATCAGAGGGTCAAAGGCTGTCACAAACACAAACATTAACAATCTTAAATGGCAGTGAGTACTGAGACAAGCAACTCAACAGCATTCCTTCGACTGTTTGAACAAGCATTGTACTACTGTAGTAGTGGGTGTGTTGCTCAGTTGAAAGCAGTCATAAAAAGGGAACAAAGTCTGGAAACAATCAGCATACACCCTGGCAAACTTTTCACAGTTTTTCACTAGACATCAGGAACACCATAATGCATTAAGGATATGCAAAAAATGGTAAAATCCACCACACAGAAGTATACTTCCCTTAGATTATGGACGAAATGCAAGCAATGCAAAAGCTTGCTGCACACCAAACACTCAGTTTAGGACCAAATTAAAACTATTTCATTGACAGTAAATGTTAAATAAGTACCAAGAAGTTTCAAGTTGGTCCAGAGCGAAGTTTTTAGTTTACTGCAAGTCCTTGCAAGTAGCACATTACATGTATTCATAAAAAAAAATGTGACGTCTAAGCGACAAAACTGTGTGTAGAAAAGGCATGCATTTAACTATCAGAAAGCTAATCATATCACTACTAACATTATGACAGCCACTGGATTTAGCTGCCCTAAATGAATAGAAGTGAGACATTAATCAGCATTAGTAAAGATGTTTTCTAGTGGCCTGCTTGTTTGTAATGACTCAAGCGTTTTACATAGGTGTGGTGGTTAGCCATGAACGCCTTGATTATGCGCAGAACACTCACCGGAGAAAAACACAGTTTAAACTCCACGGGCAGAGCGATGACTCTGAACAAACGTCTCCTCTTGTGTATTTTATCACCGTTTGATGCACTGCAGTGTCAGTATCTATTTCTGAAGCCTATAAAGCGAAGTGTGGCTCCTGATTTCCCGTATATTTCCTCATCCGACCAGCTGCTGGGCTACTGGCTACAGAGCGCTGATTGGTCAGTATTATTGTGTACTTTTTTACCGTAATATCACATATACGGGTGCCTATCCTAAATTCGTCGAATATTAAGTCGAGTGAAGGCGGGTTTACTTTGGAAGAAAACAACAATAATCATAAACAAAGAAAGCAATTACAACATAAAAAGGTAAATATTATGTATTGCCTAGTCTACAAACCATTTGGGTGACACGGTGACGCTACCGTAACTGTTTGAGAACGGGTCCAAAGGAGGAAGCGAAAACGCTTTATTTCCGCTGCAGCAACGAGAACGGGCACATCAAAAAAGAAAGAAAAATGTGGACCGTTGAGACAAACTGAGCCAAGAGACGGGACGTTGAGCTACATACATCGTTTTCGTTTAAACTGGTTACCAGATAGGCGTTGTTAAATAAAGTTCCCTGACAAATTTTTGACAGTTTAAGGGTCGTTTCGAGGTTAACTCGCCCCCCTTGTTCTGTGGTGGTTAGGTTTGAGGAAGCAGCACGGCTAGCCAGCTGCTGAGTTAGCTAGCTCGCTAGAGATGGGGACGAGAGCAAGTCGCCTACAGGAAGACCCGGTTCCCTCTGCTTTCGGAAAAGATGGCACAAAGCGGGATTCATATCGGCGACCTCGCTGCGCCAGGCCCACCAGTCTCATGGTCGACTTCTCGGGAAGCTTCGAGGACACGGAGGCCAACCGGAGCCGCTCGGAGGAAGGCAGCGATTCGGACCTGGGGCAGCATGGGGCGAGCGCCGATGGTAGCCCCGCTGACCACCACAGCATCCCCTCTAGCATTAGCCAGGCGTCACCTGCGGACGACAACAACAGCGAGGGGAAGCCCGATGAAGACGGGAGTATAAGCCCAGAGCCTCCCGTCGTAGCGGAACATCAGTCCGGAGAGGAGACAGGCCGCACGCCCCACCGCACTTTTTCTGAGCGGCTGCCCGGGAATCGGCACTCTTCCGCCCGCAGCGTGGGCGCAAGATCCGCCCGGGTCCGAGGCACACACCAGCGGCCGGTGTCAGAGGCGTGGATCGGCCTTTATCGTGTTAACAACCGTCATGGCAGTAAGTTAACATATTTACCCTATCCACTAGTATTTTCTATACGTGTAATTTTATTATTTATGGTGTATTTATAACACTTGCCACAATAATGGGCTGGTTTCCGTCAGTATTTGATGGATTGCCCTTTTTTTTGGATGTCAAGTCGGCTCACATACAGGAACATGACGTTTTTAACAGGAGTTCCCTGGAAATCCTGGATGGGTTGGGGTTTGGCAATGTCGGCTGAATGAAATTACTCAATACCTCAACTTAAAAATGTGACGAAATCGGGAGTATGACTGTTGATGCCTCTCAAAACAGCTGATATTCCACTGAGTATAGGAGTGGGTGACCTGTTCAGAGAAAACTATAGTAAAATGGATATGACAGTCAAGTAGTTGGCAGTAGTGTTAACTGTCAGCTTTACTTGGTCATAATAGTAAAATAAAGTCAGAGAAAAATCAACGCTTCACTTCAGAACAGCCTTTAAGGCCAAGATAAGATCTGTAAGACTGTTTCAAAATTGTACACAAACTCAGTCTCAAACCACATTATACATTTTGCATAAAAACATCTCTCAGTGCAACCCTCACTCTACTCAGTCTCAAATTAAAATGGATTATTTGGGGAATTTACATTCCTGAACAGATAATCTCTTTTCCCGTGCTTGCATACTGACGAAAATCATCAGAGACCCTATTGTATGAAGCAGAGCTGTGGCGTAAAACTGGAAGTGGTGACATACAAGCTTTTTCACATCACAAGGCCTGTTGACAGTGGTTGTCAGAAGCATATCCTGCAGCCTGCAAGTTAAAAACATTAAGTAAACAACGACCTTTTCATTAAAATGCATTAACATGGGAACTTGACTTTGCAGAGGAAGGAAAATGCACACTTGGTCTGCATTAGATAATCAAATACACAGAGATGGTGGTGGTGTGATGGCAAACATGGCATTGCGAGCCAAAATACAACAGTGGGGTGGGTTTCCCAGGCCAGCCCTCTAGCAAGTGTAGGGAAATGGGTCACAACTTCACATGCCCGCACACTGCTGGCAGCAGCTCATAGATGGAGGAGGGGAATGTAGGGCAGCAAGGCACAATGTCTGTCCCATCCACTCATTGCTCTAGCATTAGCTATCCCTCCAGCACTAGTCACCGTTCAAATAAAGTTTCAGACTATTTTGGGTCAGTTACACTTGAGGTCACATCATTCACACTATCTCCGGGATGAGAATGACTGATTGTGTTACAGTCTGCTGTTTGGTTTGCCGAGTTGGCCTGTGTAATCTAGATGTCCAAACACAGCACTTGTGCTCAATGTGATGTGCACATCATCTATCATTTATGTCTCGCTGTGACACAGTGTGTTAATCTCAGCACTGTTGTGTCTCTACTCTGTGCAGATATCCGCTGTCCTTTCTGCTCAAAGCCCTTCCCGGGGGGTCGAATCGAGGATCACCTGTTGAGCTGCCTCACGTCTCCTCCCCTACCATACAATAGTAAGTATCATATCACAGAAATGGCGTGACGCCTGTGTTTTGAAAAGGCTGGAAACACTTATGGTTGCTATGCGTGTGTGTGTTTGTGTGTACAGCGGATGTGCTCAGTAAAGACAGCGGAGAGTGCTCCATCTGTTTGGAGGATCTGGTACAGGGAGAGACCATCGCCAGACTGGCTTGCCTCTGTGTCTACCATAAGAGGTAACAAAGTTCAGCTCATGAATTTGTATTATCATAATATACAGACATATTCAGATTTGAAGAGGAGGTAAAAAAAAAAACATGCAACTGAGTGCTGGTGAGATTCAAAATAAAAGAAGTGTTCTGCATATGGCAGGAAAATGTGTTTTGCTATTTACAGAGCTGAAAAAATGAAGTGGAGCAAGGATTTTCAAAAATAAGGAGGCAAAGGTTGTTTTGTACTAGTGTACATATCACTTAACATTTCTGATAATGTGAGACCTATTGTCCTTTTCCATGATATGATGTTCTCAACAACCACTGCTCAGTTATTGTCATTAAGAATCATTATTCTAAACATCTGATAAAATGTGCAGCATAAGAGCAAAAATCTCTTCATTTTATGTGCCAAAGGAAAAGAAACGGTTTGTGCTCTGTCCTGTTTATTTTACATGCATATGATGTGAGTATTTGCCATAGAGATTTCACAACTGTGAAAATAACTGCTTCATCATGACATTTTAATTAGACGTTCCAGATATGCCGCAAAGAGTTTCTGACGGGCTTTGAAACTTCTGGTGAAAATAAATAACTGTGAAGTTGTTAAAGAACAACCAGTGTTTATGTTTCAGCCCATTTACTACTAATTTCAAAGCACTGTAATAATGTTCAATGCTTTTATTCCCCCAACTTGTAAGAAGCCAATGGTTTCCGATAATTTCAGTACAGCATGAAAGTGGACTTGCTTAGACTTGAAATTTACTATGATTAGGTAATCCATCACAGTGAATTTCCTGCCTGGATTTTTTCTTTAATCATTGCGTGTTCAAGCAGTTTTAATCGACACTCCAGTAATTGTCTTGACAACAATAAAAGCAGACATGGTGTTTCACTGTGATCAGCAGATAGAAAGTTGAAACTTAAAAAAAATCAACTCAGATAAAGCACTCAACATGTCTGTATTTTGTTGCGGTTATAAAGCATATCAGCTTTCAGTTTTGTGCCACAGTTTGTGGGTGTGGCCGTTTGGCTGTGTAATTATTTTCTGGTCCACCCAGTCGAGCAACTGAGATTTGGAAAAAACCTGGATTTTTTTTAACTGTTTTCTGGATTGCATGATTAATCAATGACATCATGTCTTCAAATGCTTGTTTTGTTACACCAACAGTCCTAAACCCAAACTCACTCAGTGAGCTATCACACTAGAGAAAGAAACACAGCAATGCTTGAGACAGATGATCTGTAAAACAATCGTGTTCTTCTGCCGACTTCCTGTTTATTTGGCAATCCCGCACGTGAACAAAAACAACCAATCACAGCCAAGCAGTTTCTAATGTGGCTGTAAATCATGTTAATCAAGGTGCGTGAACTGTGGTCAAACCAGGCAACGCTGATCAGAGATGAATCAAGATTCTGTAACTGCATTGCCAATTTCTCCCCTCATGTTTTTAGAAACATATTTTAGTGTACTGTTTATCTGTAAAATATAAAAGTTGGTCTGGCCACTGGGTAGTGCTTTGTACACCGATTTAACAACATGGAGGTTGGGTCACAGACTTTCTAATTTTACAGCTAAACAGTACACTAAAATATGAAAACATTTGAGGCGAGAAATAGGCAATGTAGTAACAGAATCTTAAATCATATTTGATCAGCACTGCCTAGTTTGACAGCTGCGTTAGAGACTCCTCAGCTCTGATTGGTTGTTTTCAGTGCTTTGCAGTAGATTCTGGCAAAGGCCGTAACAGGCAATGATTTTTTCAGACTGTCTGTCTTATATAGTACTGTACGGATGTAGTGACAGTTTCAGCAAATATAGCATTATTCTCATAACTGTAGCTTTCACAATAAATGAGATAGCAAAATAGAAATAGTTGCAGATTATTTTGTCTGTTTATCAAAAAAATAATAAGTACTGTTGCATTTAATGAGCCAAGGAGCCTCCAAATGTTTTTAGAACCCGCAGGAGTGATTACAGTTAGTTTGATTTCACACTGTCAGTAAGTTGATTGAGCCTTGTGGGAGACGCCACATTTAAAAACCCACTGTAGAGATTCTGGTGCATGATCATGAGCTTATGAAAATGTCTTGGTGTCACCACCTTTTGTCTCTGTTATTCTCCCTGTAGCTGCATTGATTCCTGGTCCAAGGTGAAACCCTGCTGTCCTGAACATCCCTTTGATTGACTCGCGGTTCACATGTATTCTGCGCAGTGACCAATCTGACTCAGGTATGTACATGTAATACAAGTTTTTGGTTAACAAGTGTGAAATATTTTGTTATATGTAGTAGAACAGACAGTCATTCCAGTATGCGTTACATTGTCTAAAGTCCAGTCTGTCTTTTTCCATCTTTACAGGAGACTACACTGAATCACAATAAAATCCCAATTAAAATGTGTAACTGAACAAAAGCCCAATGTCCCTGTACCTATATTTGAGTGGAGAACAGACGATCCTAGGAGGAAGCTCCAGTTAGCGACACCCGACGCTCTCCGTTTGGATCGGTCCATTTGAACTTGGTCTAGGCCATTTCAAGCCAAACTCCAACAGTAAAAACAGCCGCGCCGTCTCTGTCTAATCTCTGGTGGAGTCCCTTGTTGGAACACAAGTGGATGAGGTTCCCTGTCTGTGTTACGGACTGGGCTTGAATCTGCGGAACATATTAAAAAAAAAAAAGGTCAAATAAACATTATCATCCCAGAACGATGGAACTTACCCCAGAAAAATCTTGAACTTGGGGAGGAACACAAAAAATGATGTTTAAACTGTGACTCTGGATCCTCTCCTGTGTATTTTTTCTCCCTCCAAATGGGATTGGTCATTTTATCAAGTATTTTGCAGAAAGAGTATTGTTCCATGTCATACATTGGATGAATGTTTTTTTTCCTCGGCTTACCCCAAATGAACCAACCTCACACCGAAAGCGTGAACTGTTACCACATTGCTTTATTTTGAACCAGCTGGAGGTTGAGGGCTTGTTTTTGGTGAATGGGGGCTGCCGTTACTAGGTGTTTTCTTTTCTCTATTACCTGTAAACATTTCAGGGGAAGTTTGGGGGCTAATTGTTTTTCTGAGTAGGTCAGTTTTTTTGTAGTTGGTTAGTTAGCGCTGAGTTTAACGTGCTGCTACTTGCTGAGTGTTTAGGAGAGTTGTAGGTATTTCATAGGGCCATAGTAGCGCTGGTGTTGGCACCAATTTGAGCACTTTTGTCCGTCAAGGCTGATTTTATTTTATTTTTCCTCATAAGGTCTGGGATAAGTTTGTGTGTGTGTGTGTGTGTGTGTGTGTGTGTGTGTGTGTGTGTGTGTGTGTATGTGTGTGTTCAAATGATGACCAGGGACATGAGCATGACTGTGTATTCAAGAAAGTGTGTGTGCGTGTATTTACTGTAAATTGCCCAGAAGTCTGCTTTGTCAAGCGGGTTACCCTCTTCATTAATTTGTAATGCTAGTTTTTAACTACAGTCACGCTGGCAAACATCCTGCAACACGTGGCACTGATACACAACATGGCGGCTCATGTGGTCCCGTTGTACTTTGAATGCGGTTTGGTTTTTCTTTTATTGTCCCCCCCCCCCTTCTCCTCCCTCATTCTCAAACACTCTCTGGGGGTGTAGTCCGGATTTTTGGACCAGACCCCATGCGACAGTTTCGCCATCTGGTTGCATCAGTGCCAGATCGAGGAGGGATAAAGGGACGGATGTATTTTTGGGGCATGTTTACACCATGTGGCATCTGCCTCTCTCCCCAACACTGGAGGCTATGGACAGCTGATGGTTAATTATTACATAACTAGCCCCCACCCCTCTCCCCCACTTTTTTTTTTAAAGAATTTTAGATAATATCACATTATGATAATAATTATGGCTAAATGTGTCACTGTGTGTGTGTGTGTGTGTGTGTGTGTGTGTGTTGATTGCCTTTGCCTGGTGAAGGGGTTCTTGTGCAAACAGGTATTTGTAGTGTTTTTAAGGCTGAGCTAAGATGGAAGCCCAATGGAAAGGCTGCTCAACAGATGCTGTTTGATGCAGGTTGTACACAGGCCACAGGGAAGGAACAAAATCTTTAAGCGATTGCTTTTGCTGCCTGTTCCATGTGTTTAAATCTTTGCGCTCATAGGGGATATGGATCAGTTTAGGGGTCAGCCCTGTGCACAGGTTTAGAACTGGCTTGTTTGTTCACCCCAGCCTCTTTTCTTTTTCCCTCTGGTCCCTGATGTTCTTCAGTCTGAGGTGCTACGACTTGTCTGGCCACTTGAGGGCAGCCCTGTGCATGTTTTCATGTTTTGTATTGGAGAATAGAAAAATAATGCCAAAAGTCTGTCTGTGTATTTGGGGGCATTGCGTGAGAGAGTGCGGAAGACATGGTGCATTGATCATTAGATGTTACATTTGTTGTGGTGATAAGTTATGATGTTGTATACTTTGGCTGGGAGGGGTGGGGGTGTTTGTTTGTGTGTGTTTTTTTTTTTTTTTTTGGGGGGGGGGGGGGGGGGGGGGGGGGGTGTTAGTGGGGGTGGTTGGGTTGTCGATAAAGATAATAGACAATCTAAAACCCCACATTACTCTCATTTACTTTCTTACCCCTTCTAAGCTGTGTGGTGCAATACCTCAATCTTTACCAATGCTAACTAAGCACTCTGTGTGTAAACTAGCTCCTCCAACCAAGGACAGTATTTTGTATAAATGTCCCTGACTCCTTGGTTTTGAATCGCAGGGCACCGATCCCCCATCTGCCCTGTGCTTTGAGGTTGATGTATTAGATGAGAATGTTTTTCAAAGAGTCACCACAGCGGTATCTGCACCCCCAAGATATGGACAATCTGCCTTTACTCTGGTATAAAAAAACAAATTGAATTTTATTTATTAAAATTGTAAATATGTAATGCAGTTCAAGAAAATGGCTTGGTCTTTGTCTGTTCAATATACTGTTTCTAAGCTCCAATCTTTTGTATGTCTCAGAAATTGTTTTTATATGTATTTTTTACAATAAATATGTGTGAGAGATGTTTTGTGAATGTCTGTTTTGTGTTTTTAAGTGTCAGTCAGTGGTGGAATGTAACTAAGTAAATTAACCCAAACCTAAATATAATTTTTAGGTACTTGTACTTCACTTGGGTATTTTCTTTTTATGCTACTTTATACTTCTACTCCACTAGATCTCAGTGGAAAATACTGTACTTCTGACTTCACTACATTGATTTTATAGCTTTAGTAACTTTGAATAATCAGATTATTAATACACAATATAATCATACTAATAAATGACGATGTCATATTATAGATTAAGCTACCCAGCAGTATACAAAGTAATTAAAAAAATCCATCTTTACTGGCTGCAACATTAAAGTGTTGAACACATTGTTGCATCATTAATTATAATCCAATAATACATATTCTGAAATGGGTCATTTTGCTATTTGAGTACTTTTAATTTGAGCGCTCTAAATACATTTTGATGCTAATATTTTTGTACTTTTACCTGAATAAGGTTTCAAATGAAGGACCTTAAACTGTAGCAGAGTATATGTATTATGATTTTTACAATGTGGTATTGTTACTTAAGTAAAGGATCTGAATATTTCTTCCACCACTGGTGTTAATGATGCGTTTGTGGTTGTTTGTCCCGTTCAGTGAGACCTGAAGCCGGACAGATGGTCCCGAACAGTTTTATTTTAATAATAAGAATTTAAATTACACTTAACATTCCAAAATGATGGTACATATCTTTTAAATCAATTACTTTTAAATAAGCAATGGTGTATTTAATACAGTAACTGACAACCTTAACAGACCTTAAGTTTGGTTCTCTGTATAGTTAAGCTGCTGAAAGGTAAAGTTAAGGTATTGCTATTGAGTTTTTTTCCCTTCAAAAGTTAGCAATGCTGTTTCCAAGGTTAAAAATTAATGTGATTTAAACTTTTAAGCAAACATGGACAAGACTTTCATGACAACTGCTTAAACTCCATCTGCTGGTGAAGACTGTAATACCCTTATACGCTCCAGCAGGGCTGCTTGGTGGACCTTGTGGTGAGATTTTGTTTGTTGTTCTTGTCAACTGTTATTTTGTAACTTCGAATCTTTAATATGTAAGTGATAGTGAATGCCTCCTTCCTGCTAGAGTACAAACCCTACTCTTAAGTGACTGATCTGATTAAAATGCGTTATGTAGTGCTGGCACAAACAATACATACCTCTCCAACTGATACTGTAATCAGACTGAATTGCCATTTAGTTTCCCTTTCAGTTTGAATTTATGAAGAAAACTAAGATGTGTGGAAGTGATTCAGAGGTATGGAAAAAGGCAATACAGGTATTACTGTAATTACAATTTCCACCTGCCAACAGATGACACCACCAAACATTTTCAGGTCAAGTATTCCCAAACGCAAATGAGATAATAACGTGTCCTAAATGGTCCAAACCTGGATTTTGTACTGAGCTCCCTCCCACAGGGACAATCATCATCAGTGTGAACAATGAAAGTTGCAGTATGATAAACACAGTTCATATGCAGGCAATACTTTTATTGTAGTCTGGACAGGCATAATTTCATGGACCCTGTTTTACTGACATGGGGAATCCTGGAAGTCCCAAGATCCCACTATGACGACCTCTGACCAAGTATTTAAGCAACAGTGTAGTTTCCGCAGAGTCCTTGCAGACAGGGATTTTTCTTCACTTCATGCTGTCAGGAAGTGAAACTCGACACCACAGGCTGGTAGAATAAATGACGCCATCTACCATGCAAGGTATGCTTTCAGTGTAGCCTCTTCCTCAAATAGTACTGTGTGGTGTCAGACACAACTATAATCCAGCAGTAAAGGTAAGCAGAACATTCACTTTACTCTCTTTTACTTATTCTTAACTTGTTCTGTGTGTAAAGTAAAAGTGAATATCCTGTTGTTTACTGCATTTTTATCTGCTTGTAGTATTACTGATACTTTCAACAAGACAGCAAGCTCTTACTCTTACTATTACCCATTTATGCAGGTAGTGTAGTTTTGATTTTATCTGCTGAGGTTTTGAGATCTCTGGCAGCAGTAGTATCAGTGATAAACAACTCAAAACCCCCTCTGCCTTAAAACCCCCCCAAACAAATCACTTATCTGCTGATCTGTTAACTTACCTTTTTTGAGAAGGATGCATTGAATCTTTTAAATTCATTTTATTTGTATTACTTGAATTGTATTATTCAGATTTAGGTCAGTTTAATGAGTACTTTTTAAAATTCTAAATTCAGGACTTCATTCAGGCCATGTTATTCTACTTTTACTTAAATAAACGATCTAAGTATTTATTTCACCACTGACAGGACAAATAATTATAAAAGAGCCGTTGTTAATTTTCTTTAAAACACTTTTGCTTTTCCTGTTTTGACAAGTCAAAATGTCTGCTGTGGAAAAAAAGGCCAATGATTGTGTTACTATGAATTAGTGCATTGGAAATTTAATTTTGAGACAAAATATAGAGGTTTTTACAGAGTATCATGACAGTTGGAGAATCCCTGACCACATAAAGTTTTAAAATCAAATAACATGACCCAAAGCTTTTTTTCCCACAATGTTTGCTGAGTGTAACAGACGGCACCCCACAGCTCAAGTTTTACTTCCTAATGTTTACATCATTCTTGGGCAACAAGTCAGCAGCATGTCTGGTAATACTGAAAAGTCCAGATTTGATGTAAGCAACACTAAACGTGCTGGTGGGCAGATATTTAAAAAAAACCCTGTGTTTGTGTAAATTAAACCAACAACAGAGCTAGAAAGGAAATGTGGAGAAACAAATTTGGCGTCTGAACGTTTAAATTCAGACACCAACGTTAAAGAGTAAATCCTAAGTAAAACAGGAACTTTCCACTTCAGCTGCTAAACAGTGTATCCCATCAGGCCTGTGTTCGCTTTGTCAATCCTTTTATTTGACTGAACTGACTGTTCCCTTCAGAATGTCAGGCACAGCAGACTCCCTCACATCCAGAGACACGCAGGACGCTCCTGGTTACGATGTCCCCTCATCACCACCACCGTTATACTCCGATGTAGGACAACAACCTCCACCCTACTCCGCAGCCCCGCCAATGTACCCTCCAACCAAATTCGATACAACTTGCACCTATCAGCCTACAACTGGATACGAGTCTTTCCGGGACATCGTCCCACAGACCTCGTCAGAATCAACTCAACTGATTGCCTCATCTTCTTTTGATGACGAGACAGTGAGACGAGCGTTTGTTAGAAAGGTTTGTTTGACTCTGAGTTTCAACTTTTGGCTACTGACTTTAAGAATATCTGCATTTATCTAAAAATCATATTGTGACTGATAACAAATAAGCTCTTAAACAGACATCAGTATCTGTTCAGAACATTTGGTAGTGAAGATTTATATTTTTATATGTGCTGTTCTTGACCTCTCCCTGTGCAGGTGTTCAGCATCCTGACTCTCCAGCTGCTGTTCACCTTCAGTGTGGTGTGTGTGTTCACCTTCTCCAGCGTAGTCAAAGATGCGGTGAAGAGCAACCTGTGGGCCTACCTCAGCTCCTTCATCATCTTCGCCGTGGTTGCCACCGCCCTCAGCTGCTGCAAGTCCTTCAGTCGGCGTCACCCCTGGAACATTGTGGGACTGGTGGGTCAAAAAAAATACAGGAGTATGAAACCCCAAATGTCTAAAGGGGAAATTAATACCACACAATATAGATACTGTCACAGATATTTCTGTTAAAAATATATAAACAAAACATTCATATGTATCATACCATATTTCTAAAGTGACATAATTCATATTACCTGTATTTTAGCTGAGTTTTACAGTAGGAGGAGGTGATGGTGGATGGTGTGACACCTTGGCTCAATAGCTGCCGAGCTGCGCTCAGCAGCAGACCACTATATGAGACCAACAAATAACGAAATTGGTTATTTTTTAATGAGAGGTCAGGACATTTTTCACGTTTCAACATATCCCCTACATATGAAACACACAAATGTAATATATCTGTGGTTTGCTAAAATGTACAATTCCAACAATTATTCTGGCAAATGGGTCGATATTATAGATGTTTATTACATTGAATTTTGTGCCTACAGGTTGTGGTCACCCTGAGCTTGTCATACATGGTGGGAACCATCGCCTCTTTCCACGACACCAATGCTGTTGTCATCACTATGGGAGCAACGTTGGCCATTTCTGTAGCCATCATTGCATTCTCTGCACAGGTCAGACAACTGGGCATTTTACAATGCTTCCTGTATACAGACATCATCCTCTGTGTTTATTTTCAGCTAAGCGATATGCAGACTTTTCAGTTGCCCTGCATATTGGTTTTGACGTTACAGCTCTTAACTGTTTCTTGTAAAGAGAATCCATATCTGACTTTAGGGTGACATGTGTTGCAAGCACTGGAAAATAGTATCATACAAGGCAAAATGTCAATGTAAACCTGGAACGATTAATCGATTAATTGAAGGAGAAAACAAAGACAAAGATATATAGGTACAGGTAAAGACTGATTTTTGGACAAATCATTTTTTTCTTATTCAAGCATTGCGGAAGAGTATAAAGATACGTATATTTGTGGTCCCTTACTGAGGTAGGAATATGGTTAGTAAAGTGAGATAGGTTAATCAACATTTTGCCAACAAGTAAACATTAGTTTAAAGTAAAAAGACAGTATTAGGAAATGTGGAATTTCAGGCAGAGGAGCTTGACTAATTCTGACAAAAAAATAAATAAAATATGGATAAGTGAAATTACATAAAAATGTTTGTGGCAATTAAAAAAAAAATTCAAAATTTAAGACTATTTAGCGACTTCAGGGTCAAATATTTATAAAATTGAATGAGACATTTAAGACTTTTTAAGAACCTGCAGACACCCAGTTATTAAAATAAGAGTACAAATAGGAATTAGAAAAGGAAATAAATGATAACAATCCAGGGATAAAAAATTATAAATGTATGTAGTAAAAATATTCCAATGTGTAAGTGTATATTGGCCCAGCATGTAGGTGGACTGTGCAATTAATATGATACACAGAAATGCAATTCAATTTTCTAACAATAATATAATCTATATAAGATTTCATGTATTGTATGCAGTTTACAATACACTGATCGCATTCTACAATATTTTTACATTGATCATTATTTTTACATTTTTAAAATATAACGTATAAATAAAATAAATAAATAAAAGTTTTATAGACAAAGAATGTATTATTGAAATTAATTAATGTATTAATGTGTTCCTGTGTGATTTACAGACTCGTTATGATTTCACTATTTGCTACGGTGTTCTGCTGATTCTGGCTGTGGACATGATCATGTTTGGGTTCTTCTGCACCTTCTACTACTCCTACATCACTGACGTCGCCTATGGATGTCTGGGTGCTTTGCTGTATTCACTGGTATGGGAGAAAGGAACAATATATATGATAACAATGCTATTATCAAAAGGGGTGTACAAACAAGACTTACACAGCACACCCCACGCTTTAAAGCAACTGTTGTCCAGGTCACCTCAGTAGGTTAAACAAAGTATTATCACGGATAAAAGCATTCACCAGAGTCAGCTTATGATCTTATTGCCTTCAGACAGACATATAAACTGTTCTGCAGGTTCCTAAGTGAACCTGTCTGCTACAATTCTTCATACAATCCCACACAAAACCACTTCTACAGCAGCATTTTAAGTGAAATCATCGATGTGTCAGCAACAATAGTAAAAGGATCACTGGGCAAAAGGAGCATTTCTTCTATCACAAGAAGCTTTCAGAGGAGATACCTAATTTGTTGGCTGTTAACTGTCAAAATACACTACACACAAGACTATAACAGGCCTTTTGTACAGAATTTACTTGTCCTGACAGCAAGCCAGCATGCACAATACCAGGGCCCTGAGGCCACGGCAGCAAAATGGAATTTAAGCCATCATTACTTTTATCATTTACGCCTGTGCTTCTCTTACTGTGACATGTTGCAAAGCCTTCCATGACAAAAGCCTCATATAAACTGTGTCATAATTTATTATCACTTATCTGGTGGTTCTCTCTTTCCCTGTCCTAACTCTTCTTCCTCCTCCTCCTCCTCCTCCTCCTCCTCCTCTCCCTTCAGTTTCTGATGGTTGACGTTCAGCTGATGATGGGGATGATGAGCTTCCGTCTGGATCCAGAGGAATACATCAACGCTGCTCTCACGATCTACCTGGACATAGTCCTCATCTTCCTCTACCTGCTGGGGAGGAGGTGAAACTGTATTCACAAAATACATTTACACACACACACTCATGGACGAACTCCAAACTGTACCCACCATGAAAATGTCCTTTATTATTATGGTTTAATGTATATATACTGTAACTCCTGTTTTAAGTGACAATGAATGAATGATAATCAGTGTTTTAACAGAATCTGCCTTTCTCTCAGTTTTTACATAAACAAAAAAATATATTAAAAAAAGGTATTGTACTGTATTTGTTGTTTTGCTGTGCATGTTAACCCATACAGACATTTAACCCAACAATTATCCAAAAACAAATAAAAGCATTTAGTTTCTTTTTTTCGGGATTAGACGCAGTCCATGGAATTGAGATTATAAACACTAACATCAAACCTGGCTAAAGCACCTCCAAATCTTTATGTTGTGTGATGTAAGTCAGATGCTGATAATCTAATAGACACTGATCTAAGGACGTATGGGATTTAAAGCAACAGGGACAAAAAGTATAATATTGAGCATATTTTTCATATCGCACGGATTCATACTCATCATTTATCCTCACCAAAGTTCACTGTACTAAGCAATATTCAGAAATTATTCGACAGCATTCAACATCATTTTCTGACAACCTTTCTTACAAAAGGGAAAACCTTTTGTAGGCAAAAGTTTTGTTGGTGTGCTTGCATTAAAATCCCCAAAGCCATTTACATATTGAGTGAGCTGTCTAAACTTTGGATCTGTCAACCCCCACTGTGGGCATCACTGCAGGGATGTTAACTAATTAATCTGAACTGTTTCGTTTGTAAATGTCAGAAAATTGAAAAATTCAAAACTCAAAGTTGGTATCTTCAAATGTTGATTTGTTTTGACCAAGAGTCCAAACCCAGATATCTAGAGATTTACATTTTTGCTTCAAAGTGACTGAAGCGATCGAAAACAGATGTAGATTAAATGACTGATCTGATTAAAATGAGTTACGTAGTGTTGGCACAATCAATACAGACCTCTCCAACTGATACTGCAATCAGGCTGAGTTAGGCAATACAGGAATTACTATACAATTTCTGCCTGTCAACAGATGACACCACCAAACATTTTCAGGTCCAGTACTCCCAAACACAAATGAGATAATAATGTGTCCTAAATTGTCCCATCTTTGAGTTTGTACTGAACTGGCAAAAAAGTGACAACCTCAGAAACAGCCTCTGACCTTTTGGGAAGCTGTGGTAGAATTTGCATTTTCCGACAGGGGATTTTTTTTCTACTTCAGTTCATGCTGTCAGGAAGTGAAACTCTACTACGTGTCTGTAGAATAAATAACCCCACCCCCACCACCTCTTAAGGTATGCTTTCAGTTTAGTCTCCTCCTCAAACAGTACTGTGTGGTGTGGGACTCATAATCTGTCAGAAAAGGTAAGTAGACAATTAACTATTCATATTATCATAGTATATTATTCTTATTTTTTATGTGTAAAACAAAATCAAATATCCTGCTGTTTACTCTGCTGCTACTTTCAACAAGACAGCAAATATTAGGTTAATAATACTGTATTAATAGGGCCTGTTAAAAGAACAGAAAATGTATTTTGCCATTTACTCCTATGGTAAATGGCATGAGTTATTTACTTATGCTGATACTCATGCAGTCTCAGTAACAGCATAGATGTTTCTGGGTACCATTGTGGGTACATCAATTTTTATTTTGTAATATTTGGGTGAACTGACTCTTTAAGCCTCCTGAATTAAAAATTCAGGAGGTGCAGTAAGTCTAACTGCAGCAATGGATCTTTAAATATGTATCCGTTCACTCTGGAGCCCTCTGAGCATGTACTTAAATGTTTAGAATCCAAATATGTTAATATAAAACTAGGTCTAAATAACATCACTAATATCTCTGCCACACAAAAGTTTAAAATATAAGTATACTGTAAAATCTCTTAATGCAAAATAACGTCAGTGATGTAAAGCTAAGTAGTTTTAATTGATCTCATCTGCATGAATAAGTCATTCTCTGTTTATTATATATGATTTAATGTAATTCTGCTACTAATTATGGAGCCCATAGAGAGAAATCATTTTTGACACAGAGTAGGAAAACCACAGGTGTGACTAACTAAATTAAAGATAGTTGACTTCCGTTTGGCTGCTTCACACTGCTGCTGTCACACCGTCAAGATTATACCAGAGCCAGTGTTGTATTGGAAACACCTGTCCTTTTTTCCTACTATGACAAGTCAAAATGTCTACTGTGAACGAAAACGCCTACTGTGTTGTTACTGTAACTGAGATAAAGTCTGAGGATATTTAGGGGTATCATGATCATTGGAGAATCTAAGACCACACAAAGTTTTTAAACCAAATAATGACAGAACACTCATTGTTCCCACAATGTTTGCTGAGTGTAAGAGAAGTGGCCCCACAGCTCAAACTCAACTTTCTCATTTCTTTACACCATTCTTTGGTGACAAGATTTGACAGAGGCATCAAGATGCTGTACCAATAGAAAGCAAGGGTATGGCGAGCTGTAGTTTAACTTGTACTTTTTGGTTGTTGTGGTACATGCTGGCAGGCAGAAATCGAAAAACTCCCATAGTTTAACTTAATTAAACTAACAACAAAGATAGAACAGAAATTTGGCGAAACAGACATTTCAGTTCAGGCACCAAAGTTAATAAGTAACTCATGAATGAAACAGGAACTTCCTGCTTCAGCTGCTAAACAGAATGTATCCAATCGGCCCCGTGCTTGCTTTTGTATCAGTTGGTCTTTTAATTAGACTGAACTTCGATCTTTGGTCCACAGTTCCCTCCAGTATGTCAGATACAGCAGACTACCTTACATATGGAGATACGAAGGACGCTCCTGGTTACGATGTCTCCTCATCACCACCACCATTATACTCCTACGAAGGACAGCAACCTCCACCCTACTCTGCAGCATCCCTAATGTACCTTCCACCCAAAATTGAGATGACTTACACCTATCAGCCTACCACTGGATACGAGTCTTTCCTGGACAACAGCCCACAAGCCTCGTTGGACACAACTCCATTGATTGCCTTATCTTCTGTTAAAGACAAGACAGTGAGAAGAGCGTTCGTTAGAAAGGTTTGTACGACTTGCCATGGGTGCATTATCCTCTACCTCATTTTCCCAACCTGAGGGGTTGAAAGAGAAATATTTGGGGGTAACAAGATGATTAACAGGATAAGAAAGAAGAAAAAAAAATATTTTGTCAACACAAAATTATGTTTTTTCCCCGAAAAAACTTTGCCCTAATTTTTACTTTCTTCCTGTAAATTATTGGCTAATTTTACCACCTCAGGCCTCTAAAAATTAGGAAAATAGATCAATCTGAGATGAAAAATGACTTATAGACATATGCAACTTGTGAAAAGAAGCCGCAAACAGATGCTGCTTTGTTCTCAGGGATTAAGGGACTGTTTGACAAAAATTCGAGCCAAAACTGTTCATTGTTAAAAACATAAAATCATCTTGATTCAAAAACCATTGATTAAGCAAGCAGGTAGAGGTTAAGTGTCCCTAGTTTTAAGGTCATAATAATAGAATACATCATGGCTGGTGCAGTGAGACATTTATAAGATTTCTTTTGTCTGAGCAACCTGACCCAGTATCTTCCAAATGTGCTTGTTTGAACTGATGTTGACCTAAACTTCTGTCATACTATTAACGATATAAACATGTATATTGTTACAATAGGTTTTTGATACAAAACAGAGTAATCCTGGATTTTTTTCATAGCTATGCTCACTTGCTAATTTGTTTTTATTAACTCTTAATTGTACTTGGTATTGACGTGTTACAGCTGAATACAGTTGGAGGGAGGTGTTTTCTAAGCAGTCAGCCAACTGTAGCTGGTGGTTAACTGGTTATTATGATAATAAATATGGATTTATCTTGCGGTTGGGAGTCATTGCATTAGACAACCATGACAACTGGACACTGCAAAGCCTCATAAAGCACAAGAGATTCTGGACTTTGGTCAGATGTAAGTGTAATAATCTCTCTCAACAAAATGACAAGAAAAATCGATTGTTTTTTGAATCTGTAAATGGTCACAGATCATGAGTGTCAAAATTAAAGCTGTTTTATCAAAAGACATCTATAGAAACCTTTAAGATCAGTATATGTGCAGAATACTTAGTACTGAAGCTCTTCATTTTTATTAGTGCTGTTTTTTATCTTTCCTTATGCAGGTGTTCAGCATCCTGACTCTCCAGCTGCTGTTCACCTTCAGTGTGGCGTGTGTGTTCACCTTTTCCAGCGGTGAAATGGTTCAGACCAACCTGTGGGCCTACCTCAGCTCCATCATCATCTTCGTAATAGTCGCCATCGCCCTCAGCTGCTGCAAAACCTTCAGTTGGCGTCGCCCCTGGAACATCGTGGGACTGGTGGGTTACAAATACAGGAGCATGAAACCCCAAATGTCTAAAGGGGAAATTAATACTACACAATATAGATACTGTCACAGATATTTCTGTTAACAATATATGACAAAACATTTAAATAATAGACTAAAAGGACAGTCGTAGCTTTGCAGGTTAAAAGGAAATATATATCGAATGGGTTACACCCATGGTCACAAGGCCACATCCTGGAAAGAGAAGTGAAATATTGCTGCTACTGCCTCAGCTACATGTCACTCAATTAAAAGTACTTTTCTGGGAAACCCTTTAAATTAGTAATGATGAAACATTTTGGCTAATTTTCCTCAACATTTAGACCTCTCTTTACATTTAAATGGGCTCTCAGAATGTGGTACATCTTTTATTGTTTCCAAATGAAAACCTCAGTTTCCTCTGAAGTTGTGTGACATTTAAAATGAGGACATCCTTTACTTTGTAGTACGCAGCACAGGGTTATAAGTGCTCGTTCAGGGTTTCTGGTCTATAAAGTTTACAAAGAAGACTATAATCTGAATCTGTCTGTTAGAAGCAGTTAAACTTGTGAAGCTATCTATAAAGAGAACTATAGGCAAATGCTTCCTGAGATGATGTTAGAGATGTTTAATACCTTGAATTTTCTGCCTACAGGTTGTGGTCACCCTGAGCTTGTCATACATGGTGGGAACCATCGCCTCCTTCCACAACACCACCGATGTTGTCATCACTATGGGAGCAACACTGACCATTTCTATAGCAATCATTGCATTTACTGCACAGGTCAGACTGTCTGACTCTATTAGGATTATACAGACAAACAAATATTCATGAAATTAATTAATGTAATAATGTGTTCCTGTGTCATTTGCAGACTTATGATTTCACTGTTTGGTACGGTGTTCTGCTGATTCTGGCTGTGGACGTGATCATGTTTGGGTTCTTGCATGTTCTACTACTCCTACATCACTGATATCAACTATGGATGGGTGCTCTGCTGCATTCACTGGTACGGGACAAAACTATACAACACTACAACT
Organism: Epinephelus lanceolatus; assembly: GCF_041903045.1. Taxonomy (NCBI): domain Eukaryota; kingdom Metazoa; phylum Chordata; class Actinopteri; order Perciformes; family Serranidae; genus Epinephelus; species Epinephelus lanceolatus. The sequence goes on along the minus strand of NC_135745.1, from coordinate 16,253,118 downwards.
ATGAATAATTCTTAGCTGAGAGAAAAAGGAAACTCTTTGTGGCGCCAAATTGCCCAGTTCCACTTAACATTTTACATTTTAAAGCAAATGAGTGTGCAGCATCAAAATAGGTTTTCTTTATCAGATGCAATAAAGGCCCTGTACTCACACACAGGCGCTTTCATCAACAGCTTCAGCAGAATAGCGATGAACACCCAGCCTTGTGAAGAAATCTGAGCAGGTAAATTAAATGAAAACACCTGTGAGCTATGAGTGGGTAGAGGTTTTGAAAGCAACCAAGTCAAAGTGAGTGCAAGGGTGTGGAATTCAGCTATCATTCATTTCATCATTTACACCTGAGCTTTTCCTACCATGGCATGTGAAATTTTCTTCCATGACAAAAACAAATAAAATGTGTCATAATTTACATAATTACTTATCTGGTGGTTCTCTCTCACCCTGTCCTAACTCTTCTTCCTCCTCCTCCTCCTCCTCCTCTCCCTCCCTTTAGTTCCTGATGGTCAACTGTCCGCTGATGAAGGAGACAATGCAATACTCAACGCTGATCTACCTGGGCATAGTCCTCATCTTCCTCTACCTGCTGGGGAGGAGGTGAAACTGTATTCACAAAATACATTTACACACAAACACACAGATAGACACTCCAAACTGTACCCACCATGAAAATGTCCTTTATTATTAGTGTTTAATGTATATGCTGTAACTCCTGTTTTAAGTGACAATGAGCGAATGATTATCAGTTTTTACAGAAAAAAACTTTTTCTCAGTTTTACATAAACAAACATTTATATAAAAAAATGTTGTATTGTATTTGTTGTTTTACAGTGCATGTTAACCCATACAAACGTTTGACCCGACAATTATCCAAAAACAAATGAAAGCATACAATTTTTGCTTTTCTACATTAATAACACAAAAAAGCAGTATAAATGCGCACATCAAACCTGTTTACAGAACTTCCAAATCATGTTTTGTCACTAAATTCAGATGCTGATAATCTAATAGATCCATAAGGCCATTTATGTTTCATACAGCACCACATCAGAGACCAAAGGTCTATACAATACAGCTTACACTGATATAAGGACGTATGGGATTTAAAGCAATATGGACAAAAAGTAGTGCAAGATGTTGAGCATGTTTTTCGTATCACACAAATGCATCTTTTACCCTCACCAAAGTTCACTTGTTTACTAAACAAGCAATATTCAGAAATTATTTGACAGCGTCCAACATCATTTTCTGACTCAAAAAAACAAAAACAAAGATGCAGTCAGTGTCGTATTACAAGAGACAACCCATCGTAGAAAAGAGTAATTTTGTTGATGTTTTTCTTGAATTCAATTCACTTAACCATTTACATATTGAGTGAGCTGTATAAAACCTTCTGATGTGTCAACCCCCAGTGTGGACATCACCAGTGTTGAAGTCAAAACCACCTTAACCGAGACCAAGTCATGACCAAGACCAAACCAGAGTCCCTTACTCCCTTACTGTTCAACATGCAAATGAGGAAAGATTCCTCTTCATTTACCTATTTAACTGTCATATAGTTTATGTGTGCATGTGTAAGTGTCCCATGAGAAATGTCTTAACAAATAATCAAACAGCATCACAAAGATGTATTATATGTGTGGGAATTTTCCTTTGTTTTCTATGAGCAAACAAATACAAACAAACACTAAGGAAATGATATCAACTTAAGCGTCTTTAATCAACGTTCCTTTTCTTTGCACAGGCAGTTTGGTAATATCCCTGCAGTTGTGGTCATGACTGGTTTAGTAATAAAATCCAGAATACTCTTTGTCTGTGACCAGGTGAAGATTGAGTAAAAATGTGTTTGAGTCCGAGATGAGACCGATAACTAAAAAAGTGGTCTTTAGACCAGGACTGATCTCAAGTACCACAACACCAGACATTACTGCAGGAATGCAACTAATTAATCTGCCAATTGTTTTTTGAATTAATTTGTTTGTAAACCCAAAGATATCAGATATGACAAGGGAAAGCAGCAATAACGCTTGGCATAGAAAGACTAAAACTATTAAATTATCATTAAAATAGTTGCCAGTTGACTAATTCTACAGCTCTACATCAATAAGACAGTAAACAAGTCTGTTATCCACCCAGTAACAGCAGGGTGTTCAGGTTTACATCCTATCCCCAAGAACCACAATCAGACTGTACATAAGGAATGACTCTGTGATATATCATTCTTTGAGGCGAGCAAATTGCCTGAAATCTCCAGATTTCTCACATCCATATTGTTTTGCACTGCCTTACCACAGTGAAGAGTAGTTGAACTTGATCCGCAGCAGGTACCTCATGCGGACCTGTGCAGGGTTGTAAACAATGAACTCGTTGTACAAGAGGGAGTAACAGTTGTTTCTATCCACCCCCGTCTTCACCCCTGGCCCCATCGGCACGGTCACACCATCCCTGAGGAAGAAAGAGAAGAATGCAAATGAAAAAGTTGTGTTTATCTAAAGACAGATAGCTTTTCCTTTACAATACTTCCTTCAGAAAGTTGCAAGTTTCAGTTGAAGCCAGCACAATATGAAAATCAACCCGCAAAGATGAACTGAAACCAGCTGCTGCCAGCAAGGTTGGAAATTTAATCTAAAAAATTATAATGCCTTAGAAAAGTAATTCGTAGTTAGAGCTGCAACTAGCAATTCATTTTGTAAATCATAAACTCAGAACTTGTTTTTCTATTAACTGACTGAATCATTGGGTCCAGAAAATGATAAAGAAAAAAAAAAAGTCTATCCCAATGTCCTAGAGTCTAAGATGTCATCATTAAATATCCTGTTTTGTGTGGCCATCAGTCCAAATCTAAACGATAGTCAGTTTACAGTTGTAGAATACAAAGGAAAACAGCAAATATTCATGTTGAAGAACAACCTCAAACCAGAAGATTTTCACATATTTGCTTTAAACATGGATTGACTCAACTCTCAGTGATTCATTTGTTGTCCATCTACTAATTGTTTGGTTTATAAAACTTTAGAAAATGCTAAGTACAGTACAGTGCAGCGTGATGTCGTCAAATGTCTTGTCTGACCAACAGTCCTAAACCCCAAAATATTCAGCTTCCTATCATGTAAAATTAAGCAGCAAATTCTTACATTTGAGAATGCAGAACCTTTTTTTTGCTTCAAAATGATGATCAATCACCAAAAATATTTGCTCCTCATTGCAGCTCTAGCTTAAAAACAAGCAGCTCAGTCTATTGAGGTTGATCAGACTTGGATTTAAAGGATGGCCCTAGATGAAATTAGCAGTATGTTTCATGCACAGATGAAATGTTTCATGCTCTGTTATGAAAAACAGTATTTTTTCAGACTGTGAAATCTACAGGGAGACGAGGCAGCAGAGTGAGAGAGTAGGCAGAACAAATGAGAGTAAAACGAGGTCAGTCCATTAGTGTATGAGTCACTACAGAGCAAAAAGAGTTCACCATTTAGCATTTTGACTTTCATTTTAGTGGTTTGACTCTATAATGCCTCTTTCTGGTGTAAAACCATCTGACATTTCTATGGAATGCTTGAAAATGACCCTAAACAAATACATCTATATGGATAAAATAAACAGCTTAGGTAGTCTAAATATGGAGCTTATGAATTTCTATAATTGATGCACTGCTGTAAAAAACACTCCGCAGGTTACAAAGAGTAGCAACAGGACTCTAGAATAAAATATAACAAAAGTGTACGTATTATTTTTTTTGAGGTTAATAGGAAAGCATCCTTAGAGGGACAGTTCACCCCCAAATCAAAAATACATATTTGCCCTGTTGCCTGTAGAGCTATTTATCAATCTAGATTGTTTTAGTGTGAATAGGTGAGTGTTTAAGATATCAGCAGTAGAGATGTCTGCTTTCTCTTAAATTTAATGTAAGTAGATGGCACTTTGCTTGTGGAGCTTAAAGGCCCTGACACATCAAGTTGATGGTTGACCCTTGCCATCGGTAAGCTTCTCTCACCCTAGTTTTTGTGGTGTGCCCCACACTGTTAGCACTACTTGGTTCTTTTTTTCAACCAATTCACAATTGTGAATCGATGTCACAGATGGTGGAGCCCGTCAGTGAGTGAAATCACTGACTGGCAGTTAAACTCAGTGCACAAAGAGAGAAATGAATGTGAGGAAAGCACACAAACAAGTCAAGAGGGTAAAAAAAAAACTTGTAAATATTAGGTAACCTTTTTTTGCCATTGAGCTCTTTAGCAGAAACAGTTCCTAACTCTTTGTGTTACTGTTCACTGATGCACGGTAAATAATCTTTGTTCTTTAAATATTGTGTTGTGTTGTTAATATGCTAACTTGCTAACTAGCATCTTGAAACCTTCCTTTCCGTCTTCCGGTTTCCCCTTTTCTAATACGAATATAGACTAGAGCTGTAGTCTTTGCGATGCGTTCAGGAGCACCTTTTCAGCCAAGACACAGGCAGTGTGAAGCAACAGTTAGCCTTTGTTGCCACTAGTTCTTTAATGTCAGTTTGGTGTGTCTGGGCCTTTAAACACCAAAAAATACATTTAAAAAACTCAACAGCAATGTCTCTTGCTAGAAATCACGACCTGGTTACTCAAGATAATCTACTACAGTTACTAAAGATAATTCCCTTTCACCCAAACTACACCTGCAAACAGTATCATCGGATAGATGGAAGCTTGCATCTACTGCTAGCTCATCTAGCACCACTGAGCTAGCTAGCGTTACAGCTCATCTTAGGACGCTATTAATGTTTTCAACTCACACTCAAGTACATCATGAGCATGGGCCTCTCGTCCATGAGTAGATGAACACTTCCCTCTGCACAGTGATACAGTGGGTGGGTGTAATTCGGTAGAAAGAAAATAGTTCCTACATGAAACTGCTCACCAGGTCTGTGGATTATCTTGAGTGACCAGGTCATGATTTCTGGAAAGAGACATTGCTGTTGAGTTTTTCGAATATATTTTTTCTTTTTTCAAATTTGAGAGACGGCAGACATTTCTATATCTGATATTTCCAACATACAGTAACACAACTCACCAAAACAATCTAGACCGATAAACAGCACGACAGGTAAAAGGAAAAATATGTATCTTTGATTTTGAATTTGGGTAAACTGTCTATAATTTACCTGTCTACCTTTTTTTTTTTTTTTACTATTTACAAACATGATCATCTAGGAAACTAGAAATTAAATTATTTTACAGTTAATGGAGAATGATGGTTGTTTTCAAAACTGTTTTGTCAGATTACTATAAATCTCAAAGTAGAAGTTCAAGAAGTTTAAAGTCAGTGGAGATTATTTATGGGTTCCTTCGTGTGATGTTATGATCATTTATTTCTTCTTTTTTTTTTTTGTCCTTATCAACCTGCTTTTTCCGTTACAAATGTAATTAACAAACTCCCCCTCTCAGAAATTATAATGATTTCTGTTGTATAACAAAAAGCACAATTAAATCAATGGTTGGCCTGTATGAAATGTATCAGCGTAATGAGACAGACTAACAGATTGACTGAGTTTTTGGGGTCAGGTCCAGTCTGTCCCAGGCCCTTGGTGCTGTGTTTTCCAGTCGGCAGATTGTTGGCCTCGTAGTCTGCATCCAGCAGCTCGTTACTGTCTCCCAGAGCAACCTGCAACCACACACAGACACAAAGCATGGGTGCTGAAACACTGCTGCATTACATCTGTGCCCAACATACAATGAGAAGTTCAAATCATGTTTTTATTGTTAATTTGAAAGATGGTCTTGTATTGGCAGCTCTTTTATGGAAGCTAAAACCCAGAGTGCGCAAACTATTATTTTTCCCTAGGTTGAATCTGCTGTCCTGTGCCTGGCCTTAATGAAAGTTGGGATGTGCAAACAACTACCTGATTTAATCTGGCCACGCAAACAGTAAATCAACTCACCTCACATAGTAACAGCAGTCCCACATGGTTGTTCTGATTAGCAAAGCAGTAGTTGGCACTCTTAGACGACATGTCAGCAAAGTAGATACCTTTTCCAAACTAGATGAAAGGGAATCAATGAAATTATTATCACTGGAATAAAAAAAATATAATAATGAAAAATGTTGAATAGTTAATAGAACATTTCATTCCAAAAATGTAATTATGAAGTAAAAAAATAAAAATAAGAAACACAAAGGTTTCTATTCTAAATATTGTGTCGAGTGTTTTTTAGACCCTGCATCAATGTTGGGTATTATTTTAATAGATGTTATGCATTTATTTTCCATCCTACCATGTAACCAGTGATGGGAGCTTCGGGTGGGGCCACTCGGAGCCCCTGACTGAGGATGCCGACCCAGTTAGAAAGGCGGGAACCGTGCCACAACAGAGTCCTGATAGATAGACAGACACACACACACACACATAGTGGGCTACATGAAATAAACACACATAACTGTATACAGGGTTCATACAGAAAAGGGCAAGTCATATTCAAGGGCTTTCAAGTACTTTTTTAAGCACTCATTTTTATTTTCAAAAATGCAATTGTTGTCTCCACGATCATCTGTTGCAAGAGAATAGTGAAGTTTATCCTAACACTAAACCGACTGTGGGTTACCTGTTGTGTATGTTTGAGAGGAAGTTGTTACTCTCCCCGTCTCTGTCCACTGAGAACATGTCAAGGACAGTCATGGTGTAGTCACGATGGGTGGGGGCGTGAGTGGACTGTAGATACTTTTCTATCACCTTCACACAGACAAGAGGAAAGTTTATGAGAAAACATCACCAGCCACACAAACTAGGTTTTTGCAGCTGAGGTGTCACTCACTATTTGGTCTACCCATTTTCTCTGACTGTGTTTATGTCAATTAATGGGTGTATAGGAAAATACATAAAGACAATTAGTGACCTTTTCCTTTGTAAAGGTTTGCAGCTACAGTGATCAAATGCACTCTGGTTTATTAAGGCTGCTGTCAGTGGAAAAATTGTGTCTGCCTTCCTGTATGATGGCTTGAAGTTGGAAAAGAAAGTCAGCTCTACAAAGAATATTTTGCTGTTTGAGGTACCACTGACATTAAAGGTAGAGATACAGATATACATAATATAGATAGCTAAAAGTCTTGATATTCACATTTCACATTTCTCTCTTTGTGGCAGGTAACGGCCCACAAACCTCACCGACTGTTCTTCACTTATGAAGGGACTGTTCTTTACTTATGAAGGGGAGGAGGGTGGCTGGTTGATTTTTATTTTATTTATTTATTTTATTTTGATCCCCCCATGTTAATCACTTATTGATGCTGTTTTTGAAGTATGAATAAGTCATTAAGTAATTTATTCCATTGAAATATCATTGATGATTTTTATAAATGACAAAAGGCACATCTGCCTCATTTTCGCTGTGGTATCATGATACTACTCAGAACCATGATATTTTCACTGGTATTGTACCGTGGGTCCCAATTTTGGTACCATGACAACACTAATCTGGAGGGGATTCATCTGCAAAAACTAATGAAAAACTAAACAACGGTATTCGGTATTTGGCCAAGCGTTGAATTTTATTCGGCTTCGGCCACAAATTTTCATTTCGGTGCATCCCTACAAAGCAATGAAAGACATGGGGGAGAGAGACAACGTATCAGGTAGCAAAGCAAGTAATTACAGGGGCAATTACAAATATTAATGTCATAAAACAATAATATGAAATAAAACAAACAGACAAAAAATAGGTGAATAAAAACCAATAAACAAATATAAAGGCATCATAGTCAAGAATTAAAAGCAGCTTCATACAAGTGTGTTTCAAGGAATGATTTAAATTAGAGCACTGACTCATGCCTGATCTCCTCTGGCAGGGCATTCCAATGTCTGGGGGCTCTTACAGCAAATGCACAGTCACCTTCCATTTTTAGCCGTGACTTTGTTACAGATAACAGTGTTTTGCCTGTGGATCTCAGGCAGCGTGTTGGTCATAAGGGGAGAGCAGCTCAGAGATATAAAGAGGTGCCAAACCAGATGGCCTTAAAAGTGACAAAGTATTTTATCAACTCTAAAGACGAGGGTAGCCAATGTAAAGAAGCAAAAATAGGTGTAGTATGGTCCCATTTTTTGGAATCTGTTAAGAGCCCAGCTGCAGCATTTTATACAAGTTGGAGGCAGTGAAGTGACATATGAGAGAGGCATGTGTACAGGGAGCTGCAATAGCCAATGTGTGAACAACCTTCTCCAGGAGAGGAAATGACACAAATGATTTGACTTTGGTAAAAACTGGAACTTTTTAACGTGGAAGTCTTGTTAAAGGTACAAGTTGAGTATTAGTATTATTTTTAATATTAGTCCAGGCTAATAAAGCTTGACCTTTATCATCATCACAACAGTTACGACAAGTAAAATGCTGACCGTGTACTCATTGCTGCTGGAGTCTAGAGGCTGCAGCTGGCACTTGAGGGAGCTGTACTGTCGGTCCAGAGGATGTTCGTCATTGTTTTCACTGGACTGAACCATTTTCACTGCAATCTGAATGTCACTCAGAGCCTGAAAAAAGAAATAAGAAATATATATATATATATTTTTATATATATTATATATATATATATATATATATATATATATATATATATATATATATATATATATATATATTTATATATATAGATAGATAGATAGATAATGTGTGGCATTGAGTTGTTGTTTTTTTTTAATCTATTAATCCATGAAGAACCTCTTTACCTCCAACAGCGCAATTTTTTCCTTTAGCTCATCTTCTGTACGAATGATTGGAGGAGTTTTCAACCTGGAGAATTAAATCTTTTAGTAACAGCAGCACAGAACAATGTGAAACGCTTGCCTCATCATTTAGCAGTAGCACATCTCTCCAAGTGCACAGCCACATATTCCCTACCCAAAGTCATGAGGGATGCGTGTGTAGAACTGGTTGCATGCTTCCAGCAGATCACGATTACTACCCTTCTTCTTCAAACAGTCCTCGATTTTCTTCAGTGCGGTGTAGCCTGCACGGATCTGCTCTGAGGTCAGCTTGCCTGCAGGTAGAAAGAAAAACAACAAATTTAAAATATGAAGCATAACAATCTGTCACCAGCTGCCTCTACTCATCGATCAGGTGGCACAATTGGGTCTATAAGGATGTCTTTGAGATCTTATTTTCCTGCATGTTTGAATCACACTGTAGCAACTTGAATATTTAAAAGTAACGTGCTCTACATAATATTTAATTCTGGGAATGTTATAATAGGTATATCAGGAAAAATTCTGGTGCACTTCTGATTCCTTCAGACTGACCGAGAGGAGCTTTCCGGGTGTCAAACTTCATCTCCAGCACACACTCCTCCATGGCTTTGAGGTCACAGATTAGCTCCAGAAGAGACTGGACCTTCACATCCAGCTTGGAGATCCTCTTTTTAGGTGCAGCATCCACTGTGGTCAGGTTTTCCTCCTGGAACAGTGAAATATATCTATGTTCACAATGATAGATGATATCGCAGAGAGCCGTAAGTTGTTGTTTACTTGTCTTGTTACTTGCCTTTTCATTCGTGCTGTAGTCCATGAACACCATGTCATATTTTCCAGCTACTTTCTCAAAACTCGCTCGGTCTTCCCACTCATTCTTGGTCTTGTCTAAAAACCTGTGGCAAAGCAAACATGTTTCAGCATTTCACGAAACTCACTTCAATGTAGGATATCATGAGATATTGCTTTAACTGCACAATCTCACTTTTTCTTGAAGATGTCTTTGGCTTTCAGCAGGTCTGCCCCACAACCTGTCAGACTGTTTTGACCCACTTTTCCCACTAACAATAAACAAACAAAAACAATGGTGGAACCACCAAAATATACTTAATAAGTTAGTTTACATTTTAGATAAGATTTTCCAAACTTCAGGCTTGTGTTCCCTTCCTGCATGCACACAAATATTTATACATATATAAAATATGTTAGGAATCATGGTCCCATAAACTCACCTCTGCCCCATCTCATCCACACACTGTACGACTTAGAGCTGTCGTCTTCCAGCAGCTGGATCAGGTAGTATTTGTTGTTGTTAAACTGAAGATTTGTCTGCAAAATGAGAGAGAGAACATTTGCTGCAAGCCTGAAAATCAATTAACTTTCCCATAAAACCACATGAAAAAACAATTCATTCAATTTTACATCCTTCATTAGACTTCTGTTTCTCAGCATCATAACATATTACACATACACATTGTAGTGTAAGTGAAAATGGTCAGATCATTTTAATATTTAAATACATGTTGTTCTAAATTCATCAGTACCAGAAACCATGGTGAATTATTGTGATTAAAATGTCTACTAACCTATTCACAAGTACTATTTTAGTCAGTCAGCACTATTCAATATGGAAATTAAGCTTATGAATTTTGAATAAAAAGCACTTCCAGCTTGGAGTGTAAGAAAATTTGCTACTTTTTAGGATATCTTCCTTAATTGGCACATGCCTTTGTCTTGATATTTTACCTGATTTAGCATCACGTCGTAAACGTCACTTCCTTCATTGTAAACATGAGCCTGAAAGAGAAGTTGAACAGTTACTAATATAAATGACAGTGACTGCACCTGATCTGCAAGTGGGAAATTAAATACATATTGTTCCTGTGAACTTCCAATTTTCTCTCTTTACGTGTGTGTGTGTGTGTGTGTGTGTGCGTGTATGTTTGTATGAAGTGACAAAGTGCATTTCACAAGATTAAAAAAGGGACTCTCCAGAACAAAGGTGAAAGATACTCTGTAAGCACTACAGATGAACAAGCAACCAAAAACATCTTTGTAGGACTGCGTCTAATGTTTATTCTTACTACTGATTAATCAGAAATGGTTTTTTTTAGATTAGTTGTTTTCTATGAAATGCAGAAAAAGTAGTACAAAACACCCATCACTACTTCCCAGGATCCAAAGTGACTGTTTGGCTTGTTAGGTCAACAGTCCAAAACTGGAACATATTGTATTTACTATACGACAAAGACAAGTGGGAAATCCTCATATACAAAAACCTTGAACCAGCCAGTTTGATATTTTTGCATTAAAAATTACTGAAACAATAAATAAATCATGAAAACAGTTGCAGATCCACTGTCTTTCAATCGACTTATTGTTGTAGCTCTTAATGTTTGTATTAGTTTGGCTGTTTTGTTACAGAAAAAAAATCCTTAATAATGATTACAAATTAAATCCCAAAAGCAAAATGACAATTTGTATTAGCATATTGGATGTTTGAATGCTGCACAATATGCTGTTAACAACAAGATGAGAGAAACACAATGATTAACATTAAGAATCAAACACTATCTTTGCACATTATTTCTGTAAGAAATTATCAATAACCTCTGATATTTTCCTTTAGATATTACCTATATATTGAGTATTTCCATGACCTACAAACATAAATGTATATTTGTAAGAAGTGTCATTTAAAAAATTTAAAGGGCCAGTGTGTAAAATGGGTTGAAAACAGTGACATCAGTGATCAAATTCTAGATTGCAGGGCTCACTCGCTCACCCCTCCCGTCGGGTAAATGACGGTGGCCTCGTAGGAACAGAAAGCCTTGCGCACGAGTTTTTCAGGAGTAGGTCTATCTAGCGACGAGGTGAATGTTTATTTAGAAATCTAAGCCATGTTACGATATTGTAATGAATCCCTCATGAGCAGGAGACCAGAGGAGCGTTCTGGAAAAAGGCCAGCTTATTTGAGCACTCCAAAAACTCTGGTAACACTAACACTAAAAGACTCCGTCCCAAACTCTGACTCTTCTAGCGTAACAGACACACTTCATACACACATACTCGTTTACCATACCAAGTGGGGACCCCCTCCCCTCTCTGCTCAATCTCCAGCCCACACACTGACTGACTGACAGCGTAGCCGGTAAACAGAGCTCAGCTGTTTATTTAGCCTAGCAATATCTCCGGACTATAGTAGCTGCAATGGACGACTCTGAACGCGATTTTGAAGAGTTTCTTGTAGCGGACACAGACCCAGAGCCATACCTGTTTGAGCCGGAGCATACAGATGAGGAACTCCATGTGTTTGATGCTGAGCGGGTGAGAAGACAGGCTGAATGCACAGAATGGGATTCAGTGCTACCATCGTTGGGGAGATATATCATCAGGAGGGAAAGCGCCGCAGAGAGTGCATCACAAGGAGTGAAGTTGCGTCTTCCTTTCCTCGCAGATGACGGTTCGGGTTCATTCTCTCCCGTTGCGTGGTAAGTGTGGTCCATTCGCAAACTTGCAAACTTTTCGCTACTCTCTGTTGACGAACTACTAACACTCTCTGCTGTTTCGTCCTCCTCCTTCCTTCCTCCCGCTGTCTTCGTTGGTTCATTTATACACGCGAAACGCGTTCTCTGGCTGGCTGGATCATCCGCTCGGTCTGCCGTACATACATGGCAGCGCAAGATGGCGACCTCTCTAAATCAAGGCCCTTGCTATTAATATATATAAAAGCATAATTTTAAGGCTACGAAAACCAAACGAATTTTATTTTATAGCGATTATACACTTGTATAAACATATTAATGGGTAGAATATTCAGATTCAGATTGACAATAAACCATGCCAAATATTACACACTGGCCCTTTAAACTGCAATCAATTAAAAGTTTTGACTGATTTATGATCAAGTATTTAACAGAGCAGTAACACACACTTGTGTATAAAAACCTGATGTGACTCATAAATCATGTGGACAAAGATAACGTACCTTTCCCAGTTTGGCTTTACATTCTATGTCCACTGGAGCTTTTCCCTTCATGACCACCATCCTCACAACCTCTGTTCAGCATCCAAAAATCAGAGATAAACCATAAATGAGGTCAACTGGCGTTTTTTGTGAAGTACAGGTGACAACATGTCCTGTATAAACTGCTACGTTAAGAAACAGTAAAAACAGAAATCACTTAATGATGTTATCATCGTTAATGCGCTCTGTGGATGACAAGTTACTCAGCAACTTTAAAATCCTATCTTCTTTTTGAATGGTATATTATGGACAACATATATAAAAATAATATTCACTTTACCTTCACTTTTTGTTTCTTCTTTGGGTATTTCTTCAGTTTTTGTCTGACTCTTGCTCTGCCCTCTCTTTTTCTTGGCTGCAGGTTGTTTTTCCATCTCCTCCTCTTCTTCTTTAACTTGGACTGGCGTCCCGTTTTGAGGAGTCAAGTCATTCGCGTCATTCAAACTCTCTGAATGAGAAAGACACAAAAGAAACATTTTAATGAACACAAACAAACAAACAAAACTGAGCAAAAACAGTATAAAATTCCTGTAACATCTGACCACTACCAACTAAACTACTACACATGGCCTTTACTAAAAATATATCAAAGTGCTAATTGGTGGAAATATAATAAAACAACAGAAGAAGAAAATGTGAAATAGGATAATTGATTTTTTTTGTTGGATTTGTTGGCTACAGAATACACTGACAAAACTACAGTATAAGACAGTAAAAATTAAATGAAGTGAAACTGACAACAAAAATCCAAGCAGAGGGAATGACAGCAGATTTAATGGACAGACAGATGTGGCAAAACACACAACACACGCCTGGTTTTACTGTCTGAGAGCGAATCTTCCTCTTGTACTTGGTGACAGGATTAATCTGGACCATCTTTTTCAGGTCGACTTCGTAGGATGTCCCAGAGCCCACAGACAGAGTGAGAGAGGTTTCTCCTGAAGAGACGGCTGCGTCCAACAAGGCACAGGCGGAGGCAGAGTATGGTTCCCACTGTCCTTTATCTCCTATCCACTGCCACACTGATCACACACAGACACAGAGAGAGTAGGGGTGTTCACACCTTATTACCGATGTAACAATTTAAATACTTTGAACACTTTGAATTCTGGTAACTCAAGACTTCCCTAGTCAATATTTATGTTATATTTTATATATTTTGACAGTTAAAAGACAAAATAATTGTTGAATTTAACACAAATAGCTGTTAAATGAATCGATAATAAAAATAACCGTGCAAAGCAGCCCTTGTATATTGTATAATTACATATTTCTGTACTGAGTCAACTCTCACAACTAGAGTGAGGAAGCAAAATGTTCTATTTAATATTCGAACTGCATTAGTTTGAAAAGTTGGGACTGATTAAATTAATAAACATGAATGACATTTCTTTTCATTAAAATACTGACTACAGCTTGTGCCACATTCCTGTTTCTGTTCACTCTTGATCCCTTAAGTACTGGTAACACATTTCCTATCAAGAAAAACATTTATTTATTTATTTATTTATTTAAACTGTACAGTTAACATTGTTCATAGGTTTGAGGTTACTGGCGACTCATTTCACATTGTTTTTCATATATATAAATCAGCAAAAACGTTTTATAAAGTTCTGAATTTTAAGTCTAGCATTTAATATAGTTCTATTTTGAAGAGGTCCTCGCAGATAAAACTGTCAGAAAACCAGAGAACAACAATTTACGATATCTTTAATAGCAGTACCAATATATTACTAAACGAGTACTGTCTGATATCAGCTGCCCTGAAGTATTTTATCTGCTTTGATTGATTGAGAAAAGATTTAAAACAGTATGTCCCTTAAAACAACTATGCAATTATCATTGAAAACAGAATGAATGTATGAGTCTTTTAACCACTTTACTTCCCATTTATATGTTGTATGCAGTGGTGGAAAGTAAGTGCATTTACTCTAACACTGTGCTTAACATTTAAGGTATTCGTACACTGTACCACAAGCAGGTATTGTACTTTTTATTACATTTATCTGACATCTTAAGTTAGTAATTACTTTGTAGATTCAGATAAGTGATAAAAAAAATATAATCACTAAATTAAACATGACATAATTTTATCAGTAATGCTTTATTAATTTTAAGGGCTAAATTCACAAGCTACCCAGCAGTATATAGCAATATATATAAAATATATATCATAAATATACATTGAAACTAGCTCCACGTTTACAAGCTGCAAAATTAAATAGATGAACATATCAATGTATCAACCATTATAACACAGCACTAATCTTTTAGTTTTGGTACATTAAGTAAATTTTGATGCTCATATTTTTGTACTTTTACTTACATATTTCAATGCGGAACCTATATGTTTTAACACTGTATTTTCGGAGTGTGGTATTACTAGTTTTACTTACGTAAAAGCTCTGAGTACTTCTTCTACCACTAGTTGTATGTGTGAGATGTCTTGACTGCAAAATATGATATGTCATATCCAAAATGACAAATAAGTTGAATCAGCACCTCTCTAAAACAAATTGAACATTATAACCTTTAAGGTTCAACGCTAAGGTTTTTTTTCACTTGCCCGGTCGGGCAAGTTGGTCAGAGATCTACTTGCCCGAAGTCAGTTTTTACTTGCCCTATAAAAATTGTTTAAGCGGCTATCAAATAACAAAGACTGCAGTTATTTTTATGTTATGTAATCTTTATTCACACTGTATTTATTAATTAAAACAACATATGTCATGTATTGTAGCTTAATTCCTACACAAAAATGACAGTGTCAGGGCTTAAAGTGAAAAATTTGTCAGTCGTTCTCCGTCTATAATTTTGCGCCCTACTTGAGCCATGCCCACCTCTATTTATTTTTCACCCCTCTCTCCAGTTCTGCCGTATTAACACCGGGTTTAATATATTTTGCTTCCATCTCTCTGCCCTGCTCTACTCTACTTCAACGCTACTTAGCTCTCTCTCTACTCTACCAGTAGACTACAACATCCACCTGTTACACAAAACGCACACAGCAGTGTTTCCCCTAGGATGGAGTTGTAGCAGCAGAGGTGAAGCACACGCATGAAAAATAATTTTCACATGCGTGAAACTTTTTTGTATGCTTGCAAAGCACAGCCTGCTGGGATGTTTCTGTGTATCTACTGGCACCAGAAGGGCTCTTTAGGACTAAGTACATACAGTACATGTGTGCACAGTAATGAGCAGGTGAAATGTCTGTCTAGCTTACATACGAGGTGTCTCAAGATTTAGGAACATACAATTTTATTGAATATAATAAAGTAAAAAGTCACTTGACATGCTGCTGTTTTGTGCCATGACCTGTTTAAGTGTTGGAAGTTGTTATTTACGTGACAACACCTGAACGCAACACAAGCTCAGCACGAGTGCCGTGCTGCGCTGCTGTGCGAGCAGCTGTTTGTCTGTGCGTAACAGCAGTCTGTTGATGGTTATTTACACACTGTTCATAACAACAACTTTGTCAGCTGACAAACTGCACCGGGCTCGGGGTCAGGTTTGGTCAGGAAAATGCGGCCCGCCGTGCGCGATACAGAGAGCAGAGGAGAATTGTTAAGGCGTGACCATGTAGAGACAGAAATGACACAATGGCATAACACCATAAATAGTATATTGTTATGTTATTATATGAAGCGTCCGTCGCGCAAAATAATATCAATGGGGGCTGTGGGCAGGACATTGTTACACAGCTGTGCCTGTGACTTCAGGCAGAGAGACCGCTGCATCAGAGCCGAAGAGCACGTTTTAAAATACATTTATTTTATCAATTAGTTATTAACCTTTACTATTTTTAGCAACTTGCCCGATCGGGCAAGTGAGTTGTTAGTTTACATGCCCGACCGTGAGTTTTACTTGCCCAGGGCAATCGGGCAATCCTTATTGTTGAGCCCTGCAGTTTTATTGAGCTGCATTAGTTCTAGCTGGTTGTGACTTATAAACTGGCATGTTGGGTATTAATAAACATTATTTGCATCCCTTGGCATCCAGGACCTTTAGGTTTGTGGTAACGTTATGTTGGCTATCGCAGTTGCGGTCATTAACAAGTTTTACTAACTTGCTCAACCTGTAACAAATGTAAACGCCACCCTTGGCATAATATTGGTTATTTTCCAAAAACTAAATAACAACAGTGAATCCTGCATAGACCACAAACACACTCCCTGCTCGCTGCCCAGACATGTCCTCAACTGACGTCGTTACAGCAGCTAACTTAGCTACGGTAGCGCTTCCCTGTTAAGCTAACCTTACCGCGGGAAACAAGCACCAACCTGTTTTGGACTGGACCTCTTCGGTTTCTTGTGCGCTCTGAGTTTTACTTTTTGAGCTTCTTGTTCGCTTCATTGTTGTTTGTTCAAAAATATCTAGGTAGGATAAATAATAAAGAATGTGCAGTGACAGAAACAAGAGCAGTAAACTTTCACCACCAAGTGTTTCCGAGCCGGTGCCGCTAAAGATCGTTTAGTATCAAGATGAATCACTCCGTGGGTAAAACAAAAGCTTTTGTGCCCCTGACGCATGCGCCACGTTACCATGGCAACGATTTTTTCTTTTTCGTTTTCTTTTTTAGCACGGACCTGGATAACGTTTCACGTTTCACTAGTAATCTAACTTTAACCTTCGCTTTTAGTATTTTGTGCTAATGTTCACTATTATTTACACGATATCCCCACCCCCCCCCCCCCCCCCCCCAAAAAAAAACCCACAATATTATTAGGAAGTAAACCATATTGGAGATGTTACACCGCACTCGGAAACAAGTACAGAGTGAGAACTCTTGTATGTATTGTTACCAGGCGGAACAGAAGTTAAGGACCAAAGGTTCCGCGTCAACCGGGGGTCGGAATTATTTTGTTAAAGGACTGGATAAAAGAGCCTAACGTGCTTCTATAACGTTACCCACGAAGATGCGGATGAAAATGAATACTGAAGCTATTTGAACACAAGAAGTCACCGTTTAGTCGCCGAAGATATGGCTTCACGGAGCTATGGCGTTTGTGTCCTCTATCAGAGGGCGGTTGTTGTGAAGATAATGTGTAGGGTGAGTGCAGTTTGTGTGTCATTGGACGCAGCATCTTTAACATGGAGGTCAGACAGATATGCTGTTACAAACAAGACTGAGATAAATAGAGTAACGCGTAGTTTGTATAAGAGTAAACTTAAAATGTATTCATCACATTCTTTCAATCTCCTCCTGTTTCAATACACTTACTTTCTCCACTCAATGTACCTAGTTTTTTCTTAATTTGTTATTTGCCAAAATTATACTAAAATAGTGATAGTGACTCTTTGTGTCTGTGTATGTGTTTTCTGCAAAAAGCTCTATGGGCAGAAATTTCCGTCTGATTCAATGACTTGTTGAATTAAAGTACTTCAATTAATGTGTAAGTGCTGAATCCAGTGCTTAAGTCATTCAACAACTGACTATATATCGAAACAAACAAGCTTCAGGTATGGTACGATTTTTATTTTATTTTATTCGTGTTTATTTTATTTGAGTTATCTGGACTTTGCAGTTGTGATTTCATTATGCTTTTCATACAGTATGTGTTTGCAAGGGTGGGTAACACAGACAAAATAATTTATTGCAATATGTATCTATGGTAATTAATTTAAAATTATAAGTCCAGAGTGTGAGTCAATCAATGAAGAAATCAGAAATAAAATATGCGTAGATGGACTGCGGATTTTAAATCAAATACCATAGTATTGGCTTGAAACTATCTAATGGTGTTTTTTGTTTGTCTTGTTTTTGCTTTGATTGAAGACAAGAATGAGCCTTCTTAAGATGTAGTAAAAAAAAAAAGTTTTTATTTCTCATCCTCAGGGTATGAGTGCAGCTGCATACCCGCAGTCCCATGTAGATTTCCTAAAAGGAGAACCACACAGGAAGCACCCAGGTGTGACCAACCTGAAGACTCTGCGCCTACCTGAAGAGCTCCAGATGGCTGCACAGTCAATTATTCACAGTAGGTTAAGTTATAAATGTGGCTGTCAGTTTGCATGCCAAATGTTTCTATAGCTTCACTGTGCAACTCTTTAATCTCTCCACCTGAAGGAGCTCAGGTGACTCGGCTGACTGACCGCTCTCGCAGCCTTACAAACTTCCTATGGAGCAGAAAACGAGCAGTCGAGGATTCGACTTTGAGGCAGAAAGCTCTGACCCTGGAGAAAGAACTTTGGGAGAAGGCGATGGAGAAAAAAGAAGGTGGGTGACACGTTGATCAAAATATAATAATGAATGGATAAAAGCTGCACAGAGATTATGTAATGCAGCAGGTGGAGAAAAGTAAATGTACTTTATATTGCAGATATAGATGAAGAAACCCTTGAAGACCGCATCAGGAAGAAAGTGTTTTCAGAGCTCAGACGAACCACATATCGCTGGACTCCTATGAAGTAACACTTGACTTTATCTACACCTTCTTTTATATAACAATACTACCCATTAATTTATTGGATTATGAAATTAAGTGTGTTCAGAAACATCTCAATTAGTTTAACTACTTCCAAATGGAGAAACAGCATTCTTTACCCAACGTTAGACAAGATTCAAGTCTGATTTGTAAGGTAAAGTAAGGTACCAAGGTGTAGACACTTAAATTCAGGCTTGTAAAATGTTATGTTCGTACACCAGCACAAAGCCCTAAGTGGAGGGACAGGTTTTGGTGAGCCACCCTTTGCAGTTACATTCTTGAGCTTGTAATTGTTGAACTCTCCTGATGATTTGAAGGTGTGGATGAGTTTCCATACAGCTCACGCTCTGTGTTTCAGGTTTGATGAAGAGTTAGGTGTGGTGTACATGGCAGCTCGGCTGGCTGGGGGCTATGCAGCAGTGAGGAGAGCCATGAATGAGGTAATGAATGAGTGGTGGAGACCACAGGCTAACTTAGGTCACAATGCCAGGGCTGCCTCTCAAGAGTCAGTCACTCAGATAATTAAAATAAATGTTTATACTTAAAGTGGTAACACAAGGACAAATACAAAATGACTGGGGGTGAAAACTCATGGATGTTTTTTTGTCCTTTCAGATAAAGAAGAGGGATCCATCTTTTGCCCCTCAGTCTCTCCTGGATTTTGGATCAGGGCTGGGAACAGTTGTCTGGTTAGTTTAAAACACTGCACACTGCTGAAACATGAAGAGAGATTTTATGTAAATTACAGGACTATGAAGCCTCTCTCTCTTCCACAGGGCTTCACACTCGTGCTGGGGCAATACTTTGAAGGAGATGGTGTGTGTGGACAGCTCTGGGCCGATGAACACTCTAGCAGAACGACTTCTTAAAGGTGCACACAAACACTTGTATCAGTTTGGATTTATAACTTTTTTTTTGTTTGGGCTTTTGTCAAATACCTAATCAGAATATCTAAGCCTTGTTGTTTTGCTTGTTGAGCAGGTGATGATGAAAACGCTGAACCGCACATCAAACAAGTCTATTTCAGACAGTTCCTCCCTGTCTCTCCAAAGGTAAACCTCCCAGTTTTTATTTCAGTAACAGGAAAATAAAGTCTGTGTTCACTAAAGGTTAAAGGAGCAGTATGTAAGATTTAGGGGGATTTAGTGGCATCTAGCGGTGAGGACCACAGATTGCAACCAGCTGAAACTTGTGTTTCTCCGACTCTGTTTGGCTTGTTGCAGACGAGCCGCTAGCTTGGCATCTCCTAATGTGTGCTCACCTTTTTTCCTGATCCAGATGTTCAGGAGGTTTTTACCAGCAGCCAAATTATCCACAGAGGTCTCTTCCTCTCCAAAACAAACAGATCCTGTGATTTAAACCGCTAAAAACACTGAATGAAAAAGTTTCACATTACAAATCAGTGTTTTTCCAATGCTCTCGTCACAGAGGGACTGCTAACTATGGTGGCCGACGTGGAAACACAAATGGCTCTATCTAGAGCCACTGTTTGGTTTGTCCGTTCTGGGCTACAGTAGAAACACACGGTGCAATATGATGGTTTTTGTGGATAAAGACCTGCTCCCTATGTAAATATACAGTACAGGCCAAAAGTTTGGACACACCTTCTCATTCAATGCGTTTTCTTTATTTTCATGACTATTTACATTGTAGATTCTCACTGACGGCATCAAAACTATGAATGAACACGTGGAGTTATGTACTTAACAAAAAAAGGTGAAATAACTGAAAACATGTTTTATATTCTAGTTTCTTCAAAATAGCCACCCTTTGCTCTGATTACTGCTTTGCACACTCTTGGCATTCTCTCCATGAGCTTCAAGAGGTAGTCACCTGAAATGGTTTCCACTTCACAGGTGTGCCTTATCAGGGTTAATTAGTGGAATTTCTTGCTTTATCAATGGGGTTGGGACCATCAGTTGTGTTGTGCAGAAGTCAGGTTAATACACAGCCGACAGCCCTATTGGACAACTGTTAAAATTCATATTATGGCAAGAACCAATCAGCTAACTAAAGAAAAACGAGTGGCCATCATTACTTTAAGAAATGAAGGTCAGTCAGTCCGGAAAATTGCAAAAACTTTAAATGTGTCCCCAAGTGGAGTCGCAAAAACCATCAAGCACTACAACGAAACTGGCACACATGAGGACCGACCCCAGAAAGGAAGACCAAGAGTCACCTCTGCTTCTGAGGATAAGTTCATCCGAGTCACCAGCCTCAGAAATCGCAAGTTAACAGCAGCTCAGATCAGAGACCAGATGAATGCCACACAGAGTTCTAGCAGCAGACCCATCTCTAGAACAACTGTTAAGAGGAGACTGCGCGAATCAGGCCTTCATGGTCAAATAGCTGCTAGGAAACCACTGCTAAGGAGAGGCAACAAGCAGAAGAGATTTGTTTGGGCCAAGAAACACAAGGAATGGACATTAGACCAGTGGAAATCTGTGCTTTGGTCTGATGAGTCCAAATTTGAGATCTTTGGTTCCAACCGCCGTGTCTTTGTGAGACGCAGAAAAGGTGAACGGATGGATTCCACATGCCTGGTTCCCACTGTGAAGCATGGAGGAGGAGGTGTGATGGTGTGGGGGTGTTTTGCTGGTGACACTGTTGGGGATTTATTCAAAATTGAAGGCACACTGAACCAGCATGGCTACCACAGCATCCTGCAGCGACATGCCATCCCATCCGGTTTGCGTTTAGTTGGACCATCATTTATTTTTCAACAGGACAATGACCCCAAACACACCTCCAGGCTGTGTAAGGGCTATTTGACCAAGAAGGAGAGTGATGGAGCGCTGCGGCAGATGACCTGGCCTCCACAGTCACCGGACCTGAACCCAATCGAGATGGTTTGGGGTGAGCTGGACCGCAGAGTGAAGGCAAAGGGGCCAACAAGTGCTAAACACCTCTGGGAACTCCTTCAAGACTGTTGGAAAACCATTTCAGGTGACTACCTCTTGAAGCTCATGGAGAGAATGCCAAGAGTGTGCAAAGCAGTAATCAGAGCAAAGGGTGGCTATTTTGAAGAAACTAGAATATAAAACATGTTTTCAGTTATTTCACCTTTTTTTGTTAAGTACATAACTCCACATGTGTTCATTCATAGTTTTGATGCCTTCAGTGAGAATCTACAATGTAAATAGTCATGAAAATAAAGAAAACGCATTGAATGAGAAGGTGTATCCAAACTTTTGGCCTGTACTGTAAATGGCTCATTTTAAGGTAATAAAAACACAACGATTCTTATCTCAGGTGATTATACACTAAGGAAGGAAAAGAAACATAAATATTCCATTTCTGCCAATATGTCCCCCTAACCCTACATACTGGACCTTTTTTCCTTCAGAAATTGAATTTAAAGTTCAGCCTTCAATTTGGAGTTTGAACAAAGATTCATACGCAGATTCATCCTTCTTATTTGCCCAATGTTTCCCCTCCACCACTCTTATGTGTGGGCAGATTGCCTGAGCTCAGGTCAGCCCCTGGCAGAGTGATAACATACTGTTTTTGACTGCACCTAATTGTCAGTTTATCAACTTATTTTACAGAACCCGGTTTTGTAATTTTATTTCTAGTTGTAGCAAGCTGTTGAGGCTGTTGTGACAAAATATCTTTGCTTTTAAGTTAAATATTTATCATTCAAAATTCATCAGAGTTTTGCTTGGACTGCACCACAGAGTGTGTCTAGCTGCATACATCATCCCTTGAGCCTCTAGCCAAGTTTGGTTTGTAGGATTGCCTAAATATTTGTCAAAACTACACCGAACAAAACCAGTGAAGTTTTGTGCTTGGAACATTTTTGGATTTATGGAGGAGAGAGGAGGACTGACAATTCTGTGTTTTTTTCTTATTCCAGGTGCAGTTCGACTTGGTAGTGGCAGCCTTCACTCTGTCGGAGCTTCTCAATGGGACGGAGCGAGAAGAGACAGTGTTAACTCTGTGGAGAAAGACAAACTCATACCTGGTTGGTTGAGATAAATACAGAACTTCACCTATAGATGATGTGCACTTTTTTAACTTTTATTGTCCTTGTACATTCATTGAATATTAACTAGATTTTGTGTATACATTGCACCTTGTCTTCAAACTATTCTTATACCTAAGAAACCGTATCATATGTAATCATATTTAATTTTGTATTTTTTTTTTGTTTTTTTTTTACATTTTGGTATAGGTTCTGGTTGAAAACGGGACCAAAGAGGGCCATCAGATGCTCATGGAGGCCAGAGACACTTTATTAAAGGTATTCAAATACAATAGTTAAAAATCCACAGGGGGAATTTTGTTAGATCCTTTTTTTGTTAATTATTTGACACAGTTAATAGAAGCAGACCCATGACTAACAGTTCTCTATCTCCAGAAAAAAGAGAAGACTGTTTATGACAACCGACCAGCGTCAGTGTTTGCTCCGGTACGTTTAACTGCCAGCTGGTTTATAATATAATGTCATACTTTAAACAGTCTTCTTGCGTCTTCTCTCAAATGTTTTGTTTTTCCAGTGTCCTCATGAAATGACGTGTCCTAAACTTGTGCGTGAGCCCGTCACGCCCTGCAACTTCCAGCAGATGTACCATCCTCTGCCACTGCCCGGGGTAAGACTAATCTCTGGATTACATGTTTGTTTACGGCCTTCCTCCTGAAAGTCAAACATCAGTATGTCAAGTATGAAAGTTCATTCTTGACTTCAGAAATAGCTGTTTGACAAAAAAGTTACAACTCAGAGTCAGTCAGACTTTGAAAACCCCTGATGTAAAGCACCTGTAGGTGGAGCTACTTTCTTTGTTTTCTCAGCCACAGTATCATCACTGCTCATGCTGACTTTCCTGTGTAAAACACACTAATTACAGGAACTTATCAGAATTGAGTTGCTGACAAAAGGTAGCAACTCCATGAAAATGTTATTAATTTTTGCGTATAAACAGGCAGTCAAATCATAACCAGATTCCACCTTGTTATTTTTCAGCACAATGAGCGGCAGACAGAGAAGTTCAGCTACCTGATTCTGACTCGGACAGAGCCAGCGGAGACTGAAACAGAAGGTGTGGACTGGGCACGGCTGACTGCACCGGTACAGCGCAGATCAAGACACGTCCATTGTCGAATGTGCTGCCCCGATGGACAACTACAACACCTGGTTTTGACAGCAAGAAAACACAGCAGGTAGAGGTCCTGCATCACATATTGTTAAACTCATCGGCAGCATCAGCATCAGCTTACAAATTCCAAACAGGAAGTCAAAGCTTGGGTTTAATTTGTCAAAGTCAATTTGTTTTTAGAGCTGCAAGAGACTTCATGAGGAGTATTAGCGGTAGCAGTATTTGGTATACAGCATGTGTTTCATACTATGTCTATAGCCCTTTTTACACAGAGCCAAACAACAGTGACACCACACCACCCCTGTGTGTGATTTTAGAGAGAGTGCCGGTTTCCTGGAAGCATAAGAGGCATGACAAGCATGAGGTGTAACACAACAGGGTTGACCTCTAATATGCAATTTAACATATGCATTGGCAGAGCTCCCTAAACAATAACAATGGCATAACATGGCAATAATAATAATTTGCTGTCCCTGTTATATGGCAATTGATCTCGTCCTCTGCACAGTCCTGTCCAACATCCATCTGTGGACATGTTGATAGTGTTTGTATGCGTAAAATACAGCATAATGCATTGTTATCAACTGGTATTGCTAACAATGGCTAACCTGGCTTGAACTGGTATTATTAACCACATCATGTTTTTTTGTAGCCTGAGTGTCAGACTGAAGCTCCCAGAACCTTCAGTCTGACATGGCCTCCATTGAAGGCAATTTACAAGGGGGAGGGAATTTGATTTTTCCCTAACCAATCAGTAGAGATCAACAACTCACCCAGAATCTGACGTCATTAGTATCCATGCCTCAGGGGTGCCGAAAACAAGCGAGCATTGCCGGTTTAAAATGTGTCCGTCGTCGTGCACGCCCAGCTGCATCGCCGTTAAATCCAGTTTAGCAGCTTCCTTAATTTGGTCCTCCATTAACGCGAGTAGTGGCGAAATACCTCGATAGCATCGTTAATGTGGTCTGTAGGATCTGTAGCGGTCGCCATTAGCGTGGCGCTGAATGGCTAATCGCTAGACCCGCCCCCACCCCCAGCGTTCATTGGTCCGTCCATCGTTTGGACAAGATAAATTGCAAATTCATTGCAGTATGCCAGACCAGAGATGCAAGCCTACTCAGTTGAGTGGGCGGGGTCTATGGTCTGGAACCAGGCTAGGCTTTTTGACCTGTTGTACGAGAACACAGTCAACTTGCATGTGACGTCATTCCTCGCTCCAACCTCCGACTTCTGAGGTAAATGGAACGCAGCATCTGTCCCCCATCCCGCAATCGTGCTTTTAATAAGGCAGAATAGTAGTGCAACCTTCCCATCTTGAACAGGCAGTGTGAAAGGGGCTTTTGATACATGTGTGTTTATTATTGGAGGTTTTATCAGATGAATGTACATAGATGGAAAATACCAGCATTTTAATTTGACAAAATAAGCCAAACTTTTAAAAAGTTAAATTCAAGCAGATGTACAAGAACTTTTCCTAAAAGAACAGAGGCAAAAAAGGGGAAATATTTGATTTAAATGACGAACTCTGTCTGATCAGAAATAAGAAAATAAGACCACAAATCAACCAGATGTCCGATGCCATCTTTCAGTATTTGGCAGTTTTTACTGCAAGATGTCACAGACACATATCTGACTCCATACCAAAAGTATTGATACCCAGTCCTTAGTCATGAGATTGGTATGCTGCTTTTATTGGACACTGAGTTAAGCTCATTGGTAGTTGTTTAAAGTCTTTGATCATGGCGTCATGGTTTTTGACTGAAAATTGTGCTTTATTTCTTTCAATCAGAGATGTGTACCGCTGTGCCCGGAGCAGCGACTGGGGAGATCAACTGCCAGTGATTCAGAGAGCTGATGATGACATCCAGAGTGATTCAGAGTGAGGATTCAGCGAGGAAGAGACACATTCTTTGGCCTTATAGACACCCTATAACGGAATAAGCCTGCCAACCAAGACCTCATCAGTTTTTAGTTTAACAGATCATCTGCATTTACTTACTGGAGTTGTTAAAATACCGGCACATTTGACAGGCTTTGATAACTTCAATAAAAAGTCATATGTACTTTGCCCGGCTTTATTGTGCACCACCTTCAACAAACTATAGTCCATTTCTTGTAACAAGGATCCTGCAATTTGAACGGCAATGTGATATTTGAAACATCTCAAGATGGAGATTTAGACTTTCCTCCTGCATATTTCACTGCTTCAGGTTAGAATTCAAAGAGAATCTGGATAAATATCATTCCTTCAGTGAAAGAATCCCAAAATTGAAAAGAAACTATGATCTTCATGGTTACTTTCTGCTACTTAAACCTAAAATGACTGTTATTATGAATGAGTAATTGCACTGGTGTTGTATAGACTAAACAATTAATCATTCATCAAGAAAATAATCACCAGATTGATCAGTAATGACAATAACAGTTAAGTGCAGCACAACCACACAATACACACCTGCCTTTAGCCGTACAATGAGAGGAGTGCACGGTCTTACCCAAATGACATTTTGGCCTGCTATGAAGTCCTTCAATGCCTGAAAAACTGGATCTCAGTGTGCCCCAGATGTACGCATGACTTTCATCACACCGGGATTTATGTCCATCGAGTCCTGATTTCTCAGATCTATTTCAATGCTTAGTATGAACCAACTCAGAAAAAGTGCTTCATAAACTGGTCTTAGCTGATATTTCAGGCAGTCCTCAGGCCTATTTGTCACCCTGAGTTCTTGATTGATTGATTTGAGCTGTCACATTTGTAATCTTGTAATCAAGTAAGTATGAACACACAGTTACAGAATATTTGAAGTCAGCACACATTCTTTCAACTCCCAACGATCTCTGTCAAGGCTGAAGTCAAGTCCGGGTACTTGTACTCATAGCCGGCCTCTTGAGTCTTCTTTGGTATGACTTTCTGGCCCTGCGTGAGCACCACAGCCCTCTCAGAGCCCATTAGGGTGTTCATGACGAAGCCAGGCACAGGGAAAATGGTGGGCCTCCTCAGGAGCCGGCCCAGTTCTTTAGTGAACTCGTGGTTGGTGTTCAGCGCAGGCGCGACTCCGTTGAACACTTGTGGTAAAGGACAGGGAGTGTCAGAAGGGGGCTCCAGGGCGTGGGCGATGATTCCTGCCAGGTCTGAGACGTGGATCCAGGGAAACGGCTGTCTTCCTGACCCCAGAGTGCCCCCGAGGCCAAGCCAGAAGGGGAGCAGCATTTGTTTCATGGCACCACCATCACGGCCCAGTACTGCTCCTGGTGGAGGGAGGGAGCAATGGATGTTTAGGAGGACACTTGGAAAGTGTAGGATTTAGGGGGGATATATTGGCAGAAATGGAATAAAATATGATTTCTTTAGTTTATAATCACCTGGAAATAAGAGTTTTTTTTTCATTGCCTTAGAATGAGCTGTTTATATCTACATAGGGAGCGAGTCCACAGAGTTTACCATGTTGCACTGACATGTTGCTACAGCAGTCATCACTTTTACTGATTTGAATCACTGGGTCAGTTTGTTGTGGAGACAAAGAGGCCTGCGGATATTTTGGCTCCCGCTAAAAAACCTCCTGAGCAGTGATCACTGAAGGAATTTTAACCAGGAGTTGCACACGGGAGAAGTTTCAGCTGGTTGCAATCTGCAATCCTCACCACTAGATGTCACTAAATCCCCCTAAATCGTACACACTGCTCCTTTGAATAAAATTAAAGCCTTTTCAACAGCCTACAACTGAGCAGAGTTACACCCTCACTGATCACCCTAGACCCAGGTACATGTATAGCAAAATAAATTTCTAATTTCGAACAACATAAAAGTAGTGAGACCTTGAAATTTAGAAACAAAGCATTAACTGCTCTCAAACAGCAGTGAGCAAGTGCTCCACCCACAAAAGCACACTATTAGTCTGTATTTCTCAGTGTTGTTGTCCTTTTGTGCAAAACCTGAAAAATAAGCCTCTTCGTTAAACATGAGCATTCTGCGTGCAAACATAAAGGATTTTCAACTGTAACTTCAAATACAATATGCACTTTTTATGTACCAGGCCTGATGATGACTTGTTTAGTGGTTTTAGCCACATCCTCAGGAAGAAGTGCCGATGCCTCCCACTCTTTCACCAGTTTAGAGAGGAGGTCAAATGGCGTCCATTCACTGTCTTCCGTATACTCAGCTGTCTGACTGGGTTTGTAACAAGCTGTGGGTCAAAAAGTAAAGTAAGAGATATAAAACAATAGATGTCACTTGCCACCAGCAGCAAATTGGAGTGTTAAGTTTTATTATTAACCAGAGACTTACCTACACCTGATACCAGGACCCAGGAGTGGGGAGGAGTGGAGGAAGCAGCAATAGCCTGAGCCAAAGTTTTTGTAGTGTCGATACGACTGGAGAATAGATCCTTTTTATAGCTTTCATTCCACCTGCAACCACGAATAAAAACACATCAGGTGAAGATCCAGTACTTAAAGCAACCTCACTGTGTACAGAAATTGCATAATTAACTGTCCATTATATTTATTTTATGTGACTCTATACAATAAGTCAAACGCAACTTAATATAAGAAATTCAAAGCTACAACTGAGCAGGACAAATACCCCTCGTGGCCAAACATATGTGGACATCACAGTCATATATGTGATGGTTGAATATGTCATTCCAAATCTATAGACATTATTCTGCTCCTGTAACAGCCTCCACTCTTCTGGTGAGCCTTTCCACCAGATTGTGGAGCCTGGCTGCAGGGATATATTCCCATTCAGCCACAAGAGCATTAGAAGTAAGGCTCTGATGCTGGTCGATAAGGTCTGCCTTGCAGTGCATCCCAAACATACTGGATGGGGTTGAGGTCAGTGCTCTTTGCAGGCCAGTCAAGTTCTGTCACGCTAAACTGGAAAACCTTTTCTTATACGACCCGGCTTTGAGAACAGGGTAAACTACTTCCCTAAACTGCCGCCACAAAAAACCAAGAAAAACTAGCCATGACAAACCTCAGCCCAACACTACTGTTTAATCAGGAGTGTCCACAAACCTTTGATGAAGCTATTTAGTGTATTAGCTACCGAAAGGAAATGGATGAAAGAGTGCGGCTTAATGCAGCTGTCGCTCAAGCTGTGTTTATGTTTTGCTTACCACCGCAAAGGGTTCATTAGATTCTCTCCAGCCAAGTTGACAGCACCCTCACATGGTGGGAGACCATGAGACTCCAACTCACCCTGCAGAAGCACAGACAACAAAATACAATTTACATGACTCTGGATTTAGTGACAGTGATCTGCACCAAAAAGCAGATGTAAAACGATTCAACAGACACTAGAGTGCCAAAAAACATGTGATGAGTTAGGAGTTACCCATGAACTGAATTAACCTGAGATCATACCCATGTTATCTTCCCAGGACCAGGCTGGCGAGATATCACTGTGACCTCATGACCTTTGTTCCTGAGCAGACGAGTCAGTTCACGGCCCACAAAGCCAGACCCCCCTCCTGCAAGGCAGACAAAATAGAGAAATGCACACCATCCATAAATTACATGTTATAATAAATGTGAATGAGAGAATAAAACAGATTAAGATATATTTGCACTAATGTTACTGATATATAATATTGAGTGTGCTGCATTATGATGTATTCATTCACAGTGCATTGGATATAATCAATTTATGGTTAGCACACTATAAGCTCGATCGCCAGAATGGGGCGCAATGCGCATGCGTACTATACATGCTTACAAAACAGTCCTTTAGCAAACTTAACTTAGGATGACTATTATGTAACACAGTGATACTTCTCAAGGTTTAATCACACAGCTGACACGCATTTTAACTGTGATTTTCTCGACGAGTATAACGCACACGTAACTGACTCGGTTCATACTCGGCTGATACTCAATTTATGTCTGCAAGTCTAATATTAGCTAACAGCTAGCTAGTAGCGTTATGTCACATTGACCTTTCCGAAACGACATTTTAAAGACGTTTAATTGTTAAATATCTTACACACCTATTAAGACTCTCATGGTCGCTCAGTCACCGCCCAGTGTGAATTAAATAACTGACCGTAGCTGCAGCCTGCAGGTTACACAGTTTCCTTATGACTGATACGACACCACTGTGAGTTTTGTGTCTAGCCTTTTTAGACCAACAAGCTTTCCGTAGCTACACTGAGCCGGCCTTTTACGTCATTTTGTAGTTAAAAAAAGCACTACGTTTTAAAAGAACAGGTAGCATTCAATCAGGGGCTAATCATATTATCTTACGTTCTTTAGCTGGTTAACCGACGCTAATCTATTAAAAATATATGGTAATATAAAAATTTGTATAGTAGTAAAATACTACATATGTAAATTAATAAGAGATAGTTGAAACAAAATAATAAATTATAATTAAATAAATAGATAAATACATTGAGACTAAAATTTTAATGTGACAATACATCTCCACGTTTTAGTGTTAATGTAATATTTTTAATAGGTAATCTTCATATGCATATTCATAGATTTTTGTCCCATCTGCTTATTGGTTTGAAGAAAATAAAATAAAAAATCAGCAGCCAATATAAGCAAAGACAAAACATTATAAACGAGACACACAATAAATATTAAATGGGGAGAGGAAACAGCAAAATAAACAAAAAAGGAGAATATAACAATACTATAAGTCAGGGTCTAATATTACCGTATTATGATGACTGTTTGGTGAGTCCTCTAAACAATATGGGCCTAATATTTTTTCTACTTTATCTTATATATATATTTGACTTTTTGCCATTATTGATAAATATAAGTTTCATGTTATGTTTGATATCTTATATTTTATTAATTTAGAATAATGCTGATGGATGAATGATGTCTCATTATTTGTTGCTACTTTTCAGTTTTAAAAAAGCTTTATTTTCAATTATAACATGCGCCCTTTATGCAATAAAGGGAACACGCTCTTTAAATGTTTTATTATTAAAAAAACATGTGTTTTATAGTGAGCGACTGTGGCTTCTGCGCCAGACCCGGAAGCTGTCTGCTTTCCGACAGCAGACACGTGATTTTGATAAAGAGATAAATTGGGGCTCAGCTTCATTAACAGTCTCTCTTCCTTGTTGCAGTGATGCAGGTCGGACGTGTTGTGGCAGAGGGAGAAAAACCAACCTGCGAGAAGCCTCATCGATGGTGAATATTCCCATTTGGTATCAGAGTAGTTTGTTTATGCCGCAGCTGATGTGTTTATGTGTCTGCATGTAGCTGTTTGATGCGGCTATTGCCACACAGATTGACATTGTTAGCATTGTGGCTTCAGTAGCGCCAAACCGACCGCATGGTCTGTGCTAATGAGCCGAGCTGGGCCTACAAATTATAGCTGAATGATGCTGTCTGTGGCTCAAACTAACTTTATTAATGGCATAATTAATTCTAAGATGTGCATCTAATGTTTGCTTTTTTGTTATCATCGACTTTACTTAACTAAAAGCGCTTTGTGTTGCATTATTGCATGAATTGTGCAATATAATTAACTGATAAATAAAATGATTTTCGTGTGCAACTGACAGGCCCCAATCCCTGCGTGTTTTAGGATGATCAGCATGCACTCTGTTACCTGTTTGATAGGTTAGCTAACATTAATGAAGTCTAAAGCAAGAGTCTTGCAATAAATCCTGCTTTCATTAAGGTAACGTTAGTCAGTTTGTTTGAGGTGATGATGACTTTATACTTAGCAGGTGTATGAACTATTTTGTCCACCCCATTTATATCAGTGACGAATGATAAAAACTACACCCTTCAAAATGATTCCACCTCAAACTGCTTTAACAAATTGAACATAATGACCTCAGTGAAGTTAGACTTTATTCCAAATCTGTTGTACTGGAGTGCATTAGTTTTTGCTGGGTGTACCTAATAATCTGGCAGCCTAGTGTAGTCTGTTAAATTATAGCTGGGAATCATTTGCACCTTCTGCAGGGGTATTATGGTGGGTTTTTTCATCCGCATCTCAGAGCAGAACCACCGTTTTGGATGTTGCCATGTTTGATTATAATAAAGCTTTAGCTCTGCATTACACAGTCAAACCTTAATGATGAGTTGCATGTGAGTCCGTGTTTCACCTGAACCTCATGATTATTCTTTCACTGCACTGATGGGTTTGACGTTGCATATACATCCGAGGATGTTTAGTGTGGTGCACACTGAGACTAACCCATTGTGTTTTCTTTTCAGGATGTAAGGGCAGCATTGGATGCATTTTGATAAGGTCAGTATTGGTCTTTTTGTTTGATACATGAGAGGTGCACATGATTGTACATTGCTGTCAGCTTCTTAGCTACTACTGATCAGCCGCACCATATATGCAGCCTCCAAAGTGGCCATTATGTTAAATCAAGACCTAACAAATGTTTTTTGTTTTTTACAGGTAATGGGAACACTGCATGGACAGACTCCTCCAGATTGCTCCAGTTTTGTGTTTTTTAAAGTTTTAAAAGGCCAAAGTTGAATGTGTATACAGTTGTAGCGTAATTTGAAAGCCATACATATGATGTGCTGCCTGAAAATATGGAATGCATTTATAATCTACATGTCTTATGACACTGTATGAACTGTGATTCACTTGTTTATAAAGGTTTTTGTTAATGTAAACTCTATTGTATAATTTGCACCTTTTTGGAAGCTATGATGGGGAAAAATAGCTGCTATATCTTCAATAAACAGTTGAGGAAACTATTGTATCTTGTATTTTTAAGGAGGAAGCATTAATGTTTAAATGTGTGTAAAAGCTGTCTGGAATATAATAAAGAAGTGGTTCAAGCTTTTTGTGTGTAGAACTTAGTCTCGTACCAGAACATTTATACTTAATTGCACAAAAGTTGCATGTTTTCTAAAATATATAAATAGGGGTATAACAAAACAGTACAATGCCTACAAAGTGCAATAACACACAATCAAGACTAAAGCTGAGAGCTGCTGTGCAAGAGAATTTGAAAATGCTAGTAACTCATACATACTTGCACAAGTGAGAATAAACATGCAGAACTAATTGAAAAACTGATACAGTATCTGTATACATAAGATGGAATAAAGAGGCAAGTAGTCTGTACCCAAAAGTTCATTAGTTTTTTATTTATAGATGGCCCAGTCTGCAAGATACTGGATGCAGTCTGTACATAAACTTCACACAAAACTTTTAAAACATGTCAGTGTGATAGTTGGTGGATGAGAAGGATGCAGCAGAGTCCAGCTCCAGACATGTCAAAGAGGAAAAGGTGATCTGCCCACTTTAAGTATTGCAAGAGCGGATCTGAGGTCTCCATAACCAAAATGTGTCATGCATCAATCTGTTCAAACCTATGGTTCAAACACATGTTTATGATGCAACACTAAGCACTAA
This sequence comes from Epinephelus lanceolatus, assembly GCF_041903045.1. Classification (NCBI taxonomy): domain Eukaryota; kingdom Metazoa; phylum Chordata; class Actinopteri; order Perciformes; family Serranidae; genus Epinephelus; species Epinephelus lanceolatus. The sequence goes on along the minus strand of NC_135745.1, from coordinate 16,219,523 downwards.
GTAAGCAGATGTATTAATCTATTTGTCAACAGTTTCTGAGCGCGCTTTATAAATGCTAACAAGGGGGGCTCAAAGTAAAGTGTCACCTGTTCAAGAAAATAAAGTTTGTCATGCTTGTGATCTGCTCACCAAGTAGATACAGTACTGTACATCATATTAATGTTTTTTTTCTCATTTTCTGAAACATACAAAATGTAATATAAAGATGTAAAAAGAGTATTTACAGATCTACTATACAGATCAGCCTCAGTTTAATTTCTTGTGTCTGCACCACTGACCTCCAGATAAACTTGTTTCTTTCAACACAATCTACTAAACAAAATATTTGTCAGTAAGCTCTGAGCTGAAGCTTTGGTTTCACAAATTTTTAGAGCACTCTCGTTTATGCCCAATATTCATTCAATGCTCATCTCCCATTTTGTAAAGTAGGTGTGACTGCGCCATTTGCGGAGTCAACATTACTGAGTCCCATAGTGTCTTTACTCTTTTTGGTTCCTGTTTGGTCAAATGATGTGCCCTCAAAGAGCCGAGCCATGAAGGCAAAGCCGTTCTGCCTGATGTAGGACTTCCCGGCAAAGGTGTAGAGGACGGGATTGGCACAGCTGCTGATGAAAGCGAAAGCTGAAGTCACTGCACGGCTTGACTTAGTGATATGGTCCAATCTGCAGACAGACAGAACATTTTATATAACAACTAAAACTTAACTTATGTTATATTTATGGAAAATGATATTACAATTTAGTAGCATCATTGACAGCTTGATTTAAAAATCTTTCAAACTAACGGATATGAAATGCTATAAGTAGTTCAGTGGAGTGATTACTGAACGGGCCTGCCAGTCACTAACTCGGCAGCCCAAAGGGTCAGGAGGCCCCTGATGCTTCACCTGCAAAATGTCACTGAAAGAGACAAAGTAACCACAGAGACACACAACAGCCACAAAGAGATGCAAAACATAGGGTTGCAACAACTACAAAGAGACACAAAGAAACTACAAAGATACAGAAAACCACAAACATATAACTACCAAGAGACACACTGGCTCCAAAGAAACAAAATGATTACAAAGAGACACAAAACAACTTCAAACATACAGATTATAACTACAAAGAGACACACAACTACAAAGATGCAAAAAACTAATAAAGAGACACAAAGCAACTACGATACAGAAAACTACAAATATACAGTAAACAACTTCAAAGAGACCAATGACTACAGAGAAACATAAACTTATTACAAAGAGACAGAAAAATAACTACAGACACACATAATGACCACAAGGGAACACAAAGATACAGAAAACGACTACAAAGAGACACACAATGACTATAAAGAGACACATAACGACCACAAAGGAACACAAAGCAACCACAAAGGTACAGAAAACATCTACAAAGAGACACACAATGACTATAAAGAGACACATAAGGACCACAAAGAAACACAAAGCAACCACAAAGATACAGAAAATGACTACAAAGAGACACACAATGACTATAAAGAGACACAAAACAACTACAAAGAGACACATAAGGACCACAAAGAAACACAAAGCAACCACAAAGGTACAGAAAACGACTTCAAAGAGACACACAATGACTATAAAGAGACACAAAACAACTACAAAGAGACACATAAGGACCACAAAGAAACACAAAGCAACCACAACAATACAGCAAATGACTACAAAGACACACACAATGACTATAAAGAGACACAAAACAACTACAAAGAGACACATAAGGACCACAAAGAAACACAAAGCAACTACAAAGAGACACATAAGGACCACAAAGAAACACAAAGCAACTACAAAGGCACAGAAAACGACTTCAAAGAGACACACAATGACTATAAAGAGACACAAAACAACTACAAAGAGACACATGAGGACCACAAAGGAACAGAAAGCAACCACAACAATACAGCAAACGACTACAAAGACACACACAATGACTATAAAGAGACACAAAACAACTACAAAGAGACACATAAGGACCACAAAGAAACACAAAGCAACCACAAAGATACAGAAAACAACTACAAAGAGACACACAATGACTATAAAGAGACACAAAACAACTACAAAGAGACAAATAAGGACCACAAAGGAACACAAAGCAACCACAAAGCTCCAGAAAATGACTACAAAGAGACACACAATAACTATAAAGAGACACAAAACAGCTACAAAGAGACACGTAACGATCACAAAGGAACACAAAGCAACCACAAAGATACAGAAAACAACCACAAAGATACAGAAAAAAACTACAAAGAGAGACACAATGACTATAAAGAGACACAAAACAACTACAAAGAAACAAAGCAGGATCAGACAGACTATCACTGTCAGATTTGAAACATAAAACATAGTTATCTCAGTATCATCAGTTATACTTATTTTTTGTCTGAATGCTGAACTGGCTTGAGGTCACAAAACCTCTAACAACCGTCTTAAAACAACTGTTAAATTATCAACAACATGGATTCATTTGAGGTTTTATTAAAAACCTTGATTAGTATTTTTAAGGTTCTTACCAGATATAGTAAAAAAAAATATCGTTGGTTTCAGTAGATATGTGTGGAAATTAATAGGCTTTTCTCAAATATATCATCAGGCAAAACCCTATATGTTTTTTATGGATTATCCGGGCTAAGTCCATTACTACCCTCTGTAGATATTCAGAATAATGCATAAAACAACCTCTTTGTGATGCAGTGCTGTTCCTTGTTTGCAACTCTAGTAAATAAAATAAGATCATTTTGTTTGAGAGGGTGGTTGAAAAAGGTGAAAATCTTTTGTTACTCACCTTCTTTTCACGGGTGAACCCTCTGGGTACCACTCAGCTGCCACCTTAGACAGACAAAAACATACTCATTGTTCATTTAAAAGATCAAATAATTGATTCAACAGCAGACATGTTTTTCATGTGATAAGTGGTGCCATGAACACGCCCTCACACACCTGCATCATGTTAACCACATGGTACGGCAACCAGAAAAGGCAGAACGTCACCACAATAGCCAGGATGAGTTTCTCGCTGCGGACCTTTCGGCGAAACTTGGTCTGCCTCAGGCGTCTCAGGATGAGGACATAGCTGGTTATGATAATTGCATAAGGAATAATGAATCCTGCCACCGTCTCCAAGGTATACTGAAACCTCACCTGCACACAGGATAAACAGATAAACAGATGTGTTACATGGATTTTTTTGTACATGATAGAATCTGTCAAGAAAACTTACTGAATCTGTTCATAAAACAAAGATAGAGCTTACAAATGTCCGTCAATATGTGTGTGATTTTTATAATTGTAGTAGGTAACTGATGGCACAAGCTTGTGAAGACAGGAGTCGATCCCTTGTCATAAGCTCAGGGTTAGATTTAGGACACTACTGTGAGAAACATCACAAACTAAAAAGAGTAGTGAGTAGGATTTAATAGTATCTAGCAGTGAGGACTGGACATGACAACCAGCTGAAACTTCTCCCGTGTGCCAAGCGTGAACTCCAGGGCAGAATTCCTGAAGTGTTCATTGCCCAGGAGGTTTTTACAGAGAGCCAAATTATCCGCAGAGGTCTCTTCCTCTCCAAAACAAACCGGCCAGGTGGTTAGAATAAGTGGAAACACTGAATAAAGCAGTTTCACGTTACAAATCAATGTTTTTCCAACGCTGTTTGGTTTGTGCAAATAACCCTGTTCCGAGTCAGTGTTGGTTTGTCACTTATGAGCTACTGTAGAAACATGGCACTTCAGCATGGCAGAATCCATGACAGAGGACCTGTGACAACAATTTTCGTAGAGGCCAAACAGTGGAATTACAACTCCGGGTCCACCACCTGATGCCTAGACAGATTTTTCCCATTAACTTAGCCTACATGGCGAAAGAGACGTTTCTAAATCAGTGGATACATTTTTTTTTACCAGTGAGATTTAATCCATTCAGTCCGATAACATTTTGAAAGTCTCGAAGAGCCACATGACAGAATTATTTTATCCCCATTCAAGCTAACGGAGGGCTAAACCATAATAGCCCACTCAGCAGGTGGATGTCTCCCAGGGGCTTTTGACCAAACGATATTCAGATTAAATACAAATATAAAAATCATTTCTTGTTGCAATCCTAGTCTACTTACATGTCGTGGCAGTGTGTGATTGGGCACACACACCAGTCTGGTTCTATTATTTTCATCTTTGTCCTCTCTGACGTCTCGAAACACTAGTGAGGGGATAGCAATGACCATCACCAGCACCCACATGCCTATAATGACCCTCCTCACAACCTTCCTGCTGGCCAGGTTGGACATGCTCCTCGGCAGCACTACTGCCACCAGCCTGTGCACGCTCATCAGCGTGATCAGAAAGATGGAGGCGTACATGTTGGAGTTGCACAGGTAGAACAGGCATTTACACATGGCGTCGCCAAAGACCCACGTCTGTTTGGCCAGGTAGACAATGAAGACGATGGTGAGGGCCATGAGGAAGCCATCAGCACATGCTAGATTGAGGATGAGGAGGGTGGTGACTGAACGTCGTCGGATGCGAGCCAGGATGCTCCAGACGATGAAGAGGTTGCCAGGGACACCCAGGAGGAAGACCAAGCCGAGGATGAGGGCACCCAAGGTCGTGGAGAAGTCATTGCTCACAACGCTTTTATCCTCTGGGTTCTTTGTAATGGGAGAGGGAGTAGTCCAATAGAGATGACTGACGTTTGCCATGCTGGAAGGAGTTTTGATCCTGAGGACAAGAGACACAGATACAGCCTGAAAATGTCTTTCAAATGAAGTGAAGGCTGTTGAGTAGGAATGAGTATTTATATTGATAATAACTGACATTTGCGTATTTGTATGTTTGATATTTATTATTTGTTTATTTGGAACTTGTACTCATTGCATTAGCAGTAATAGAGCATGTGTCTACATGCACAGTTAGTTACTATGGGCTGTGGGTCTCTTCTCTCTTTTAGTGATGGGTGGACTGATGCTTTTCACAGTATCGTTTTTCTTCTTTCTTCTTCTTCAGTATCAATGTGTTTAAAATACATATTGTACATACATTTGTCCCTTACAAAAATATATATATTAAACTAAAGTTCTATTTTCTCTAAACATCCAGAGTCAGGCAAACGTATGGATGCCTTTCTCATGGCTTCTCAGTATTTGTTCAGAAGAAAAAATGTGCATGCATACTCCATATTCACTCTGTCAATAATCTGTGCTGTTTATTACGTGTTACTGGGGCAGAGATAAGATCTTTGCTGTCAAAAAAGGACATTTTATCACTTCAGTTTTCTGCAGACTTTGTGTTACAAAGATACAGGGTGTTTTTCTGTCCATGGTAGCGGATGCAGACCTACTTTCAAAACTGATCAGATCTAAACTGAAGTATGCTGCACACAACTTATTATTAAATGCCAGTCAGCAGATTTTTTATGAAGTATTCTCTTCTGATGGCTTTGAAGATTTGAAACTGAAACCTGATGACAGATATTTCTTTTGCAAGCTTCATGATAATATTTATCGCAGTCCTCAACAACCTGCTTCGATATATTTTTTTGTCAACTTTGATAGAAGTGTTTTCACATATGTTGGTGTGCCTGTGTAACATCTACAGGAACAGGCGGTAAAGGAGAACTTCCTCTTAAAGGAAACCATCTTTTACTGTGACTCATTAAAAGATGTAGTAAAAGAGGGGGGAAAAAAACAAAATACTGTACCGGTTATTTGTTCTTACACATAACACTTTACTTCTCAAAGATGAAGATGGTAATGATCTGGAGAAAATAATGATGCAACTCATGATCAACTTTACAAAGCATTGTTCATCACTGTTGCTCAAGCTGTTTTCAGAATTAGAGGATGGCTGCCACCCTGACGCAGCCTCTAAAATATTCACATCAGTCCTTGCAGGCAGTAGTGCACCTGAAACTCAGAGGCAGCATGCTAAAACACGCCGAACATTAGCAGTACTGCGTCAGAGAGCAACAGTATTTCGACACAGTCTTTGATTTTACTTTCTTGTCCTGTGTCTTTCCTCTCATTGCCTTTCATATGGAAACTCGTGCCATCCAGTGCAGATGTCACAGAGGGTTGACCTTTAAGGATAAACTAATATGCTGACTAGAAATATTAAACATGAGTGATGTGGAGAGAGGGTAATTGGTTCAGAAACGATATGCTCTCCGCAAAACCACATTTGTGAGAACAAGGCATCAAGCCCTTATTTCCTGATTAAGTCCTAATTTCCTTGCTCTGGTCCCACTAAAGCAAACTGTTTATTTTCCCCTGATGGCCGTGAACCAGAGTGAACGAGTAAACAAAGTCTTACATGACTAGTGGAAAAATGCAACAGATAGCTGAGTCTAAGCAACACACTGATGCTGTCAGGTGAACAAATTGTTTCTAGGTACAATAAAACTGTTGCAAGTTAAAAAACAAAACAAAACAGGTGTTATGAAGCTGTTCTAGCCCACAGATGACCATGTTATCTGTCAGTTCTGTCAGTTGGAAAAAAATCAAACACACATCTGCAACTTGTGATCTCATGTTGCAATGGATTTGCAACATAAATGTACTGATGATGGAGAAAACTCAGATGTAATTCATGTTGAAATGACAAATGTATGTGCAAGAGAAACTGACAAATGGAAAAAATAAGAGGTACTTTTGCAGAGAATTCCAGCAAAGATATGATTTCTGACCATATTAAGCAATTATTTGGGTTCAAAAACCAAAAAAAGCAAAACCTGAAAAGCTTTTGAAGAATCTGAAACTCACCACATCACTGCAAATGACTGCCAGAAATTGTTTGCCGATAAAGAAATAGCGTTTTCGCAGGCCAGTGTTCTAAAAATAATGAGGTCACAGGTTTGTAATTAATCTGCTGCGTGTACAAAATCAAGTCAAGAAAAGTAAATTATTATTTTAAGAGGCAGATGTTTGTAAAATCTGACAGAAAATGTCAACAAGAAGTCCACAACAAGTTTCCCAGTGAACATGTAGGAGTGACTGACCTTTCCAGGACTTGATGTCTCTCTGTGATGTGTGTCAGTTTCAATTGTTCCACTGCTGCTCTTCGCTCTGTCCGACAGTGTTTCCCTTATGTGACGGTCTCTCTTAGCTCTGTCCATAATAAACTGATTCACATCCTGCCCCACAGGCTGCAACATGCTGTGGTTAGAGAGAGGGAGGCACAGAGGTGTGTCCTTCTTTAAAACTCTCACTCTCCCTCCCACTGACTGCAGTGCTGCATATCCATCTTCATATAAGACAAGAACCATGTGGGAAATATCTCAAGTATCTGTGATATAACATTGTTTGTATTAAGGCCTTTTAATATAAACAAACATGCACTCTTCCCAAAAACATGTCCCAGTGTCATGTAAAAATGCATATTTGTGTGTCCTGGGGCATTTTGTTCTGCTCTCTGAGTCAAGTGTTGCGTAATCTGAAGGAACAGAGGAGTATAGGTGATTCAAATTCTTGCACAAGCTCCCTGTGTCATGAATTCTGGGCACACAAGCACAAACATGTATACTAATAGCACACACACACACACATACACACACACACACACACACACACACACACACACAAACTCATACTCACAGGTTTGTACAAGTTTCTGATACTGACAGGAATGTTGCTTTCCGAGGAGAAAGGTGGAGAAATTAAAGGAAGCCCAAAGATGAAACCTTCCATCCAAGGTTTGCTGAACATGCATGACCTTGTTCAGTGACGTAATGTCTTGTTCATGCAGTTTTTACACTTACACACTACAGTTGTATTAACAACTTCACCAACACCTTCACCATCTATTGGCCACTAAGCAGCTGAAATTGAGAAGCTGAAGCCAGAATCGACTTCGGGCTCTTAAGACTGTTTGTAATGGTTTGAACAAACACCAGAATACTTTACCACTTTGAAATCCTGACTTAAAAGCTGGTGTTCAGTAATGAAAGTAAAGGCCTAACAGGTATTTATAGGTGTTGGAGAGTACTGCTGCATGTGTGAAAGAAGTTGTACATAGCCTTTTGTGGCACCAGAAAAAGCCATGTTAAAACTGATAAACTTTTATTTTACTTTAATTTTAATTTAATTTAATTTATTTTTTTTTTTTGTTGTTCTCATACATTCGTTGTATACTAGCCTTTTAAACTGGAGGCTGCTGCTTTACGTGTTTTACACTCCTTACAGTTTAGAAGAATTAGCCTCTTAGTATATATGCAAACCAACATCCATAGGTGCTCGACAGTGACTCCAACATTGTTGTTAAATTTCAGGCCAAGCAAACGTGCTTTGGGGCAAAAAAATCTGACATAAGAGATATCGCTTCTAACTGGAGTGTTTTAACAGCTGGACAGTCCCAGAGCAAGTGGAATTAAGCACCTTGGCTGCCACAATTGTGCCAGCATTAATCTTGATGTTTGTCATCCATCTTGGATAATCTAACAGGAGTAGTATAGCTCTGCATAGAATCTTATATTGTATAATCTTAAATCTCACACATTGTAGAAGATCAAAGCTGACCTCCAAAATATGTTCCACTGGGAAGCAGTTAGATCTGTATTTAAGTCATGCTCCCAAGCCAGCTGGACAGAAAAATATGCATTAGGGGCAGCTATAGACATTAAGTTATAGGTATCTGGGACCACACCTCTTGCCAGGGTTGCCTTCTTTAGAAGCTGATCCCACTCTGGATATGAGGCAAGTACCACTCCCTTTTCACATTTCTTATTTAAAATAGAAGATAATTGAGCATATCTGTAGATGTGATATTTCCCTCCAACCACTGCCCACTTTAGACTTAAATTTATAGGCCTAAGTTAATGGATACATTCCATTGTATGAAAGATAATACCGAAATACATCTAGGATGCCTTGACCCCCCCTTGGATCTGGGTGTGATTCATTTCTTGTAAGCAGAATTGCTTGCAAGAAATTCCAAAGGAATTGAATGAAGCGGGTTAAATGTGAAATTTTAGAGGGATTGATGCAATAATATGAGTAAGTCTTGGTGATACATTCATTTTAAGGTCTAACTCATAGAGACAATGGTAAGGCCAGCCATCTCTTGATGTCATCCTTAATGGATTGGAGGACGCCAGGGACATTTAGGCTAAAACTTTTAATGATGAGAGATATGATATTAATTCCCAGATACCTCATCCCATTTTTTTCCAGATAAAAGGGGGTGTCCATTAAATTAGATTTAAATGTGCAAGGGTTTAGTGGGGTTGCCTCACTCTTTTTCCAATTTATCTTATTCCCAGAAAAGCTGCCAAAAAAAATAATCAAATTAAGAACAGCTGGAGCTGAGGATGTTGGCTTGGTTAAGGTTAGCAAAATATCATCAGCATACGTATTCAATTTAAAATTATGACCATAAATGTTCACACCGTGTATATCATCACTAGAGTGGATACCACATGCCAGTGGCTCAAGAGCTATGATGAAAAGTGAAGGGCTAATCCCACCGAATGTCCCAGTGTAAAAGGAAGAGTTCTGAGATTAATTTGTTGGTTCTAACAGAGGCACTAAAGAGAGCTAGTGAAATTAGGACCAAAGCCAGATTTTTTAAATGTACAAAATAAATAGTTACATTCTATCTGATCAAAGACTTTCTCAGCATCTAATGATGCTGCAATGACTGGAGACTTACAGTACTGAAACTAGCTTCTAGCCTAATCTGGAAAACCCTCCGCTTATTATTTGAGGAAGGATGGTGGCTACTCATCAAAGCTGGATCCTTGGACAAATTCAATTTAAACTGATGATGGCTATGGACTATAAATTTAAGGATCACAGAGGTCATCAGGACTTATCCTCTAGATACCATGTGTGTGCAACATCTTGTGGCAGTCAACAGCACAGTTGTTGAAATATTGCAGTCTGGACCAAAGTGGTGGACCGACTTCTCAACTTACAACATAAATGTTGTAAGTTTAGTTATAGAGATTATTTAAAGTGAAGTGGTCAAAATGTTATAATAATTGTGTATGCTTGGTTTTGCCATGCATGTAAACTATAAAGCAAATGGATTTGAATAAGTCATTTTAACTCACAGGGAATATCACAGACTTTGGTTGCTACCTTTTGGCTCAGATCACTTGAGGGCACTGCTAGCATGACTTACTTCCTCCTGAGACAAGAAAGCACTTAAAAGAATACTTCACCCACAAAATGATCATTTGTGTATCAATCACTCACCACGTGATACACTGAATTCGTGAAGTAAATGTTGTTCTCTCACATGCCTCCATGATAAATGAAGAATCCAAAAACAGAGAAAAGTCTTGATGAATTAAAGTTAAGGGGGTCCGTGTTTAACAACAGCAAAACAATATCAAAACATCCATTTACATATAGGCACAATAACCATTCATGTGTGGGAGTGTTTATGCGTAAGTGTTTTAGATAATAAGGTTTATAATCAGTGAGGCTTGAATTGTACTTCTGGAGTTTCTAAACAAATGTTTTGATATAGTTTTGCTGTTGTTGAATGCTGATCCAGATGATTTAAATTCATCAAGTGTTCTCTGTTTTTGGATTCATTGTCTACTGTGGAGGCATGTGGGGAAAAAAAAGTTTTCTTCACAAATTCAACGTAACATTGGGAGAGAAATTTACATACAAATGATCATTTTGTGGGTGAGATATTTCTTTAATATTTTATCTATCTTTTAAAAATGGATTAAAAATGTATTTAACTGATTGGATGAATTTAATGATTATGCTGTCACTGCAGTTTAAGAGGAATCATTTTTATTTGCAATAATTTTATTATATTTATTGCACTTACTGTAGAGAAAATACTTATTTTCTGTTGCACATTTCACCTGTTGTTTGAGGGCCCCTGTAAATTAAGTCTCTAAGGAGGAAAAGAAAGGTGTGGTTCACTTCCCTAGAGCTGAACGTGACAGTCCAGGATGAAGTCTGTTTACTCATCATATATATATGTATAGACCTACACACACACACACACACACACACACACACACACACACTGGTATCTCCATGAAAGTTCAGTTTTCAGCTTTATAAAGCACTTTAGAAATAATTCTGGTGATATTAAATTGAATGTCATTATATTCCCAAAACACATAGAGAAGTTATTAATTTCTATGATATACAAAATGAAAAAACAAAACAAAAACAAAAAACAGTTGTGAGGTTTTCACCTGACCATGATAATGTATAATCTGAATAAATGTCTCCATGTCTGACAGCTGTCACCCATTTGCCTTTATGGTTCTATAATAACTTTTACCTTTAACTGATAAGGACTCAAAGTCTCGGTCTACAACATTATATAGAACAGTAGGCTACAGTACACAGTATGGAAAATGAGGAAGTGAGCCTATTGTTACAAGCCTATTGGAGGTACGTATGCCGTTCAATTGTAAATACTTGATATAACAGGAATCAGCTCAGAGTAATAGTCTGAAATACAATGGCGTGCAAAAGTTGGGCCACCCCTGGTCAAAATTTCATTTTCTGTGAGTAGTTAACTGAACTGAACTTATTTTTAAAAGGCATGAAGTTAAAGATGACACATAACTTCAGTATTGTGAGTAAGATTTTTATTGCAGTCTTTTACAGTTTCAAAATAACAACAGAAGGATAAGGGCCTGAAGCAAAAGTCTGGGCGCCCAGCATGGTCAGCACTTAGTAGTGCCCCCTTTGGCAAGTATCACAGCTTCTAAACACTTTTTGTATCCAGGTAAGAGTCTTTCAGTTCTTGTTTGGGGTATTTTCACTAATTCTTCCTGCAAAAGTTTTCTAGTTCTGTGAGATTCTTGGGCTGTCTTGCATGCATTGCTCTTTTGGGACTATCCACAGATTTTAATTGATGTTTAAGTCGAGGGGACTGTGACGGCAAAACCTTCAGCTTGCTCTTCTTGAGGGAGTCCATTTTGGGTTTCAAGGAGTCTTGAATTATTGAGAAAAGGTGTCTGGACTTCAGCAGTTTTAAAGATGGTGTGACGTTTGCTTCCAGAATTTGCAGGAATTTAACTGATTCCATTCTCCCCTCTACCTGTGAAATGCTCCCCATGCCACGGGCTGCAACACAAGCCCAAAGCATGATCCATCCACCACCGTGTTTAACAAAGACAGTCCAAACAGTACAGGCCAAAAGTTTGGACACACCTTCTCATTCAATGTGTTTTCTTTATTTTCATGACTATTTACATTGTAGATTCTCACTGAAGGCATCAAAACTATGAATGAACACATGTGGAGTTATGTACTTAACAAAAAAAGGTGAAATAACTGAAAACATGTTTTATATTCTAGTTTCTTCAAAATAGCCACCCTTTGCTCTGATTACTGCTTTGCACACTCTTGGCATTCTCTCCATGAGCTTCAAGAGGTAGTCACCTGAAATGGTTTTCCAACAGTCTTGAAGGAGTTCCCAGAGGTGTTTAGCACTTGTTGGCCCCTTTGCCTTCACTCTGCGGTCCAGCTCACCCCAAACCATCTCGATTGGGTTCAGGTCCGGTGACTGTGGAGGCCAGGTCATCTGCCGCAGCACTCCATCACTCTCCTTCTTGGTCAAATAGCCCTTACACAGCCTGGAGGTGTGTTTGGGGTCATTGTCCTGTTGAAAAATAAATGATGGTCCAACTAAACGCAAACCGGATGGGATGGCATGTCGCTGCAGGATGCTGTGGTAGCCATGCTGGTTCAGTGTGCCTTCAATTTTGAATAAATCCCCAACAGTGTCACCAGCAAAACACCCCCACACCATCACACCTCCTCCTCCATGCTTCACAGTGGGAACCAGGCATGTGGAATCCATCCGTTCACCTTTTCTGCGTCTCACAAAGACACGGCGGTTGGAACCAAAGATCTCAAATTTGGACTCATCAGACCAAAGCACAGATTTCCACTGGTCTAATGTCCATTCCTTGTGTTTCTTGGCCCAAACAAATCTCTTCTGCTTGTTGCCTCTCCTTAGCAGTGGTTTCCTAGCAGCTATTTGACCATGAAGGCCTGATTTGCGCAGTCTCCTCTTAACAGTTGTTCTAGAGATGGGTCTGCTGCTAGAACTCTGTGTGGCATTCATCTGGTCTCTGATCTGAGCTGCTGTTAACTTGCCATTTCTGAGGCTGGTGACTCAGATGAACTTATCCTCAGAAGCAGAGGTGACTCTTGGTCTTCCTTTCCTGGGTTGGTCCTCATGTGTGCCAGTTTCGTTGTAGCGCTTGATGGTTTTTGCGACTCCATTTGGGGACACATTTAAAGTTTTTGCAATTTTCCGGACTGAATGACCTTCATTTCTTAAAGTAATGATGGCCACTCGTTTTTCTTTAGTTAGCTAATTGGTTCTTGCCATAATATGAATTTTAACAGTTGTCCAATAGGGCTGTCGGCTATGTATTAACCTGACTTCTGCACAACACAACTGATGGTCCCAACCCCATTGATAAAGCAAGAAATCCCAATAATTAACCCTGATAAGGCACACCTGTGAAGTGGAAACCATTTCAAGTGACTACCTCTTGAAGCTCATGGAGAGAATGCCAAGAGTGTGCAAAGCAGTAATCAGAGCAAAGGGTGGCTATTTTGAAGAAACTAGAATATAAAACATGTTTTCGGTTATTTCACCTTTTTTTGTTAAGTACATAACTCCACATGTGTTCATTCATAGTTTTGATGCCTTCAGTGAGAATCTACAATGTAAATAGTCATGAAAATAACGAAAATGCATTGAATGAGAAGGTGTGTCCAAACTTTTGGCCTGTACTGTATATATATATATAATTCTGCATCTTTTTTACCTAAAACACATCTTTGCTCACTGCATCCAGAAAGTCCAATTTTTACTTCATCAGTCCACAGGAATTGTTTCCAAAAAGCTGTGCTTGTTCAGATAGTCCTTTGCAAACTTCTGACGCTGAATTTTGTGTTGAGGACACAGGAAAGGTCCTTTCCTTCTGATGACTCTTCCATGAAGGTCATTTGTACAGGTGTCACTGCACAGCAGAACAGTGCACCACCACTCCAGAGTCTGATAAATCTTCCTGCAGGTCTTTTACAGTCAAACAGGGTTTTGATTTTTTGATTTGCCTTTCTAGTAATCCTACGAGCAGCTCTATCAGAACGTTTTCTTGGTCTTCCAGACCTTAACTTGACCTCTGCAGTTCAACAACAATGGAGCAAAACTTTTTAAATCCATACTCTCCTGGAGTCAATTGTCTGGACGTACAGCATCTGAAAATGAAAACATGAATATAACGTATTTCAACACCACAGATCATGATAACATCACAGTTTAGGCCATTGATTCAGTCAGTCAATAAATATTTTCAATCTGTCTGTGACTCAGAATATCAGTGTGTCAGACTCAGGGGTAAACTTGCGAAACATTTTTCAGTGATAACAAGAATCTGTGTCCTCAGGCTGTGAAAGATGACTGGTGAGGAAAGTTACAGGGAAACTGTTCTGTCTCTCACCACATGATGGCAACGCGTGCACAGGAATCCTCTTTTTCTCCCCCTCTCATAAACTTGACACTCAGCAGTTCCTCCTGTGTGTTGCACTCATCCATCACATTGCCGCGCTCCTTTAAACAATTTATTAGCTATTCAACTCCACAGTTTCACAACCCCCCAAAACTTTCCATTTCTAGAGAGGCTCTGCACCTCAACTGCTGGACATGTGCATAGATACAGTACCTGCATGTAGTTCCGCTTTATGAGGCAATTACTGAAGTCTTCATTTGCACTCTTGCTCACATATAGAAAACTCACAACACCTAACGCTTTGGCAAAACAAGTTTCTCTAATTCAGGATTCCCATGTGAAGACTTCTGTAGAGTAAATGGGGACTTAGAGCAAGTCACATGCAGCTGAATCTGAAAATAACTTACATATTACTCTGATACAGTTTAGTTTTCTTTTAATATTTCTTCCTTTAGTGCTACTTGTGTACACCTTATTTTATTTTATCACCGATTTTACTGTTTTATTCTATCACAAATATTTAAATATTAGTTTATACATTTCCTGTGTGTGTAGCATGGAGGGCTACAACTACATTTCATTGTGCACCCCTCTTTTGTATATTGACAATAATAATGAAACCTTGACCTTGAACTTTGACCTTGACAATGCATCCTTTTCGCACCTGTTTGGCCTTCAATCCACACTAAACTGCCATGACACACACCCAAAAGCATTTCAAAAACAGAGTAGATAAATCTGAAACACCATCCTTTTCCATTATAATGTAGACGATGACGCACAGCATATCTGCTTAGACACAACCAAGTTTCTGTGTAACAGTTAAGTTAGGAAACCAACTTCCCTCCAGTGGAAAAAAAACTTGAGCCTGTCTCAACTTCTCATACACAATGCAATGTGTTCCAGTAAAGCACTGAGTTGCCCACTCACAAAAACATACACAAGCACATATTGCTGGTAAATGACTTTGCGAACATAAAAGCTGTAGCTCGTTTTACTTTGCGATTGTTGAGATATATAAAATAATTGTCGCCATAACTTTCCATAGTTGTAATATCCTGTCTCAAGATTCAAGATTAAAAGATTAATTTGTCACTGACTCATAGTTTCAGTGTGTGCAGTGAAGTGCAGAGGTGGCACACTGAAGAGTTGAGCTAAAAGGCAATCATTATAGTTAGAATAAGCAATAAAAGTGGTTTCAGAAATAACATTTTGAAGGTACAGACGAATAAGTATTAAAAAGTTAAAGTGCATATTTATTCTTATAGATATTATCTACTTAATGTATCCTTGTACAAGGGTTCGCATGGCATCTCACAAATTAGTGCCCCATGAATGACATTATGTAGCCTACTTAATGTAAAGTTATGTAGGTTAGGTTTAGGAAAGGAAACATTTTGATGACGTACGTACATTAAAATGACTCAAAGTTCACTTGGTTTCACACAGTTCTGAACACCGGTCCCCTGGGGGAAGGGCCTGTGCTGTGTGACCCATCCACTGCCCAACCTGGCTCTTTATGCAGACTTTTGGTCTTTATACTTCCTTCTTTTTTTTTAATCCCGTCAGTGCATTTGTCACTTCATTGTTTCCTTCCTGAATACATGGATTATATACACATGAACAGTGCATGAGACTAGCCTTATATACTGCATAAAGCCTTACTGGATTGTATTGAATCTTCTCAGTGGTATCTTTGGGTCTGAATTGTAAACTGTTAGGCTAATAAATGAAAGCCAGTAACAAAATTAGTCATCCCTTAGGAACCCTATGCGGCCAAGGGGTGCCCAAACAAACTGAAGACTCAAAACATGAAAAGTAGTTTTTGGATTAATTTTTTACGGCTAATGTTTAGGAAATGGATATACTCCTTAATTCTGCTGTTGAGCACAACAATATTGTCACATGGGGATTTCGTAGGAGTATGAGTTATTAGATTCTGTTTCAGGCCCTAAAAAGCCTTGCGTCGGCCCTGCTGGTAGCACTATTCCCTCTCCCCGACCAGACTGCAGCATCTTGAGATCAGGATCCAAGGCCTGCCCACACAACCCCATGAGGATGACAGGGAGAGCGAAGCCCCAGTTACACACCAGTATAACATCCATAATGATTGTGAGAATCAGAGGAGGACGAGGAAGGAGGACAGAGAGGAGGAGGGGGGAGGACTAAGGAGCTGGGCTGAGGCGGAGAGAGCCAAAGAGAGAGTGTGTTTATTTAAGTTTTTCGTCTCCTGACTCAGACAGAGAGCAGACTACAGAGGATAATGAGAAACAGATCTTTGGTGGAGAGGAAGGGGAGGGAGAGAGACTCAAGAGAAGGAGGGACGAGGAGGAGCTGGTGGGGAGAAGAGAGGAAGGAGGAGTGGGGTAAAAGAAAAAAAAAGAAGAGGAAAGGGGAGGAGAGGGAAGAGTGACAGCCAAAAAAGGGGGGCTGTCGTGTTCATCACCACAGGAAATAGGCCCTCTTATGTTCACTAACTGACAGTTAACATCACAGCCCTGGTGGCCATGCAGCCGGCCTACAATGGCAGGTTTTGGAGACAGTGAGCTGCTTGCCATGAGTCCTGCTCATGAGTGGAATGATAATCAAATTGTTTTGGGCTTAAATGTGGGAAAAAGTTATTGATGCTGAGGATGACATGGAGATAAACCAAATTCTAGTGGAACAACACCAAGAAAGTGATGTGTGTGTGTGTGTGATGCTGAATAAGATGTGAGTTGTAAAGACAAGCCATAATTGGAGTTTCAAATATGTTATGTTGTATTAAGTAAATGTGAAGTGAGTTTGACTAAAAGAGAAACCTCGAGAGTGAGTGGGGAGGAGGGGGGAGAAGAGGGAGGTTGGAGGTTGGGCAGGGGGGATTCATGACTGACAGGCACAAGGTCCTATGGGGAATGAGTAACGGTCCAACTGGAGCTGGGAAACCCACCCAAAGGCAATTAAGGGTAAAGGACGACAAAAATATTTGATAAACTTTTTTTTCCCTCTCTCTGTCTTATGCGGGGAAGAAGAAGCTACAGGGATGGCGATGGAGCTAGAATGAAAGACCCGAGTGTACGTTGGAGATATGTTTTGGAAAAGACTGTAAGATATCCAGAGCGAAGATTTGATTTGGACCGCAAGGCATCCAGGCTGAAAAAGTTGCAAATACCGGAGCAAGAAGCAGTCCTCATCGTGTAGAAACAGCTTGGAAAAGTTGCTGAAGTTACACCAAAACCTTCCCAGAGGAGGGATATTTGCGCAATGACACGCACGTAAGAGAAAGACAAAAAGTTTTGGGGGAATATCTCCAGGGAACTTCTCTTTTTCGAGGCGCACCAAGGACGTTTAAGTCGCTGCTGTATCCGACGCAGGGAGATAAGATTGTATCACTTAATCTGTATCCTGTCCTTGCTGCCGGAGGGCGATGGGGGCCGCGCCGGGCTCGGGCTGGGAGGAGGGCGAGTTCGAGTTCAAGTTGGTGTTTGAGGAGGACCCGCCGCCGCGGCAGAACCAGGGGCCATCCCCGGTGCGCACAGCCGAGCCGGAGAGCTCCGTTCCCGGGGAGGACAGTGAGTGCGCCCTCCTGCACCTGGAATCCTCCAGCAGCAGCAGCCTGGGTTAGAGTCATTTCTTGGATAACTGAATGTGTTGAAGTACAGGGACACATGAGATGGTTGAGGTCTGAGCGGCCTGACAGTGTGGCTTCCAATGCATAGGAAAGTGTGTGTGTGTGTGTGTGTGTGTGTGTGTGTGTGTGTGTGTGTGTGTGTGTGCGCGCGTGCGTGTGTGAGTGTGTAGTTGGATGTTACATGTGCTGTAATGAGGGCCTTTATTGGCATGCCTGTGCTTACATTTAGTGTATGAGTGTGTTTGAACTTGCATGTGATGTGAGTGCGTGCCTCTGTCTGTAAGCATGTGAGCATTAGTATATTTGTTATTGTGTGCTTTTGTGTGTTGTGTGCATATCTGACTGTATTCCTTTCTGCGTGTGTGTATTTGTGTGTTTGTGCATGTGTGCGTGCAGCCCCAGACTCAATGTGTTTCTAATCAGCTGTGCGTGTGAGTGGAGTTAACAGCTGCCATCTGGGAAGGAATCTCAACCTCTGTGTACTGAACAGGCACCACATACACACCTCCCTCCCTCTTTCACTCAACCTCCATCTCCCCCATTTTTCACTGCACACACGCACACACACGCACACACACAAACACACACCTCTTATCCTCACATCCACTCTCTCATTTGTTTCCCGCCCACACTGGCATACAGTTGTATTACCACACCCAAGGCATGAAAGTGAACTGCAGGACAAACAACAGAGTAATTCTTGACTTTAAGTGTTTTTACTTTTCAGAGCATCACAGAAGAGTTTGGTCAGCTCCCCTGACACTTTGGTTGCACCCCTTTTATTCAGATTTATGTCCTCAACTTTCCATGTCTTGATAAAACACGCAAACCTGTCAAACACAACTTCTTTGGCTTGCGACAAAGCAGTGCTAACTTAACTGGCTCAATGTTTCTTACAGTTGTGACCAGTTCAACTAGACACTACCAAACTTATACGATTTGAATTACTTTTAGATGCCCAAAGTGGTCAAATGTAGAGCAGCACTGACCCCACCTTTTCTTGTCAGATCCCTCAAGTATGTAATGTATCTGTCTGTAGATACAGAGCACTAACCCAATACCAGTGCTCTATGTTTCCCAAATTCAAAATCTGTGTATCGCTGCATGGGACTCAATGGATTCATTTTTACACGAGGTAACATGAGGCCAGATGATGTTATGATGCTAAAAACTCAGCTGGCAGGGCGCCGTGACTTAATGAAAGTAATCTATAGCAGAAACACTGACTTTTGTAATGACAACGATGGAAAAAGTGTTTTTAATGTGGATTAGTCATGTCATTTCCACTAACCGAGGACAGTCCATGGCCAAAATTAATTAGTTTACAGGATAAAAGTAACTATTAAAGAAAATCGGAAAAGACACAAAATGTTGTAGAAGGAATGTGTCAGGACCCAACAAATAAATCTTGTGATTCCTTGTGGGGATCCTGACCCCACGTTGAGAAGTGTCACTCCTTATGAGAGGTTGACCTCAGGACACAGAAAAATACATTACAGTATATTAAACATGCTTGACTTAAAAGGGCAGTTCAACCTAAAATCAAAAATTCATATTTTCTCTCTTGCCTGTAGTGCTGTTTATTAATTTAGATTGTTTTGTTGTGAGTTGACGAGTGTTGGAGATATTGGCCACTGAGATGTATGCCTTCTGTAGGATATAATGGAACTAGATGGAAAAACTCAACAGCAAGGTCTCTTTCCAGAAATCATGACCCAGTTACTCAAGATAATCCACACCCCTTGTTGTGAGCAGTTTCATGTAGGAACTATTTTCTTTCTACTGAACTACACCCACCGACTGTATCACCATGCAGACAGAAGCATGCATCTACTGCTAGCTCACCTAGCAACACTGAGCTAGCTAATGTTACAGCTTGGCAGAGAATCGCCATTAATGTTAACATCTCACGCTGTTGCAAGGATAAGCCTCTCTTCCACCAGTAGATGCCTGCTTCCGTCTGCATCGTGATATGGGTGGAGGGTGTTATTCGGTAGACAGAAAATAGTTCCTACATGAAACTGCTCATGACAAGGTCTGTGGATTATCTCGAGTAAGCGGGTCATGATTTTTGGAAAGAGACATTGCTGTTGAGTTTTATAGATGTTTTTTTTTTTGGGCAGTTTAAGCACCACAAGCTGAGTGCCATCTAGTTCCATTATATTGGAGAGAAGGCAGACATCTCTACGGCCAGTATCTCCAACACTTGGCACCTCACACCAAAACAATCTAGACTGATAAACGGCACTAAAGGTAAGAGGAAAAATATAGATTTCTGATTATGGGGTGAACTATCCCTTTAAGATGAGGCCTCCCAAAAGAAAGTGACAAACTGATGGTGTAAAATAACGGTCAGGTCAGCTTTGGTAGGGATAAACTCTTCTGCTGGTCCACACGTAAATAAATGATTGTTTCCTGCATAGTTATGAAAACCCTGAAGAGGTAAAAGTGTCCATTATTTTATAGGAAAAAAGCAATAACTGGAGAGAAGTCAGAAAAACTGGAGTAAACATGCGTCTTCAGTGTAGCATAAACGTATATATTTTTTGCTTTATATCCTGTTTATCATCTTGAGACCCCTCGTAAGGTTCTTAATCACTTTTTGTGAGAGGTTCAACCCAGGACACAGAGCAAAATATTACAGTACATTAGATCTGTTAGATCTTTATTGTGTTAGGTATGTTTTCGTGCCTCATAAACTTCTCTGCTGGTCTGCACACAAACATCTGAATCATTGTTTCATGTGAAAAGAGAAGTTGCCTCAGCACTGCAGCTTTAACCACTTGGAAATATTTCTGTTGCCAGGAAACATTTGAAAAGATTTTTCACCCCAAGTCTTAATTTGTTGGCAGTTGCTGTTGTGTGCCGGCGTTGCCCAAAAATTGCCTGTAGGGCCCGCCGCCACTGCAGCGCAACAATGATCAGTTGGAGCCTCGCTCATTACAGAGTAACTACTGTTTGGCTCCATGTGGAGGCCGACCACACCACGCTGGGGAAATGTTGTGGTGAGGACTGTGGTCTTTAGAGGTCATGTCCTCATTCGGATGATTGGTTGGCAAAAAGTCCAAAACGTTTTGTTCTCTGAAAATTTTTAAAGAAGGTGTGGTAGAACAAAATCCACAAATCGTCTTCATAACTGTTGAGTTTAGCTGCAGAATTGGGTTTGTGATTCTCTGTGGTGTAAGATTTGGATCAGGGAGCCAAATGTTTGGTTACAATTCCCACTTCACCCTTTACTGCACTATTTGTGACTATAATACATGGAAAACATGTATTGAAATAGTTCTTCACACCCGAAATAGAGTTTATAAAAGTGCTGAGTAAACTGTTTCCATGTGACTGTGTGAGATTATGGAATATAAAACCAAATCCTTCTTTGTCATGTAGTTTTTTTCCCAACAAAAATCTCATGTACAGCATACTTTCCCGTTTCTGTGTAGATTTTAGAAATGTATCATTTACAGTTGCAACTTAATTCACTAAAATGTTCTGTGCTGCCTTGCCATAGAATAAAAATGTTTATCTTTGATCTTTGAAATAAATAACAATATAAAGACTAACACTTAAGGGGTAACAGGTATTTTTCAACCTTGTCCCTATTTTCACAAATGGAGGCAACAATTTTTGAACTTGGTCCAGTGTTGAGCACTGCAGCCAGTTGCAGCAAAACAGGCTGCGATGTAACTTCTCATGGCATTGTGCTCCATTAGTTTACATCCACTAAAAGTGCTTGTTTTTGTCACTGATGGGCTCAGATTATTATTAGTATTGTGTCTGACAACATTTTGGAAAGGATTCCTACAACGATAGACCTTGTTGTTCAAGGCTAAGATCCTTTTTGTTTTTTTTACATCATAAATAAAATTACATCATAAACATCATAAAACACACTTCATTCAAAGTCATTCAAAGTCAACAGCAACAAAATAAAACTCACAAATGTTGTCTCGGTTCGTCTTTCCACTGTTACAACAATCGCCAGCTCTGGTTTGGTTGAAATAAATCCTTAATTCACGCAGTCTGATGTGAAGATATGCTGGCTCTATACACGCTCAATCACTATTTATTCAAGTGGAGTCTGGGGGCGGGTGGCGATAGCAATTTTGGGGTTGTTTCTGGTTACACAAAAGGATCTTAATCTTTAACAAAAAGATCTATCTCAGTAGGGATCCTTTCCATAATGTTGTCACTTACAGTCTGATCCTGTCAGTGGCAAACACAAACATTCTTAGTTTACTGCAGCACTCTCGCTCAATACTGGACCAGTTTTAAAAAATAGTTGTTCCCATTAGTCACTTAGATGCAAAAACTTGGAAAAATAGGGTCCAGGTCGGAGAATACCAACCTCTAAAGAATAACAATTGGCCTAGCATGTTATCAAAGTTAGCATTCATATCATCCAATATAAAGCTGTTTAATCTCAAGGAATAGTTCAACAACCTGGCACGTAACGACCCCTAAAACCACAGTGTGTCAGTTTTACTCTTTGGATTTGTACAGATTAAAAACTAGGATACCACATGTTAATAAGTAACTTTAAAAGTGCAGGCGGATTTTATTACCTTTGGACAGAGCCAGGCTAGCTGTTTCCCATGTTTACAGTCTTTATGCTAGGCTAAGCTAACCGTCTCTTGGCCACACTTCATGTTTTCCGTACACATATAAAAGTGGTGTCAACCTTCACATTTAACTCTCGGCAAGAACGCGAACCACCATGTTTCCCAAAATGTCAACCTGCTCTTTTATATTAAAAGTGACACAATGCTGCACTTGTTTCAAAGACATTAACTGCACTTCCTGAGGAGAAGTCCCAGTTGCATGCATTTTCCATATGTTATCAATTACAGATCAGTAAATCAAGGAAAATTGATGTGTAATGAACAATATAGGCATGCTGATGATAAAAAATGAATCTCTGCTGACCACAAATTGTGTTTACAGTGTTTTGATTGACATGTAATGAGTCTTTTTCGTGCCAGATTTGAAAGAACAGCACGCTTTGAGAGCTAACTGTCATTTTGAGGTTGTAAAAAGAGATTAATGGGAGGCCACATGACCCTCAGAACCCGCAATGTATGATATAAAAAGAAAGTCTGTTTGAACAAAAGAGAAAAAAAGTTGTTGCTTTTTTTTTTTTTTAAACTAGAAAGCAGCCAGAAGTTAAATTGTTGCCATGTGGAAGTGAAGGTGTATATAAGGAAAATGAACACAGAGTAAACTCTTCATTTGCAGCATTTTATAATCAGCATTTTTAGGCAAGTAAGACCAACTTTTGTCCACAGTTGTGATACTTTCGCCAATAACAGCATACAAGTATTTTCTCTCGGGGCTCTAAACTTGTGACATTTGCCACTTTATTTTCTAAATCATATTCTGGTGTCAGTGTCTGTCATGTTACCACACATTCAGTCTAGTTATTCTTTCTATCAGTTACAGATAACCACCGCTCAATCAGCATCCCCAGCCCGCCACCCTCATCCAATCAGAGGGCTGGGATGCATTCCCCGCCTCCACGGAGGGCTCCTGCCAGAGAGTTCAGCGGGACCTATGAGAGCTTGCCGGCACGTTCTGTACAGGTGAGATGAACTGTTTGTAAGTCCTGCTTGTTTATGGTCAGAGGGTTTGAACCTGAAAACTTAAGTTTATAGGTCATTCTGTACCTTTTGCATATTTTACCCCTCAGTGTAGCGATGGGTCCTTCACTCACCAATGACATGTTGACTTTCTCCAATGACAAATCACAAGCTGTTACAGCTTTAGTAATGATGCAATGGTCAGCACACACAATTGGAAATTGCCTAATCTAAAACTAGCCTAAGCCAATTGTACCTAGATGCACATCTTTGGAGGTAAATTTGGACTTGGAATATTTTGAGAAAATCATCCCTGAAACTGGGGGGAACTTGGCCTTGTTCTTGCCAGTTTTCTTTATGCAATATATGCGGATGATATATTATACAATGTATCCTCAAACAGCAGTTTGCATGATATCTAACGAATTAGCAGTCCACAAATTAATGTAAAAGTGCATACTTAACGTAAAGTTACATACTTAAATGATAAGTTGCACTGATAAGATTAGGGCAGGAAACATGGTAATGACGTACCTTAAAATAACTCAGAGTTCACCTGGTTTCACACAATCCTGAACACTGGTCTCCTAGGACAAAGTCCTGTGTTTGTTTGATCCGTCCACCACCCCAACCAGCCTTCTTACACTCAATTTCGGTATTTATTCTACTTCTATCTTTATTCCAGTCAGTGCATTGGTCATTGAATTAAATGGTTAACAAATTACTGGCTCGTGATTATGTGCATTACTTGCAAATTGTCTTGTATTACGTTTTGTAGGAATACATACGAACAGTGCAAGAGAACAGCCTGATTAGTACGGACCTTTTCGAAAATCAAAAGCCAGTGGTTTCAGTTAATTCAAACAGAGTATTAGTTTCACATTCTAAAGTCTTGCTGAAAGTAATCTGTTACAGTGATCATTTAGTTGATTTCCTTGTGTGGAAGTCCACCATCCAATATTTGAGAGTCAGCTGCTAAAAGATGTGCATTCACAAGTTATGTTGATGTGAAATAAAACCTGAAAGACAAACTTTAAGCAAACATGGATGTTGATAAATTGAATTTGGTAGTTTTTGTTTGCATTAAAAATGTTACTGTTCACTTGAAGAGTGGACATAGTAAATGGACTTGCACTGGTATATTGCTTTCCTAGTCCTCTGACCACTTAAAGCACTTTTATACTACATGTTACATTCACACACACATTCATACACTGGTGGCCACAGCTATTATACAAGGTTTCATCTGCTACTCAAATTTTAAACGACTTTAAACATTCACATGCTCTCAATTATCGTTAGTTCAGTAAATACCTTGCCCAAGGATACTGTATGAATTGAAGGAGCCGGGGATCGAACCGCCAATCTTCCAATTAGTGGACGACCCGTTCTAGCCTCCTGATCTACAGCTACCCCAAGGGCTGACTTTCAATAAATCATAGCAAGGGAGCTGCTTTGCTTCATACAAAATGCTGACTCAGAATCAGCTCATCTGCAAGGGACTTAATCGCCAGGTTCTTCACAAACATGCGGTGCAATATAGGAGAGGGGAGACCATCATCTGTCCACACCCCACCGCTGTCACAAACGACTCTTGTCACTGACCAAAGTCAGCTATCCGTGGCCAACCGAAGATCCCCGGCACTATGGTGTTGTTATAAATGTCTGGCTCAGAGATGTTCAGTCATAATCGCTTTTGCTTCTACACATTTGCAAAAGCACATTTGCTTCACATTTGCTTCTAAGCCAAGCACATACATCAAATGTCTGAGTTTGCCGTTCCTCTCATACTGAGCAGGATTACTATTGCAACAACACCTCATCAGTAGGGTAAAGCTCTCATGACGATCTAAACCTAGCTCACATTCCCTACTAGCGGGTATACAATCCAGCGCTTGGTGAATTACGCTTCACAATGATAGGAAGAGCCAAGGGGTAATTCATACGTGCAAAAACTATTTCAACATAGTTTCTGTTCACAACTGTGTTACTATGTGATAAAAACTGTGGTAGAGTTGTATATCAAAACCTTTCAAGGGAAAGAAATGGCTGATTCGAATGTAGAAAATCAATCAAAAAGAAACCCAGAATGACCTTTTTTGTTTAGACTGCTAAAAATGAACGGTGACTAATTAAGGTTTTCCTTTGTAAATCAATGAATCTTTGATTCTTTTTAATTCCTTAGTTTAGTCTAGAAAAAGTGCCCATTACAGTTTCCAAGAGGTCACATTGCATGTTTTATCAGAGCAACAGTCCCAAATCATAAAGTTATTTGATATGAACCCAGCCTGGTAAGACCACCCTGATGATGTGAGCTCAACATTTTGTTTCGCTCTCTGTATCAGTCTGGACTCGCGCCAAACACTTGGGCGTACTCGCCTTGTCAGACAAACTCCCTTAGCCAATCAGCATAACAAAACACCGGGGAACATCATCTTCATCACCAATGGAGCCAGTTGATAAATTAAGTTTTTTGCCAAATCCAGTTGGAAGAAAGGCAAAAAACATCTTTTCTTCAAAGAAACTCCAAGAGTGCATACTCTCATTCTTGTGTATTTGTTATTATTGACTACATTTCTGCAATAACTTCACTTACTGATGTGTTTACTCTACTAACATTAGAGTCAGCGCTAGTTACTTAGGTAGCCGCCATTACTGTTCTGCAAGCTGCGGCTTGCATTCTGTAATCTACAACAATGCAGTCTCTGAAAGGTTGCTTATGTTGTCAACTACGGTGCAGATCCCTGATTGACCTTGATTGGATTTCAATTCCTGGGAAGTGTTTTGGGCGGCAGTAAGTCCACACTTATACAAAGAGCAAAACAGAATATTGAGCTGACGTCATCAGAATGGTCTTACCAAGCTAATACTTACGTCTGAGAAGTTAGAACAACCTAATATTTGGCATTTTCTGTGTTATCAACTGACTCTCAAAACCAAATGAAAGTTAAGTACTTTTTGGTTGCTCTCATCTGTCCTCCAGGTTTCAGAGTCCCGTGTGGTTGAGTGTCCTAGCATCCAGATAACCACCATCTCCCCTGAAGATGATATAGCACCCACCATTTCCAGTTACTGGGACATGGGCGGCGGCGGTGGGTGGGACCGAGAGCGCCTCTACCTCCCCCTGCTGGACCCCTTTACTTATCGCGACAGATGCCCTGGCTCCCTCAGCCACAGTCCCAGCCCTGGCTCCAGCCCCTCCTCCCGCGGCTGGCTCAGTCCAGCCTCCAGCTGTGACTCTCTGCTGGTGGAGGAAGAGGAGCTGAACGAGGCCACAATCAATTTTGGCCTCTCGCCATCCTCAAGGCCCACGTCCCCTGGGGGTAAAAAACGTAGAAATTCCCCTATGGTCTCTCCCTGTACCTCACGAAGGGGTAGTTACTCAGAGGAGCTGCAGGGATGCAGCCTCGAGGGTGGAGACTCCAACCCTCAGTCGCAAGCTCCGCCCAGCAGCTGTGAGCTCAGCATCCCACAGAAAACCAGGAAGACGTCATTGGAACAGGTGAAGATGCTTGGTTTCGTGGTGTTTCTCAAATGTTATTTCCATATGTGGCACTAAAATGGTGAACCATACCTTTTGGGTTCTAGTTGTCTCCCAGGGGGGTGGATCAGGAGCAGGCTCCAGGCCATAGTTCCCCCTGCCCGCTGTCAGAGACTCAGCATACCAGGAGAGAGCCCCCTTCGCTGGGCATGGACTACCTCTCTGTACCTCCTGCTCTAGCCTGGGGCCGGACCCGAGCCAGTGCCCACAGCCCTCTGTTCAGGCAAGGATACACACCACCTACATACATGATAATATCAAAAATCACAGATTAAAGCTCAGTACTGATGATGTGTTAAAGGCTTACCCATATTAGAAATAACATAAAAAGAAATAAAACAAACATTGCATTTTTAAAAAGTGAATACCAGTGTCTTTCCAGAAATAGTCTCTCCATTACTCTTCTAAAAAGAAATGCTTATACTGAATTTTTAATGCAATTTTTCACCACAAATAAAAGCTGCTGGTATGTTACCAAAAGCTGGGTCACACCAGCGTTTGTAACAGATAAATTTCATCAAATAAATTAATTTCAGTGGAACTCACTGAGTGCATTTATGGAGTAAATTTGTGCAGTGCATAGAGTGAACTCTGACATGCAAATTGGCACTGTATGTGCACCAATTTGGCTGTTAGAAAGTTATCTAACATCAACTCAGTACTGTGTTAAAATACAACAGGTAATATGTTTGCAGCATGTCACCATGGTTTTTTCTGGATTTTCAAAAAAAAAAAAAAAAGACAGTAAAAGCTGGAGTTCACTGATCTACTCAGGATTTTTGTTCAACGAAAAATGAAGATAACAAAAGTAAATGCATCTTAATCACAATAAAAATGTGGATACTTTTATGTGAAGGGCTCAGCACTGAGAACGGTTAGTTTGGCTTTATATACAAAGATTTAAACCATCAGTTATAACTGTGTTAATGAGCATTTATTTGTCCCTA
Source organism: Epinephelus lanceolatus (assembly GCF_041903045.1). NCBI lineage: Eukaryota > Metazoa > Chordata > Actinopteri > Perciformes > Serranidae > Epinephelus > Epinephelus lanceolatus. The sequence continues at coordinate 16,191,379 of NC_135745.1, read as the reverse complement.
TAAGTCCGTTTTGGACTTGTCATGTTTGCATGTGTAAATTCCATTTGTGGTCTGAAAAATAGTTATTCATTGGCATCTCAGCATTCTTTTCCATGTTCACTGCAACTAAAACTGTCTAATGTGTCTAATCCACTTGTAGGTCTAATGCTCTGCCGCCACTCGACTGGCCACTGCCGTCCCAGTTTGATCAGTACGAGCTGCGTATTGAGGTGCAGCCCCGTCCACACCACAGAGCCCACTATGAGACAGAGGGAAGCAGAGGAGCCGTCAAGGCCACGCCAACAGGACATCCTGTCGTCAAGGTGAAACCCAAATCTCCAGATTTAGGCAGCTGCTTAAAGTGACACCAATCCGTTAGCTCTTCCCAAACAATGTCTTCCTTAGAAATGCTGCATGAACCCATATTTTGATAATCCATTTGCCTTTGTAGTGACATCATTTTAACGGCTCTGACTGTCCTTATGTTAAATGTAATTTCTATTGAAGCTGAAATAGAAATTTACTTTGACTGTTGCATTTTTCACAATACTGGAACAAAGTCTCAGGGCTCATGTTGTCTCTCACTGCTGTTGGCCTCATCACAGTTTGATCTCGTCCCTCACACTGTGTCTTTCTGTACAGCTGTGTGGATACACAGAGAGGAAGCCACTCTCCCTTCAGGTTTTCGTTGGAACAGCTGATGACCGATCAATCAGGCCACATCCTTTCTATCAGATACACAGGTACTGTGCTGTATCTCTATTTAAAGTCAAACCTACTACCAACCGACATCACTATTCAAGGGACGCCACATACTGTATATTCATCATCTGACCACTGTGGCTTTAACCATTGCGTAACTGACCACCAGCTGCTTCCAGTGTTGCTCCAGGAAATGTCTTGCACCAGTTATTCTCAATGTAACGTGCTCTGGTATGAGAACGTCAGCTTAATATAGAAGATGTAAAGTCTTTAAGAGCAAAGACATGTAGCTGTTGTATAACTAGATCATGTTGTCATTCTGCTCAGTGTTTCGACATCTATGAGATATTTTTGGGATATTAACAGGGACTGATTGGTCTGTATTCCAATGGCTTTTAGTAATTAGGACATTTTCTGTATTATTTATTCGATCCGAAAAGCGTTTTATTTATTTTTGCACACTACGTAGCATCTTGGTTGCCAAATGGTTACAGCTGATGCCACAAAACTGCAGCATCGCCGGTTCAATTCCAGCTGAGCACCTTGGTAGCGTGCCCACACAAGTTTTTGACCCCAAAATGACATTACTTGTTTTGTCTGACCAAAAGTCCAAAATTTAAAGGTATTCCAATTTACACTGATATAAAACAGAAAAAAAAGAAAATCTTAACATTATGTCCAACAACTGTTACGTGCTGTAAACCGCAAATATTGGAAATGTTTGCTTGATACATCACTTACACTCTGACATCTCTCTACCTTGTGCATGTATAGGTCCTGTTTGTGCATGTGTGTGTCTTTCGGACCTGTGTGTAATTGACAAGCAAGAGTGAAAACATTGAATTTCCCCTCAGGGGGATTAATAAAGTAAATAAACTTAAAATAATAAACTTAAAAACATTTAATGAATAGCATAAATTGTATTGTACCAGCTTGGGCAGAGCACAAGTCTATTGTGGGACTTTGATTCAGCATAAAAACTGTAAACGGAGGGCTGTTAAATCCAGCTGTTTCTCCACTCTCAGAGTGACAGGGAAGATGGTGGGTACTGCCAGTCACGAGAGCGTTCAGGCGGGGACCAAACTGCTGGACATCCCTCTCAACCCTGAGAACAACATGACTGCACTGTGAGTAGCAAAGAGACAGGAAGTGTTTTCCCTAAAAGCTCACAAAACTTTTTGTGCATGTTTTTCAGCCTTATACTCCAGTTTTAAGGCTATGTTGAAGTCTACAGTCTATACTTGAGAAGCAGGTTAATTATTTTAATTTCTTTACTGGACCAATGTTGAAGAATGTGACTACAAGAGACTGGATAGATTTAACATTTTTTGTGTTGTAGCATCGACTGTGCTGGGATTCTGAAGCTGAGGAACTCGGACATCGAGCTGAGGAAAGGAGAAACAGACGTTGGAAGGAAGAACACACGTGTCCGTTTGGTGTTTCGTACCCACCTCCCTCTAGCGCCCCCTGTAGCCGCGCCTGGCCGAGTCCTGGCTCTGCAGGTTGCTTCCCTGGCCATCGAATGCTGTGAGTATCTGGTCAGATGCGCTAAACAGCAAAGAGAACACACCTTTGCGCAACACTTACCAAAGCAGGTTGTTAAAGCCACTCTGTGTAAGAATTGTTGCATGCATAAGGAGGACATACAGTGGTAGTGAGGTCATGTTTAATTTGCCTGATTGTCCCTGTCTTAGCCCAGCGTTCGGCTCAGGAGCTGCCTGTCATCGAGTCCGTGAGTCTTACCTCCTGCTCTGTGGAGGGAGGAGAGGAGCTTCTGCTGAGCGGCTCTAACTTCCTGCCAATCTCCAGAGTCCTTTTCATGGAGAGAGGGACAGGTAAAGGTCCACAGAGGAGACACAGGCCTTTCTAAAGTTGTTTTTCTGATCTGTTTTATCTAATATCTTGATGAGTTTCTGACTGAAATGAAGCCAGTAAAAATAACTAGCTTCCAGAGTAGTGAATTTTTTTTTCTGCAATACAATTCAGATACAAACACTGAGTCTGTAAAAACATTTAAAATAATTTCAGTAAGTGCAACCCAAATTCAATGTTAAAAAACTAGCTTGTTTTCTATTCTTTTTTTTTAATTTAGTAGCACAGTGTAAATAGATACATCTCAATGCAGTGTGTTCATGCCTCGGTCTTTCCATTAAGGCTATCTAATTGCAGTCAGTCTTTTAGATATTGTACGGCTGTACAGCACATCATTCAGGGAAAAATAGAAAAGGGATAATAGCTTTTACATGATGTGAAACAGGGTTTAACTGTCTCAGAGAGACTGTCTGGGGTTTTCCAGGATGCTGAATACACAACAGAATGAATTGAGATAAAAATTTAAATAGATTTGTTGACATAAAATGATCTTTAAAAACAGTTGTGAGAGTGCAGGAGCAGTAGAAGCAGAACCAACCAGTTTTACAAAGGCTTTAATGTTGGGTGTTATCTGTGATACATTGACAGCACATTATATTAATTAAACTTATTGTGTGTCTTAATGCGTGTGTATCTACGTTACACTTAATTCTACCTTGTGTTCTTAATATTAGATGGTAAACTGCAGTGGGAGGAGGAGGCTCATGTCGACCGAGACAACAGCAATGAGGTAATTTTGCATGTGTGACATCAGTCCTCAAAATGTCACCAATTCCAAAAAGTATCTGCAACAACAGGAACTGAGTCTGTACCGTTGTGTCCACACCTCTTTTTTGTTACAGTGTTTGTTGTGTGTGAGGGTCCCCGCCTACAGCGACCTGTCTGTCAGTCGGCCGGTGTCGGTTAGTCTTTACGTCTCCAATGGGAAGAGGAAAAGGAGCAGCACGCACTGCTTCAAGTATCTCCCCAGTAAGTGTCCAATCACACCGTATTCACATCTGTCTCTCCTCTATCTGTAGCGGATTTTGTTCAGTTTGTGTTTGTGTGTTTGATTGATTAAAAATTCATCTTACTTTTGAAAGAAAGGAAAAAAAGATTTTTGTTTATGGCATTTTCCACTTTTACATCACTAAGTGTATCTTTTTAAAACATATATCCTCAATATTTTTTGTATTTTATGAGTTAATTTGACCAATAGTTGTACTTTTAGAATGTTTTTTTCTTTCCAAATACCTATGTGAATTTCTTTCCAACTACTTGTGACTTGTTTAAATTATATGATTTTAAAGAGTCAAAATAAATATTTCTCATTCTTATAATGCTCATTTGGAGATTTCCCATTGCACAATGGTCTTTTGAAAACATCTTCTTTAAATTATATACCATAACCTAAAATGTAATAAGATTTTTACATTCATATAAAAGCTAAAAACAAATAATAAATGTAAAATGAAAAGAAATGTGGTTCTAGATTTATTTCCGAGAGACATAAACCACATTAAACTCCAATAAAAAGTGACTATATAAAAAACATCATGCAACATCAAAGTCCTCACTGGGAGAACCTGGAATACAAAATGTAAAAATATTATTACAACATATTAGTGAAAGTGTTTCTGTTTCTCCTCACAGTTATGTTCAAAGAGGAGGACCCGCTGCTGTCCCGGCCCTCTGTGCTGCCTCTGGATGGGGGGAGTGTGTGTCCTGTGGGGGGTCAACCCAGGATGGACAGGGGCTTTCCTGTGAGAGGCGACCCCATGGGTGACGATCGAGGCCTGGGCTTCCACCTGCCCCCCTACCCCTCCACCTACTCCCCTCCCTGCCCCACTATGGGTTACCATGAGGAGTACTGCTCCAAACCTGATGCTACGGTGGAGGAGCCCAGCGGGTCCAGGGCAGCCTTGTCCGAGGGTCACCCCAGCTTTGAGAACCTGGAGCTGGGCTTCACCGAGCTCCTTCCCCCCTTATACCCCCGCGGTCCGCAGCCTCCCTCCCCTTCCCCTTCCCCTTGGCTGGACTCACCCTACCTTTCCTCCTCGCCCTCTCCCTCCCACTCCTCCTCTCTCAGCCCGTTTCCTGCCGGCAGTCCCATCTCGACCTCCCCTCTGCCTCCCATCCCCACTTCCCCTTACCCACAGTACTCTGCTTATCCTCAGGAGGTATGTCCTTCCCCTCCCTCCAACCCCAGCCCATATCAGGACATCTGCCCGGCACCCTACTCCCACTACGAGGGCTGGGACCCCCAGGGAAGGGTGCTGGGGATGGGACATGGGGGAGAGAGGGATGCCAAGATCCAGGAGTGCCCCCTGGAGTTTACCAGCTCTTCTATGCACCACATTACATTTGATGAAGGTGAGTTGAATGTTATTGTCTTAATCTTACAGAGTGCAAATGTGTAATAATCAGTTGAAAAGATTAAGTTATTAACTACATATTAATGATGGACGGAGATGATTAAGAAATGTTTTTATGTGCAGTATAAATGCATGGCTGGACGAGAGGGAGGATCAATGTGTTTGATTATAAACAGACTGGTGGATGGCAGATGGCTAAGTAAATGGTTACATGCATAACTGTGGATTATTCAGTACAGTAATGCCAGATGTCAGATGACACAGTATAGATTTAAAAACCGGGATTTAGTTGTCTGATGATACTGAATTAATATTTCTATTCATTTCTATTCATTCGGTGCTTTATATGGTGGTGGGAGATGCTCTCCATACTCATCTCATACCTGCCGTGGTGGTCAAAACTTTATTACACTGCACACTAGAAGGGCGCTCCCAAATGCCCAATCTCGCAATGTTAATGAAAGGGAAAAATAATTGGGGTATCGGCCCAGTGATACGTATTTACTCCAGAGTTTAACGGGTTCTTCCTTGGCAAATGTTACACTTTTCCACCAAGTTTTGTAAAAATCGGGCCAGTAGTTTTTCTGTAATCCTGCTGACAAACAGACCAACCAAACTGAAAAGATAACCTCCTTGCAGTGGTATTTATATTTTTACATTGCATTACCTGCCTGGTCAGTTACCATTTAACTGCATACTAAAAAATAACTTCACAAAAAAACACTAGATGCTCTGTCATTGTGGTTAAAGTTTGAACAAACACAAAGTGAACAGATGTTAGTTTTAATCCATCAAGAAATCCAAACTTTGACCAGGAGGTGAAGTCAGGGTGGAGCTCAATTGTTATGTGCCAGCCTAATAACTGGGAGTGAAGCCTGAGAAGCAGAAATGCCCCTGAAAACAAGCTCCTCTTACTGTTCTTAGTAGATATGGCCAGTGCTCAGTAACTACTTATTAAGACGTTTGGCCATCTTTACATTGATTTTATGATTCTTAAAGTAATGATAATTTTCATTTGTTCTTCTCTGGAGGGTAAAATGTCAGAATATTGCATAGAATAGCCCAGGTCAAAATAGGTTTTGCAGCCAATACAAGTTGTGGTATTTGAGAGTGTGAAAGAATCTGATAATAATATGTGGGCCTATGTTCATTTTCTACATTAAAGCTATGGTAGGCAGAAATCTGGAAAAGGCATAACAACGAAAAAAAAGTTGAAAATTCACCCTTCTCCTGCAGCTCTCGACTCTTTTTACCAAGCCCCTATCACCAGACAACCGCAGGCATATGCATGGGCTTTAAACAGTAACCTAGCGTTACCCATACATTGATTTATTTAATCCTATTTCATTGTAGAGGTTCACACAGCCCATTTGCTGCGCTCCTCCTCACCCTGCTCTCTCTCTATCAGACCACAGATGAGACAAGAATTAGCTAGCTAACAGTAGCCCTGTCCCTTGGCCTCGCCCCACACTGCTGTGGACTGCTTCCCCAAGAGAAGAACAGTCCACAGCTCGGCAGACAGACCTCAGTCGGCAGTTGTAGTAGCTCGAATTTTGTCAGTGTGAATGCCCCCAGTGCCAGGTGTCACAGCGGGGTAGGGGCCAGGGACAGTGTCAGGTCTAACCTGTTAGCTGATCTGATGAGGAGTTGGGGATGTCCGGTCCCCTGGAGCTGGGGTTTGTACATGGTTGGATTCATGTTGCTGTGGCCCCTGACTGTGGGTTCATCTCTGGAGCTGCTGTGAGCTCTCCTTCAAAGCCCTTAGCAGTGTGAGATGGTTTGTAGAGTGAGTGTGAGTGAGTTAAAGGACAAAACTATTAGCAACATTTTCTCTCCATCTCTGAAATGCTTTGCCGATATTTACACGTTTTATTTTGTTTATTGTCAGACTCCCTTGTAGACTCTCTTTTTAACTGATAAGTCCATCTTCCTTTTTGGGTTGCTTTCAACGGTAAGCTTTTGCTGCCAATGCTGGAATAGCAACTTCAGGATTATCTGCCATTGAATCATGCTCTCACTTGAGGGAGAACTTCCTCTCTCTGAAACGACCTGTGACTGGCCAGAGTTTCTCTGTCACGGGCTTCCCTGTCACGGGCATTTGTGTATCTGCCCTGATATTTGGATTTGCAGTGAATAATTGTGATAGGTGCCAAATGACAATGCAAAACACAAACATTTTAAAAACAGTCTGCACTATTGAGACGCTGTGAAAGTCATCTTCGACAAGTTATTCAGGTGTTGCAACTCCCGCTGCTTTCCAAATCAATGTGTATAAAATTATTTACAGGTTAATACACACAGATTGACAGGTTGGTTTGAGTCCAGCAAAAAGCTGAAGAAACTGTTTCTAGGACATTAAGTATTTGTTGAATGAAAGAATGGAGTGATGAACAGGTTTGTGATTTTCTCTTTTCCCTCCACAGTGACGGAGTTCATCGGGGAGGACATCCAGTCTTACCAGTCAGGCTCACAGATGGACAACCAGCCAAACTGAGCTCAGAACAGCTCATTACCCCCAGCATAATTTTAAATCCATTATGCACTTGGTATTAAGATGCATCGCTCCAGTTACACATGAAACGACAGGGGGATATGATTACCAGGACACTGTTGTAATTATGACCACAGGTAATGGTTTTTATGTGGTTTTATAAAGGGAAACAAATGTTTTTAACATGTTTTCAATATAAATTATACAAGAAAGTGCTTGGGTTTGCTGTGTCTTGTGTTTTTCTTCCAAAGAAAACAAAATTAACACTCATACAAGGTAAATTCAGAATAGAGGGACTGAAGGAAAAAGGCTTAGACACTATGGAAAACAAAATGGCTTAATAAGATATTATGCAAGATGCCGTATTCTCTACAATCCCACGTAACTATATAAACATATTTCGCAAGAGACACAATTGTGTCTTAGATTAATAAGACTGCACTAGCAGACACTTAATCCATCCTGCTGTAAGGACTTGTTTCTCTGCTCCGCTCCTGGATGTGATGGAAGGTTTTTTTTTTGAGTAATGGTGACAGGATTTAGGATCATGTTTTGCCAAATAGCAGTAATTATTTCTGATTTTTTTGTTTTAACTATAATACCAGATTTAGGTATAGTTTAATATCACGGAAAATGACTAAAAGTGGTAAAGACTTTACTGAAAAAATCAACTTAAGACAGTTTTTTTATTCGTCTGATCTCAGCAGAAGTTGAGCCTGTGGCTGGTGTAAAGATAAGGTAAAGTTTGACCTCATGAAAGGATGATGTGACCAGGCTGTGATTACTGAAGCTGTTTGAAAGGTCTGAATGAGAAATAGCTTGTTAGATCCTCTGGAAGCAGAGCAGGTTTGTCTTGAGGAACAGTGCCACCTGGGGGGACTCAGGACCAGGAACGCCCCAACAGTCCTAAATCAGCAGCTGATGAGATATCACTCATTCTGTTGTAAAACTTCACACGTCTTATTTCCTGCTATTTCAGCACTTAAAAGACTGTGGCCACAAGAAAGGCAGACAATAGTGTTTGATTATCACAAAACAGCAAAGGCAATAAAAAAAACACCAACCCAACAAAAAGACACTGAAGTAACATTGTACATTTTCTTGACAGTTTTATGGGTCTAAATGGTTCAGTGCAACCATACATGGGCATGTTGGGAGCTTGAGACCAAAGAAGCCTTAATGGTAAGGGATAGATATTGTCGGTGTAGCGCTTTGAACATCTTTTAAAAAGACCTTACTGTTGGAATCTGGAGCCATAATTCCTTCACGACATTCACTTTTCCAGCAGCTTCTATTTTATTTCTCCCTGGCTGCAGCTCAGGAAAGGTGGTTACACGTGGAAAGTTTATGAGAGGTGAATGTGGCAAAAATAATGAAGGATAAGACTCCGAGCACAAACCACTCACCGTCATTTACATTGACTTTATGCTTTGCTGCTATTCATTTGTTTATATTTGAGTATCAAACATTGGCATCCTCTTTTGTCATTAAAGTTTTTGTGCATCTTAAAACTTTGAGAGTATAAAACATTCAAATATACAAACATTTCTTTAATTTAGGAGCTGTCCTCTGGTGTAATAATTCAAATATTTAAGAAAAAAATAAAAATGTGGTAAAGAAAACAGTCTAAAGTCTAAACACACCTGAAAAAAAAACTAAGGATAGTAATAGCCACACCCTTTCTCTTACATAGAAAAACTTGGAAACGATTAATTTTCCTAAAACATTTAGCAATGTGAAGTTTGGAGGTAATTTTCTGATTTTCTGTTCAAGTTTTCATTACATTTTTAAAGTCTCTGTCCCCATCAGCAGCCATATAGGCCAGTACAACTAAATTTGGTATTTATAGAGACACACAACTTTGTCATTACATTATCTGTAAAGCGTAGTTTCCCAGCCTATGAACAGACATGCAAGGTCACCCTGACCTAAAGTGGCTAAATGGCTAAAATATTTCATTGCAGTGGCTCATTTAGGACATACTGCTTCACGTGATTTTTCATACTTTGAAACAAGAATTGAATAAAGTGATAAAGTTCCCCCTTAAAGTTGCTCCATTGTTTCTCACATCTTAACTCACTCTCCCATCCCCACATCTTGTCACAATGAGTCACTCATTGTGTCACCAGGGGGTGGTATAATCTCAAATATCACTCAGTGAGCTCTCCGAGTCAGCTTGACTGACACATGCAGGTTCATGAAACACCAGCCAAGTGAACCCTTAATGGAAATGCCTGTCTTGGATTATGAAGAGCCTATGGGAAAACGGAATGGCCATTATATGTGTAAACTTAACCTCTGTCGGTAGAGTCCCAAAAGATAAGCTAACTATAGGATCACTGAGGTATGTGGGAATCATACAGAGCAGTCAGGCTGCTGCTGCCTGCTTGATACACAAGTGCACAGACTGTTTTACTACAGTATTGCCCCTATAACACTGATACCGACTCTGATAGTGACACTTAAGCTATATGCTTATATTAATTAATTATTCTAATAATCATAATGATGTTAACAATACCACTAGTTCTATTTTTTGGCATGATATCCATGGCAATCATACTATACCAACTGTTGGTGGTGAATGTGATTTTGTTTGATAAATTACATTTAACAAAACCAAGAGCTTACAGCCATGCTGCAAGGTATGTGAGGCTGGGCTTAGGCACAGTGGTGCTTTGTGCCAAATGCCAGACGTGGAACCAAGTCATTGCTTTGCAAGTCACAAGTAAGTCTCAAGTCTTTGCACTCAAGTCCCAAATCCTAAATTTTTAGTTTTGAGTTCTTAATGTGCCCTTCACCAAATGTAATGCCGTTTTAGCAACAGAGTACAATATATTAGACTAACATAAATCATGAATGCTTTTTAAAATTTGTGTTTTCTTGTCAAAACAAGTGGGTTGGAAGTTGTCGCATTTCCTTGTGAAATTTCTGACCCAAATATTTTGCATACTGCAATTATTTTTTTCTTGACCATCACATAGTTTTTGTACATGAATTAAATTATCTTCGGTATCATTTTTGCTAACTGGCGCTCAGTAATGTAACGTTAATTCCACATGGGTCTTTGCTGCAACTTGACTGAATGCCGTCGGATTGTTCAAACAAAGTGGATCTAGAGAATTCAGTGTTAATTTGCTGGGAATAAATAGCATCAAAGTTAGTTCATTCAGGAAATGAAATGATTTAGGGATCATTTTTTTAATAACATACTTTTAAATCTTTGGGCCTGGAGGAAGGTCAACTGGCTCAAGTTTAAGTGAAGTCACGGGTCATTGGTGTTTAAGTCCAAGTTGAGTTGCAAGTCTCTTTTTTATCTTTTTATCCTGAAGTTGAGACTAAAGTCATCAAACATGTCACTGAGTCTTACTCGAGTCCAAGTCGTGTGACTCGATTCCACACTTTTGCTAAATGCTAACACTAACATGGGTAACAGGCTGCAAAGAGAAAAGAAAAACTGAATAAAAAAGCAGAGTTTCCAGGAGGTGGCACTATTTTAGCTACAGAGAGGATTTAGAAATGTCTGTTTTCAGTACTTGGCCCTGTAACAAAGGAGTCAGAGAATCATTCCAGCCGTTTAGGATTAAACATCTACATAGTTTTGTGTAACTCACAGGAGACAGATTCCAAAGAGTAATTTGACATTTTGGGAAAAACGCTTACCATAAAAAAAGAAGTAGTTTTGTAGGGAATTATGTGTGGGACGGTTTTGTGGCCAGGAGCAGTAACGTCCTCCCAACATCACAGTAATCTGCCAAACAACCAGCAGAGAGGAAATCACTGCACCTACAGGCCCAGACACCACCAAACTGACTTCAGAGAATTAGCAGGGTTGAAACCCCCCTGCCGCATCACCTCAGGTCACTGTGTCACAGCCAAAAAGTTGCACATGAACACACCAAAACAACAGCCAACAAGCACCTATGTTCTGTGCCTGTGTGAGCGACCATACCCCTCCATACCAGCAGATGGCGGTTGGCTGTAGTCATCGTTCACAAAGGCAAACTGGAAGAACATCTTAATGCTAGTTAGGCAATTAGCACATTACCAATACATCCAACGTTGAAAGAACAAGGCATATTTGCTGTGCACCAGTGAAAAATAACGCAAACCAGGAAATGTTTCTGCTCAAGAGCTCAATGGCTAAAGAAAAATAATCTTACCTCATGTAAAAAGTTTGTTGCGACTTTACTCCTTCTTGACTTTAGGTCTTTGTTTGCATTTCTCATTTCTGTTTCTCTCCTTGTGTGCTAAGCTGAACTGCCAATCAAAGTGATTTCGTTTACTGACGGGCTCCACTTTTGCCGACACCAATTCAGCATGCTGAACCAGTGATAAAAAAGCATGCTAGCACCGACAAGGGCCAACAGTGCAGGAAATATAGCACCAAGGAGGGTGGCAGACACTCACCAGTGACCCAACTTTGACCGACTTCTAGTTGTCGGCTTGGTGTGTCAGGGCTTTGAACAAGAGATAGTCCTCCACATGACCCCGAAACAAAACCACACCTTGTTAAGTCACATGTGTACTCCCCATGACGTATAAACTGTCCTTTATGTGCAAAATTGATCAAGTTCCTCTTTAAAGCCCGTGGATAACAGGAGATCCTGTAGTGGGAGCAAAATTTACAACACAGTCAAGAGTCACAGCAGGGTCAGAGGACACAAATGTGTTGAAATAAAATTAAGGAACAACCCAACAAAATGACATCACTTGTTAGTCACAAACAGCTTGCACAGCTGTTTACCATTGAGTCTCTCGTGGCTTGGAAAGAGAGAAGGAAGTAAGTATCTGTGGGAAGATGAGGATACATGAGCCTCAGCGATAGAGGAATGGCGGGCCTTTCCAAGCTCTCAGCACATCTGTGTGTCTATTTTAACATGGCGTATGTTTTCACTTAAGTTCTGTGTTGTCATTCAAGTGTGCTTGTTGTTACACACTTGACTCTTGGTTGTGTTGAGAACAACACATCCGCTGTAAAAGTGGAAACAAGATGCTGCGTTTGAGACAGATTTCTTTCTATAGCCTCTTTCATCTGAGATTGTATACAGCTATTGTGGTGCCAATGACTTGCGCTCTTTGTTCTTTCTTTGTATAGGTCAGAGTGGGAAGGCCAAGAATTAACTTGGTTACTTAAGGAGAGTAGGAAGGCTGCTCTCCACAGGGCTTTTTCACTGTATACAAGAAAAGCAAAGGTTCCTGGGAGATGGTGTAAAAGGGACAATAGCAGTGCAGACTAACCTCATGCCAAAATTAACTTTTAAGAGGCCAAGGACATAAGAAAGATAGAAAAACAGTTAAAGGTCCAGTGTGTAGGATTTAAGGGGATATATTGGCAGAAATGGAATACAATATTCATAACAATGTTTTCATCAGTGTATCATTGCCTGAAAATAAGAATTCTTGTGTTTTCGTTATGTTAGAATGAGCTGTTTATATCTATACACGGAGCGGGTCCTCTTCCACCAAGTCTGCTATGTTTTTCTACTGTAGCTCAGAATGGACAAATCAAACACTGGCTTTAGATAGGACTGTTCATGTTTTCACATTGACCGCCAAAGTTCTCCTTCACTCTTGGCACATGGGAGATTTCAGTTCTGCAGCCTCACCACTAGATGCCACTAATTCCCACACACCAGACTTTTAAAGGCTCTGTATTTAAGAATGTGGCCAAAACGGTTACTGCACTCAAATTCAAAATACTGCCGTGAGTCGTGTCCGCCCCCCTCCCCTACCGATTCGAGGTTGCTGGACAGCGGCACGCTGGAGACTGATTTGTTTGCCCATGGGCGGCTGCCGTGGCAGGGCCGCGTTGCTGCGTCCTTGATCTTCGGTTTTCCAGCGGACCGTTCGAGCAAGTCCGGCTTCTCTGCTGCTAATGCTGCTGCTGGGATACAGCTGAGGAGGAGCTGGCTGCTAATGCTATGTACCGGGACACTGCTAACGCTGCTGCCGGGATACAGCTGAGGAGGAGCCGGCTGCTAATGCTATGTACCGGGACACTGCTAATGCTGCTTGCCGTGCTGCTGTAGCTCAGTCGTAAGTGTAACTGATGCTGAGACTCTACTGACTGCGTGACTGGTAGACGGCGGTGGGTGGTGCAACAGGCCAAAACACAAATTTAAAACATAAACATGATTTGCAGACTGCAAAAAAATTTTTTAGATGCAAATATTCTGGCTGTACTATTGTTGTCGGTGTGATCAGTATGTTATATGAACATTATTCCTTAGTCTCTGTGACATATTAGGAGGATTTTACGACTATTTGCTTTAGATTTCTTACATATAGCTCCTTTAAGAGAAAAGCTACAGTCAGTCCTGAGACTACAACATTTGCACTCCAGCAGTATGTGAATACGTTTATATTCAAAACTCATGATAAGCCTTTAATAAAACCTGAGCTGAGTGAAGCACCTTCTATATAGCTTAATATTTCTTCTGACCATTTTTCGAAATTATTTTATTTTGTAGCATTTCAAAGAAACTTATTTTACATGTATGTATGGTGTAATCCAAACTCTGCGGACCAAAATAATTCTGCAATATCTATTGCACGTGGATAGTTTGATGTTGAGTCATGGTGTTCCTGTTTTGTGATCCAAGTTCACTAACTCCTATTTGCCAGTGGCTGGGCTTGCTATTGTAGTAACCATGTTCCCATGCCAGAGGGTACAACCCTTCCTTAAACAAAATAAACTCCATGATATGTCATTGTGTCAGAGGTGGGCGTCGTTGCTGTCTCCTTTCCTGGCCACAGATTTATAAGGGACTGAAATGTTTACTGTGTTCCACTCCGTCCCTCAGAAACAGTGATCATCAGTAGTCAATCTTCCTGACAGTTGAGGCTCTGGAGACCTGAGTTAGACTGAAGACCCTGTAGGTTGCACTGGGGTCTGCAGAGCTGGAGGGAGCAGTTAAGTGGAGAGGTGGGGAAAGTAGAGAGCGTGTTGAAACATCAAGTAAACAGGGATGTATAAATAGTGTGCATGGAACAGGTGCTAATTTATACTTGGGTTATTTTCAGTTCAAACAATCAGCTATTTATCCATCACTTTTAAAGTGAATTCATTGATGTCTCATTGTGAACATTTTGACATGAATGTGGCAGAGTTAAAGACAATTAAAGATCTCTTGTTCTGCAATACTACCAGTGACACAACAACCGGCGACAAGTATTATGTTATTATACACATATGATTATTGTCACATATGTATACTATCAGATATTAATATATACTTTCAACATATTGTACCACAATAGCCAGAATTATAACTATAATATTATTACTTTCATTAATGTTGTTGTAAGCTACTGTCATTACCGTCTGTCCTGCATCTCTCTCTGTCTCTCTCTCTCTTTCTGTCTCATTGTGTCATACGGATTACTGTTCATTTATTATGCTGATCTGTTCTGTACGACATCTATTGCACATCTGTCCGTCCTGGAAGAGGGATCCCTCCTCAGTTGCTCTTCCTGAGGTTTCTACCGTTTTTTTCCCCTGTTAAAGGGAGTTTTTCCTTATCTGCTGCGAGGGTCCTAAGGACAGAGGGATGTCATATGCTGTAAAGCCCTGTGAGGCAAATTGTGATTTGTGATATTGGGCTTTATAAATAAAATTGATTGACTGATTGAAGTGATTTTCAATCGAAACCAATGACACGAAGCTATAAACTGACGCCTGGCACTTGTTGTTGCATGACAAGTGTGATGTGCTACAAATCGAAGCTCAGCTGGACTCAACTTTATTTCACTTCTCCAATAAAGTGGTGGAGCATGAACGATCATATGTTACTGTTTTACCATTTCCCCATTATGACATAAACTAGGCTACGTCAACAAGCTCTTGAGCAACACTGCAATGGCGACTCATCGACACTGTAGCTTATCATTTGTAGTGCGAACAGACCATTACACTTGATAGTGCTAGGCAGATAGTGTACATTTGGCTTGTGTAAGCTCCTGTGCTAATGCTAGCTACTGATTTTTGCCTGTGAAGAGAACCAAAAAAATTAGCTAAAAGTGTCTTTGAGCAACATGGAGCTGTAAAATGGAGTGTTGATTCTTAGTGGTATCAGTAATACTAACAACCCTTTCACATAACCAACAATTATACTAGTTTAGTATAAATATACTACTAAAAATGTTTACAACCTTCAATATTCCTGTAATCTGATCAGTCTTGTCAGTTCACAGCAGTATTATGAGGACTATCTTTACAAATGAATTGAGTAAAATAGTAATTGTACTTGTTAAACTACATTTATTTGCAGAATTTTGCAACACAAGAACTTTAACAATTGTCTGCAGCCATATTATGTGGGGGTGTAAGATAGACTGCGTATCACCACTTACTCCCATTGTACAAAAATGAAGCCAAAACATCCCAGATACAGCCACTGCCATATTGCAGAGGTGATGTCATTCGGAGTCAGAGTCTGGTTAACCGCGTTTATAGTACAAAAACGTACTTATAACAAAACGTATTAGAAAAACAAACACTTGAACATACATGAGCATGATAAGAACTACCTAAAATAACAAAAGCAGTCTTAATTAAAGATTTATTTGACGTACTTTGAATTGGGTTTGAGTTTGGCCCATGTCCTATCTGCTAACATGGGGGGTGGGGTTGATGAGAGACGATCGAGAGGTTAGGCTTCACTTTTGGGCACCTGTCATGTTCATCTTTATTAGGCCTATATAGTCTATGGGTTCTACTTAGGCTCAGTAGTGTTTTAAGCTAAATGCTAACATCAGCATGCTAACACCATGACATCATAATGTCAAAGCTAATGTAATGGTGTTCAGCAGGCACTTAAATATTTACCATTGGATGCGATATTCAATGCCCATATTTGGTCATTAACACATTAAAATCATTACCTGACAATAGTGTTAGACGAAAAGTTAAGGAATCACCAAAGTTATCCCAGTTCATCCTAAGGGGGGCATGAATGTCTAACCAAATTTGATGACAGTCCATCCAGTAGTTTTTGAGACATTTCACTTTAACCCACAAATGTGAACCTCATGGTAAAGAAAAATCAGGGGATCATATCAAGGTGTTGGGAAACACTGTTTGGGAACCATGAATGTTTGTACAAAATTTTGTTGCAATTCATGGAGTAGATTTTGAGGTATTTCACTGGATAAGTAAAAACTTACACTGACATGCTGGTGGCGCTTTATAATATTAAAGGCCCGAACATACTTGGCCGGAAAGTATGCGGAACGGACTCCGCGAGGAATGTCCGCAGTCATTCGGGCTTTCATAGTCGAGCGCACTTCCACGTTGTAGTTTCCTGTAAAAATGTCTGTGAAAAATCCCCGCGATGTGAAAAATACATGCCGAGCAGTCACTGGTGCATGGAGCGGAGTCTGCTCGGTCGTAAAATCGTAAACTCGGTTTATGACCGCGCGGTCGTAAACCGAGTATGTTCAGGCCTTTAGTCAGGGGGGCAACAAAGTTATCAGGAGTCATCCTCTGGATACTATGAATATCTGCACCAAATTTGAAAGCAATCCATCCTACAGTTAATGAGACATTTCTTTCAAACCAAAATCTTCAATCTCATTGTGGCATTAGAGAAGGGAATCACCAAAGTTATTACAATTCATTCTTCTGGGGACCATGTGTGTCTGTATAAAATTTCATGGCAATCAGTTCAATAATTGATGAGATATTTCAGTCTGGACCAAATTGCAACAGAGCTAACTTACTCCATTAGCATGGCTAAAACCAAAATAAAATAACAAACCAAAAATCAAAGTGGCTCATACAGCACCTTTAACCAAACCAAAACAACACACACCTGTTTAACATGTGGTTTTATTGAAACACTGGATTATGTTTTCCTACAACACTGATGTGGTATGCACAATTCAAACACGAACAGTGGAATATAAAAAAGCTGAAGAATATAACAGTAACAACATCTAGAGAGAGAGAAGCATCATTTTGGTCTCTTCCTCTGAATATTTTTTACAGCAGTACAAAACCAATAGACCCAATTGACAACGTGCATCAATTTAGTGGTGTGAGTTTGGTGTTAAAAGATGCTTTGATATTTGGAAACACCAGAAATTTGAACATACATAGAAAATACTAATATTAAGTGCACTTTAAACATACTTTTCTTGTTGTTTTGCATATGATCTTTCCACATATATACTGTATTTTCTTGCCATTGATTGTAGCTTGCAATTACAGAAACACATATATCATAATAGGAGCAAAAAGCTAGCCTAGCATGTAAACTATTTTGCTCTCCTTCAAGCCTTACAACACTGGAGCCATTTAAAAATGACATGAATGATTCAACCTGATCAGCTACTGTGCAAACTGTTGGGAAAACAGTCAATTCCTTTAATGAAATAATCAAAAAACAAAACAGGAGTCTTGAATTTCTAATCGTATGGCATATGAATATTTCCTCCAACAATTAACTTAATCTTGGCTCCTTTCAGCTCATTATTTTTCTACATTTTATCCTTTAAATTGAAAACAAATTTTAGGCAGAGCAACAACATATACATTATGCAAAAAACAAAAACACAATAATAAGCCGCCATTTTCTTTGGTTTTTCTTCATTTGTCATTCCAGACTATGTTTACATGCACATAGTATCTTTGGTGTTAGCTTGTATCCTTGTTCAGGAGATTCGTTTGATAGCTTACCCCAGAACATCTCTTTATACATGAATGATCTTGTATTTTGAGTATTGCAATTGGCAATGATCTGCCATTAACAAAACGATCCAGCAATTACATTCAGGTCTCCCGTAATCAAGATTACAATCTATCCAGGCCACTGGAAGCAAGGTATGACTGTTACATGCTCCAACACATGAAGAGAAAGCCTCAGTAATTTAAGGGAATATTGTTGTACGTGTAAACATAGCCATTGACCTCCACCTTTCACTCCTCTCTCTCTATGGTCCGAAGCAGTATACTTTATACAAAATCAAATTTGGCAGGTTTGCAGAGGCGTAACTGTGAAAAATAAGGCTGGGCATCTATATCATATCAATATTGTTATATGAGACCAAATATTGTCTTAGATTTTGGATATCATTATATCCTAAGTGTTGTCTTCTTTTGGGTTTAAAGGCTACATTACAGTAAAATGATGTAAATTCCTGAACTTAGACTGTTTAAGCTGCTCTATTACTTGCCTTTACTCACATAGTCATTAAATCCACATTACTGATGATTGTTTATCAAAAACCTCATTGTGTAAGTATTTTGTGAAAGCACCAATAGTTAGCCCTACAACAATATCACATTATTGATATTAAAGTATTTGGTCAAAAATATTGTGATAATTGGTTTTCTCCATGCCACCCAGTCCTAGAAAAAAAAATCCAAACGCAAGATTATCTTTTAATAACTTGGGTTGGCCACTAAACATCCTGGGCCAATCGTTACACAAGTACTTTGTGAACGTGAAATTAAACCCTGTGATTTTTAAATTTCAAACAACAAATGGAGTCACACTTGATTACAATACTACAATGAACTATACCAGTTGTGCTAAAACTCTATAGTTTGCTCCCACCGTGACCCAGATGCTCCTCCCGCTGGTGTGAATGCCATTAAACAGTGATTACACTAGCATTGGCTCGCAGCATTGTATTTGACAGCAGTTCAACAGCCTTTGAGAACCTGCCTAATTCAATTTATATTTTGAGCATACTGCAGGCCTAATACCTTTTCTCTTCCCTCAAGCGCTGACAAACACCAGGCGGGTGGAGTAGATCAGGTCAGCCAGGTAAAGGATAAAGTTGACAGCAGTGAGCACAGCCACCGCCATGGTCTTATCCCACACACACAGCCCCAGCGCGGTGTTGCAGTTGTAGGGCCTATCTTTTGTTCCACCATGCTTGGGATCAAAGTTGAAGATGGGCCAGATAATGGTTGCTGACAGATAGAGGACCACGGCCAGGAGGGCATAGGCAGACAGGAAGCGTGCAAACGGGAAGGGGAGGCAGCCGGTGCATTCACCTATGCAGAGCAGGATGATGGCAGCCGACAGAATGAAGCAGATGCAGTAGACTGACATGCAGTACTTGAGTGCATCGTGACGGTCGTACAACACGGGGTCGCTGACGAAGACGAAGATGATGCAGGCCACAAAGGTCTCGCAGACTTTCAGCAGGCCGGGGGCTGTGGCCATGTAGCCAGCCACCTCGCCTGGACGCGCCTTGCTGATGCTAACCTCGGTCATGTAGGCGATGGTGGCCAGGCAGGAGAAGACGGTCGCCACGATTCGGTAGTCACGCGTTTCACTTGGTCCTGTTGAGCCCTTGAGGAAGTAGAGGGGGAAGATGATGGAGGCAGACAGGCAGAGCAAGGCAGCGTAGCAGGCGAAGGTGATAGGGAAATTCTTCCAGGAAACAGGGGCTCTGGTCTGAAGGCCGAACAGCTCCACCAGGATGACAAGCAGAGTCCCGGCGAAGCTGAAGGCCCAGCAGAAGATGCACCAGTCTCCGGTGCCATGGTAGAGTCTGCCTCCATGCACTGCCACGGAGAAGGCAATGCAGGAGAAGACCAGCGCTGCCAGCCGTGTCCATAGGAGGGGGCTGGAGTGGAGGACTATAGCCATGATGTGGTAGGTGATGCGTGAAGCTGGAATGGTTCTTGCAAGATATGAGTCTCTTCCTATTGGGAGTCACTTCTGCCGATTTTTGCTGTCAGCCACTCAGGGAAGGCAGAAAAGGCTGTAAGAAGAAAAGACATAGAAAAGACTTAGTAAGCAAGATTTCAACGCTTATGCAATTTTTTATGACCTCTAGATGGAGAACATGATAAGACCACATGAGGGCTTAGACAGACTCTGCACTCCTACATACCATTTTCTGAAACACACAATGCTGTTATTGTATTTTTATGAATGGTTGAAACAACAAGTGAAACCATGAAAACACAATTTAAAACCACAAATAATGACTGCACTGTGTTCGCACTCGTCACAGCACATTTACATCTGGTCAGATCATCTGGTGAACACTCCTCCTCTTTTTCTCTGTTGCTTTCTGCCCGTATCAAGCTCCAGACTGCTTTCTCAACAGCATTCCTGCCCTGAGCGCAGACTGTTTCACTCTGACATTCCTCCATGCTCATGTCCTCGGACAGGCGTGGTGCCGCAACCTCCACCGACCCGCAGTGTGTCTGTCATCGTGCTCTAAACATGGCCCTTTCCACTCGTTCCACTCCCACTCCCAGGGACCTCATCTTCACTGCACAACAAGGCTGAGAATCTAGTCCTGCCTAAACTTTGTTAAAGGAAACTGCATCTTTAAGGCCCTGAAAACCTCTTGTTACTATTAGAGATAGGGTTCTTTCGGAGAACAAATTTTTCTTCGAAAGCTAAAGCAGTTTTTTTTTATTTCACATGATTTCCTGATGGTTTTACAATGCTATTTGAAGAGGGCAGGGTTCAGTTGGAAACAGCTGATGTCACAGCTGATGTCAGTACACCAACTTAGAGTAGGTTTTTAAGCACTAAAGGGGCTCTAAGCAAAATTCAGAGCATATGAGTTGTCTGGACACAGTTCTCAAAATGGAAGTGGCAGTACGGATTACAACTGTAACCATATCTGTAGGTTTTCTATTTCACTTCATTTCGATTCAGCAAATTATTTTAAATCAAACATGGCTAAAAGTTAAAGCTACTGCAAAAGCATTTTCAGATGCATCTCCTCATGTAACAGCCAAATGAGAAAACCTCTACTGTCATAAAAATTCAAATTTACTGATTTTTTTGCCAAGAGTTTAGTAGCTCATTATTTCCTCAACTTGGTAAACGATATAAAATATATATTTACTGAGTAAATTGGAGAGTGGAAAGAGTCATAAAGTCAGCAAACCGCTACTGGTCACACCAGACCAAGTGAGCAGTTGTAGCACACCACACCACCCAGTCTGCTGGGTTAAAAAAGGGTGTGTTTTATTGCCTATAAAATTAATTGTTCATTTGTTAGAGAATGAATATGCCATTTCCTCTTTTACACAGCCACACTTGTAGGCTACATAGGAATGTGTTTTGGCTATGGCTTGATTTGTCCGTTGACTATTTTTTGATTGTTTTTCATTGTTTCAAATTGGTTTTGTCAAAAAAAAAAGTGATATAAAACAGAGAAATGGGAAATCCTCGCATTTGCAAAGCTGCAACCAACAGTTTTGCTTGCTAAATTACGTTTTTACTTGTACTATAAAAGTGTTTAAGGTGGGCTAATCAATCATTTGACTAATCTTTTTCAACTCAAGTTAGAGCAAGTTTGCTTGACTGACAGATGTCCATCAGAATATAACACTCAGCCTTGTCTACTGCCCGTCATTTTGCTCCACCTTCACCCTCAAATTAGAATTTTGAGACAAATGGTGCAACAATCTCGACTCAAGGTTTCAGAACGCCCTTTCCGAAATGATAGTTGATGTCACGTTTTCAACAAACCCTAGAGACACCAAATCAGGTGTGAAATGCTTGTGTCCATCTGTTACCATTGCAAGGCAGAGAAGGGTTTTTCCAGTTGATGCAAATTGCTCAGACTGCAACCTTGTGTGCAGCAGCATGTGCTGTGATCTAATGAGGATACTGTCATTAGTACAGATATCCTCTCCCTGCTCTACAGTGGATTTCTATTGAACGTTGGTGCACAATTGCATCTATATAAAGAAGCTCTTGTTCTTTGATTCTGAGGGACTGATGGTGATGACAGGTGATGTTTGTTGATGTGCATTTTCTGAAATCAGCTCTGGACAAAATATGTCTGGATGGGACAAGAACTCAGCACTTGTACCAAGATTCTTTTGTTACATGCTTCACAAAATATCTTGACACAAGTTGATCTGGTTTCGAGGCTTTCACAAAAACAAGATTTTCAGCCACAAAACACATTTAATGAGATAAGTAGGACATTTTCACAGTGTTGAAACCCTCTGACAGCACCGGCTGTCCTCCCTCCCATCCCTCCTGACACCCATCACCCACTTGGCTCCACAAGGACTGCATTCCCTGTTCCCAGTTTACACAGCGAGACAGTTATAAACAAGGAGAAAAAGCCTGTTTACATTAGCCCCATTAAACACCTATAAAATAGTCGATGCTGGGGAGGTGAAAAGCTGAACTGGTGGCGAGGTATGAATAGAAAGAAGGGAACAAAAAAGAGAGAGAAATGGAAAAAGAGACCCCTTAAACTCCTGTATGATGACTAAGTTGAAGCCAAGAGGGAGTGGAGTGGAGGGGAGGGAGGGGAGGAAAAAGAGGGAGGAACATGGGGGAAGCCCTGTGTCTCAGGCCGCAGAAGGACACATAGTTTAAACACAGTGATGGAGTAGAATAGCAGAGAAGTGAGTCACCACCGGGCCCCTCTCTTTCACCACTCCTCCTTTTCTCTCCCCCCTTCCTCCTCCCTTATTTCTTGTAAGATTTTCCAACTTACTGATGTGTTCCAGATGTGCTGCAGTCTGGCTGCTGCTGAACAACTGGTAACTTTGTCATATTTGCCAAGTTCTTTCCTTTTCTCTCTTTTCCTTCCCTTCCTTCCCTCCTCATCGTCTCATTTTGGCGGCTACTCCCTCTCTTTTCCATCAGTTGTCCTCTTACTCCCTCCCAGCTCAATACTCCCACTCCAGCTTTAAAGTCAGGGTACCAATTATGCTTCATGTAAACCACTCAAAATAAATGTATACGGAGGGGTCGTAATGGAAAAATCAATCCCGCCACTCCCGCCTTTTACTTTGCTGCTTATGGAATCAAGTCAGGAAAGAAATGTGAGAGGAAAATGGCAGAGGGAGGACAAAAAAAGGAGAAAAGAAACAAGAGCACAGTGTGGAAAAGTGTCTTTTCACAGCGCAGCATGGAAAACACGACAGGATCACACAAATAGGGGCACTTCCCCAAATGGAAGAGGTGCTGAAAATAGGCTCACACATCAGGCTTGCAACAGGACAGCAAACAGGATGTGACAGCATCATGCTCCTCTGCACAGTCACTTTTCATACAGACAGCAGGACGCACACACACACACACACCCATGCACACACATGTGCAGGAAACAAGTGTTTGTCTCAGGCAGAGAGGTCATGTGCGCTGCTTGTTTGGTTGTCATGACACAACATCACTAACTCGATTTTACCCATAATTCACTTACAGGAAACCTGGGGGTCAAAGCACAAGAGGAGCTCTGTTGGCAAACCATCCCAGTGTGTGTGTAACAGCTTCATGTTAGTATATTAGTGTGCGACTGTTGTGTGTTGCAGTCTGTAGCAAAATGTACCTTAACATTTGACCTTTGTAGACCAAAAAAAAAAATCCTAAGTATTCAGCAATTTTTTTTTCATTTTTTGTCAGACAAGAGAACCATCAGAAACACCATGAGAACAGCAACAAGATACTAAACCTCTCTAATGAAATACACACTGACCTTTTTTCAGACCCACCACACCTACTCAGTGTTGAGGGAAATTTGGATACAGTTCGGCATTTAGGTCAAGAACACTAAGGAGGTTATTAGTGAGAATCTAAATCAGTATCTTCAACACATTCAGGCACAACTGTGACACAAAATCCAGAAAGAGAGGGTAAAAGTCCCCATAAAGGAGTGTGTGTCAGTGTGACAGCTGTGTGCTAGGCTCCTGCAGAGGCTCATTCATTGACAGTGAAGGTGGGTGTGCCGCCTGCCGCACCCTTCTCCCACCACACACACACACACATACACACACAAACCACACAGACCCAAAACATAGAAATAAATGTTAAAAACAGGCATTTGTCTTCAGGAAACTGGGCTGAAAATACATTTTTGAAAACACTGTGCACCTGATGAATGTTTCAAAGTCTCTCACCACAAAAATACTACAGCAGAAAAAAATTAAAAAGTAACATAACATTTTAAATGTAATCATTTATAGTTGTTCCTTTTAATGTCAGCTCTGTTTTTATATGGACACATTTCCAAACCCACTTTAAGTATGGACTCAATAATGTCAAAATATGATAAGTTTCCTCTGACGTCCGTAAATGAAAGGCACCCTTGCTGCTGATTGTTTCACATTCTTCACATGAGGCATGCAGGTAGGCAAGATGCAACAAGTTGTAGTTGAACGCATTTTTTTTCCTTGCACAAGCTCACAGTATCTACCTCATAAAAACACGCTTTAAATCACCACCATCAAGTTGTAGGCTATGTATGTTGCCGAGTTTGATGTTAAAGTTGGTTACCTTTGGCTGCGGAGAGTCTCTCGTTTCTCCGGGACATCCAGCAGTAGAGAATCGTAGGTTGCAACTCCTCAGCTCCCTGACATGACCAGCAGCTCAGAGAAGCAGCTCCCCGCCCAGCTAACCAAATTAGGCATCAAATTTGTGCACCGTTATTCACATCTGTCTCGACTCTCCTCCTCCTCCTCCTCCTCCTCCTTGCAGCCTGAAGCCCAGGACACTGACTGCTGAACACACCCAATGCAGAGCAGCAGAAGTGTGCAGCCCTTTTCGAAATTACATTTTTGATGTGTTTTCCACATTTTCAGAGGCTGGAAGCAGCGTGAAAAGTAGCCCAGGGTTTTTGTATCGCTCTTGTATGTAAAGATGCTGTGTATTGATCCCTGTAATGTGAAATAGAAGAGAGCTTCAATGATTGTTATTTTTGTTATCATCCAATGTGATTGGGTGACATGTGGTCAGATGTTTGTGTCAGTAAAGAAAAACATTTTTCGTGTTTAAATTCAGTTGGGCTGAATACATCTGGTAAATTGTGTTATAATTCGTGAAAAAAGTGGGCTAAGCTATAATAAAACCCCGAATATATGAAAAGACATTAGCTGAGTTAATATTCGCTGCAAAACTTAATATCAAATTCATATGGTTTGGGGATGATTTACTTAAGGACCCACCCAGTTACGTATTAGGCCTACTAATGAAACGTTTATTTTATCACCCCTCCATCAGCGTTTCTATCGGCACAGTCCAGATGACACAAAATATTTGTCAGTGCTAAAGACTGACTCATCGTAGTCTGGGGTTATTTGTATGCGTTGCCCAGCAACGGCAGCTGTAACCCCTGACAACCGTATGGTATTTACCGAGTGTTGTAAATCGACGCGTTTCCTGACCGTGTTAAAAAAATGATCCGAGCGACAGAGGGAAGTCAGTGTGCTCTCACATGCACATTCTTACAAGATTACCTTAATTTAGCCTACCTAAATTGCTCACATTTCATTCAGCCGTTAAAACCTAATGTCATGAGACCAGCACACCGTGTGTTTGTTAGTAGAGAGAATAAGGTTTATTCTATTCTATTTTAATCTATTTTTCACTAATTTTATTACTGAAACAAAAGCTTAAACTTAATACTGGACAATAACAAGACTATGTAAAGTTCATCTTGTAGTTCATCTTGAATTCTAGAAAAAAAATCACTATAAACCAGATTGATTTAGAAAAGGGTGCTGGGATAGAAAAATCTTTGGTTAACATAAGAGCAGGGTGAAAGAAGCATAGATTATCAGGAAAATGTACTTAACCTCTATACGTATAGAGGTTAAGTACATTTTCCTGATAATCTATGCTGTATCATAATATAATTTTATGTTTTGTATGAAAAATCCCAGTCAAAAGTAAAATATTGCCTTCTGAGTTGCAGTGGAGTAGAAGTATAACATGGCCTGAATAGGAAATACTGAAACGAAAGTGCTTTGAGTGAAAATGGCCTACTTAGTTCATTCCACTTCTGGAAAAGACTGACCACATGACCTGAATTTCTGGATTGGCTGGTGTTTAAAAAAAAACAACCTGTAAGTAAGAAAAATAGTTCTTAACTCGTTACACAAGTTCAGCAACTCACAACAGAGTAGCTACTCTGGAGTACACATAATGTTAAAGATTTATAACACTTATGTAAAAAAAAAAACAAAAACAAAAAACATCTGACCTCCATACATGTCATAAGATTCAACAATAGTAATAATAATGATGCAAAACCTGCCTAGTGCAATAGTTAGCTCTATTTTTCCACCTATGGCTCTGATCTAAAGTATTCAATGAAGCAACACATGTCCTCTGATTACAAATAAATCAGGAAGTAGAGCTCTCCTCTTCAGTATTCCACGCCTAGGAGCCAAGCCAGGGCCAAGTTTGGCAGCTCATTTTTTTGTAAAATAATATTGCTGATTTTGAGATTTGACCAGCTGATTAATGAAAATAAATTGGACTTTCAGGTCATTGCTGAAATAAAAACACTCTCACTTATCTTCAGTTGTCTTACAATGAATTCATTTATTTAAAATATTGATAGCGGGAGACAAACCCAACACATCAGTGGTGGCATGGAGGTTGCTTAAAGAAAGAAAATATTTTGAACTTAAATTTGTCGTTAAAAAACAAGGTCACTGGTGGAGGTGTGTGCTTCTTCATCTAGTCTGAACAACACGATGCCTGTCTGCAGCCTGAGATGCAAGATCTTGTTAAGTTTGTGATAAGATGGGTAAGGACATCTTCATTTGCTGTCGAGTGTACGGGAAAGGTTGGGGTCAGTTGACCATGACACTGCAGAAACACAGAGACAACATTTTCTATATATTTTTTAATTTAAAAGTACTTTTGCAGGTTCCTTGTACAATATTCAGCACATTTCCTACAGACCTACCACTTCTAAAAACTACACAGCTCTTTCATTTTTATTCAGATATACTGTAGGGCCTGCAAACATTTTTTATACATTTTTTTAGAGAAGGATTGGCCTGTTTTTTCATAGTAAATTGTAATGCTATACTTTTGCCATACTTGTTTGCATTGTTAATTTCATTTTCTATTTATATGTTTATATTTTGCACCAATAATTCAAAGCAAATTACTTTTATGTGAAAACCTAGTTTGTGAAACTGGGTTCTGATTCTGAGGGTTTTGCTCAAAACTGGACGTGACTGAGCATCAATTAAAGAGGTTACTAATAAAAATAAATAATAAAATATTATAAAAAAATAAATAGATAAATACTGATGACAAAAACAACAAGAGTGAACCTAACATCATAATCTAAGATGAAACATTTTATTTTTAGGCATTTATTTTTTTGTCCTGTGAGTTTTTTACACCACCGACACCAGATGGCGCCAGATTTAAACTCCAGGCCATCGCACATGACGTCATAATTTTGCGACATTTTCACAACACAATCGTCAGTTTCTGGAGACCGGTGGATGTTTGGAGAAGGTAACATCATGGCGTCGGAAACAGGAGAGCAGTCCACTGGACACGATGCAGAATTGGACGAATTGTTGGACAGTAAGTGTTGACATTAAGTCTTTAGGGCGACCCCGTCTTTACTCGTATGAGTACTGTTTGTCCTGGTGTTTAAAACGGCTGTGATTTGGCGCTGGGTCCCGTCCATCTCCCGCTCTGGCAGGGGCTAGCTTGTGCGCTCGGTGGGACCTCCTGTTCAGGTCCCAAATATCGGCAAAGTAACGTTAGCCCATCGCTGACATTCGGACCTGTCGGATATCATTCTTTAAATTAAAGTTGTCACTGCACGCGGCTAACATAATGTCATAAAGTACGTCGTGGTGCTAATGTTAGCTATGTTAGCTAACTTTGCTAGATGTGCTCCACATCAACCATACATTACGTATTTGCCCTTGAATCTTATTTTATCGCTTTCCCCCCGTTGGTCGGTGTTAGGCAAAATAAAAACCCGTTAATCTGACATTGAATTGGATTGTCCTATAATGAGAGGTCTAAAGTCTTTATTAATGAGGATAAACTAAATATTAAGTTAACAGTACAGTTCAAACAGCTCCACAAACCGGTGTAAAAGTTACTGCTAAACTTCTGTGTTGTTAGTTTTAGCTGGGCCTACCCAATTAACTTGTAACTGAGTATTGCATTTCATGACATCAAACTCAGAGCTGGTCTTCCATTTTAAATCACACCATTTAAGATAAGAGACATGATTTTACATTTCAAAATGAGCTAAAAACTTTACCAATCAGAAAGAATACAAGATAAACGGCTTGTGGACACAGTTGAATTGTTAGGAATTTGCTGCATTAGTTGTTTGGAGACATCTGATGTACATATTTATTCCTTCTCTCTTGCGGGCGCTGAAGCTGGTTATAAGAAGTAGATAATAGCTGATTTCTTAACATTTGTGTTGTTGAATTACTCCTTTAAATCTCTGTGCTGTTATAGTTCTAACATTCGTCTTTGCTTTCAGGTGCGCTAGATGATTTTGACAAGACACCGGCCCCGCCAACCCCTGAAGCTGCTGCTGCGTCCTCTTCAGCCACAAGTGGTGCTGAGAAGGTGGGTTTGTTATTGATTGTGTAGTGATGGTGCTGTTTCAGGGTTCATATCCCGTGCTACCTATGCACAGACTATATAGTCTCAGCCTCCACCTTTCTGTATAGGCTTTTCTCTCCTTACTGAATTGTACTTGTCACCTGTATACAGCTTGTGAATCAATTTTGTGTGAACTTGGCTCAAGTAGCAACAGCACTGATTTATTTTAATGTAACAGAGAACTAGTGTCACTCAAAGGTCCAGTGTGTAGGATTTAGAAGCATCTGTTGGCAGAAATGGTATGCCATATCCATAACCATGTTTTCATTCACTTATAATAACAATAAAATAAGGATCATGTTGTCATTACCTAAGAATGAGTTGTTTACATCTACATATAGAGTGGGTCCTCTTCTGCCCAGACCACCCTGTTGTTCCACAGTAGTCCAGAACGGACTAACCAAACACTGGCTCTAAATAGAGGCATTCACATTTTCATGTTTTTGTGTCAGCCTCTATAGTTGTCCTACATGCCTGGCTCACAGGAGAAGTTTCAGCTCTGCAACTCCTACACACTAGACTGTTTATTGACTTTAGTATAAGGTTATGTTCAACCCAAGAATCGAATAATTAGAGAAACTAACAATTAGAAGAAACTTAAAACTTTGATTTTCCTGCAAAGGGATATTTTTGGATATTGCTGTCTAAAGTTTTTTTAAATAATTTTTTAAATGTCCACCAACACACTTGATTATCAAGTTATATGCCTTAAGAGAAAATTGTCTCTTGATATATATTTTTCTGATTGTTTGAGGTCACTGTCTCTAACAAGAGACAAAATATTTATTTATTTGGTAGTTATCAGCCTTTCACTTGGTCAGTTCCTCTGTCTGTTTTCTTCATGTGAAAACCTGTTTACTTTTGCTGCTGCCAAGTGTGTCGATCAACTGGTTGTTGGTTGTGTGATGTGCAAAGCTTGATGTGCAACGCTCAAAGTTCACTGCCCACTAGGGGTGTAATGATACATCGATCCACATCAATTCATTGATTAACGATCCGATTATATCGATGCAAAATGAAAACATCGATCCATATCGTCATCTTAAAGATACACATTTATTTTGAAATTCACATAGCACATCTGCG
This sequence comes from Epinephelus lanceolatus, assembly GCF_041903045.1. NCBI lineage: Eukaryota > Metazoa > Chordata > Actinopteri > Perciformes > Serranidae > Epinephelus > Epinephelus lanceolatus. The sequence continues at coordinate 16,161,557 of NC_135745.1, read as the reverse complement.
TCACCATTTCTGGGCAAGCGCGCCTCCGCTCAAACAACAAACAGAGCTCAGAAATAAAATGGTCAAATCATATTCTAGTTGTTTTGATGTAAATGATTGTGTTAGATGGGCATATGATATCGCGTCATATCGATCGCAGGCTCCTGAATCGAATCGAATCAAAATTGTATCATGACAGACTTTGTGATATCGGCAAACATCGTATTGTCATCCAAACAAATCGATATAATATTGTATCGTGATGAAGCTGGTGATTTACACCCCTACTGCCCACCAACTAATGTTTTTGGTGAAGTAACTGTGGTCAAGAAGCCAAAATTGTAGCAAGAATTGTCTAGTAGAAACTGATCGTAACAGACCACACACTTTAAAGTTACAGGTGATGACAAAGTGGTTATTTAGTATGACAAGGAAACACACTTTAAATGCAGCCACTGATAACAGGGAAGACTCAATTTAGCACTCACAGTTCTTCCCCAAGGTGTCTTAGATGGAGTTTTACACGTTTTCTGTTTACCTGTGTAGCCACCCCTACTTGAAGACTGCAAACTCTTTGAGACTCTCTTCGAGGGGGACATGGCTGCCCAAGCCAAGGAGGAGTGGGAGAAAGCCATGACTGAGCTGGCCCACGAAGAGCCAGAATTACTGCAGCACTTCCATAAACTGTCAGAGGCTGCAGGCAAAGTTGGTAAGGGCTACAATTTTGCTTTGTATTTTTGATATGTTTCTGTGCCTGCTATTTTGTTTCTGTAGCGTAATTGTTATGTATGTTTTCTGTGTAGGCACTGATACCGCCTCCCAACAAGAATTCACTTCCTGTCTTAAAGAAACCCTTCGTGGCCTGGCCAAAAATGCAGACAACCTGCAGGTGGGTTAATCAGAAATGATCAGTGAAAGTGTTTAAGTGATGTGAACATAGAACAGTTAATAATCTATTGGTATTGTTCTCTTATAGTCCACAGGACTAGCTGGAGACGACCTTGTCAAGGCTCTAGAGGGCCTGGGTTTGGAAGAGGGTGGCGAAGCAGGCAGTGATGACGGAAACATCCTGCCCATCATGCAGTCCATCATGCAGAATCTTCTCTCTAAGGAAGTGCTTTATCCATCTCTCAAAGAGATCACTACCAAGGTGCATATCTGCTTTACCTGCCATCACTACAGTCTCTAGTTTTACTGTGAAACATCACTCATAAATGTCACCTACCCTCACAGTACCCAGAATGGTTGGATGCCAACAAGCCAAGCCTTAGCCCAGAGGACTACCAGCGCTATGAGCAGCAGTCCAAAATCATGGGAGAGATCTGTAAGCAATTTGAGGAGGAAGAGGGGCCAGGAGATAAAGAGGGCAAGTTCGAGAGCATCATGGACCTGATGCAAAAGGTTGACACACTCTGTATTTTACTTCTTGTTTGTTGAAATGTTAATTGTGAATAACACTGAGAAAAAGAAATCAGAATCAGTCTGTTTATAGGTTTGTTACAATGTCTTTTGCCTAGAATATTTTTTAGAAGAATTGTAAATTAGCATTTAATCTTTACTACAACTAATAAAGTGCTTACATGATGCAGATGCCATACATTAAGTATCTACTGCTACAAGAGTACAATGACAGTTGACAGCATAGATTAAAAATAGTTGTATTGTTTACTTTAATTTCAGTAGACTTTCAATCAGTCAGTCAGTTCTGTAAAATGTTGTAGTTGTCAGTTCAGTCAGTATGCAGTAGTGGTAGTACTAAATAAATTTAAATGTTTGGCTTGTTTAGAATGATACTCGTCACAGATTATGATGCTTTTACTTACAGCTGCAGGACCTTGGCCAACCACCAAAAGAGCTAGCAGGTGATGCGGTAAGTATTCCACTAATCTCTGTCAACAAAATACATGTGTGAGTGTAGTAGTGTGTAGGGGTGTAACGGTACACAAAAATCACGGTTTGGTACATACCTTGATACACAAGTCACGGTCTGTTTTTTTTTTTTTTTTTTTTTTTTGGTACAGTAATGAAAAAAATAGACAACTATTAAATATCTTTTACTTATTGGTAACCTTATTAAAACATACCACCACAGCAGTTAACTCTTTTTACACAATTTTTGAATGAAACAAATATATATAAAATCCTGCTTTTTCACATTGTTTGAATGAAAATAGAAATGTAAAAGTGAAAAATAAAATCCTGCTGTTTTTTTAATACATTTTTTTAATGAAAAATATAAATATAAATTTCTGCTTAAACAGTTTTACTCAATTAAAATAAAAAGTATAGTGCAGCTAGTCAGCTTTAAAGCCTGCTCAGATTCAGTTTTACTAGGAACTTACTTAGCTTTCCCACTTTGTTAAAGTGCAATAAACAAAACATGCTTATATCTAAAGTGCAGCTTAAACAATTTTACTCAACTCCAATGGCGTTGGTTATTTCTTTAGCGCGATGGTCAGGGAACGCTTTCTTTTTAAACGACGACGATATCGTAGTTTGCACCAGATTGCTTTTTCTAGTCGTGCCGGTTAACGTTCAAACTCGGGTGGTGTCGCTTTAGATGCGTTAGCATGTTAGACGTGTTTCCAAGTACATACCCGACCGCTGTTCTGCAGTGTTGGCACACTGCTTTTGTCTTGTCAACTTGTTTATTTCCATATTTGTATTTTATCCTGAAACCAAAGTGTTCCCAAACGGAGGACTTTAGGTTTGCAGGTGGGTCTTCAGGTTCGTCAGGCTCACTTGCCATGTTGTCAAAATGCAAGAATGCGCTGCACAATAGTGAAAGCGGAGATTTACGGTCGGACTCGGTCCGTCACTCAATTAGGTCCGTCGGGGAACTAGATATTTTAAATGGTTCGGCTCGCAAAAACGGAATTAAAATAAAACAAAATAATATCCTGTGCCCAATAATTTCAGTACAGGGTCGTGCCGAACCTAAAGTCGCATACCGAACGTTTCGACACAAATACATGTACCATTACCGCCCTAGTAGTGTGTGTATATTTACAGTATATGACCTCAGTGAATGGCACAAGATGTGTTTCACTGTCTTAAGTGAAAGAAAATATGTTGACATCTGAAGGCTTGAGGGTATATTTGTTTGTCATGATGGACTTTTTAAAAATGTTTTTACTGTGTGATTTGGAACAAAAAGAATTTTTTTTAAATATATTTTTTTAATTGACGTTTAGATTCCTAAATCGATATAATTCAATTCAGTTGCTTCATTTAGACTATGTGGAGGTGGTGAGAAGTTAGAGCTTTTAATTGTGGTAGTCTATAAATAATGTCACGTGCTATCCGCTTTAAGAAAAACGAACGGTAAGCGTGAAAGCAGAAAATGGCGGACAGTCCAAGGAGATACGGACCAAAGATATTCTATAAGACTAGATAACACATTATAAGCTGTGCCAAAGGTACAAAATGGTGCACACTTCTGGTCTCCTTTGTGGGTGTGGTCGTCTCTCCCTGCACCCCCCACTCATTTGGAAGTGTAATTTCCATCAGTGGATGCATGAAATAAGATTCAAAACGATACAATACTATATACACTACAAATTTAATGTGTATTCCTTATTTTGCCGCTCGTTTTTATCTGCTAGCTTGATGTCTGATATCAGTGGAGTGTGAAATCACGTCAGTTGTTGCCAGATCTCGCGAGAGTGTGTCGCTTAAAAGTTAATTTTCTCCTTATTGGTCTGTCTGAAAAATACCATTTCAGAGTCAGAATGTTTAGAAGGTTTGGGGCTTGTAAAAATTGGTCCAGTGACTATGGGGCGAAGGGAACGGTAATGCTCAAGTTTATTTTTCTCATTGAAATTTATAGACTCAGGGTCGCCACTAGTCTCCTAAAGGGGCGGGGCAGTAGTGAAACCCACGTGACACAGATGCAGGAAATGAATCTAAAGTGGGCCATCTCAGTTTATCAATTTATGGACCGTTTATGGACTTTCAGTCTGTAGCAACTCAAACTCAGCCAGCTCAAACAGAGCCACACAAATGAACAATGAAATAAGATTTGCACCATTTTAAATAGTTTTTAAAAAAAATCAATGTGGTGGTAAATGTTAATATA